>NC_141691.1:1247361053-1248587459 GCF_964263255.1 Lissotriton vulgaris | reverse complement strand
ATTTGAACTAATCGTTATTGCTCAATCACCTTCTACATTCCAGCATTGTTATTTTGGGGGTAATGAAGCACCAGCCCCCCCCCCTCTTATTTCTAGCACCTATGATATCACATTACTTTTGCAGGGAGGCATTAGCTGCCTACGAGTGCTGCGAGATGGCAGAAAAGTTACAAGTAAAACAGTTACAAGTTTTTAAGAATCATAAGTTTCTAGAACATCACCAATAGAGGGTATGAGACTTTTCAATATTATGCATATGTAGAAGATCCGATGCAGGAAACGTCTTTGCAAGCAGTGGAGGAGATACATAATTTATAATATTACATCAGCAAGTCACGGCATAAGGAGAAACAGGAAGACACACAAAAAGTGCATAACTCTAAATGACATTTTTCAAGACGGTGCTTTTCTCTTAGGCTAGTCACTTAATAAAATGTAAAAAAAAGAATAGCAGACAAACATTATCCTCATCTTACCAGTTCTTGTCCAATTAGGCTAATATCCTCCCAGACGTCGTCGGACAGTACTTCACCAATGAGCAGCATGTTCTCAGTAAGCAATTCCAAAACTTGCATAGTCGTCTTTCTGCTGCCTGCATTTTCAAATGAAAGGAACATAATAACAAAAACAATCAAATGTGCTTACATTATATTCATGACGTGTGTCAACCTTGCCAGGGCTGCAACAAGTGCTAGACAATACCTGTAGGTTCACCATTCAGTTAGAGGCTTCAAAACGGTTAACACCTTCAGTGCACCTATTTTTATGCACTGGGTATCATTTCCCACTAGCTGATTTTCGCAAAACGATTCCATTTTGGGCCACTACAGAGTCTGTGAAATGGTGGGAGCCTTCTCCCAAGTACTGCCTCTAACAACACTCCCCTGAAAATGTTTACTACCAAAAGGTATTATACATAACAGTCTTTTCTCCTATTTGTAAGACTATATTCCTACAGTTATGGATAGGTGTGTATAAGCGTTTGAGGAATGCAGCAGGCGCCTTGGATTCCGAGCACCAGGCAAACTACTTAGTTTGAAGCCTTGAAGGGGGAATATGATGCAACTGCTCCAGGAAGGGAGGTTGATGTAAAAACTTTGGAGGTAATTACTTTCTTCTAGCTGCTTCAGGAGATGCAGTGATCTAACTGGCTGACTAAAAGCGCACAGATGTTTTATATTACAGCCTTCAAGCACTTTAGATTTAAAATAGAGATGATTTCTGATGAGATTGGAGAAACAGTCGGGAACGGAGCCTAGACTATCAATACGTGGCATGTGTGGTAGGGATTTGACACCAGCCTTGAAAGGAAGGAAATCCTTGACCCTGACTCCCTCAGCTACGGTCGCTCCCCTCGCAGCTCCCAGCACTGAAGACATTTGGTATCGTAGCGCTCACCTGCATTTCTCGCTGCTCTTTATTGCCAATTTGCTTACGCTCACCCCCATCGCCCCTCTTGTCTCTGCACTGCCCTGACTGCCTGCGCGCCATCACTGTAGAGACTTCGCAGCGCCCAGAAGCATATCCTTCCATCAGCTGTGTAAACGCAGCGCACCTTTACCGTACTGACCTCGCAGCGCCCACAAGCTCTATTACTGTTCAGCCTCTCGTCTGCAATAATTAATTAATTAATAATCGTAGCGCTTGAAATAATCTAGACGCTTTGGAACCATTTAGTGCACAGTAATTAATTAGCGTTGTGCCACTGTTTAAAACGCGCAGCCAGGTGGATTGTCTTGCGCTTGCACACGTGTTTATTTTGTGCATAGCGTCGCGTTTCAGGCTGTATCTCCATTTCAGGTTCATTTACTGACCAGCTGCCATTTTGTGCTTTGTTGCTGTCCCTCCCTGCCCTGACCTCCGCCCCGCCTCCCTACACTATCCATATATGGCAGTTGCTTGTACGCGCAGCGTTCACGCGCAGCGACCGCGCCCCATTCGCGCCGAAGGTGCGCCAAAGGTAAGCCCGTCTACGCCCGTCCACGCCTGGACCGCGCCCAGCGCCAGACCCCCTGGTTCTCGCAATGCCCAGCCCACTCGCATCACTTACGATGCCACCACCCTCCTAGCCCTTAACCCCGGCCGTTCCCCCAACTGCGTCCAGGCCGCTCCTGGACACACCCATGGACCCTTCTCTTGCAACTCCTGCAAGTTCGACGGCACCAGAACCAACCCCTCATCCACCAACACCAAACAGAGATCTGACACCAACCACCTAAAATGCATCCTGCTCAACACCCGCTCGGTCCACAGACACGCCATCGACCTCTGGAATCTACTAGACACCATCTCACCGGACGTCGCCTTCCTAACAGAAACATGGATGAACGCCTCTTCAGCCCCAGACATCACCATTGCCATCCCGGAAGGATACAAGATCATCCGCAAGGACCGCACCGACCAAACAGGAGGAGGCATCGCTATCGTCCATAAGAACTCCATCCGCATCTCAACCAGATCTGACGTCAACCTTGCCAGAGCCGAACACCTCCGCTTCCAGATCCACACCGACCCCAAGACCACACTCAGAGGCACCCTCCTCTACAGGCCACCAGGACCCCGTGCACAATTCAGCGAAGACATCACTGACTTTATCACCCCACACGCCCTCCCCTCCGAGGACTACATTCTATTGGTAGACCTCAATTTTCACCTGGAAAAGAGCAATGACAGCAACGCCACCACCCTTCTGGACAATCTCGCCAACCTCGGACTCAAACAACTTGTCACTACCCCCACCCACATCGCAGGTCACACACTCGACCCTATCTTCTCCTCCAGCAAACATGTCTCATTCAGTCACACCACAGCTCTTCATTGGACGGACCACAGCTGCGTTCACTTTATCTACAATAAGACCACAATCCACAACCATCCTCAACCCACCTTGCGAAGAAATTGGAACAAAATCACCATCGACCAGATCTCCTCATCGCTTCTTCTCAACCCCCCCGCCCACTCCTCAAACTTCCCGACCAAGCAGCCATTAACCTCACCCAATGGCTATCCAACAGCGCAGACATCCTAGCACCGTTGAAAAAACGTCAAATAAAACTATACAGCAAAAACGCCTCCTGGTTCAACGATGATCTTAAGAAATCTAAGAAACTCTGTCGCTCCCTCGAGAAGGCCTGGAAAAAAGACCCAAACACCAGCACCAGGGACGCCTTCAAAAACGCCACCCGCACACATCACCAACTAATCCGGTCTGCCAAGAAAGCCGCATTCAAAGACCGACTAGACAACAACGCCCACAACAGCAAGGAATTATTCAACATCGTCAAAGAATTCACCAACCCATCAGCCAACTCCAACGACATCACCCCCTCCCAAGCCCTCTGCGACTCCCTAGCTTCCTTCTTCCACAACAAAATCGCAGACATCCACAACAGCTTCGACAACCGACCCGGAGACCAACCCACCCAACCTCCTGCAGGACCTTCACCCCCCTTGAACGTCCTTAACAATTGGAACCCAATCTCCACTGAGGACACCATCCGCCTGATGAACTCCATCCACTCAGGATCCCCAACTGACCCATGCCCTCACCACATCTTCAACAAAGCAGACTCCATTATCGCACCTCATCTCCGAGACGTCATCAACTGCTCCCTCAACTCCGCCACCTTCCCGGAAAGCTGGAAACACGCAGAACTCACCGCCCTTCTGAAAAAACCCACAGCTGACCCCAACAAACTCAAAAACTACCGCCCCATCTCGCTTCTTCCATTCCCGGCCAAAGTCATTGAGAAAGCTGTCAACAACCAGCTCGCCACCTTCCTCGAAACCAACAAATCCCTCGACTCCTCACAGTCCGGCTTCCGAGCCAAACACAGCACTGAGACCGCACTTATCGCAGCAACAGACGACATTCGAACTCTACTGGACAACGGAGACACAGTCGCCCTCATCCTCCTCGACCTCTCCGCTGCCTTCGACACAGTCTGTCATGACACCCTGCTACAGCGCCTCAAAAACGTCGGAATCCAAGGAAAAGCACTGGAATGGATCACCTCGTTCCTCACCGGAAGAACCCAGAGTGTCCGCCTCCCACCATTCAAGTCAGAGGCCTCTGAAGTCATCTGCGGCGTGCCACAAGGATCGTCACTCAGCCCCACCCTCTTCAACGTATACATGAGCCCCCTCGCGGCCATCGCACGCCAACACAACCTCAACATCATCTCCTACGCTGATGACACCCAACTGATCCTCTCACTCACCAAAGACCCTAACACCGCCAAAACCAACCTACATGAAGGAATGAAAGAAGTAGCCGAGTGGATGAAGCACAGCCGTCTGAAACTGAACTCAGACAAAACAGAAGTCCTCATCTTAGGCACCTCCCCCTCCGCCTGGGATGACTCCTGGTGGCCAGCTGCCCTAGGAAAAGCACCCATCCCAACTGACCACGCACGGAACCTGGGCGTCATCCTGGACTCCTCTCTCTCGATGACCAGACAAGTCAACGCCGTCTCTTCATCTTGCTTCAACATTCTTCGCATGCTCAAAAAAACATTTCGCTGGATCCCCACCGAAACTAGAAAAACGGTCACCCACGCACTGATCACGAGCCGCCTGGACTACGGAAACACCCTATACGCCGGTACCACCGAAAAACTCCAGAAAAAACTCCAACGCATCCAGAACGCTTCAGCCAGGCTCATACTAGACATCCCGCGTAAAGAACGCATCTCTGGTCACCTGAAAAACCTCCACTGGCTTCCCGTAAATAAGAGGATTACTTTCCGCCTCCTAACCCACGCACACAAATCACTCTACGAACTTGGACCCGAATGCCTCAACACACGACTGTCCTTCTACTCCCCCTCCCGTCAGCTACGATCCTCCAACCAAGCCCTTGCCACTGTACCTCGCATCAACAAATCCACCATGGGAGGTAGATCCTTCTCCTACCTGGCAGCCAAAACTTGGAACACACTTCCTACTCACCTTCGCCTTACTCAGAACCACCTAGCATTCAGAAAGCAACTTAAAACTTGGATATTCGACAAGTAATCCCCCACCCTTTCTCAAGCGCCTTGAGACCCTATGGGTATGTAGCGCGCTATATAAATCTCTTGACTTGACTTGACTATAAGTACAAGGCTTTCCCCATAATAGGAAGCATTAGAACTATTTGAGACCTCATCACAGGACAGCCAGTCGCCAATCTCATCAAACGACTGGAGGTCAAGACTTTGGGGTGCAGAGGGGAATTGCTGTAAATAGTCAAAGCGCGGAGACCAATGCCAAGGGCTAGCAACCCTTTGAAATACTTACTTTTTTGAAGGGAGACTCCATTCATAACACATATTGGCTTGGAGCCATTACGTCACATGTTCTCAAATGCAGATCACATGGGTGGACCCCATGGGCCATTAATCGAACATTGTTCCCATACATGCTAACAGGAAAAGTTCCTTTCTTACTATTTAGAATTCAATAACTAAAACAACTGCAAGAGATTTCTGGGCTATGTAACATCACTGTCACCAAGGCAGGGTTGAGATGCCACATCACAACAGGAGAGAAGGAAGAGAAACTACATCTCCTCTCGCTAGTGAGAGTGTAAGTGAAGCACTAGGGCAAGTGAGAGTGAGGATGAGTGTAACATGAAGGAGTGGATCTTTCCCCATTACGCATGAACCCGTCATTCCAGAAAGTCATGAATATGGTTTTATATTCTAGCACATTTTTCACATGAGGCCATGCTGTGAATAAACAATGAGCATACCAAACAATAACTTGCCTTTTTTTTTTCAGTGGAAGATGCATAAGGAAAATGCTACTTACCAGTATGCATCTGTTCTTGGCATGTAGAGCTGCAGATTCTCACACTTAGCATTAGATCGCCATCTAGTGTTGGGTTCGGATGATTGCATATTATTGTTGTTTTGGAAGCAGTCTTTGTAGTCACGAGATAGGTGACCCCTCCCTAGGACGATAGTGCGCATGGGCATCGACTCCATCCTTAGATTGTTTTTCGCAGTGATGGGAAATGATGGAGTTAGTAGAAAGAAAAAAGATGTCCATGTGTGTATATCTAAGTAAGATAGAACTGGAACAGATACAGCTCCCGGGGAGGTGGGTGAGCGTGTGAGAATCTGCAGCTTTACATGCCAAGAACAGATGCATACTGGTAAGTAGCATTTTCCCTTCAAGGCATACGAGCTGCAGATCTCACACTTAGCATAGACTAAACAGCAGTATCTCCCCTAGCGGTGGTCACCTGTATCTGCTGCAGTAGTTTGAAGGAGAGTTTTGAGGACAGCTTGGCCTACAGCAGCTTGCTGCTTGGCTTGCACATCAACACAATAGTGCTTAGTGAAGGTGTGTGTTGTAGACCATGCGTCTGCCTTACAGATCTCTTCTAGGGGAATGTTCCCTAGGAAAGCCATAGAGGCTCCTAGCTTGCGTGTGGAGTGCGCTCTAGGAGGAATTGATAATGTGTGATTTGCTTTTGATTTGGATACATTTTACAATCCACCTTGCAATATCAGCTTTAGGGATGGGATTGCCTTTATGTGGTGGAGAGAAAGCTACAAACAATTGTTTTGTTTTGCAAAAGGATTTACTTCTGTCAATGTAATAAGGAAGGGCTCTTTTCACGTCTAGGGTGTGTAGAGCTCTTTCTGCTACAGAGTCTGGGTTTTAAAAAAACCCTGGGAACTCCACTGATTGATTAAGATGAAATGATGACTTTAGGAAGGAATTTTGGATTTATTCTGAGGACCACTTTGTTACGATTTAATTGTAAAAGTGGTTCCTGTATAGTGAAAGCTTTAATCTCACTTACTCTTCTAAGAGAGGTAATGGCAACTAGGAAAGCTGTTTTCCATGTGAGGAACTGTTGTTCACATTTGTGTAAAGGTTCAAATGGGGGTCCCATGAGCCTGGTAAGAACAATATTTAGGTTCCACACTGGTGAAGGTGGTAACTTAGGAGGAATTATTCTCTTTAGTCCTTCCATAAATGCTTTAATTGCGGGACTCTAAATAGTGATAAATATTGTCTGTTTTGTAAGTACGCAGCAAGTGCTGCAAGACGTAAACGTATAGATGAGTATGCTAGATTACATCTTTGTAAATGCAGTAGATAGCAAATGATATTCTGGATGGAAACATCCAGTGGATCAATATGAATATTGGTGCAGTAAATGGCAAACCTTTTCCATTTTGCAGCACAGCGAGCTCTAGTAGTGGGTCGTATGGATTCTTTAATGATGTTCATACAGTCTGGTGGCAGGTTAAGGTAACCAAACTCTAAGACTTCAGGAGCCAGATCGCCAGATTCAGAGGACTTGGATCTGGATGTCCGATCTCTCTATGGTTCTGCCTTAACAGCGATGGGGACAGGCACAGTCTTTGGTGTGAAACTAATGAGAGTTCTAGCAGCATTGTGAACCACGGTTGGCGGGCCCATGTGGGATCCACGAAGATTAGTTTGAGAGATTGTTGTTGGAGCTTGTGTACCACTAGTGGGATTAGTGGGAGTTGCGGAAAAGGGTATGCAAATCGTCCTGACCAGTTCATCCATATCGCATTGCCCTTGGACAACGGGTGAGGAAATCTGGCGGCAAAGTTTGGGCATTTTGCGTTGTAATGTGTGGCGAACAGATCTATGTCTTGTTGGCCCTATTTGGAGAAAAATAGTAGAAGACCTTGTGGATGTAGCTCCCATTTGTGAATCTGTTGAATACTGTCGACTTAACAGATCTGCAATCTGATTGTGAACTCCTGGAAGGTGTTCAGTTAGTAGATATATTTTTTGTGGAATGGCCCATCTCCAAATGTTCTGTGCAAGCTGGGAAAGTTGCAGAGAATGTGTGCCTCCTTGTTTCTGTATGTAGTACATGTTGTCCATCCGGATCAAGACAGCATTGTTTTGAACATATACTTGGAAAGATTTTAGTGCTAGGAATATTGCTAGTAGCTCTTGGCGTTTAATGTGGAGCAGTCTTTATTGAGTGGTCCATCTTCCCAGAGTTGTATGTCCTAGGAGATGGGCTCCCCATCCTGTGAGTGATGCGTCTGTTGTAAGTACTATCTGTGGAAGAGGTTCGAGGAACGGCTGCCCTTTGGACAAGTTTATGGTGTTCCACCACTGCAGAGACTGATGTGTGCGGCTGTCCACCAACACCAGTTCTGTAAGTTGTCCTTGAGCCTGATTCCACTGATGTGCTAGACATTCTTGTAATGAACGCATTTGAATTCTTGCATATGGTACAATAAAAATGCAAGATGCCATCATGCCTATGAGTTGCATGAACACTCTGGCTGGGAGAGAGTGTTGGGCTTGAAATTTTGTGACTAAGGCTTGAATGCTCGCTATCCTCGCTGGACTGGGATATGCTAGAGCTGTAGAGGTGTTTATTGTGGCCCCTAGATATTGTTGTATATGAGAGGGCTGGAGATGAGTCTTGGTGTAGTTGATCGTGAAACCCAAGTTGTGTAATGTTTGAATGGTTTGATGAGTGTGTTGAACACACTGATTGAATGACTTGGCTTTTATCAGCCATATATGGGACTCTGGGTGCAGTTGTCAACCCGAATGGAAGGACTTTGAACTGGTAGTATTGTCTGTCTAGTACAAACCTTATATACTTCCTGGGAGAAGGATGTATGGGAATGTGGAAGTAGGCGTCCTTGAGATCTAGAGTGGCAAGGAAGTCACCTTGTTGTAACAGTGGGAGCACTTGTTGTAGAGTGATCATGTGAAAATGGTCTGAGTGTGTATATATAGGTTGAGGGGCCTGAGATCCAGAATTAGTCTTAGTGACCCCGTCCTTTTTGGGTATTATGAAGTACAGCGAGTAAACCCCTGCACCTTGATGTTGTAAGGGAACAATCTCTATTGCGTTCTTTTGTAGTAATGAGAGACCCTCTTGTTTCAGTAGCGTGAGATGTTCTGTGGAGAAGCGACGCTGCCTGGGTGGTATTTGTGGAGGGGTGGCTGTAAGTTCTAGGCAGTAACCATACTGGATAATTTGTCTCACCCACTTGTCTGTTGTGATGGACTTCCAGACAGGTAGGAACTGTGCTAATCTCCCCCCGACTGGAGTGGGATGTTCTGGGGGAACGGAAGTAAGTCACTGTTTTGTGGAGGGAGAGGTATGATTGGTGTTGTTACCTCGACCTCTTATTTTATTGCTGTTTCCTCTGTATCCGCCTCTAAAATATCCTCTATTGGGGGATGTTTGTGTAGCAGCTTTAAAGGAAGATGAGTTGTCTGCTCCCATCTGTTTGGAGGCTCTTCTGTAGAAGGAGCGACAAAAGGAGCCTCGTGTTTGTGGGGACTGTGAAGCTCCCATGAATTTGGCAGTCTCAGTGTCTTTTTTCATTTTTTCTAGTGCAGTGTACACAGCCGGACCAAAACGATATTGTTGGTTAAATGGCTGATAAAGGATAGTAGTCTGGACCTCCTGCTTAAAACCGGAGATGCGTAGCCATGCGTGACGTCTAAGAAGGACACTGGTATTTATTGCTCAAGAGGCAGTGTCTGCTGCATCAAGTGCACATTTTATTGATGCATTTGAAATTAGTTTACCCTCTTGGATTAGATCATTTGCTTGTGTTCTATATTGGTCAGGCAAATGTTGTAGTAGGGTTTCTAACTGGTCATAATAGGCTCTGCCATATCTTGTGAGCAGTGCTTGGGTGTTAGCTATGCCCCAGGTATTGCTTGCTTGGGCAGCTATTCTTTTACCAGAAGCGTCTAGCAGCTTAGACTCTTTCACAGGAGGTGGCGTTTCTCCTGAGGTTTGGGAGTTAGCGCGCTTTCTAGTATTGGAAACGACCAGAGAATCTAAAGGCAGCTGTCCCTTAATGTAGGTAGGATCTGCAGGGGCAGGCCTATACTTCTTTTCTATTCTGGGGTTTAGAATCCTGGCACGTACGGGATCTTTAAACACTTCGGGGCATGCTTAATGACTCCTTTAATCATGGGTAATATTTGTACTGACTTTTGGGACATTTCAACAGTATCTAATACTCGTCTGAGTGCATTGTGACACCATGATAGATGGCAGCCCTAATAATTAATATTTTCTTCTCGGGGAGAGGGTTTTGAGGGGTATGTATGCGGACTTGGGATGTCCGGTATGTCTTGTGGGACAGGGTACTCCCAATCCGGTGGGTCAGTAGGGTAAGTGAAAGGGTCATCTGGGTCACCCCCGCCCCTATGTCATCATCATCATTATGTGGAGGTGTATGAGGTGGAGAAAAATGAGGTGGAGAAGTTTGAGGTGTAATAGGTTTAGGTAGAGGAAGTAGGTTAGAAGGAAATATAGGAGAAGAAGGGTGCATAGGCGATGTGGTAGAATCCTTCTTCACAGGCACTGGAAGAACAGGTGCTTTGTCTAACTTCCTCTTTCTATATAGTCCAGTTGTGACATGTCCTGTCTTTGGATCAATATAGAACTTTGTCGACTTAGGATCAATAGGATCTAGATGAAAAAGCTCCTTTTCCTCAGGAACCGCTTTCGGCGCCGATATTTTCGGTTCCGAGCGAGGTTGGTGTTTGTACTTGTCCTTAGCCTTGAGAGGCGTGATCGAGTCCTTTGGCGTTGCTTTTGGCTCCAAGGGTTTTGGAGCCGAAGCCGATTTCAGTATGGAAGCGTCCGAAGCAGGTTTGTGTACGGGCTTGGGAGTTTCGGGCCCGATTTGTCTTTCGAAGACGACGACGTCGGAACCGGTTTCAAAGCCGGGACTTCTTTTGGTTTCGGTGCCGAAGGTGCTGGTGGAATTGGCATGTTCGGTTTGCTCGATCCTGAGCTTCTGGAAGGCCTTTCGATTTTCTTCTGAGCCGGGCTCGAAGGCGGGGCTCCGGAAGTATGTTTTCAGTCACGACTGGGCCCAGCAGGCGGAGTGTTGATAATTGCCTTCAATTTTGGTGGGGGGGGGGGGGGTGGGGGGGGGGGGGGGACAGTAGTACTCACTCTTTGACCCAGAGTGATAGAGTCATCGGAGTCATCTGCCTCTGACACGATTTTGAGATCTTCGGAATCTTCTTCTGGGACATCTGGGCCTTCATCGAAGATGTCCACTGGTTCCGGAGCTGATTTTTGCTTGATGTGTCGACGAGCTCTTCAATCTCGAATGGTCTTCTTCGATCGAAAGGATGCGCAGGCTAGACAGCTGGACTTGTCGTGTTCAGGTGATAAGCACAGGTTGCAGACCTTGTGATGGTCATTGTGCGGGAATTTTGCTCCACACTGGGGGCATTTCTTGAATGGCGTCCTTTCCATGAGCTCAGGCATCACGGCTTGGATAGGCCCAAAGGCCCGCGTCAACGACCGGAATCGAATTAATGATGTCAAGTCGAAGGTCAAGATGTTTAGAAGTTAATTTGAAGAGTTTAAGGAAGTTTTTTTGCGTCAAACTACTTAGGAAAGTAGATTTCGAACCGGAGCGGAAAAGTTACATCCGAACCCAATGGAGGAAAAAAACAATCTAAGGATGGAGTCGATGCCCATGCGCACTATCGTCCAAGGGAGGAGTCACCTATCTTGTGACTACTTCTAAGACAACAACAACATGCAATCATCCGAGCCCAACACCAAATTGCGATCTAATGCTAAGTGTGAGATCTGCAGCTCATATGCCTCGAACAGACATTTTTCAGAGCCCAGCATCGACAATGAAGGCACATTCTTGCCCATTCCTCACCTGTTCTGAGAAGAGGTACAGCAAATTCCAGCACGGAAACACAGAACTGAGGAAGGCTAAGTTGCTGGAATTGCAGTTCCAACATGTCTTCATTTTCTATCATCGGCATGTCGATGTGGCCCATATTTAGCGGAGAAGCAGTGGATGTTCCGGAGTTTACTTGTGGTTGGTGGCTGCTTCCACTAACAAAAAAAGAGAGAAACAAAATACTTATTGTTAACGTTAAGTGCAAGCTCCAAGCAACTGGAGTGCAGAAAAATAGGACTGTTTGAAGGCATGTCCAAAAAAAGTTACTGCTAGTACTCTCCTTAAACAACCCACCATGACCAGCGAGGACCATGCTCAGCCCATTTATTGCTCATTCATTGGAGAACCATGGGCTTCTTATATTTGTTGTACAGGTGTTTTTTTGCCATGTAAAACTAAGTCCATTGTCGGTCTTTAGAACAGCTCTGTTTCAGCTGCTCAACGAAGTGTTTATGTCTTTAGAGATGTAGGAATCTTTTATTATGTTAGTAAGTTCCATCGACCACTTGAGATCATAAGCACATCTCAGGTGCTTTGTCGTTAAGAGTGACAAAAGGTGAATGTCCCTTGGAGAGATGGAAGGAAGAGTGAATAACAAGTGAAAGTAATAATTGATCAGACCAATCAATTTGAAGTCTACTCTTGTGCATTATGATGTAAAAAGATGGGGATTTTCCCTTTACAATGGGTGGAGCAATTGGAGACTTGAAGGAGTCTGTGTTTAGACAGCATTTCTTTTAGTGTATTAGCATAGCAATCTAATAGACAAATCCAATAAATAATATAATCTCAGAGGTAAATATTTTGTCATGCTGCTAATCGTTGTCAGTTACAAAGTTAGCTAAGTCCATAATGAAACCTTCATTGGCCCTTGGTGGGTCATAAATTAAATACAAGAAGATAGATGCTTTTAGAGACAGTATGCAGGCAACTGAGAAGACTTTAAATGACTCAAATTGTAGTGGGAATTTTGACACACTGCAACTAGTCACCCCATCACCAATGTTTTGTTCCCTGTCTGCGTCCAATACGTTGTAACCAGGAGATACTAGGGGGTCTATGATGGGCTACAAGTGAAGACTCCATCACTTCTCACTTAGGAAGAGGAAATCTACATTTATGTTTGATATAGTGTTGGTGATAGAGATTTGGTGTGCTTTAGCAGACCAGCAGATGAGCAATCTCCCTTTTAGTGTGTGCATAGTAATTTGTTTAGTCAGATTACATTGTTAATCTTTGAAAAAGTATTTGAAGTTAGCGCGATTCCTAACTTTGCGAAAGCGCATTGTAGAAGATATCACATCACCTCTGATAGTGGGTATAGGGGAGTTGAATTAACTCATAATGGAAGAGACTGGTAACTGTAATATGCTCACAATGCAGAATGGAGCACTGTGATAACAGCTTGGCAATTCAGTGAAATTTTACTTGCAGTTATGAGTGAGATGTAAATAATGCAGTCTGATTAGATGAAGGGCTTCTGAAGAAAAAAAAGGGTTGCTATTAGAATTTTAGCCATAGCATATGACACTTAGACTGGAGTAATAATGTTCTAATATGTTTGGAATATGCCAGGTTGATTACGGACGATTTAATTTGGCAGGTTGGAAGTCTTCCCAAATTGGCTTCACATGCAGTTTCCAGGTTTGTACTAGGCATTCTAGGGCATCTACAAGAAATGCATTTCCCCGTCTATGACACACTCTTCATTCTTGACTCCAATAGCATTCACTTCCATTTTCTTCAAATTAATTTTCTGGATTTCATCCACAGATGTCATTGTGTGTTCTACCCTATTAGCAGCTAATAAAGCTTCACTGAAATTAGATCTATCCTTCATCCACATCTACCCCCTTACACTAGCACTGATGCAACAACAACAAGTGATCTGAGATAGATTCAACAATTAACATCCCACTTGTAAGCTGGCACCTTTCTTAGGGAAGTTACATACTCCTCCACTGTCTCACCCTTATCCAGAACTCTATCCTAAATGATACCTTTCAAATATTGTACGTATATGGAGTGGATAATCTAAGTCCAGCTTCTTTAAATAGATGTCACATTCATTTAGACAATGTGCTTGTAAGCTCTCTAAAACTCCTTGCCGTTTAGCCTCTAAATTTGCCCCAGAAACTCTTGCATAATTCTGGAACATCTTTATCCATTTGCTGCTGCTGATCAAAAAAGGTTGTGGTGTTACATTTTGCCTTTCGATTTGCAGTATGAGAATGATCCAGATAACAATAACATTAGAGTTTAATGTAAACTATCATTAGTAAAGTACATTCTATGATAATGTAATCAGTTAAATATAAGCCAATTAAGTGGCAATACTCCTTAAAAAGTTGACTGTAATAATGCTCATTTGAACCCACCTCCTCCTTTTTAAGTTAATTGTTGATTATTTATTCTTTTCAAAGTTTCCAGCTTTTGTCAAAGTGAAAACGTGGGTCTGTCTGCTTGTACACTATAGGTTTTAGAAACGCGGATCCTGTGCACACGCTGGAGAGATCGGTTGTCCTGTTGTCAGGACTCAATGTTACATACAAGAAGGAAAAGTATGTAAAAGTTCAAAAATCAAGCACAAAAGTTTGAGTACGTGAGGAATCTTTTATAAATCAATTGTTGGTCAGTACTGAATATAATAGCCAGCCGACACGTGTTTCGACACACCGTGAGGGAGATGTGACTCATCAGGGCTAGGAAGGGCATAAAATAAAACAGCGAAAAGGGGAAATAAAAACAAAATTAAAACGGGGGTAAATTAAATGTTACATCAACAATCGCATGGTGGATGTGGAAGAAAACGAGAGAAAGTATGCTAAGTGGCTTGTGGAGACTCTATGGTGCAAATAAGATGACATTTAAGAGAAATAGCGCCCAAAACATATATGTAAAGTGCACTGATAAGTGTTTAACATCGCTGACAGAAATGTATTAGTCTTGGAATGGGAGGACTTGATATCACAGAGTAACCTTGCAGGACAGCCTAAAAGAAGACAAAAGGCAAACAGAATATCGTCGCGAATGTGACCACAAATGTACTGGAAAGTGTTATAAAATCGCAGGCAAATCTATAATGGTCCTAGGATATGAGGACTTGTAATCACAGAATATAATTTGTAGGGCAGCCTAAGAGAAGACAAAAAAATCAAGCAAGGTATCATCGCCGAAGTGAACACATTGTGAGGTGTATCGGTGTGAACAAGGTAAATGCCCACAATGAGTGTGACATGGCAGGTAGCTTGTGCTGGTAGTCCAAACGTGACGACACAAACGGTGTGATTACAGTTACAATCTAAAATTTACTAAAAGGGTAGCAATACAGACTTTATAATGCAAACATAACAGGAGTGGTAATGGCACTTTATGGCAGGCATGATGTAAGTAAAGGCGAAAAAGGAAAAGGATGAAAAACAGAACGAAAAGAAAGAAAAGGTAGGTTTACAGGTTAGTGGCTAGACAGCGAGGGACAATATGACGTCATGCAGTAATATTTGCGTGGGGAAACACCAGATGGATGTAACTGGGAAGAAAACAGACTGTAACAAAAGTCATTGGTGAGCGAATTACGGAGACCTCAAAACTAGTGTGCAGGTGGGTGCCATTGGCTTTGTCGGGGTGGAGAGATGTGTAGATCATGTATGCATAAACAGAGACGGTTCTCTTACAGAAAAAGCATTAACACATTAAAATAATAATACTACAGTGAATACAGGTGACAGCCGGGAATAACATATGTAAGGCTGGGAAAGAGAGGTAGGGGTCGGAGATGTATTGAACCCAGGTAGGGGTCAAGTACAAGTCACGTAGGTTCCTGTGCTACTTAAGGCCTCCCCCGAGGGTGGATCCTTAGATTCGTCCGGACTTCCTTTTCAAGAACATCTAAGGACTCTTCTGCTGTTGGACACAAAACTCTGCTGCTGGACTGATACAGGACCAAGACAAAGACTGCTGCTGGTAGGACGGCTCATACTGCAACTTTGTCTCCGTGCTCTTCCAACTTCAGCAACGTTCATGGCTGTGTTTCTCCTGATTCTCCCACGACTCTGCCTGCATCAAAATAGCAAGAAAGAATCTCCCTTGCAGTAAAGGAGTCACTCCCCTGCTTCTCCAGATCCTCAATGACAACGACAGACTAGTGGATCCTGTTCAACAGACACCTCCCAGCTCCACAACATAGGCAATGGTTTGTGAGCTCTCCAGTGGCCTGACCAGTGTTCCCTGCAACTTGGGAGACTGTAATCTTTCTCCAGCCGACTGGAACCGCATCCCTGTGCACAGCGTCTGTTTGCCATTGCCAAAGCTTGTTGTCTCTCCTTATCAAAGATCTTCTAGACCCAAGAAGCCCCAGCCTTTAGCGTCACAAAGCCCCAAGAGAGAATTTCTCTCGGCTTCTCCAGAAACATGGACATCCACCTTCTGTGTGCGGCAGAGGCCTGCCTGTGCCTGCTGCCAGAGGGTCCTCCTGGGGTCTCGATCAATTCCTGCTATCTCTAATGGTTGCTGAGGCCCAACCCTGCCTTTTCCTTCCTGGGTAAGTCCCACAATCGTTGCTGGTCTTCAACTAAGCATTGCTTTCTGCAACACGTCTGTTGCGTTGGCTTGTTGGTGGTCCTGTTGGCTACTAACTCTCTTGCATTCTTTGACCAACATTGGACAGCTTGTAGACGCTCCTGGTTCCTACATCGTCGCCTGGGCTCCACAGCTGAATTTTCAAATCTACTGTGCTACAGTAAAGTACCTTCGACAAGAACTGGCATTGTGCTGCTGCTGCTCCTGGACACCTCTGGGTTTAGTGGACTCTGTTCCCTTCCTTCACGGGTACTTCTCGTCCAGGATCCACATTTGGGCTCCCCCTACCTAGCTCAAGATACTCTGGAGCCACCAGACAGTTAAGGTCCCTTATTGATTTCAATTGGTGGTTCCGACACCTTTTTGCACATACACCTTAGCTCCCTGGTGTAAGTATACTGGTTCTCTATGAACCCACGGGTGGGGTGTCCTTCAACCACCTTGGTTAAAACGGGTTTCCTCAGGGAAAGGGTCCTGAATACGTAAAACTCCAACCGCGACTTCCCATGTTCTTCTATGTATGTTTACCTGGCGTATCATCTCTGCACCAGGGCGCCTTGGGAATCCTAGCTACTGGTGGTTTCTAGCTTACCCTGGTCCACAGATTCTTGTGAGGTAGTCTTGTTAGGGTACTTACCTAGCATTCCATTTTCTTAGTATATGGTTTGGCCTCTCCTTCCATTGGGGCGCATGTGTTTTACATGCTTTACTTACCTGTTTTTAAGTATATTTTATTGTGAGTTGATATCTCTAGGTAGAAGATATACCAAGTAGTTTTAGTATTAGTTTGCAGTAAATACAAAGTATTTTTCTAACACTGGTGTGGTTCTTTCTTGAGTATAAGCCTCAATGACTGCGTGGTAATGTACCCGCTTTACACCCTCCTGAATAAGCCTTAGCTGCTCTCCACAGCTTCCCCTTGAGAGCTTTGGTTATCAACAACCGCTCCGACTATTACTAAGGGTTGCCTGGACTCGGCACAGGGTGCCTCATCAATATGTGTATACCATATACTGAGCCAGCCTCCTGCAACGACTATGTGTGAGCATTGAGAGGCTGTAGTTACCTTTCTAAATTTCCGTTGCAAACTATTTGTAGAACTAGGTAGCATTCTGAAGTGCAAAGGCACGTGTACATTTTAATTGCGATGAATACATTGGAGTTCTGACTGCAGTTCCCATTAAAAAGATATTAGAAAAAAGTTCTCCACCACACACTAACACAACTGCAAGTAAATATAAATGTGCCCATCTTTGTACCAACAATCAATGAGTCTAACCTGGAAGATGCATCATCCCAATCCTGGCCATCCCCTCGCAGTCTTTGCCCCGTTCGTCCAATCACTGAAGGGCGAGGACTACAACTACTTCCGGGAGACGGATTCTGAGAATGAGGAACAGCTTGTGCTTCTGGTCCATAGGATACAGAAGAGTTCTGGGAAACATTATCTGGTAACAAACAAAACAAGATGCTACCACCGTTGCATATTTAAAATGCTATCGCAACATCAGCCATTTTCCACATTGCCTCACTGGTTGCATGCAAAAATTGCTTTAAACATGGAAACAATGCTCCTAATAGTCACGATATTTCAAGTATGATTTTTCTTTACTGCACACATTTTAGAACTTGCGTCCTTGTTTTAGTTAAATACATTTAATAAAACAAATACAATTGAAAAAGTAGCATGGCTTAATCATACAAGCAGTTGGCAGAGTATAATATGGTATTTATTACCATTTTTGTGGGAGGAGAGGGGTCTTATGACTTGTTCGAGACTTTGCCTCTTGTGATTCATAACACCGCTCCCCACAGCCAACAACTGAAGTACATGTTTAAATACAGACCTGTATAGATAACGTTTGGGTGTTTTTTAATTAAGAAAATGCAGTGGTAGAAAAACCCACATTTCACAGGGACCTGTGAAATATGAAAAAATATTTTACGGGCTGCTTCGAAATGTTTTCATCACAATAATGGCAGTCCCCAGACCACTATGCAGGACTTTACCAGTGTCTGGGCCACTAGAATTATTAGACAATGAAGGACTCAAATAATGCGGCAGTTAGGCTAAATTATGAAGCAGCAACAAAATGCAAATTATGTGACATTACGCAACACATTTTTGGCAATATTGTGATCTACTTCAGCCAGAAACAATGTTTTTTAAATCTGCAAATGATGTTGCAAATATGGATATGTATTAAAGCACTGCATCAACAGAATACAATTCTACTGGCACCGACTACTGTCCAGTAATTCATCAACAATCTATTCAGGAAAGGTAAACAAAATCTACACATTCTCATTCCAATTAGTCCCCATATTTAGCTATACTTTGAACAGAATACCTTCAAAAACCACTCACCTTTAGAGACAGATTTATTTTTAGTTCTACAATCCTACGATGCTTGTGCTCTTCTGTCTCACGAGCAGGTAAGAGGGGAGCATCTTGAGGAAGGCCCAGTGGATATAGGGGAGCCCTCGATTCCAGCACTCTCTCCCTTTTATTTTATAGTTGAGAAAGAGAGTGAGAGATGTAATGGAATCTATTTAACTTCATTATGAATCAGTTGTTGAGATGTTCCGGGAGACTTGGCTCTCAGCGCTTACTTAAACCCCACTAAAGACCGTAATGAGGAGGGAGACTTATAGATATGTTTTAAATGTATAAACCACTTTGGGCCAGATGTAGGTAACTTCCATTTAGCGATTCCTTAATAGCGATTATTACCAAATCGCTATTAAGGAATCGCCAAATGGAATGTAGGTAGGAAACGCTAAAATATTAGCGATTCCTTAACATTCCTTAATAAGGAATCGGTAATTCGATTCATTATTAAGGAATACCTAGCCATTCATTCCTATGGGCTATGAGGCCCATAGGAATGAATGGGAAGAGATTCACTTAGCGATTCGGTATTACCGAATCGTTAATAGCTGGAGGTATTTCAAGGGTGCCAGGGTGTCCAAAGGACATCTGTTGCACCCCTGAAATGTGCATGTGTGCACATGTTGCGCACATCCATGCCCTAAGGGCATAGATGTGTGCCACATTAAAAAAAGCAAAGCAGTGCTTTTTGTAAGGAAATCGCTATTTACCACCAACTTCAAGTTGGTGGTAAATAGCGATTCCTTAAGGCTGAGGTGCACTGTTTTTAGTGCTACCTACATTGCATTTAAGGAATCAGTATTTACGATTCCTTAAATGCAAGAGCAAATTAAGGAATCGCTATTTAGCGATTCCTTATTTTGCATGTAGGTTTGAAGTCATCTACATCGCACATGGCTAAATACCGGACAGTAACGCCGAAATTTATCGAATTTCGGCGTTACCGACCAGTATTCGGCCACCTACATCTGGCCCTTTGTTTGTATAAAGAGGGAAGTAATATATAAAGGACAATTTTTCTCTTCCTCTCTCTCTTTCCCTTTTGCCCCTATATAAATATTTTGTTTGTTTAAAAAGGGAAGTAGTACATAAACGGCAATCTCTCCCCCCCTCGCTCTCCCTTGTGCGTCTATACAGAGTTATGCATAATCACATGCACCATAGAGGTCCATAAACTACGCTCTAGGGAGTATTGGTATTTCCATACCCCTATTTTATATCAGAGGCCTATTCCGTGCCCGGAGTGAACATTGCCATATATTTTTAGGTTATGTATATTTGGCACAATATGATCATAATAATTCTCAAATGTATAGATTAGTATATAAATCGTGATAATCCTTTTCATGAATTTGTTTAGGATAAAGATACCTATGAGATGAAGGTGCCTTGATTTTTATACTACTAGTTGTCCACCCTTTGACGTAGCAGTCATTGCCAACGTTTTAGGTGGGTTAATAGCGGATCCAGTATCTAAATCTGTTGCCATATAAATTCACTGCCTAAATCCCATTATCTATGGGGGCTATAATCAAAATCGAGTGTAGCGTTCCCATTAGTCAACTTACATTATTGGGGTTAATTGATATTCTGTGACCAACTAATGTTTATGTAATAATTGTGATTAGTCTAATTCCTAATCGTACTCGATATGGTCAGATGGGTAGTAGGCGGGGTGTACCTGTAAACTCTATTTCGATACTATACATCTCAATAGGGGAAAGATACATTGTACATCGCCTACCAGAATATTATTTAGAAGAAAACAGCGTGAATGAATTGTATGAATTTAGAATAGTATGGTGATATCTAATATGAATGTGTCGGGCCCCTAAAACAGTTATAAACTACATATAGATTTGTTGATTTAGGATTTGAATGTTTAGTAGTGGTATATTGTAAACAAGGACTAAAATTGCAGGTTTAGTATATATGTAGATATGTTTTAAACGTGTTGTTATCTTATATAGTGAATTCTTTTCGACAATATATAATGGTATGTGTTGTTTTACATCAACTCTTTGTGTTTTCAAACAGGCATATATGATATTGTGCCTTTATTAGGAGAGACAACATCAATAAATGTCTTGAAGAAGGTGGTCTAAACAACAATAATATCCCACGGAAACGCATCAACGCAACCCCATTTTGTTAAATTTGAGGAAGAATGGAGTCTAATCATTTTCAGATTTGATAGACTCACCTGGAATTGATTCCACCAAATTAACTCCATTTTGATGATTTGTAATAGGTCATTTGTCTCTCATAAGTTTTGATATTAGTTCTTGTGTCATTATATGCATATATGTGCTGATATTTCTCTGTTAATTTCTGTAAGACATCTTAGATCTTCATCCTCCTCTTTGGTGACAGTCCCTAAGATCAAAAAATCAAGATGTGGAGGCCGGTCCTTTTCACCCAATGCAGCAAAACTCTGGAACTCCCTCTCCTTTAATCTGCGTGCGGAACCAAATTTACTGCGCTTCCGCAAGCTTCTAAAAACACTACTTTTCTCTCACCCGGACTAATTTCTTTTCTGTTCATTCAGCACGCAACAGTCTGTAGCGCTAGGACGCCTCAGGGTAACTATCGCGCGTTATAAATCCTCTTTCCATTTCCATTCCATTTCCAATTGTCTTTATATGTGTCCAAGGTTGTGTTTTTAACTCATTGTTTTTATTAAATGATTTTTTGACAACTTTCAGTAAAGATTTTTGTGTATTTATGGTTTACAATTGATTTACGGGTTCTGACTCTTTAAGGGATTGAGTATATTTGTGAGCCTTAGGCTGGGTGTCTGGTTACAAAGTGGTGGCATTTGACTTCCCGGTTAGTCATTTCCCAAGAGAAAGCCTTCCTTTCACACTAGCTGTATCGGTAACCCGTCTCTTGGTGAGTGGGGCCACTCCCGTTTTGTTTTAAATAAAAAATATAAAAACACAACCTAAAAACAAGTAAAGTTGTCCAATTGTTGGTAGCTGAGCAGACCATATCCCTCTGCAAATTCTCTGCTCATAATCTCACAATTACGTACGGCATCACTGATGGCATGACCATGGACACCCTTGTGCTGTATTAGGGGAGAAACGTTATGCAGACGTAAGTTTTTTTGGTCAATCTTAAGGATTATATACTCTCCTGGATCCACATTATGGTTGGCAGAAAGGTTGGTCCCACCAATGAATGTATGCTGTGCATGGTTGAAGACCATTTGCAATAAAACCTGTGCATGTGACAAGTGCACCTAGGTACGCACTCTGTGCTATGACACAAATGTGTGCAGAAGCACTATTATGTAGAACACAGAAAAAACATGTTACCAGTAAAACAACTGTGTGCTCTGTAACAATTCCATGCACAGCAATTTTGGCAACTGTGTTGACTCTGCTGTTCCTTCAATAACAATTCTATACAACGCAACACAACCATGTGCATTGTGAGATGAAGGTGAGTGTTAAGTAACACAAGTAGGTGTATGATATTGCTCATGCAGTGTACAACACCAAATGTGTGAATTTAGTCCCACAATCTTGGTGCTACAAGGGTAAGAAGACAGATGTGCATGCCTTTCTCCATTGGGACAGAAAAAACATTAACACGACAGGGTGAGCCACAATGGATAAAGGCAAAAGGCAATAGTTTGAAAAACAACAGTCCACTTCCAATTTTCAGAAGGCTTTCAGAACAAAATAGAAGTACATCAAAAACCTAAAAGTCAACTATGGCTTTCATTTTATTCCAGGTGGTCTGGTTGGTCCAATACATTAAATCAACATGATTTTGTAAAATTCATAAAGCACCCGACAGTACCTACTTGAGTAAGTAAGTTAATAGCACGTTATCAGGATCTTTCATTCAGAACACCAGGGGATGTATCAAAGGCAGTGCTCTAGGATTACAATGGGTGTGTGCGCCTGTGTTTTTGCATCTTCGAGGCACTGCAGTTTTACAGAAGGAGCCACAGATACTTGTGCGATCCCATCTGTACAACTGATAGCGATGGTGCACATGTAGAGTAAGCACTACCTTGAGAGAGAGTTCTCTCGCTTACATGGGGGAGTAGCCTCATGCAAATGAGGGAATTACTTTGCCTCTGCACCCCTGCTCTATTATGGGTGCAGAGGCAAAGAGGACCCACAAAGAGATGGTGACCTATTTGTGCACTCCCTCAGCGCTGCCCTCATGCGGGGGTAGGGGTGTGGAGTTTTCCACTGGCTTCCCCCAAACATCCCACTGCAGAAAGGTGCAGTCACTCACAAAGTACATGTGACTGTCAACTGCACTGTGAAACATAAAGCAGCTTGTAAGCAGCCCCTCGGTATTTCACTGAATACGCTGCCCACACAGCAGGGCACAAAGTTCTCAGCTACCCTGGAGCAGCACATTCATGATAATAGGGAGCACTAACCCAATCTGCACCAGGTGCATACTTTTGAATGGTGCAACATGGCATAAACTGGCACATTGCGCCCAATGTATAATACAAGTCTCTTAATAAAAGGCATGTTGTATAATCAATATTTATGCTGGTGGATACTGAATAAAGAACATGGGACATGTGCGATGCATTCTCTAAAGCTACTGCTGATGCCCCATTGTCACTATTATCGGTCTCTTAATGCTATACAATATACTTACCTTGCTTACTGCAGAAGAAATTGGGATCCCTGTGAAAGTTAAGTCTGGTCCTCAAGCAGACGCACAACTGGTGGAGGCAAGAAACAGCATTCAGAGCTAAGTAATGCTTTCCATCTCTTCCAAAAGCCAACTTCAGCAGTGAGAGAAGACTCTGAAACAGACAGACAAAAATGATTTCTAGCTGTGGGATGTAAAGACAACTTTGTATTGATTCAAGTATCTTAAGGTAATTGAAAACCGCACAACAGCCCACACTGATGTATTGTATTCGATTAAAGGCACAACAGCGTCAACAAAGATTTGAGGCAACTGTCTAAACTCAAACCTGCTTTGCTGCACGGTTTACCATTAGGTAAAGATTGTGATGTTCTGTATGCAAAAGAAGCCTTGGCAAGCAGGTAAACTAAGTTTATAACAAAAAGTAGCTCCGGTACTCTTACATCTACAGCCCTACACATGCAGATTCTGATCACTGCGTGGCACTTTAAACAGGTGTGCCAGTGGATCTCCAATAAATAAGTTACTTAATGAAGTAATTCCTGTACTATCACAGCTCCCCTTCTTCCAGATACTCTGCTCTCAGTATGTGAAGGCCAGAGCACATTTATATAGCATCAAGAAAAGTTTGTGGTCTTCAATGGAATCTGTTGCTTTTTTCATCATTCATATACAAGACAGAGACTCTTAGACAGAGAGGGAAAGACAAAAGGGTTGTGTACAGAAAGGGGTCCCCTAGAATAAGGAGTACAAAAGTCACGGATGTGTAACTTCACCACAACTACATCAAAGCAATCCACAATACTAGCCCAAACAAAGATGAACAAGGATGTAGAAAACTACATCGGGCAGGTATGAAATAAATGGTGTTGTTAGAGTCCTATTCAACAGTGTTTCTTGCCAGAGCCTAATTTGTAAAACAGTGAGTGCTAGGGCCCTTCCCAAGAAGCCAATGCAGCTTGGACCACCCAATGCCCCAGTCAACTCTGCCAATGCCAGTACCAACCTAGCTACTAATCATCACACTCATACGTATGTGGCAATACAGACTATTCCAGGCCACCCTAAGCTAGAAGAATGGCCTGCATGGCAGGTATTATTATATATTTATGTGCTCACCCAAAATTCGACAAACAGCTCCCCCATATGTTTGACTGTTTTAAGTGATGGTGTTGATAACTAAGTGCCTGTGCTGAGCACAGGCAAACACTCACTCAAATTAAGCAACATTCTTGCCACGGAATGATAAAACAATTTGCGTCTACAACAGAAGTGACAGATAATTACAAAGTGTATGCAGAAAATGGTGAGCATTCATACGAGTCTCAAGTTCACCCTGTACCATTTGTTGTAAATGAATCTAGGACCCTAGTGTAATTTTCCCGATTCATGCCCTTATATAGGTATACTTTATCATATCCTTATATAGGCATAGAAATCTCTACCATATTTGGCTAAGCCATACAGCCCAAATACGGCATGGCTACTTCCACTACGTTCCGAGAATCAACAACAATTTCTTTGAAAAACCTGCCTTCAGCAGCTAGGGACTTCCCCCTGCTTAAGTTCTCCAAGAACTCCTGGCGTTTTCCAAGAATTTAGCCTTTGAGTGACGTTATTAAGTCCAAACATGCGTCAAACTCGGCACCTTCAAAGTATAAATATGCCTAGGTTTGCCTAGATAAACACACAGTGGTTTGGAGCAGATGGACTATCTACTTGACCGACGCCCTGCAGCAGCAAGTGTCGAAGGTAGCCGACCTTCCAGCTGACGCACTGAGAGACTCTGTCTTTTCTCCTGCCGAGAAATCCAGCTCCAGTGTTTACGGCTTACCCTTGCGGGTATCTGGGAAATCGAATCCTAAGAAAGAGATACAAGACCTCCTTCATTCTAAAACCAAGGTACGGAGCGGATTAGACCTCTTAGAGAATTCTTGGAATAGATTCCTGGCAGAGAACTACTAAACTTAGGCTACTCCTCACCGGGGTAGGCGTATTTTAGAAGCACCAGTTGAGTAATTTTAGTATTTATTACTGTATGTAATTTATACATTTTATGCACTTTATGGCTTAGAAACCATATAATGCTTTTACAGTACAACTTTATAATACTGTTCATATTATATGCATTGTACTTTATAACCAGTATTACGATTGTAGCAGTTCATTTCCAATGCTTGAGAAAGAAGACTGTTCAATAAATACTTTTATTGAAAAGGCCGTCTCTTTATTTCTCTGCATCTCTGGTGAAACAAAGCATGCACGATTGACTGAGTAAAATAGTTATCTATTGTTTCCGCAACTCTAGAGATTTGATTTCTTATTCTTGGGAAACAAAGTTGTCATGTTTATGCGGTTGTCAGAAACTAATCCCTTCCTGTGAATTCAAGAAAGTTTCTAGTGACCTCTGAGCTAGCTGGCACTCACTATTAAGTTTAATATATTCGGTAGAGACCTATCCGACTTCAGTCCTACGTCTAAACTACAGTATATATGATTCCAATGCGCAGAGCCTATTGGGAATATAGGCACTACACTACACATTAAGGATTAGTTATGTGGTGTTTCAATTCCATTAGTTTTGTCCGAAGGGCCGAGAAATCTGTAGTCCGCCATTATGATATGTAGAGTGTCACATGCCTCCTTTTGGAAGTCAAAAGTCTGACCCACCCTGTTTCTGATGAATATTCTCATGAATTCAAAGGAAAACTGACAGAGCAAGACTTTCAAGGTACTTTGGGGTCACTATGGTCCAGTATTTGAAAGACTGCTTAAGTAGTTTCGTGGTTGGGAAGGATTATCAACAAAGTGCAGATCAATAAACCAAAATGCGTTATTAAAAGGGGTAATGCACTTTTTGCTTCTGTTAATATACCAAATCAAATAAAAAGCATCACAGCAGTCAAAATGACTATACACTCGAGGATCCTTTTCATGTTTCAAGCACTCTTGCTCAGTTCAGAGAGCGTTATGAAACAAGGGGTAACCCAATTGTAGTCAAAGGACCTGGGTATCAAGTATTATAGTCAACAGTTGGTCCTAGACATTGATTCAACATACACAATGCAATGATATAGTTCAATTAGTCACTCTAGTCATCATTCGATTAAATCCACTATGGTAAATATAGAACAGAACATGACAGATACAGTAGCCCAAAATATCTATTGATACAAGAAAAAATACACATAAAACCAAGCAATTATGTCTCCCCAAAATCCGAGAGACTTACTCATTTAATATATATTTTTTGAAAATAGAAAATATAAAATACAAATATTTACAAATGGGGTTCACTGTCAATTAGTGTGCACAGAAAAGAGTGAAAGTAAGTGCTCGTGTAAGTGACCAAGATGGTCGGTGAAGAAAAATATAATTTCTTGAAAAATAAACACAAGTGAGCCTGTCCTAAATAAATAGCTCGCAAAAGTTCAGAGAGCGGACATCTCAAAAGCATCCAGCAAACCCGAACACATTGTGTGAAAGGGAGTAGAAAGTCCTGAATTTTATTTGGTGTGAGATGCAAGCCACCTGGGGATCCTGAATGTAGCGCTTAAGCATCAAGGGACTTAATTGACGTCCCTACCAGAGTGGTCCAAGGCAGAAACAGAGAAGCATAGGTGTCTCTTACTCATCGGTTAGCAGTCCACTCTGGGAGGTTCACTAGCTTAATGTCAAAGACGAACAAGTTACTTACCTTCGGTAACGATATATCTGTAAGAAACATAGGTTAGTTATAGATTTCTTACCTTAGAATTACCCCCAGGCGTCAGACTGGATCCGGAAAGTTTTTCGACAGCAGTACCCCTGCGCGTCTGAAGATGGCGTCGGTTGACTCCGCGTTCGCCAGGTTGACGTCGCAATAGCTACATAAACGCTGCCCTCGTGTGCTGACGTCAAGTCTTTCCACGACTTTCCACGCCAGATGCGCAGAGTCATGCAAGGCACTCTCCACTGGTGCACAAAACAAGGGCCCTGAAAGGAAGTCCTTAATCCTAAAAGTCAGTTTGCAGAACGGGGAGGATGGGTGGGGTGGTAAGGAATGTATAACTAACCCATGTTTCTTACAGATATATTGTTACCGAAGGTAAGTAACTTGTTCATCTGAAAGAAACAGTTAGTTATAGATTCCTTACCTTAGAATAGATACCCCAGCAATACCAACCCCAGAGGTGGGTCTGCGAACTAAGTTCAAACCAGGAAGTCCCTGAGAACAGAACGTCCAATGAAGCTGTCTCTCCGGATTTGGGTGTCCAGGCAGTAGTGTTTGGTGAACGTGTGCAGAAATGCCCACGTAGATGCCTGACAGATGTCATTGAGGGGGACTCCCCGTCCCAAAGCAGTGGTAGCTGCAGTCGCCCTGGTGGAATGGGCGCGCAGTCCCACTGGAGGCTCCTTCTTCGCCAAAGAATAGCAGGCTTTGATGCACAAAACGACCCATCTAGAGATGGTCTGTTTGTGCACGGCCCAACCTTTGTTGGTGCACACGTAGCCAACAAAGAGCTAGTCATCCACCCGGAATTGCTTGGTGCGATCCAAATAAAATGAAAGCACACGGAATGAAGTCAGACGGTGGAGCCTCTCTTCCTCTTTTGCAGGATGCAGAAGTGAGCAAAGTGATGGTTTGGCCAATGTGGAAAGAAGTAACCACCTTGGGAAGAAAGGAAGGTGTAGTTGTGAGGACGAACTTTTCCGGATGAACAGCCAGAAAGGGAGGCTTGGAAGAAAGAGCATGTAGCTCACTTACCCTGCGAGCAGAGGTGATGGCCACCAGGAAGGCAGTTTTCAAAGTTAGAAGCTTGAGAAGACAGTTCTGTAGCGGCTTCAAGGGAGAGCACCCAAGATATTTAAGAACCAATTTCAAGTCCCACTGGGGCATTTCGAAAGGAACAGGAGGAAAAAGGTGAGTAATGCCCTTAAGAAAACTATTCGCAACAGGGGACTTGAAAATAGACGGCTCATCAGGAATCCTACAAAGGGCTAAAATGGCCAAGAGGTAGCCCTTTAGAGTGCCCAGAGCAGAGCCCCGCTGGGCCAAAGAAAGGAGGGACAAGAGAACCTAAAATAGAGGGGCAGAAAGGGGATCCAAAGCCTTTGCTGTGCACCATGCCACAAATGTGTTCCATCTGCAGGCGTATTCCATCTTAGTGGAGGGATGCCTGGCTGCCAAGATAACATCACAGACTTCGGGAGGCAGGTAAAACGACGTCAACTGCCGCCGCTCAATCTCCACACAAAGAGGTGAAGACTGGACAGGTTCAAGTGGAGGACAGTCCCCTGCTGCTGCGACAGAAGATCCTCCCGTAGAGGCAGTCTGATCGGAGGATAGATGGCCATGTGTAGCAGCTCGGGATTCCAGACTCTTTGTCCCCAATCCGGGGCCACAAGCATGACTTGGGCCCGGTTGCACTTTATCTTTTTCAGCACTCTAGGCAGAAGTGGTAATGGCGGAAAGGCGTATAGAAGACCGCAACTCCACTGGCAACCAAAAGCATTGCCTAGCGAGTGCCGCCTTAAAAATCCCAATGCGCAGATTCCCTGACCCTGCACATTCTCTTCGGTGGCGAAATTATCCAACCAAGGCTGTCCCCACTGCTGAGAGAGACCATGGCCCACCTCCGAGTGAAGATGCCATTTGTGATCCATCATGCACCTGCGGCTGAGTTCCTCTGCCCTGGCGTTCAGATATGCCCTGATGTTCCAGCCATGTCCAGAGGCGGAGGGCCTCCTGACATAGGGTCCACGACCCCATCCCGCCTTGTTTGTTACAGTACCACATGGCGGTGGTATTGTCCGTGAACACCTGCACTACTCTTCCCCAGACAGAGGGAAGGAATGCTTTGAGTGCAAGACTAATTGGCCGAAGCTCCAGAAGGTTGATGTGGAGCCCGGACTCCGTCGGAGACCCGAGGCCTCGGATCTCCGCCTTCCCTATGTGGCCACCCCAACCCAGAAGTGATGCATTGGTCACCACTGTGAACTCTGGTTGGGGAAGAGAGAGGTCTGCCATTGACCCAATCCTAGTTTGTCGAGGGGCTGAGCCTTGCATTCACACTGTGTTAAGTTGACATGAGCTTATTAGAAGTTTAAACGCCATTTTTCCTTTCTGCTGCCTTCTGCACACGGCACACATTATAATACATGTTTAGAGTTTAGCAGAGTGTTTTGCTTCACATGAGAATAACATGTATTTCTGTACTAGCAGCCTTGCTTGGTAAGCTTAGTCTGAACAGTGAGTGCCGAGGTCTTCAAGGTTATTTCAACACAGTGGTTGTTGTTCGGACTGATCAGCGCACGTTGTAGACATAACATATATGCAGCTGTGGCCACCTCTGATTTTGGTGTGTTTAATAATGCACTGCGTAGGCATGCTCAGACACACTTGGAGAACATTTGTATGCTGAGAGCTTGTGCAGAATTTGATGTGATCCATTTCTGCTAATACCAGAGGTTTGGGGCCGCCCGCCTATGTAATCCCAAAGAGACCTTCTGTAGATATAAAATAACCTACTGGCAATGGAAGTTGCAATATGGTTATATTTTAAACCTGTTTCCATTTAGCATTATAACATGCTTTCTCCCTTTGTATTTTATGGAATAGTAACTATGCTGATAATCTTGTTGCTTATAATATGTCTGCTTGTATTATCTAAGATACTGCGCATGAGAACACGGCATTAAAAATAAATATTTCAAACTTGCACGTGTCTTCATTTACTCCCCGTTTTAGACTGGTTTGTTAGTATAACAAAAGAGTGTTCATGTGTTCCACATTGCCTAAGGTAATCTAAGTTCCATGTTCTGAGTTGTCTAATCATTAGTGTTATGGAAGAGCCAATGAGACACTGATGCTAGTCTGGTAGGGGATTTTGGGTACTAAGGTGAGTTTTGGCACACCCTAATTCACGGAGGTCCTGAGTCTCTATGCGCAGTTCTGAGTAGGAGCAGAATCCCTGCTACAAGTTCGTTAGCCACCACTGCAATTGGAGTGAAGTGCCCTCCGAGAACTGGAAGCAATCGGACAGGTTCCCCTGATGTTGTGCCCACTGGAACTTCAGGTCCCACTGCAGAGCCCGCATATGAGGGTCATCATCGTGACCGAAACCTGGGATGGGGGCTGAAAGATCGGAATCACAGCCCGAAAATCCCGGACTCGCTGTTCGGGAGGATAAACCCGAAACTGCGTAGTGCCCAGAACCGCTCTGATGAAGAGGAGCGTCTGAGAGGGAGTCAGGTGTGACTTCGGCACGTTGATGGAGAACCCCAGCGATTGCAGGAGGTCGGCTGTAGCCTGGAGGTGGGAGACGACGGCCTGGGGCGAGCCCACCTTCAACAGCCAGTCATCGAGATATTGGAAGACTGGAACCCCTGATCTGAGCAGATGAGCTGCAACCACCACCATCACTTTCGTGAACACCCAAGGGGCGCAGGTAAGGCCAAAGGGGAGCACGGTAAACATGGCCTACCATGAACCGCAGGTTAACGTTGGTGGGCCGGCAGGACGGGGATGTGAAAGTAAGTGTCCTCCAAGACCAACGCTATCATCCAGTCTCCAGGGTCGAGGGCAGACAGGACCTGAGCGGGCGTCAACATTGTGAACTTCTCCTTCCGGAGGAAGCGGTTGACGTTCCTGAGAGCCAAGCTAGGACGCAGGCCTTTGTCCTTCTTGGGCACCAGAAAGTAGTGGGAATAGCAACCATAACCTACTTCCGGGACAGGAACGCACTTGATGGCTCCCTTGGCCAAGAGTGCTGAAACTTCCTGTTGGAGAAGAGCCAGATGATCCTCCTTCAGGCGATGGTACTGAGGTGGCATGGATGAAGGGGTAGTCTCGAAGAAGAGGGTGTAGCCCCTTCGGACTATTTGCAAAACCCACCTGGCAGACGAGATGGTGAGCCAGTTGGGGAGGTGATGGCGAATCCTGCCACCCACTGACGTTTCGTGCCCTGAAAGCTCGGACTAGGAGGGTTTGAAGGCTGATATAGAGGGAGCTGTGGTGGACTGGCCCGCCCGTGGGCCCCAGAAGCACAACACTGATTCTCACGTCCCCAGAGGTGTAGAGGCTGAACAGCTTGCGCTGGCCTGTGGCTCTGGGCGGGACATGGCAGGGCACCCCTTCCGTAGCCACAAATGGGGCGTAAGGCAGACTGCACAGGGTGGGTGGTGGAGAGGCCCAAGGACCTGGCCGTAGCTCGAGAGTCCTTAAAGCGCTTTAGCGCGTTGTCTGCCTTGTCGCCGAATAGGCGACGCCCATCAAAGGGCATGTCCATAAGAGGGGATTGGACATCCCCTGAAAAAATTGTCTACCTCAACCAGGCATAGTGTTGAAGGGCTACCAACGTGGAAATCTTCCTGCCTAGTGAGTCAGCAGTATCCAGCCCACAGCGAACAGTAAACTTTGCTGCATCTCTCCCTTCGTCAACTGCCCAAGAGAGTACAGCCCGGGCCGCCTCTGGGCACTGAGGCAGCACTTGTGCAACCGTGTCGCACACGGAATGGGTGTAACGGCCCAACAGACATGCTGTGTTTACCGACCACAGTCCCAAGCTGGAGGAAGAAAACATCTTCTTCCCAAGATGGTTCATGTAGGACTTGGCCCTTTTTGGCTAAAGTTCCCTAAACTTTTTGCTTTCCCCTAGACCTTTTTTCTGACATGGTGTTGCCAACTTAGATGCTTTTGACACTTTGCCACTGCTAAACAGTGCCAAAGTGCAAGTGCTCGTTGTATAAAGTGTAATGGTAATTGGTTGTCCATGATTGGTATGTTTGCCTTACTAGTAAAGTCCCTAGTAAAGTGCACTATGTGGTGCCTAGCTTACCGAGAAAGGACAGCATGAATTGTGGTCTGCTTAACGTAAGATCGCTTCCTAAGCACTCCACAGAGATACAGTTAATGTTAGAGTCACACAACCTAGATGTCTTATTTATGACAGAGACATGGACTACGGTAGGACTAGAGCTAGAACTGGAATCGGCCTGTTCAGTGGGATACAAGGCCTTTCACAAGCCAAGATCCAGGGGTCGGGGAGGTGGAATTGGAATAATTTTTAAAGAAATATTGAATATCTCTCCATTAGATATTGATGAAATCACCTGCGCAGAAATATTGAGCTTTTCTGTTAAAGATCAGACAGGACATTCACTTACGGGTATGATTTGCTATATGCTATAGGCCACCGGGGGCATTTAATGTACAACAACGGCAAGAACTGATTGATGTAATCAATAACATGGCCCTTACCCACACCAGGCTACTAGTCTTGGGAGACTTCAATTTGTGGGCTAATGGTAGAATGGACGCAGCATTTAATAACCTTATTCAGTCCAGTGCAAACATGAGCCTAACACAATGGGTAACAGACCCAATGCATACCGAAGGTCATATCTATGATATTTGCGGAGGAAGGGTTTATTACGATGGGGGAAGCTCTGCCGGTGAGATGGTCGGACCACCATCTAGCCTATTTTAGTATGCCAATCTTAAGTAAAACAAGGCCTTTGAATAAGCAAGAAAAGACCTTCCGTGGCAGGGACTGGAAAGGATTACTAAGAAAGGCAAATACTGGCCCTTTATTTCAGACAGGGACCCTGTTTAACCCGGAGAAACAGGTAACAGACAATTATACAGCTCTCTGTGAGTTCCTAACCAGGAAGATTGACCAGCTTGCCCCGGTAAAAGATATCAGGAAAAGAGGTAGTCCCTCAGCCCCATGGTATACAGAGAATTTAAGGAGTCTTAAGTTAACTTGTAAAACCGCAGAAAGACAGTGGAGTAAGAACTATGCGGAAAAGAACAGAGCAAGCTGGAGGATCACTTTAATAAAATATAAAAAAGAAATACTTTGCCTGCACCATACTTGAATCATCTATTAAATCAAAGGACGTATTTAGGATAGTTAGAGACATGACCCACCTTGACTGTGTTAAAAGTGAAATTAAACCCACTCAGGAGTTATGTGATGGGCTGGCTCTCTTTTTCAAAGAAAAAAATAGGAAGATTGTAGATGGCCTGAAAGATGTGACTCCATCTGGTGCTCCAGAGCAGGAAAAGGGAGAGACCAGTGAGAACAATCTTAAATGGTATAGTGTTTCTAACTTGGCTGTAACTAAGGGTGTCATGGATGGTTTCATGATACCATCGGAAGAGGAGTTTGCCCGAGTATCCCTGGGAATTTCTTTCGGGTCACCTTTGGATCCTATCCCCCACAAGATAGTGATGGAACTCAAATTAGAGCTCTTCCCTATCCTATATCAGCTATGCTGCCAATCCCTTAACAGCGGAGAGGTGCCACTCAGCTGGAAGCAGGCCATTATTATGTCGCTATTGAAAAAACCTACACAAGATCCAAGCTGCCACAAGAACTACAGGCCTATTTCCCTCTTACCCTACCCGGTTAAGATTCTGGAATGTCTGGTTAGTAGGGCGCTGTCCCTCTTTCTGGAGACAAACAACAAACTGGAAGAGGAGCAACTTGGGTTCAGACCTGGTCATGGAACAGAGACAGTCTATTGTGTCATAATTTTTTATTGGAGTCTTGGTGACCGTCTTAGACAATCTTGGAATGCGGACGGAGGGGCCAATCGGCAACTTTAATACTGCTAGACCTGTCCGCCGTATTCGACACGGTCAACCATGGTATACTTCTCTCGAGGCTGGAAAGCCAAGGGGTGACAGGAGGGGTATTGAATTGGATGCCCTCTTACCTTTCCGATAGATGGCAAGTCGTAGCGCTCCCTCCGTATCAATCAGAGTTTGTAAAAAACGAACATGGGGTACCCCAGGGGTCCTCAATAAGCCCTATCTTGCTTAACACATATATGCCACCACTGCTTGAGATTATAAAAACGCATAACATCAGCGTGGTTAACTACGCTGATGACATTCAGCTCATGGTGTATACAGGCATGAACTGGTGGGAGGCTGTTATACTCTCATCCGAGGACTCTGGAAAGTGCTACGATTGCTGCCAGTCCAGGTTAAAACCATAGTAGTCAGGAGTATTATACTAAGCCGCCTGGATTATTGTAATGCCTTGCTCTTGGAGTCTCCAGGATATCTGATTGCCAGACTCCAGAGTATCCAGGCGGCAGCAGCAAAGCTGGCTCTGTCTCGAGCACGCCACTCCTCGACGACGCAAGCATTGGCGGAACTGCACTGGCTCCGAGTTACTCAAAGGATTTTGTTTAAATCTTTATGCATAGTGTTCAAAGCACTTCATGGACAGGGACCAAAACTGCTTCAAGATAGGTTCAAATGGGGTTCAAATGGCATGAACCTATACGTAACCTCCGTTCATCCACTGCCAGCCTGGTCAGGATTCCCAGGATAAAGAGAGTAACCCTGGGGGAAGAGCCTTTGGCGTGGCAGCTGCCCGCCTATGGAACTACCTTCCTCTGGAAATATGGGGCACACAGGACTTAATGCATTTCCGTAAGAGAATTAAGACATGGCTCTTTCCCAAAGCTTGATCCCTGACTCAGTCACATGATTCTCGCATTAGCTGCATCTTTTTCTTTCCTCTGTCCAGCTTTTCTCTCTTTTTTGTCTCAGCGCCAGGATGCCCGTAGGGTTGCAGCGCACTATACAAATGCCAAAAATAAAATAAATGTGTGCCAGGGCTGGTAATGCAAATGTTACTAGTGGGCCTGCAGCACTAATTGTGCCACCCACACAAGTGGCCCTAAAAAGGGAACTCAGAGCTGCCATTGCAGTGCCTGCGTGCAGTTTCTAAACTGCCATGGTGTTCTGACTGGTGCACCCACTTACCAGACATTACCCTTCCCTTTCTATGCACATCAGACACCCCTATGGTAGGTCCAGGGTAGCCCATGGGCAGGGTGCAGTGCATGTCAAAGGTAGGACATATACCAAGTTGTATAACTTGATATTAGGGTTACAGGAGAATGTTTAAGAAGTGCTCATTAATATTGCTAGAAGTTACAAAGGCTGGCTGGCCTAACAACCGGCCAGGAGAAATAGTACACAAACTCATATGTTGGATTTATATTGTATGGTCTTATCGTATATCTTTTTATATTAAATTTATACTTGTTTTTATAAAACTTGTGTGGAGTCTAATTGTGGTGTCATCATTGGGTTGCTGTGAGCGTGGTTGCAAATACTTTACACATTTTCTTTGAAGATAAGCCTGGCTGCTCGTGCCAAGGTAACAAGGGGGTGAGCGGGAGTTTTTCAGAGGGTGATCTTCCTTTCCCTGACATGGAACCGCAGGTCCCGATTTTGCCTAAGGTCCCTACCTCACCCACCCAGGGATCCTGGGTCTAACAGTCCAGCTTTTTGAATTCCCTATCCAGTGGAGCGGTAGGGAATGCGCCCATGGAGGTGGATGATTGTGTTGGAATTTGGCAGCAATTAGGTTAAGCATTAGCAGAAGACATCCTGTATTTAGAGACTATCTTGTCCGTTATATGGAATCCATTTTGTATTTCTGTCAGCCATTTTGTTTGCCATGTGCTACCATGTGCTCTGTCCTACCTTCCTGTTAACTGCTCTTGAAATCTGCCTAGAGGCGAGATATATTTAGCCTTTTCTGCTTCGCCCATGCTCAGTTGAGCTTGCAGCTGTCCCCAGTCTGTAACTGTCAGGATGTGTCCACTAGAATGAGCAAACTGTTAGCTCCTCCCATTTGTTGCCTGTACACTTTCTGTATGACCTTATATGTACCTACAACCTGCATTTGAGCCCCTGTGTGGGTATAAAAGGACCAAGCTCCTTCCATTCAGTGTACCACTTCATACATTACCGAAGGGTGCTGTGTGAATGTAGTTCCACCTCATGAGGTTTAATAAACTCTGTCTTTTCTATTCCAGTTTCTGTGCCAACTTCTTCCTATTGGTCAGAGGACTCTGAGCAGAGAAGGGAGAACCCCGAGCACTGGTAGGCTTTGCTGAGGCTCACCACCACAATTGGACCACCAAGCTCTTAGGGGTTGGGTGTTGGGAGAGGAAAGTAGGGTTGCCCGGGGCCGGTCAGGGACGTCTGGCAATCATCCTCTCCACAGGAGCTCCTGTGTTGGGCCTGGACCAGGTTCCCAAAAGGATGTCCGTGAGGGCTTCATTAAACAGCAGCAGGGGCTCCGAAGAGCTCGCTGCCGGTTGAAGCACCTCTGTCAGGAGGTGTTAGACTTGGCACCATTGGTGGGAGTCTCACGTCCACTTTTTGCTGGTCTAAATGCTTTGGGCACTTTGCCACTGCTGTTCTGTACCAAAGTGCAAGTGCTCCCTATTGTAAATTGTTGTGTGGATTAGTGATTCCATGATTGGTTATTTGATTAATTTATCAGTCCCTAGTACAGTGCACCATGTGTGCCCAGGGCCTGTAAATCAAATGCTGCTGGTGGGCTTGCAGCACTGATTGTGCCACCCACAGATGCATCTTGTAAAATGTGGCTCAGGCCTGCCTTTGCAGAGCCTGTGCGCAGTCTGTCACTGCCATGTCGACTTGGCAAGTGCACACACTTGCCAGTCCCTAAACCTTCCCTTTTCTGCATGTTAGTCACCCCTAAAGTACCCCTGTGGGCAGGGTGCATTGTATGTGAAAGGTAGGACATGCCCTGGTGTGTTTGGCATGTCCTGATAGTGAAAGTCTGCCAATTTCATTTTTCACTATTGCAAGGCTATCTGTTCCCATATGCCAGAATGGGCAGTTTGATTATAACATCTTATAGACATAAGTGACCCAGGGAACAAGGTAGGAAAATAAAGTTTAGTATGCCTGAACTCAGAATGTTAAATTGCATATTTTAGTGTGGGTCATTTTAACATTCTTTTAGAAAGTAGGCATTTTCTTGCCTAACTATACTGTGTGCTTCTGCTAGGTTTGTGTATTGCATGTCTGGCTTATGAGTGACAGGGCTGCGGCTCCAGCAGTCTGATGAGTCAAGGCTGGGCTGAATGGGACCTGGGTTGCATTTAGAGTAGGGGGAGGAGATTTCCTTTCACCTGCCTGGGCCATGTCTGCTTTCAACAATGCTGTCTCCACCTCCTGCCAGGAAGCTGCACCAGAGAGGGCAGAACTGGTTTTGGCTGGGTACAGACACTCCGTCTCCAGAGACAAAGGATTTGTGTGTATAAAAAGGGGGACCCAGACCCTAGAACTTTAGATCACTTCTGGGAAATCAAAAAGGAACCTTTGCCAAGGAGAAGAAACCGGAGAAGCTGAAGGAGGTTTACTGACCCTGTGTTGTTTGCTGTTTGCTTTTTCATCTTGCGGAAGAGCTCCAAGGGCTTGAAATTGAGCTTGCCTCTTGTCTGAAGTCTCAGGGACACAAAGACTCCACCACCAGCTCCCCTGAATTTCCTTGCTGTGAATTCTAACCAACAGACAGGTGCCTGCTGCTGCTCAGGACTTCTAGAGATTGTTTGTAGCAGGGAGCTGGAAGCGCGACGAAACGTCAAAGAAGCGTGTCGCATCCGCACCAAAACCCAACACATCGCCGAGCTGTAATGGTGAAGCGATCATTAGTGTCAGTAGTATAGAATGATAGTTTTCATCACCATTCATTTTTTGACAGGTGGGAAAGCCCCGGAAGTGGCGTAGGAGCCGGATATCCCGCCCCGGATGTCCCTCCCCTGGAAATCCCTCCCCCGGAAGCCCCTGGCAGGAAGTCTGGGGCCGGAAGGCCCTGGCCGGAAGCCCCCGGCCGGATTTCCTGGGGGTGGAAGGCCAGGTCCGGAAGTCCAGGGCCTGAGGACACCCCCCAGAGGGACCGTAGTGAAAGCGGGGACAGGTGTAGGCAGTGAGTGTCCTTCACATGTGAATTAATGGCTGTGTGTAAGGGCTGTAGTAGAGGGCTGATATGAGGTGGCTAGGGTTAGCACCAAGGCCGCCAGTAGGGCCTACAGGGGTGTTTAGGGCAGTGGGGTGGCTGAGCAGAGACTTACCTGTGTGCGCCATGTTTGTTGGGGCAGCAGGGACATGCCTGGGCAAGCATGGGCATGTCTGGGCATGTCCACTGACTAGTAGAGGCTGCAGGCGGATGTTGTTTGAGCGGCGTCGTGGTCCATCTGCGGAATGGGAGCCCTAGAGTGTTGCAGGGTGTTTTTGGGGCAACAGGCCAGCCCCCAGAAGGCGTGCCTGTGGCCTTTGGAGTTGCTGAGTGGTGGGCTGATGCGTGGTGGCGTGCCATAGGCATCAGGGGTCAGGAAAGCCCTGGGTCCTAAAAGAGGAGGGTGGTAATTTTGCCGCCTAATTTTAAAAAGTCTCTGGTCGAAAATGACAGCATTTATGAAAATAAAAATGAAAATTAAAATGAAGATTAAATGCAAAGTCCATAGGGTGACGTAGAAGGACACACCCATTATGAGCTAACATTGTATATAAGGAGGCCCTTAATGCCCAGGGTTATACCATTCGGCAAGCGAGACCCTGAGTATCATGAAGCGGTACAACTACATAGCCTTGAGGGATCCCCGGCAACAAGGGGTGAACCCTGCTGACAAATATTTTCGGCACTTGAGCCCTCCGGTAATAGATGAGCAGACGCTGCAAGAGGCCCCTAAAGAGGAGAGTGGCCAAGTTTCAGGTTATCATGAGGACCTGTGTCGGCGGATGGCCTCACTGAGCCTTGAGGAGCGACCGCCGCTAATATCACCTATTAAGGTGTCATCAAGCGCCAGTCAGGCCGCAAGTCAAGAGGAAAACTTTGAAAATAGGGTCACAGAAATGGAAGCTTCGGGAGAAACTATAATCTCACCTCAGTACCAGATGTATGAAGATATGAGATCTCTGGAGGAGGAATCAAGGCCACGTGCCACCGGTGGTCAGCATGATGTTGAAATTAGCGACGATCAGGAGCGACCAAGAGGGTGAGACCAGGGGTTATTTTAGGAGTGTATTCCCCCTATCCTGATTAGAAACAAGGGTCCCTACTTGGACAAAGGTTCAAAATATTGCCAACGAGAGACCCCCTTTCTAACAGGAGGTTAGTCCTGACTGCCACCGTAGGTAGCTCGAGGAGGAGAGCCTCGTCGCCCTATGCAACACCACTGCGTACGATGTTTCTTCCTCCCTAGCCACGGTAGGAGACAACTTGCCAAGGTCTGGTGAGGTATCAAGACCACTGGCTTCCCCCAGTTCCTCTCTCCAATCCGGTTCATAACTTAACTGGTCGGTTAAAGGGTCCCCAGATCCCTCCCAGTCCTCCTCGCCCTCCTCTGGCTGTCAATCTGGTCTCAAAGAGCAAGGGTAGAACAGGGGCACAAAAGTATCCATTGGCACCGGTTCCAGCATCGGTTGACGCCGGACTGGCTCTGTGTCTACCTCGAGATGGAGGCTGGGGTAGACGTCGGCTGGGGACACAGCCGACGTCAGCTGCTGACGTGGCGGCGGTGGAATCAGCGCCGGGGGAGGTGTAACAAGGTCGACCGGCGCCGATCTGGATCCAGGCCTGGATCCAAGGGGACCCTGCGGTGCAGAGGCCGAAGCCACCTAAGGCCCAGGGCCCCCAGTCGAATCCACTGGACCCGAAGGCAAACCGGCGGAGTCGGGCGGCCCAAAGATGGCATGCATCGCTTCATAAAACACTGACAAAGCTGGGCAGGGGTCGCTCCAGGTCCTGGGAAGGGGGAAACTCTGAGCTGACCCTTCGGGCTCAGCACGCGGAGCCGCGGGAGAGGCACCACCTGCATACCTCGTCTCGTCAGCTGACAGACGGGAGAAGTCTAAGAGCGACGATGCTTCTTCAACTTCTTCTTGTGCTTCAATTTACCTGACCCCGAGTGCGAAAACTTGGACAAAGCATGGTGGTGGCTCCGCGACCGGGCCCTCGACCTCCTATGTGACTGGGACCTCGAACGGCACAGAGCCAGCTGCCGTGCCTCAAGAAGTTTTTGGGATCGCTCCCCCAAAGACTTCAGAGTCATGGTCCGGCAGTCAGAGTACGACTTCGGGTCGTGGCCACGCTCAGTCGGCTACAGGAACCACAAGTCTTGAAGCCGGGCATCCCTCGTGCACCAGGAGTTGATGGACTAAAAAAACGATGTTGAGAAGAAAAGGTCAGTCGAAAAGTGACTGGGGGTACCGCTCTCTCCAGATCTGCGCTTGCTGGCGTGAAAAAGAAAGAACTGACATCAGCGTGCGAGGGTGGCATCTGTGTAGCTACCGCAACCTCATCCCGGCGACCACGACGCCAATGACGAACGCGGAGTTGACAGACACCACCTTCCGAAGCGCAGGGGTACTGCTGACGAAAAACTTTCCGGATTCAGTCTGACGCCTGGGGGTAATTCTAAGGTAAGGAATCTATCACTGTTTCTTTCAGATAGGACAAGCAATATGTGGAAAACCCAGGTTACACAGGCCCCTTTGAAAGACTGGGACTGGGGGGCAGTGAGATTTAGGCTGAGTAGCTTCCAGTCACCGTAAATGCTGCTGATGGATAGCTCAATTCAATTTAAGAAGAAACAAAACTGCTTTCTGCATTGCTGGAGGCTGGAGATCTGAAATATGATCTCTACTGACATCATTATTCCCTTTGAACAGGTGTAGGCTAATTTTGGGCTGTGGGGCAGAAGATATCCTCCGGTATAATACTGGATCCTTCCACCACAGACTTAGGCTGAGTAGCTTCCAGTCACCGTAAATGCTACGCTACGCTTCGCAAGATCTTCCGATGGATCCCAACCGAAACCAGGAAGACGGTCACCCAGGCCCTCGTCACCAGCCAATTGGACTACGGAAACACCCTCTACGCCGGAACCACAGCCAAGCTACAGAAAAGACTCCAACGCATCCAGAACGCCTCCGCCCGACTCATCCTGGACATCCCCCGACGCAGCCACATCTCCGGCCACCTGAGGTACCTGCACTGGCTCCCCGTCAACAAGAGGATCACGTTCAGGCTCCTCACCCATGTACACAAGTCTCTCCACGACCTGGGACCCAAGTACCTCAACGACCGCCTGACCTTCTACACGCCCATCCGCCAGCTACAGTATACTAGCCTCGCCCTCGCCGCCGTACCACGCATCCGAAGAGCAACCGCCGGAGGCAGATCCTTCTTCTACCTGGCGGCCAAGACATGGAACTCCCTCCCCATCCACCTTCGGCTGACCCAGGACCACCTCGCCTTCAGGAGACAACTCAAGACCTGGCTGTTCGAGCAGTAGCGGACCCCCTCCCCTAAGCGCCTTGAGACGCTTCCGGGTGAGTAGCGCGCTATACAAATGCTATGATTGATTGATTGATATTCTGTAACACAATACATAACCATCAGTGTCTAACCTGGACAATCTTTGGCCTCTGGAGAAAGATTTCAGCAGGAAAATCTTGCATGATAACATCCTGTAAAAGCTCACACGTGTTCCAGATTAGACGATGGTTATTACTTCTTATGGAGCTAAAAGGCAAAAAAAACAGACATGAGATAAAAGAGTCCTCCACAGTCAATTAATATTCTGCTCTGGCAAGAAACCAGCTGAATGCAGTGGGAAACGTGCCCTACAGGGAAAATAAAGTTACTTACCTATCTCAACAAGTCTCCGGTACTGTAATAGTCTGTATATTCCTATACTAGTTTCACGCTTAATATCACTTCTGAAGAATCACAAAACGCATAAAGATACCATTTCAGTGTCTTGGGTTCCTTGAGAAAAGGTGCTGAGCACTTCAGCACAATGTTCAACAAATGTACATAGCAGATGGACCCCCACCTTCATATCCCTAACAAGCACATGGACACCTAACAAGTTGGCTTTCATTCTGGATATTCAAAAAACTTAGCATGTTTGCAAGCCTTGAAGAAGGCACTACTGGACAGAAGTATGGCAGGGGTAACCTTTCCTCTAGTTCGGCTTCAGGAAAAGCTGGCACATGTTCTTTCTTCAAACAGACGATATTGTATGCACCCCATCAAACAACTATGGGTCCTCTACAATGACGCCATTTTATCTGCAGGAGGTGGCTAAGTCGTAAAATGCGAAAAATAAATGAGAACCGAATTGCACATTGGCTTTTCAATACAATTTGTGCTGATGAAGTGTGATGAATTTTGGAAGGCACAGTGCACCACATTCCGCACAATATCAAAGGTATGCAAAAGGAAAGATGCGAAACAAAACCTGACCATGCTACCAAGAATCATTAGAAAAACAACTTCAGTCATGTGTGATGGTATCAATGAAAATTTCCTCTCACTCGGTTATGGGCCCTGAACATTTTTTTAACATGAAATGTTTGAGTTTGTTGAACTTACAAAGGCTATGCTGCGGGGTAAATAAACTTTTAACGTGCAGTATTTCAACCACATTTCACCAACGTTATAGCCATGTTTGCTTTGTCATGGTTTTTGCAAAACTTTACTGTTTGGGAAGCTGCTAGGATCTCACAATGTAAAATATAACACTGACTGAAGGCAAAAATGCTTTCGGTCTCAATATGGCTCACATTATCATAGTACTCCCTGGCAGTGAAGTGACTACTTTCTGTGTGGAAGTTCTCCTTGTGTAAGGGCATCATGCTGTAGCTCATAGTGAAGTCAGCCTATGCTATATACATATCTGTAGTAAACACAAGAGGCCCTGGCTAAGACAGACCGAAAAAAGCCAATTGATCTGGCCCAGACTGCTAGCTCCTTGACTGAGGTTAAACCAGGGGAAGGGCAGCGGAAGAGAAGGGTAGCAGAAGAGGAGGGAACAGAAGGGAAAAGAAAGGCAAGTCAAGGCAGCCTGGCTAACTACAGAACACTTTCAAATGGACACAGTCTGTTCTACTGTGAAATAGCAGTAGTCAGATAAAAGTCTCTCCAAAAGCAGTTAACAACCCCATTGGAAGAAAATAACTGAAAAGGCTGGAATGTGCCTTGATTAAATCAAGTGTCCTGCTATCACATCAGGCTCTAAACACAAAAGCAACACTAAAGTAATTATAAAGTTAAAACAAAAACACTGGCATTAAAGGGACTACCTTGTGTGCGGATGTGCTCACTGTGAGAGAGCAAAATGAAGTCACTCAAAGTAAAATTAACCAGTAGCTTCAGTAGGCTGACCCAATGCCCCATGATCTATGCTGGCGTGCGTGGAAGCAAAATGTGAATGGCACAACAACAGACCAACGGATGAAGGGAACTGGCTGAACCCCTTAAAGTAAGTATATTATAAATATAATATTAGTAAAATTAAAAGATCTTGCATAGCATCAGACTTAAAAATACTTGCAAGGTCTGGAAGATCAGACTGTTCAATGTCATGGCAGGTCGCCTCCTAGAGCAAGAATATATAAAAATACAAAAATACAAAATACAAAAATAAAAATTGATGAACGCAGAAGAGACGGAGACAGTGAGAGACCTTGCATCCTGTGTGGCATATGATTTAAAAAAAAAACAGGAAGCGGTATGTCTAAAATCAATAACTCCTGCTCCTTGTTTTCTTTCAGCAAAATATATTCCATATGTGCATACTAGACTGACTTCTATTTAAGGGGACTTACCACTTCTAAAGCTTACAGTTAGTGTTCCTGGACAGAAGATATTTTAAAAAGTGGCACAGTAAGAATGGAACACCTGATATTGGAGATATATATATATATATATATACATATACATATATATATATATACACATACACACACATCCATCCATCCAGTTGCATTTTCTAAATTCACATTACTCCATGGAAAGTTGCCTGCCAAAGCCAATCAGTATAATAAGAGACATTTCAAATAAACGAAGGGCACATCATGTTGAAACTTGGTCTTCCACTTTAACATTAATGCGTATAATTCAAAACAACGAAAAGCATGTCCTGAGGTACAATATTTTTCATTTTGTTCAAGATATACTTCATGAAGAAAATATCTCCCCTTGGCTTTAAAGTGAAAGAGGTCTGAAATAGTTATATCTTTTGAGTATGTAGACCAATAAAGTATATTTCACCTCTAATTGTCAATCTGTGCATTATGCTGTTTTGACATTTCACTGCCCCCTTAAAATGAAAGAAAATATTCTGCTCTGCTCCTCTCCGTCTGTGCCCGCAGCTGCCAAGTCCCTTGCTGCAGACACGGAGCGGCAAACACAAAGGCCAGCACAAGAGTCACAGGTGGGCACTCCTCAGCAGAATTGTCTCGTACATTGTTTAGCCCTCAAGTGGTGCCTATAACTACGAGTAGAAAACCTTCTTATTGACTTATGGTTTTATATATCGCCAGAAAGAGAAGCTCCAATTCAATTAGCATTTAAAAAGAAGCACCACATCAGCCACAGCAGAAAGGTGAGTGGGTTCAAAGGAGGAGATGGCGAGGGTCAGAGATGGGTGTGCTTCTGAGCTTTGTAAACATGTGAATAGAGGGGGGTATATTTATATTTATTCATGGGATGTGGTTGTGGCCACCCCTGGCTTATGAAGTACAAATCTCTGGCTTGTGGTATTTAGGACAAACATGATAAACAAAGGGCCTAGCTGCCATCTGCCTATGATATTGTATTGTAATTGCAATTGCATTTACATAGTGCTTACTAACCTTGATGGGGTGTTGAAACGCTTTTTCGGCGAGTAGCACGCTACTCCAGAACCCATAAAGGATTAGTGGTGAATTCGTATAAGAAAATATGTAAGTAATTTGAGTGGTGGATATGTTAGTCAGTCAGTTATTTGGATTGAGAACGATAGTGGAGGGATAGAAGAGGGGAAAAAAGGTTTGCATTTATATAGCGCTTGCTACTCCTGATGGGGTGATGAAGTGCTATATTGGTGAGTAGTGCGCTACTCCGGAACCCATAAAGGATTAGAGATTAATTAGTATAGTGAGATAATGAAAGTAATATGAGTGGTGGATATGTTAGTTATTTGGATAGAGAAAGATGGAAAAAGGTTTGCATTTATATAGTGCTTGCTACCCTTGATGGAATGTTGAAGCACTTTCTTGGGGAGTAGTATGCTACTCCGGAACCCGTAAAGGATTAGTGGTGAATTAGAACAGTGAGATATGAAAGTAATTTGAGTGGTGGATTTGTTAGTCAGTTATTTGGATAGAGAAGGATAGTGGAGGGATAGAAGAGGGGAACGGGTTTGCATTTATATACCGCTTGCTACACCTAATAGGGTGTTAAGGTGCTTTTTCGGTTAGTAGCACGCTACTCTGGAACCCATAAAGTCATCAGTGATGTCATTTGAGATGTTATCAGTGATGTCACTGACCATGTAATGAATGATGTAATATGTGACATCATCAGCACTGCATTGCAGGTGCGCGAGTTATAGTTAGCAGAACTAACTATAACGGAGGAATTTCTATGGTTTTGTACAAGTGAAATGTCCAGCTAACTAGAACACCCCTGAAACCTATGGTTTTTTCAGTGAATTTCTAAGGTTTTTTAAATGCTAATTTCTAACTATAACGTCTCTGAAATCTATGGTTTTTTCAGTGAATTTCAAAGGTTTTTTAAATGCAAATTTTTAAGTGTATTAGTAGTTATACCTATTTTTTTGTACTGATTTTCTAGTTTTTTCAACTATTTACAAATATTGTATTAATTAAATAACAATATATATTTTTCTGAAAATTGCAAAAAAAAGATTTTTTTTAAAATTCAAACTGAAATATTGTTTAATCTTTTTGTTTTATGTTTGTATTTTAATATATTTATATTATTTTCTTTTTTTTCCAAATCATTTTAGGAGTCACGCACCCAAAGCGTACACATCACGGTGGGTGCATGGATTCTAGCCACCATTTTAGAAAAGTTGTGAAGGATCCACGTACGGTGTGCAATGGCTGTGTGTTTTTCATTTACATCATATACATTTAATATTATGTGATGTGCGCGATTGGTATGCGACCAGTCCGCGACACCTTCTCCCGCGCATTCGCGACACATGCGCATTATGGTACGCGATGCTTGCACGGTGGCAGGTCCCGCGTGACGTCATATACGTGCTAGGGCGTGCTGGGTGTGTGACACCAGCAAAAAAAATGATGTTCTAAAATGATATGCATGTGTCTTTAATATACATATTAGTGCAAGAGATTATCTAAGATGTTCATAAAAATAATATATTTGTATTTATAATAAACTTATATTATTTTTAAATATATTTTAGCGAAGTCGCGTCTGGTACGTGCTTCGTGAGCACGGATCCCATGTGACCTCAAAAAAAAAAAGATTTCATTGGTTCATACCATTTCCCACTGTAATTATTGAAGGACATCACCCATTTTATTCATTCTTGTTGGAGCATCTTTAAAGAGACATCTCTTTTCCTACAAGAACCCTTTTTGCTTGTTTTTTTTGGTGTTTTTCAAAAAATATCCTACAAAATGGCATCTGGACAGCAGGAGCAGCAGGAGAAGTATCTTCTGAAGAAGAATTCTTGCAGGAGGCACCACATCCACAGAGGCCAGAATCTGTTGTGTGGAAATTCTTCACTTTTCAACCTGGAGAGAAGAAAGTGAATGCGAGAAAGGTGACGTGCAAAATTTGTGACCGAGTCCTGTCACGAGGCAGTGAAACAAATACTCTTGTGGCACAGCTTCTATGTACAAGCATCTCCAGACCACACGTCCCTCTATCTTGCTCGGGAGGAAATGAGGCCAGCTGCTTTAAACCTCTCACCTGCTGTGGCAAGTACATCTGGAGCGCCCTCAGGAACACCTGCAGTGGACATTAGGCCAAAATTCGCCTATCTCAAGCAACACTGCATGAAGTGTAAGAAACTTATATGCTTCGTGAGCAGTCGGTGATTGCAGTTTGTGCTGCCAACGCAACCATCGTAGTTAACTTTTTTTTTTTTTTGGGAATCATAAGTAATTCCAAAAGTTTCATGTTTTATTCGTTCTTTTTTTTGTTCATGTTTTGAAAAAACACCCAAAAAAATACAAAATTGTTCCAAAAAAAAACTGCAAAAAAAAAAAAGAAGAAAAAGTTCTTATCAGAACTACCTTATCTGGTTAAAGATAGAACTATAATTGCACGGTAATGTGTGAATGTTTGGTTGAATATATGTATACAGCATGATTGACTGAAAGAATGTATTAGTAGTGTATGGTGAACTTATAGGTGAAGATTTATGAGGAAGTACTGCAGCTTGACACTGCAAGCTCTTTCGCTGCACTGCACTGTGGCACTTCCGAAGCCAGGGATGTGACATGTGTACATGAATATGTTGCAACTCTGTGCTTCCCTCTGCACTGCTGCACAAACTGCAGCCATGCGGTGACACAGGCACCCTTGCAGCATGGTGCAAGGAGGTCTGTGTCGTGCAGAGATTGTTTTTGTGAAGGAAGGGACACCTTCCTGCACAAAAACAAATCAGTAAAGGCATTTTCCTCTTTCAATGTATGCTGTGGAATGCAGCATGCATTGAACGAGGAAAAAATGAGGAGAAATTAAAACAATTCTCCTCGTAGCGCCTTGCTACACCAACTCTAGGATGGCGCAGCATTCACACACATCTCCAGATTAACGGTTTCTCATAAATCTGGAGATTTAACTTGTTCCTTGGGTGTTGCGTGGGAACACCCACAGCAACACCTATGGAACGCCCCTTCAAAACAAAGTTGTGTACGAAGGGGTTATATTTACAAGGAGAGGAAAAACCATGCAGGGTGGCTTTTCCTCTCCTTGTAAATATGAAGGAGTGCCTGGCACCATCACTACGTTACAAAAAGTGACATCCTGGTGGCGCAGGGTGCTGGTAATTCTGCCCCATAAGTGCTTAGGTATTGGCAGACTGGTACAATAAGGACAAAGTGCTGGATGGGTGATTGAATAATTGCATGAGACTGACAGGAGGTAGCCTACGCTGCATGGGTACTACTTCAGTATTTAATGGAGTGGACCAATAGTATGCATCTGCTTAGAGACTTGTAGGGATTATGCACCAAATATTTTATGTGTACTTGTGTTGGTGCCTAGGTCATTTTATAAGAATACAACTAATAAACCGGAATGATGACAGTGCTGCAAACATAGTGAACACTTAATTTATAAGTGCTTACCTATTGGTGGAGTGATAGGATAAGTAGACAGTGATAGATAAGTGATTAAAGAAGTGCATGGGACAGACTGGACGATTCCTACACTGCATGAGTACCAACTGGGTATTTAGAAGAGTGTATCAATAGTATGTAGCTAGTTAGAGGTCTGCTTGGATAGTGCACAAAATATTATACTTGTACTTGTGTTAGTAGCTAGGCAATTCCATAAGTTCATGACAGGTAACTAGAATAATTGCAGTATTACAAACAGAGTGTATAGTGAATTTATAAGTGCTTAGGTATTGGTGGAGTGATAGGATACGTAGATAGTGCTGGATGGGTGAATGGAGAAGTGCATAAGACAGACAGAAGGATTCCTAGCCTGCATAGGTACTAACTGGGTATTTAGAAGGGCGTATCAATAGTATGTGGCTGGTTAGAGGTCTGCATGCATAGTGCACAGAATATGATAGCTGTACTAGTATTGTTGTGTCTGTGGTTTCGAGAATGGTAGTCTGTATTTTAGGGTGTGAGGAGGTGCATCAGATGATCACGTGGATGATGTCATCAGTGATGTCACTGACCATGTCATGAGTGAAGAAATATGTGACGTCATCAGCAGTGCATTGCGGGGGCGCAAGTTACAGTTAGCACAACTAACTATAACGGCCGAATTTCTCGTTTTGCACGAGTGAAATGTCCAACTAACTATGACGTCCATGAAACCTGTGGTTTTTTCAGTGAATTTCTGAGGTTTTTTAAATGCTAATTTCTAAATATAATGTCCCTGAAACTTGTGTTTTTTTCAGTGAATTTTATACATATGTATTTAATTTCCTCTCACTCTTACAAGGAAGGAATCAGCACTCAAGTTGTAGTTTGGAAGTGTTTAATCTGCAAAGGACGTTATCCACGCATTTCGGCTCGTCCGAACCTTGATAACGATACAAGATGTCATTGTAGCATCCTTATTTAAATGTACAAACACCTAAAGTTGCCAACATTAACAAAGGACTAAAACTTACTTTAATCCAAAAAGCTGGAGACCATATTAGCCTGGTCATGATATGAAAATTCAGGAATTGATACAATAAAGAAAAAAAAACAAGTGTTAATATGCACACAATCTCATTTCAGCCTATCTTGCCCCGTGATCGCCATACCTGTATGTTCGTCAACGTGACTTATTCTTAATAAACATACTTAGTATTGCAAACATCAACAAACAATGGACTACACATTACTTTAAAGTGAAATGCTATCGGCCATATTAATCTGGGCATGTTGCGCATTATAATGGTTCTTACACGAAAGAAAATAAAAAAAAGGGATGTTAATTTACACACACTATCCCTAAATGAAGTTCTAGCGGTTATAGTTCTATTCCATTCATAGCTCATTTGAGATGTCATGAGTGATGTAACTGACTATGTCATGAATGATGTAATGTCAGAGGTCATTAGCAGTACATTGCGGAGGCGTAAGTTATAGTTAGCTCAGGTAACTAGAACTGCTAAATTTCACTGGTTGTGTATGAGTGAAATCTGAGTCTAACTATACCGTCCCTGTAATCTTTGTTTTTTTCAGCAAATTTCTCGTTTTTTTTAATGTTAAGTAAGATGCATATCACAATGGATGGTGGGGGGTTGGAAGCAGGGCCTAGCATTGTGCTGCCCCCACTCAAGCTTGCTGCTCCTGCCTTCTCTCCTCCTAGCCATCCATTGTCCATGTCCCTGTTCCCTTATTACAGCCCTGTGTGGCTGTTGTACTGCCACTGGCCTTCCCGCCTTCACTGAACAGTTAGCTTGCTGCCCCATCCACCTCCTCCCTATCATCTGTTGTCTGAATCCATGGACTAGCCTCCTCCATCCTGCCATGCATGGTCCGATGTGCTGCCACTGCCCTCCATTTAGCATGATGTACCAGTCCACTCCTTCTGCTCTCCATTGACCAATTCTATGCCCCATCATTGACCTCCTGCTTAGCATCTATGCTTAGCTTGCTGCCCCAATTCTCTTCCCGCCTACCCTCCGATGTCTGTGTGCATGCCCCTGCTCCATCCTTTTTGCCCACCATGTTCCATGGACCTGCCACTCCTATCTACTCTGAGTGTTCTGTTGAGCTGCCACTCCCCTCCCACCTGCCTAGCATTGTCAGATGACTGGATTCGGTCCCTGCCACCACCACCCTGCCTGTCCACATTCCATGCCCCTATCCCCCTCCTCCTGTCCCCCATGGTCCATTTCACTGCCACACCCTTCTGCCCTCCCTGGTCTGTTTTGCTGCAACTGCTCCTCCTGCCTGCCCTGCGTGGTCTGTTGAGGCCCCATCCCCTGAACTCTCTTGTCTGTGCCCAGGTCCTGACCCTACCTTCTATCCTCCATGGTCCTTTGTGCATGCCCCTGCTCCCTCCTTCTTGCCCATCATAGCCATTGTGCTGCCACTAATAACCTTCCCGCTTGCCATGCATGGTCTTCTGTGCTGCCACGGCCCCTCCCACCTTCCCTGTGAGGTCAGCTAGCTGCCCATGACCCCCTCCCACCTTCCCTCCATGGTCTGCGTGTGTGCCATTATAGTCTCACTGTTGCTCTCCATGGTGTGTCTTGCTTCTAGTGCCCATCCTGCCTGACCTCCATGGTCATCTTGCTGCTCCTGCCCTGCCCCCTCACCCCCAGCCCTCTGTTTCCATGTGCAGACCCGTATTCCCTCCCTCCTGGCTTGTCTGTTCCATTGTAATGCCCCTGATCCGTCCCTCCTGCCCTTTATGGTCTGTTATGCTGCAGCTTTCTCTCCTGTCGGTCTATTATGGTCAGCTAGCTACCATTGCCTCTTTCCCCTCTGTTCTCTGTTGTCCATGTGCATGGTCCTGTCCCCTCGTGTTAGACCTGGCACCTTGGCGTGAGACTCCCTTCCACGTTTTTTTGCTGATGTGCCTCAGATGTTTTGCTGGTGTTCGATGCTCAGGGCACTGCGCCACGGCCAATCCGTGCCGCAGTGCAAGTGCTCCCTATGTAAAGTGTATCCGTAATTTATTTCCATAATTGGCTTATTTGGTTTACTGTCAGTCCACAGTAACGTGCACGAGGAAGTGCCGGGGCTTGTGGATACAAATGCCGCTAGTGGGCCTGCAGCGCTGGTTGCGCCACCCACCGAAGCGGCCTCGTAAAAGATGTCTCGGGTCCGCCATTGCAGACCCTGCGCACAGTCTGGTACTGTCACGCTGACTGTGCAAGTGCCCACACTTGCCGGTCCCTAAACCTTCCCTAACCTTCATATCAGCCACCCCTATGTTAGGCCCACGGGCAGGGTGCATTGTAAGTGTAAGGTAGGACAAGCCTGATGTGTGTGGCGTGTCCTAGTAGTGAATTACTGCCTTTTTCGTTCTTCGCTACTGAAGGGCTGCCTGTTCTCTTAGGCCAAGGTGAGCGGCTGAAACTATTACACCCTATAGTCCCAACCGGCTCAGAGAACACGGCAGCAGGTCGAGTTTGGTATGCCTGAACTCAGAATAATAAAATACTTCCTTTAGGAAGGTTTATTTTAATATCCTGTGTTTGCAACTGCTACTTTTATAAAGTTAGCATTTGCTCGCCTGACTATTTCAGCCCGCCTCTGCCAGGATGTGTATCTGCTGTCTGGGTTTGTGTGAGTGACAGGGCTGGGGAATTCCCAGGGACAGTCAGGGTGACCAGGTGGTGAATAAGAGTGCTTACACCAGGATGGGTAGGCGGAGTAGTCCTTGACTCTGAATAGGGTTGTGCTCCACCACCACAATGCTGGCTCCACCTCCTGCAGAGCGTCTGATGTCTCTGCCCTGCACCCTGAAAGAAGACGGCAGCGTCCTGTAAACAGAGTACTCCAAAACCGGGCTGAACCAGGCTCAGGCCCCCTGGCTTGATCACGGGCTTGCCCCCTGAACGGAACCCCAGGACCATTGGGCTCTATTCTGCCTGTGCCCGTCTGCCGTTGGGCCTTTAGTTCTTATTCCCTCGCCAGAGTTGTGACTCGGGTGCCTTCGCCCTCCATGGTCGTGACAGCTCGGAGCCTGGTCGCCCCGCCACCGAGAGCCCCGCTCAAGCTTGAGTCACTCTCCGCTTCAGTGCTGGGCCGCCCGCTCTCCTGTCACCTTGCCTGCTACGTTGCACGCTGTGCGCCTCTCATCTCCTCTTGCCGGAATCTGCACGGAGCGCATCTGATAGCCTCGGATGGTCCGTACGTCGTGACATACCCGACTGTCTCGCTTTGCCCTCCTGCATACCAAGGCCGTGCCGCACATCAAGAAGATCTTCCGTACTGTGGTACCGAAGGCCCAGTGCTGCACCCGCCTGCCCGAGAATGCGACACCCTCAACAGATCCACAGGTACGAACTGGTGTGCTAAGAAGTAGTACGCCCCGCAGGCCTGAACGGCGCCTCGCCCCGTGAGCTGCATCAGATCCCAGATCGTCACAACTCTCCACACCGTCCCGCTCACCCGCCTCGCACCTCGAGTGGGCCCCAAGCCGGATAGATCCTCCGGAGAACCGTTGGCCTCATCCAGGGTCCGCCCTCACCAGTAGCCGCGCCTGAAACGTCTCGGACACTCGTCACAAGGTACATTGGAACTCTATCCCAAGTTCGCATCGGATCCAGGGTCCGCAACGTTTGTTTTCCCTGTCATCGTACCTTGCTGAGCAACGAACATTTAAAGACTAATTGCCTATTTAAATCTGGTGGCCTTCATTCGCTAAACGTTATATGGTCTTGTGATAATTCTGCATATATTTTTACATAAAGTTTACGTATTTTTGATACAATCCTATGACTGGTGTCCGTTTGTGGTGGGTCAGTGGGTTTCCTGTATGTGATCATAAATGCTTAACTATCGCCCTGAAGATTAGCCTTGTCTGCTCGCGCCACACTACCTAGAGGGTGAGCAAGGGTTATTTCTAAAGGAGTAGTTCTCTTGCCCTGACTAGAGGAGAGGGTCCCTGTTCGTCACAAGTGCATACCTGTGCCAACCAGAGACCCCGAGTCTAACATTGGAGCAGCAGTGAGGATTCCGAATTTGCATTTATGATTTATGTACAGTAAATTACTGATCACCACGTAGTGAGAGCAGACCTATAACAAAGCCACAGATTTATTATCTTGTCGAGAGATCTCGCATCGTCGAACCATGCCTGGTTCACTTCCCGCGAGAGCACCCTCTGTCATCTCTGGACTGGATGACGTCGACTGGGAAGGGCTTAACAAATACAAGTTGGGGCAGCTGAAAAATGTCTGCCTGAAGTTCAGAGTCGCCCAACCAGGGTGCAAAACCAAAGCCCAACTCGTCAAGGCACTGAGCGCCTGGAAAGAGTCGAAAGATCCAGAGAATCAAGTGGTGGTGGATCCACCAGATAGTCTGATCGAGGTGCCCGGAGGCCTGTCACCAGAAGAGCTGGCGGACAGGGCCGCGACCAGAACACATGAAGTCGAGTTGACGAGATTAACCAGACAGATGGCAATGGAAGAAAAGAGACTCCAGCTAGAGCATGAGATACGTCTCAAAGAATTGGAGCTGAAAGCGAAAAGTTTGGACACAGCTCCTGGTGGCAGCACAGTTCCAGTGCAGGTAGAGTCAAGGGTCTACGTACCGAAAGATGTGGTAAAGGAGTACTTTAAGGGGGATGACATAGGGCAGTGGTTTGGGGCCTACGAGGTAGCCATGTCCTCCCACCGGATCCCTGAGAAGGATTGGGGAGCGGGGTTGTGGGGACGGTTCTTGACCGAGGGCGGGACACCCTGCTAGATCTCCCTACCGAAGTGTATAACTCCTATCCCCATATGAAAGATGCCTTGATGACCAGGTTTGGGTTAACCCCGGAGATGTACCGACAGAGGTTATGGGGTTGTGTTAAGATTCCTGGGGGTACGTATGTGGAGTATGTGACCTTTTTCTGCAGAGCGCTGGATGGTTGGGTGAAGGGTAGCAAAGTGGATGATTTTCAAGGGCTGCTTGATTTAGTAGCATGGGAGCACTTGTCCGCTAACTGTATTCCTGAGCTACGCCAGCACCTGATCGATAGCAAGCTGTCCAACCCGAGGAAGCTTGCTGAGGAAGCAGACCGCTGGCTCAGCACCAGGGTCCACAAGGGTCCAGTGGAGACTCAGCCAGAGGTGGGCAGGGTCCCCAGCAGAAGAGTGGGGGGGACAGGGGAAAACAGAAAGGGTTCCAAAAAGGCCCCCAAAGTAATTCCCAAGGAAACTAAGGGAAAGGTTCTCAGTCTCCTCCACCCCCAGAGCAGAACGGGCCCCGACAGGTAAACCTGTTCAAAGAGGGCCCATCGCCTGTTATAGGTGTGGCGACCAGGGTCACATTGCCACTGATCAGAAGTGTCGCTTGTATGGAAAACCTGCACCCACTGGTGCTCCCCCTGGCAAATAGCTAGTGTTAATTTTGGGGGAGAAGTTACAATCCCGGAGGGTGGGGATCCCGTACACATGACCCTAGTCTCGCTAGGAGACAGTGAGATGGTCCCCGAAACCTACCTCCCCAGTAACACTAAGAAGTATGGGCAGGAGGTGACCATCAACGGTAAGAAGGTGGAGGCTCTTCGAGACACAGGAGCCAGTGTGACTGCCGTCAGGCAGCACCTGGTGTCTCAGGAGCAGGTGGTTCCACACGCCTACTGTAGGGTTGTCAACGCTGCATTGTTGGTTTGCTGCCCCTGCCCCCCTTTCCACTGCCCTCCATAGTCTGTTGTGCTGCCACTGCCCTTCCTGCCTGTCCAGTGTGGCCAAATTGTTGCCTCTGCACCCTCCTACCTTCCTACAATTTTTAGAGTCAGTGCCCCTGGCCTCTGCCTCTCAACAGTATCATAATGAACAACTAGATTGCTAACATTCTATATTTATTACTAAAGTGTGGAACGCCTGACGTCATCTTGATGTAATCAAAACTGTAATACCTAGAGCATTTCCTTTAGGAATTACATATATGAGAGGGTCTTATTTGCATTAAAATTATGGTTAGTGCTCTAAAAAACTAAAATGAGGACATATTTTCAGAGTTTTCAAATAGCGACAAAGCACTTTTAAATTATTTGTTATCTTTATGTTTTTTTATCCAGTTGACCACTTGATTAATTGTTGCACTTAGGGGAGAGGATGTGGTGTTATATTCGGAGCTGCAGACTTTGCAACTGGGGAACCAGGTTGGAGTTTCTGCTTCAGCTCAACATTCTGTGATTCTGGTCAAATCACTTAATCTCCAGTCATTACCCTGTAAGCTGTTGTACTGTTGGAGGAGGAGCCATGTACCTTAGCGAATTGCCGTGCTGCCGTTCTGCTGTGCTGCGGCTCCCTTGTGGCTCCCCTGCTCTTTTGCGCCGCCACTGTTTCCAGACGGCTGCCGTTTCCGTCCTAGGCCTGCTACCGGACTGGTTGCTCCCGCCGCCGCCGCGTTTCTGCCACGCCGCCTCTGGCTCTGCTGTTCTGGCATTCGGCGGCCCCTGGGGAGCTCCTGCTGTGTGCGGCTTGCGAGGTTTGGAGCGGACAGGCTGGGAGAAGGAGACAGCGCTGCTGCAGCTGCGGACGTGCCTGTGTGCACCAGAGCGTGCAGGCCGCGGATTGTCTCCTCTGGTGCGGCGGAGGTGGGGTGCAGAGCATCCCTTGGTGGAGCAGGTAGCACGGAGGGGGAGCTCTGTGAGCGAGCGAGCAGCAAGTGGTGACCGGAGTGGAGCCTAGCGGAGCGGAGCAAAGGCAGTGTATCCCACGTCTCCTTGTCGGCGTTTTCAGCAATTTCTAGGTCCTGGAGCGGGGAGAAGGGCTGGAGACTAGGAAAGGTCTGTGACAGAGTCGTGTTGCCTCCTGGACTACCATGACGTCCCCCGGAACCGCGGAGGCACTGTGAGGTGAGGGGCTGTGAGGGGGTAAAGGCAAGGACGCGAGCGCTGCCGCTGTTAGAGGCGGCAGCGAAGTAAGAGCCCGGGGTGTGCCAAGCCGGCGGTCTGACTAGGTCTCTATGCCGCGGTCCCTCCAGTGAGCTCCTCTCGCATCCTTCCTCGGGAAAGCAGTGGGACAGATGCAAGCACCCTCCACATCCACATCCACATCAAACCCACTCCAAGCCCTTGCCATTGTCATCTCGCAGTTAAATTGCTAAACTAACAACTGAGACAGGGTACAAATGGGCCAAACAACGGGAGGTAAAGCCCGACCAAGCAACTAAGCCAAATAAAAAAATAAAAAACACAAAATCCATTTTTACTGACTGCCTCCATTAAAGTGAGAACCATTACTAGGCTCAGCAGTTGGAACAAACTTTAAACCGGGAACTGCCAACAAGTTTGCAGTCAAAATAAACCTGAACCCGAACCGGGAGATAGGAAACTTGGCAGGAAAGGCAGCGTGTGCCTGAACATTAAAACCTTTCAGACAAAGGACCATCTACTGAGCAAAAGGAGCCCACAGGTTCTGCTACTAAATATTTAAAAAAGAAAACAAAAAGAGATGAGATCGGGAACGAACCGACAAACCGTTCCAAGCAAGAAACTAAAAAAATCGAAATCTGTAAAGTCCCCCAAAGAGGACCCCTCTCCAACACGAAAGGGAGAGCCTTTGGATCAGGGAGTGAGAGATAGGTCAGGCTTGGGAGGCTTGGCCTCAACAACAGACAATCCCCGCTTAATCTCAGGTAAACAGCAGCAAAAGATTAACAAATTCTTTTTTTTAAAGGACCCAGAGTCTGCAATTTTTGCATCAACAAAGGATGCTCTAAATCTCCCGAGCCCAATCCAGCCCGACAAGATAAAATCACCAGCCTTCCCTGAAACTCTAAATCAGACAACCAGCCAACGGACCTATCTCCCCACAATATCATAACAACACATACCGCCTCAAGTGCCAACCAAGAGAAAATATACCACCTAGGGAAAAACACAGAGATTGTACTGGTCCAAGTCCACAAAGCAATCGGGCCACTCAACAACACGGAACCCACTAGGGGTATGGACAACAAAACCCCAACAAGAAAGCAAGACACGAAGGGCGAACACCAAACTTCACCGTTCTTATTGACATCATTGGGACAGGAGTAGTTGGAAAACATCTTTATCAACTCGGGACGCACAAACAATATAAATCACAAAGACCATGACGAGACACGTAAAGAGAGTAAAGTCGGAGAACCAGGTGACCCGACAAACCAGAGAATAGAAGGGGAGGAAGCTTGGTCGAACTCCCTTTTAGCACCAAACGGCCCAACCTTGACGGAAACAAGTAAAACAACAACAAAAAGGACTCCACTACTAGGGGACACTACAACACAACACCCAACTCCAAAAGAGCACGGGTTGGGTCCAGTGGCATCAACTCTGCGCAATTTAACGGCCTGGAGTGGCGCTCAAAGAATACTGATTGACGACAGTAACAGCGAAGATAGCAGTGCAAGTAAAGACCACCACTCTGTACCAATTTCAATCTCATCGGCAAGTATGATTGAACACCCAGACGAACCACTAGGGAACGGAGGCAGTCAACAGCTCAACACACACTGGGGGAACGCTCTAATTAGTTCACTGGACCAGACCATAAGAGCACTCATTATCAACCTGACAAAATGGAGGTCCAAATAGACCTAATAAACATCAATGCAGAGCATATAGAAAACATAAGCTCCAAGGCAGACTCAATAATGATCTTACTGGCTAACAAGGGAAATACGGACCAAGTTCCAAACACAGACATATACAACATAGGAAACAAAACAACTGTCAGTGCGGAAGGATAATTGAGAAACTTGCGTTGCTCCCAGATATTTTAAAAGATCTCCTCGGAGCAGTAAAATTTGCGAGCAAGCGAAAGGGAAATCGGGAATGCTCAAAAAGAAAACTTAATAAAGAAACGTCAAACGTCCTCTTTCCCCAAACAAAACAGAACGACAACAATGAGGGGGACGGCAACCCTAAGCCACTCGAATTTAGAGAGGCTGAAATAGAAAGCCATGACGTACGAATAGAAGAACAACCGGCTATCCCTCTCCTGCAGCATCAAAACAAACTAACAAAAAGAAAAAGGAAGCGAACTAGGAAGGCAAGGCCCAAACAAAAACAAAAAAACAGTCTTCGGCCACTGAATATCTTTTCTCTGTATTCACAAAGAACGTAAGTTGAGATCTTGTAAGGAAAAATGATTCTCCGAACGTCCCCACCAGTAGACTGGAACTATCATACTCGGAACGAGTAAGCTACTCGTTTGAGAAGTCGATGATGGTAGAATCTTCCCACGAACTTGAATCAATAATACCCGAGGGACCGAATCTGAGCATACAACAAACCACAGGCACTCTTAGTCCCAAGAGGGCAGCAAAACAAACATCGCTTCCGAGAACACTGCCGGAAGGTCCCCGAAATAAAGAACCCGAAAAAGTGCCAGCTTTACGTGACACAAGTGCAAACACAGGGGTCGGTCCGTCCCTAAAACACGCGCGAAACAAGAGAGCACGAAAATCTGCCCACGGGCCTTAGGATAACAACGCAAGCATGCAAAACTGGGAAACAACACCAGTGCAGTTAGGAACAGATCAGACCCCACTCATGATTACCACAAGCGGACGGGATCGAAATGTCATTATACAAAGTAACACTTGTGAACACGAGCAAACTACGCAACGCATACAACCTGGAAATGTAAAGACAACGGAAAAGAGGAACGTGGAAACTAAGGGTCAGGATAAAGTAAAAAATATGAACACTCGGACCAGCAGAACAGAAGATCTCCAACTGGATCAGCAAGGAAATAAAAAAAACGACTTGGACTAGATCGAACCATAATTGACATTCATCCCGGAATATGTAACAAAGGGCAGACAGGGCATCTTAAACAGAGGAAACGTGATAAAATTAATCAAGGTAATCCCAGAACTAAGTGGAATAGTCTCCCAAGACATTGTAGCAGTGGAGTTTTAACAAAACAAAGCCAATCAAGACATAGAAAATTCGGTTATCACCTGGACATCTAAGCAGTTAGCAGCCAAGATCTTCGCCAACAAATCAACATTTGAGAGCTGGGGAATAACCCTGAAGCAACATAAGCGCCCAAGATACCCCCATCCCCTTTCTACGAGCTCAGTCCACTCAAAGGGGGAGGAACCGCAAAGTCCCAATTTAAAAACGTGCATCAGTGGAGCCCGGGCTTTGACAAAGGAAAAAAATATTGGACCAAGCAACAATCGGAAAAAATCAGATACACAAAGGAGGGTCCCTTTGGAGCAACCAGGACTGGTCGTGGATTTCAACAGCACTAAGCCAAAAGAGTTCTTAGAAACAATGCAAAGTTCCCAGCAAGTGAACAAACACAAGATCACCACACGGAAGAAAGAAAGCTGGCAAAGAAAAAAATATGTTCATGGAATGTACACAGGTTCAGCAGTATGGACAAGGACCATGAAACCCAATCTTTCTTCCGCGAACAAGATATCATTCTCTTAAAAGAGACCTGGAACTCAACTCATCCCGGAATTCCGGGTTTTATTGAACATCATATATTAGCAGAGAGACTATCCAACCACGGGCACCCACGAGGAGGCCTATCAACGTACGTGTCGCAAAAATGTAACTGGCAAACAGAGGAACAGGATGTAGGGCTAAACTGGGTCCAAGTCATAAAAATCATAATAAATCCCCAGCTGCAGCTGCTACTTTTAAACGTTTACATTCACCCTGACCGAAAAGCAAAAAACGAAAAAATGGCAACGCTAACCAAACTAATCAAAGTCCTAAAAAATCCAACAAACAAAGCTTGCTGATAATATCAGGTGACTTCAATAGCAACCTTACGAGCTTTGATAAGGGCAAACTTAATCAGGAGAAAAGTGCAGCAAAGGGACACAAAATAGCTTCATCGCGCAATTTAAAATCAATGGGCCTAACAATCCTAAACAGCAAAAAAACGGTTACCCTTCGCCGGTACCAACCTACATTAGCAGCAAGGTTAAGTCTACTATAGACTTCACAATAGTAAGCGTCAGTCTAAAAAATGCCATTGAGGAATACACTATAGCTCAGCGCACAGAAAGCAACCATCTCCCCCAAATAATACGAATGATCTTCGCAGTTCCTAGTGCTGAAAAATTGTCCTCGTTATTGCAACAACCTCAAGTGGAGGGGAGGAGAAACGAAGAACATCCAGTCCACAGCCAGTAATTTTATGACAAAACTCGGGAACTTAGAACACGGAGACCCAGTAAAAAACTGTGAAAACCTAGTAGAGGACCTGAAGGAAAAGCACTCTGCTCCACCAGGGACAAATAGAACTGCAAAAGTACAGACTGCACTCTGGTACAACACCGACTTAAGACTTGAAAAGAGAAAGATAGACCGAGCGTTAAAGATCCAACGGTGTACAGAAACACAGGGCCTCAAACCAAACTGTAAAATCATTATAAGTTTGAGGAAAAAATACCGGAAAAAGCTGTGGACTGCGAAGGCAGCACATAAGGAATCGATCTGGGAAAAACTCTTATTCACGAGTAAAAAAAACAAATTCGAGACTTTTGGGGCATTATTAACAATCTAAGCAAAGGTGAAGCACTGCAACAGGACCCCGGAATTGGGGACAGAGTTTGGGGAGATTATGTGAGGAGCCTCTACTTAAAAAAGGAACCACACACTAACGACAAGAACCAAGGTACACTAAACAACACGGAACAAGGCAACTTAAAAGCTACCCACGTTAGCGAAAGAACGCCTAAAGACATGGAATGCGAAAAAGATGTTATCCAACAACACACTCTGACTACCTGCTCCCATTTAAAAAAGCTCATTCAAAAAACTTAAAGCAGAGGGGGCTCCTGGACCAAACAGTCTCCCAACCGCAGTATTTAAGTTCAACAACGAGTTCTGGGCCGAACATCTAACAGTGCTATTTAATCAAATCTTTATAAAAGGAAAAATGCCTGGTTCTTGGAAAGGAAACATCATCCACCCGATTTACAAGAAAGGAGACCGAAGAAACCCGGGGAATTACAGGTTGATATCCTTAATAGACGTTGAAGCTAAGCTCTATGCCTCATGTCTCCTGGAGCAGCTGCAAGATTGGGCAATACATAACAACATAATTCCTAGTTTCCAAATTGGATTCAGACAAGGGATGGGGACGCTAACAAACCTGACCATCCTGGCACTACTAACGGAGAACACCAAAAAAAAGAATCATTGTCTATACGGGTGCTTCGTTGACATAAAAGCAGCCTTCGACCGAGTAAGCAGGCCTAGACTATGAGGAAAGTCTAAAGAATGGGGCCCCAAAGCCTACTAAATGCAATAACTGGTTTGTACAGCGACACATGGGCAATGGTAAAACAAGGACATGGGTCCAGCTAAAATTGAAACCCAGGACGGCCTAAAACAAGGCTGTGTCTTAGCCCCCAGTCTATGTAACTTATACCTAGCAGACATTGGCAGCAACTTAGTAAAAATCGAGAGCCACGCCCGAAACTTGGCAATGTTTCAGTCCCAATTCTGCAGTACGCAGACGATATAGTATTACTAAGTAAAACACCCATAGGCCTGCAACGCCTAATAAACATGTTATTATCTTACTTAGCTCAAGAAAATTTGGAACTGAACAAAGAAAAAACAAAAGTTCTCCGGTTAGTGGAGGGGAAGAAACTGAAGTTTAAATGGTCAACCTACGACTCAGTCCTAGAAGAACAGGACTCTTACAAGTATTTGGGGGTATCTCTTGGGCAAGGCCACTCAAAAAAGGAGCACACTCCGGCATTAAAAGCGAAGGCGCAAACACTAATCTACGCGTACAGGCAACTACAAATAAAAATGGTCGGCCCGAACTACACCCACCTCCTAAAAGTAATGGCTGCACACATTTTACCAACTCTATCATATGGTCTAACCACGTGGCTTGGAAGGGAGGCAAAAACTTTACACGATCTACAAAACAAAGCAGTGTTTAATCTGCCACAGTCAGCATCTCCCGCACAAGTCCGCCTTGAATTTGGCTTACGAAACCAAAAACTCCGGTCATTGTCCATCTACGCCAAACTATGTCATAAAATTCGCTCTGCCCCAAGTGAGTCTATGGACAACATCTACTGGAAGGAAATAAAACATCAGGAAAGCCAGCCGTGCACCAACTCATGGGGAAGCTACCTTAGCACCTGTTTTTCCAAACTGGATCTCTTAGAAGAATGGAAAAAAAACAGACCAGGTACACTCCTGTAAAGTAGCCAACGGTGCAGCAAAAAGGAAATCACTGCTAGAGGATAAAATATCTCTAACAAAACGGCGCCACGCATGGACAGTAATCTCCTCTTGCACTCACCAAAAACCACAGGGATACTTAGCTACTCACTTCAGTCAACACTTAAAAAAAAAATGTGTTGCCTACCGAATGTGACAGCACTATGCAAAGGACTTAAGACCATCTTGGAAACACCAAAAAGAAAGCCCCCATTGCAGACTGTGTGGATTCCAGAAGGAAACCTTAATGCACTTGTTATGTGCATGCCCGGCACTTATGTCTCTAAGAAGACGGTACCTGCGGGACATCTTTATCACTCTAAACATCCGTACATGCCAGCAAGCTGTAATAAGCTGGCTGGGAGGCACCTCCTCTATCCTGGCCTGTCGTGGACTTAAATTTATGACTGAGGTAACAAAACGGCTACAAGAAAACGAACTGATAAAAGGCACTCAATGTCGAGCACAAAGAATGGACTGAGGCCTGAAGTCCATGGAGGCACAAACAAATCTATCAAAACCTCACCAATGAACTTGATCTTAATAATGTACTGTATAGGATGAAATAAGAACCGTCTTTTCTTTTTTATCAGAGATAGTATGTTTTTACAGCACGAAATTTGTAATTTTAACCTGTTCGAAGATAATGATTTTTATTAATCACGCAATAAAAATGAACTTGAACACTTAATCTCCCCATGTCTAAAACCAAAATGAATTTGTTCTTGTGTGATGTAAACAATGCTCATGTAAAGCACTCCTATACCTGACAAGTCTGCACTATATACAACTGCAAAAACACAAAAAATAAAAAGTGTTTTGCACACTTCTGTCATTGGGCTACATGTGGGCTTCATCTGGGTGATATTTGTGCTACAGTTGGGCTCGTTTGTCTCTGGTGGCCATCTTGGGAAATTTATTTGTTATGAAGTTTCCTAATTTCCTCATTTACTGCAGTCTCAGTAGGAAATCCTTTCAGTTTTTTACTTTGATTCCATCAAGAAGATATTCAGATATGTCACACAATTGCCATTAATTCTGAATGTTAGCACTTGATCACTGTAGTAAAGCTACTGCTCACCACATAAGTCTGCTGCTGGTATTAAAAGTGCATGTTTCAGTCTGCATGTCAGAATTTTTAATGAAATAGAAAAGGATTTGAGAAGTCACTCAAAATGTGCCCTCATTTTTCTTTCTTCAGCACTGATCATAATTTCTTTGGCAAAATTGTGTCCCTTTTTAAATTAAATGTTTTAAGTGTTACTAGTTTATTCCAATCAAGATGGCTTCAGGTGTGCCATACTTTTGTCATAAGTAAGACTGTTAGAGCTCTAGTTGTTCTTTAGAACACTCTAGGACAATCTGTCATTAGGCTATACTTGGGCTACATCTGGGTGATATTTGTGCTACATGTGGGCTATTTTGTCTCTGGTGGCCGTCTTGGGAGACTTATTTGTTATGAAGTTTCCTAATTACATCATTTACTACAGTCTCCTCAGTAGGAAATACTTTGTTTTTCACTTTGATTCCAACAAGAAGGCATTCAGATATGTCACACATTTGCAATAAATTCTGAATGTTAGCACTCTAGTTGCTCATTAGATCACTGTAGTAAAGCTACTGCTCACCAGGGAAGTCTCCTGCTGGTATTCAAAGTGCATGTTTCAGTCTGCATGTCAGAATTTTTTAATGACAAAGAAGATTTGGGAAGTCAAAATGTGCCCTAATTTTTCTTTTTTTCTTTCTGTAGCACTAATCATAATTTCTATGGCAAAATTAACCCCCTCATTTTGTTCCATTGCAAATTAAATGTTTTAAGTGCTATCAGAACACTCTGGGAAGTTGCAGTAGAACACAAAGGAATCAACTGACAGTCTCTGCCCTTGTTGGATGTACTTGTTTTACTGCGAATGTCAGACTTCATTCTCACATGACTAAGAAAGATAATGTGAATTTACAGAGAATATGCTCACAGTTTAGCTTATAGATCACCTTCCAAACCTCTGTGGGAAAAGCATGAGAAAATAGTTTTCTCTCAAACATGATTCATGATATCCCAGCAGAAAGCTTTTTCACATGGTAAAATCACCTTAGAACACACCACAATTCCTAAAATGAGTATGGTACCATCAACAAATGATTTATAATGTAACTAAAGTTTTAAAACCTTCTATTAACTGCAATGCTTTTTAATGAGGTGCTATCTAGGGCTGGGCGTAGTTCACAAAGTAGCGCTACGCGTAACTACACGTTGTGCACTACGCGAGCTAGGCGTAGAATTACGCGGCCTGAGTAGTACCCTGTTCGCATTGTGCATGATGGCGTTTTCAATGATTGCACAGTGCGGACAAGAATCCGGCACTGTGCAATCATTGAAAACGGCATCTTGCACAGTGCGAGCTGTAGTTTTCTGCCGCTCGAGTAGATTTTTACTCGAGCTGCAGCTTTCTCAACGCGGACTGGTAGTTTCTCATCGCGAGCGGTCGCGAGCATATGCGACCACTCACAATGAGAAACCTGACCTCCCCGCGTTGAGAATCAAGCTGGGAGGTTTATTTTCCATGCTCGCGATCAGCAACTTGATGTTGCTGATCGCAAACGAGGAAAAGGTCTCGCCGGGAAGTCATTTTGCTTGCTCGCAGTCGTCAACTTGACGTTGAGGACCGCGAGCAAGCAAAAAATGACCGCTACGCGTGTTTGCATTGTGCTACGTGCAGTTCTAGAAGTGCAAAGTAGCGCAAACTACGCAAGCATAGCGTAGTGTTTTGCACAGGGTTAGTGCTATCGTGTATATTGGTACCAAGATGGCTGCCAACACTTCTTGGATGAAGTGTTGACAGCCAATCAGATCCCACAATGAGATGTGTGGTTAGGCTCCGCCCAGATATATTTATTTTTCCATTCATATTTTAAAAACAACTGAACTGATTTACACCATTTAACAAAAAGGCACGACTCTGAACCAAGGGCTACCCTTTTGCCAAATCTGGTGTAATTCCGTTCAGCAGTTCGGGCCGTGGCTGCAACTAAAGTTTCCTATGGGAAATTGCATGGGGAAAACATGTTTTGGGACCCACCCCTCCTTTTTTCTCGGCCCCCGCTTGACGAATCACCGTGAAACTTTCATGATAGGAGCAACCTGCGCCAAAGTTATTGGGAACAGAATGTTGCGGATTTCCTATGAAAAATAGGTCCTAACTAGAACTACGTACTGGCGGAATATATATATATTTGACTTTGAGTGCTTAGAAGGCACATTGCGGCGCCCCCCCAGCCTGAAGTGTCTTGGAGGTAATGGGGAGAGGGAGCAGGCAGGCTGTCTGCTTAAAGGAATGCCCGGCTGTGATAATATTCCACCCGTTCGTTACTGCAATTTCAAAGGAGCAGGCGAAGCAACTAATGCATTATCATGTGTGAAGATGGGTCACTGTACCACAATCTGACTGCTTGGTTTGTTTGTTCCACATTGCAGGACTTGGTGTACTGTGCCCGAGGTCTCGTGGTTGGGATTACAGCGACATTGATCATATGAGGAACTTTCCCTGTCTGCTTTCTACATCTATGAGTCCCAGCCAATGAGAACACTCGGTGTATTCAAACAGCAGCCCCGCAAAATGAATCCCCATGACACATTCAGCCCTTACCTGGCACTGATGAGGCACACGCCGAAACGCGTCTGCCAGACGCTGTAATAGTGGACATCGCGACGTTGGCAAAAGTGCACCGGTGGCAATAAAATTCAGTTTGGCAACCCGAGCATGTGTCAGCCCTGAAAGCAGGATTGGAGGAATATATATATATATATATATATATTTATATATATATATGTGTATCCAGCCCGTCTACACCAGTGCTTAGCTACACAGAAAGGCACACAGACCAGGAATCAGCACGCTCAGGCGAGGTAAGGTATCCAAATATTTATTTCAATTCATCGTGCGGTTGAAAAGCTGTCATCAGACGCGTTTCGGGCACGCCTGTGCCCTTGCTCACTGACAAATTACAGAGATGAAATAACACAATATATACTACCATATTGATTGAGTTTCGCGCCAAGCAGGTTATTGACATAGAAAATGGACTCCTAGTTCATTGTAAACGCGGTCTGGTCGCAAACATGAGCGCCATCTTAGGCAGGTAATGTTACTATAATGCAACTAATACTGTACATCGATTTAAAACACATATGAAGTCTTAAAATAGACGAATTATAGTGATATTGTTCAGTTATTAGTTAATCTCTTGTTACAGTATACATTCATGCCACAATTAATTCTTGTTATTTCTGCACATTTAGATGTTGACAAATTCTAACAGTCCTATCAATAGAAATGAGATGCCTGTGTTCTTATTCAAAAGCGAAGAACCCATTCATTTTATGCGAAAGTGAAAGATATAACTAATCAGTTGTTTTGTTGTTATGAACAATGGGCAATGCCATAGTTATCATTTGTACAAATACGCTATGTATGATAGCATCTGCATACATGGTAATCTATATCCATAAATTATATATATACACACACACACACATCACCAGCCTCTACACCGCTATTGATCATGGTGATGGTCTGCTGGCCATAAAGTACTATCTTGACCAGAGACCGTTGAAATTTATGAGGCATAGTCAAATGTTGATGGAATTTGTCCAATTCTGCCTGACTAATAACATTTTCCTTTTCCAGACAGAATTGTTTCGTCAGTAATCAGGAACTGAGATGGGCACCTGCTTCGCCCCCAGCTATGCGAACTTGTTCGTAGGCTGGTGGGAGGAGCAGGTGGCCTGGGGGGCAGATAATGCCTCATGGTCTTGCAATCTCATCAGTTGGTATCGTTTCATAGACGATTTATTCATCGTCTGGAACGGCACAACGGAGAGTGCTAAACAGTACATAGGGAGACTGAATGAGAACAGTGTAAACCTGGAATTTTCAGGTGAGGTGAGTCAAACCACTGTTAATTACCTCGATGTGACCATCTATGTAGAGGGGGGAGCACTCAAAAGTAAACTCTTCCGCAAGCCTACAGCGGGCAATAGTGTCCTGAGAGCTACCAGCAGTCACCCTGTTAGTCTGGTCAAGAGTATCCCCTATGGGGAACTACTCAGGATAAAGCGTAACTGTAGGAATGATGAGGAATTTCAAAGGGCAGCTAGCCAATGCATAGAACGCTTTAAGATGAGAGGGTATGGGACAGAACTCCTTAATGATGCCTATAAAAGAGCCAACTCCACACACAGAGAAGATCTGTTCAAAAGCAAAGACAAGAAAACATCAGTCAAGAGTGGGGGGAAATTTAGGCTTATAACCACTTTTTCCCAGGATACCGCATTTCTAAATAAAACCTTGAAGAAAAGCTGGCATATTTTACTGACAGATCACCTACTCAAGGACGATCTACCTACCAATCCCCTGATTACATACCGGAAGGCACGCTCTATCAAGAATGATTTGGTGCAGAGTCCTTTGATTGGTCCCCCGAACACTAATGCCTTTGGTGAAATCTGTGGTTTTTCCCCCTGCGGGAAGTGCAAGGCGTGCAAGTTTAGTAAAAGAGTACGATCTTACACAATCCCCAATACAGGGATACAACGTAGGATCAACAAATTTATAACCTGCTCGACACCATACTGCGTGTACTGCCTTACATGCCCTTGTGGGCTTCAGTACATCGGAAGCACAGTAAATCCACTGAAGATACGCATCCTAGAGCACATGCACGCTATTGCCAATTTCGATGAGGCGCACCCGGTGGCACGCCATTTCGATTTGGCACATAAGCGCAATCGGGATCAATTAAGTTTATTTGGCCTGGACCATGTACCACTGAACCCGAGAGGAGGGGACAGGCTTGTCCGACTCCGTAGACTTGAGTCCAGGTACATAATAGATCTGCAAACCAAGATGCCATTGGGTATGAATATACATGAAGAATTGTCATCTCATCTGGGAGAGTAGATGTCATTAGTCCACCTATAGTATTATTTTTGATATGCACCTATGTCATCTATGAATTTGTAGCTACATGGGTTTTGGACATAGAACTCTCTTAAATACACATAGGTGATGACTTGTACTGTTGTTTTGTTGATATGCTCTGTATTTTTTCAATTGCTTTTGCTACTTTGCTTATTTGGGTTTATTTAGGCTTTGCCGTATTTTTACTAATTATGAATTGAGGCAATTAACCATCTTGATATGATTTATCTCCACATGTTGGAGTTGGAATTGGATAGTATTTCTTCTTGCTGCATATGCCATTGATTATGATGCTAGATATTGTGATTGTTGCTTTTTGTTTTTGTTTTTGTTTTGATCTATTTATTTATTGTTTAGTATGCATAGAGTTACTGTATGTGGGTACTAGATGCATAGGAGTTAGGGTCCTCCTTAGTTCAATGTTTGAACTATTAGCTTTTTTAGCCCATTCAGGGCTGGATGGCTACACGAGTACAATTTTTCTGTATTAATTATTCTTTCCGTGATTTTCTGGGGGTTTAGGAAACAGCACATGAAAATGTTTTCCTTTTTGCACTTCGACCATATATATTGTTTTGGAGATGCACAGAACATTTATGTTTCATTTATTGCATGATGCTTTGTTTGATGGAATAGCCCATTCAGGGCGTAATCATTGTGTTCCAACTGAGTCATTGACTGTGATATTTGCACATTCCAATATGGCGCTTTTGTTCCTTTTTCCTCCCCTGAGGTATGTCCTACGTTTATTTTTATGACCCTGTTTCATTTAAATGTCGACGCCTCTGCCGGTTCGGTGAACTTAGAGAAAGGTTCCGACCGAAACGCGTCAGTTTGCTGTGTGAAAATACATTTTGTAAACGTACCTCCGTGAGTGCCTCCTTTCTTCCTGCGGGAGATTTGGCTTTTGGGGAGGTGGAGTAGTATTTGGTTTGCGAGTGCACCCTCCCAGCTGTAATATATATATATATATATATATATATATATATATATATATATATATATATATATATATATATATATATATATATATATATATATATATATATATATATATATATATATATATATATATATATATCTATAATAAAGGAGAAACTTGCAGGCTTTGAGGCAAGTAAACGCGGGAACCACTGCGCCAATCTACACACCCAATACACCGTAGAAATCGGCAGGGTGTGTAGATGGTTATAGGCTATATAAACTTTAAAAAAACACCTTATTTAAAAAAATTAATAAAAAAAAAAAGTAGTCCCCCCAAAGTAGCGCCGGCCGCGACGTGCATGCTCACGTCGAGGAGCGGCGTCAGAGGACCGGCGGACATGGCGCGGGGGAGGAGCGGTCACGTGAGCTGCAGCGGACAGGCCAGCGGCGGTGAGAGACCAGCGGAGAGGCGGAATTGGCGCCGGGGAGGAGCGGCGGTGGTATAGTATATATATATATATATATATATATATATATATATATATATATATATATATATTGTAAGTCAATAGTGAAGCAATTATAGATAGTTATGATAAAAAGATGTACTTATTTATGCAGTCACTCATATACATGTTATAAACATACAATGTAACTAGCAGTAATATTTACATTTGTTAAGCAGAACTAATAAATATTTTTTTAATTTAAAACAATTATTCTACATGTTTATACAAAGCAATATACATATATAGGTATATATCTATAGTACCAATAAATTCTTATATACAGAGAGATATGTTGTATATTTTGTTTGCGTATGGTGGTTATGTAGGGATGAGGAAATCTTGAGTAGTTTCTGAAGATAAGGTGACTATCCGTGGATCCTAGGTTGGGGAGCAAAGAGTTCCATATTTTGTCTGCTTCAACAGAGAATGATGTGCCATCCATGTTTTTTTTCTTGTATCTTGGGATTTTGAGGCAAGGTGCCACTCTGGAGCAGAGGATCCTCTGTTGAATGAATCAATCAATCAATCAATCAATCAGTGGCTTATAGAGCACGCTACGCTGGGGGGAATTGGGGGTGGGGGGGGGGACAGCTCTGGGTCAGTCGAATAGCCAGGTCTTGAGGTCCTTCCTGAACCCGTGGAGGGTTGGGGAGCGTCTGATGCTGATCGGGAGCTCGTTCCAGATTTTCGCTGCGATGTAGGAGAAAGCACTTCCGCCGTCTCTGCAGATGTGGATGCGGGGTACCTCTGCCAGGGAGAGGTCGGAAGAGCAGAGGTTTCTCTTGGGAACGTGGAAATATACTCGGTTGTTGAGGTATTTAGGTCTGATGTTGTTGAGAGATTTGTAGGTGTGGGTGAGGAGCTTGAAAGTGACCCTCTTCTCAACGGGGAGCCAGTGGAGGCTTCGTAGGTGTTGGGTCATATGTTCGTGGTGCAGTGTTCCAAGGACGAGCCTGGCTGTGGCATTTTGGATGGTTTGGAGCTTGCGTAGGAGAGTTTTGTTGATTCCGACGTAAAGGGCGTTGCCGTAGTCCAGTCTGCTGGGAACGAGTGCGTGGGTGACAATCTTTCTGCATTCGGTGGGAGCCATTTGAAGGTCTTATGGAGGATCCGGAGGCAGTTGAAACTGGTGGAGGCGACAGCGTTGATCTGGCGGTTCATGGAGAGGGAGGAGTCAAGGATGATGCAGAGGTTGCAAGCGTGGTCAGTCGGAATGGCGGACTCCCGAGGGCAGAGGGCCAACAGGTGTTGTGCCAGGCTGAGGTGCAGGGCCAGAGGATGAGGATCTCGGTCTTTTCTGAGTTGAGCTTCAAACAGCTGTCCTTCATCCAGGCTGCTACGTTTCTCATACATTTTTGGAAGCGGAGTCTGGTGATTTCTGGGTTCTTGGTGAGGGAGAGGATGAGATGAGAGCCGTCAGATTAGGATACGATGCTAAGCCCATTGTATCTGACGATGGCGGAGATGGGGGCCATGTAGATGTTGAAGAGCGTCGGGCTCAGTGAAGATTCTTGGAGTACTGCGCAGATGATGTCAGTGGTGTTGGAGAAGAAGGGGGGGGGGGGGGGAGTCTGATCCTCTGGGATCTGCCGAAGGGGAAGGATTGGATCAAGTCGAGGGCGGATCCCTGTATTCCTGCGTTGCGGAGTCTAGCGGCTAGCGTGTGATGCGAGATGGTGTCGAAAGCTGCGGAAGGTCTAGGAGGATGAGGGCCGCAGTGTGTCCCTGGTCTAGCAGCATTCGGATGTTGTCAGTGGCTGCGAGGAGGGCGGTCTTGGTGCTGTGTTTGCTGTGGAAGCCAGACTAGGAAGCGTCTAGAATGCAGTTTTCTTCGATGAAAGTGGTTAGCTAGGCGTTCACGAGTCTTGCGGTGACTTGGTTGGGAAGGCGAGGAGCGAGATGGGTCGGTAGTTCTTCAGGTCGGTTGGGTCGGCCGTTGGTTTCTTGAGGAGGGGTTTCACCTAAGCACGCTTCCAGTCGTCTGGGCAGATGCCGGATGCGAGCGAGGAGTTGATTGTTCGTCCTAGTTCAGGTGCGATGGCTGCGATGCCCTGTGGAATATGTGAGGGTGGCAGGGGCGGTTGGGGCTCCTGAGTGTGTCTTCTTCATAGTTGAGGAGATGAGCTTGACGGAGGCAGGGGCCCAGGAAGTGATGGTTGGCTTCTCGGCGGCAGTGGGAGGTGTGGTGCTGTTTCCTGCTGGCTCGCTGAAGTTGTCGAGAGGGCCTTGACCTTCAGGTGGAAGTAGGAGAGGAGGTTGTTGCAACGTTCCTGGGAGTGTGTGATGTCCGTGGCTTCGGAGGTGAGTTTTGCAAACTGCTGAATGACGTTGAATAGTTCCTTGGTGTTGGATGCGATGGTCTTGACTTTGTCTCTGATGAAAGTCCGTTTGGTGTCCCTTATACGCTGGTGGTAGACCTTAAGGGCGCTCTTGTGGTTGTTCCATGCTTCCGTGGTCTTTTGGTTCCTCCAGAATTTCTCCAGGGGTCTGCAGTGGCGTCTGGCTTCTAGGAGTTTGGTGGTGAACGAGGCTGACTTCAGCGGGCGTTGATTGGCGGTGCGGCGGAGGGGTGCCAGATTGTCGGTGCAGCAGGAGATCCAGCAGTGAAATTCCCTGGCTGCGGTGTTGGTGTCGTCGTGGCCTTGGGGGGGTCCTGGAGGAGGGCAGAGTTCAGGTGATTCTCGGTGACCTAACTCCAGTTCCGTTGTGGTGGACGTGGGGCGGTCTTGGGTACGGTAGTGGTGTTGAAAGTGAAGTGTACGCAGTGGTGGGCCATCCAGGGGTGCTGGGTGGTGTGGCTAAAGTGGATGTTAGAACTTCCTGCGAAGATGGGGTCGAGGGTGTGGCCCACTCTGTGGGTGGGAGTGCTGACGAACTGTTTCAGTCCTAGGTTGGCGAGGTTCTCGAGGAGTGTGGCAGAGTCGGGGTCCCGGCTGTTTTCAATGTGGAAGTCTAGGTCCCCGAGCAGGATGCAGTTCGTGGAGGCGATGGCGTGGGGTGCGGCGAGCTCGGCGATGGTGGTTGCGGGCTGGGCGTGAGACTCGGGCGGTCGGTATATGGAGGTGCCACGTAGTGTGGTCCTGTGATTGGTTTGGATCTGGAAGTGGAGGTGTTCCGTGTTTGAGTGGGGTCGCTCGTGCTGGATGTGGAGTTCCGGAGGGGGGCCTTGTGTGCGATGGCAATTCCTCTTCCCGGGTTGTGTCTTTTCTCTGGATCTTGCAGCCATCTGGGATTGCTGTGGCGATGTCGGGGGCGGAGGTGGTGTTGGTCCAAGTTTCTGTGAAAAACTCGACGTCTGGCTGGGGGGTGTCGATCAGGTCCCAGATCTTTTCTGCGTGTCGGTGTAGGGAGCGCACGTTGAGAAGGATGCATGTCAGGGTTTCGGTGGGTTGTTCAATGGGCGGCTCTTCGGAGGCAGTAGGTGCCTCGTTGGCGGTGAAAGATCTTCTGCAGTGTCCGCACGAGAACTGTCCTTGGGTAGTGTTGGGTGAGGCTCTTACGTAGTCTGCGTGGCACCCGGGGTTGATTACGTGGACGGTGGATGAGTCGTAGTGATGGGGACCAGGAGGACCAGGTTTCCTGGTGCTGGTCGCAGTCGGGTACGGGCGCAGACGGGCTTGCCTTAGGCGCGCCCACTGCGAGCGACCGCACAGCGGTCGCCATTTGTAGGGGAGGGAGGCGAGAGTAGAGGTGGAGGCGGGAGTGGGACTGGGTCAGGGGGCGGAGTTAGTGGAGAGCAGGAGCACCTACCTATTCATCAATGATCACAATTCTTAGAATCCAACAAGATGGGTCATCTGCACTGAATTACACCTCCTTGCTATTCGATAGGCTGCCAACCCACACTCCAGTCCTGATGAAGACCCGCTTGACGATCTAAGATCGCATACATAATGTTGAAACGTCGACATCTTGGCCCAGTTCAAGGCCCCGCTAGAAAAATACTTGAATTATTGAGAGCAGCAGGGTCATTGTGCTTTCTCTCGTACTGGCCATTACAAACTTGGATATAAGCTTTTACTCACCTTGTACATATTGCACACTCATTGTGACACTTACTTCACCATGTCACTTAATCACAACTCACCTTAAACTTTGGCAATGTTGGTAGCGCCTATGCTACAAAGAATTATGTGTATATGGTTGCAAATATAAATGATGCAATTTATATAAAAATATCTTGTCACCCAGCAAATCTGATTCACTTGTGGTTACTGTATCCTTGTTGCTTTTTCATGTGTTCTTTGCGTCTTTGCCTGTAGAGTGATATAATTTGTTCTCTGTAGATTCAATTGTATTGTGAAACAATATTGTGGTCATACCAGACAGAACCACTGTACTTATTTGCAATTTGTACCCAGGTTCTAAGGGACACAAGGTCACCCCATTGTTTTCCTAACATGTCCTATAGATGGCTTGTCTTGGTGGATCAGGCTTTGCGACTGGCAATTATATTCTTAAGGACAGTGCTCAAATGGATTGCTCAAAATAATTCCCAAAGAGGACCAAATTAGTTGAACACCTAGCAAAATAGGGGGAATGAAAGGTCTTGAAGCAGAGCTCTGAGAGATGATTCCTTCCACAAGTTGTGTGGTAGAAATCTGGCGTATACAAAACACTGGAGGGGGCCAGAGGGTGGACTTCATACACCATCACCTCACTGGCAGGATTTTGGGTCTTTTTAAGGAGTTTATTGTGTTACTAAAAATAATTTGCTTGTAATGGTTCAATGCAAATTCAGTGACATTGCTAAGGAAAGATCAACGGGGGACTCCTAGCTCAATAACGGAATAATTTAAGTATGTGAAAGCTTAAATGCTGGAGAAAAATAAACTATGCTACTGTGCCATTTCACTAGATTAGATCTTGCCCATTCCTCAACATTGCACTTTCATATAAAGAACATTGGTTCTAAGTGTATCAATGGGTAATGTAATCTATGTATCAGCATCATTGTACTAATAAAGAAGCATTAGCATATTTTAAAGCAAAATACCTTTCATTTGAAGACAGAACATGCCTGTCCGTCATGGTGAGGGTCAGCCATGGAAACGTGGATATTTTCAGACACTTCACACCTTGACTTACTACTGAAGTAGCAATGTTAAAAAAAAAACAGTCATGTTAAAATCACATTACTTACACAACCGCACCATAAAAAAACATTGGCATCTTGAAATCTCAAACTCTGCGAAACATTTTCCCTTTTAGCTGGACAGTACCTGCACCATATCTTTAACTAGGGGAAGAGGTGTGGCGCCTTGGCCAGGGCGACTGACGCTGGAATCTGAGGGCCACGGTTCGATCCCTGGCACCAGCGGCAGGTCAGTCCAGCACCATGTGACTCTGGCCAATAGCTTGCTTAATCTTCTCGACGGCCCCCAGCACCGGGATGCCTCCGGGTAACTGTTCGCACTTTACAAATACTGAATTTACATTTTTTACATTTAACTGCAATTTATTAACACAATTCTTGGTTTGGTGTGCTTCCAATTATGTCAAGTCCTATCTTCACCATTGATCACCAATGTTAGAAATTGGGTTTTGGGTTGGCAGCGGTTTGCACCTTGTCTAAGCAGGAACAAAATTGCTAGATAGGATAAATCAGATTTGCACCCTAAATTAACCTGTGCTCACCCTCTGGTAGTTTGGCAGAGAGTAGCAGGCCTAACTTAAGGAGGAATGTGTAAAGTATTTGTGCAACACTTCAAACTGTAAAACATTGAAAACACAACACAAAAAGATACCACACCTGTTTAGAACAATAGAGCTTAATGTAATGAACAAAACAAGACCAATAAGTATAACCGGAGTTCTGAATTTTAAAAGAATAAAAAACTGAAATGGGGTGCTTAAAACCTTAAAGCTATCTGGTTGAGCTAAACTGGGTCAAATCCAAAAGTTCAGGCTGACCGCGATGAAGTGTGGATCGAATACAGGGACCAGCCTTGGCCCGCTGAAACAGTACCTTGGTTCACGGTTGCGTCGAGGACGATATACAAGGAGCAAAACCAGATGATGCGTTGGCGTCGATCCTTACAAAAAAGTACTTTTTACAAGTCTGCCGACACCTCAATCCACACAGTTGGACGGAAGTGTTGGATTCTGTTGTTTTAGCACTATATTTTTGAGATATTTCTGCAAAAGTCACATTTTGATAACGGTATGTTGGATTTTTGTCACTTTTGGTATTGTTTGGTTTAGATAACGTTTTGCTATTTAATTTCTGCCTCCTCAGAGTGCTTTGAGGAGGGCGAGTTTAAGAAACAAAGTCCTCTACCTCACAAATTGCGAGAAGGAGTTTAAGAAAATTGTTCTTCTCTGAAATGAGCTTCAGTGGTGTAGATGTAGCACCTAGCACTTAGCAAAGGACACAAGGTTTGAGAAGCAGATCGGTCTTCCGGAGCATGTAGGACTTTCTGAATAAAAGTAATGAAAGAATTACAAACAGGTATTGTCATAAAGGTACATTTCTCCTAGTCGGCCCTCAAATATGCAAATGCCAGTTGTGAACTATAAAGACTTGGAGAAAAACTTTGCACACCAAAGATTCACATTCTAGAGAAAAGCTTACATTCCTGATCACTTTATATTGATTTTCAACAACCTGTATCCAAAGTCGTTCTTAATGTCATGAAGGAAAACAATCAAACATATTCTTTATCTTTTTCAAATGCTTAAGATCTGGCATCAGCAGGTATAACCAAACCAACAACTGACCCTTTGCATGGGCAGGAGAAATATTTTTTTCAAAGTACAAAAGAGAATTCTAAGAATCTTTTTCAGTCTGAAGGAAACCCTTCTTTAAAACAGTGATGTTGTTCCATCTTCTATTATGTGGCCACAGCTCTAAACCATATGATTTGGAGAAGCCCATGGAGGCAACACATCCTACTGAAGAGCCGCTGTTGATGGTGACCAATAAATCTGGGCCCTGAAGGGAAGAACAGGCTGTATGATCATATGCACTCCTTTAAATTAAGGTCAGGTTCTTGATTTCATCAGGATGTGGCGCAGGAGGACATCATACATAAACCTAACCAAAAATACTGAAAGGCAGGAGGTCAATCAATCCAGCACAGTTTACATGGACAGAATGGTTTCATAACATCTCAGCAAGTCTGCTTGCAAAAAGGTTATACTGGTACAACGTTTGGTAGCAAGTGGCATCAAAGCATTTTTGTGCCATCTAGAAATGACTAAAGGACACTTTGCACTCCTACTTAAGGGCAAATGTAATTATGTAAGGGCAAATATAATTATACCCAAATGAACATATGGATAGGCCAACCAATTTATGATGCACATGCCAAAGTCCAAATGTTAGACCTGCCACTGCAGTGTCTGTGCACAGTTTTTACTGCCATGTTGACCTGGCAAGTGCACCCACTTAGCAGGCCCTAACCTTCTCATGTCCTATATGTAAGTCACCCCTAAGGTAGGCCCAAGGTAGCTTCAGTGGCAGGGTGGAGTGTATGTGAAAGGTAACACATGTAGTAGTGTGTTTTACATGTACTGATAGTGAAATGCTGTGCATTTCGTTTTTTACTATTGAAAGGCTGTCTTTCCCATAGGTGATCAATGGATCTGCCTTATAACATTTTACAAGTGTAACTTTCAATTGGAAACAGATAGAAAAATGAAGTTAGGCTCCCTGAGCTCAGAATTTAATAATGCATCTTTTAGTAAGGTGGTTTTTAAATTATGTGTTTGAAAATGCCACTTTTTGAAAGTGGGCATTTTCTTGCTTAACCATCCTGTGTGTGTCTGCCTGTTTGTGTATTCACTGTCTGGTTTTGGAGTGGCAGGAGCTGGCGATGTGCATTCAAACTAGGCAGTCACAAGGGGGGTAGAAGTGTGTCCTACATTTCCGGGGTGACTCGTAGCCAGGCTGAACAGACCGTTACGGAATTTAAAGTGGTGGGAGGAGTTCTCACTAGCACCTGAATGTGCTGTGTCTGCTCTGCACAATGCTGTCTCCACCTCCTGTAGTGCAGCTGGACTAAAGAGGACAGAGCTGTTTTTTACTGGGCTCAGAGACTTTCTGCCTAAAACTTCAAAGGGAAAAGAAGTATAAATATTGGTGCCCAGACCCCAGAACTTTAAAACTCGTTTAGACAAAGGAACCTGCCAAGAAGAAGAGCTGGAGAATCTGTGAAGAGGAACTACCACTGTGCTGTGTGCTTTGCTGTGTTGGCCTGCAGTGGCTGCTTCTGTCTTTGGCAGTGAAAGGACTGGACTTTCTGAAACTTGCTTTCCTGAGTTTCTCGAAGGGCTTGCTCCTTGATCAAGAAGTCTCCGGAAAAGCAAAGACTTCAAATTCATCTGCTACCAGCACTAGGAACTGTGTGTTTTGTGCTGCAACAGAAAAAAAACACCAGAAGCGGTCAACGACACCGCTGCTTTATCCATGACCTGTTGGCACAGAGAGAGGACCCCACAGAGCATTGCCCCGCTTTGCACCACATCCCTAGTCTCACCAACAATGACAGACGCTGCCACCAAGCCAATGCTTGCACCGTGACCTGAGGACACCCCACTCTGTACTGCCTTGCTTGACATCGCCTCTTTTGTATCCCCAACGACAACGCTCCATTCTGACATAGACTCCAGACTGTCCACCGACGACAGCGCTTTAGCAACAACAACGATGCTGCTTGCACCATGACCTGCCGGCACTGAGACGAGCACCACCCCACTTCGCACGACTGCCCTGGTTTGACAGACATCACTAGATGCCGTCACCGAGCCACTGCCTGCACCGTGACCTGAGGGCACCACACGCCGCACAGCCACACTTTGCACCGCAGCCCCGATGCTGGCGCTCCTGACTTCAACTTCACGGAGTTCGATCATCAAAGCATGTGACTTCAAGTGCCTGACAACTCCTGCACCGACCTCCAGAACTGACGCCGCTTCTCCGGAGCTCATTGCAAGGTCAACTACACCCTTCATTTCCAAGGTACTGTTTGTGGGTCTTCCCGACACCATAGTTGGCCCGCAACGCCATGGCTGGCCTGAACTATTGGATTTGTTTGTTCAGGACACCACGATTAACTCTCGATCAAGTTATCGACTTCAAGGAACTGTATTTTGAGGTTATGCTTGCATTATTTGTATTAGGATTACTGTATGTTAGATTTTTATTGTTTTGGTCTTGTTTTACACAGAAGAATATTGGCTATTTTTCTACACCTGGTGCGGTGCTCCTTTGTAGTGTTTTCACTGTATATCTGTGTGTTATGTGTAAATGCTTTACACATTGCCTCGGAGAGGAGCCTGACAGCTCATGCCAAGTTACCAATGGGGTGAGCAGGGTTTATTTTAGAAGTGTGATTCCCCGTTACCCTGAGTAGAAATAAGGTTCCCTACTTGGGCAAGGTGTGTGCCTCTGCCAACTAGGGACCCCCAGTTCTAACAACAAATAAACCAGAATCTCAGTCCATCACCCTGGACTACAAAATAAAATACCCTTAAATTCAGGGAATTTCAAACACTAATGCAATTGAAAAAAGCTTCAACAATCTCCCAATAGGAGTAGATCCCATCTTCTCTCAGACCCCCAAAGTCATAAGCATAACATTCAGGCTCCTGTGGACATGCAGAATGAACCTGTATAATTGTTTGGTTAGGTTACTTCTGTTGATGCGCATTTGGGAATAAATACTGCGATAGCCCAGGATTACTAACTCTGCTAAGCCACAGTGCTAACAAGAAAAATATCCATTGTTACAATACTAGGTATAAGACACAAGAGATTAAATCCACGCCCTGTAGGAATGTTATGTGAATAGTCTCTACGGACATTAGCCATCTTCTGTAATGCCCTGAGAGTTTAACAATTCTGAGCGAAAGGAGGGACTCCAAATTATTATTCTCCTCCACCAACATTTTGAATCCAAACCACTTTATGAACTCACTTCAATATCAACACGGTCTGAGCTGGACAACAGAGTCAATCATCATGTACAGTGTGAGGAGCTCAGTGTTTCTAGTGTTTTGGAGCTGGGAGGGACATGGTAATTGTGTCCGAGCCTGTGGAAGAATTCAGTCATGGACAATTTGGTTTTAGTTATCTCTGCAAGTCTCTTCTGGTTCTACTTGTGAGAAGAGGCCAACTATTCAGACTTCCCCTCAGAGACAAGAGAGGAATATGAGAAATGAGTTGATATTAGTAGATGCTCCTCAATGGACACCTTCTATATAGTGCTACAGTTAGGGTAAATTATCATAATGTCTAGCCCATTGTTCTGGGAGATAAAATTGTTGAAATCTTTGTGAAAGCCTCATCATGAACATAGTTTTGCAAAGAAATATCTCAGATGCTCGTCCTAAGAACTAGGATCTCAGCACCAGATGAGATGGACAACTATGTTGTCAAGTACCAGGGAAATCCTGATGCTTCGACTCAGCAATAGAGTTTCACCTAGAAACAAGCAGCAACACAGGGTGAACTCTTTCTCAAGTGGCAGAATACCACAATGAGCATAATAGGTGTTCTAGTCACTTCAAGAGAAATCAACAAGTAAAACTATTTGTTTTTACGATTTCTTACGTGCAATTAAAAGGTTCCATGGGAAAAAATTTATGCTACGTCTGTATTTGGTATAACAGGGTATAATAGGGTGTAGAAGTCTTATGCACTAAAAGTATAAAAGTAGAAGTTCATACAAGAGACCTGGCCTTAGAACGACAACATTTTTTAAATTCTTTCCTCAAACTAGCGCAAGGGTATCAAAATGGCACAAAGAACCAAACATCTGAGCTTAGATAAAGGATCTGACAAACAGACACTAATGCATGGCATTCAACCTACACAACCCCCCACAGGCTGTCTACTTAAAGGAAATGGGCTGGTGAGGGCGGCGATAATGGGAAAATTCTCCTCCTAAAAATAGGGGTCTTAGTCTCCTACAAAACAATTGTTATTAAGGTCCATGTCCACCGTTTTCTTTCCTACCTGTGCAACCCTATGGCAAAGGTGACTGAGGAAATGGGTCTGGGGAAAGAGGAGGGATTGTATGCGTTGTTAGATTCAGGTTTGTAACTGTAAAAATCCACAGGGAAGCAGCTACAACACATGGAGAATCGATGAGGCTGGAAATTTGAATAAATAACTGTACTTAAAGAACATCCAAATACAGTTGCTACAAGAGCATTATTCCATTGTGTTGAGGAAAGCTTCATGGCAGACCATTTATGTCATGTGTGCATGGTTTTAAACAGCAACTTACCCACTGGTCTCTTTAGTGGAATTTCTGTGGGTGGACTATCCTGGTTATCCTGATGAAAATATCCAGTAACTATTTCGTCTTCTTGAGGCAAAACTGAATAAAACACACCAAAAGAGAAAAGGGTATGGTTACTGTTTTGAAAATATATAAAACATTTATGAAAGACCATGCTTGCGACTTTGTTTTGCAGAGAATTTGGTGATTTACAGTTATTTACATAAAAGTCAACAAGCTCTTTTCTATCCCTTAAACTCAATCTCCTTTCATACAATGCACGCGGCACCACTAAAAGCGGCAAACATGCAGCCACCTGTGAGATTACCAAAATCTCCCTCAAAGAGTCATTCGCCCCCAGTATGTAGGGCTTATTTTTTCCAATGTATGCACTTAACCTTTTTATGTGGTCATTATTACTACACTTGCCATTATTTTTTCCATCATCAAATAACAAGAGTAGTCGTGTAAGAGTGCTCCCAAAGGAATCATTCATGGCCTATCTATGTTCAGTTTATTTTAACTGCATGCGTGCTAGCGGAATTCCGCTCGCACGCTGGGTTTTGCGGAAACGCACTTTACGTGACGAGCTGGGCTCGTCATCAGCGTGCGAGGAGGCTACGCCATGACGAGCCCAGCTCGTCATCAGCGTCGAAGGGTTAACAAGTCTATAGGGTGACTCCAACTCTACATCAATTCGATTGTAGCCAAATCAATACAAGAACCTGAACACTGGTCATCGGAAATGATAAGTTCTACTCCAAAATGCAGTATTTCAAACAAGATACAAAATGAGTAATTATTATTAAAGTAGAAGACAATGGCAGCAGAGACTATACACACACACACAAATACAACAGCCAGTCACAAAAAGAACATTATCAATAAAGGATACATTAGAATTGGGGGGGGGTTCTTATTCCAGCGTGTTTCCTAGCTCATTACAGGACTTCCAAATTAAAGAAAACAATACAATCCTCATTGTATAGACAGCCTCTCTCATTGCATTGCTGTTATGATATCCCAATCCGTAGCACAAGTGTGTATCTGCTAACGAATAGATCTCCAATACCTAATCATATTCTAAGAAAATGTTTTACTGATATCCACTAGATTGTGCAAAGTCCCACATTTTACATTTAAACTCAATTTTAGAAACAACGAGCACCAACGCTGTACTGCCCTAACACAACTGTTCCTTATATTGTCATTCGAAGCACTTTCAGCGTTACACTTTTTGCAATTCAATAGTTAACATCCAGTCTACCACGAGCAACAAAGTCATTAGATCCAATCAATTTTCCCTGTGTCGAACTAAGCATCAGAGTTGTGGGGCCGGATAGCAGTTGGTTGCACATGTGATGTGTTAAACAAGAGCTTCGCTTTCAACTGACAATCCCAAATTTGTGAGCGGGTGTTCGAACTCCTAGTCCGACAATTATGGCGAGTTCACCTATTAATTCTTCTTTGAAGGGGGTGCCATCAATGATGGAGTCGCTGATGGAGGGGGTAATCAGAAAGTAAATGGTAGATAGTCTCTTGTTGATGGTGTTTTTGGAAGCAAACCAATTCTCAAATCTTCCATAGAGTCTTGACGGATTTTATGACAGAGCAGCACAAAATGTCATGCAGGAGGTCCTCAAGAGGTTAGCCGGCTTAACCCTTTCATCACCATCCACTGTAATTTCAAAGGTTTCAGCATATTCCTGCTTTATGGCGGGGTGGGGTGATGGAGCACCACTCACAGATTCCTCACCTATGGATTGAGCTCTTTTGAGAACAAAAGTTTATATTCTTTCCCTGAGAGTCTTGAAACTATTTTTGCAAATGTCTTAACTAAGGGAAACTTAATTGGGATGCAGGAAGCAGGTACAGTGCACAGGACGGTCATAAACACATATCTGTTAGCCTCGTAAGTCGGGCCAAACTTACTGAACGATTCCCTCGTCATGCTAAACATTGTAGACATGACAGGTTACACAGCAAAAGGTATAAACGGATTTTCGTAGGACTAAGCACCCAGTAATGACAAAGAATAAATCCCTTAGTCCTTCAACGAGAATGGTGTGAGAAATGGCAGGAGAAAACAACTACCTTGGTGAAAAAAACAATCAGGGTACTTAAAGAGCGCGCCTACTCACCGTAAGGTCTTGAGGTCCTTCCTGCTTTGAGGCAGTGACGATGATTGCCTGAGGTGCGCAGGTAGGGAATGCCAAGTCTTTGCAGCGAGGTAGGAGAAGGCTCTTCCTCCAGCTGATGTTTTTCAGATACGTGGCATAGTGGCAAGGGCTAGATGGGGATGAGCAGAAATGTCTGATCGGTGTGTAGAAGGAGAGACAGTGGTTGAAGTATTCAGGTCTGGGGTTGTGCAGGGCTCTGTAGGCGTGCGTGAGGCAGCATTAAGATGATTCTTTTGTTGACCGGAAGCCAGTGGAAGTCTTTCAGGTGACAGGAGATGTGATTTTGGCGGAGGTTGTCCAGGATAAGTCTAGCAGAGGCTTTCTGGATGCACTGCAACTTCTTTTGGAGTTTTTGGGTCGGGAAGGTGTAGAGTGCGTTACCGTAGTCGAGTCTGCTTCTGAAGAGAGCCTGGGTGGCCGTTCTCCTGGACTCAGTGGGGATCCATTTGAAGATATTTCGGAGCAGACGGAGCGTGTGGAAAAAGTGCTACAAAAGCATTGCTTCATAAGGAAGAGGATTTTAACTTCAATCTGCAGTGATGTAGGGAGCTACTTGAGGGATTTGCAGGCCTTGGATACTTAAAAGAAGTTAAAACGGCCAGCACACAACTGTCATATTCTGTATCCTTTGTTGCTCGTTCATTATAGTGGCTGGGAGTATCGGCTAGGTTGCATTGGCATGGCCAAGTCTGGAGAGTGTCAAATCCCTGACGATATGATCGTCCAGGTAGATAAACAGGAACAATAATTCAATTGCTGTAACTAAAGGAAACAGCAGAACATAAACTAATTTACCTTGGTTGACAGGGAATATCAGTAACAAACCTTACTCTCAATTTTTTAACCACACTCAAATGTACTGGCAAAAAGACAAGGCTGCGTGGCCAGGTGAGGTGGGGTGTGGTGGGGTGTGGAATGGCAGAATGGATAGCTAGCTGGCTTGAACCTGCTGAATCAGTACAGGGTACAGAAAGAGTTCTTAGTAAGATAGAGCTGGATTTGTATTTTTTTCACATAGAAGTAAAAGTTAAAGTAAAAGAATCATTAAGAAAAGGTAAATCCTGCAGGCACACATAAAAAGGTGTAGGGAGTAAATTTAGCAGCACACAACAAATAATACAAAATGGTTTAGAGATGCAGAGGGAAGGGGAAGAAAAAGTTGAAATACAGAGGAATGGGTCACTGATGACCATGTAGGTGAGGATATGGTATGCATTGTCAATGGTGTCTAAAGGGAAAAACGACCTTCACCCCGCATGCGGTCACAACGCAGTCATAACAACGATCGCGTTGTGAAAACGCATACCATTACCCCGCAAGTCATTACAACGACTTGAGGAGGGGGGAGAAGGTGTTGGATTTAAAATCCAACACCTTCCCTACAGTCCGCACAGACTGGAGTTGGAATAGTAAATTTGACTATTCCAACATCCAGCGCCCCCTCCGCAAGTCGTTGCACAAGTTACTTACCTTTGGTAACGATATATCTGTAAGAAACAGTAGTTAATATTAGATTCCTTACCATAGAATATCCCCAGGCATCAGTCTGGATCCGTAAACTTTTGCGTAGCAGTACCCCTGCGCGTCGGTAGGCGTCGTCTGTGGCTCTGCGTCCGTCGTTGGCGCCGGGATGACGGCGCCGGGATGACGTCGCCGGAGTACTTAGACGCCGCCCTCGCGCGCTGATATCAGTTCTTTTGCACAGCCTTTCCGCGCCAGAAATGCATAGCCATGATAAAAACCAACACTGGTGCCATGAAACTAGGGCCCTCAAATTGATGACCTTAACCCTAGATATCGGTTCCCAGAACGGGGAAGATGGGTGAGGCGGTAAGGAATCTAATACTAAGTACTGTTTCTTACAGATATATCGTTACCGAAGGTAAGTAACTTGTGCATCTCAAAGAAACAGGTTAGTATTAGATTCCTTACCTTTGAATAGATACCCCAGCATTACCAACCCCGATGGTGGGTCTGTGAACCAATAATCACACCAGAAAGTCCTGGAGAACGGAAGGGCCGCCGAAAAAGCATCTCTCCGGACTTGGCTGTCCAGGCAGTAGTGTCTTGAGAACGTGTGCTGGGAGGCCCAGGTAGCTGCCTGACAGATGTCCTGCAAGGGGACTCCCCGACCCAGGGCAGTAGTAGCCGCTGTGGACAGAGTGGAATGGGCACGCAGCCCCAAAGGAGGCTCCTTTTTAGCCAGTGAATAACAAGCCTTGATGCACAAGACAACCCATCGAGAAATTGTGCGTTTGTGCACCACCCGTCCTTTCTTAGCGTCCACGTAACCAACAAAGAGTTGGTCATCCACCCGGAACTGGCATGTGCGATCCAGATAGTATGAGAGCGCACGTTTTGGGTCCATACGATGGAGCCTCTCTTCCTCTTTCGAGGGATGCGGAGGCGGAAAGAAGGTGGGCAAGGAGATGGACTGCCCGATGTGGAAGGCTGTGACTACCTTGGGCAGGAAAGAGGGTCGAGTCCGCAACACAATTTTGTCCGGATGGACAGAGAGGAAAGGAGGTTGTGAGAAAATGGCCTGGAGCTCACTCACTCTCCTGGCAGAGGTGATGGCAAACAGGAATGCAGTCTTAACAGTGAGAAGACGAAGAGGACAGTTATGAAGTGGCTCGAAGGGAACACACATCAGATAAGTCAGAACAAGGTTCAAGTCCCACTGAGGCATCACAAACGGAACAGGGGGGAACATATGAGTGGTTCCCTACAAGAACCTATTTACAACTGGGGACTTGAAAAGAGAGGGCTGATCAGGTAGCCTTTAGAAGGCGGAAATGGCAGAGAGGTAGCCCTTGATAGTGCCCAGAGCAGAGCCCTGCTGGGCAGGAGAAAGAAGAAAGAGGTGAACCTCAGAAAGGGGGGCAGAGAATGGATCCACAGCCTTTGCTGTGCACCATGCCACAAATTTGTTCCACCTGCAGGCCTATACCGATTTTGTGGAGGGACGCCTGGCTTCCAAAATAACATCACAGACTTCAGGAGGCAAGTCAAATGGCCTCAACTGTCGCCACTCAATCTCCACGCATGGAGGTGGAGGCTGGACAGGTTCGGGTGGAGGACCGTCCCCTGCTGCTGCGACAGAAAGTCCTCCTGAAGAGGCAGACGAATCGGGGGATCGACTGACATGCGGAATAGCTCAGGATACTAGTATTTTCGTGGCCAGTCCGGAGCCACAAGGATGACTTGGGCCTGGTCGCGCCTGATCTTCTTCAGCACTCTGGGCAGTAGTGGTATAGGCGGAAAGGCGTACAACAGACCGCAACTCCACTCGCGACGAAAAGCGTCTCAGAGAGAGTGCCGCTTTGGAAATTTCAATGCGCAGAACTGATGACATTGCGCGTTCTCTTCTGTGGCGAATAGATCTAACCAAGGCTCTCCCCACTGCTGAAAGAGACCTTGCGCCACGTCCGAGTTCAGACACCATTCGTGATCCATGATGCACCGACGGCTGAGTTCGTCCGCCCTGGAGTTCAGGGAACCTGCCAGATGTTGAACCACCAGGGTCACGCCCTGATGCTCCAGCCACTGCCAGAGGCACAGAGCCTCGTTGGCACAGGGTCCACGACCCCACCCCGCCCTGTTTGTTGGATTACCACATGGCGGAGGTGTTGTCCGTGAACACCTACACTACACTCCCCGGACAGAGGGGAGGAATGCTTTCAGTGCAATCAGAATCGCCCGCCGCTCCAGAAGGTTGATGTGAAGCAGGGACTCCGCCGGAGACCAGAGGCCTCTGATCTCCGCCTCTCCCATGTGCCCCTCCAGCCTAGAAGGGAAGCGTCCGTCACAACTACGTGCTCCGGTTGGGGTAGGGAGAAGGATCGGCCGCTGACCCAATTGCGGTCCATGGGCCACCACTGCAACTGTCTTGCAGTGCCCCCCGAGATCAAGACATGGTCGGACAAGTTGCCCTGATGCTGGGCCCACTGAAACTTCAGGTCCCACTGCAGAGCCCGCATCCGCCACCTGATGCACCAGAAGGATGCAGGAGGCCATCAGCCCCAGAAGCCGCAGCGTCAACCTGACCAAGACTCGGGATAAAGGCTGAAAGATCGGAATCAGAGCCTGAATATCCCAAACCCGCTGTTCGGGAGGATAAACCCGAAACTGCGCCGAGTCTAGAACCGCTCCGATGAAGAGGAGCTTCTGAGAGGGAAACAGGTGTGACTTTGGCACATAGATGGAGAACCCCAGCAGGTGCAGGATGTCGGCCGTAGTCTGGAGGTGGCTGGCGGTTGCCTGGGGCGAGCCCGCCTTCAACAATCAGTCCTCTAGATAGGGGAAGACTGACACCCCTAATCTGCACATATGAGCTGCGACCACCACCATCACTTTCGTGAACACCCGAGAGGCGTTGGTAAGGCCGAAGGGGAGCACAGTAAACTGAAAGTGTCATCAGCCAGGATAGCTTGTCTCCAGTGGTGTGCAAACAACAGTTGATGGACAGAATGCAGAACAATGCCATACATTCACCCCCTAGATGATATCATAAATGCTCTAGTTAAGCCTAAAGTGTGGAATGTGCATGCCACATTGTGCTTGCTTATGCACAGAATGCATTTCTGGCATTGGGGCGGGTGCTGCTGAGAGCACCGCCCGCCACAATGTTAAAAATGCGGTATGGCGGGTGCATCCTAATCTCCCCCACAAGACCCCCGCATATATGGCGGCGGTCCCTTTTACCGTCAGGATGGCGGCGGACAAAGTTCGTCCACCATCCTAATGATGCCCATAATGTGGATTGTCAAGCCAAAGTGTTCTCTCCAATTAGTACGTAGAGAGTGCTGCACCTGTGTCTATGTAAGAAAGGTCCTCTGCAAGGGTTCTTCTTGAGCGTATTAATTTTCTACGATCACCAAGAGCATGAACGATGGGGAGAGATAGAATTGGATTGTCCAGCAAATCTCCTTGCATCTGGGACCTCTGGGCCTACAGATACACTAAAGGGACGTTTTGTGCACTTGTGTTTGAGGGACAATAATAACCAAGACAATATGAACCACTGAAGAGTGGCCAATGAAGCAGATGTTGTAAAACGTTTGAGGGATAGAAAACAAAGATTACACTTGTGATCCTTGTTTCAAGTTTCAGTACCAAGAGGTTTGTAGCCTACAAGTACCCCAACTGAGTTTTGCTGTATTTGATCCGGAGAGAAGCCGTTGTATATCTTGAAGATTCCAATAGAAGGATATTGCCCATGAGTAGCCAAGCTTCGAATTATGACAAATGAAAATCTCTTACTGCAAAGGGTCAATCTTCAACTCATATCGATTGTTTGAAGGGAAGGAGTGGGGAGAACAGTTGCTTCTAACGCAAGAAGGACCATCCTCACTATCAAATCATCACACAGAGTTACGTATATAATATTGTGATGCAATATGAAATCAAATTTTTTGTGACAGAGATAACCCATTCCATGGTTAAAAAAATTAATGTTTTGTAATGTAGTTCCCATGAGACCAATCTATTCCACATATTAGCAGATAGAGCAACTGTATGGTCAGTTAATTACAGTTGTTCAAGAGAATTTTTCATATTTAACAAAAACAAATAGCCCATAATTGAGTGATAGGGGCTTACTTCTTATGTGACCACTAAGTTGCCCTTTGGTCAGCAACCAAAAAAAGCCTTTATTTCTACATTATTCTTAATAGCACCACTGCGTGCAGGTAGAGCGGATGTTGATGCCCTCCAACTACAATTCCTTTCATTTAGACAGTGCAAAAGGATTCTTATAAAGGTATATTACCAGAGGGATACTATTACAGAGTGCTTTTCCAGCAAATATTTACACCACCCTATTCCAGGGATGTATTTCATCCATTGATAAATCAATCAGCGATCAACAAAGATACTTGAAATATGACATTTGTGAACTCTGGTCATGGGTCAGTCGGGTCTAGAGAGAGTGCGGTGAGGGGGACTGAATGTTTACTGTGGGTCACTGTTTTCGTCTTTTCTGATATGCTTCCATCTACACCACCAACCCAAAATAAATATCTTTGTTGTATCTCACCCAAGGTTCTTTTAATGGTATATCAGTGCTTCAAAACACCATTTGTCCAAATTAGTACCTGTAAAGTATGTGCAAACAGTGCATTCCTTTGTTCCAAACACTTTAGTAAATTACATAAACCCCATGTGGCAGTCTGCTCTTCATACCCTTCACTAAGAGGTTCTCCAAGATAAACTTCCTGTTTTCGTTTAGCTGCAGAATCCAACCACAGCAGAGAAAAGGGAGGTGGTAAGATCAAATTCAGACATCTACTAGCTGGCAACGGCCCTACTGGCAACAATGACAAAAAATTCCACAAAACTGCTATCCGGATAAGAGATTAAAGATAGATAGGCCTACGTCAAAAGTTTTGGGGCCATATGTATCATGCAAATTCGCAATCGCAAAGGCCGAAATTAGCAGAATTTCGGCCTTTGCGAATGCGAATTTGCTAAATGGAATGTATGATGCAAAACTGGTGCAAAATAAGGAATCGCAAAATTTGCGATTCCTTATTTTGCAATTGCATTTAAGGAATCGCAAATTTTGCGATTCCTTAAATGCAATGTATGTAGCAAAAAAAATTTGCAAAATGCCCTTAAGGAATCGCAAATTACCACCAACTTCTAGTTGGTGGTAAGTTGTGCATTTTTCAAGGAATTCGCATTTTTGCATTTTTGCATTTTTCAAAGTGCCATGTGACGCACATACATGCCCTTAGGGCATGTATGTGCGCCACATGTGCACCCATGCATATTTCAGGGGTGCAACGGGGTGCCCTTTGGACACCCCTGCACCCTTGATATTATTCTCAATTTGCGATTAGCAAATTGCGAATCACAAATTGAGAATAACTTCCCATTCATTCCTATGGATGGGAAAGTATTCCTTAATTGAGATTCGCAATTTGCTAATCGCAATTAAGGAATTCTAAGGAATCGCAAAAAAAATGCGATTTTGTACATACATACCCATTTGCGATTCTCAAATAGCGATTTCTTAAAAATCGCTATTTGAGAATCGCAAATGGGTATCTTGATACATATGGCCCTAAATCAGACTCTGGTTATCCATTCTCCCCTTTGTACAAAGTTGTAGACAGAAGCAATGTTCATTTTTACTGACATTAATATGTTCTAGTACGCTTCATTTATGTATGTTTTACATGCTTTCTGTTTCATACTGTTTCTAAGAAAATGGCAAATTATTTAGAACACACAAAAAACAAAAAAACAAAAAAAAGGATAGGCCTACAGTAGTGCTCTCTCCACAGAGAGAGCACTACTTCTACTACTACTTCTCCTTCTTGACTCAGACCCACACTAAGTTGAAGAGGCCTGCAGCTTCACCCTACTAAACAACAAGGCATTTAAAATCTTTCAGCCTAGGACTGATGAAGTGTGCGTCTGAATATCACATGATGCTTGATCTCAGATCACTTCCATGCACATACTCTTTTGATGAGTGGTGGTCACTGCTTAATTATGGCTGTATTTGTATTTCTGTATACTTACACCATCTCCGAGAATTCGTTAGCTTCATCAAGGTGCTATACTGGTAGTATATAAAACAATTAAACATAGAAATATAAAGAATTTAGTGCTGTAGAAATGCTGAAGTTTGGTTGGGTATCCCTTGGCTAGGAGATAGAGCCAGTTGTCTTTATTATTTTGACATTATTTGTATTAGGCAATTACTAGACTATAAATGTTAAAAGGACTGCACACATGCAAAATATATTATATTAAGGTTCCAATGTAGTTCAGCGAAAACACAAAATTTCACGTTTCACTATAGCCTCTAACAATTGTAAAGGAAATAACTGAATTCAATTGGTTACCTGTGTAGCTTCCAAGTGGTTGGGGTGGCTCTTGATTGGACTCTGTAAGATATCCTGTAAGTTCCTGTGGATTGAGTACAAAGAGTCCATCCAGGATCCCATCAACAGCAGCCTGTAGATCTGGCTCCACACTGGATCGTAGCTGAGAAAAGAATTCAACTGCCCCAATCTCAACTAACCACTGGGCTGCAGAGGGATGCTACATTAAGAAAACAATATACATCTAATGAAGGGTGTATTCAATTTAAACCCAAAGGAGAATGTTCCTATGAAAGTAAGTACTCTACTGTTGAATATAGTGTGTGCTTGGTACAGTGGAACACAGTAAGTATTCAGACATGTTAGCACACAATTTAAGGTAAGGGTGTAGCCCTCCATATCTATTCTTCTTTGCATGAAAAATAATATATAGTACTTTGCCTGCATCTCAACTCTTCCACCCAACCTCGATCCCTCAAGCCATTTCATATTCTGACTGCAAGCTTCTGCAGTTCTCTTCTTTAAAAAAGCATAACTTCTGTACTCCTTATTTACGCATGGACTTCCCATATCCCCCCACTACATTTCTCACCAAAAAAAATCATGTTTGCATAACTAAGTTACTGCTCATAGGTTCCACTAAGAGATATTTAAGATGTGCTTAGGACTTTGGTTTTGGCAGGCGAATCTGCATAAAACTTTTCGGATAGTGTAATAGGGTACATTTCAGTAGGTAAAGTTTTGCATGGATCTCTCTGGTGGTGTAGGGCTGTGGGGGATACCAAGAAAGAAAGACAAAGATTTGTTCATGCACATTCCCTTTCTGCCAAAGCATATCCTTCAAGAGGCTCCATCCCTTCTAACAGTTAGTTATTTTTCTCAATCTGGTGCCTTTGTTCTCTTTCCGCTCTCCCCCTTATGTCCAAAAATTAATAACCCACACTCGAAATGCGAATGAATTTACAATTTTTTAATGAATTTGAAATAACAAATGCATTGGTGCAAATCTCTTTCATATAAAGAAGTTGCTCAATATATACAAATGAACGCCTGGCTGGAACTTCCTTGTATGACTATCATCCACAATCCTATGATACACCCCATATTTTTCAAATTAGTTAAAACATGGATTGTATCTCCAGTACAGGTGGATATGTTTATAGAAGTCAACGTTTCGACCTCAAATTGGTAGGAAGGCCCTTCTTTCCATAGGACAGGCTCCTAGAGGCTGGAAGACCAGAAACGTCGACTTCTATTTCCATATCCACCTGTACTGAAGATACTATTCACGTTCATTATGAAAATGCCTCAAGGTACTTATTTTATCAACAGTTGAACGGCTAAAGACTGAGCTGGCACCCCAGAACTGAATGCGCCAGGTCTGTTGACAAGCAATCATCCCCCAAGCTATACAAAGAGCTTTTCAGTTCCAAATATGATTTAAAAAGACTATCATTCCATTAAACATGGTTTAGGCTATGATGCTTTAATACCTTACCATGTCGCTTTGTCCTCAGCCAAGTATTGTCCCCAGTCAAACTCCAAGCCCAGTTTGATGATCAACACAGTCCTATCCAGAGGAGTCCCTGTGCCGAGTTCAAACCGGTCCTGCTCACAGCCCAGCAGAGAGCTCAGCTAAGCAAAGAAACTAACCCAAGGGCCTAGTCGCTTCAGCCAAGACTACATACAAGTCACCACCAATCCAAGAACGCAGTCCCACCAAGAGTCCAGTATATCACCACTTCTGCTGGTGCCTAGGTCACCCCACGATAAGCCCTGCCTAGGGCTCACATGAAGAGGCAAGTACGAACCAAATGGAGAGGTGGCCTTTGACTAAAGATATAGTGATAGATAGCGGGTTGGAACTTACAGATCCATATGTACAATGTCAGTAGCATCATCAAAATATTTGCAGTAGGAAGAACGATGGATTGCTCAATTAGGTTTTATCCTATGGTAACAAGGACGTTGTAATGTGGTTCTTTAGACTTTACAATGTTTGGGAATTTCTTTATTGGCATGGGAGCAGTGGTGTTCCATCCTTTGACAGTTGTGAAGAACTGGCACGGAGGTAAGTGACACTCGATCTCGGATCCTGAATAAAACAGTATGTAGTGACTGCACTGCATACTTTTTTACCCATAGTCTCCTACCCAGCCATGTAGAAACTTAACATCTTTATGATGTATTAAGAATGCTGCAGAGCACGAGGATTTCAGTTTGGCTAGGGCTGAGCTGGTACCATCCTACTCCTGGTGGGGTTAATACTTCCTTACTTTTACTTAATACATGTACACCTATCCTGTACCACCTTACTTGAATAAATATCTTCATAATCTATGTGGATTCTCGATCTTCATTCACTACACAGTACTTCGACAAAAACATTGTTGCAGTGTGATCCTTCACAAGAGACACGTTTAGTACACTGCTTTCGGATAGGCACAATTCAGTTATTATTTTATTTGGCATCAGGAAATAGTGTAGTGTACCATACTAGATGTTCCAACAAACAATTTACAGATGTATTTACAGCAAACGTACTAGATGCTGGCTAGTACTGGTGGTGGGAGTACTGAAAGTGATATCGGGAATATCAGCTGTATTTTTCTAATACAAACTTCTTTTACCCAATCCACTACTGCGGATCCCAAAAACTTTGCATACTCATTCAACCACTGGTGTCTCACAAAGCTACATAAGTTTAATTGGCTGGTTGAGTTAGATTAACAAAGTACTAGCAGGAAAAACGCAACTTTTAAACAAGCGAGATCAAAGACAATTACGGGAGAGGGGTTTACGACATTACATGCTATTATTCACACGTTAGAGCTTACCTTAACCAATTTATTCAACAACTGCAACACATCTTCTTTCATTGGCACATTGGGAAAATTGAACCATTCTAACAGGTGCACAAACAGGGACTTTTCTTGTACCAGGTCAACGTACGAAATTAAGTTATGGTCTAATTTACAAAGGAGGTTCTTGAGGGCTCGTTCTCTTATCTCCACCAGCTGATGACCTGCAAAAAAAATTTAAAGATTCTAAACTTTCTGATTTAAAAGGACGAATGTAATGGAAATATTACAAGTACAGTCAGGAAGAAATTCGACATCGGCCCATAAACCTGCTTCGAGGAAAGCTATCCCACATTTGGTTGTCTTGGAAACGTTATCACTAGGAGCTGAGAAGAGAATACAGTGGCACTCTAGAACGTGTAGTAAACAATTGGCCTGATGTGACCCAGGTTCTAGAGTGTAGGCTCTGCCTTTACAAATCCATCATGTGCTTCCTGTTGGACCAAGCCCACTCTATGACTATTAGCTCTACCTGTGTGGTAAAAAGCAATAACACCTTAAAGCGTCCGGGAATGGGTGTTAAGTGAGCAGGAATGAGATCACAGCATTCCCCAATTCACAAAAACTGCACTGAAATTCCGCAAAATTTAGTCCCAGCATACAATTTGCCCCTAGCAAACATTTTGCGCCGGGATTACAATTTGGAAGCAATGGTTTCCCGACCCGGGAGTTTCTCCTCTTTTTCCAGTTAAAAATCAGGCAACAATGAGGTCAACCTGCTCTAAAACCCTGCTTTGTGAAAACAAGAGTGAGGTTGGCGTGAATCTACGTGTCCTATTGCAGGGTCTGCAACTCTGAATCAGAAGCAATTTACACGCCCATTATTTCCCGTGCAATACTCCCCTCATAACATTTATTTATTAATTTATATTTATTTTAGGAGTTTTATATAGGGCTAGCTGGACCCAAGGGTATCAGCACTTTACAAAAGGTAAATTAGGAGCAAGTATGCAGTACAAATTAAAGTCAACCAGGCGGATCAGGCCGAGAATAGGCGAACACAGGCGTGGTTGCGTGGGCGCACAGTGAGGCTGAAGTTCACACAGGGCGCCCCCTAAAGGTTGCATTGTTCACATCGGACGAGAGTCCAGAGAGATTTTCTTGATCCAAGTCGGTGTCACTGGACCCGGTATAAGCTTAGGGAGAGTGCAGGCTGGAGTGCATCCATGGATTCTATCAGTTCGTTCGACAGCGTTCGAGGAAGAGGGATTTGAGCAGATTTTTTAATTTGGGAAATGAGGGTATCATTCTGATGTGAGGGGGGGATGGAGGTCCAGATTTTCGGGGCATTTCTGGCAAACAATTTTGTTGCGGATTTCTGCTTACAAGATTTCAGTGGGATGAGTAGCAGAGTGTTGGAGCTCCTGAGGTTTCTGGACTGGTCGGCTTTTTTGAGTTTGGCAGCCAGGTATTCCGGTTTGCCTGTGTGTAGGGCTTTATGGGTGAGGCAGGCCGTTCTGAAGCTAGCTCTCAGCTCAATTGGGAGCCATTTGAGTTCTTTGAGTGCAGGGGAGATGTGATCAAATTTCTTGGTACCAGTGACCATGCTAACTGCTGCATTTAATGTTGTTTTCAGGGGGGAGAGGTGAGATTTTGATGTCCCAGTCAGGGCTGCGATCCCGTAATCCATTCTGGAGAGCACTAGTGCTTGGGTGGCTTGTTGAAGGTATTTAGGAGGGAGGAAGGGTTTGATTTTGTACAGTAATTTCAGATTGAGGAAGGCGCTTTTTGCGGCTTTTGAGATATGTTTTTTTCATGTTTAGTTTGGGGTCTAAGGTGATACCAAGGGATTTTACCAAATCCGCCAGGATGAGGTTGCCATTGAGGGCATCGATAGCTTTGAGCCATTCCGCGATTTGTGGGTTCTCATCTTTATTGGAGATGAGGAGTATTTCCATTTTCTCTTGGTTATGTTTTAGGTGATTGTTTGAGAGCAGACTTGTACCTCCCTGAGTGTGGCGTTGAGTCTCTGGATGTCAGCAATGGAGGAGGTTTCCAGGTAGAGTTGTGTGTCATCCGCATATAGGTGAAAAGGAATGTTAGATTTCCTGAGTAGGAAGGTAAGGGGTTCGATGTAGATGTTGAAAAGCTGAGGGAAGAGCACTGATCCTTGTGGAACACCCCCATTAACAGGGTGGAGGTCGGACTCGAAGTTTTAAATTTTTATTCTTTGTGAGCGGTTGTGGAGGAAGGATGAGAACCAGTGGAGTACTGTCTTTTTTAGGCCTGCCCTTTCTTGTAGAGTCTTGATGAGCAATTTGTGATGGACTGTATCGAATGCAGCCGATAGGTCAAGGAGGATGAGAAGCCAGTATTGGTCCGAGTCCAGTGATTTATGTAGATCGTCAATGACATTCAGGATTGCAGTTTCGGTGCTGCAGCCCTTTCTGAAGCCAGATTGGTGGGGGTCTAGGAGATTGATGTTGTCCAGATGTTTGGTTAGCTGAGGGAGTACACATCTTTCCAGGATCTTGGACAGAAGGGGTAAGTTTGATACCGGTCTGAAGTTATTAAGATCATCCGTGTCTACCCCAGTCTTTTTCTGTAGTGGCGTGACTTGGCCAACCTTGAGGCAGTCTGGAACGACTCCTGAGCTCAGTGAGCTGTTGATGATCTTGCACCATAGCGGAGCTAGGGCGAGCTTCATGTCCTTGATCAATTGAGGGGGAAGTTGATCCAGGGCGTGAGAGGAGGGTTTAGCCTTGGAGATTACGTTGATATCTCCGTTTCCTGGATGGGGTGAAGGAGGACCATAGTTTGGGGGGGGTTTAAGGAGTCGCAGTTGATTGATTCAGACACCTGGGTCACAGCAGAGGGGATGGGATTTGAGCCGAAGGCGAGGTCTATCTTGGCAATTTCGTTGTTGAAAAAGATGGCGAACTTTCCGCAACGTTCATTGGATGCCTTAATTGAGGATGCCGCTGGCTTAGAGGTTTGCTTCCTGATGATATTGAAGAGTTCTTTGGGTCGGTTTTTAGAGGTATCTAGTGCGGAGCAGAAGAAAGATGTCTTTTTGTTTTTAATGTGCTTTTTATAGTTCCTGCAGGCTGCTTGGAGTTGATCACGATGAAGGACGGTGGGATTGTTCCTCCAGATTCTCTCTGAGGCTCTTAGCTGTCGTCTTGCTTCATTGATGTCGGTGGCGAACCAAGATCTGGATGGAATGCTCCTGGATTTTTTAGTTTCTTAGGCGCAAGGCCATCTAGAGTGAGTGTATAAACAGTAAGAATCCACCAGTAGCTGTCAAGTGTTCCCTACAGTGGCGGGGAGCACATAGTGTTTTTAAAATACCCCTCACACACCAAAAGGACCCTCTGTGTCATGCGTCATCATTGGGGTCTTCGCACCCCTCTACGGGATGTGGCATGCTACTAACTACGACTACGTGGGAGCACTTATTTCAATGACTATGCTTGGTGCGTGTGAGGGTTGGATGTTAATGTAAGTGAGTAGTGGGGTTATAAGTGAGTGATGAATTAAAAAGTACCTGGCTCGTGGGGCAAACTCCCAAAAATGTTAATGGGCCCCCGGGCTGGTACTATTAAAAAATGTGTGCTGTGAGGTGTCTATGTTATGTTATGTACATCACCTCTTGTGTGCTTCGACATGTTTCGGAGATCAACTCCTTCAGGACGGGGTGCACAACTCACCCCCTTTACTCATGTATCACTATGTAAAATTGTGGTGTTTATTTACAGAAAAGTGAAAAAAAAATGTAATGCAGGCTACAATGTACCTACAGCAAAGTATCCAAGTTGTCTGCTATTTGCACAACCTAAGGAAAAAAGGGGAAAGAGCACTTATATTGCCTTCTGCGCCTTTTATTTATTCACAGTGTGATGACCTAAGAAAAAGTATATATACAGTGTGGGTTGTAATCACTAGACAAGTCTTGTCATTCTAAATGTGATGGTGAACCCTGTAATAAAAAGGACAAAGACATGACTTACACACACTTAACATAAAACACACGCTCTATTTTCATGTCCGTTTGTGACTCTGGGATTTATATTCTGTGAGTGGGATAATCAAGGGAAGTTTATAAAACATACTTGTTTCCTCAATCTTGTGAGCCTCATGAGCCTCCTAACGTTGGGGGTTGTTTCGTGCCAATATGCTACCTAAAAGGTAATAACAGGTATCGTATTGCTGGCTACTTACAAAGATTCAGTTGATCTTGCGCTGGTTTTGTAGTATACTCACGATCTCTATGAGAGGATTTCTCATTGTGTCCCCACACTCGGCTCCGCTGGGAATGCCGGTGTAGTATCGGTGTGTGCTATATATACCCCGGTTAACGAGGTAATTAGTATCAATTAGGTCTTACGGGTTGCTTGTACCGGAAGGTGATAATCACCCATATACGAGTATTCCGGCATGTCCTAATGGCGTCCTTTGCCTCGAGGCTGCGCTAATGTGTGCTCTACATGTGCTCAGGACCTGTAAATTAAATGCTACTAGTGGACCTGCAGCACTAATTGTGGGCCCCAACTAAGTAGCACTTTAAACATGTTTCAGACCTGCTCATGCAAAGCCTGTATGTGCAGTTTTAAACTGCCATGTTGACCTGGTAAGTTAACCTACTTGCCAGGCCCAACTCGTTCTTTTTATTACCTATAGTCACCCCTGAGGTAGGCCCTGGACAGCCACAGGGTGCAGTGTACTTAAAAAGTAGGACATCTGCTTTTAAGTTTCACATGCTCTGGTTGTGAAATATTCTTACATTCGCTTTTCACTACTGCTGGGCCTATCTCTACCATAGAATAACATTGGGACTGTCCTATTACATTTTATAAGTATAGTTTCCAAATAGGAAGAGATCGGACCATCAAATTTGGGGTCTCTGGAATCACATTTTAAAAGCAGAACTTATGGTGAAGTTGGTTTTTAAATTGCAATTCAGAGCATGCCACTTTTAGAAAGTTGCCATTGTCTTACTGTAACCATTTGGTGCTCTCTGCCGGTCTCTGGAATACTTGTCTGCTGTGGGTGATAGCTGGCTTCCCGCATTCCCTCTACAGCCACAAACAAAGGAAGGGTAGATGTGACTGAGTGGCCATCTGCATGCTGGTGGGTGGGAGGAAGGAGCTGGCACACCTGAAAGGGCTGTGTTCTGTCCCCATGCAAAGGATTGCATACACCGCTGCAGTGAGTCTGGAGCCAGGGCAGGAAAGAAAGGGACTCTATGCATGTCAAAGCATCGCTTTGAAATCTCTCCTACTTCAAAGGCCAAACTGAATGTAGGTAATGGACCTCTGACACAACCAAATGAGAACACTTCTGGAACTGAGGACATTCTACCAGCAAGAAGAACTGCTGTGCTGCCAGGAGGGACTTCTACTTTATTGAACTGCTTTCCTGTGTTAGCCTGCTGCCTCTTGCCCGGGAGTGAGACTAATTGGACTTGCATCTCTACATTACAGAGCCAATTATCTCCAAGGGCTTGTGGGCTTGTCTCCTGTTTCTTAAGTCTAAGGGATATCAAAGACTTCAACTTGCAACCGGCACCTGGACTATGCCTGCTGTGAGTCCTGCTCTGTCAAGAAGTGCCAATCCCCTTGCAAGTGTGTTTTCAGAGCTGCAACCCAGAAAAATCGATACATCGACCACATTGTGCCGATCAGAACAGGTGCATTTCCTTCAACACTGGCGCATCCCCACTGCTGCACAAACTGCAGACATCGATAGCGCCGACTGCGCAACATATCGTCCCATTTCCAACGCATTTCTGACTTTCCGCAGCTTGGACCCAACAAATCTCTTTGTGCAGCACGCATCACTTGCAGCCCAGTGGTTCGGCGACAATGAATCTCCCCAATGTTTATTGAATCTTGACCCTCGACGCACCTTCAACAATGTGCAGCTCGAAGGAGAAGGAGCTACGCGGGCATCCAAGATGGTCGCGTAAGCAGAGGGCTCCCAGGACCCGCGCTGCCCTCCTGCAAATATCCTTGAAATATCCTGGTTTTTATTATGGGCTTTTGAAGATCTACTCTTGCTGACTTCAATATTCTTTCAGGAATTGAAATCGGATGTCGGGAACCGATTTTGCATCAACTCCAACTTTCTGGCCGGCCCCCGATCAGGACCGGGGACTCTGCTGCTCTGGTGGGCCGAGGAGTAAGTCAACAACAACGGCTTTAAGGACATCCTCCCGGCCGGCCGCATTGTCGCTTTCAGTTTCGATTTCTCCTCGACCCCTCGATTGACTGTTCTAAGAGCGATTCGGCTCTCAAGTTGGTGTGGCTTCGACCCGCTGTGTTGTCCTGCCATATCCCTCGTCTCGCATTCTACAGTATTGGCCTGAAATTCTGCTTTGGTATCTCAATAACATCGGCCATTTTCACCAGGTCCAGAGGGCCCCTTCGGGGCGCGGCTTCCAATATGGCTTCCAAACCTGAGTTCGAGAGACGCCGACCCGTGGGGGACCTATCCAGACTAATGTTATGGATCGTTACACACAACCGAAGGGTTCACCCGGCGGTGCCGGACGTACTCTTGCGGACCCCAGGACGGATCGTACAGCGCCATCGGAGGTTTCGCTCCAGGACCTAATGAGTGCCATCACTGGGATGAAGGCTGATATGGGGCTACAGTATGAAGCTATTGTCTCCAAGATTGATACTGTGGCTGTTGATGTCACACTTATTAGAGCGGACCTGGCCAAGACTAATGAGAGGGTCAAGGCTCTGGATTTGAAAGCCTCTAGTCTCGTCACTGATATGGCGGACGCACAGTCGGAGATCGGTAACCTGCGATCATCACACGACATGATGGCCAGAAGACTGGACGACTATGAAAATAGGGCCCAGCGGTACAACATTCGCTTGGTGGGAGTTCCCGAAAACCAAGATGCCACCACTGTCGACCTTCTTGTGGAGGATCTGATCCTCAACCATCTTGCTCCCGCCGGACTCAGCAAATTCTTTGCGGTTGAGCGTGCGTATTGCTTCCCGGGTGGGCAGACTAAACTGGGGGCCCCCCCGCCGAGGCCTATTATTGCAAGGCTTTTCCATTTTCGGGACTGGGACGCTATCCTCCAGGCGTCTCGTGGTCATGGCCCATTGAAGTTCGAAAACAGTACTGTTACCATCTACCCGGATTTTACTCCTCAAGTCCAGCGACAAAGGATGGGGTTCCAGGGAGTGAAACAGCGCTTGCGGGACTTGGGACTCAAGTATGCGATGTTGTTTCCAGCTCGCATCGAATATCAGGAACGAACATTTTTCTTTGATCGACCAGACTGTGCCAGCGACTGGCTTGATTCGTTGCCGAAAAGAGACGATCTGAGCGGAAGCCCCGGTGGAGCGGAGGGGGGTGCATCGGCACAGGAGTGACATTGTGGTTCTCGACGCCTGGTTTCTTGTTATTATTTGTCAGATGAGTTATGCCACTTGCTTCCTTATTGGTGGGGTTGGGCCCGAGGGTGGTTCGGGTGTGGGTAGACTCTTTTCCTCCTCCGGGGTTCTTTGTGTAGTGTAGTTATGAGAGGGCGACAGGCACACTGCAGATTGGGGTGGCTTTTTAGTCGTACGCAGGGGTGCAGGGTGGGGGGTGTTGTAACGGGAGGTTGTTGGGGGGCGGGGGGAGGGTTTGTTTTTGTTATTGCATTTGTTTTTTTTACATGGCACTGTATGCTTTGCTTTTATCCTACTGTGGTTGGGCTCCGGGGAGAGAGGGTTGCGGTCCTTTACCGGGATGGGGGTGGTGAGTTGAAGTTTCTGTCCCGGAACGTTAATGGTCTGGGGGATAAGATAAAACGTGGCGTTGTTCTCCAGTACCTCCAACGCCAGTCCCCTGACATTGTTTTGTTACAAGAGACCCATCTGATAGGGAATGCGTGCAGGGCCCTGGATAGACGTGGTTACAGATTGGTCGCTCATGCTGGATTTACATCCGGTTCCAGAGGAGTGGGCATACTGATTAGATCCTCTCTGCCCCTTGAAATAGGATGATGTTATACTTGATGATAGGGGTCGATATGCTGCTATTTCGGGGAGGTGGGAGGGAAAGGTGCTCTCAATAGTAAATGTGTACGTCCCCCCGGGCCTCCAGGCTACTACCTATGCCGACCTCGGACAGATTTTGCTGGGGCTCCCCGATGGTCTCCTTATTCTTGGAGGGGATTTTAACTCGGTGGTCTCTGTTGACTCTGATCGATACCCCCCCCAGAGTCTTACCGAATTCCCAGATGTGGCTTTCTGAATTGCTGGAGACCTTTGGATTGGTGGATGTTTGGAGGCTGCTGCGCCCCTCGCACTTGCAATATACGTTCCATTCTGGAGCCCACGGCTGCCTTTCTAGAATCGATTATTTCCTAATGCTGTCTGCCCACTCTCCTTCTGTGCGGGAGGTCCGTCACCTCCCTAGGGGCATTTCTGATCACTCTCCCTTGTTGCTCAGAGTCACTGTGGGTTTATGTAGTGAGGGCAGAGTCGCCCCTATTAATCCTTGGCACTTGCGAAATCCCAAGACGCGCTCTGAGCTTATCAAGGCCATTGATTGCTATTTTGATGAAAATGTGGGGTCTGTTTCCTCTTCTGTTTCCTTGTGGGAGGCTTTTAAAACTGTTATACGGGGTTCTGCATTGTCGTTGATTGCTGCTACTAAGACTAAGCAGGAGGAATTATTGCGCCTCGAGGATGAAATAACTGTACTTGAAAGTGAATTGGGTGGTAATGATACTCCTGCTATTTTACATTCCCTGACTTTGAAGCAGGCAGACTATAGAGCCCTGGTGACCGACGCGGCCAAAGTTATGAATCGAAACCAGCTGGGCAGACTCTATGATGTGGGTGATAAGGCGAGTAAGCTCATTGCGTGACTGGACAAGTCTGAGAGAGCGAATAGAGTTGTACCGGTGATTGAAAAGTTGAATGGGGATTGTGTGTTTGACCCGATTGGGATCGTAGATTGCTTTGCGGACCACCTACAGATGGTCTATCGATCGGTGAGTGATAGGGATGAGTGCCATTCCCGTTTGCTCCTGCGTGATATTGCGCTACCCTGCCTCTCTGATGAGGACAGGACCTTTATGGATGCGCCCATAACGGTGGACGAGGTCGCTGGTGCCATTCGTGCCCTCCGATCCGGTAAGGCTATGGGGCCCAACGGATTGCCTATCAAGCTTTACAAGTTGCGGCCTGACAAAATGGCAGCATATTTGCGAAATATGTTTACTGAGGCCTTCGAAACTGGCCTCCTTCCTCTTGATCAGCGCTTGGCCACTATCGTTGTCATCCACAAGAAAGGTAAACCTCGTGATCGATGTGCTTCCTATCGACCCATTTCACTGCTTAACGCTAAACCCAAGATACTGGCCAAATTGCTTGCTACTCGTCTGCTTACGGTTATCGGCGACCTGATCCATCCGGATCAATCCGGTTTTATTCCGCATCGGAACACCGCCCTTAACCTTCGGAGACTTCATGGAGTTCTCGCGAGAGCTGGAACTCTGACTGAACCTGCCATTTTGGCTTCCCTTGACGCCACTATGGCTTTTGATACCATCAAATGGCCTTATCTCTGGGCAGCTCTCTCGAAGTTCGGTTTCAGCTTTAATTTTATTGCCTGGGTCAAACTCCTTTACGAACAACCACTGGCCCAGGTGATGGTGAATGGCAGGGTCTCTGGTTAGTTTGCACTTGGGCGTGGCACCCGACAGGGTTGTCCGCTGTCTCCTTTGCTTTTTGCCCTAGCACTGGAGCCGTTGGCCGAGTGGCTTCGTTGGGAGCCCTCGATCAGGGGCATCCAGTGGGCCCCAGATTTTGAAGATCGTGTCTCGATGTATGCAGATGACATTCTTCTTTATCTCACCTCACCCCGTAAGTCTCTTAATGTGCTTTTCGATGTCCTCACCTCCTTCGGAAAGAACTCTGGTCTCGTTATTAACTGGACCAAATCCTGTGTTTATGTTCTGGCTGGGGAGCTCCCTCTGTTACCTCATAGTTTCCCGATTCAGGTGGTCGAGACTGGTTTTAAATACCTGGGGATTCATGTCTCCTTGGATTCCACCGTCCGTTATGACCGTAATCTGCATGCTCCTCTCCGGCGACTTAAACTTGATGTCTTGCGATGGCGTCGCTTGCCCCTATCCCCATTGGGGCGTGCAACTCTTTTTAAGATGATGTCGCTCCCTAGGTTCCTGTACGCACTTCAAAAATTTTTCGATCCCATACCCTACGGGTATTTCCGTGAGGTCGAGAGCCTTCAGAGGCAATTGATTTGGGACGGGCGGACTCGTATCTTCTTACCCAAACTCACTTTGCCGTAGTAAGATGGTGGCATTGCCCTCCCCGATATCAGGCGCTACTACTGGGCCTCGCAGTTGTGCGCGGTTAATCACGTAACCTACGCCTACGGGAACTTTAACAGGGCACTGTATTCTAAGGAGCCATTTCGCGCCCTGACTGGTCCTACGAAAAGTGCTGTACGTGTGGCGTGATGCGAGTGCTGCTATGGGATGGAGCGAGAGGTTGACACGAATGACGCCGTTGTATGATTCTGATAGATTGGGCAATTTGTGGAGAACGAAAGGATTCGATAAATGGGATACGATTGGTATTAGCAAGGTGGAGGATCTCTGGTCCAAAGGGAATGTTAAGTCTTTTGAGGCTCTTAAAGTAGAATATGAACTTGGTGACAGGGGGCACTTTAGGTACCTTCAGGTGCGGCATGCCTTGACCTCCGTTTTCCCCCCGGGGACGGAGATTCCCCAGTCCTCGCCGCTAGAGGATCGTATTTTTGATGGCCACGTGCCGGACAGTACTATATCCCTGATTTATAAAAAACTCATTAATAACAGGGTTGATCTTCTTGTGCGACTCAGGGCTTCGTGGACCGCTGGCGGCTTGGAACTCGATGACGAGGATTGGCAAATGGCCGTCTCCTCCCCTAAGGAGGTGGCCATACCAGCTCACCTCCGTTTTGTACAGTTGAAGATCCTCCATCGAGTATATATGACTGGTACGCGTCTGGTGCGAATAGGTTACTCCCTCGATGGGTTATGCAAGTGTGGTTGCGGTATGAGTGGTACCTTCTTGCATATCATTTGGGAGTGTCCCGAGGTGTCGGCCTTCTGGTCTAGAGTGCATGCGACTATGGAAAGGGTCACCGGGGTCTCTCTATCGCCTGAGGCCCGACAATGCCTTCTAAATGTCTGGGAACCGACGGATTATACTACGGCTCAGACTTTTTGGGCGACTCTTGGTAACATGGTTGCCAAGAGGGATATTGCTCAAATCTGGGGTTCCTATAGGCCACCCACGATAACTGCTTGGAAGGAGAACATGGACTGGTGTATGTTCAGGGAAAAGACGGCCTATGTGGCTCGGGCCGACCTAAGAAATGGGGCAGGATTTGGTCCCACCCAATGGAATGCTTACAGTGGGAATATTTGCACCCCCCCACTGGACTACACCATTGATGTTTCACTGTCCCCTTAGTTGACGTTCCGGACGTTTGTCTGTCATAATCTGTATATATCGAGCTGCTCGCCATCCTCCAACCCTAACCATATGTCTCATTATTCTATGAAAATAGGATTCCTTGCCCTCTCCTCTAGAGTCCCTACAATTGCCCTTTGCCATGTGTTTGTGTGATTTGTTTGTTGTATGTTCATTCATCAAAATTTTAAAATGAAACCTATTCCGTCCTTTTTCTGATTCTGCGTTGTGCGCACAGATACACTGAGAGTTGGTTGACCTGCATGCAAGATGGAAGCTCCGATGTGCACTGTTGTATTACTGACTGTCATAGCAGCCGGCCCGATGGGTTGTAGGCAGACGCTGTGTATCGCGCATAACAGATATAAAGGTTTTAAAAAAAAAAAACAATGTGCAGCTCAGAAACGACGCATTGCCTGATTTGCGAGATAGATAGCCACGCATTGCCTGCTTCATTATCATTATAATAAATATTTTATAAAGCGCACAGGTACCCCTGGGGGTTTCCCGGAGCTAAACGTCAGAATCAGCAACTCAGAACAGCCATGTATCAGCGGTCTTTGAAAGACAGTTAACAAGGAACAATGTCTCAACTGTTCTGGTAGGATGTTCCATAGCTTGGGGCTCTGATAAGGAAACAAACACCCTCCTATGCTTGATAATTTTTCTGTCAGGACCACACGCAGGAACTGGCTACTAGGATAAAGAGACCGTGCCGGATAATGTGATTTACGAAAATCCTGCAGGTAGCAAGGACCAGCCTCAGCTTTTGCTCTGTACAAATAACACAATGTTTTAAACTGAATTTGCTTCTCAATTGGGAGCCAGTGCAGCTCCCGTAGTAGACCCATCACCGAGGTCCTCCCTGGAAGCCCATAAAGCATTCTTGCCGTAGATTTCTGAACCACCTGCAACAATCTAATGGAGGATTTATCTGCCCTCAAATAGAGCACATTGCCATAGTCAAATTCAAGCATGAAAAGTGCATGCACCACCGTCCGCTGGGCTAAAATTGGAAGTAACCACATGACCTTTTGCAACCATTATTTAAACGGCGAAACATGTGGCTTCCACCTTTATCAGCTGAGGTTTCATTGACAGGTTATCGTCGAGCAGGAACCCCAGGTTCTTGACCTTGTGGACTGGATCTGGAAAAGGGCCCAGATTTTTTGGCCAATAATGGGGACCGCACAAGGACGAATTGCTTCCCAGCACTAACACCTCTACCTTAACCCAAGTCATTTTTAATGAGTAGTAGTTCATCCAATCTGCCACCTTACACAAACAGAAGTTCAAGGCTTCCAAGTTGTGGTCCTGTGCAGAAGACAAGAAGATGATATGTGTGTCATCTGCATATTAAAATAACGCAAGACCAAAAACTTTCCACTAAGTCTGTCAGTGAGCACACAGATATTAAAAAGTGCTGCACTTAGGGAGGATCTTTGAGGAACTCCTGATTTAAGAGCATTCTGGTCTGAAGAATCCGTGGCTGCGATCACATGGTAAGACCGGTCTTCCAGGAAGGATATCAAGCAAGCAAGGGCCGTTCCTTGTATGGCTAACTCAACCAAACTCTCTATAAGAAAAACATTAGACAGTATCACCGGCCACACTGAGATCGAGAAGAATCAGCGGGCCGTCTCGCCCTCACCTATGAGCAGTCTCAGATGTTCTGTGACTCCTAGGAGGGCGGACTCCTTGCTGTGTCCTGTCCTGAACCCCGACTGAGAGGGATGAAAATATTCTTGAGACTCTATGAAATTGTAGAGCTGTGTGTTATCATGCTTCTCCATTCCTTTCCTAATAATGGGAAGCATTGAGACTGGTTAATTAGACCAATTATTGTGGTCCAGATTTTATTTCTTCCAGAGGGGTTGAAACAAGGCATGAGTCCATGCCTGTGGAGTTTTCCCCTGCGTAAGGGAACTGTCCAGAAGTCCTACTAGTACTAGCAAAATATCAGGTTCTAGGGCACTTATCTTGGCTGGAGGGAGAGGAGCTTCCAGGCAAGTCCGACCTAATTGAGATCAGTAATTCCAAGAACACAGACAGATCCAGAGTGTCACAGGAATTCAGTTTCGGCCCATCTTGTACCGAGATCAGTCCAGTCTGGTCCTTGATCTCAGGTATGCCATCAATAATACTAAGCAATGCACCATTCTTCTCTCCAATCGTAAGAGATCCTTTGCTCCACACGTTGCCCTCTGCTTCAACGCATCCAAGGTACAGGTTTGCCCAATGCTGGTCCCTGTATCCGACCTGGGCTCTATCGCAGTCGGCCTGAACTTTTCGATTTGCCCCAATTAAGCGTGACCAGATAGCCTCTGTTGGCGCCATTTGTTTCTAACCACTACAAAACGGTTTACTCTTTAAAAATTCATATCTTAGGAGGAGCTTCGCGCGAAACCAAGATGGCTGCGTGAGCACAGGGCTCCCGAGACCCTCGCTACCTCCCGCATCTATCCTGTAATATATCCTGTTCCTCATTGAAGACTTTGTATAGACGAACCACTGGTGAGGCGAAACCTGTAATCGGATTTTGAATCGGACATCGGGAACCGAAGTTACGACGCTCTGAGGGTCGCGGCCTGCTCTGGAGTGATGCCCGGGGCTCGAGTTGGCATGATGCCCGAGCTGTAATTGATCAACATCGGCCTGAGGGGAGACGGACTGGCGGTCCGATTGGCTTTCACTTTCATTTCTGGTAATCTCATCAGATGACTGTCCCCCTGGTGACGTAAATAAATAATTTACTCTCTTAATTTCTATGCAGGTAAGTACTTAATCAATAATAACTCAGATCGGGTGAAAAAAGACAGAGTCCGTGGTGTTAGAGTTCTAAGGGTTTTATTCCTTAAAAAGGAATTGTCATGGCCAAGATATCATGTTCTGACCACCACACAGGGTGTCAGAAGGGATAGATGAGCGCGCTAACATTTTATTTACAGTACATAGCTTATATACTTATTGTACACCATTGAAAACAGTATAGAAGGCGTAACAGCTGAGAGAAGACAAGATAACAATATACACGTGGTACATGTGCGTAATCAAGAGGCGTGAACTAGAGGTGTGTTCTGGAAACGTCACTGATAGGTGTCACAAAGGGGTGGCACTAACAGAAAATGTGGCAATGTCAGCAGAAATCGGAAGCTTGGATGCGCGCGCAGCTGCATGACGTGTAATTGGAGGGGTGTAGGGGACTTGACATTTACACTGACGGAAAGAGACAAAAGTCTGGCATGTCAGATCAACTTGTGCTTCTATCATATCTGATATCTGATGTTTAGGAACTAAGCTATCTGGGCGGAAAGGTCTCTAGAGCAGAAGCTATTCTATACTTGCTGTGAGTGCGTGTATAAGCGCCTGGGTGTCTGTATGAGAAGCGTGGGGGCATGGGGCCTTCCATGGAAGCATGGCAACGAAGCTATGAATTACTTGCACAGAGACAGGTCGGCCCTTTAGCCCTGTAGCTGAGGAAGGATGTTTACTGAAGCTAGCAGGCAGGAATGTATTTTCGGGGAGGGAAACAGATAACTCGAAGGTTATAGTCAATCTTGGCAGGCAGCAGGCTGAGCCGAGCGCGAGGGGCCGCGCTGAAAGTAAGTCAGAGTTCACGAGTACAGGGGCTGCCTGGGCAGAGATTTCTCGGAGTCAGAAGCCAGAAAAGAGGCTCGGTGGCAGAGATTCAGGGCCTACTTCAGCCAGAGCTGAAAAACGTAGGAGTACACTACAAAAAGACGTTGGCATAGCATACTTAGGAACGGACCATTCGACCCATTCATGGTGGGTCTGAAAGAGGACATGTTAACGTTGGACGCAAATGTATTTGCGTCTTCATAGCTGACACAGGAGGGAAGTTACATGCACTTTAACTCGTACATGGAGACGGTGGGGTACTCGCTAGGGAACACAACTTGACCATTAAAATTTAGATTACCTCATTCCCTCCTTGTTCCCTACGGACCCTTCATGATATATCGATCCTCATAAATCGATCGGTTTGTTCTTGTAACATTATATGTTCATCTTTCTTTCTTTGACTGTTTGAGAGACAACTGGAATGTTCAATGCAGGAAGTGGCACACAGTCCACATATTGCTGGCCCACACTGTAGGCACAGGCAGCAGCTGAATACTATAACAAGGCCAATGCCTAGGAAGGATAAGATCTTCCATCCCCAAGCTGTTAACGTTGTCCAGAACCAACCGGACCAAGTCCAGGTGCCTGGATTCTGATGTATCTGATTCGCAATTTTATGCAGACGGGTAATAGCTTGATAGACAGATGGTGCATTTTGTGGGATGAAAACGCAGCAACTTGACCCGATGACCTTACAGGCTCCACCTCTATCTGCCAAGATGACGTCAATAACAAGACGATTTTGAAGGACAACAACCCGCATAGCAGATTGCTCCTCTGTTAAGTTACCTAAGGCGGAGGCAGTTTCATGTACTACTGCTTCAAGTGTTCTAGTTAATCTACGTATTAATTTACTGTTTTGGACAGGTCCTAGAAAGAAAAAGAATCCTTTATTGAAATCAGTGTACTGTTCCCATGCCGTTTCTGTGTAGTCGACAAGTGGAATATCTCTTTTGGGTCTATTCGGTACTAGATTCGTATTTCTATGGTAATCTGGGGGAGCTAAAAAAACAGGTGGCAGAAGGAATGCAATGTAACAGGTACCATCCCAATCTGGAGGCAAGCGTATGTATGCGGTATGACCACAAACAAAATAGGAGTGACTGATAGCTTTGAAAGACGATTTACCATGATCACTGAATTCGACCACAGTAGTGCATTTACTATGACCTACGTGTACTGAACCTTTCTTGCTAACACATAATTCACCTGTGACTGGTAATACTAACATATGGGGCAGAACTGGAGCAGCCTCGGATTCTACAGTAAGGATCGTAAGGCTAATTGTGTAATTACCTAATCCATATACTTCATTTTCTAGATCAGTTCCTATTCGAGTGGGAAGTCCCTCTTTATCGGGATAACAGACGTTGAGCAGGACTAAGTTCAAGTTTCCCCAAACCCAGCCCCCATCGAAAACAGCAATATCAGGATCTAAGGAATTAATTATTTTAAACCATGCCCCACAGGAGCCATTGTGAGTGAACGGGTACGGAAAGAGGGGCAGAGCTCCCTTGTAATTCTGGTAGGGAGGGAGTCGGCCACATATCCAGCAGTCGGTAGCATTATTTGTCTGATGGGAGTGGTGTAACATACTAATGAATGTATTGTTGCGCAGCGCAAGTCTGTAAGAGAGTTCATGTGCAGGAAGTTCACTAAAAGTGTGTTCAGCAGAGACATTGTAAACAGATTGTTCACGCCTGAAAATAGGCCAATATATAGGTAGCAGAATGCTGGCAATAATAATTAGAATGCTTAGGAAAAACATTATTAACAACGTCACTATACAGTGACTACGCAGTGATTTACAGTATGTACGTTTCTTTGCTTCTCTCTCTCTCTCTCTATCTCGATCTAGGGGATACATGTCAGAAACTATTTAACCGATTCACCTAGGGGAGGACTTAAACAATTAAACTGTCTGACTTGCTAGATCGGAGTTTCATACGATATAGTTCTTGGGGAGTCTTTTCTCGTTCAGACACTGTAACGTCTTTTCTTTCAACACAGTCTTTGGTGGGGGTGGACGAGTCAGAGTCCTGTTTTAGTCCGTTTTTTAGTTCATTGCAAAGTTTGATGTGACTCGTGTGGACCCACCCCTTTCTCCCCTCTATCTTCACGGCGGTCCTGGTGGTAAGGAGGACGGTCTTCGGGGACTTCCAGCGGGGCTCCAGCTGACTTTTCCGGTCGAAATTCCGGACGAGTACCAGGTCCCCAGGACGGACCTCGTGCTGCTTTACATCAGTGTTGTCAGGAAAAGCTGCGGCAACCTGTGAACGACATGATTGGAGTGCAGATATCAAGGAGGCAAGGTAATCTGTCAACATATTGCAATCGACATCAGTTATTTTCTTCGGAATGGGCGTCCCCCACATATTCGGTGGTCTGCCAAAGACCACTTCGTACGGGGATAGCCCTGATCTTGAATGGGCGACCATTCTCATGTAGAATAGTGCCACGGGCAGGGCGACTATCCAGTCGACCCCCTTTTCTTGACAGATCTTTGCAAGGCGGATTTTTAGTGTCTGATTATGCCTTTCTACAAGGCCTGCTGCTTCGGGATGTCGGACACAGTGGAACCTCCACTGATATCCTAGCAAAAGGGAAACCTGTTTCATTAACTCGGACGAGAATGGCTGTCCGTTATCTGAATACACGACACGGGGCAAACCGTACCGTGGGAAAAATTCACGAACCAACTGTCGGGCAGTGGTCGGAGCAGTGTAGTCTGGAACTGGGTATGCTTCGGTCCAGCGGGACAGAGCACAAACAACTACAAGGACATATTTAAAACCTCGACAACTGTTCATCTGGATATAATCCATCTGGAGGACTTCAAAAGGGTGATCGGGAGGATGAAATCCACCTTGCTCTACAGGGACGCTTTTACCTGGATTGAACTGACAACAGATCATGCAAGTACGCACTTTCTGTTTTGCTGCTGCTCGTAAGTGTTTGTTGTACCAGAGATTCTGTAAACTGTCTAACATCGCCTTCTCTCCTAGATGTGCCGGGCTATGTGCTGTGTTTATCATGACTTGAACCATTGAGTCAGGGAGAAACCATATAGATTTTTCCTTCGTTATCCAACCTTGATCTGTCTGGATCCCTCCTAGTTCAGTCCATTTCTTTATTTCATCTGGCGTAGCATGTGTCTGAATGTCAATTACGTCTAGGGCGAGATCTCTAACTGCCATACACTTTGCCGGTACTATTGTCTTTGTCACATCAGTAATCTGGATATGAGTCAGTGCTGTATGTTTTGCTGTCTGGTCTGCCAGGTCGTTACCCTGGGAAACAGAATCTGTAACTTTAGTATGTGCCTTACACTTCATGACTGATATGCCCGAGGGCAAATGTATTGCTTCTAACAGTGCTTGAATGAGGGGACCGTGTCGAATCTTGGCCCCATGAGAGGTCAGGAAACCTCGTTCTTGCCAGAGGACTCCGAAGTCGTGTACAACCCCGAAGGCATAACGGGAATCAGTGTATATGTTAACATTTCTGTTCTTGGCTAGAATACAAGCTCGGGTCAGAGCGATGAGCTCTGCTGCTTGAGCAGACAGTGTGTCAATACGATGTGTTTCTTTAACTTCAGTTTCAGTGGTCACGGCATATGCGGCCACTAATTCTCCTGTACTTGTTCTCATGCATGAACCGTCCACATAAAGTGTCAGGTCTGGATTTGTCAATGGAACATCTGTTAAATCTTGTCTAGGCTTTGTTACTGCATTAATGATTTCTATACAATCATGCGGGGCTGAATCTGTCATAATTGTAGGTAACAGTGTTGCTGGGTTCAGGATGCTGCAGCGTCTGATTTCTATGTGTGGCTGGAATAACGTTAATTCATAACCTGTCAGTCGTGCTATAGTCAAGTGTTGAGTCTGGGTTCTGTTTAACAAAACCTCTACAGAATGTGGTACTTGAACTGTTAACTGATGACCTAAAACAATTGAGTCACTTTGTCTTATTGCTAACGCTGTTGCTGCTACTGACTTTAAGCACGCAGGGAGTGCTTGGGCTACTGAATCCAATGTACTAGAAAAATAAGCACAAGGCTTATGTGAACCTGCTTGATCTTGGGTGAGGACAGACAACGCTGTACCATCACGTTCTGTAACAAAAAGTGTAAACGGTTTGCTGTAACATGGTGTCGCTAAAACTGGTGCTTGACATAAGGCTTTCTTTAAGTCTTCAAAAGCTTGTGTATGTTCCTGAGTCCAAGGGAGGGCAGTCGAAGTCGCTGCCTCCTGTGTCGTTAACTGGATGAGTGGCTTGGCTAGAAATGCATACTGAGGAATCCATTGTCTGCAGTACGAGGTGAGGCCTATGAAGGCCCGCACTTCCTTTTGTGTCTGGGGTTGTGGCATATTTGCAATTAACTGAATGCGATCGGGAGTGAGCTGTCTCCCCACTTTGGACAGCAAGTGACCCAAGTACACAACTTGCTGAACACAGAATTGTAGCTTCGAAGGAGACACCTTGTGTCCCTTGTCGGCCAGGAAGTGTAAAACTGTCAGTGATGCTTTTTCACATTCGGGCTCACTTCGTGCGGTGATCAGCAGATCATCGACGTATTGCAGTAAAGCGGTGTTAACTGGCATTTGAATACAATCTAGTTGTCTTTTCAGTGCTTGACTATAGATGCTGGGGCTTTCTGTGAATCCTTGAGGTGCGCGCGGAAATTTGAAGCTGCGTCCATTTAAACTGAATCCGAAGAGATATTGGCTCTCTGGATCAATAGGCACGCTGAAGAAGGCGTTCTTGAGATCAATTACAGTAAAGAACGTTGCTTCTGAATCAATGGCAGTCAATAGGGATGAGATATCGGGGACCACAGGATACTGTGGAATAATGCATTTATTTAATTCTCGAAGATCAATCACCAGCCGATATACTGGCGGTGCATTGGGATCAGTACGTTTAAGAATCGGAATGATGGGTGAATTGCAGATATTGGAGTCGGTCTCGACGACCACTCCTTGGGCAATGAGCTCTTCAATGATTTTCAGTAAAGCCACTACAGCATCGGGTGGTAACTTGTATTGTCTGATTCTGGGTAATACAACACCTGCCTTGAGTGTAACGCGGTATGGTGTAATGTGCATACAGCCTACATCAGTTGGGCCTTTTGCCCACAAGTAATCTGGTACATTTTTCAATCTGACATCAAATTCACGCAGAACATAATGACCCTTGAAATCCCGCAGAAAGAGTCTAACTCCCTCCGGGGAACAGCATATTATAGCTCCTAGAGCCTTCAATGTTTTAATTCCTAACAGATTTTCTGGACATGATTTCGTGAGTAACAGGTCTGTAACACGTGATAATGGACCCACAGCCAGGGGAACTGGTTCGGATACTTCATTTACAATAGGCTGTCCTGAAAAACCAAGGGAAACATTTTGTGAGCCTGAGAGGGGTGCCCCTGGAACTTCATCATGGCTGATTGTAGTGCGACTTGCCCCTGTGTCAATTAAAAACTTTCTGTCTTTTCCCAATACTTGACTGTGTACATAAGGACCTTCTTGATCTACAGGAATCTCAATAAGAGGCAAGCCACCTTCCCTCTCTAGGCTGTTTCATGTATATCGGGAATATTCGGGGTAAGCGGACTGGGCATACTGGTACATCTGCTGTGAAACTTGCTGAGTTGCGGCAATGGGCTGTGGCTGTGGTACTGCTACGGTCTGTGCTGGAGTCGAGGAAGCATGCATAGGCTGTGTACTCTGTGTATTCTGTGAAGACTGATGCTGGTTATGGTCTTGTCTAGGCGGATGCGGTCTTTCTTTAGTTTTACCTGTCGCTATGTTATGTTTCAGAACTGGGCATTCATGTACGTAGTGACCTGGCTGCTTGCAATAATTGCATGTCCCTTTAACGGGAGCTGCAGTGTGACTTGTCTGGGTCGCACCCTTTCTGTGACCGTCGGATGGGACCGTCTGAGCTACTAACATTTTCATCTTTGTGTCTTTCATGCGTTTTTGTTCCTGATCTTGTTCTTCTCTAATTCTGTTCTGATGATATTGTAACATTTGTAACATCTGTGATGGCGTATTTGCTTGCCATGTACTCTCAACCTTGTACACACGGTTTTTGACTAACGGTAGGGAATTCTCGACTAACTTTGATACAAAAAGATGCGGGTACGACTCGCTACTTGGCTGGAGGCCACTATTGATAATAAAACATTTCTCGAATCTTGAATAGAAGTCACTAGTATCTTCATCATGTTTCTGTTTACAGGATGAGATTGCATCCCAATCCTCCTTTCTAGTTGTCAATAATCTGGGCAGGACCTGTACTATCAAACCTGGTAATGCTTTAGTTTTGTCCCCAAGGCCTAACCCTGGAACCCGTTTCTTTTCTTCATCCTCTATTTCTGCCCAGGCAATCTTTGTGTCTCCCACCTCCCATTCCTTTTCCTTTAATTTCTCGAATATACCCGTAGGCAATAATACCTTCAACATTTTCATGATATCATCATACGTGTAATCCCCCATTAGTAACATGTCTTTAAGCTCTCTATGAAAACCTGCAGGGTCTTTATCATGGCATGGTACTAGTTTCTTCATTTCTAACAGTTCTAATTTAGTCAGAGGCGTGTGTACATACACGCGTTTCAAGATTTTATCCTCACCCATAACTGGGTGTACTTCTCGTAAGGGGTTCTGACTTTCAATACCACCCCCGCATTGCATGTGGTACATTTTTCTTTCTGGAGGTGGGACGGGAACATATTCAGAGCTTACAAAGGTATCATATCTATGTCGCTGTTCTAGAATTATTTGAATTAATTTGGTACTTAAGCCTCTCCATCTATCCATCAGTAGTGCTTCTAGTGTCTCGTGTAAGGGACCTGGATCAGAATAATGTTTCCTGTATTTGATAAGAAGGTGCTGAATCATGTATACACCTGCTAATTTCTGTTCGTCGGGGGAGAGGTTCAGAAATGTCTGTGCTACTGTGTCATCATTATATATGTCTGCATTTTCGGCCCATGATACAGCTGATCGGGCTAGTTCTTGTTCATCCATAGAATTGAGTACATGGTACCCAACTCGATCTCGAAGCCTTTTATCAGTTTCCTGGAACTGATGCTCAGCAGAATTCGGATTTGTTAAGGCAGAGAAGAAACCTCTCTTGCTCTCTGGACGGATACCCTTCCTAAGGTAAGTTCCCTTACCTACATATGCTATTGTTCCTACATTTCTTTCGGATTCTTCCTGTTCTTCTTCCTCCTCGGAGGGAGCCTCTTCTTTTTCTTTCTGGTGTGCTGCTATCACTGCTTTCCTAATTTTCTTGTACATAGAGTCTATGCAATTCTGTCTGTCATGTTTTCCATCCGCTATATTTTGACCCCACTTGTTCAATGCATCTAATTCACTCTGATCTGTTCCGGGCCTGTCTCGTTCTCTTATTAGACAATTTATGAAGAATCGTAGTATCAGTGCTTGCATGCCAACTTTCTGTTTCTCCATGGCATCCTTAATACTGTCAGGGTCTTTCCCTGTCTGAACAAACTCATATATTCTGTCTAGACGCTCCTTCATTCCTGCATAGCATAACAAGTTATCAGTAGCAGATCTTAACCGTAATGATGCCAATATCATTAAATCGTCTTTTCCGGGTACTGGATCATATCTGCAAACTGACATGTTTTCTTTTAATGCGTCAAGGCGGGATGAATTAGAGGAGTGGGGGGATCTGTACGTAAGAGGACTCTGCATACCTTTGATATTGAATCTGTGAGTTGGTGGCGGGGTCTGAGGACCCGCGGTCGCACCTCCTGAAGCGGAAGCTTGTACATTACCTCCCTGCGGAGTCTGTATCTGAACTTGAATTTGTCGTTTAGGTGGATCAGGCAAACGTGGTTTCGGTAGGTCAATTTTGAGTACAGGAAGCGGCGGGGCTGGCGGAACGGGAGAAGTCTGTTGTGGAACTGGCGAGGCATGATCTGGGGGCGGGGTGCCGCCCCCGTCCCTTTCGGCAGGCAGGGCACGAACAGGCAGATTGGTGTAAGCTGGTGCTACATCTTCTAAGTATGAATTTAGGAATATGTCTTTAGTAGTCTTGTGCATTACTTTAGTTGGAACTAATGGTGACGGCAAATTTTTCGGTATTTCTGAAATGGCGTCAGGTGTACCTTCGGCCAAAAGATACATGTTGTTCACTTGGCTATTTCGGATGCGATCTATTTGTTCTGATTTTACTCGAATTCCTTCAATAACTAATTCGTTTTCTTGGGCCTTTTCTGATTCTTTAAGTCTGTCTTCTCTAAGAAGTGCTCTTTCAGCACGTTTATGTGATTCCTTACGCCAAAATTCTATGGCGTCTTTCTGAGATTGTCTGGCTTTCTTTTTCCGTAATGCCTCTTCTACCTTTATGATGCACTCGGCATCCCATGTTCCGTTAACTGGCCATCGGTATCTTTCCTCTAGGTGCTTTGTATAATCGGTCCATAACTCTAAATACAATATGGCGTCTATGCCATGTTTGTTATACATAAAATTACCTGGAGTGTCCCTAGGGGGGATCGGAATTTCTTCCTCTAACATCCCTTTCCTAGTTCCTATCTGCTTTAACTTGTTGAAAAACGGCATTGTGCCTACTTGATACTGAAATGCTCGATCCTTGATACTTAATTCTGAATGTAACTATTTATACAAGAAAACACAATAATGCACAAGAAAAACAATCACATTCATACCACGACATTAATCACAAAAACATTTAAAACATAGATGACTACCCCACTATACTAGATGTACTGCTCAACAGTACAGATACACTGGTGTAACAGTGCAAAAATTCAGAAATTCGGAATACTAGATATACTGCTAAACAGTACAGATACACTGCCTAAAAACAGTGCAGACCGGACTTGTATACCCAAACCCGTCTAGATACGACCCAGCAATGGTACTCACCGGGAAGCACGGAAAACAGAAGGCCTCGGAAAACTCGACTGGACTCGACTCGATACTTCGGAAAACTTCGGAAAACTTCGGGAATTTTCGGAAAACTTCGGAAAACTGGTGGGCCTCTTGACACCTCGGACCTTGCTTCTTTCGGCTAGGCTCTGGTCGGGATCCTCCGCACTCCTCACCGCCTCGTCTGGGCACTGATCGCAGTCTTCGTCACCTCCGTGGGTCAGAGGGAGATGCAGGAAATCCTGCCGGTACGCGTATGTTCCATCTAACTGATGGCAGGGGACAGAGCTTGCAATGCGCCAACCGGCGCGTGAGGTGGGGGAGGGGTCCCTGTTCGGGCGCCAAAATGACGTAAATAAATAATTTACTCTCTTAATTTCTATGCAGGTAAGTACTTAATCAATAATAACTCAGATCGGGTGAAAAAAGACAGAGTCCGTGGTGTTAGAGTTCTAAGGGTTTTATTCCTTAAAAAGGAATTGTCATGGCCAAGATATCATGTTCTGACCACCACACAGGGTGTCAGAAGGGATAGATGAGCGCGCTAACATTTTATTTACAGTACATAGCTTATATACTTATTGTACACCATTGAAAACAGTATAGAAGGCGTAACAGCTGAGAGAAGACAAGATAACAATATACACGTGGTACATGTGCGTAATCAAGAGGCGTGAACTAGAGGTGTGTTCTGGAAACGTCACTGATAGGTGTCACAAAGGGGTGGCACTAACAGAAAATGTGGCAATGTCAGCAGAAAATCGGAAGCTTGGATGCGCGCGCAGCTGCATGACGTGTAATTGGAGGGGTGTAGGGGACTTGACATTTACACTGACGGAAAGAGACAAAAGTCTGGCATGTCAGATCAACTTGTGCTTCTATCATATCTGATATCTGATGTTTAGGAACTAAGCTATCTGGGCGGAAAGGTCTCTAGAGCAGAAGCTATTCTATACTTGCTGTGAGTGCGTGTATAAGCGCCTGGGTGTCTGTATGAGAAGCGTGGGGGCATGGGGCCTTCCATGGAAGCATGGCAACGAAGCTATGAATTACTTGCACAGAGACAGGTCGGCCCTTTAGCCCTGTAGCTGAGGAAGGATGTTTACTGAAGCTAGCAGGCAGGAATGTATTTTCGGGGAGGGAAACAGATAACTAGAAGGTTATAGTCAATCTTGGCAGGCAGCAGGCTGAGCCGAGCGCGAGGGGCCGCGCTGAAAGTAAGTCAGAGTTCACGAGTACAGGGGCTGCCTGGGCAGAGATTTCTCGGAGTCAGAAGCCAGAAAAGAGGCTCGGTGGCAGAGATTCAGGGCCTACTTCAGCCAGAGCTGAAAAACGTAGGAGTACACTACAAAAAGACGTTGGCATAGCATACTTAGGAACGGACCATTCGACCCATTCATGGTGGGTCTGAAAGAGGACATGTTAACGTTGGACGCAAATGTATTTGCGTCTTCATAGCTGACACAGGCGGGAAGTTACATGCACTTTAACTCGTACATGGAGACGGTGGGGTACTCGCTAGGGAACACAACTTGACCATTAAAATTTAGATTACCTCACTGGGATGGAGACTACTGCTATACGAGGCATGTTAGAATGCTTTTCAGACTGCAGTATCGGAAAGAAGCCTGGCCTGTCCCCTCTGACTGCCACTGCTCCTTTGTCTTAATGATCTGGTGCCGCCATATTTCACCACGGCGCACCCGACTAGAGTTTCTGGTCATTTGCAATGGCAAGCAAAACGGATGGAGACAAGTTGAAAACTAAGACCACTCGGCGAGGTGGTTATACCCAGTCCAACATTATGGATCGGTACGCTCAAGCTAAGGGATCCCCCAGCGGACCGGGTAAATCGATGGAAGACACGAGGGGCACTTCCCCCTCGTCAACGGAACTAACTATGCAGGACGTTATGGCAGCCATTGATGGCAGTAAAGCCTCCCTCGGACAACAAATGGAGTCCCTCGATCTCAAGTTGGACACAGTGGCTATAGAAGTCAACCTGATTCGAACTGATTTGTCCAAAACAAACGAGAAAGTTAAGTCTTTGGACATCAAGACTGCTAGCTTGACGGGGAATGTCACCGACTTGCAGACCGAGGTCCGCAACTTGTGAACCTCCAATGATCTCTTTGCTTGTCGTTTGGAGGAATTTGAGGGAAGAGCTAGGTGTAATAACGTCTGCATTATTGGGGTCCCAGAAAAAGCGGAGGATCTAGCAGCTGATCTCTTTGTGGAAAATCTCATAGTCTCCCACCTCGTACCTAAAGGACTGAGTAAGTTTTTCACAGTCAAGCGGGCCCACATAGTTCCGGGTGGTAAACCAAAACCAGGGGCCCCACCGCGGCCTATTATTGCCAGGATTTTTAACTTCAGAGATCGAGATGCAATTTTGCAGGCCTCACGGGTGGGTGGGCCCACGAAGTTTGAAAATACTACTGTGAGCTTCTACCCGGACTTCACGCAAGCGGTCCAGAAACACAGATTAAGTTTCATGGGTGACAAAAGGACACTGAGAGACATGGGCCTAAAGTACGCGATGCTCTTCCCGGCCAAATTGAGAATTGAATCGGATGAGCGGACATACTTTTTTGATCGTCCTGAGGTGGTGGCGGACTGGCTGGACAATCTGCCCAATCAGCGTGGCCAGGATGGACAGTCTGGAGGAGCGGAGGGCGGATGGGAGGAGCAGGAGTAGGCGCTTGGCCTTTGATTTCTGGATCATGTTGGCCTCGGACAGTGGTTCTCTACACTAGCTGAGTGACTTAAAGTGACAATTTGGGGGTGGCTGGGCTATTGGTGGGTCTTCTCCTCCTCTGTTTCACTTTTTGTAGTTTAGTTTGATGCTAGGGCGACAGGCACACTGCAAGTTGGGGTGGCTTTTTAGGCTTATGCAGGGGTGCAGGATGGGGGGGTTAGTAGCGGGTCATGGTTGGGGGTGAGGGGGTCCTGGTTTGGGTGTTTGGGTTTTTTGCAAGGCAACGTATTGTTTTATAGTCTGAGTGAAGTGCCGAGTTCTGGAGAGGGATGGATCTGTCTACATTTTCGGGATGGGGGTAGGGGATTGAAACTAATTCGTTGGAATGTGAATAGGATAGGATAAAACGTGGGGTTGTGTTGCAATTGTTGAAACGTCTTTCCCCTGATGTGATACTCCTCCAAGAAACACACTTGATAGGCACCACTTGTCATGCCATGAATAGGAGGGGTTATCGTTTGGTCGCCCATGTCGGGTTTACCTCTCGGTCTAGGGGGGTAGGCATCCTAATAAAGAATTCCCTCCCGTTAGAGATTGATGCAACGGTTCTAGATGATAGAGGGCACTATGTCGCTATCACTGGTAGGTGGGAGGGTCGTACTCTTTCCTTGGTCTCTGTGTATGTTCCCCCGGGCCTGCAATCGACTACCTTTGCTGACCTTGGGCGAGTCATCCTTTCACTCCCGGAGGGGACTTTGGTATTGGGTGGCGATTTTAATTCAGTGGTTTCTGGTAGAGAGGATAGACATCCGCCTAGGGACTTCACGAGTGCCCAGACCTGGCTCCGCGGCTTTATAGACACGCTGGGCTTGGTGGACTGTTGGTGGCTGTTACACCCCGCCCGGCACCAATACACCTTTCACTCGGGAGCACATGGTAGCCTTTTCAGGATCGATTATGTGCTGATGCCCGCTGCACAGGCCCTCTCTGTCACCGAGGTTAGGCATCTGGCGCAGGGTGTATCCGACCACTCCCCAGTGTGGCTTCAGATGGAGTTACAGGCGGGTGCAGAGGGCCGGGTGGCCCCGATCAACCCCTGGTATTTTCGGAATCCTACAACCCGTGCTGCCCTGGTTAAGTCTCTTGACCAGTATTTTATGGAAAATGAGGGGTCTGTATCGTCCGCTGTGTCCTTTGGGAAGCTTTTAAGACTGTCATTAGAGGCCAGGCGTTGTCTTTGATTGTGGGTGCGAAAAAATGAAGAAGTCGTTAAGATTGAGTCTGAGATTGTGGATCTGGAGTGTGACCTCGAGCAGGGGATTACTTGTGCGAAGCTGCATGTTTTGCATCTTAAGCAATTGAAATACAAGGCATTGGTTACGGATGCAGCTAAGATTATGAATAGGGAGCAGCAGGGTTGTTTGTATGATGTTGGAGACAAGGCAGGTAAACTGATAGCATGGCTGGATAAGAGAGCTAGGGCAAGTCGTGTTGTGCCGGTGATCGAGAGAGTGAGTGGTGAACTGGTGACCGACCTGGATGAGATCGCCCAATGTTTTGCGGAGCACTTCCAGGCAGTCTATTCACCTGTGTCAGAGCGGCCGGAGGAGGATTCGCATTTGTTATTACGCGATATCGTGTTGCCGTGCCTGCCTGACGTAGATAAGGAACAAATGGAGTCGGCGATAACTGTGGATGAAGTGGCTCTTGCTATTCGCTCCTTGCGATCGGGGAAGGCTTTGGGACCCAATGGTCTCCCTATTGAACTCTATAAATTGCGTCCCGACAAGATGGCTCCCTATATACAGGACATGTTTGTGGAATCGCGTGAGAGAGGCTCCCTTCCCAGTGATCAGCGTTTAGCTACCATTGTGGTGATCCACAAGGAAGGGAAACCGAGGGATCAGTGTGCTTCCTATAGGCCGATATCTCTTTTAAAAGCTGAACATAAGATTCTCGCGAAAGTATTGGCTAATCGATTAATAACTGTGATTAGCGAGCTCATTCATCCTGACCAATCTGGTTTCATTCCGCACAGAAACACGGCTCTGAATCTTAGGCAGTTGCATGGTGTTATTGCGAGGGCGGCGACGTTACGTGAGCCACCCATCTTGGCTTCCTTGGATGCCACAACGGCGTTTGATACCGTGAAATGGCCGTATTTGTGGGCTGCCCTCGCTAAGTTCGGATTTGGTCCAGGTTTTATTGGCTGGGTGCGGCTCCTCTATGAGGACCCCCTGGCGCAGATTGTTGTTAACGGGCGGGTTTCCAAACCGTTCGGTCTGGGTAGAGGTACGAGACAGGGTTGTCCCTTGTCGCTGCTACTGTTTGCCCCTGGCCCACGAGCCCCTTGCTGCATGGATCAGGTGGGAGCCCTCGATGAAGGGAATTCGGTGGTCCCCTGACTTCAAGGATCGTATCTCGATCTATGCAGAATTCTGGTCTTGTTATAAATTGGACCAAGTCTTGTCTATATGTGCTCTAGGGTGAGGTCCCCCCTCTTCCGCGTGACTGTCCTATCCAGGTGATGCTTTCGGGGTTTAGGTATCTCGGAATTTATATTTCACTAGACCCCGTGGCTCGTTATGAGCAGAATTTGATCCCACCGTTGAATAGGTTGAAATTGGACGTGGCGGGTTGGCGTAAGCTCCCTCTTTCGCAGCTCGGCCAGGCAGCTCTCTTCAAAATGATGTCTCTACCACGTTTCCTCTATGCACTCCAAAACACCCTTGATATAGTTCCGGCTGGTTATTTTCGGGCAGTGGAGGGTCTCCAGAGGAAGTTGATTTGGGACGGTAGGTCCCGTATCGCGCTCGCTAAGCTAACACTCCCATGGAACGATGGGGGTATCGCTCTCCCTGACATTAAGCGGTATTATCGGGCGTCTCAACTGAGCGCAATTAATCGTGGCATGTATGGTCCTAAATCTAACCCCGCATTTACTATGGACAGGTGGTTGTTGCCTCGGGGTGATTATTATAGAGCACTGTACTCGAGGTCAGCTGGTAGGGATCTCTCGGGGCCTACGAGGACTGCTGTGCGTCTGTGGTATAATGCGAATAATGCGATGGGATGGAAAGATCGCATGACTCTGGCGACCCCACTTTTCGCATCTGAGAGAATGGGCAACCTGTGGAAGACCAAGGGCTTTGAGAAGTGGGACCTGATAGGTATTAGTAAGGTGGGCGGCCTCTGGGTCAAGGACAGTATTAAATCATTTGAGGCGCTGAAGACAGAGTTCCAATTAAATGATAGAGAATACTTTCGATATCTTCAGATCCGCCATGCCTTGAAGTCTAGTTTCTCAGAGGGTGAGAAGATTCCGGAATCGTCCCAGCTCGAGGATCGTGTGCTGGACGGTCATGTGCCAGACAGTACTATCTCCTTGATCTACAAAAAACTAATAAAAGATAGGGCTGACCTACTGGTTCAGCTCCGGGACTCATGGACCCGAGATGGCCTAGAGTTGGACGACGAAGACTGGCAGTCGGCGGTCTCCTCTCCCAAGGAGGTTGCGATTCCGGCTCGTCTCCGGTTAGTGCAGCTCAAGATACTCCACAGGACCTATGTTACTGGCCCCCGTCTGGTTAGAATGGGATTCTCTGAGGACAGTTTGTGTAAGCGGGGATGCGGGCTGGTTGGGACGTTTTTTCCACATTCTCTGGGAGTGTCGTGATGTGACAGTCTTCTAGAATGAGGTGCATAAAATGATGGAGGAAGCTACGGGTGTTGCTCTTTTGCCCGAAGTCAGACGTTGTTTGTTGAATGTGTGGGAGCCAACGGATCACAATGCGGCACAGACTCAGTGGGTGACCCTTGGAAACATTATCGCTAAAAGAGATATAGCACAGTTATGGGAGTCCCAGAGGCCACCTGCAGTTGAAGCATGGAGGGAGAATGTGGACTGGGCAATGTTTAGGGAGAAAACTGTATACGTAGCCCGGGGGCGACCCCGGAAGTGGAGCAAGATATGGGGTCCCTGGAACAGTTACCGTGGTGGCATCTGCACTCCTCCCATGACAACTAACGCTGATGCTCCACTTTCCCCCTCACCTCACGTTCCTACTGCAGTATTACCTTAATGTCGCACTGACTTGTTTCTCCCCTCCTCCCCCCTTCCCATTGCCGATTGCAAATGATTCTGTACAGCCTTGTTCCTCCCTCGTTTGAACTGGTATTTTGTAAATTGTACTTTATTGCCTTGTTTGTTTATAATTTTCAATAAAAAGAAACAAAAAAATAATTCATATCTTGCCTTATACTTATATTGTTGTGGTTTTGGTCTCGTTTTACTTATAAAAGTATTTGTTATTATTCTAAACTGGTGTGGAGTACTTTTGTGGTGTTTTCAATGTGTTACTGTGTGTCATGTGCACAAATACTTTACATATAGCCTCTTAGTTAAATCTGACTGCTCTGTGCCAAGATACCAGAGGGTAAACACAGTGTGTTACAGACTTTTCCTGACTATGATTCTGGTTCCTGCTCTGACAGGATGCATACCTCTGCCCACTAGAAACCCAATTTCCAACAATGTGCATCTCAGCTTTTCCTTCTTTAGAGATTAATAATAATGGTGATCACAGAATTGACGAATAGGTACACTTGATATTTACAGTGATATAACATGCTAAATGTTTCTGTAGCAAGCATTCTATTAAACAGCTATTATAACTTAACTCAATCTTGTGAAGAAGTTAAGGTTACTGCGGGTAAGGATTACACAACTTAGGCGTAGAACAGATCCACAGGTGCTATCTCATATGGTCCCCAAACTAGTGTGTGGGTGAGGCGTTTTCAGGTTTTTTCCTGCAGGGTGCTTAGCAGGTGCAGGTCTTCAGACATTCGGCCTAGCCTTTATTGAACTTCTGAGGTCTTTTCAGATGTCATACTGCCCAGTAGAAGTGGGCGAGCCAACAAATTAAAAGGGAGTGCCAAGCCAGAGCTGAGCCAAGGGTCCTGCTTGGCTTCTACTTAAAAATGTGGATGGCGAGAGGGGTATAAATAAAGACAATACATAACCATAATAAACTAATTTCAGCTGTGCTATAGATGTTTTCTTCCGACACAAGCTCACACAGTGTACGAAACAGTGAAAGAGCCTGGCATTGGGGGTGGTGGGTGTAGCCTCTAAAAGCGCAAGCCTACCCCTCCAGCCATTTGAACCATTCCCCCTGACTCCAATTGGTTTGACAATTAGGGCACAGCTAATATGCAGAATCTGTTTGTGCCACTTCTATGGAGATTAAGGTCTGCTTATGTAATTGTCCTGCGGTCTTCCTGCCAGGGCATTATGCTGGAAAATGTTATTTGTGAAGGCACTAGGAGAAGAATGGGTGTGTTTTGTCGTGCTTTACAGCCTGCACCTAAATGGCATAACGGGCTCGGGACAGCTGACATTTTTTCACTGTACCACCACCACCGGAAGGAAGGGTTTGGGTGCTTAACAGAGTCTGGTGAAGGCAGAGACTGCCCCCATAAAAACAAAAAAAACTGCACTGGAGGGTTGGAGAGTGTATAGGTAACACAAAGTTGTGAAAGCCATTGAAGTATACTCCACAGGTAGAAGTCATGTGCAAAGTGCAAACAGCAGGCAGGTGGGGGAGGATCAGCTACAGGGTGAGGAGGGCGAGCAAGTGAAAGAGTAGAAAAAATAAGAGGGGAGGAGAGAAGACCGCCTGTAGATGTACTCGTATGGAGTGCTTGATAGGAAATGACCAAAAAAAAAGTACCTTCAGAGTGCTAGCCAGTGGAAGGACACTGGCCAGCAGCCAGTGGAAGGACACAGGCCAGCAGCCAGTGGAAGGACACTGGCCAGTAGCCAGTGGCAAGTGACCATAAGCTGTTTAGATGGCTAAAAGCGGTCTTCACCAAAGACTTAAAAAAGACTGCAAAAATAAAGTTCTGCTGATATTGTAAGCATGTTGCACCCTTTGGTATCTCAGTATCTTCAAGGAACTATTCCTCATTGGAATATTTCCATGAAATATGAACTTACTCAAGATACTTTCACCTGTGATTTCCGAAATGAACCATTTGACACTTGCAATGGTTGTCATGTGCATGTGAGTCACCTGAGCACGCCCTTCTATTGATATGTGCCAGATTTACAGCTGTTTAAGCTTACCCCATTTTTGCACTTATTTTGAGGAGTACTGATGGAGAAGCAACAAGCCAAGAGCTGTGTTTCAAGCATTCTGGTCTACGTGCGACATCATTGGAATGTAAACAATGTTATATGTTCCACTGCTGGGAACACAAAAAAGGACTGACAGATGTCCAATGAGTGGCGGATTGTAACACCATTGGAAAAGAGGAAATAGCCTGTGTTCAGAAAGAACGTAAAGGAAAAGCTGTGCACTATCCAACACGTCATTCACTACTTCAAGGAGGTCTTAGGAGGGCAGCCGACCATGGGAAGGTCTTCCCCCCACCCCCAGAGAGATTGGGGAATGGAGCAGTCTGGGGACTGCGGCAGTATAGGCTACTTGGGTTGGGTTTATAGCCCAATGGTATAAAACCAGACATGCTAGCTTGCAATCCACCGTTTCAGATTGGCGACACAGTGGCTGGTATTAAGTCACAGAAGCCAATGTTTTCGTAGCTTTTTGTGGTGCTATTTGTGAGACAGTGGTGGTGTTTGGAGTGAGAATGTATTTGGCACTGAAAGTAGTCCAGGCACTGCAGCTCCTGGATGAGGGTCTCGACCTCTTAGCTCTGAACGTAGCCAGTGGAGGTCGCCCTCTGAGGAGGGCTTCAGCGGGGGTCCTGGCAGTGGTGACAGCTTGAATGCTGCAGGGCTGGACCCCCATGGTGCAAGAGCAACAGGTAAGGGTGCAGGGCCACTCTCTAGTGTGGAGAGCGGCCAAAGAGTACGAGCGACGGGCCGGGATCTGTGATCAGGCGGCTCGCTCTGTAGGTAAGCGTGGCAACTAGTAGTGCATCGAAGGCCCATGGCGACGGTGCAAAGCGGTAGCCCATGTGAGCAAACTGGAGGGTTACAGGAGGCTGCACAAGCTCAGGTGGTGGGTGGGACCACATCAAACATGCATGCCATGGCTGGGAGAGGAAATGGGCAAAGGCTTATTACAAGCTGCATTGCTCGGTTAGCATGGAAGAGAGCTGCTAGCACGGCTGCTCAAGTAGAAGGGTTGCACTCATTAGCAGGCATGAGCTGGGAGGGCAAGAACAGGAATGAAAAGGCTACTTTCAGGGAGGCGATTGATGAAGCAGTGGGAACTGCAGGGTCCCAGTTTACAGGCCCAGACATGAGTGGGGTACAGCTCAGAAATGAGAGGAGTAGGAAGAGTGGGATGGTCCCCTGTCCCTTTAGAAAGCAGGGGTTGGCTGGAGCAGGCGCCAGCAGGAGCGAGGGAGCAATTGAAGCGCAGGTTGCTGCAGCAAGGTATATACGCGACCGCAAGACGAATGGGAAAACACCACACAAGGAGACGCAGGAGTGAGGGCAGTGCAGTACTCCACACAGGGGGTACTTAAAGGCCCGGTTTCAGCAATTGTGGCAGTATGCCTTGAATGGAGAGAAGGGGCGGAGGAAGGACATGAAGGGGATATCAGCGAAGAACAGAGGATGTGGAATAGGAGTCGGTCTCTGGGCGATGGAGAGGAAGCCTTTGAAAGTGTATATCAGGTCAGACTGCCGAGTCGGTGAGGTGGCTTAAGAGTTGCAGCAGGGTAGTTGTTGTGGGAACAAGGTGTGCAGTTAGAGAGCACAGGCTGCTCCAAGCTTGAGTTTACGTAGTAGTGGTTGGTCGTTAGACGCAGGGCCTTTCTTCTTTCTTACAGGGAGTACAGCACAGCGGCGTGGCTGACTCATGGGAGGTAAGTGCAGCTTTGCTACCCCGAAGAGAAGGCTTGGCCCAGTACTTCCAACTGGATGGAGGCGCTGGACGGCAAGATCACTGCACAAGAAAGTTCAGAACAGCATCAACAGTACAACCAGCAAAAGAGGACCGGGCTACTCCTAGCAGCGGACAGCACGGAACACAGCTTCCTGGGTCAGTGGAGAGAAGGGCATGGTACGGCCCCTCAGCACAGATGGGAGCAGAGCATAAGTGTAACACAGGATATAAGGCTGCAGTGGCAATTGGCTAACACTGCTACAGACGCAGAGTTGTAGGCTAGTTAGGTAGGACAGTGTTTGATAATGAGGAGGGTATAGAGGAAGGAGAAGGGTGGAGGATGAAGTATCAAGAAGAGGAAATGAGGTGGTGGCAACAGGGGGTGGGTGAACGCAGGGGGGTAGACACTCATCAGTCTGTGGCTAATATTTTGCAGGGTGCCAGCAATGGTCCGCAGCAGCAAGGAGGACATGGCCTGCCGGATAGGAGGGGACAAATGGGGAGGCGACGTGCCCCAGAATGGGCACTGACCTTGGCACCAAGTAAAAATTTGACAAGTGGACAAATGCTACCAGATTGGTTTCAGTTGGAGTGGATGTGATGGAGTCACAGATCATGGCACAACATGCTTGTGGAAAAGTTAATCCATGATAGATAAGGGGTGGGAACAGAAGGACAGGACCCAGCAGGAATGTAGACATAACGCATAGTCACGGGGACAAGAAGCCTGGGGTCACCGAGTCAGCTGACAGTGTCAAAGGAAACAATAGTGGGCCACAGGAGACACATGCCAAAGTTACAGAGAAGTGCATAGAAGGGGCTACAGGCAAGGAGAAAGCAGAGAAGAAAGCTGAAGGAATAGAGAGCCAAGAGTTAAAAATTAAAAAGCTCCCCGTCTATTAGCAACCCAAGAAAAAAATATGGAAAGTGGAATATGTGGAAATGCTGACATTGCTGCATAGGGAGTTGAGGGCCAAAGAGAGCTCCAAGGAAGAAGAGTACAAGCTGGCCAAGTCCCCCAAGTACCATAGAGAACTGGACGGCAGCCTTTCTAATTTATGCTAGCATCTACTGTAAAAAATATCCAGAGAGGTGCATTGCACTTTTGGATTGTATTACGGGATACAAAAGCCGTAAATTAATTATGGGGACTACGCTTGGGCCCAATATGAGTTTTGGGCTTGCATGGCAATGGGCCCAGACCCAAAGTGGGGGAGATGGACTCACACCTCTGGTCACATACGATGGGCCTGCCTAGTTTGGTAAAACAATTTTTACGGTGAGCAGGGCACCTATAGTTTACTGGCCCTTTCAAGGGCGACCCACCAGGGGAGGGGTGGGGGCGACTGGAAAAGGACAGAGTAATCAGGCAGGCGCATGCTGGGACTTTAATAAAGGCGTATGCACCAGGCAGTAATACAAGTTCCAGCACAAATGTTCAAAATGTTCCGGCAGACATGTGCCTATCCTTGGTTATGGGGCGAGCAAGAATGCCAGCCCTTCCTCAGGGCAGTGGCAACAACATCAGGGACACACCGGTAATCAACAGCACAGTCAGTCATCAGGTTGCAGGGCAGACTGGGGCACACAATGACCTGGGGGTAAGAGTCTGTACACCATTTAAGCTGAGTTCTGGCTGGCACAGTATGATCAGCAGGATACCAAGCTTTTGCACAAATGCTTCTGATGGGGGTTCCGACTGGGTTATGAAGACCCAAGGGTGCGCAGGAGGGATAACAATCTAAAATTGTCAAGGCATTTAAACATGGTGTGAAAGATAAACGGAGGAAGAAAATACAGAAGGACAGGATGGCCGGCCCATTTGATGATTGACACATAGTAAACCTGATTCTGTCCCCTATCAATCAGAGTGGTTCAGAAAAAAGAAAAAAGGCAATTCTGGTTGATACAGCACCTCATTTGACCAGAATGGTTTTCTATCAATGATTTCATCTGTGAAAACCCGTCTCTGTGAAGTATTCATCAGTGAATGTGTCCCTAGCATTAGTAGAGTGTGTAGGTTGTGGGGGACGAATGGCAAAATGGCTTTCCGTTTGTTGTAAGTACACCCAGATGACTTCCAGCTGTTTCAGTTTGAAAGTCAATGGTATGTGGACAAAGTACTCCCAATGGGGTGTTTAATCTCATGCGCGCTAATTGAACCCTTTAGTACCTTCCTAAAATGTGCGTTTTTATGGTGCACTGGACATGAACATATTACACATTATCTCAATGATTTGGTTTTTGTGAGAAACCCCATTTCCGAGAACTGCCAGCAGCTGCTGGGGAGTTTGCAAGAGCTCATAGGGGACCTCGGGTGCCATTCGTGCTGTAGAAGACAGTGGGAACCAGTATGGCGCTATCCTTCTTGGGCACTGAAATTAACTTGGGGCAATGTAAGCCCGTATGCCAGAGGATGAAAATCTGACAATGCGATTGCTACTGGACATTATTTTGGCAAAACACAAGGTCAAGGATAAAGAGAGGCAAGTGCTTTTTGGGCATTTCAATTTTGCATGTAGGTTGGTGAAAGCAGGAAGGACAATCAGTAGGTGGTTGGGGATGCCATTGTCTGGCTTGCCGTTGCCACATCACCATGTATGATTGTCAGCAGGGTTTAAAGAAGACTTGAGAATGTGGCGCTTCTTTGAATCTTTCAACGAGGTGCTGCTGGTGGCATTGACCGAATTTGAATGGGATGCACAGGCCTACTTTGATGCTGCAGGAGGGATCGGCTTTGGTTTATAATGGCAAGCAAAGCGGTGTGCTGAGGAACGGCCAAACGAATGGAAGGACAGAGGGAGGAGTATTGCCGTTCTAGAATTTGTTACCATAGCAGCGGCAGTGACATTGTGGGGGGGAAGACATTGGCACACAGGAAGGTACTTTTTCCATATAGACAATATGTATGGCAGTGGTACAAGTTGTGAACCGGCAATCAGCAAGAGACGGTCAGATGTTGAAACTGTTGTAGGTTTTTGTGCTGAAGTGTCTGACGTTTGACCTTTTGTTTAGAGCACATGTCCCGGGAGTAGACAATGACATGGTGGGTGTTTTTTCTCGTTCCCAGTTGGAGAAGCTCCATGGGCTAGCCACAGAGGCGGACAGAGCCAGGACCAGTATGCCACGAGAGCTTTGGACAATAGGCGAAAGAGGATGCTCCAGTTGGAATAGGATCTCTGGCTGTTTCGACACAACAGGCATATAGTCAAACGTGGGTCAAGTTCTTAGAGAGTGGGGCACAGAGGAGACAGGACACTTGGACCCAAGCAGAAGATGTAGAGCAATTCATGAGGACGCTGATTCAGAAGGGACAGTTGAGGGTCACAATCTCTGGTATGCTAGCACGCATCACCTTTATGGGAATATTACTTTGGGGCTATTCCCCATTGGCAAGGGAACTGAGGAAAGGATTCGGGAGGGGGTGGGCCAGAGAGACGGACAAAGATGGGACAAAGATAAGGCCCTTGAATTGGGATCTGTTTTGTGAGGTGATCAATAGTTTGCTCAGTGTTTGCCTAAGTGAAGGCAGAATGGTGCTGTTCACAACATTGAGGAGCTGGATGTTCTTTGGTGCATTTGGTGTGTCAGAACTGTTGGGGGTAGGGGATAATTTGGGAAAAGGTATGCCGGTGTGAGTTTGGGATACTGGTGTGGCTATACAAGACAAAGACCAATCAGAGGGGTCGAGGAAGGCCCTTCTCATTATGGATGTACCGAGTAGATAGGTTTTACCTGGTAAAATTGGCCACCTCCCTGCAGTCGTGGGCACACGGTGGGGTAGGAAGAGTTTTAAAGCATGTTGATGGCAGGTCGGTGACAGCATTTCAGCTGTTGTCATTGTTGCAAAAAGGTATGACACACATAGGAGTTGATGCACAAAAATGATGGTACACATTCATTCCACGTAGGGATGGTAACGTAAGCGGGAAGAGGACATCCTGGGACTGGGTAAATGGTCTTCCTGAATGTTTACAGCATTAAGTTCGAGGGGAATTGGGAATTGTTGAGCCATTGCAAGAATTTCAATTATTGTATTAGTTTTCCAGGTTTGGTCTCGGGCCCATAGGCTTATTATTATGATTGTCGGGTATTGTGGGATGAAAGGCAAGCTAGGCAGAGCAGGCGCGGTGCAAATCTGGGTCTCGTTCCCAACATGTTCCAAGTGCGCTGGCATGGCAAAGGGGGCATGTGATGGAGGAAGCTGCTATCCTGTTTGAATAGGCTCTTGGTTCAAGGAAAATGCCCTGAAGTGTTTCTACTGCACATAGGTGAGAACAACATGGTAGTAGATAAAGGGAATGGCATTGATGAGACCCATGAAGGAGAAGTTGTGGGAGTTGCCGCATCAGTGGCTGGGGGGGGGCACGTTATCTGCACAGAGTTTATTCCCAGGACAGTATGACAGGGGCACCAAGCCTGAAGCAATGGTGAAAGCAAGACAGAAATTCAATAAGGAGATGAAGGTTTTTTGCAGAGACTGGGATGTTGGCATAGTCAAGCCCGCAGACTTAAGGTATGATGAGTTAAGAGTTTTTCTGCAGGAACAGTGTCAACTTGTCACACTATGTGTAACTGCAACAAATGATGGACGGAATGCTGAATGATTCAAACATTCTCCCCCAGTCAAGAGATCTGGGTTAAATCCATCGTTCTTTTGCCCACTACGCCACCCCAGTTTGTACCCAGCCAAACCCCGAAACCGGTCCTAGGATGCTTGTTTCCAGTGCAGGAAGGACCTGGCTTGGAAGTTCTGGCTGGACTGTTCCCATGAGGCACAGGGTCAAGACTGATTTGCATATGGCTGAGTTCAAACTGGAATGGCATGGTGAGCAAAAAAACGATGGATTTAGCCCAGATCTCTGTACTGGGGTGAATGTATGACATTGTTCTGCATGCTGTCCATCAACTGTTGTTTTTGTACTTGTCACACTATTGCATGGAGTTGCAATTCTTGCATGTCAAAGAGGTAGTAGCTAAGGTATTGAACATCTGTCTGGAGGGGCGCAGAGGGTTGCGGGGGCATAAGACGGAGGCCCCTTTTTTCTGGTTGGTGGTTGATATAAGTTAGCGAAGTTTACTGTTGTTGACAGCAGCAATCCAGACCGAAAGGGGACGGGTAGACAAGCTCACACCTTGAAGAGGCAGGAAGTTTAAGGTTCATTAGGAGGTTATGTTAGTTAGAGGCTAATAGTTGCAGTAAAACTGTATGGGATGTTAAAGGTCTCAATTGTTGAAGATCAACCCAGGAGGAGGTAGAGACTCACAGGTTTAAGTTTTGTGGGGGTGAAGGACACTTAGGAGTAGGGAGTAGTTTAACATAGGTAACAGATTTGTATAGTGAGGTTTTAGTTTTGTAAGGCGAAAGGCCTAGGAATTTATGTGATGTGCACCAGTTTCAATAAAAAGCAGCCTTTTTCACACAAATCCGGTGTCAGTGGTCTGTGCTGCTCCCCAGCTTCCCCAAGGGAGGGCTGTCAATGCTATAGGCAAATGTCTTGGACAATTATTTTTGGGCTACACTTGCTCCAAATTAGGGTTTTTATCTGCGCATACAGACAAAGGGAATGGTTTGAGGCCTGTCAGTCATGGAGACACTGGCAATAAAATTGTTTTTCAACACTTCAAAGCACAGGTACTGTGTGGAATAACATACATTTAGCCTGTTGGAGACTGGCATTTCAGGTTATTTACAGCGATTTCGTTGTGGAACATACCCTTTAGCCTGTCTGTGACAGACACACCAGTACAGTTTTAACTCTGTTGTGACATCATCTATTGCGAGACACTGCAATTTGTTGAATTTATCAGTTAGTAGGAATATTCTGAAGCCTCGTGTTAGTACCATCATAAAATAAGAGAGTGCTTATTGTTTGGTTTTAAGACATTTTATTTTTTTCTACATTCACAGGCGCTATATTATTGGGACAAAGGCATGATTACAAAATAACATTTCTATGCATGGACACATTTTCAGTCAAGAATTGACATGTGAAATAAAGAACATCATTCCCCCACCATTCTTTTTAAGACCCCCTGGAGGACCATCTATGAGGTGATTGAAATTAAATAAAGTTTTTGAAATTTAAAACAAAAGGTTTGAGGCCCAAATGTCAGGGAATACAGAAAGACAGTATTGTTATTGCACAGCTTAGGGACACAGGGGCAGGAGCGTTTGGACAATCTCCCAGAGCTGAACAGATAAACAGGGAGAGGCCTTAATGGGAAGGATGTTACAGCAAACAAATGATGGACGGAATGCTGGCAATGCAAACATTCTCCCCCAGTCAATAGATCTGGGTTAAATCCATCGTTCTTTTGCCCACTACGCCACCCCAGTTTGGACCCAGCCATATGCAAATCAGTCTTGGCCCTGTGCCCCATAGGACCAGTCCAGACCGAACTGCCAGGCCAGGTCCTCCCTGGACCGGAACCAAGCATCCTGGGACTGGTTTCAGGGTATGTCACTGTTTTTTAGCCAGGCTAGCTTGAATCCAGTGGCACAGTGAGCAAGGCATCCACGTCTCGGCATACCCATCTCACTTAGGGCGAAAAGTGCTACAGCAAACAAATGATGGACAGAATGCTGACAATGCAAACATTCTCCCCCAGTCAAAAGATCTGGGTTAAATCCATTGTTCTTTTGCCCACTACGCCACTCCAGTTTGGACTAAGCCATATGCAAATCAGTCTTGGCCCGATGCCCCATAGGACCAGTCCAGACCGAACTGCCAGGCCAGGTCCTCCCTGGACCGGAAACCAGCATCCTGGGACCAGTTTCAGGGTAGGTCACCCTTCTTCAGCCAGGCTAGCTTGAATCCAGTGGCACAATGAGCAAATGTTACAGGGGCTCAGCTCTGGCTTCAAAAACTGTTAAGATGTGTAAGAATAATGTAAAGAAATCATTCTATAGATTGGTGGAAGGAGGGAAGGTAACCCTGAAGATAGACTGCACATTGCAAATAAGAAACTACATATGTTGTTTTATTTGTGGTCTAAGTGGACTAGTAATCCAAACGAGTTTTTGAAAGTGCATTTGAGGATCAGGTGGAGCTGAGCCCATGGATAGAAAAACAGCTGGTTATGAGGTTTCCGCATACAGATATGACAGGTTTTGTTGAGATGTCCATTAATCTGGGAAGGAGGGTTATTTTCACAGACAAGGCACAGGTGTCACTAAGAGGTAACACATTTTTGAGTTGGTTACACCAAAAATAATTAAATGTTTGCCCCCAATGTTTGTTCTCAGGTGTAGATTAGACCAGAAGGAACTTTATCGGAGTATTATGACATGTTTCCAAACAGTTTGAGTAACAAGCTAGGTTGTTAGAAAGGTCCATCATATAAAGTTGTGACTTGGAACCAAACGCTTTTCTGCAAAAGTAAAGAGATTGTTGTGGCAGCTCAGAGAGGCAAAAGAGGAGGTTGTGTAGTGCTGGGGTTATTATTCCTATGCAGGCCACTGAATAGTTCACTCCTGTTGCTTAGGCAAAAAAAGCAAATGGGGAGTTATCTCTGTGTGGACCTTTGTGTTGTAAATATGTAGGTAGTTACTGGATAGTTTATTCTCCCAAACATCAGAGAAATGTTGACACTCTAAACAAGCGATAAGATCTTTGTAACTAGCCTTGATCTGCAATCTGTATAGCATCAGGTTCTGCTACATGGAGAGTTTCAGGAGCGGACAGCATTTATCATCCCCAACGGTGCTTAGAAATGTCTATGAATGCCTTTTGGATTAGTGCTGGCTTTTCAAAAAGTCATGACATCTTTGCTGAGCAGGATCCCAAGAGCTGTATTATACAAAGATGATGTACTGGTATAAGGAGAAATTTGGATGGAGCATGATATGTGGCTGATGTCAGTGTTCGAACGGTTTGGAAAACATTGTCCGACTCTTAAAGCAGGGAAATTTTGTTGTGAATGAGAAGAATAGTCGTATCTGGGACATGAGATAAGTGTAGGTGGTATTTGGTCAAAAAAAGATTTGGGAAAGATAAGTAAGAATTTGGACTACTGGTCCCAAGTGCACACTACCCTTGGTTCCATACTGAACTTAACCCTGACCCTAATACCTGAGATCGCCCTGCTGGGTTATGTGGCAGAATTTCCTAGGGCGGTGCGTAGATTGGCGGCGCTAGGTTTTCTTCTGGCAAAACGAGAAGTGGCACTGAGATGGTGCGACCGCCGTCCCCCTCTACACACTCCTGGCTCAGAAGCATGGCACATTTCAACCTCAACAGCACGGAATACTCAGAAATGGTCCCCTCGACATCCAGACCGATTGACATTTGGGGCCCATACCGTGCGTACATTGTGAGTACCATTGAGAGCACTCAAACTACGCCTACTCCCGAGCGGGTTCCGGAGGGTATTGGTTGAAGTGTTTTAATGGCCATTGTCGCGGCCCGTTTGCAACCTACACAGTTGATAGCTGCGTTCCTATCCCCTCCCTTTTCACTTTTTATTTCTGATTGACTGCCTTGCTGAATGGGCTACTGCATTGCGTATACACACGACTGGTGGCGCTGGGTGGGTCCGCTGCCCTGGGTGCTCACAGTGGAGGTTATCCCCTGACAGGGGTTGCTCTTCTTATGTTGGCTATACAAGTGGAGCATGATTGGACAATGCTACTATCGAACACTGAGACTGTAATGATACCTTTTGAATCATCATTTCATGCTGCATTGCTCGGTTTTTCCTTTTTGGTTTTTTATTTCTGGAAAAATGTGACTATTTTATCAATATGTTCCTCCATTGCGCTCCTGAAAAAGAAAAAGTTTATCTGTAACGATACACCACATCTGTATTGCGCACGGTACACACTGCGGGGCATACACTACTACCAAACGCCACCAGGCCTCTGGACTGTCGGTAACAAGGCTGTGTCATTCCACCACACATCTCTTCGATGCCCTCTTTCTTTTGCCGCCGGCCTCCGGGTTGTAGGCACAAACGGCAGTGTACTGAATGCAAAGTGCAATAAACGGTTGAACACCAAAAAAAAAAGTAAGAATTTGGAACAGCTGTACAAGAAGGAGGACGTTTGCTTTTTTAGGGCATGGTAGAGTATTATGGCAGTTTTATAGAACATTTGTCTGCCAAAACAGAGTCTATTTGTGGTTTAGTTGCAAAAAATACTGCGTTTTGTTGGTCTCAGCAGTGTGTAAGAGAGTTTAAGAAAGTAAAAACAAGTTGGAGAATGCCCAAAGTCGTAAAGCATTTGTCCCATTGAAGACCATGTTGCTGTCACAGATGCAAGTGGAAAAAGCTTGGGTAAAGTACAGGGAGAAGAGATTACCATTGCTTTTGCTTTAGGTGATTTGAGTGGTGCACATTAATCGAGAACGAGGCTGTTAAATGGGCAATTGAGAAGTTTAGGTATTTTGTTTGCAATGCGAAATTTACAGTTGGAACAGACTATAAACTGCTACTTGAAAATTTTTGTTCTAAAGGTTTAGACAAAGTTTTGGTGAGGTTCAGAATCAGGTAATCTCTGTTCATCAGTTTTCGTTTTGTATTTCAAATCTTCCTGGTGTTCATAATGGGGCAACTGTTTGCCTCTCATGTTTGGTGGTGGACTGATCTGAAGTTTAGGAGGAGAAAGATGATGATGATCAATAGTATGATGTGTGTGCTTTTATGGATGGGGCTATAGGTATAAAAGAGCGGCATCAAGTAGTGCAGGATGATCACATGTTGTATGCATTGGTAATGGTGGCTCCGGAGATAAAACGGTTTGCAGGTGACTAGAAGCTCTACGCTTTGGTGAAGGATGAACTCTGTGAGAAATAGCATGTAGCTCCGTGGTTTGAGATTGATAGCCCCCACATTACTACGCAACTGGTTTGTGGTATTTGCTCACGAGGACATTTAGGGACTTTAAACATGAAATAAAGACTAGAGATACATTTGGTGGCTAGGCCTTCACCTACAAGTGGAGAATGGCAAGGGAATATATGGAAGTGAAAGTTTAGAAAACTTGATTTCCCCCTATGTATGTAAGGCGATAATGAGAGAATCCTTGGCAAGAGGTGACTTTGGATATTGTGGGACCACTAAGAGGAAGACAGGCAAACATGTTGTATACCCTTGTTCAGTCCTAGGTAACCCTACAGTGCCTACAAGGCCTTCCAAAAATGAATCCCACTCTATCTGCTCTACTAGAATTACTGACACAAAAGCCATCTGTAACTCGGGGGCATAATTACCAGGCATTATAAGTAAAGACCCTCTGGTTCACCTAAGAAATAGCAATTACAGGGGAAAATGAGTATCCTACTTTAAAGTCCACTGTTTATTCCTCATTTCTTCCTAGTCTGTCACCTGAACATTTCATAGACCAGATTTACAGTGTCCCTGAAGATCTTGTAACTCTAGTGGGGCAGGTACCTCCATTTATACCAGTGAGACCTGTATAGTAAAGAATCTAACGCATTGGTCGGGTCACGCCAATCAATGTTTATTCGGCATGAGCCATAAAAGAAGTTTAAAAAGACATTTCTGTATGCAAGTCATAAGAGATTAACCCCTCCTTCTATGCCGAGGACGTTAGCGGTTACATCCTGTGCTGTGGCGCTGGTGTGCAGAGGAAGTAACTGTTACGTCCTCAGCACACCACCCAGAAAATCACAGCCAAAGGATTTCCTTTTCAATTTTAGCCTCTGTATCTGGGGAAGAGTTTTCACAGCCTTCCGAGGTGTTTTATTTTCAATGTAATGGCGGTCACGCTCATGGCACACTGACATTATTACATTGAAAGTGAAACTAAAATGTGCTAATCGGCTAATTTCAATTTCACTACTTCGGTGCTCGTAGGTATTTTCAACCACTACAAGCACCGAAACACATGAAAGACGTATCATTGGAAAAGTGTACCTTCCCTAGTGGATCCCGGCTTGGGGATTGCCGAAGGAAGGAAGATGGGGCAATAGCCCGCATCCTTCCCCCCGGAGGGCAGAAAGCCCACTAAGCACAAGGGTAAGTTTCATTTGGGCAGAATAGGGGGGGGGCTGCCCAGAATGGGCATGCCAGTGACCCCACCCCACACAATGGCCACAGACTTTCTGTCCCCCCCATGAGCATATGGGGGCAAAAGTCACCAACCCACCCGCCCCCAGAGGGGCAGAAAGCCCACTAGGAGGCCACAGACAATTTTTTTAGTCAATCAGTCAGTCAATAAAGCTTTATTTCGGTTGAAAACCATAAAAGCAGAAATACATAATTAGATAAAACAACCGATTGATCACTAATGAGCAACAATACATAGTGTACATGGGTAAAACAGGTAGGTTAAGACAATAAATAGTGTTAAGAGATGATAAAACAAGTAAAAACAGCCTACGCATAGTGATATTTGAGATTCCCTAATAGGTGCAGGGGGTACGCCACAGTTATGTAATAGAAGCAACTTGCTGCTTGAGTTTTGCTCTTCTAGAGCACCACATAGAGAACAAGTATCTAAAGGTGGCGAACACAGTCAGCGGAGAAGTATCGTATTTCAGCAGTCTATACACCACCTTATAGTCCCTGAAACCCCTGGACTTGAATAATTGTAGGATCCATTTGGCTCTGGCCGTCGAGTATGAAGAACAGAAGAGCAGAACGTGCAGATCTGTCTCTTCGGCATGTTCACACCCCGGACATAGACTGGATGCATGGTGAGCCATTGTCCACTTGTTTGTGACTGCCCTCACTGGGAGAGATCCATGTCTAAATTGGACATACAATTTCTTTGCCAGTGGGGGCTGGATGTCGTCCGGGAGATTTTCAAAGAAGTACCTATCCTTGGCTTCGAGGAAACTACTTGTCAACCTGCCCAGCGATGGTTTTAATGCCATCTGATCAAATCGGAGATGTTTAAATGCTGTGACCATCACCCTCTTCGGAATCATAACGGAAGTGGCGGCAGGGGCGAGCCACAGATCTCCCTGCCCTAGGGCCAAGCATAGATCTTTAACATGCTTTAGCCAAGGGATTTTTCCCACACCCCTTAGCGTCAGTAGGTAGCTAAGTTCCTCCCGATAGGATAATAACTCAGGTGTGGACCAAAGTCTCCTCCAGTACAATAAGGGTCGGTTCCCTTCGTGAATTGGGACCAGACCCAGGTCGAGACGTAGCGGGATCAGCGGTGTGCTCTGTGGGAGTATCAACAGATGCCTAATATAACTATTCTCAGAATTTGAGAGCGAAGAGGTGTTGGCGTGGCTCCAGAGCTCTACGCCATAGAGCGCCCCACCTCTAGTTTGTTTTTTTATATATTTCTATTGGAGGTCCCAAGGTTTTAGATTTGCACTTGTTATGTACCTTTAGGATACCTCCCGCTGCCTGAGCCAACTTTATATTTGCCCTGGCTATGTGGGGCCCCCATTCCATCTTATCGTTCAGGATTACCCCTAGATATTCAAAGATAGAGACTCTTTCAAGGGCCGTGCCGTCCATGTGAGGAAGAGGACAATTAGGGAGTTTAGAGTTGAAAACCATAAATTTGGTTTTGGACAGGTTGATCTCTAAATTCCTTAATCTACAGAAGGAGCAAAAAGCCCCCAATGTTCGCTGAATACCTGTTGATGATTTTGATAATAGAAGAGTATCATCAGCAAACATCAGGGCTGGCATCTTCCGGGCTGCTAAGCTGGGAGAATCTAAGTCCAGCGCGTCCAATAGATATTCGAACAACCCATTAAGAAAAAGCGTGAAGAGAGTGGGGGCCAACACGCACCCCTGTCTCACTCCATTTTCAACCAGAAAAGCGGCAGAGAGCTCCCCATTCCTCCCGTACCTCACTCTTGCATAAGTGCCGTGATGTAGTCGTTTAAATAGATTACACAAATAGGCAGGAGCTACCATCTCCAACATAATGGCCCATAGCTTCTCCCTCTGGACCAGGTCAAATGCAGATCGAAGATCTACAAAGACCAAGTACAAGCTACCAGCCCCCAGTCACAGTCTTCCAGAATAACATCTGTAGTCTAAACAGTTGGTCGATGGTGGAGACATTGGCACGAAAGCCCGCTTGCAGGAAGGTCAGGATGTGTTGTTCGTCCATCCAACACTGTAACCTAGATAGAAAAATGTGGCCCATTAATTTCTGCAAGACGTCAATAAGACTAATGGGGCGGTAGTTGGCCGGATCCAGGGGGGAAGCCTTTTTATGGATGGGAATGATCTCGGCACCCAGCCAGGTTGGAGGAATTTCCATACCCAAAAGTATGGCATTGAAATATAAACACATGTAGGGAACCCAATCCTTCAACTCACTCAGGTACAGGTTCAGGGGTGGGGGCTGCTCAGAACGGGCATGCCAATGCCCCCACCCCCCAAAAAATAGCCAGTATGTCTGCCACATCTCCTCTCGCGGAGACGGAAAGCCTACTAAGCACCAGGGAGCGTATTATTTTTTTGCCAGAGGAGGGGTGGGGGCTGTCCAGAATGAGCATGTTGATGCCTCCACTCCACCCCACTCAAAAAAAATGGACACATTCTTCGCAACCCAGAGGGCAGAAAGCTCACTTGGCACCAGGGTTTTTATGTTTGTATGTTAGGGCAGCCCGCCCCCCTCCCAAAAAAAGCCAGTCTTTCTGCCCCTCTGGGGTGTCAGATGGAGCCAAAGCCCTACATCTGCCCCTCAGGGATACAGAAAACCCACTAGGCACCAGAGATATGTTTATGGGCATGTCAGGGAGCAGCCCAATAAGCAAGGGTCACTCTCCTTTTCTGTAGGGCACACATTTTGGCCCCCCTTGGACCAACAATATATTTCGGCAGAAAACCACTAGACCACGGGGGGGAGAATGGAGTTCGGCTGACGGTCTGCGTGTAAGGGCGTTTTAGTTGGCTGTGTGTGTACCTGCATTTTGCTAGCATTGTGTGTGCTGACTAGCGCTTGGCTGGTAGTGTGCGTGGATGTAGCTTGGCTGGTGGTGTGCGTGGATGGAGCTTGACTGGTGGTGTGCGTGGCTGGCGCTTGGTTGCTGGTGTGCGTGGATGGTGCTTGGTTGGTGGTGTGCGTGGAGGGCGCTTGGTTGGTGGTTTACATGGATTTTGCTTGCCTGGCAGTGTGTGTGGATGACATTTGGCTGGTGGTGTGTGTGGGTGGCACCTGGCTGGCAGTGTGCTGGTGGTGTGTGTGGATGTCGCTTGGCTGGTGGTGTGCATGGATGACGCTTGACTAGGGGTGTGCATGGATGGCGATTGGCTGGTGATGTGGCGTGCGTGAATCTTCCAACTTTTTATCACTCAGAATCCCCTGCAAACCTCAAATTTAGCTACAAAGTCACACTTTCCTCACATTTCTGTGTGGAAGAGTTGTGGGTTTACCACGGCGGCACAAATTTCCCACCACCCAGCGTTCCCCATGGTCTCCTGAAAAAAAAGATACCTCACTTGTGTGGGAGCCCAAAGTAGAATCAGCCACAAAACGTACAGAATGAAAAATTGAGGGGGAACCAAAGTGGATCCAAAAGGGCTTTTGTTTTATATCACAAAGCATAAAATATAAGTGCAGAGGATCATAAAAGCATACAAAGATATGTGGATTCCTCTCAACTTGCGCATTCCTTGAGGGTTTAAGCCATATATAGCATATGTCTCAATATCAAGTAATTATATAAGTTCCATGCAGTACTATCATTGTAATGTAAATGTTCATAACGTTTTCTAATGACTAGTGCACTCTTGATGAAATGTAGTACTGCAAAGCAGATATCTGGCAAAGGCAATTTTTGCAGAAACTCCAGGCCTGAACTAAAATGTCTTTTTTTTCTTTTGCAACACGGATTTTTAAAAAGGAGGATTTAGGGGCTGAATTTAGAGGCCAAAACAGAATAAAGTGACAAGAGCACGGTTTCTCGATATTATTATAGTGACATGAACACAAATCACACTGCTAGACACATTGAGATAGAAAAGTGACTTTAAAATGAACTAAGTTTAGTCTTAACAAAGTAAGATATAGGACCTATATGTAGGGTTTTCGATCCACAAAAAATAGGGTTCAGTATTTCTGGCAGGTAACACCTGGTAATAATTCTCAACAGTTTGCAAAGGTTGTGATCTCATTGACATGTTATTCAAACAGGACTCAGCAAATCGATCTTGTTACTGTTTGCGCCAAGACTTTGGGGTTTTCAAAACATTTCCCATAAACCCAAATTATAAAAGGTGTGTTTTAGATATATCTTCAAAATATGTGGAAGGTTCCCCTGTTAAATGCACACAGGTAGGGGTAGAGTACTATGAAAAAAGGAGAGACATGTGGTTTGCATAAAACTAAATAGAGTCACAAATACTGACTGGAACTAGACTATGCTAAGTGGAAACTGATTCATGCATATCAGTCACTGCAACACCTTATAGGAATAGAATTTCAAGCACTGTCCATTTGTATAGCTCCCCAGAAGATTATAATCAATAAACAAAATCTAACAGGTAAACACACAACAGTAGAATTAAAAAGTATAAACACAATTTATTAAAATACCTCCCTGTGAGGGTTACAATCTAAATAAAATACAATAAAATATTCACACAGGTGAAATTAATCTAAAAAAGAAGGGGTCAAAGTACAAAGGTCGACGCAGCGTTTGGGTGTTCGTTTATATTGTTTACACCTTCTTCAGGACACTTTGACGATTCACAAATAAATCTGATATTGTTTGAAGATTCTCTTTTAACTATTAAGAGGACTTCATGGCCAACCAGTTATATATACATCATCTGGTATGTTTGCGTCATCAATTACTGCGATTTTCTCTGTCACCTGTTTGTGAATTCAAGGTGCAGATTAAAGAAACCACGGAGGAGCCACCGGACTTCTCTCTTAAATTAGAGTCTATATGGTGAAGTGTCGGGTCCTTGTCAGAGCTTTTGAAATCCCGCACTTATGTAGCCTTCTTACAAACGGTGTGTGTATTTGAATAGTAGAGGTTCATCACCTTAAAATTTCGGGTCGGCCTCCCTGCTCCTCCGTGTTCCGCGTCATCCGAGTGAATGATCATAATTTGTGAATCGTCAAAGTGTCCTGAAGAAGGTGTAAACAATATAAACGAACACCGAAACGCAGCGTCGACCTTTGTACTTTGACCCCTTCTTTTTTAGATTAATTTCACCTGTGTGAATATTTTATTGTATTTTATTTAGATTGTAACCCTCACAGGGAGGTATTTTAATAAATTGTGTTTAGACTTTTTAATTCTACTGTTGTGTGTTTACCTGTTAGATTTTGTTTATTGATTATAATCTTCTGGGGAGCTATACAAATGGACAGTGCTTGAAATTCTAACTATTCCTATAAGGTGTTGCAGTGACTGATATGCATGAATCAGTTTCCACTTAGCATAGTCTAGTTCCAGTCAGTATTTGTGACTATTTAGTTTTATGCAAACCACAGGTCTCTCCTTTTTTCATAGTGTTTTAGATATATAAACCAAGGTATCATTGCAGCTTTATCTAAGGATAGGCAGTCGGCGATGCATGACCTTATTAGTGCCACCTCAGCATTCAGCCAACATTTTATTCACAAAAGGAGGGGAGATATGCCAATCTGATCGTCAACGTAGGGGAAGCCCAATTCCACCGGAAATGGCTACCAATCTACGCGTGAAACCATGTTCCAAACGTTGGAGTGTATCTGCTTTGTAATACCCAAACACCTGCTCTGTACACGGCCGCAGAGATGCATTTTGTTTTGCAAAGAGGTATTATCTCGACTAGGGGGCGCTAGGTGGTGCACGACCAATATGGCCACACGCCTGTGAGGCTCTGGTAGCTTGGTGGCATGATCCAGCAATTATACTTGCACCTACTATAGGAGTCCAACCTGTGAAGCTGGTCGCCTGTTCTTCTGAGTATCCTGCAGCTCTGTTGCGAAGTTTGTGGCTGTCCGACCCTGGCGGGTGGCTCCGGATCGGACTTCACGGCGCAAGGGACATATGTGGCAGTACTTCTGGTAACCTGAACGTCTGCCTCTACTAAGTGAGCACCGGGGAATCCACGTGGCAGAGGGCCTCCTAGCCTGCTTGCTACCTTGACTGAAGACCATTGCCCTGAACATTACTGTGGGATTCCTCGACGGTTACCGAAACAGAAGAATGCGGGGTGGTGCCTGCTGAAATGATTGAGATTGCCAGCATTGCGTACGCACCATTACTCCACTGCTGCCGCCACGCTGTGCCGGCTGCGCTCCACTACCGCACAGTTTGCTCCGCCACAAGTGTGCCCCGAATCTGCTCATGCTAATTGGCGATCCCCTACTACACATAACCTGGGGGCTCTAAATATACGGTAAAAGGAGCACGCCATTCCCTGCAGACTGGTGGTGGTGCTCCATCCATCGGGGAGCCCTGCGAGAGGTGCAGCCGTACTGCTCATCGACCTGGTTTTTCTCATGACCCGTGCACTGATGGGGTGGCCCACCAAATGATCCAGACGGGCCCCAAAGTGTGCACCTATCTGTGCCCTTCGCTAAGTACTGTCTCTGAGCGGCGGCCCTTATCCACGTCTGCAGCACTTTCTGCACGGCTGCTCCACCAGTGGGGACTCTGCTGTGGGCGGATTGCCGCGCCTGCCTGCACTTGCCTTGGGGGGCCTCATCTCAGCCCGGCTGGAAGGTACTGCTGGCGCCCCTTCCTGGCACACTCGGATCTCTGTCATAGCTTCGCACTGCAGTTCAGACCCTACGCTGATGGTGAGGCATTATCCTGGGTGATGTGATGTTGAGTTGCATCACCTGCCTCAACTCACGCACATCCTGATTCTACACGGGATTTCGGAGTAGCTGCACACCATACTTGCTCCCACCAGGAATACTCCTTAGTGTCTTCAGATACCGCCCCTGCCCTCCAGGCCCGACGGTGTTGTCTCACAGTGGGACCCCTCCAGCCACGCTTGGGTTGTACCTATATCTGGCACATGTTGGAGGTTACTCTGCCGCGACCTGCCCTTCGACTTAGGGGCCTACTAACCGCCTGTTCCACTACTTGCCACTTAACAGGCGGATTACTGTACTTGCCTCTGGCCATCTCAGCAGGTACTGCCACTAAACGTCCAGACTTCCACTGAACCGTGACATCTCCTCTTCCAGGTGGTGGCTTTAGTGCATTAGACAGCCTGGCCGCATTCAACCTATCCTCCAGATAGCTCCTCGGCGGGAGACACCCCACTGCTGCTCCTCCTGCTGCACACACAATACGTTACTTTTGCGCAGAATGGGGAAACCGGATGGCCGCCAGCCCAGGCTGACCTTTGACACCAAACAGGCCTCAACACGGTCTAATTTGGCTGATTTCGAACTGACTGGTAATGAACATTCGCAGACGCAGTGACCAGCCCCAGAGGAATGAAGTTAAAACCTAGCTCTTGGCTATGCAACACAGCCTTACTGATTTTTCTGGGAAGATGGGACACCATGAACAGCTGCCTAGGTGGATAAGCACGACAGGCAGTTAAAAGAGGCTGAACTGCATATTTAAGACACCCAGATGCAGCAACAGGTGTCACAAATGGGCAAGTTGTTAAAAGTTATCGCAGCCAAGAATGGGGACCTTGAAGCCCGCAGTCGACGGAATAATATCCGAGTCAAAAGTATTCCGGAGAGCCGCATGGAGGACTTCATCGAGTGCCTCCTGACCAGTGCTTAATTTGTGCCGGTGCTTGCCGGTGCTTAGTACTGGCACTAATTTATCAGGGCCAGGTCTACAGAACACCACCAGTCTACAAATGACAGCACGTCATATGGCAACTTCAATGTGGCATAGCTGTAGACTAGACAGTTTTAAAAAATGAATTTACCTGACTGGGCGCATCACACACTGGCCAGACAGGCCGACTCATAATCTATTTAGTCAATGAATGAATCCAATATATTCAGATCCACACAGTGATTCAGTCATGACGATCCCGATGCGCATTTTGGACTTGCTGTTGTTTAGGCAGCAGCTCTTGCCAGTGGGAGGGACACTGATTGGGCAGGGGGTTGGATTGGGGTCTGCAGCGGAAGCTGTGTGGCAGGCAGTGTCCGACGAATTATTTCAAGATGCCAATCCCTGCACGCCCGTACACACTGCGCCACGAGTTGCATGCGGTTGAGGTGGTTAGCCCAACCCGACATCGAGTGCAGGCAGCAGCACCAGCAGGCCTACGCCGCCTATCGAATAAAGGCATGCAGGCAGGCCGGCCAGTGCCCGGCCACCCACCACCACCAGTAAATGTAAGTACTAGCAGCCATAAGCCACTACCAACTCTGCTCGTTTTTAGGGCCAAGTGCTGTCTCTGGTGCCCCGAGCAGAGCCAGTCTGTGTCACCAGAGTAGCCTTTGGTGCCAACTTCGACCCCCACACCCCACCCTCCCTCTGAAACTGGGCGTTCATTAGTAAACAGGCTTGATGCGGTTCCGCCCCTTGGCACAGCTACCAGCCCATACTCATCCCTCTGTGAATGGCCATAATTTGGTGGGTGTGCTGAGAAACCGGAAGTAATTGCATGGCTGAAATATTTACCTCTGTGCCCTTTAAGGAACTTTTCTTTTTCAGTATGGAAAGCTTTTAGTAAGCGTGAACTGGGCCGGTTCAGAGCGACTCTCATTTGTAATGGATTGATCAGTGATAAAAATGGCCAAGGAGCTTGCATCCTTCTAAATTACCGTCTACGTCCCTAACCTTTGTTTTACATTGAAGGGGAGCATCTTGGTTTAGAAGAAAATACGATTCCATGGTTATTTTAAATTCATGTATACTTTAACAGGTTCATGGCCTTTTTGTTCCATAGTTAGGCCCTGTACGTGTCTGGTTTCCTTGGGCGTGGAGGCTCGTGGGTGGTGCGACGTGACAGTCACCGGCGTGTTAGCTTTGGCTCAGCTCCACATAATGTCAGGCTGGGTTAAATTAAAGACCCTGAACTGGCCCCTGCCCTTCTTCCAACCTTCTCCTGCCCTGGTCTGGGCCGGGAAGTGGCATTTTACTTTCATATGGTCAGGTGCCCCGTGCCCGGCGCCCAAGGCATGATTACTTAGGGCAGGCCTGAGCAATCATGCCTCCGGCGCCGGGTACTGTGTGCAAGTAAAATGCCACTGCCTGGCCCAGAGAAGGCTATAAAACGGCAGGGGCCAGTGCAGGGCCTTTAGTTTAACTTAACGTCAGCCGTGCTCCAAAGACATCGTCACTGCTTTAACTGCCAAAGTTGCTAGTGCCTTCCACCTCCTTCATGTGCAGGAGCCAACAGACCAGGGGTAGCACTAACACAGAACAGGAACGAAAATCAATGAAAGAAGTGCGACTGAGCCATCCTCACAATTGACACACTGGTGCGAGTTAAAAACAGATGATGATAGAAACACACACCAGGTACTTATGTACGCCACCCCCCCCCCAAATGTACAAGAAAGAAGAGTAGCTGTTTTGCTGGGAAGAGATAGATTCTTCGTTGCATGTAGTAAGTACTGCTGTGCTGTGCCTTTAAAAGTAAAGTGGCTGTCACGGGGAGGGGGTTCATCATGCAGGGTGTGTGTGTGTGTGTGCATGTGTGTGTGTGTGTGTGTGTGTGTGGGGTGCTATTGATTATATTGCGGATGTGTCCTAGTAAATGTAACTTAGTTATGTTTTTGAAGTATCTGTTCCCACTGAGTGTAATGTGCTTCTGCTGAAAAGTGCCTCATATATTGACAATCGGTTCATTAAAAGTAGAAGTAGAGAAAAACAGAAAGACAGTGATAAAGGGAGAAAAAGAATGGGGAAGAATGAGGTAAAGGGGCGGGGGTTCGGGTGTTGAATGAGAGGCATGAGGTGTAATCAAGACAACGCAGCCATAGTATTCACCACCTCGACCTTTGATAGCACTGACGGTACAAAAGGGGATGATGGACGGAGCGTTTGAGCAAATCAAACACTCACTCCCAGTCAACTGATCTAGGTTTAATCCATCACCATTCTTTAGCTCACTCAGCCACCCCAGTTCAGACATGGCTATATGCAAATCAGTCTGACCCTGTACCTCATGGGAACAGTCCAGTCCGAACTGCCAAGCCATGTCTTCCCTGGACCGGAAACAAGCATCCTGGGACCTGTTTCGGATTCATAATCCTCATCAGCCAGGCTATCTTCAATCCAGTGGCCAAGTGAGCAAGGGACTCACGTCCGGCGCTTGTACGAATACCGCCAAGGAACCTTTCCTGGCCTTTCCCTGTTATGAGCCCACTCCTGGGCACCCCCAAGGTGAAGTCAGTTTCGGACCTACCCCCTTTTCACATTGGCTGCCGCACTCTGCTCACACGCAGGCGGGACTTTCATTGCCTGTTCCCCGCTGTTAGGACCATTGCATGCCTTCTGGATGGTTCCACTTTCCTGCAACTCGATATTGACAGTTAGGTGTGTTATATATGCTCTGTACGGCTTACTGTTAGGTTTTTTTGTACTCTGTAGGTTTGTCCTGGATATTGCCAAGCACCCTTCCCTGTCTCTCTCCCTCCCTTCAACCTCCCCCGCCACCTGGGGACTGCGTTGCAGTTAGTGTTGGGAAACTGGAAGGTTTCGTAGCCCACGGGTGCCCGCCCTCATGGGAGATCCCCTGTACTGCTTAGTTCTTTTTTTTTCTTATTTGTTGGACTCTCTTGATCAAGACTGTAATGTCAAGAGTTTTGTGGGATCTGGGCAGGCAATCTCGTACCATCACAATTGGGGTGCTGTTGTGAGTGGAATTGTTCTGGGTGGGTACTACACTGCCAGAATTTTTGGGGTGCTGTTGTGGGTGGGGGGTGGTTTGAGAATGTTGCATATTAATGTTATGTATTTGATTCATCAGCAGATAAACATGCTAGCACACAACGACCTACTTACACACTTACTATACATTGGGACATCACTTATAGCACATCGCTACCTTTGAAATGCCTCCACATTCTGAACAGTTACGAATAAAATTGATTACATGGAATGCTAGAGGTCTTGGCGACCCACGCAAACGTTGACAAATACTGGCATACCTTGATAGACATCACATACAAGTTGCAATGCTTCAAGAGACGCACACTGACCCCTGCCGTCCTACTTTCTTCATCAGCAAATGGGCCTATGCCAAAGTGTTTTCCTCCTATTCTACATACCCGCGCGGCTGATCTTAGTCAAGAAAAACACACCCTTCATATTCGGTGCACTTTCAGTTAACCCTCAGGTAGGAGTTGCATGCTCTGTGGTACGCTGGGCACACAATCGGTTACGCTTGTTTGTTGCTACGGGCCAAACACTAATGATCCCGACAACTAAACTACACTATGGGGACAAGTACTTAAGGTAAGATGCACTCACATCATATGGGGGCGGTTTAATACTACCCTATGCCCTTCCATGGATAGGTCTAATCCTCTTCCACATCACTACACCAAAACTCAAGATACCCTTTCTCAGCTGCTTCTCGATCATGGGCTCATAGATGAGTGGCGCCATGTACACCCGGCTGAGAGAGAGGGCACATATTATACTTCAGTACACTCGTCCTGTTCGCGACTGGATTACTGGGTCTGCTCCCTGCGGTTGGTCCTTGGATTCTTTCGGCGGAGCATAGGACAGGACATAATCGGACAACGCACCGTTCTGTATGATGATTGCTCCCCCTAATCTGATTCCCACCCCGCGTTGCTGGAGACTCGTGCCAGAGGTATTACTGGATACTGTCTTTCAGACAGACCTTGGTGAAGAGATTACAGATTTTTTTACAAGAAATAAAGTCTTCCAGCATGAGAATGTGCTAATGCTAGCGAGCAAAGGCGGACAAGAAAGGAAGTTATATTTGCCCGCAAGATGTAAACACATCTTTGCTAATCCTCATTCAGTGCTTTACTGCGGGCAAATATAACTTCCTTTCTGGTCTGCCTTTGCTCGCTAGCATTAGCACATTATTTGTTGATACACTATCCACACTCTGTTTTTAACCTTGTCATCATGGTGACCGTCACAATAAAATTTATCTTTAGGCACCATGCTAGTCTATTTTAACACACCACTTATTTCACAAACACATATGTTTTGAGCACTGCAATTTTTCTGCCCTCAGCTTTATACATCACTACTTTTTGGCTTTCCATCACTGGTGGATCCATTACTAGGATTCACTCACGATAACAACAGTGAGTAACCTAGTGGATACCAGTTCATACTTCAAAATCCCAGATGATGAAGTTCCGCCAACGGGTGGGCTGATGGGTTTTCTTCCTTTCCCTCTTTTCACTCATCAGTATACACACACACACCCTCCTTGAGCAGACACTTTCTAGCCTTTTCAGACCAGTAGCACCCCCATGTTGTGTTTGTTGTAAGTAAGATTAGGGGATAGGGTGCACTCAGGTCATTAAACCTTTTCCCCTTCAGACCCTCCTCCACGTTGTGTTTTTTGGTACCCCTGATTTGATATCATTTTAATCGTGCACTACACTTTCACCTTTTTCGGTCCGGAAGAAACACCAGGGATCCTTTTGGACCAAATAAGGTGTGAAACATATCGACCTGATTAGTTACCTGGGCACATTACACCTGCATTGGTAACCCCGAACCTACAGGTTCTTTTTATCTCACCAAGGGTGCCTTCTTATTAAAAGTTTTTTCAAGGTACACCCTTAGGACTTTTTAAACACTCACCACATGCACAACTTTACACTTTCTCTAAGGACTCCACCCACACACCCACATGCACCATACGGCAGATCTCCGCTAAAGTGACCCTTCGGGGGACCCGTAGGGTATTGCACCGCCGGCCAGACGAGGAGCAACTGCCCGATGATGAAGCATGACATCCTTCGGGTGTGTGAGGGCATCATGAGACAAGATGTGTCTTTCCCAGCACCCCCCCTCAATCCAACCACGGAGTTCACGACCTAACACTCCTCTCACCTTACCCCCTCTTAGGAACAAATACTTTTCTTGGACCATTATATATGTACATCAAAGTTTCTAAATCCAGTAATAAAATGGGAAAATCATAGTAAGATAACATCTCATTTGTGTGATGAACAAATGCCAAACAATTAACAGAACATATTTTTTTCAGTTAATTCAAACAGCTACAGAACCACAAAATTATTTATTATTCTCACGTACTCTTATTGAACCGGCTACTTTTGAACGGTTTGCTCTGGAGGAATAGTTTGAATTTCTTGAAATTATACTTGCAAAAATGTCCTGAAAAAAACATCAGCACCAGCAGAACATTGGAATTCGATATGGGTGTGCAGTGCTTGGTACAAGGTGGTAGTTGAAGGGGCTTGAGTGGGAGGAGCGTGGTTCTTCACTTTGAGGGGTCAGGACCGGAAACTGGGATCATCCATGGGCTGATCTGACAGCATCTAATACTTCAAAGAACGACTGGACAACAACGCCTACAACAGCAAAGAACTCTTCAGCACCGTCAAAGAGTTCTCCAACCCCAGCACCGGAAACAACGACATCGCTCCCTCGCAAGACCTCTGTGACTCACTCGCCTCATTCTTCTCATTCTTCCACCGCAAGATCGCCGAACAACACAACAGCTTCGGGGCACCAACCACGCACCCCACCACCGAACCAACGCTTCCCACCATCACCCTCCGCGCCTGGACCCCGGTCAGCACCGAAGACACCATCAGCTCAATGAACACCATCCACTCCGGATCCCCGACCGACCCCTGCCCCCACCACGTTTTTAACAAGGCCGACTCCACTATCACACCCAAACTCAAGGACATCATCAACACCTCCCTCGACACCGCCACCTTCCCGGAGAGCTGGAAGCACGCCGAAATCAGCGCCCTCCTGAAAAAACCAACAGCAGACCCCACCGACCTCAAGAACTTCCGCCCCATCTCGCTTCTCCCGTTCCCAGCCAAGGTCATCGAGAAGACCTTCAACAGAGAGCCTTCCTCGAGACGAATGAATCCCTCGACCACTCACAGTCTGGTTTCCGAACCAACCACAGTACAGAGACCGCCCTCATCTCAGCCACAGACGACATCAGATCCCTGCTCGACAACGGGAAAACAGTGGCCCTCATCCTCCTGGACCTCTCTGCAGCATTCAACACTGTCTGCCACCGCACCCTAGTGCAGCGCCTACGCAACATCGGAATCCAAGAGAAGGCACTGGAATGGATCATCTCGTTCCTCACCGGAGAGTCCGCCTCTCCCCGTTTAGATCAGAGGCCACCGAAGTCATCTGCGGCGTACCACAAGGTTCATCACTCAGCCCCACCCTCTTCAATATCTACATGAGCCCCCTCGCAGCCATCGCACGCCAACACAACCTCAACATCATCTCCTACGCCGACGACACCCAGCGGATCCTCTCCCTCACCAACGACCCAGCCACTGCCAGAACCAACCTACACGAAGGGATGAAAGATGTCGCCGAATGGATGAAGAACAGCCGCCTGAAACTGAATTCAGACAAGACGGAAGTCCTCATCCTGGGATCCTCGCCCTCCGCCTGGGATGACTCCTGGTGGCCCCCTGCCCTGGGCACCACTCCCAAGCCAACGGATCACGCACGCAACCTGGGCTTCCTCCTGGAATCCTCCCTCTCGATGACCAGACAAGTCAACGCCGTGTCCTCATCATGCTTCAACACCCTGCGCATGCTCCGCAAGACCTTTCGATGGATCCCCACCTAAACCAGGAAGACGGTCACCCAGGCACTCGGCACCAGCCGCCTAGACTACGGAAGCACCCTCTACGCCGGAACCCCAGCCAAACTCCAGAAAAGGCTCCAACGTATCCAGAACGCCTCCGCACGACTCGTCCTGGACATCCCCCGACACAGCCGCATCTCCGGCCACCTGAAAGACCTACACTGGCTCCCCGTCAGCAAGAGGATCACGTTCATACTCCTCACCCACGCACACAAAGCCCTCCACAACCTGGGGCCCAAGTACCTCAACAACCGACTGACCTTCTACACTCCCAACCGCCAGCTGCGATCAACCAAGCTCGCCCTCGCCACCGTTCCATGCATCCGCAGAGCCACCGCCGGAGGAAGATCCTTCTCCTACCTGGCAGCCAAGTCATGGAACTCCCTCCCCACCCACCTTTGGCAAACCCAGGACCACCTCACCTTCAGGAAGCAGCTCAAGACCTGGCTTTTCGAGCAATAAACGGACCCCCCTCCCCCAGTGCCTTGAGACCCGCCCGGGTGAGTAGCGCGCTATATAAATGCTATGATTGATTGATTGATTGATTGATTGATTGATAGGCTCTCCGTCAGTCAGACCAAGTACCATGCATCAGCCATTAGACTAACACATTTTAGTGCTGGAGTCCGCATCACTGCACTAAAATGCATTCATCATTCATATACGACAATGTGGGAATCATGAGAGCTTTACTAAAAGAAGCTTGGGCACAAGCTTATTGTTCATTGCCGCTCAGCCTGCTGCCCCAGGCAATTGTTTTTTTAGCCTGGCAGCTTCGGCAAACCTGTTGCGATGGTGACCGAGACTCTTCTTGAGTCTAGCAGGTTGATACATTGTTTCCAAGTATCAAAAATAATCTGTTCTCTGCAGGCAGGTCTAGCTCTAGAGGTCGTGGGGCATGAGAGAGATAGATGACTTTCAACATAAGCAACAGCAAGTCCTGGCCCATGCTCATGTGGATTCAGCGCCTGTTTTCCAGGCATGTCCATGCATCACTGGTCAAGGCTGCAGCTCCAGCATGTCCACTGTTGCAGTGCCCGCTGTGGGAAGATGAATGGCAGGACCCTGAGTGGACACTAACTCACCGGTCATAGAGGGCATCAGGTGCCGGTGGCCACAGCGCAGTATGTTTATCGCTACTGGGGAGACTAATCACATGGCTCTTCCTGCTCTCTACTCTTAATGCCCGGCCCCTCCTCGTATATCACTCCCTATTAGGTAGCTGAGAGACAACTTGAATATTGAAGCATAAGCTGGGCCCAGGTCATGGAGACGTGACCAGATGCTGTAGAAACCGGACTTTCCCAGCTAAGTTCTTTGCTCCATTTCTGGTTACAATAACACAGAGCTTTCTCCAGGTCCAGCCATTATGTGCATCAGGTGCCATCTGATCCTGTACTTTAATCCTCATGTAGTGTAACAGCTTTACAGCCCTGTGACTTTAGAGACAGAGGCAGTCCGTCATTCACTCTGAGCACTCCGCCTAGTGCAGAGGAATCAGGGCAGAACTTTTTCTGGGTAACGTTTTCATTTCAATTTTATATAGTGCAACCTTGAACCGAAGATATCAGAAAGCTCAAGTTGGCTGCGCTACTACAGACTTTTAAAAGCTCTACCAGCCTGTAGCAGCAGCAGCAGCAGCAGATCGCCATACGGGCTGAAGCAAGGCAGGCCACGCCAGGCCTGGCCTACCTCATGTAGTATTCTGCAATGCCCTTGTTGTTATACTAGAGGGGACTGGTCAGGACAAGATTGGCTCTAATGGGTGGTAATGGGCCTATAATGGACTGGGCAGGACCACACTGGCTCAGGTTAATGTAAATGGGGCTAAAATGGTTTTGAACTTGCTGGGCTGGCTCTGGTGGATGTACAGGGTTATAGTGCATAAAGCAGGGGTAGATCTGCTGGGTGTGTATAGGGTTTTTCAGCTGGGTGTGTATAGGGTTTGAAGACAATCACCAGGGCTGGATGCTTCTAGGTCTGTTAACAGAGTTAGAAAGTACTGGGTTGGGTCATGCTACTTCTGAAGGGCAATATCTTAGAATGGACCATATAGTCAGCGTAGTGTTTCTTATTGCTCAAAAGGTCATATTTTGTGATACTGAACATTTCAAAAATATATCATGACTTAGTTTTACTTGCAAGAAATTGTCACTCAATTTGTCACACATTAGGCAGTACTCATAAGTACACACACTATGGAAATGGCACACATAAGCAATCTGAAAACTTGTCAGCTATGCTCCAGTCTCAAACCGGCAGTCCGGTCATGATCATCTCGATGCGCAGTAGGGCTTTTAAAGCCTTAGTAGTTCCCCCGGCATTGATGCTCCCTCCACCCACCTGACCCCAGTCACCGCACTGACAGACTTGACTGTACAGCCATCCTTAGTGTGTACAGTACTATCACACACGGTGTCACTGTGCAGCTCAGCTCTGTGTGCATACTGTTGTGTGCAGACTCCGTCCGTTATACTCATGACGAGCTCAGCTCGTCATGCAGTACACTGGGCGTGTGCTTATGACGAGCTAAGCTCGTCATGAACAATGGAAATCTGAAGACTTCAGCACTGAGCGGGAATTGCTGTAGCATTCAAGGTGTTAACACCTTCCCTGCGCCGCAAACTCTGGCACGGGGGGACTTGGGGGTGGCGCGGCGCTTCGATGCTCATGACGGCTCCACGTCGTCTTGAGTCACGGGCGGCGTGTGCTCATGACAGCGTGGTGCCGTCATGATCCCGCCTGCTCATTAATTCACCCGCACAGGCGGGGAATTAGTGCCGCGTGGGCAGAGCGGCAGCGGTATGCCAGCTCCACGTCGTCATGAGCACACACCACCCGTGACTCATGACGGCGTGGAGCCGTCATGAGCACGGAAGGGGTTAAAGCAGCTGCTGCAGTGCAGCGCAACCAGACTCACTGCTAATGATACGCAAGCATTTGGGAATATATTGAACTGGTAATTTTTAAGTTGCTCAATGAATCAATCTCATCCCGTCCGGCTCACAGTGAGCGAATCACATACCCTACTATCTGTTTCGCTCTGTGAAGCGCTTGATAAATATAAACATTATCTGGACCAACGGCACCGGCAGAAACAGTGCCCTCATGTGGAATCTGATGGCGGCACCTTGATGTTGGTATTTTCTGGCAAAATGCTTGCCCCCTGGGTCCTGCGCTATCTCATGGCCCGACAGAGCAGGCACTGAGGTGACCTTCAATTTCTGGTCCTATGCAGCAGTTTTAAGCTCTTCTTAGAGTTTGTCATTGCCAAAATGGGTGTAATTTCTGATATTTATGTATCCCTGGTCTTCATTGCTTAATTTTGCTGGCGAAAAAGTGTCACTCATAGTCATTGAAGGTCACTCATAATTACACTGAAATTATGAAAATGTCACACATAAGCAATCTGAAACCTTGGCAGCTATGCTCTTGTACTTCCTTCTATGGTTAGGATCATTGCTTTAAACAGGAAGGTTCTGTCCGGTACTGAGTACTGCCCTTTTTTCATTTTAAAGGTAGAATACATACATTTGTCAGCACTGTTGCAAAACAATTATTGGCAGTTAATGGGAGTACCGGCACTTCTAAGTAACAAACAGGTACTCTAAAGAGTGAAAGCCTGTACTTCTGTATTTCCATTTAAAGCACTGGTTAGGATACACTACGTGTACTGGTGTAATCTGACTTGTGCTGATTTAAAGCACCTTCGGGTGAGTCTGATTTACATTAAAAATGGGGGGGGGGGGGGGGCCTACGGCAAATGAGGATACCGTTACAGTGCATTGTTTTTTGTGTCAACAAAGATTTTATAAGGGTTTCTTTCGATGCAAAGTGAAGCTGTTACCCAGTTTCTTGAGTAGGGCGGAGACGTCCATGGGAGCGTCGATCACTTACATCTGCTGCCCGTCGGCTTGAACTGAAATATAAACAGAAAGGAAGTCATGCACCAGCAACTTTCACTGCATAACAAACTAGAAAAGCAATGAAAAACCACGGCAGTCTTTCTAATACGAATTATAAAAAAACATCCACCTAAGACCTAGTTACCTCTTCCTTTTTCTCAATTATATCCACTCTCGCCTTTTTTAAGAAGTCCACAAGTACAGGCAGCAAGTTAACTTACCTGCAACCACTTGCATGCTATGCTCACAACCCGCCCCTTTCGCTTCTCAAACCCGCCACTGAGTCCGCGTCTAAAAAACGGACTCAATCGCGTTCCAATTGGCACCCCTGGGGCACTATACAAATTAACTTCAAGGGGGCACTGCGGTTTCGCCCCAGGGGTACCTTTGAAAGATATAATAGGGATACGAATTTTATTTAAGGCACGCCCTCTGTCGTTGAGTCGAGACCAAGACTCGAACCTTGTTTCCCCTGTTCCTAAATCAGTAGCGCTGTCCGCAGCCTGCGTTATTTTAGGCAGCTCTTTGTGAGTGACAACATCCTCGATAATAAGAAACGGCTAGAGTAACAATTCAGAACCGCGAACGTGCTTATTGCTGGCTCTATGAATAGAATCACTAGTTTTGCAGCTATTATTGCCCAATATCTTTTCAGAACCTGAGGCTCTGTTTATGCTGGATTTTCTTTTCTGTTTGCTCACCAGCCAATTAAAAACACGAACAGCAATACCTAGTAGGAATGTGTAACAAACAAAACACGTGATGCTGCAAAATGTGTACACACAGCACTAGTAACATATAAAATACTCCTGTCTTAGTCTGTTCCTCTTTCTTTGCTGCTCACAGCAGCTGATAAGCCCCTTTATCTTTATGTATCATATTTCATCTGTTAATGTGTATTTTCTTATTTTTATTGACCTAGCTAACTTTTGCCCATTATGCTTGCAAAGCTTATCCCTGTCGGATTAACACCAGCTCACTCAACTCACATCACAGTCTAGATCGGGTCGTAATGTCGACCTAGGGGTGTTCACCTCAGCACCCTCGGGCTGTTATTAAGTTTTGGTATGTCCCAAAGTCACATGATCGCAGGAGTTGAATAAAAGGAACGGAGCTGCACAATCGATTGTTCTGCACCAGCTACGATCCTTGGTGTCAGTCTGAGTCATTGCGCAGCCTGGACACGCAGCATAATTTTGAAGCCAACGACCCCCCCCAGCTGTTTTCTTTGGCCCCAGCCACGTCACCAAGGTTTTGCGCTCTCCCAGCCCCTATCTCTGGCCTTTAGTTGGTGCAGCCTACCACACAGTGACAGCTTTCTGGACTGTGTACACCACACACATGCACACAGGTGGACCGCCCCTGCCCCATTCTTTTACTCTCACTCCCAATAAAAGAGGGCGCCAGGGATCTTCGGACCTGCCAAGCAGCAGCCACCGCCCTGTTACAGCAGACTAAAAGAAAAGAGGCAAAAAAATCAAAGCCTCCTGGCTGCTGTTAGACGGACCGGGAGGGTCGGCCGAGATTACGGGGAGAGGTCTCCAGGGAGAGCCGTCTCCAACGACTGTACAGATAAGTAACTTCCCCCCCACAGACGGACACCACACAAGATTGAAGGTTAACGAGACTTTATATGCAATTCTTAGGTTACGTTGATATGATACAAGGAGGTCTGGACTCAGGGGTCCCCTCGGTTCTGATCTCTGGTTGAGGAAAAGGGTAGCGGGACAGTCTTAGTTACCAATGCGTAAAATAGCTCTCAATCCTCGAGCTCGGCGTGTTTGCTGATCGGGCCGTGGAGGAGCCAAGCAGGTCCCGAGATGGATGAAGGATGGTCGACGGGCCGTGGAGAAGCCAAGCAGGTCCCGATGAAGATGACGGTTACAACGGTCCGCGGCCTCGCCAGCAGATCCGGACGACGGTGAAGGATGAAGGTTACGACGGCTGTGGCAGCGCCAACAGGCAGGACGATGGTGCACAGGACAGAGCTACGGCAGCGCCAGTAGTCCGTCCAGGATGAGTTCCTCTTACGTCTCTCGACTCCAAGATACAACTGTCTTCCTGCTCTGGAGCTGCCCCAGTTATAGGGCTGGCGTGCTTTGATGTCCGGACCCTCGCACTTGGAGGTCGGGGGGTCCGGGATGAGGGAGTCCAGACACCCAGCAGGGGGGTGGAGCCAGCGCCCGGGGAGGCGATGGGCGAGCGGCACTGGGCGGGGGAGAGCCATCGGCACCTCTTTCTCCCATTGACTTGCCAAGTAGCCCGCTTACCTCCTGGTTGGAGGGTGGTGCCGGAATGTCTGAGGCCGGGCTAGGCCCAGGGTTGAGGTCGATCGGGGGCCAGGCGGCCTCGTGGCGAAGTGTCCAAGATGGCGGCCCGGGCTGGGCGCATGGGCCGGCAGTGGATCGGACCCACGAGGTTATCATGTTCGAGGGCAGGGGTCCCTGAGGGGACGTAGGACGGGCAATGGTGGTGTGTGGTGCTTGCGTGACTGGGCTCGGGCCTGGTCGAGCCGGGGGAGAATGGCCCGTCATGTGGCCTGTCCAACATGCGTCCCCCCCAGCTGAAGGCGGGGAGAGTTACCCATCCTCTTGGGGACTCTCTTCGTCGAGGCGGAAAAACCGGGACAGGCCATCCGCGTTGGCGTGGTCGGACCCAGGCCGGTGTTCGACTGTGAAGTCCATACCTTGCAAGGAGATGGACCAGCGTAGCAATTTTGGGTTTTCCCCCCGCATATGCATCAACCACTGCAGGGGTCGGTGGTCAGTCTGCACCCGAAAGTGGGTGCCAAAAAGGTAGGGCCGGAGCTTCTTGAGGGCCCACACCACCGCGAAGGCTTCCCTCTCTATGGTGCTCCAGCGTTGTTCCCGTGGTAGGAGTCTCCGGCTGATGAAGGCCACCGGTTGATCAAGGCCTTCGGTGTTCACTTGGGACAGGACCGCCCCAATGCCCTGGTCGGAGGCGTCCGTCTGGACGACGAACTCCCGGCTGTAGTCTGGGGCCTGGAGCACAGGAGCGGAACACATGGCGGCCTTTAACTGTTCGAATGCCGCTTGACACTCTGGGGTCCAGTTCACCTTCTTGGGCTGATTTTTTGACGTGAGTTCGGTGAGGGGCCCCACAATGGTACCATAGTCTTTCACGAACCTTCGGTAGTAGCCCGTGAGGCCCAGGAAGGCTCGCACCTCAGTTTGAGTGATAGGGGGTTGCCAGTTCTGGATGGCGGCGATTTTCAGCTGTAGAGGGGCCACTAGGCCGCTTCCCACCTGGTGTCCGAGGTAGGTCACCGACCCTTGTCCAATTTGGCATTTGCTGGCCTTGATCGTGAGGCCAGCTCGCTGAAGGGCTTGCAGCACTGCTTGGAGGTGGTGGAGGTGCTCGGTCCAATGGTGGCTGTACACAGCGATGTCGTCCAGGTAGGCGGCGCTGAACTCTTCGAGCCCCGCCAGGACCTGATTGACGAGCCGTTGGAAAGTCGCTGGGGCATTCTTCATGCCGAAGGGCATGACCGTAAAATGATAGTGGCCATCGGGGGTGGAGAAGGCAGAACGTTCTTGCGCTCGGGGGGTGAGGCCGATCTGCCAATAACCTGCCGTCAGGTCGAAGATGCTGAGGTAGCGGGCAGCGCCCATTCGGTCGACAAGTTCATCTGCCCGGGGGATGGGGTGTGCGTCCGTTCTGGTGACTTCATTCAGGCCCCGGTAGTCGACACAGAACCGGAGTTCTGGTGTGGTTCCGGGGGCGGCTGCTTTGGGGACCAGTACGACCGGGCTGGCCCATGGACTGTCTGAGGGCTCGATGACCCCGAGCGTGAGCATCTTAGCTACTTCCGCCTGGATGCAGGCCCGTACCCGATCAGGTACGCGGTAGGCCCGGTGGCGGATAGGAGGGCTGTCTTCGGTGTCCACATCGTGCACACACCAGGAAGTGACACCTGGGGTGAGGGAGAACAGACTGGCGAACCGTGATAGGAGGGCTTGGCACTCTTGGCGTTGTTCTCTGGTGAGGGTCTCCGAGAGTCGGACCCCATCCACGGAGCCGTCTTGCTCCTGGGTCCGCAAGAGGTCAGGGAGAGGCTCGGAGTCGTCTTCAACCCCATTGTCTGTGGCCATCAAGAGGCTGAGTTCTGTTCGTGCAAAGTGGGGTTTCAGTCTGTTGGTGTGGAGGACTCGGAGCGGATTCCGGGCGGACTCCATATCGATCAGATAGGTGGCAGGACCCTTGCGCTCGATTACCTTGAAGGGTCCCGTCCATTTGTCTTGGAGAGCGCACGGCTCTGTGGGGGACATTACCCAGACCTGTTGCCCCGGCTCGAATTCAATGGATGAGGCGTTCTGGTCATACCATTTCTTCATGTCCTCTTGACTGGCCTCTAGGTTGGCTTTTGCTAGGTCTCTGAACCGCCGGGACTGGTTGCGGAGGGTGAGGAGGTACCGGAAGACATCTGGAGGACTCTTGGCCGGAGGCGTCTCCCAGCCTTCTTTGATCAGGCTGAGTGGCCCCCGTACTGGGTGCCCATAGAGCAGCTCGAATGGGCTGAAGCCTAGGGACTTCTGTGGGACCTCCCGGTAGGCGAAGAGGAGGCACGGCAGTAGCACGTCCCACTGGCGACGGAGGGGCTCTTCCAATCCCCCGATCATCCCTTTTAGCGTGCGATTGAACCGTTCAACAAGTCCGTTTCCTTGGGGGTGATAGGGGGTCGTGAAGCGGTAGGTGACCCCACACTGTTGCCAGAGGGACTTCATATATTTAGAAATAAAGTTCGTGCCTCTGTCACTGACGACTTCTCGGGGGAACCCCACACGGGAGAAGATCCCCATCAGGGCCCGGCCGACCACTGGGGCTGTCACGGTCCGGAGAGGAATAGCCTCAGGGTAGCGGGTGGCGTGGTCCACTAGTACCAGGATGAAGCGATGGCCTTGTCTTGTACGCGGGTCCAGGGGTCCCACAATGTCTATCCCGACCCTCTCAAATGGGGTCGTGACTACTGGAAAGGGTTGCAGGGGGGCCTTTAATTTGCGGCCGCTCTTCCCACTGGCTTGGCACGTGGGGCAAGATCGGCAATGCTGGTGCACATCGTTTCTCATTTTGGGCCAGAAGAAGTGGGTCACTAGGCGGCTGTAGGTTTTATCTTGTCCCAGGTGCCCTGCCAGGGGGACATCGTGGGCCAGATTTAGCAGGAAGTCTCTAAAGCGGAGGGGCACCACTAGTACTCGGTTGGCCCCCAGCTCGGCGATTCGTTGCTCGCTGTACAATAGATCATTGTCCCAGTAGACCCAATGAGTTCCGGAGGTATCCCCTGCGCTTTGGGCGAGCGCTTGTTGTCGGAGTCCCTCAAGGGAGGGACAGGTCTTCTGTTCCTGACGAAATTGTTCTTGTGTGGGTCCCCCTTCTTGAGCCCACTGGTCAAGATTAGCGAGGTCGGAAGGTTGAGCAAGTTCGAGGGGGATGCCATGGTCGGGGGTCTCGGCGGGGGCGACCGGAGGTGGTGGCGCCGGCCATTCTGGTTCTTCCGGGTGATGGTTGGCACGGGCGGCCATGGACCGGGTGGTGACGCACGCCCAGTCTGGGACGCCCAACATCCCCAAGTGTTCTTTTCGCTCCACGGCTGCCCACGGGGAGCTTTCCAGGTCATTTCCGAGGAGGCAGTCCACGGGGGCGTCGTCTCGGACCGTTACCTTCAACATGCCGGAGACCCCTCCCCACTCAAAGGGGACGCAGGCCATCCGACACAGACTCTCCGAGTTGTCGGCTGATCGCACAGGGCAGAGAATGTTCGGTAGATATTGTTCTGGGGTCACCAGATGACAGCGGACGGCTGTCACACTGGCCCCGGTGTCTCGAAGGGCTTCGGCCCGTTGTCCATTGATGCTCACCCATTGGCTGTACTTCTGGGTGTTAGCGGGTAGGGGGACCCGCGGGACCATGTCTCTTCCCCCTAAGCACGCGAGAGTCATGGCGGCTGGCTCCCACTCTTGATACTCTTGCTCGTCTGTTTCTTGTTCTTCGGAGATCTGTTCTTCCCCTAGTGCCGCGGCGGCCACATGGCGGGGTTTTGGACTCTGATACTGCGGGCAGCTTGGGTCGTTTGCATAGTGGCCGACTCGTTGGCATCGGTGACATGTAACATTGGCTCTGTATCCCGGTCGCGCCGGGGTGCTGCCCCGGTTGGCCGGGGGGGTGGTGCTGGTAGTGGGGGCGGCCGGAGTGTTGTCTCTTCCTCGTCCTTGGCCCCCTCCTCCTCCTCTGGGTCGGTGGTGACCATTGTTGTTCCTGTTCTGCTCGTAGAACCCATTCCGGCCCACTCTGGTGATCTCCCACCGGTCAGCTTCGGCTGCGAGCTGCCGGGGATCGGTTAACTTACTGTCGAGGAGGTGTTGGCGTAGTTCAATGAAGCAATTGTTGGACAGATGCTCCCATACCATCAGATTGAACAGCTGCTCGTAGGTCGTGACGTTGTTCCCTCTGATCCAGCCTTCGAAGGCTCGGCTAAAGTACGTTACATAGTCCACCCAAGTTGTACCTGGAATGCGTGTGCAGTCTCGGAACCTCTGACGGTACATCTCGGGCGTGAGGCCATAGCGGGTGAGGAGGGCCGCTTTCATATGGTCGTAGGAGGTCATCTGGTGGTCTGGGAGCTGTAACAGAGTATCGCGGCCCTCATTGAGGAATTTGCCCCATAGGCCGGCTCCCCAGTCGGCTCTATCGATCCGGTGCGCAGTCATCGCGATTTCATAGGCCTTAAACCATTGCTGGATGTCGTCTTCTCGAAAATATTCTCGGACCACATCCTTGGGGATGTGCACTTTTTTCTCCGTGGTCCCTGGGGTGGACGGTCTGTCGGGCACCCCTAGCTCTTTATTCTGCTTGCGCAGGTTGATCTCGGCTAGGTTCCGTTCGTGCTCGTACGTTAGTCTTTTTTCCTCGAGCTCCCTTTGCCTCTGTTTCTCCTCTCTTTCTTCTCGGAGGCGAAGGTGCTCTAAGTTTATTTTTTGCTCGGCCAATTTGAGTTCTATGTCCATCTTGAGTCGGGCCATTTCGAGTTCGTGTAGTCGGGCTTTTTCTCGTTCTTGGATCTCGTCTTGCGAGAGGCTGGTTCTTTGCCCCTCAGGGGCCGTGTTGGTATTTTTCGCGGTGCTTTGCTCAGGGGCTTCGACATCCCCGGTCTCTGCCCAAGATTCTAGGGCCTGCTTAAAATCGTCCTTGGTACTTAGTCCGGTGGTAGCGATACCTAGTTCGATGCAGAACTGCTTTAGTTCACGATGGCTGTATTCCTCTAGTTTTTCCATTTGGAACTTCTCAGTTGATCCGCTCTCTTTAGTCGACATTGTTGTTCGTTGTGGGGTGAGCTACTCTCTGTACGTTATGCGGTGATTCGGATCGCGCCGCTGGCCACCAATGTTAGACGGACCGGGAGGGTCGGCCGAGATTACGGGGAGAGGTCTCCAGGGAGAGCCGTCTCCAACGACTGTACAGATAAGTAACTTCCCCCCCACAGACGGACACCACACAAGATTGAAGGTTAACGAGACTTTATATGCAATTCTTAGGTTACGTTGATATGATACAAGGAGGTCTGGACTCAGGGGTCCCCTCGGTTCTGATCTCTGGTTGAGGAAAAGGGTAGCGGGACAGTCTTAGTTACCAATGCGTAAAATAGCTCTCAATCCTCGAGCTCGGCGTGTTTGCTGATCGGGCCGTGGAGGAGCCAAGCAGGTCCCGAGATGGATGAAGGATGGTCGACGGGCCGTGGAGAAGCCAAGCAGGTCCCGATGAAGATGACGGTTACAACGGTCCGCGGCCTCGCCAGCAGATCCGGACGACGGTGAAGGATGAAGGTTACGACGGCTGTGGCAGCGCCAACAGGCAGGACGATGGTGCACAGGACAGAGCTACGGCAGCGCCAGTAGTCCGTCCAGGATGAGTTCCTCTTACGTCTCTCGACTCCAAGATACAACTGTCTTCCTGCTCTGGAGCTGCCCCAGTTATAGGGCTGGCGTGCTTTGATGTCCGGACCCTCGCACTTGGAGGTCGGGGGGTCCGGGATGAGGGAGTCCAGACACCCAGCAGGGGGGTGGAGCCAGCGCCCGGGGAGGCGATGGGCGAGCGGCACTGGGCGGGGGAGAGCCATCGGCACCTCTTTCTCCCATTGACTTGCCAAGTAGCCCGCTTACCTCCTGGTTGGAGGGTGGTGCCGGAATGTCTGAGGCCGGGCTAGGCCCAGGGTTGAGGTCGATCGGGGGCCAGGCGGCCTCGTGGCGAAGTGTCCAAGATGGCGGCCCGGGCTGGGCGCATGGGCCGGCAGTGGATCGGACCCACGAGGTTATCATGTTCGAGGGCAGGGGTCCCTGAGGGGACGTAGGACGGGCAATGGTGGTGTGTGGTGCTTGCGTGACTGGGCTCGGGCCTGGTCGAGCCGGGGGAGAATGGCCCGTCATGTGGCCTGTCCAACAGCTGCCACTCGCACAGACCCAAAAAGCAATAAGATTACGTCTGTCCCAACTATTGAGCCTTTCTTCAAATGTGGCTCTGCTTCTTCACAATTGGTCAAGTGGGCCACGTAGGTTTACCACCTCGAAACTTACTTTGTCGCTGACAGAAGTTGCCCATTGCTTCTCCATCTAGGTGGCACACACATTCATAAACTCTCCAAGATGGTAGCTGAAGCTGGCACTCCCTACACTTACACCACTCTTGAAGCAGCTCTGGCCATGCACTTTGCACCCCTGGCCAACTTGTTTCATGCTCCGTCAAGCCCGGCAGATTCCTGACCAAATTTGTGCCAGGCTCCGGTAGCTCATGAGCACCTGCACCCTCCGTGATGAGCTTAACGAGATCTGGGTACAGTTCGTCTGGGTCTTCTCCTCAGCAAAACTGTGAGAGCAAATTATGCAGGTCCCCTGGATGAGCAAGGCAGACATTCTCATATTGGGCAGATCAAAGGAACCCAGATGGAGGCAGCACTCCAATGCACCATATAGACGGAGGCCGTCATCCAGATGACCAGCGACAACAAGACGGCAACCAGGCGTGATTGCCCGAAAACAAGCCAAAAAGTGTCAGTAATGTAGAGGTACCACCTCACATGCTAGAAAATGCCTGGCGAAGGGGGGAAAAGTGTTCAGAAAGATGAATCACTATACCAAAGTTTGCCGATCTACACCCCCTCAGAAAAGCCCTGTTAGAATTGGGGGTCTCTAGTTGGCAATGGTTCGCACCTTTGTCCAAATAGAGACCATTCCTTTTAGTCAGTATAAGGGAGATACACTACTGAAATAATCCCTGCTCACCACCTTGATAGTTTGGCACAAGCAGTCAGGCTTATCTCAGAGGCAGTGTCTGAAGCATTTGGACATAACCAACAGTAACACAGTAAAAACACTACAAAAAGTACACCACACCAGTTTTAGAAAAATAACCAATATTTTTCTGTGTAAACAAGACCAAAATGATAAGAATACTTTAAAATGCAGTTCCTTAAAGGCGGTAGCTCAGTCTGGGGGCTACAGAGGTGCTGAAAACAACAGAATCCAACAGTTCCAGCCGAACGCTTTGGTGCAGACCAGCGTTAGTGTCAGCAGACTTGTAAACAGTACCTTTGGTTCTGGCCAACCGTGACTCATCTAGGAAAGGCAGTTCACACCTCACGCCCCCCCCCCCCCCCCCCCAGTGGCTGTCTGAAGAGAATGCACATCCCAGCCCCTGTCACTTTAAAGCTAGACAGTCAATCCACAACCTAGCAGAGGCACAAAGGTTGGCTAAGCAAGAAAATACCTATTTTCAAAAAGTGCTATTTTCAACTACAGAACATAAAAATCATCTTTACTATAATATGCATTTCTACATTCTCAGTTCAGGCATACTAAACTCCATCTCCCTATCTTGTCCCAATGGGAAGATATACTTGCTAAATGTTACCAAATATTACCCATTCTATCCTATGGGACAGATAGCCTTTCAACAGTGAAACACTAATTTCACTGTATTTTACCATCAGGACATGCCACACATATCAGGACATGTCCTACCTTTCACATACCCTGCACCCTGCCCATAGGGGTTCCTTGGGCCTATCTTAGGGGTGACTCACATGTAATAAAAGGGAAAGTTGGGGTTTAGCAAGTGGGTGCACTTGACAAGTCAACATGGCAGTAAAAACTGGTGAATACGGACTACCTTATTGATGGCTCGCATCTACTACTCTGCCTCCCCATTGGCTTGAGGCCAGTGCAGAGTGATTTTGCGATGCTTTGTGCTCCTGAACAGCACACAGCTGGTGAATTCCTTGCTACTGAAGGTGGGGCCATAGACCATGCGTATTTCTTTAATCAGGCGGTGGGTGGCTATTACATTTTCAAACTTTGGTATTGCTTCTTTGGCTGATGTGAATTGTACGATTTCCACCTCAGGGTCAATTGTGGCAAACAGGTGTTGGCCATCCAAATGCCTGCCAATGGGCAGTCTGGAGATCTTAGTGTGGAGGCAGAGGAGCCTATTCCTAGGATGGATGTGCTTTTCGGATGAGGGAACCCTCCACTCCAAGCAGCAATGGTTTGTCCCCTAAGGAGCTAGAGGACAAGTGGGAGGCAAGAAAGTTTGAACTGGAAAAACACCAGCTGGAGAATGTGAAGGAAGACAAAAGAATAGCCATGGAGGAAAGGAAGATGATCTTGGATCATGAGCGTGGTATTAAGGAGCTGGAGCTATGAAGTAGGTCCAGCACAGATGGTGGCAGCAATTACTCAGTGCAGGCATATAGAATTGTGCACATCCCCAAGAATGTAGGCAAGGAATTCAAGAAGGGGGTGACATACAAAGATGGTTTTACGGTTATGAGGCATCTATACACATGAATGGGGTCCCTGAGAAGAATTGGGTAGCAGGATTGTGGCCACTTTTTCCATAAGATGGGAGGGACTCTTTAGTGGCTTTGGGTAATGGGCAGAGCCTCACCTACGCTGACATGAAGGAAGCCCTTCTCACCAGGAATGGTCTCACTCCTCACAGGTACAGGGATCAGTTTAGGTCCTATAGGAAAACTGATGTAAACACTTGGTTGGAATGTGTGGATTCTTTTTGCAGATCACTGGATTGTTGGGTGAAGTCAGTAATGTGACAGATTTTCTGGAGCTCTACAATTTGAATGCATGGGATCGCTTGTCTAGTCTATGTTTTGCAGAGCTGCGCCAGCACATGACTAATAGTAAGCTGACTGACCCCCAGGAAGCTTGCTATGGAGGCGGATGGCTGGGTGAGTACCAGGGTCCACAAGAAGGTGGAAAGGTGAGACTTCACCATTGGTGTGCAGGATCCCCAGGGGAAGAATGGAGGGTAAAGGCTAAAGCACAGGAGTTCTCTAAAGGGCCCCAAACTAAGACCCAGCGGAAATGTTCTCATCGCCCAGGATTCTCTACAGGTAAGACTGCAGAGACCGGCCCCCACAAGTGCTATCCCTGTGAGCAGGTGGGTCACTTGAAGGGGGACCACAAGTGTCCCAAGAGGCCACAGCCACCCGCTGGGGGGCAGTCCAAGGTGTTGGCTAGTGTAGAGCTTGGGGAGGAGTGGTACAAACAGGAGGACGGGGATCCCACAGAAATTACCCTCATCTCACTAGGAGACAATGGGATGGTCCCAGGAAACTAGGTGCCTACTAATCCTAAAATATATAGCGTCTGCGTGACCATCAATGGGAGAAGGGTAGAGGATCACAGAGATACTGGAGCCAGTGTGACTTTAGTTTTGTGTCACTTGGTCTCTGAGGAGCAAGAAGTCCCCGTGGCATTCCAGCAAGTAGTTTCTGTGGACAATGCAAAGCGCCAGTGTATGGTGGCGCAGGCTCCCTTTGAATGGGGGGGATCTCAGGTCCCTTGATGGTGTTTGTGAGCCCTTCCATGCCTGTCGATTGTCTGCTAGATAACGACCTGGAGCAGTACTTGTGGAAGGATGTTGAGCTCAGGTCTCACTTGTAGATGCTTGGGCTGCCAGAGCGGGCATGTGTGACTACTCAGTCAATGGTAGCCAGTAGGGGGAGATCAGAAGCATCTGGAGCCTGAAACAGTGACCCAGGTTCCTGCCAAGAGAAAGGGCAGGGGGCACGGGAAACCCACCCCTGAGGTTCCCACGGTCCAGGAGGATGCTGACCACGAGGGGGATGCCCCGGTATCCACAGTGGATCAGGTCGCTGAACTGGGGGACTTATCTAAGCTAACCCATAGGCAGGAAGAAGGTGATCCCACAATGGAAGTATTCTGCAGGGAGCAGAAGGAATTCCCTTCTCTAGAGGATTTGCAGGAGCAGGCAGCTGGTGAACAGTCTGGGTCATACTGGATTTTCTGGGGGAATGACCTCCTACACAGCGAGCCTAAGGTCTACTAGCCTGGGTCAGCCCGTGTGCTGGTGGTACCCCAGCGCTTCAGGACCTTACTACTGGGCCTGGCTCATGACGTGCCTTTTGGCAGGACATTTGGGGCAGAACAAGCCCATTGACAGGATTGTCACCCTCTTCTTTTGGACCCAAATAAGAAGGCAGTTAGAAGCACATTTTAGTTCTTGCCAGACTTGCCAGCCAAGTGGTAAGAGTGAGAGGAAGTGTAAGGCTCCTCTCCAACCATCTTTAGTTATAGGAACCCCTTCTTTCGAAAGGGTTAGGATGGATATTGTGAGATCACTGGATCCCAAGACAGCCATGGGCAACAGATACATCCTGGTCTTGGTGCACCATGCCACTCGGTACCCAGAGGCTATCCCTCTCAGGACAACAACGGCGGCAGTGGTGGACCGGGCATTAATGGGGATCTTTTCCCATGTGGGCTTCCTCAGAGAGGTGGTGTCTGACTGTGGGACTAATTCCATATCGAGTATATGACATCCTTATGGGAGGAGTGCGGTGTGACCTACAAGTACACCACTCCTTACCACCTATAAGGTATTGGTTTGGTGGAGAGATTCAACCAAACCTTGAAGCGCATGATCAAGAGCCTAACAGAACCCATGAGATGTAAGTGGGTTGTCCTCTTACCATGCATTCTCTTTGCATACAGGGAGAGACCACAGAAGTCCTTAGGGTTCAGTTCCTTTGAGTTTAAGTATGGGCACCCTGTGAGAGGACCTCTCAGTTTGGTCAAGGAAGGCTGGGCGACAACTCCCAGGAAAACTCCCCGTTATGTATTTAGCTACATGCTGACCTTCAAGAACCAAACTTCCTGTTTCAGGAAACTAGCTCAGGTGAACCTAGAAGCAAGCCAAGAGGAGACGAAACTATGGCACAACCAGAATGCCATTCTGGTAGAGTTTCAGCCTGGCCAGAAAGTTTGGGTCATGGCCCCAGTCGAAACTTTTACCTTGCAGGACCAGTGGACTGGGCCTTTTGAGTTGGTGGAGGGCAAAAACAAAAGTAATGTCGCCCACCTGGTGAATTTGCAGACTCCCAGGAACCCTTTGAGCGTCTTCAATGTGAGCTACCTAAAACCTCACTTTGAGAGGTCTGAAGTGAGCATGCTCTTAGCGACAGATGATGAGGTGGAAGAGGAGTGTGAACCTCTCCCTGACCTACTGTCTACCAAGGAGCACGATGGGTCAGTGGCTGGTGTAAACTATTCCCCTACACTAACCCCAGAGCAGCAGAGTGACTGTCACCAGTTGTTGGGGCAGTTTGCCACGCTTTTCTCCCTGACCCCAGGTGTTACTGGTGTACCCATGATATGGACACTGGTGACAGCCCTCTTGTGAAACACAAGATTTACAGGTTGACTGACCAGGGCAGAACCAATATCAAAGAGGAGGTCTCTAAGATGTTGCTGTTAGGGGTGATCGAGCCCTCCAATATTCCTTGGGCCAGCCCAGTGGACTTGGTCCCAAAGGCTGCTACAACCGGTGATACTCCTGAACTCCGGTTCTGTGTGGACTTCTGTTGGCTCAATGCTGTCACCAGGACTGACGCATACCCCATCCTCAGTGCTGATGAGCTCATTGAATGGTTGGGAGCTGCCAAGTTCCTGTTATGGGCTTATTATCACAGGCCCATCTCCTTCCCTGCTGAAGGACTGGGTTCTGCTAAGACCCAGCGGTGCCAGGGATAACACCTAAAACCTTCGTGGGTAACCTGTTCCGGCGTACAAATGACAGAGACACGGGACACTTCCTACGGCGTCAAATATTCGAGGTTTATTACTGCAGGGAACACAGAAGTCACAGGAAGTACAACACGTGTAGGTTCGAGGAGTCTGATTCAAATTGTATCTGTGGATCGCTCTTCTTATACAGTTTTCCAGCATAGGATAACATGGTGTACAAAGGTTTACAACTTGGTTCCCATCGTAAAAGGCAAAAGGGGATCGCTTTCATGTATTCAGGGTCCGGAACATAATCACAGTAACATTTGGTGGTTCCCAACTGTAAAAACGCATCTTCCCACCATAAGTACATTCCAATCGGTAGTAAACAAATCGAAGGAGAGACAAAAACAGGTGCAGAGGAAGATGAGAACAGTGAACAGATCGAAAAGGGTGTAAAAGGGGTGGTACCAGGAAACACGAGTTGAAAGCATCAAAGGGGACATGCTTAATGAATGCACAGCTAAGACAATAGAGCGGCACGGCAAGATGTGCCTCGAGCGGGGCCATCTGCCTTACAGTGCCATCCCCCTCATCATAAAGACACCTCCAAAGGAAACGTGTCTTCCGCAGGAGCTTGGGAATCCCAGGGTTGCGAAGCGGACATCGTCCGTTCGCTGGCTACTTGAGGGCAAGAAACAAAATGGATGCCGTATCTAAGATGGAACCCGTGGGCTCAGATGAAGAAACCCACGAAACAAACGAACGGTTCAGGTTAGCACAGCGTAAACGCGTACACCCACTAAACTCATCATTTGCGGTTCATAGATACCAGACTCGACCATTTTCATGCGAGTCAAAAACACCACTTACAATTGTCACGGAACCTCAGACGCTCCTTTTGCCCTCATGTAGGCAAGCACTAGTCGGAATCATAATCGATCTCGATATTCATCAGACCATCCAGATGCTGCTGTAACATAATTCTATCCATCAATGCTTCCTTGGTAACAGGCGGCTGCCTTATACACGTTGTAGCACAGAGGCCACATAAAGCAGGACCACACTGCACACAAAGACAACACGTGAACAGGAATGCTACAACAACCCCGATGATCATCAGAATCTTCCAACCCCAAGTCGACATTAGGCCCCAAAACCACCCGAGTAACGTCCAATCCCCTACGTCCACGTGTATGGACTCGGAGATCTTATGCAACTTCGAGATGGCTTGATAGACAGTCGGAGCGTTGTCTGGAATGAATACACAACAACTCGAATGGATCACTCTACATACTCCACCTCGATCTGCTAAGACAACGTCTAAAACCATACGATTTTGTAACGTCATCAACCGTTCCGCCTGAAGCTCTGCTGTAATGTTGCCAAGGGCACTGGCAGTGATATTAGCTGTCGATTCCACCACTCGAGTCAATTGTCTCAGGTTCCTACTATTGATCATAGGACCCCAAAACGGAAAGAAACCCTTGAAAAAGTCTCCTGCCTCTTGACCGGCAGTGTCCTCTTCGCTAATCACGCCCCTCACAATTCTAGTCTTGTGATAATCAGCGATGACTGTAAAAGTTGGTGGCAACAAGTTTGTGATATAACAGGTGCCCGCAAAGTCAAGAGGCAACCATGTATATGCACGGTCATAACAGACAAAATACGTACCCTTGGCAGTCAGGAGAACAGGGGAAGAGAGCATTGGTAAGACATACATCTCAGAGCAAACACTCTCTCCAAGGTGAGCCCTCTGATTTCGGCCACGGCCTTTTAGACAGAAATTACCAAGGTGGGGTACGACCCATATTGGAGACGAGCTCCTAAGCTGTCTCTCGCCCACGAGCGCACTATACTCAGCCTCACTAAGATCCCTATAGGCTCGTACCTCTTCCTCTGGGATAAGCGACGGCTCATAGATATCCCTATCTAAATCTGCAATCGCTATTGCCAAAGACTTAAGGTACGGACCAGGACCAAAGTGTGGAGGACGTGGCTCTCGATTGGGGTAAGAATCTAGTGCACTTCGAAACATTGTTTGCAATGCTTGAGCTGAACCCTGGGAACTATAAGGGAGGACCAAGTATGGAATTCCCTTATCGGTGGTATGTGGCATTAACCCACACATCCAACAATTGGTAGTGTTCACCACTAACTGATGCTGATGAAGGAGCTGAATGAAGGAATTGTTCATGAATTCGCACGTCTAACCTGCTCGTGTTGGGGTAAGATGTGGAAGGAATGAGGAGAAACAGTGGAGGTAGGTTTAGGTTCAGAAGTAGGGGTAGGTAAGGCAGAAGGCAACAATGACTGTATCATGTAATACACCCCACCCACCAATAACGAAGAAACAGTTAAGAATAAAAGGAACACCTGAAACATGAAGCATTTTGTGTGTGCAATTCTACGCAACTCGAATCTTCTAGCCTGAGCCTTTTCCATGTCCATCAGCTTCGAGAAAACCATCCTCTAAAACCGTCCGCTACGTTTTTGACGCACTTCGTTCTGTGTAGCAGTAGTCAATCCCTAGGAGTTCCTAGGAATCGACTGTCTCTGACCTAGTGTCAAGACCTACTAACCAGAAGGAAGTACCCGCGCGGCCTTACGGTTCACCCGGATGTAAGGTATGTTTAATCAACAGTATGTACAAAGTCTGCTAGCTGCGGAAGCAAAACACATATGTGGAAAAGACTCAATTTACAAAAATCACCAATATATATATATATAGGTGTGTTCAACTGATCAGTAGCAATGGGGTAACGTAAATGTCCAGGGGAGAGAGCAAATATTCAATCTTTATTAGTCTTTTTAGGGTTGGAGCGGAGAAAATATCGGCTTCTCCCAGGACGTGTCTGCTCGTCAAACAATTGGTCCGATGATGGGACAGAGTTCTGTTGATCAGTCAATTGTTCAGATCTTGAGCTTTGCGATGACAAATGTTCAACAATGTCGTTCTGCTGCACTGAGGGCTCTCCGACAGGCTGAGCGTCGCTAAAAGGGACTAAGGTCGGCAACGTTTCTGTTTCAGACGAGGCAATGCCCTTCCTCACCCACGAGTCTGCTGATAAAGGTATAGGTACCTGGGGGGCGGAGCTAGCCAGCGTCGATGGCGGACGTGTGAGCTTTCGGCTCCTCGCCTAAGCCCCTAAAATACCCTGATAAACTATCCTGCCGAGTGCCAGTATAGCTGTGTGCTGGACCCTGTGACCCCCTGCACCCCCGGAACCGATCGAGTGAGCCGGAGAAGTCGCTAGCTGCAGAGGAAACACGGTGAAGATCCGCGAGGGAGAGCGGTGGCGGACCAGGCCTGAAGCCGCGGCCTGCCCTGCGGAGCAGGCCGAACGACGTCACCCGACGTGCGGCCCCGGACACTGGAGGAGACGGGACGATCAGCGCTAAGTTCGGTGAGCTGCCACCTAGACACACGGGAGCCCCCCCCCAGCCACTACACACCACCCCAGGGCTAACGCAACGGCACCCCCTCACAGCGACATCGCGACGGAGCACGGTGGACACAGCGGCGAGCCAGCACGGAGGGCGGAGGCTTGGGAATCACTCCGGCCGCGTGTACGCCTTGAGCTACCTGGGAGCGCACACGTTGCGGCACTACTGCTGAAAAGGTACTGTCGGCTGCGAACCCGGAGGGGCTAGCACAAATCTGCGGAGCGAGGTGGCCAGAACAAGACGTCCAGCAGCGGCGGCACCCACAACGTGACCGCCATTTTGGCCCGCCTGCTCCACTAACACCAGCACGGCTGCCGGGGGTGGTGAAGGGACGATCGGAGCACTACTCCCACAGCCCTGCCTAGACTGTGACGAGGTGGTTTCTGAGGGACAGAGCCCCGCTACACTGGGAGGACAACATGGGGAAAAACGATGCAGCGCAGGCCAAGCTATCGTTTGAACGCCGGAGGCCTAAGGGGTCTGAGCTACCGGCGCCGGAGGCCTCCCCTAAAGGGGCAGCGGCAACAGCGGCTCCTGCAGAACTTCGGGACCTGCTGGCAGCGATGGAGAAGGGCATCCAGTACAGCATTGAGGCGGTGGGCTCCAAGATAGACGCTTTGTCATACCGCATGAACCGCATGGCGGAAAGAGTAGACAAGCATGCGGAGCGCCTAGATATGGCGGAGAGACGCCTCACGGAGGCCGAGGAGGCGCAGTCCGAATGGGACAAGGACCGACAGCAATTCGGCAGGCTGCTACAAGTGATCCGTGACAAAGCTGAAGATTTAGAAGCGCGCTCACGCAGATCGAACATTTGTATAACAGGAGTGGCAGAATCGACTCGGACTGGCAAAATGGAGCTCTATGTCGAGAACTTGCTGAAGGTACTGCTTGGGGAGGAGGCCTTCTCCCCAATGTTCATCGTGGAACGAGCGCACCGCACGTTAGGCCCTCAACCACAGCCTGGCGCGCCTCCCCGTCCCATCATAGCAAAACTCCTGAATTACAGGGACAGAGACACGGCCTTGCGGTTGGCTAGGGAAAAAGGAAAGCTACAGATGGAAGGCATGGACATATCGCTGTACCCCGACTTCACGGCCAAAGTGCAAGAGGAGCGCAGTCAATTTATACCACATAAGAAGCAGCTGCGCAAGTTGGGACTCGACTATGCGATGCTTTACCCGGCCAAACTGAGAATTAACACTGGTGGGAAATCGTACTTCTTCACGGACCCCAAGGAGCTGCAGAAGTCTCTGAAGACGTGGGCTAGAGAGCGCAAGGAACAACGACAGCACCACAGAGAAGATTCGGGGGCGGCTTCGAACTTGGAGGAACAGGACTGAGGAGTCGCACCCAGTATATATTGCTCCCCTTTGCGGGTGGTGAGACTAGACTCGCTACCACACAGACAATACGCATCCCCATAAGGTGAGCTGTAAGTCAGATACATTTGGGGACACTTGCTGTTGGATGGGAGAAGAAATTTAACTGCAGTGCGCACTAACCCGGAGATGCAGGGGATGTCTACAAGTGATGAAGAGGCGTATCGAGATTTGACTGCGGGGACGGGTTTGGGGGGAACGGGGGAATGGGTGAACTTCGAGTAAGGCACTGGAACACTTTGGGGCTGAGCTGAGGTGCAGAACTGGTGATAAACTTTGAAAGCGTTGGTGGTTCTGTGCAGCCTCGGCACGCTTTGCCCCTGTGCTTTTGGTTGTGACACTCCCCAGGGAGTTGGGACTCGTATTGCCTAACGGACTGAGGTTTTTGAGTTGATGGGGATTCGTGGGGGGCTCTGTCTGGCCGGGTTGGGGGTGGTCAGCTGTGGGTGGGGAGGGAACAGGGGGGAGGGGTCTGGGGTTTGGTTTGGGAGGATTGTTGTTGTTGAGATGTTGAAGGGCCCGTGGTTAGCTATGAGAAACTGGATTGGAGTAAATGCATATGAATGGAGTGGCTGGCTGGCCACCATAGGTACTGGTGCCCTGGGTGGTTGTATTCTCCCTGCCCCTGGAGTCACTATGGGAGGTTGTGTATTGCGATGTCTGCTGCTGTAATGTCTGAGCGCACACATGCCCGACACACGCTAAACCTGATGACCTGGAATGTGAGAGGGCTAAATGACCACCGCAAGCTGAGGAAGGTTTTGAGCTTTCTCCACAGACATCATGTAGATGTGGCCCTATTGCAAGAGTCACACCTTCCCGTCCGCAGTAAGCTGTTGCAGACTAGAGGGTTGGCGGGCAATATAGTGGCAGCGGGCTTCACCACTCACGCCCGTGGCGTGATTATCTGGGCTAACCCCTCCTCGAGATTGAAACTGACCCCGATACATGTGGACGCAGAGGGTAGATATGTAATTGCTAGGTGTGCGGGGAGAGGACTGGATCTGTTATTAGTGAATGTTTTTGGTCCCAATCATGATAATCCGGAATTTTATGCCGCCCTGTCGGCCACATGTAGGACACACACACACTCCAAAATGTTGTGGGGGGGGACTTCAACTTTGTATTCGACCCTGCCAAAGATCGTTCCACGGGCCCTGCTTGAAGGCCGGTAGCATCTGCTGTCTATATGAGAGCAGAGATGACAAAACTGGACCTAGTGGATGTGTGGCGGGACAAACACCCTATGCAGGGCGGATTCACTCACTACTCGGCCTATCACAACATACATACTAGAATAGACTACTGGCTGGCCTCCTCTTCGGTCCTGGGCGGTATCAGCTCGTGTGAGATACTCCCACGCACACTTTCGGATCACTCCCCAGTCCTGATCCGTCTTTCCACCGCCAGGAAGGGGATCCCGCCCTACACTTGGCGTTTCCCACCCTATGCCCTGTTAGACGACGCCTTCCGTGGGGAAATGGCGGAAGACATAGAACGATACTTCGCAACGAATATTAATTCGGTTGATGATTTCTTCACGATATGGGAAGCCTTCAAAGTGTATATCAGGGGAATGGCCATGTCCAAACACTCTAGCGTCCTACGCTCCATTAGGCGGGAACTCTCCGACTTAGAAACTAAGATTACGGACTTAGAGAAACGACAGCTAGCAGCTTCCGGTAGTGATGTAGGGCAGGCGCTGCAGCCCTTGCTGACGGAATACAACGCACTTGCGGACAGAGAGGTCCTTTTCATGGGCAAGTACGCCACTGCTCGAGCATACGGGGAGGGGGAGAGACCGGGGGCGTTGTTGGCCCGCATGGTCAAGGGCTCCCGGAGACCTTTGGTGATAGAAGAACTGCAGACTCCGGAGGGTGATAGGGTGGCTGAGGAAGACCAGATACTGGAGACGTTTAGGCGCTATTACATGGAACTCTATCGTTCCAAGGCGGGGGGTGCGGAAACAGAAATCGACGAATACCTGGAATACATCTCGATGCCGTTCCTCAATAACTCAGACCGGGAATTTCTGATGGCCCCATTTCACGAAGACAAGATATTAGATGCCCTGGGCAGCATGCGATCGGGGAGCGCCCCGGGCTCAGACGGTCTCACGGTAGGCTTTTACAAAGCATTCAAAGACCTCCTGCTCCCGCACCTGATAACCCTCTTTGACTCCATTTGCGAAGATGGCGAGATGCCACCCTCCATGCGGGAAGCTTTGCTGGTTACGATCCCGAAACCGGGGAAGCCTCCTGATCTCTGTGGATCGTACAGACCACTCAGCCTACTGAACGTAGACGCGAAATTGTACGCAAAGGTGCTAGCCAACCGGCTAGCTCTACTGGTCCCGGACCTCGTGGTGCCGGAGCAATCAGGTTTCGTGCCTAGCCGGAATCTAACTTATAACATTCGCACGGTACTGGGTACGATACAGCATGTTAAACAGGAGAATCGCGCGCTGGCGATTTTCCTAGATATGGAAAAGGCGTTCGACTCCGTCGAATGGCCGTTCATAATCAGAGTGTTGCGAAAATTGGGACTGGGAGAACCGTTCTTGCAGAGGATAGGGGCACTTTACCACCACCCCTCGGCCCGTCTACGAATAGGTGACAGAGTTTCAGACCCAATACACATCAGTAGGGGAACCCTTGTCGCCACTGCTGTATGCGCTGGTAGCGGAACCACTAGCATGTGCCATGCGGGAATACCATAGCCTGGAGGGTGTCAGTTTCCCTACCTACAAAATTGGTATCTCGACATACGCCGACGACACTCTACTGTACGTCCGTGACCCAGAAGCCAACTTGACCTCGATACTCAGAGAAGTGGTCCGATTTGGAGCGCTTTCCTGACTAAGAGTGAACTGGGACAAGTCCATCGCCTTCCCCCTGGCCCCAGTCACAAGGCCATTCGATATGGAATACCCCCTGCAATGGACAGACGACTCGGTCAGATACCTGGGCATCCGCCTACACACGGACCCCGAGATCCTGATACGGGACAACTACGGGGTCGCGTTTAACAAACTAGTGGACGATGTGGATGTCTGGATCAGACTCCCGCTTTCACTATTAGGCAGGATTGCCATCATAAAAATGATAGTGCTTCCCCGGTTCCTCTTCCTCTTCGTTAACATCCCGGTAGTACTGTCGAAGGCCTTCTTTAAACGATTAACACAGGTCCTAGTCAGGCTTGCCTGGGGAGGGAAACAACCGCGAGTCAAATGGGCGACACTGACACTCCCATGCGAAATGGGGGGACTGGGGGCGCCAGACCTGGAGCGCTACTATCGAGTGGCGCAGGCGATTCACTTACACTCATGGATCCACGGAGATGCACGCACGCCGCATCTCATTCTAGAGCGGCTGTTTGCTGACCCGCTCCCCCTGCCTGCCACGATCTGTCTCCCAGCGGACCGAGCGGTCGGACAGATGGACTCGCTCAAGGCGACCAACCACGCGTGGCATGCACTGATGAGGGAGCGAGGTTGTGAATTGATGTACTCCCCACAAATGCCCGTGGCCTGGGCCCTATGGCTAGACCCGCTTAACGAGAAGGGAGTAGTGGAGGCCCTAAGAGCCCTTGGCATACTGAATATGGAGGACTTGTTCTTGGAGGGTACTCTAAAGACCTGGGAACAACTCCCCCCTATCACCCCGGCTCCCTCGCTGCTACAAAGGTTCCAGTACCACAGGCTCCGATCAGCCTGCCGGGAAATACTAGGCCCCTCGCTGGAGGAACCTGAGGAGATCCCTGAATTGACATATGTTATTAAGACTAAAACTCCTGCAAAACTGGTCTCCGTAGTCAACAAGCTAGGAATCTCGCACCAAACATTGCCAAACTCTGCTCCTAGAGCAGCGTGGGAGACAGATCTCCAAGCCCCCATAGATGATGCTATGTGGCGCTATTGCTGTGCCAACACTCGTAAAGTTTCTCTTAATGGCAGGCATCGGCTAGTGCATTTTAAATTTCTGCAGAGGGTGTACTACACCCCCGAGCGGCTACATCGCTATGGCCTACGTGCATCCTCGGAGTGTGAGCGCTGTCGAGCACAGGTCGCTGATTTTTTTCATTTGGCCTGGCTATGCCCAGGGGTAAGCTCCTTCTGGGGGGAGGTTTTTGCGGAGCTAGACAGGATACTGGGGGAGCCGCTGCAGAGATCCCCGTCGCTCGCACTGCTAGGCTTCTCCAAACCGCTGGCCCCCTCGTTGCGCAGGATAGTGGATGTGGCGATGCTATTGGCCAGAAGAGTCGTGGCAACGTGCTGGATGCGCGGACCACTCCCTACCAAAACGAGATGGCTCAGGGACCTCTAATACTGCTGCACCCAAACGGAACTGTACAGCGAACTGCTGCCGCCCAAAAGCAGGCCGAAATCCTTCTGGGACCTCTACAAGGAATACCTACACAAGGGGGAGGGGGACAGCTCTGACACGTCAGACGTCGACGAGCTCCAGGCTCATTAGTTGGGCAATGATTCAGAATTGGGACATCTACCACATGAGGGGAACTGAAGATTTGAGTTTAGGAGGTGGGAGAAGGGAGGGTGCGTATGGTACACTGGGGAGGAGGGATGGGTGTGACGCGGACTAGAAGGTAGCATGGGTGGTGGGTGGTTATGACACACACTGAGGGCGCAACCAACATTATTAGCATAGGAAGGATGACAGAAACTCCATTGGTGCAATCGATAGCAAAAGGGGAGGGCCTTGAGGTTGTTTAGGGGTAGTTTCTTTTCTGTTTTTTTTTCTTTTGTGTTGTTGCAAGGCCGCAATGTTATATTTGCACTGCCGACTGTCTAATTGCTAAGATGAGGCCTTTCAGGGTGAGATATGGCTGGCGTATACTGATTTGTTCCATCACTTTGCGCCGCCGGGCCTCCGGGATGCCGGCACGCTGGCTGTGTATAGTGTCCTCAAGTATTGCCCATTGGGCCCTCACAATGTTTTGTGTACTGTTAAGTAGAAATGCAATGTCTATTTACGTTGACGGTCGGCGATGTCACAAAATAAAGGTCTTTATAAAAAAAAAAAGGTATAGGTACCTTTTTAGTATGGGTGGCATGCACCCAGTTTTTACGTCCTTCCAAACGAACAGCAGTCCTCGTGGCAAGGAGCACTTGGTAGGGTCCAGTGAAGCGGGGCTCAAGGTTGCGCTTCCGTCCAAAGTTGCGTGTTACCACCCAGTCTCCAGGCTGGAGCTGGTGACCTGGACCCTCCGTCTGCGTCGGCAGTGCTTCAAAGACCTGTTGGTGAATTAACCTCAGTTTAGCAGTCAGATCATGAAGATAATCGATCAACATTGGATACTCAAGATCAGAAAACACACCGGGTCTAGGGACCCCCCAAACATTCGCAGGACGGCCGAACACTATTTCGTAGGGACTAAGCCCTACTCGGGAGTGTACAGTCGCCCTAGTTGACAGAAGAGCTAGAGGCAAAGCGTCAGGCCACGAAAGACCAGTCGTAGCTTGAATCTTCGCTAACTTTAATTTGAGGGTGCCATTGTACCCTTCAACCAAACCCGCTGACTGAGGATGATTGGCGCTATGGAGTTTTTGAGTAATTCCAAGGCCCTTACACACACTCTTCATCACACTCCCCACAAACTCACTTCCGTTATCAGACCATACAATCCGTGGCATTCCATACCGAGGAAAGTATTCCTTCAGTAGGATTTTCGCAGTGGACAGAGCAGTGTTATCTTTGAGAGGGTAGGCTTCAATCCATCGGGAGAATGCGCAAACCACAACTAAAACGTACTTCAGGTTGTTGCATCGCTCCATATGAATGAAGTCTAGCTGAATCACCTCAAAGGGACATGAAGGGGGAGCAAAATGGCCAGCAGGCGTAGGGGTTCCTTTACCAGGGTTGTACATCATACATATCATACAATTCTTAACCAATCTCTCAGCACACTTAGTAATACCGTCATTCTTCCACACAGGGGACAACAACTTGCAAATACCTTTCGCACTAATATGTGCTAAACCGTGTGCCATCGTCACAACAGCTAGCACATACGCATCCGACAACATCCATCTCTTATGCTCCGACAAATCGATCCAGCAGCCATTCGCATCCAACTTTCCCGTACTCTCTTTCCACTTCGCCTTTTCAGTCTCAGTGGCCTCATTATGAATCGCTTTCACACTCTCAATAGTGTCTTCACACATACCAGTCTCTGTAGGCCACCTAACCGAACTCGTCACATACATTCTCGTGCTAAGGTTCCGGGCAGTCTCCTTAGCAGTCTCATCGGCAAACGCATTGCCATGACCAACATCATCTGTCACCTTACGGTGCGCACTACATTTAACAATCGCCACCTGCTCAGGCAATGTAAGTGCATCCAAAAGATCATTCACAAGCTGTCCATGCTGAATCTTAGTGCCATGCGACGTCATAAAACCTCTCTCTCGCCACAATCGTCCAAAACTATGTGCGACGCCAAAAGCATATTGGCTGTCGGTAAACACATTCACCCGTTTCCCTTTCGACAACACACACGCTCTAGTCAACGCAATCAGCTCTGCCGCCTGAGCAGAACTCTGATTCAATCTCGCAGTTTCCACAACCGTACTCAATGTTACCACAGCATACGCAGTCGTTACATCGCCATTCGGCAACTTAAAACACGACCCATCCACATACAAAGTCCCATCGGGATCTTCCAAAGGAGTATTTTTCAGGTCCACATGACCTTTTGTTTCTTCCTTCGTTCGTAAGTAGCAGTCATGAGGTGCTACTTCGTCTGATTCCATACTGATTGGCAACAAAGTCGCCGGGTTCAGAACATTGCAACGTTTTATTTGAATGTGACTTGCCAAAAGAGTCAACTCGTACCCAGACAACCTTGCACTCGTCAGATGTTGGGTTTTCGTACGATTCAAAAGAGTGTCAACTGCATGCGGAACCATCACCGTAAGCATATTATCCATGACCAATCCTGCAGATTGTCGGATGGACACCGCAGCTGCCGCTGTTGCTCTCAGACAACTCGGCAATGCTCTAGCTACCGGGTCCAAGGTCGAGGAAAAATATGGAAAAATGAAAAAACAGATATAACAACGGGTCAGAAGAAAACTAATGTTACTATCAAACAAACTGTGTGTATGTAGACAGGACACAATCCCTGAATCCAAGGTATTCCTGGTGAAAAATTGTTCCCATCAGATACCCGTCCTGTGCCACCCTACATCATTTGGGATCCTTCACCCGAAGGAAGTGGAATTAAATCCACTGTAGATTAGGTAGATTGTGTCCTAATCTTATTTGAAGGAATTGGTGATGTATAAATGAAGACTATGTGGTGGTATCAGGGGGCAAAAAATTAGCAGTGCAAAAAGTGCTCTCTGTAGCGTGTGATAAAGTGAAATTAATATTGGGTTGTGGGAGTGGAAAAAGGAATTTTATTAGCGTCCTACCCACACCCAAGGTTAAAAAACAGTGCCAAGTAGTCTTGACAAATAACTACTGAGGTCTTTATCTAGGTCGACATGTTTCTGCAGGTTTTAGGTTCACAAGATACCCATCTGCTTCATCAGGACCTTTATAATCAAATGCTACTGCTGATAAACGTGAAAGAAGTGTATATAATCATATCACCTGAAAAAGCCGGTTGAAATGATCCATTTGGTCACCAAAGGACAAACAAACATATACACAAATAAAATACACACAGTTAATAACGATAGTTACAAATACACAGAGAATCTCTCATGTTGTTAGTTCTTGCCAAGTAATATTGGTCAAAGGTTGTTTTAAGAAATCAACTAAATGGCCAGGTAGAGACATCCTGGAGTGGAAAAGGTTGTAAACACTCACCCACAATCTGGGGAATGAACTCACCACCTCACCCGGCTACAGCTCAGGTACAGATGGAGCACCGCTCTAATAAATGTGAGAAGGAAAAAAACTTATGAAAGAGGAAGAGTTCGCTGGAACTCCATCAGAAACACACATACTTTTCCCAGCCTGTTAGTTCCACCGCTGTTTTAAATTACGGTCCGGTGCAGGGGAAAGTGGATGATATTTACAATATACCTTATTAGTGTCTCAAGTGCAACTAGATTTCATGCTTAATTAAGGTGTTAGTGCTGCATCACTTCGTTGTAGGAAACCAAGTACCCATCTGTATCCATCGGGTATCTGGGCTAAGTGAAGGATCGACCAATTTTAACATACAAAGAAAGGTTCTCCCTCTGTAATCTGGAATCCTTTTGTAAACAGAAGCGTCAAGCATTGCCCTTTCCGTTACATTCGTCTTGTGGCCCCCACCCGCTTACCTGTCCGTCGGTACTCCTCGCCTTCCTCTAGGCTGACAGTGGGAGGTACCGACCGGGCAGGAAGCGGAACATTTAAACTAATCCTAATTGGTCGGCGAGGTCCCACGCGGCGCGCGTGTCGCGTGCGTCTAAAAACTACAAAAAAAACGGGAGATGTAGTTTATTTACTCTCAGTCCCTCGCGAGGACCCACGTGGCGCGCGTTGTGACGTGCATCTGCAAACTACACAAAAACTGGGAGTTGTAGTTTGTTTACTTTTTTGTCCCGCGCCCTTGATTTCAAAAGGTCGTTTATATTAGTATTGTATGGCATAAACGTTTTTGAACATATAACTCTTAAGCTAATAGTTAGTTTTTTGTTTTTTGAGCAGAGAGTGCCTATTATGAAAAATGACACTTTATGAGCCCAAAGGTTGCACGTGACGTTTTTTTGGTCAAATGTGCCCAAGGACTACACCGTAGATGGGGAGTGTAGTTTATTTATTAATGACCCCTCGACCAATGTTATATATATTACCGTAATGACACATACTTTAGTTTCCTATAGTATATAGAGCCCAATGTTCTAAACGGGAACATATAATAAATCTTTATTGAAATAGCAATGTACGTTGCAGCTCGGCACATAGAGTAACGTTGTTGCTTAATCCACTATGCTCGCCATTGGGTTCTGTTAAGGTGTTTAAGAGGGCCAGTGGACTTGTATTCTGATTCAAGACCCAATTGTTAGCTTATATGTGTTCTATTTTCATTCTCATATATTCTCCATTATCATGATCATTTAAATGGATGTCAATGACCATAAGTGGAAAGTGGAGAAATAGAGGCATATTGGTATCTCTGCAACGTTATAGTTCATAGATACAAGACTTCAAGACTAGTTTACATGTGTTCAATGGACAATAGCCTATAGCGACATCCAAGGGATGTCCTCATTCAGACCTGTTACATCGGTTTGGAGTTTATGTACCCATCTTTGTTCTCTTCGATGTAAGAAAGTACTGATATCTGTTATGTGCTTAGGGATTATTGGTTGTTCCAGCACCGTCCATTGTAAGTCCGTGGGAGCATGTTGAGCCTCTAGGAAATGTTTGGTCATACGTGTTGTCTGTTTGTTGCAACGTATTGAGCTCTTATGCTCTGAGATCCTGGTCTTTACTTTTCTCGTGGTCATTCCCACATATTTTTTCTCGCAGGGACAGCTAATTAAATATATGAGGTTGGAACTATTACAGTTCGTAAACCTACGTTGTTCCCACGGGTGTTCTGTCCCAATGTCAAGTGTAGTAGATTTACGGGTCTGGGGGCATGCTGCACACTGTCCACAAGGGTGGTGTCCAATTACAGCAGGCATATCCCACAGAGTGCCTCTTGCTTTAGGGATGTCAATCTTAGGTCTTGTATGGACCAATTTGTCCTTGAGGTTTTGTCCCCTTTTGAAGGCAAATAGGGGAACGGGTAGTTTGTCTTGGCCTGTATTAAGAATGCCCCAGTGTTTCTTGACGATGCTGGTGATTTGGTTTGATAGTGTACCAAATGTCGTCACACAGGTCATTCGTTCTGTTTTTTGTTTGGGAGGCATTATTTCCAGTAGGCTAGCTCTATTGTTGTTTTGTGCTCTTTTTTTAGATCGATTTACCAGTTGTTTCGGGTAATCTTTGTCCAGGAGGTCTTTGGTTAAATTTTTTGCATGTGTTGTAAACGATTCTTTATCTGAGCAATTTCTTTGTATGCGCAGAAATTGCCCATAGGGCAAATTATCCCGAAGGGACTTAGGGTGACAACTATGGTAATTCAACAAAGAGTTTCGGGCCATAGGTTTCTGATAGAGCTCCGACTTTAGTCCATCTACTGTGCCAATGATCATAAGATCTAAGAAGGCCAATCTACATCTATCGAATTCCATGGTGAATTTGAGATAACGATTTTTTTGGTTCAGCCACTCATGGAACTCTTTGAGTTGGGTTTCATTCCCACGCCACACCACAAGGATGTCATCGATGTAGTGTTTCCATGCTCGCAGACACGAAAGGTGGGGGTTGGTGTCTGCGAGCACGTGCTGTTGTTCAAATTGGTGCACGTATAGATTAGCGAGACTAGGGGCAAAAACGCTGCCCATACTAGTCCCGCTAATCTGCAAATAAATGGAGTCCTCAAAAGCAAAGAAGTTCTCCGTCATGGCCAGTGTTGCCAGGGTCATGATGAGTCTAACTGGGGTTATGGAGTTTAACTCTCGTGATAGTAACAAATCTTCTATCACCTGTAGAGTCTCCGTCTGGGGTATAGACGTATACAGACTCTCGACATCAAACGACACCAATAGATCTGTATTGATGTCGTATTCAATGTCGGGTAACAGTCTTAAGACATCTTTGGTGTCTTTTAAGTAAGAGGGCATCTCTCGCACCATAGGTTGCAGGAATACATCGACGAAGGTCGACAGGGGTTCCAAAAGCGAACCTATCCCAGATATTATGGGTCGGCCCGGTGGTGGACGTTGGACCTTATGTATTTTTGGCAATTGGTAAAAATACGGGGTGACCGGATTGGATACTTGTAGGTATTGGCCCTCTTTCGGAGTCAACCAGCCTTCTGCTAGAGCTTCCTCAACGATATGGGCTATGACATTGGTAAGCCTAGCTGTCGGGTCTTCCTTGAGTTTCCTGTATGACCGATCGCCATTAAGCTGGCGTAAACACTCATTCCGATATGTTTCCACATCGAGAATGACCACCCCTCCCCCCTTGTCTGCTGGTTTTATCACACCCCATACCCCAGACGGAGACTCTACAGGTGATAGAAGATTTGTTACTATCACGAGAGTTAAACTCCCTAACCCCAGTTAGACTCATTATGACCCTGGCAACACTGGCCATGACGGAGAACTTCTTTGCTTTTGAGGACTCCATTTATTTGCAGATTAGCGGGACTAGTATGGGCAGCGTTTTTGCCCCTAGTCTCGCTAATCTATACGTGCACCAATTTGAACAACAGCACGTGCTCGCAGACACCAACCCCCACCTTTCGTGTCTGCGAGCGTGGAAACCCTACATCAATGACATCCTTGTGGTGTGGCGTGGGAATGAAACCCAACTCAAAGAGTTCCATGAGTGGCTGAACCAAAAAAATCGTTATCTCAAATTCACCATGGAATTCGATAGATGTAGATTGGCCTTCTTAGATCTTATGATCATTGGCACAGTAGATGGACTAAAGTCGGAGCTCTATCAGAAACCTATGGCCCGAAACTCTTTGTTGAATTACCATAGTTGTCACCCTAAGTCCCTTCGGGATAATTTGCCCTATGGGCAATTTCTGCGCATACAAAGAAATTGCTCAGATAAAGAATCGTTTACAACACATGCAAAAAATGTAACCAAAGACCTCCTGGACAAAGATTACCCGAAACAACTGGTAAATCGATCTAAAAAAAGAGCACAAAACAACAATAGAGCTAGCCTACTGGAAATAATGCCTCCCAAACAAAAAACAGAACGAATGACCTGTGTGACGACATTTGGTACACTATCAAACCAAATCACCAGCATCGTCAAGAAACACTGGGGCATTCTTAATACAGGCCAAGACAAACTACCCGTTCCCCTATTTGCCTTCAAAAGGGGACAAAACCTCAAGGACAAATTGGTCCATACAAGACCTAAGATTGACATCCCTAAAGCAAGAGGCACTCTGTGGGATATGCCTGCTGTAATTGGACACCACCCTTGTGGACAGTGTGCAGCATGCCCCCAGACCCGTAAATCTACTACACTTGACATTGGGACAGAACACCCGTGGGAACAACGTAGGTTTACGAACTGTAATAGTTCCAACCTCATATATTTAATTAGCTGTCCCTGCGAGAAAAAATATGTGGGAATGACCACGAGAAAAGTAAAGACCAGGATCTCAGAGCATAAGAGCTCAATACGTTGCAACAAACAGACAACACGTATGACCAAACATTTCCTAGAGGCTCAACATGCTCCCACGGACTTACAATGGACGGTGCTGGAACAACCAATAATCCCTAAGCACATAACAGATATCAGTACTTTCTTACATCGAAGAGAACAAAGATGGGTACATAAACTCCAAACCGATGTAACAGGTCTGAATGAGGACATCCCTTGGATGTCGCTATAGGCTATTGTCCATTGAACACATGTAAACTAGTCTTGAAGTCTTGTATCTATGAACTATAACGTTGCAGAGATACCAATATGCCTCTATTTCTCCACTTTCCACTTATGGTCATTGACATCCATTTAAATGATCATGATAATGGAGAATATATGAGAATGAAAATAGAACACATATAAGCTAACAATTGGGTCTTGAATCAGAATACAAGTCCACTGGCCCTCCTAAACACCTTAACAGAACCCAATGGCGAGCATAGTGGATTAAGCAACAACGCTACTCTTTGTGCCGAGCTGCAACGTACATTGCTATTTCAATAAAGATTTATTATATGTTCCCGTTTAGAACATTGGGAACTATATACTATAGGAAACTAAAGTATGTGTCATTACGGTAATATATATAACATTGGTCGAGGGGTCATTAATAAATAAACTACACTCCCCATCTACGGTGTAGTCCTTGGGCACATTTGACCAAAAAAACGTCACGTGCAACCTTTTGGCTCATAAAGTGTCATTTTTCATAATAGGCACTCTCTGCTCAAAAAACAAAAAACTAACTATTAGCTTAAGAGTTATATGTTCAAAAACGTTTATGCCATACAATACTAATATAAACGACCTTTTGAAATCAAGGGCGCGGGACAAAAAAGTAAACAAACTACAACTCCCAGTTTTTGTGTAGTTTGCAGATGCACGTCACAACGCGCGCCACGTGGGTCCTCGCGAGGGACTGAGAGTAAATAAACTACATCTCCCGTTTTTTTTGTAGTTTTTAGACGCACACGACACGCGCGCCGCGTGGGACCTCGCCGACCAATTAGGATTAGTTTAAATGTTCCGCTTCCTGCCCGGTCGGTACCTCCCACTGTCAGCCTAGAGGAAGGCGAGGAGTACCGACGGACAGGTAAGCGGGTGGGGGCCACAGGACGAATGTAACGGAAAGGGCAATGCTTGACGCTTCTGTTTACAAAAGGATTCCAGATTACAGAGGGAGAACCTTTCTTTGTATGTTAAAATTGGTCGATCCTTCACTTAGCCCAGATACCCGATGGATACAGATGGGTACTTGGTTTCCTACAACTAAGTGATGCAGCACTAACACCTTAATTAAGCATGAAATCTAGTTGCACTTGAGACACTAATAAGGTATATTGTAAATATCATCCACTTTCCCCTGCACCGGACCGTAATTTAAAACAGCGGTGGAACTAACAGGCTGGGAAAAGTATGTGTGTTTCTGATGGAGTTCCAGCGAACTCTTCCTCTTTCATAAGTTTTTTTCCTTCTCACATTTATTAGAGCGGTGCTCCATCTGTACCTGAGCTGTAGCCGGGTGAGGTGGTGAGTTCATTCCCCAGATTGTGGGTGAGTGTTTACAACCTTTTGCACTCCAGGATGTCTCTACCTGGCCATTTAGTTGATTTCTTAAAACAACCTTTGACCAATATTACTTGGCAAGAACTAACAACATGAGAGATTCTCTGTGTATTTGTAACTATCGTTATTAACTGTGTGTATTTTATTTGTGTATATGTTTGTTTGTCCTTTGGTGACCAAATGGATCATTTCAACTGGCTTTTTCAGGTGATATGATTTTATACACTTCTTTCACGTTTATCAGCAGTAGCATTTGATTATAAAGGTCCTGATGAAGCAGATGGGTATCGTGTGAACCTAAAAACTGCAGAAACATGTCGACCTAGATAAAGAACTCAGTAGTTATTTGTTAACACTACTTGGCACTGTTTTTTAACCTTGGGTGTGGGTAGGACGCTAATAAAATTCGTTTTTCCACTCCCACAAACCAATATTAATTTCACTTTATCACACGCTACAGAGAGCACTTTTTGCACTGCTAATTTTTTGCCCCCTGATACCACCACATAGTCTTCATTTATACATCACCAATTCCTTCAAATAAGATTAGGACACAATCTACCTAATCTACAGTGGATTTAATTCCACTTCCTTCGGGTGAAGGATCCCAAATGATGTAGGGTGGCACAGGACGGGTATCTGATGGGAACAATTTTTCACCAGGAATACCTTGGATTCAGGGATTGTGTCCTGTCTACATACACACAGTTTGTTTGATAGTAACATTAGTTTTCTTCTGACCCGTTGTTATATCTGTTTTTTCAGTATTCACAGGGACCATAACAATGCTAGGTCAATAAACATTTCCCTCACATGCCCCCTTATTGTATGAACGAGGAAAAATATGCATATGGACGCTGCTTACCGCCGAATTGTTGCGTCAAAACACTCAACGCACAACCTTCCCTCTCGTGAACGTATAGTGTAAATGGCTTACTGTAGTCAGGGGTACCTAACACAGGAGCCGAACACAACGCGTCACGTAGTTCAGAAAAACTTTTCTGACATTCTTCCGTCCATGGCAAAGGAGTTGGAACATCCTTACACGTAAGAGCCACCAATGGTTTCGCTAGCAATGAAACATTTGGAATCCATTGCCTGCAGTATGACGTGATACCTAAAAAGGCACGCACATCTCTCTGAGTTGTTGGCACAGTCATTCGAGCAATTGCTGCAATTCTCTCTGGGGTCAACCTGCTTCCCTCCTTTGACAATAAGTGACCTAGGTAGGTTACTTCTTGGCAACAATATTGCAGTTTAGAAGGTGACACCTTGTGATGTAAGTCACAGAGATGTTGCAACAACGACACCGTAGCAATTTTGCAAATGTCCTGAGTATCTGCAGCCACCAATAAGTCATCGACATATTGGATCAAGGCCGCACCGGCCGGCAACACAAACGCATCAAGTTGACTCTTCAAGGCTTGACTGTATATTGACGGACTCTCACAGTAGCCCTGAGGAGCACGTTTGAACCTAAAGCTGCGACCACCAAGGGAGAAACCGAAAAGGTCTCTACTCTCCTCAGCAATCGGAATGCTGAAGAACGCATTCTTCAGATCGATCACTGAGAACCAAGATGCAGAAGCTGGAATCAGAGTCAGTAGAGCCGTAATGTCAGGCACCACAGGGAACTGAGGAATCACAATTTTATTCACCTCCCGTAAATCAATAACAAAACGATAAACAGGAGGCTTAGACGGATCAGTGCGCTTCAGAATGGGTAGCACAGGGCTATTGCACATGTTTCCCCGCGTCTCCTCAATGACGTCTTTATCAATCAAATCATAGATGATTGCTAACAGCGCCCGTTCACCATCAAGGGAGATACGATACTGGGGAATACGTGGCAAGCGCACATTAGATTTCAAATGAACAACATAAGGGGAGATATCAAGCAGGCCCACGTCATTGGGACCTGTAGCCCACAAAGATGCAGGAAGGGAACTCAATTCCGGTGGAAGCTTGTCGAGGGACAAGTACATAGGAGAGATAACTTTCTCACCCAATGTGAGCTTTACCCCCGCAGGAGAGCAATACAAAGTCGCATACAGACGTTTCAACAAATCCAGGCCTAACAGATTCTCACCACAACCAGTAGTCAAAATCAAGGGAGCTTTCAGCTCACGAGGCCCAATTGTAAGGGGCAAAGGGCACGAAACCGGATTGCTAACAGGGGCACCAGAGAATCCAACGGAAATATTTGTTAAGCCAGACAAAGGTGCGCCAGGGAGTTTCGAATGCATGATGGAACTTTTCGCTGCACCGGTGTCCAACAGAAAAGGCTCAACGACGCCCGAGGTGGCAACTGCGACGTAAGGCCCTCTCTGATCAACCGGAACTGATACTACTCCCTCTCTTTGTCTATGGCTGTCCTAGTAATTACCATCGTCGATGTTGTGATCGACGTAATAATCGTCTACATTGTACTGAGCAGATCTGCTTTGTGATGATCCACGCTGATCAAAACAATTGTTAGATTCGGAAGAATTGTTGGAACGATCAGGTTGAACACCACGACCCCTACCACGTGATGCTTGTTGAGGACCGCTACGACCTCCTCTAGATGAATTACCACTGTTTCGATCACGCAAGACTGGACAATCAAATTTCAGATGACCCTCGTTCCTACAATAGGCACACTGATTGTACCCCAATGAAGATCTCTCAGAAGAGGAATCATTTCGGGATTGTGACCTATTTGACTGAGACTGCGATCGATTCCGCTGTTGCGAATCATTCTGATTCGAACGTAGAGGATACGCTTGTTGCAACAGCACTTTCGTTTTGAGCTCTTTCGTCTTTTTATCGGCACAATCATTTTCCTCTTTCTCTCTATTCTCATAATATTGGGCCGTAGCCAATATTTGAGCAGAAGTAGAAACAGCCCACGCACTCTCAGAGTTTCTTAATTTGTTGCTTGAGTCCGGTAACAAATAAGACACAAATTTGTCCACGAACAACCTCTGACCTCCCTCAGTGCCCATATCCTGACCACTATGATCGATGAATGCCTCCTCAAATCTCGTAAAGAAATCAGGGACACTCTCGTCCTTCTTTTGTTTGCAAGCGGACAACTTGTCCCAATTCACCTTCATAGCTGGCATAAGCGTCTTCATAAGAGTGATTATTCTCTGAGGGAGATCGGTAATGAGCTGTTCAGGCTTAGCCCCACCAATTTGACGGGTGTCTGCTGCCACAAGAGCAGGCCAGTCACCACCTAGCTCGTTTGCATGATTTTCCTGACGAATCTTCGCCCATACCGGTTGCGGTACGACGTTACCAAACAACATATCAATGTCGGCAAGATTCATTATCGTAGCATCCACTAACTGAGACAATTCTTTATAGTACCCCGCAGGATTTTTGCGAGGGTCAGGCAAAGATTGCTTTACCTGCAAAACTTCCGATCGTTTCCACGGAAGATGTATCCATACTCTCTGAAAGTGAGGCAGAATCGGCGGAGCAGCGCCAGGGTTACCTGGCATCCACACTGGTGGAACTTCGCGCATGGGATACTGACCAGGCACTTCTAGCGGTCCCTCAATATCTTCTACAAACAATGCTCGAGGCATTATAGAGGGACGAAAAGACAGCAACTGCTCGACAGCACGTCGAACATTGCTACCCACTATCATTCCGCTCGCAAACTGAAGCTGAAGATTAGTTAGAGCAGACATTGTTTCTTCAGACGCATCAACCGATATTTGGTCACACAAAACCTTGCACATTTCCTCAAACACGAACCTCTGTGTCGGTATATTGAACTGAGAGAACGTCTCAATCACCACACGTGGAGGATTCCTAAGGGGATATTTCATCCAAGCCATCGCCATGTTATACAGACAGTCACGTTCCCTACTACCGGGAAGCTGACTTCGCCTTTGGGGACCATCGGAACCAGCGGACTCAAGAATCGGTCCAAGAGAATTGAAGAAGTTAGCAGCAACAGAAGGGACACGATGTCCAGTAGACGGGGTAGTAGAGTAACCCAATGGGGTAACAAGAGAAGTATCAGAAACAGAGGGAACAGCAGGAGAAACCAGGACAGTAGAGGCAGCGGGAGCAGGAGTATGAGGAAGTACAAGCGGAGGAGCAGTAGGGACAGAAGCAGGCAGAGGAGCAGGAACAGTTGGAAACACAGGAACAGGAGCAGGTTGGGGAACAGGGACAGGGGGAACCACAGGAGCTGCGGTACCCTGTACATACGGAGGTGGTGACTTCATGAGATAGGACATTAAGGGGTCCTCTGTAACTTCCTCCTTCTTATCCGTATCTGCCGGTAAAACGGGATAGCACTTATCTATAGACATGCGCTGCAATCTATCGAAAACTTCCTTTTCCTTTTCCTCCTTATCTCGCTGGAACTGCTCTGCGTTTCTTACCGTAGTAACAATACCTTCTCTCTTATTACGTTTAATCTGTTTGATTTCTCTCTGCTTGGCTTCTTTACGCCACAACCGAAAGGAATCAAACATGGCCGGCCTTGCTTTTCTTTGAAACAACTTAGCTTCAAGGTTATCTAAAATCGGAGTATCGAAACTACCATGAGGTGGCCAACTAAGGACACCGTCTTTCTTAGTGTATCGAACCCAACACTCATTGAATGTAATCGGACCTAATCCATGCTTACTGTACAGCTCATAAGTTGGAGTTCCAATCGGAGGTATCGGACACGAGTCCTCCAATCGGGAATCCGTACCACAACTTCTAAAACAACTGAACAAAGTACTACGGCTAGGCATCGTGTACACTAACCGAGTTTCACAAACGTCAAGGGTTATAGGATCACAATATCCCTACAAAGAGCAAAACCCTCGGTTTTTGGCGACTGCAGACGTCAAATATCACAACAAAGAACAAAGTACCAAGAACCACAAATGCAATGGAACCATGCAACAACTAAGCACCCACAACAAAGGACTCTGGGAGCGACCCACAAATACTTAACTCAAAGATCGATGGCGTCACCAGGAAGGCCCGTCTATCGTCTCGCTGTACCAAGGTCTACGCCAAGCGCCAAAACAGGTCTACAGTCAGGGCAGCAGTCCGTCGCAGCCGTCAGGAGGCGGGGATCTTCGCGGGAAAAGTCGTCGTGCCACTTGTTTCGACAACAGGATCGATGAAGAGGGTTGCACCTTTCTTCGGAGATTACACACGAAGTTCCTCATGATCGTCGGGCTTTGGACCGGTACCACTGATGGGCGCCAACTGAAGGACTGGGTTCTGCTAAGACCCAGCGGTGCCAGGGATAACACCTAAAACCTTCGTGGGTAACCTGTTCCGGCGTACAAATGACAGAGACACGGGACACTTCCTTTGGCGTCAAAGATTCGAGGTTTATTACTGCAGGGAACACAGAAGTCACAGGAAGTACAACACGTGTAGGTTCGAGGACTCTGATTCAAATTGTATCTGTGGATCGCTCTTCTTATACAGTTTTCCAGCATAGGATAACATGGTGTACAAAGGTTTACAACTTGGTTCCCATCGTAAAAGGCAAAAGGGGATCGCTTTCATGTATTCAGGGTCCGGAACATAATCACAGTAACATTTGGTGGTTCCCAACTGTAAAAACGCATCTTCCCACCATAAGTACATTCCAATCGGTAGTAAACAAATCGAAGGAGAGACAAAAACAGGTGCAGAGGAAGATGAGAACAGTGAACAGATCGAAAAGGGTGTAAAAGGGGTGGTACCAGGAAACACGAGTTGAAGGCATCAAAGGGGACGTGCTTAATGAATGCACAGCTAAGACAATAGAGCGGCACGGCAAGATGTGCCTCGGGCGGGCCATCTGCCTTACAGTGCCATCCCCCTCATCATAAAGACACCTCCAAAGGAAACGTGTCTTCCGCAGGAGCTTGGGAATCCCAGGGTCGCGAAGCGGACAGCGTCCGTTCACTGGCTACTTGAGGGCAAGAAACAAAATGGATGCCGTATCTAAGATGGAACCCGTGGGCTCAGATGAAGAAACCCACGAAACAAACGAACGGTTCAGGTTAGCACAGCGTAAACGCGTACACCCACTAAACTCGTCATTTACGGTTCATAGATACCAGACTCGACCATTTTCATGCGAGTCAAAAACACCACTTACAATTGTCACGGAACCTCACTGCCCACCCTGAAATACCAAGCAAACACTCGTGGTTTGATAGAACAGTGTATCATGTTATTATGTTCATATTATTGTGCCCACTGTTTCCAAAGAAATGCTGTAAGAAGATGATTATTTGTTCACCTATGAATATTGGGAAATCAGGATTAATACTGGTTGGCACATGTATTCCCATGTGCGTGGTAAAATTAGGCTGACAACGTGCATTTCATTGTTTAATTGCTGTATTTTTGACGTGTTCACACCGGGTTCCCATCTGCGTATGCATGAGTGCTCCCACGTGTTCAGAAGACAGTTGAGCTCATGCATAATCAATGAATCCCACATGCGGCAACTGCCAAAGACGCGTGCATGTAGATAATCCCCAACGTGTGAATGGGAGCCTATTTAAACTGCTCCCAGTCACCTTTATGCGCTTGGCCTTGTTGCTGTTCAAGCACTTACCTGGTTCCAGTTCTCCGTATCGGCGTCCCCAGATTGGTGGCTCCGCATCGGCTTCCTGACTTCCAGATTCCAGACAGATGATTTTACTCCGACAGCTTCCCGGTAGTCAAGTCAAGTCAAGTCAAAAGATTTATATAGCGCGCTACATACCCGGAGGGTCTCAAGGCGCTTGAAGAAGGGTGGAGGGTTACTTGTCGAATATCCAAGTTTTACGTTGCTTTCTGAATGCTAGATGGTTCTGAGTGAGACGAAGGTGAGTGGGGAGTGAGTTCCAGGTTTTAGCTGCGAGGTAGGAGAAGGATCTACCTCCCATGGTGGTTTTATTGATGCGAGGTACGGAAAGAAAAGAGCATAAAGAAAGCACGCATTAGGTATTATTTAAAAACTTCACATTTACGGTGAATTTGTTTAACTAGAAGACTCAAGATCTCAGATCGCTTTTGTTTCAAGAAACTTTACCTCATGAACTTGAGAGGAATGCAACACTCGAATGCTGTGGTAGAATTACCATATTTTCAAGAAACAATTGACACCATTAAAACACAGACTGAAACCTTTTAGGGTGTGGTTTTAAAAAGTGGACAGTAATTAGCACACATTTAATAACATCAAGGATAACAGTATATTGATGTAATTTTTTATTTTATGTTATAGTTTTCTCTTTTGCTCATATTATATAATTTATAGTCAAGTATTTAGACAACTCCCCAAAATCGTGACATCTGATCCTAAGATGTGTACAGAAGGATTCAGGTACCCAACCATTATGTTGTGTTAATTGAGATAGTAATATAGTAGAATTAATATGTGAATATTGCCATTTCCATTGTATATTGCAGATTGCTCAACCAACATTAGAGTTGCTATGCAATACATAACCTTGGTTCAACAGAATTGTTAGATAGGTAACATTAATCAAGGAGATATGTTCAGGTCTTGTTTGATAAATAATCAGATTGTGCTAAGGCACTAATTACCCTGGTTTCAGCATTATTCTCTCTCTGTACTTAATAGATAGGAGTCTAGGTGAAGACTCAATGCACCCAAGATTATCCGGTCACAATATAATTTCCTGTATCCGGTATTCCACTCAGTCCGCAGAAATCCTGTGTCCCCAAAGAAGACAGCTGAAGTCTTCTTGTCTCTGTTTCTTTCCCTTCTCATCCAACCCCCTTTCCCCCTGGAGACTTTCAGAATGACTCCTAGTCTCCTACCTGAGAGTCACACTGTTAGTTTTTAGAGGGGATTGGGAATTGTAATCCCTTAGTATTCTTCCTCGTCAAGGTGAAGCCCTCTGGAACGCAGGTGAGTGCCTCCTCAACAGAAGGCCAAGCCCAACTTGTTTCACCTTGACAACAGCTTAAATATGGATGCCTCAGTTCAGGCATCACAGTTAGCAGACATCATTAGAAATCTTCAAATAGATATGCACCAAATTAAACCAGAAAATCTTACATTAAGAGAGGAATTAGTTAAGGCTAGGTCGTGCTTCGCACAATGGAGCGACCCCAAAAATTCTGACACCGGTCCTATTTTAGCCCCTCCAAAATTTGGTCACAGTCCTTTCTCAGTGCCAGATCCTAGTCAACAACGCTCTGATCAAAATGTGCAAGTAACAGTGGTAAGTCCAAGTCCTGTCCCGTTGGCCAACCCTTTGCATTTTTTAGGTGACAGTTCTAGATTTGCTTCTTTCATGAGTCAGTGTCAGTTGCATTTTATATGCAAACACAGGTTTTCCCTTCTGATACTGAAAAAGTAGTGTTTATCATTTCATATCTAGGTGGAGTAGCTGCGAATTGTACAATACTCTTAATAGAAAATGATGACCCCCTTTTACATAATTACATTTGATTTAAAGAAGCCATGTCTTATCTATTTGCCCGTCACACGTTCATTCAGGCCAGTGATAATGAACGACTAAATTTGTGACAGGGGTCTAAGGATCTCATCACTTACATGACTACATTTAACCGCCTCTTGCGAGACACTCATTGGCCTGAGGAGAAACGAATTTCTCTTTTTTACAGAGGTTTGAGGGACGACCTAAAAGACTCTTTAGCCCACATTGTGGACTTACCTGACAACTACTCAGAATTTTTGGATTTGGTTGTGAAACTGGATCATCAACTAGGAGAAAGAAAACATGACAAACCCAGGTTTGACGCTAAAATGATTTCAATTAAGTCTGAGAAAAAAGATAATGAGGATAAAACCGAACCAATGCAGATAGGAGGTATCAAAGGCCCATTGACAGCAGAAGAAAAAGATAGACGAAGGAAAGGAAATCTTTGTCTTTATTGTGGCTAAGCAGGCCTTTTCGCTCGAGATTGCCCAATAAAACCTAACAAGAAAAGATCAATAGTTAGTGTAACCTCCAATCCTAAAGGGATGAAGAGATCGCTCCTTTGGAAAGTAATGACACCAAGATCTCTCAGTATGCTATGAACACCATCAATCATATTCCTCGCCACATGACCATACGCATTACCTTTATTATCTCTGATCAACAAAGATATAATTTGTCTGTTTTACTTGATTCAGGTGCTACGGATAACTTTTTGACTTGACCTTAGCAAAAAGATTGGGTATTACTCATGTTCCTGAAAGAACAACCGGAGCCTGTGAGGGCAGTTGATGGCTCTGCGTTGTCATCTGGACTGATTCGTTTTCACACCCTGCCTTTGATACTTGTTAGTGATAATGGTCACACCGAACAAACAATGTTTGACCTTATCGAAACCCCTACTTTGGGAATAATTTTAGGAATTACTTGATTAGAACTGCATAATCCGAAGATAGATTGGGTTCAACGAACTGTAACCTTGGATTCAGCATTCTGCAGAACACATTGACATAAGGAGACACAAGATCCTATTCATCCGCTATATTGTGCCTCCACATTGGAACAAACTACAATGTATTTATTTATTTATTTTTTAATACATTTTGTTGCAAAAAGAAAAAAGCACAATCATACACAGTTACACACCTACAACCCTGGGCCGGCGATTCAACAGCAGAAAATACTTTACACTGCTTTAAAGCCAACATCCCAAGGCGGGCAGGCAGCGTCGCAATTATAGCGCGTATCGTATGCTTCATATGCGTCATAACTTTGTACACCCAAAGGCAAACACGCCAAATGACGGCATTTTATACTTTAGTCAGGGATCGATCGACGTGTATGAAAACCCAGTAATTGTTGTAGCGGACTGTGACCAAACGAACCGTGTCCCTTCCACCTCTGTCTCCAGTCTCCGCTGAGCTCCCTGCCTAATCCGCTGTGCAAAAAATAGGCAGCCCTCTGATCTCACAGTGAATAAGGCCTCTTGACTGTAGGAAGGTGGATATCTGACTATGGTTATTCCCAAACTTTTTGCCTGGTGTTTAACTGGTTTTTGACTTAGTTGGCCTGGGATCCTGCTATTCAGGGCCCCAGGCTGATTGCTCTCTCCTTAAAATGGACTCCATGTACCATAGGTGCATAACACAATTGGAATTGGTTCACCTTATAGGCCCCTGTAACAGTGTACCATAGGTACCCAGGGCATAGGTGTAGCCAAGGCCTACCAGGGGCTGCAGCATGTATTGTGCCACCCCTGGCCTGGCCTCCATATTTGACACAACTGGCTGATCACTCAGCTGGGGTAAGTTGGTGTAATCACCTCTTGCTTAGATATAGTATCCCTATATCTAACCCTAAACTGGACACATATGTTCCTATCAGCCACTCCTATGGAAGGCCTCATCAATCCTGGAGGCAGAGTGCTTGGAAATATGTGAGGTGGTGCTCTAGCATGAGCTGAGCCTGTCTGCAGCTGACGGGAACCACTCCCTAAGCTGTTCCGGGATATTGCCATACCATATACTCTTAAGTGCATTATAATCCTCGCGGTTAAATGCTATCTTTGGTTTGGCTTTATCAAAACATGTCGAGTAAGGTGTCATACGAATTGGAATACTATCCCCTCGACAGTTCTGTCGACGGGGATAGCATTCCACCCTTCTAGAGGGACACGACATGTGTGTAACCTTAAACCCCGGTTAAAGTTAACCAGAGCCTCAGCATCACAAAATGGATGCTGCCACCACAGACACGAGTCTGGCCTCCTGCTGCTGACCGAAACTCGGCAGATGGTGGCCTGGACAAAGGGTTTCCTGCCTTGGGAGGTGCGAGCACCACCCCAGACAGGGTTTTGTGTATTGGGTAGGACAGGGCTGAATAGAATCAGACATGCCCGGGGCACACAAGGTGTCCCCGTGCATAGGCCAGTCCAAACCGGTCCTGGGACTTTCCAGACCCAGGCTTGGCGCGGAACTGGAAAAAGGAAAGGGGGTGTAACCGCCCCCCTTCCTGGTTCCTCCTAGAGGAGGAACCTAGTAGGTGATCCACCCCTCAGATTGGGAATAAGAGTGGGAGCAGTGCCATTGCACAGCAGATCATCCTTAATCAACTTGAAACTAAGAAGACGACTGGACTTCGACATTCTGCTGCTCAGAAGACTGAAGAGAATCTCCCTTGTGGCCTAGGAGTGGCCACCCTGTGAACACAGGTACCAACCAGCAACTCAATGTCTGCTTTGCAGCCGCCTCCCGCCGGAGCCCGAGCCCAGAGCCTGACAAGAACCAGACTCCCAGACCTCTCAGAGCCCGATCCACAGTCCCTGCAAAGAAGGGACCCATGGAGGCACCGAGTGACGTGGGACCGGACCTCTTGAAAGACACTCGAAAAGCTGACTGCGCAGCTTCTGAGGCATCCTCAACGTTGTGCTTTGGGGACTGAGAACCCCCACCACCGAGCAGCCCTTGCACTGAAGATCAGCCCTCCAGCATCTCCACGATCTGCGTGGGGCCCTTTTGCATTGTGCCACTTGACGCGCCATCCCGGCCACTAGCCACGTGGTCAGCGGCCATCTTGGCGACGAAACCGACAATTTACACAGCAGGTCTGGTTGCTCCAGACCTACCCAAGCTCCTGTGAAAAGGAGCACTCGCTCTGACCTTGCTGGTCCGAGTGTTAAGCATCTTTCAACTTCTGCATGGCTTGCATTTGCCATGGCCTGTTTGCTCCGATCAAGTTGCCGACACCGCCAACAGCGAGAAGCCTGCGTGGGACAGCTCGTGACCTACTCCTAGATGTCCTCGACCCCCGGTGTCCACGTGGCTGCAGAGAGAAGCTACCCGACAACGCCTGTTTGCACCCGACATCGCCTGGTTCCAATCTGGTTCCACGGTAGTCACTGGCTAGTGACTTTGAACATTGTCCCCTCTGCTTTCAGGTCTTCACATCTTCAGATCCACCCTTGGATCCACCGGAACTCTTCACATCGAGCCGCCTGCAGCATCTTCAGCTCCAAGCACCATCGACCAGCGTGACGAAACCCAACACTACTTCGACCCTGTGCACCCGCTTCCTGTGGGTGAGGTAACTCAGCTCCGCCAGTGCTCCTGCACTGGTACACATCTCAAGGGCCTGTGTCTTAAGTTTCAGCTCCGTAGGTCACTCGGAAGGTTCCTAACTTTCTAACTTTGTACTTTTTACGCACCATAGACTTTGCATTGGAAAGTGCGTGCACTTTGAACACTGCACCCGAGTCCCGCGGGCCTTTCCCGACTTAGTCACTGCTAGTCTCGAATAGCTCCAGCGATTCCCTAGGCCCTAGGCCTGTTCCCTTTCCTATTGGTATCTCTTATACCACTTTCTTAGTATATGGTTTAGGTGGCCCCTAGGGCTCATCCATATTGTGCAACTTTTGTGTATGTTAAACTGTCTTGTGATTTAACGCTTGTGCTTCTGTGCTCATAAAGAGTCCAGGGGATTTTATAGTTAATAAATCAATATATATTTTCAATATATATCTGTGTGGTGTCCCTTTCATTTGGTATTCAAGGGAGTTGTGTATGGTAATACAGCTGGCTTCACATGCCTTTCAGAGTTTAGCCTAAGACTGCGTTGTCCACGTTACCACTAGGATAACTGGTCTACAAGGTTGAATTACAACCATCATCATAAGGGTTGCTTGGCATGGTACAAAGTGATCACTAGAATTAGTGAGCATTATATACCAGGCCAACTTCTCACATTGGTGAGCAGCGGATTGGGATCTGAGATTGCTGTTGTTTTACCATTACAATCTTTGAGATTATCATTTGAAAGATCAAACAGGTACCTGCTAGGTACATATAAAACAAGACTAGTATACTTAAGTTCTACTGAACTTAGTTGTTGTAGAGCAAAGGGAGTGGCACACCCTAGCTACAACTACTAGATAGGTTTAGTAGGTAAACACCAGTGTAGGTAGATTGCAACATATCCACCCACACTAGAGCCATGTCTGGAGCAGAGGGTTCCACTCGGAACATCCCTGTTGAGAGTGACCCTCCAAGGGCACCATCCAAATTTGCTATTTTTTCTTTTAAGGAATTAAGACAGCTTTGTGTCTTAAGGGGTCTGAAGACAGGGCCATCCCCTACTACAGACCACCTAAGAGAGCTCTTAGGCCAGTCTGAGACTCTAAAGCCCTCTAAGGCAAACCCCACAGGGAATGCTGAAGGAGGCCATCCCTCATAGGATGACACTGTAGACACCCCTGCCCCTATCATCCTGGTAGATGAGGAAGCCTCCACCACTGGAGCTCCTCAGGTAGATGAGGAGGAAGAGGAAGAAGAGGAGGAGGTGGAAAGCAGTGAGTCAGATGATGACAGAAATAGTCAGGTGCTGGTCAGTAGACTGAACCAGGCTAACTTAAGCCTATTTGGGACTGAATCAGGTAACAACCCATTCAGACCCCCAGGTGGACTTAACCAGAAGCCTAGGAGGAGAAGGACTCACTCAGGTGACTCCAACAACTCCCATGCTTCTAGAGGTTCTCATGGTCACTCCAGAAGGGAGATGACTAGCCCTCAGAGAAGGGAACATGAGGCCAAAATGAGAGAGGCTGAATTGAGGATCCAGAGACAAGAATTAGAAGTTGCCCTGGCCCAAGAGAAACTTGCTAGAGCAAGACAGCCTAGAGAGAGTGGATTAGGATCCACTGGTGGCAGCACTATCCAGAAGGATAAAGACAGGTCCTTTGATACAAGAAACCTGAGTAAGATTGTTCCCCCCTACAAAGCTGGGGATGATATCCACAAATGGATGACTGCACTTGAGAGAGCCTGCATGGTACAGCAGATCCCTCAGGAGCAGTGGGCAGCAATCCTGTGGCTCTCCTTTGAAGGTAGAGGCAGAGACAGACTCCTCACAGTTAGTGATGAGGATTCTAGAAACTACATGGTCCTGAAGAGTGCTCTGATTGATGGGTTAGGCTTAACCACTGAACAGTACAGGTTAATGTTCAGAGATACCCAGAAGACACAGACTCAGGACTGGTCTGAATTTGTTGAGTGTGCCACTAAGGCTCTGGAGGGCTGGTTGCTGGGAAGTAAGGTTACTGACTATACAGGATTGTATAATTTAATTATGAGAGAGCAAATCTTAAGTAATTGTCAAAATCAGCTTCTACATCAGCACCTGGTTGACTCTGATCTGACCTCCCCACAAGAATTGGGTAGGAGGGCAGACAAATGGGTCAGAACCAGGATCAGGCCTAAGAACCAGGGTGGTGACCAAAAGAAAGAGACTACCAAGCCTCAAGAGAAGAGTGGGGATAAAAGTAAGGAAAAGACTTCCCCAGGGCCCCAAAACTCCAAGAATGGGGGTGGGTCCCAAGACACTTCTACAACCCAGAAAAAGCCTTATTGTCATACCTGTAAACAGGTGGGGCATTACAAAACAGATAGCTGTTGTCCCAAGAATGGCAATAAAGAGAATATACCTCCAGGTAAGGCTCCAACACCTCCTGACACTGTTAGCAGTGGTCCCCCAGGTGGTGGGAGCACCCCCAAGAATTTGGGCGGGTTTACTTTTGGAGGACAGGTGGACTCTGGCCTATCCAGGTCTCCTAACTCAGATACTCTTGTCTATGAGACTGGCATGGGGTTTGCCAATTTCACTGCTTGCCCAAACAGTTTGAGCAAGTATAGATAGGAGCCCCTCATCAATGGTTTGAAAGTTGAGGCCTACAGAGACACAGGGGCTAGCATCACCATGGTGGCTGAATGTCTAGTCCCCTCAAGGCAACTTTTACCTGATGCCAAATATCAGGTGACAAACATTGATGGCATAGAAACCAATCATCCCATGGCAGTAGTCCATCTTAGCTGGGGAGGTGTCACTGGCCCAAAGAGAGTGGCAGTGTCAGCAAACTTGCCTGTAGATTGCCTACTGGGTAATGATTTGGAAATCTCAGCCTGGGCTGAGGTTGAACAGCAAACCCATTCTAGAATGGTAAATCTCCATGGAAAGGTTAGTGGGGCTGTGATGGCTACAGCCCCAATCCAAGATGTCCTTCCTGAAAAGGTTGGGAGGGCTGAGCAAACCTCAGCCCCATCTTTAGATAACCTCCCTCCTGAAAAGAGTAACAGGGCTGTACTAGTAACAGCCCATACCCAAACTGAGTCTCCTCCTGAAAAGGTTGGTGGGGCTGTGATGGCCACAGCCCAAACTCAAACTGATACATGGGTAGTGAAGCCTGAAATGATGGATCACTCCACCCAAACTGAGAGCATGGAGGAGGAAGAGAAATCTCCCTCCCACCAGACTTTAGGAAAGGATCAGCCTCCTCAGGGAACTGATCTTACCCCTGATGAAGGAACTGTCCCAGAGGTTGTTAGGCCTGGCCTGACAGAGCCTCTGATGGCAGTGGACCCTTCTCAGGAGGGACCCAGTCTGGAGCAGGTAACCTGCCCCTCTCTACCTTGCCTTACTCAGCCCAGGGCTGCAGAGGACAAGAAGGACAGTGAGACCCAAAGGGCCCCCTGTCAAATAAAGCGCCCCCATCAACAGATTAGGGGCACCAAAACTAGTAGCCCTAGTGAGGTGAAAACTTTAAAAACTCCTGAGGGATCCCCCTTAAAAGTAGTTAGGGACCTCCCCCAGATGGATATTGTTGGGCACAGCCAAACCTGGGACCAAAAGGCCCCAAACCTGACCTGTCCCTCCAGTAAGCCAAACAGAGGGACCCAGCCTCCAGCTTTAGGTAGCCAGAGGTTGACCCTGAGAGCACAGTGCAACTCAGTCAGAGAAAGAAAGGCACACATGGTGGAGAGTGATTGGAGGAAGCTGAACCCTACAGTTGAAACTCACTTCAGTACTCCATCTCAACACCAGCCTTTGACTTTGCAAAGACACACCACAGGTAGAGATTCCCTATGGTGGAGACCCTCAGATACCCTTAGGGTGAGGGATTGCTTAGTGGACCATGAGACAGGGGGTTACCAAGCCAGAGCAGGTACTTCCTTATATGGCCACTTAGGCAATATAGGCTTACCTGGTCAAGGATAGCCTTATCTCCTTTCGTTTGGGGGGGGGTTATGTAGGAAGGTGGATATCTGACCATGGTTACCCCCAAACTTTTTGCCTGGTGTTTAACTGTTTTTTGACTTAGTTGGCCTGGGATCCTGCTATTCAGGGCCCCAGGCTGAATGCTCTCTCCTTAAAATGGAATCCATGTACCTTAGGTGCATAACACAATTGGAATTGGTTCACCTTATAGGCCCCTGTAACAGTGTACCATAGGTACCCAGGGCATAGGTGTAGCCAAGGCCTACCAGGGGCTGCAGCATGTATTGTGCCACCCCTGGCCTGGCCTCCATATTTGACACAACTGGCTGATCACTCAGCTGGGGTAAGTTGGTGTAATCACCTCTTGCTTAGATATAGTATCCCTATATCTAACCCTAAACTGGACACATATGTTCCTATCAGCCACTCCTATGGAAGGTCTCATCAATCCTGGAGGCAGAGTGCTTGGAAATATGTGAGGTGGTGCTCTAGCATGAGCCGAGCCTGTCTGCAGCTGTCGGGAACCACTCCCTAAGCTGTTCCGGGATATTGCCATACCATATACTCTTAAGTGCATTATAATCCTCGCGGTTAAATGGTATCTTTGGTTTGGCTTTATCAAAACATGTCGAGTAAGGTGTCATACGAATTGGAATACTATCCCCTCGACAGTTCTGTCGACGGGGATAGCATTCCACCCTTCTAGAGGGACACGACATGTGTGTAACCTTAAACCCCGGTTAAAGTTAACCAGAGCCTCAGCATCACAAAATGGATGCTGCCACCACAGACACGAGTCTGGCCTCCTGCTGCTGACCAAAACTCGGCAGATGGTGGCCTGGACAAAGGGTTTCCTGCCTTGGGAGGTGCGAGCACCACCCCAGACAGGGTTTTGTGTATTGGGTAGGACAGAGCTGAATAGAATCAGACATGCCCGGGGCACACAAGGTGTCCCCATGCATAGGCCAGTCCAAACCGGTCCTGGGACTTTCCAGACCCAGGCTTGGCGCGGAACTGGACAAAGGAAAGGGGGTGTAACCGCCCCCCTTCCTGGTTCCTCCCAGAGGAGGAACCTAGTAGGTGATCCACCCCTCAGATTGGGAATAAGAGTGGGAGCAGTGCCATTGCACAGCAGATCATCCTGAATCAACTTGAAACTAAGAAGACGACTGGACTTCGACATTCTGCTGCTCAGAAGACTGAAGAGAATCTCCCTTGTGGCCTAGGAGTGGCCACCCTGTGAACACAGGTACCAACCAGCAACTCAACGTCTGCTTTGCTGCCGCCTCCCGCCGGAGCCCGAGCCCAGAGCCCGACAAGAACCAGACTCCCAGACCTCTCAGAGCCCGATCCACAGTCCCTGCAAAGAAGGGACCCGTGGAGGCACCGAATGACGTGGGACCGGACCTCTTGAAAGACACTCGAAAAGCTGACTGCGCAGCTTCTGAGGCATCCTCGACGTTGTGCTTTGGGGACTGAGAACCCCCACCACCGAGCAGCCCTTGCACCGAAGGTCAGCCCTCCAGCATCTCCACGATCTGCGTGGGGCCCTTTTGCATTGTGCCACTCGACGCGCCATCCCGGCCACTAGCCACGTGGTCAGCGGCCATCTTGGCGACGAAACCGACGATTTACACAGCAGGTCTGGTTGCTCCAGACCTACCCAAGCTCCTGTGAAAAGGAGCACTCGCTCTGACCTTGCTGGTCCGAGTGTTAAGCATCTTTCAACTTCTGCATGGCTTGCATTTGCCAAGACTTTTTTGCTCTGATCAAGTTGCCGACACCGCCAACAGCGAGAAGCCTGCGTGGGACAGCTCGTGACCAACTCCTGGACGTCCTCGACCCCCGGTGTCCACGTGGCTGCAGAGAGAAGCTACCCAACAACGCCTGTTTGCACCCGACATCGCCTGGTTCCAATCTGGTTCCACGGTAGTCACTGGCTAGTGACTTTGAACATTGTCCCCTCTGCTTTCAGGTCTTCACATCTTCAGATCCACCCTTGGATCCACCGGAACTCTTCACATCGAGCCGCCTGCAGCATCTTCAGCTCCAAGCACCATCGACCAGCGTGACGAAACCCGACACTACTTCGACCCTGTGCACACGCTTCCTGTGGGTGAGGTAACTCAGCTCCGCCGGTGCTCCTGCACTGGTACACATCTCAAGGGCCTGTGTCTTAAGTTTCAGCTCCGTAGGTCACTCGGAAGGTTCCTAACTTTCTAACTTTGTACTTTTTACGCACCATAGACTTTGCATTGGAAAGTGCGTGCACTTTGAACACTGCACCCGAGTCCCGCGGGCCTTTCCCGACTTAGTCACTGCTAGTCTCGAATAGCTCCAGCGATTCCCAAGGCCCTAGGCCTGTTCCCTTTCCTATTGTTATCTCTTATACCACTTTCTTAGTATATGGTTTAGGTGGCCCCTAGGGCTCATCCATATTGTGCAACTTTTGTGTATGTTAAACTGTCTTGTGATTTAACGCTTGTACTTCTGTGCTCATAAAGAGTCCAGGGGATTTTATAGTTAATAAATCAATATATATTTTCAATATATATCTGTGTGGTGTCCCTTTCATTTGGTATTCAAGGGGGTTGTGTATGGTAATACAGCTGGCTTCACATGCCTTTCAGAGTTTAGCCTAAGACTGCTTTGTCCACGTTACCACTAGGATAACTGGTCTACAAGGTTGAATTACAACCATCATCATAAGGGTTGCTTGGCATGGTACAAAGTGATCACTAGAATTAGTGAGCATTATATACCAGGCCAACTTCTCACATTGACTAACATACCGCTAACTGAAGTTTGGTGAACCAAGGCGTATAGCACCCTCTCCAGGTTCCGCTATCTCCACCTCTCCAAGCTCCCCGGCTCTATGAAGCATGTATGCCGAGTGTAACCCCCCAAAATTCTTAGGTCGGCTCCGAGAAGGGAGCAGTTCGCTGTAATACTCCGACTGTGTGCAGCAATATAGCATATCATGTGACCATTGCTGAAGTGTTGGAACGGGGCCTTTCATCCAGCATATTGCTACCCTGCGCTTAGACAGACCCATATCTACAAACCTACGTATTGCCTTAGGCAGTTCTTTAGAATATCCCAAGAGCGCAACTGCAGGGTCAGGTGCCAGCTCAGTCTCCACCACTCTAGCCAATTCTCAAAAAATGGCCTCCCAGTAAGAAAATATAAGTGTATAAAATGCGCTGCCGGGTAATGGCACCTGTCGCAGGTCGCTTCCTCCTACAGCCGGTACCTGTATAGACTCTCTGGAGTATAGTAGACTCTGTTGATGTATTTAAAGTGAATGAGTCTATGCCTGCCATGTAGTGAGATTTGCGTAGTGTTTGTGCAGCAGTAGTTCCACATAGAGTAATCTGTTGTTAGCTGTAGATCTCTCTGCCAGGCAAGCCTGGCCGCAGTGTATCGGTTCGCCCTGTGAGACATAGCTATTTTGTATATAGTGGTAACCATCTTATGGGGAGATTTAGTTTTAATAACATAGGACAGTTCTGTCACTTCGGGGGTTCGCATAAGTCCTCCCCCAACAACTCCCGCATAGCCCTATGTACTCTATACAACTGAAAGCATTGTAACATGGTGCTTGTGCCTGCAGCGCCCCATGCTTTTTCCCAAGTCTTAACGATCCCATCCTGAAACAGTTCTCCCGTCGTAGCGATGTTCAATGTGTGTAGCGCACGTGTAACCCCCCGTCCCTGCAGGGGGCTAGCCAACGAGTCCATTCAATAGGCATAGCCGGTGCATACAGCAGGGTTGTTGTAAAAGGTAGGCGTGGCGTGTTGAGTTGATGGAGTCTATTATACCGGTTCTACGGTCTATGGGTTTGAATATCGTGGTAGGAAGAGGAAGTGGGTCAGCAAATAGATTTTCCATGCGGAGGAACTGAATGTCCGACTCGCCATGAATCCAAGAGTGCACTTGAGCTCCCTGCGCTGCCCTGTAATATAACTTGAAATCTGGCACGCACAGACCCCGCATACAACCCGCCACTGCACCTGCGCCTGTTTACCCGCCCACGCCAATTTTATCATTGATTGATTAAGTCTGGGATTCCTTGTAAAACACTTGCCTGATATCGACGGACCAACGTTTGGAGAACTGAGGAGGGAGCGGAGGGAGCTCGTTGTTGCCTGCTTGCTTCTGCCGCCACGCCTCGCCGGACCCGCTTCGCGGGTCCCGCTTCGCGGCTAGGAGCTGACTTCTGACCTTTGGGAGGGGTTTGTTTGTTCATCTAAGACCGGCAGGGCTGCGAGTGTGTAGCGGTGGACTCCAAGCTCCAGGAGTCCCCGCGCGCCCGTGTCCACCTGGGCTGCTCTCCCTGCCGGCTCCGCCCCCACCTGGAAGGATATAGCGGCGTTCCGCCCTGCCAACAGTGGATTCCTTGTAAAACACTTGCCTGATATCGACGGACCAACATTTGGAGAACTGAGGAGGGAGCGGAGGGAGCTCGTTGTTGCCTGCCTGCTTCTGCCGCCACGCCTCGCCGGACCCGCTTCGCGGGTCCCGCTTCGCGGCTAGGAGCGGACTTCTGACCTTTGGGAGGGGTTTGTTTGTTCATCTAAGACCGGCAGGGCTGCGAGTGTGTAGCGGTGGACTCCAAGCTCCAGGAGTCCCGGCGCGCCCGTGTCCACCTGGGCTTCTCTCCCTGCCGGCTCCGCCCCTAGAGACCAATCAGTCAGCAACAAAAGGGAAGCGACATCCCCGCTGCGCGGGAGCGCGCGGGAGGGCGCCGGGAGAAGCCCGGGACAAGGGCGGGACCGTCTGTGGCCGTCCGGGGTCAGACGAGGTTGGGTTGGGCCCAGAGTCCTGGTTCATTTCATATCTTGATATCTTGTCATACCTTATACCTCATTTATCAACATCTTGAGGCTTTAACACCAGTTCCTAATAATGGCCCTAAGATCTGGTAAACAGCGTCTAGTGCATATCCAAACCTCAAAGGGCGTTGTCTCAGGGCCCCTAGATGCCTTTATCACTAGAGCTACAGGAATATTAGAAAAAGAAATTGAACTGGTTGAGCACAGATTGTCCCTGGACTTAGTCACTGGGAAAGGCTCCTCAATAGGTGCCTTGGCTCGTGTTAAAAGCCCCTTAACCAATGCAGCATTCAACTGCATTTCTACTTCAGACTCCGATGTAATAGTCCATGTGGATGGGGACGAAGCCACAACACCCTTGACTAACGAAAACATGGAACTGAATTTCGACAATAATCTGACCAGTATAGAAGCGGATAGCCAATTTATTGAGGACGACAAGCGTAGTTCGCCCGGAACCTCACAATCTAATGTCCCTACCTTACCCAGTACTCCTGTTTTGCCATCATCAATTACCAACCAGGTTTCACGAAAAAGAAAACATGTCTCAAGCCCATAGGGAGACAAGGTACAAAAACAACCTAAAATAGATCATGTTAATAATTCCTCCCACTCCCAGACCACCCAAGCACCTCCAATTGTGTACTGTCCATCATTAGCCCATTCTGGGTCTTCTAACCCTTGCCCAACATGTCTTAGCAGTGACGACGTCTTGTTGGCAAAAATGGAAGCAATGTTTAAAACCTTATTGCTTCCGGTCCTAGAAAATACCAGGATAATGTCCGCTAAAATAGATGTGCTGGAAGCAGCGGTTAATATTAATATGGACCTCTTGCAAAATCTAACATCTACCAGCATCAAGTCAAGGGGCCCCAATCCCACAGGGGGAGTTAATCAAAAAGGGGGGACGACCACAACCATCCCCGCAGGGACATCAACTACTAATATAAATAAGAAACCACCAATAGGGGCAAAAACAACATCTGCCACTTCAACTACTGCCAGCAGAGTCCCTATCAAAGAAACACCTCAGGCTAAACAACCATTGGCAGCTAATAACGCTCAGGGGAAAAAACAGCTAGTGAAAGGTGCATTAAATAAATTAAATAACACCCCAGCACACACACCTACAATGGGTAGGGAGAGTAAAACCCCTTATCCAGATAGGAACCAGAGGACAGACAATAGAAATACACGAAATCCTCCTAGGGTTCAGCTACCTCCAGAAGCGTCACAATACACCATTGTACTAACAGGAGTGGCCCCCCTAAGAGATGGTATCAAAGAATCCCAAGGGGACTTGCGGAACAAGGTCATATTCTGGCTGAATAAACATCGCCCACTCCCCCCGTCATCCCCCACCGAAATCCTCTATGTAAGGAGAGTGGAATGGGTAGGAAAGGGCGAAAAAGATCTGGAAGGGGATTGTATTTTAATTTCATTCAGAGACCCCTGGGTAGTGGATAGAATCCAAAGGAAAGCCAGATTTGCTCGTCTGGGTGATGTCCAGACCTTACATCTCGGTTACTTTTACCCCTACACGTACCTAAATAATCATATGGGCCCTAATCAATGGAAAGTCAAAGGGGGGAGGCCTCGAGAGCCCATAACTCACCACCCTCCATATTACCCTCCCCTTTACAACCATTTTGAAGCACTGTCAGACCTAGAATGGGTTGACTGACTATGCACACCGACCCATTCATCAAATTTAGCTATAGTGGAAGGTGAAGGAGTATACATCCCATTCACCCCCACCTCAGATACAGCTAAGGAACCACTGTCCTTGCCCCAAAACAAAACTAGAACGCAAAGGGGGCTTGTGGGGGAAAATGCTGCTATTTTCAATATAGAAGAAACCAGATCAATAGATGCCCATCTATCAAGTCCCCAATCCCCTCTCCCTGTTAGCAACAACCATGCAGAGATAGATCCATTAACATCATATATGGTGTCTTGGAATGTTGCTGGAGCCAAGACTCGCCTGGTATCTGAGGATTGGTTGGAGTTCATAGGCAAATATGAGGTTGTGCTTTTGCAGGAAACATGGGCAACAGCTCCGTTTTACATGGCTGGATTTATAAATTTCTTCAAACCAGCTATAAAAGGCACAAAAGGGCGGGCGTCAGGGGGACTAACCATATGGGTAAAACAGGCCTGGTGTTTCTCAGTTTCCGAATTGTATGTGGATAACCCTGATATACTGGCTATAAGGTTGAGCAAAGCAGGGGGGCAGGATATGCTCATTATCAACATATACTCCAGAGGCCTCCCTGGCGGACAATGCCCTGAGCTGATAGGTGCCTTAGATACTCTATTAATGGGCTGGAATAAAGGCACATTCATTATGTTAGCAGGTGACATCAACTGTACAATTGAGCCATTGTATTTGCCGGAGGATAATTGGGGGTTTGAAGAAGACGCCACGTGGAAAATTCCTGAACTTTCCAATAAAATCCCAGTCAAAGCAACGGAGGCCGCTCTGAATTGGACAGCTTTTTACCTTACTTGGGGACTAAGGGCCGTGAACGGTCGCACCAAATCAGATAGAGGAGCTAACCCCACTTTTGACAATGGTGTGAGGAAGAGTCGTATTGATTACATCTTTATAAATATAGAATATTGGAGCATAATTGATGATATGGAAATTGTAATGCGCCCAGAAAGTGACCATAACCCCTTGTCCCTGAAATTTAAAATGTATGACCTGACAAGATTAGGGGAACCAGATCCGAGGGGGCATGGGGTAGTAACCATATCAAATGATCGGAGGAGACTGAAATGGTCAATTATATCAAATGATGTAACGATACAGGCCAACGTTGAAAATGTGGTGACGGATGCCCTAAATAATATGAGGTCTGTTGTTGTTGAGAGGGGCCAGGGCGAATTAGATAAGATGATGGGCATACATGACAAATGTTTCTCCGAGCTTAAAATAATTCTATCGAAACCATGTAAGCCTAACACTGGGCACCTGAATGCACCAAGAGCTACATGGTACAACAGAGAGTGTAGAGAGGCCCATAGTTATCTTATAGAGAAAGTCAAATCCAGAGACATGAGCGCAGTAAAAGCGGCCAGGCAAATGTATAAAAGAGTTCAATGGGAGGCAAAGAAGGAATGGGAAGATGATTTTTGGGCAGATCTTCTGGACGCTAGTAAATCCAATAACCAGACTAAATTCTGGGATATTGTTAAATGTGGAAAGGATGGTGAGTTCCGTACTCCGTCCAACCATGTTTCCCCAGAAGATTGGATAAAACATTATTCCACTCAATTCTGTCCATTAGTTGTTGACTCCATGTCCAGACCAACCCTGTTGCCGGCAATATCCTCTGGCAATACAATCATGTCTTTTACTGAAGCGGAAACGGAGCTTGCATTAGGGTTAACAAAGAGGGGGAAAGCTCCTGGGTTGGATCAAATCCCTGCAGACCTATTCAAAGCTAACATAGGCCTTTGGGTACCTTACTTAACAAATATAGCTAATACCATAGCGAGAGGCGCCCGTATTCCTAAAACATGGAAGGGGGCGGAGATCCTCCCCATACACAAAAAGGGAGACAGATCAATCCCAGGGAACTACCGCCCGATCAGCCTAATTGACTGCTTTCAGAAAGTTTTTGCTCGTATGATCTTGGCGAGGGTACATGGGTGGATGGAACTTGAAGGAATACTGTCCCCATTACAGGCAGGCTTTAGATCTGGTATAAGTACCATTGACCAGGTCTTGAGGTTTTGTATGATCTTTTGGAAGGTCGTCATACTTGGCGGTGGCACCATCTTTGCTGCTTTCATAGATTTGAAATCAGCTTTTGATTTGGTGCCGAGGGGAAAACTATGGCAGGTATTAAGGGACCTAGGAATGCCGGGGGAATTAGTGGAAATGATCATTAAGCTACACGAAGACAACTTTGCTAGGGTAAGATGGGGGGCACAAGGGCAATTCACGGACTCATTTCCAGTTTCACGAGGAGTCCGTCAGGGGTGCGTCCTCGCACCCACCCTATTCCTACTCTTTATAGATCAGGTAGTGAAATTCTTTGGGTCTACCAATACTGACGCTCCGTCTCTGGCGGGGACTAAATTCCCAATGTTGATCTTTGCAGACGACACCCTCCTCTTATCAAAGACGAGGGGTGGTTTACAGAGGGCTTTAAATCTCTTTGAGGAATACTGCAACCAAAATGACCTTCAGATAAATGTGGGGAAAACTAAGTTCATGGTTTTCTCCAGGAAAAAACGAATACGTAGTAGTGTACAACTAAACAGGGTTATCCTGGAACAAGTTGACACGATGACGTACCTGGGGGTCACTCTGGATTGGCAACTGTCCTGGAAACCACAAATAGAGACCCAACAGTTAAAACTGGCCCAATTGACCGGCTGTCTCCTGCGTGAGCAAAAGAAATCTATCACTAAAAGGGTTGCCCCCGCCTTACAAATTTATGATGTTAAAATTAATGCTGCGACACTCTATGGGGCAGAGTTATGGGGTTTCATGGACCTCTCGTGTTTGTACAGAATCCAGTGTAGGTTTCTTCGCAACTTGGTGGGGCTGCCCCAATCAACTCCAAAGATCCCTCTTTGTCATGACATGGGTTGCCCGCCAATAACGGACATGGCAAGATACAGAGTAGTGTCCACTTGGAGGCGCCTATGGACCACTGAGGATTTGGCACTTTTTGCAAAGGAGCTAACCGAGGTGAGGGCTATTGGGGGTTCTGATCGAATCCCCTGGCTTCGCTCAGTGAAAAAGAGCCTGTATGATATGGGCCTGAGTCATCTATGGGTCTCGCCAGGCACTAATAACTTCCCCTCGAAAAAGGAATTTAAGGGTTTGTTTTGGGCCTCAACTCGCCTTCCTTTGGTACACGCCTCTAGTTCTGAAGATCTGACGGGGCGCTTTCTAAGTTTTAAATTGGATCCGGCTCGTGAGACATATTGGGACGTTATCTCCAGGCCAATGGACAAAAAATTGTACCATCAATTTCGGGTGGGCTCATTACCCCTTAATTCCTTTACCTCATCTTGGGGCAATAACTCTACTAATCTTTGTAGTCGTTGCTCCGGATGTAAGGAAACTGAGGGCCATTTTTTGTTTGCCTGTCCCCAATATAGAGAACCTCGTTCGAAATGGCTAAATCCCATCTTCAAACGTATGAATTGTAAAAAATCCTCGGATGCAATATGGGCTTTAAAAACAAACACCTCTGACTTTACCGTGATATGTTTGGCCAAATATTTAGGTTGGGCATGGGCAATCAGAGTTAGAAGGAATTTAACTGCCACATGATTTAAAAAAAAAATGTGTGTATATTGTATAGTGCTTTTTAGCAAATGCTAAACGTATCTTTAAGATTATTTATATTTAATGTCTTGTTTCTTCTCAACAATGGTTTAATAACTTTTTAACTGTGGATCTAGACATACTGTATATTTGTTGATAAACATCTAGACATAACTATTTTTATAAGATTTCGTAAAATGTGGAGATTTTGAAGTTGTTCTTAAATGTTTTGTCAAAACTGTCTTTTATGATTTTATTATCGAAATAAAGACATTAAAACCTGACCTGATTAAGTCTGTGGAAGGAGAGCGGTAGAACTATTGAAATGTTCGTTAAAAGGAACAGGAGCCTGGGCAAAATCACCATTTTCATGATGGAGACTCGGTCTATTAGCGACAGCAGCAGTCAGGACCAAGACTCAACGTCGTTTTCCAATTTATCTATTGCCGTACCATAATTCTCTCTAAACACAGTCTCTGAGTCTGTGTGTAACCGAATACCTAGGTATCCAATAGAATCCGTGAACCATTGTAACGGGTAATAAAATGTTCAGTGAACCGGGTGAGCGGGAACACAATGGACTTAGCCCAGTTTACTCTCAAACCTGACAGTGCCACGAAATGTATGACCTCCTTGCACTGAGGATAGATTATTATCGGGGTCCCGCACATACAATAGTGTGTTGTTGGACTTGGCCCTTTTTGCAGGGTCATCCCTGAACCTTTTGCCATCCTCCTGTAATTTTGTCTGACCTGTTTTTGTTGCTTTTATGACTCTGGGCACTTTACCACTGCTGATCAGTGCTAAAGTGCATATGCTCTCTGTTGGACCTGGGGTCACCAGACCACATAGGTTAGCTTGGCACAGAGTGGAAAGGTCTAACCTAGAGGCAAAATATGTTAAGCTTGCGTCACCCCTTTACAGTAACTCAGCATCCATCCATCCAAAAAGGACACTACACCAATTGTTTTTAGGAAAATAAGAGCTGTTTTATAAAAATAAGCTTTGGTTATGTTTCCTTTCAATTATATTTCCAGTTGCATCACAGTTCAGTAAATCAGCATTTTAGACATTACCATCGGTTCACTTGTCAAGACATAAAATTTCATTACTTGAGCAAACCTTATTTAGTCATAGCATTAGTAAACAGGGAAGTTGTGAAAATCCTTCTTAGTCAAGGACTCATTTCCATACAAAAGTACAAGCGATAGGCTGTATAGGCAGCTCTGCAGCAATTCACAACCGTACAGAATCAAGCAGCTGAATGTATTAATAACAAGCAGATGAATGCCTAAGAGGAAAAGGCAGGCCAATTCATTATCTCATATAAACATTAAGTTATCAGTGCAATACACTCGCTTCACGAAGGCAGTTCAGGAATTAATTCAGCAATGTAGTGTGATTTACTCCTTAAAACCCGTATAGCTTTACACTAACTTAAGCAACCCAACATGCTCTCAGTTTGGTATCTTGCCAAACGCTGATTCTAGGACAGCTGCAGACAACCAGTATCCATCCCTCGGCATGTAGCTCCCTCGTAACAAGGGAATCCCTGCAGTGTAACCCGGCTGGTCTCTTTCCTCTGGGCCCACCAGTCACTCGCTCCTTCCGGGGCCAAAGGGGTCTATTCAGTAAAGGACCGGCAGAGGTCTCTGTGTGCTGTGCCTCCCTTCCCACTGAGCCCAACACACCGCTTACTTCAACTGCGGGGCTCTGCCAGACGCACAGCCGATCCTGGCAATCCGAGGGATTAGGGTTCCTTGATGACCGCTGTCACCTGACTCAACGGGGGCAAGTCACGCTCTGATTGCAACCTCTCCGGCTGTCTCCGTGTAGGTCCCCCACACGCCCACACCATAGTGCAAAACTCTGGTCTAATTATACTCAAACTTCCCAAACGCAGTCGAAACACCGTACAACCTGTCAGCAATGAAGACAAAGCGCCAGGATGCTCCCTGGAGTGACAGAGCGCTATATAAAAACCACAAAACATCAAACATCAAACTCCTCCCTTGGCTTCCTCCAACCCCGCCTTACACCTTCCCGCGCTCTTCTTCAACGCCGGGCGGGGCTCTATTCCGGCCTCCGCAACCCGGCAACCAGACCTGAGGCAGCGCTCACTCTCCGCCAACGCCGGCTCCCGGGATCTTCACAGCGGGGGGATCGGCGCACAAATGACACACAGTGCGCACTCCTCAGAGGTACGAACCAGGCTGGCAGTGGTGAGTTCAAGGGGACTCCGAGAGCGCGAGGGCTCTGGGTGTCAGCAAGGGTGAAGGCAGTACGGTGGAAGTCTCGATCCCATACAGAGGGTGGGGGGCAGCTTCAGGCTAGACTCTCGTATGCGGTGGGAAATCCCACCGCTCTGTCACTAAAGACCACCAGCTAGAGAGTTGACCCCACGGAAGTTCTTGTCTTCTTGGCCGTAATCCCCAATATAGGACAGTCCCTGCCACTCTTACTTGTAGGTTCCAACGGTCTCGTCCAGCATCACTGGCTGGGAAAAGGGACACTCTCCACCGGTACTTTACGAAAGGCGTAAGTGGACAGCTTCGCCGGGTCAGATCTACGGAGGAGGGGAGGCGTCAAACAGTGAAGGGACAGCAGCCCCCAGAGGCTGTCAGATCTTCTTCCGCGCGCCCACCTCCTCCCACCTCAGCCTGGACTCCAGCTCGCTCCCACCTCATGTGAGACCTTCCTTCGCTCTCCTCACCACCAAATGGCCGCACAACATTCCAATACTTATAGCCCAGGTCCAGAGGGTCTAGAGTGGACCAGAAGGTTCTGGAACTCCTCGTATTACCCAATGGCACCAGGTTCTGAGGTAACAGTTGTGGCGTTGTAAGCCACCATTTTGTGGGTCTTGTAAATTCAGTCAGAAAGACACCTAGGCCTCAGGAAAAAGACTGTGAGGGCAAAGAGCACCTAACCCCTAGGTCAACACCTGAAAAATCCAGTGGACATCAAAAATAAAGAGATTGAGGGGCAAAAAGAGGACAAAAATAAATAAATAAATAGGAGGGACCACCCAAAGGGCTGACAGGTCTAACACGTGCCCCCCCCCCCCAGCTGAAAGTGGGGAGAGCTACCCAACCCCTTGGGGGTCCTCATCACTAAGGCGGAAATACCTAGAGAGACCGTCTGCATTGGCGTGGTCCACTCCAGGCCGATGTTCCACCCTGAAGTCCATTCCCTGTAGGGAGATGGACCATCTCAACAACTTGGGATTTTCCCCCTTCATTTGCATCAGCCAACGAAAAGGTCGGTGGTCGGTCTGAACCAGGAAGTGCGAGCCAAACAGGTATGGCTGCAACTTCTTCAGAGCCCATACCACTGCAAAGGCTTCCCGCTCAATTGCACTCCACTTCTGTTCCCGGGGAAGCAGTCTCCTGGACAGGAAGACAACAGGTTGATCCAGACCCTCTTCATTGAGTTGCGATAACACTGCCCCAATGCCATGCTCTGATGCGTCTGTCTGGACAATGAACTCCTTGGAGAAATCCGGGGCCCTCAGGACCGGTGCGGCACACATTACTTGTTTCAGTTTCACAAAGGCTTGCTGACAAGCCTCCGTCCAGACTACCCGTCGAGGTTGTTTCTTGGATGTAAGCTCAGTGAGGGGCGCTACAATAGTGCCATACCCCTTCAGGAAGCGACGGTAGTAACCTGTGAGGCCCAGGAAAGCTCGGACCTCAGTTTGTATCTTGGGGGGCTCCCAGGCCATGATTGCCTCAATCTTTGCCTGAAGGGGCTGCACTGCTCCCCTGCCCACCAAGTGGCCCAGGTACACAACCGACCCCTGGCCGATCTGACATTTACTGGCCTTGATTGTCAAGCCAGCCTGTTTCAGGGCCTGGAAATAGCTTGCAAGTGACACAAATGGTCCTCCCAACTGCTGCTGAAGACGGCAATGTCATCCAGATACACAGCGGAGAAAGCCTCCATTCCAGAGAGGACCTGGTTCACCAGCCGCTGAAAAGTGGCAGGGGCGTTCTTGAGCCCAAAGGGCATCACACAGAACTGGTAGTGGCCCTCAGGCGTGGAGAAGGCTGACCTTTCCTTTGCTCCATCTGTAAGGGAGATCTGCCAGTACCCTGAAGTAAGGTCAAAGGTACTCAGGTATTGGGCAGCTCCCAGCCGGTCAATAAGTTCATCCGCCCTAGGGATCGGATGTGCATCAGTCTTAGTCACTGAGTTCAGTCCCCGGTAATCCACACAGAACCTCAGTTCTGGAGTGGTGCCCGGTGGGGCCGCTTTTGGTACCAGAACCACCGGACTGGACCAGGGGCTGCTAGAAGGTTCGATGACTCCTAGCTCCAGCATCTTGGTAACTTCACTGTGGATGCTGGCCTTCGCCTTGTCTGACAGCCAGTAGGTCTTAGACTTCACTGGTGGGCTGTCTCCTGTGTCCACATCATGGGTACACAGGTGGGTCCATCCCGGGACAAGGGAGAACAACAAGGAGTACTGCTCCAATACCTGGCGGCAGTCCTCTCGCTGCTCAGGAGTTAGGGATGGGAAGAGAATCACTCCCTCTACCGACCCATCCTTTTCCAGAGACGAAAAAAGATCAGGGAGAGGCTCGCTTTCCGCTTCCTCTGCACCATCAGTCACCATCATCAGGATGACCTCGGGCCTCTCATGGTGGGGTTTGAGGCAATTGGCATGCAGCACTCGTAGGGGCTGTCGAGGGGTCTTAAGATCCACCAAGTAGGTGGCCTTACCATTCTTCTCCAACACCTCAAAGGGGCCTGTCCAGCGATCTTGGAGGGCACTTAGCTCTCCAGGTTCCATCACACACACTTTCTGGCCAGGCTCTAACTCCACAGGGTGAGGGTTGTGGTCATACCACTCTTTCATCACTGCTTGGCTGGCTTCCAAATTGTCAGAAGCTTGCTTCCACAACTTTGCCATTTGGCTCCGGAAAGCCAACATGTAGCTCACCACATCCTGGGGAAGCTTCCTGGGAGACTTTTCCCATCCGTCCTTCATCAGGCTGAGAGGTCCACGTACAGGGTGCCCATACAGAAGCTCGAAGGGGCTGAAGCCCACTCCTTTCTGTGGCACTTCCCTGTAGGAAAACAGCAAACAGGGTAGGAGGACGTCCCATTTCCTCCGCAGGCTCTCAGGCAGACTTCTTATCACGCCTTTCAAGGTCTTGTTGAACCTTTCCACCAGACCATTGGTCTGTGGGTGATAAGGAGTGGTAAACCGGTAGGTAACTCCACACTCCTTCCACATAGCCCGCATGTACGCTGACATAAAGTTGGTCCCCCTGTCGGAGCACAACTTCCTTGGGGAAACCCACTCGGGTAAAGATCCCCATCAGGGCCCTAGCCACTACAGGTGCAGTGACAGTCCTCAGAGGAATTGCCTCTGGGTACCGCGTGGCGTGATCCACCAGAACCAGGATAAACCGGTGACCAGCTGTAGTTGGTGGATCCAATGGCCCCACAATGTCGATGCCCACCCTTTCAAAGGGGGTGCTAACGACAGGAAGTGGTTCCAGGGGAGCTTTCAGCTTCACCCCTGTCTTCCCACTGGCTTGACAGGATACACACGTCCAACAGTATGTGTCGGATGCTACTTTCATCTGAGGCCAGTAAAAGTGAGGGACAAGCCGGGCAAAGGTCTTGTCCTGTCCTAAGTGTCCTGCCAAAGGAATTTCATGAGCCAGTTCTAGAAGAAAGGCTCGGTACCGTTGAGGGACTACCGAGGCCCGTGATGAACCGGGCAAAGGTACCTTTGGTTCACTGTAGAGGAGTCCGTCCTCCCAGTAAATATGGTAGTTCCCTGCAACGTTCCCTGCTGCCTGGGCTTCGGCCTGTCGCCTCAGTCCCTCAAGGGTAGGGCACTCCTTCTGGCCCTTACACAACTCCTCCCTGGTAGGCCCTCCTTCCACATGCCACTCAGCAGGGATAGGTAAGTCCTCCAGGGAGACTACTTCCCCCTCCTCGGACTCCTGCCCCACCACCGCAGGTGGCCGATCTGTCTCATGGGGTGTGGAAGCCGAAGCAGGCTTCTCCTGTCTTCGGTTCTTTCCATTTTTGGCAGCGGCCTGGGCCATTGTTCCAGGGTCCAGCCCAGGCGAACTCCCTCTCCGGGTAGTCGCAGACCTTGTGCCTGCACAGGCCCAGTCAGGTGTACCCAGCATCTCCGAATGAGTCTGGTATTCCACCTCCTTCCAAGTATTGTGCTCCATGTCATTTCCCAACAGACAATCGACTGGCACGGCAGGGCTTACGGCAACTCGAAGTGAACCTGCAACCCCTTCCCACTCAAAAGGAAACCTCGGCCACAGGGTAGTGGCCCAATCTGCCGTCAGCCATAGCGGCGGGGTGGAGTACATGTGGAATCACCTGCTCTGGAGACACCAGTTGACTCCTTACCATAGTCATACTGGCTCCTGTGTCTCTCAGAGCCTCCCCTCTCTGGCCATTGATGGTGACCCATTGCCCATACTTTGTAGTATTTGAGGGCACCTGGATCTTAGGAACCATCTCCCGGTCTCCCAGGGACACTAAGGTGACACCCGCCCACTCACCCCCTCATCTAAGGGCAACTCCTCCCTGAGCACTACACTAGCTACTCCAGGGCTTTTCCTCCAGTGGGAGGGGATGGTCTCTTTGGGCACTTGACATCTCCCTTATAATGTCCAACACCACCACACTCAAAGCAATGGACAACCCTTGGCTGCTGGCTTTGGCCAGGATGAGGGTTTCTGGACGGGTTAGCCTTAGGGATGAATCCTGTTCCCTTTCCCTGCAAACTGTTTTGGGGGCCTTTTGAGAACTCCCGCTTTTTATCTCCCCCTCCTTCTTCGGGGGGCGCCCTGTCCGGCCCTTTGGGAATCCCCTCCAGTCCCCTTTGAGGACACCCGGGTACTTGCCCAGATGTCCGCCTCCTCTGCAAGCTTCCGGGGTTTGGTCAGCTTGCTGTCCACCAGGTGTTGACACAGCTCGGGAAAACATTTCTCGAGTAGGTGCTCCTTGAGTATAAGGTCATACAACCCCTCATAGTCCCCTACCTCGCTGCCTTGCACCCAGCCCTCTAATGCCTTCTTTGCGTGGTCCAAGAAATCCACCCAATTCTGTGTGCCTAGTTTGTGACTACCCCTAAACTTTTGACGGTATTTTTCTGGAGTCAGTCCAAACTTTCTGATTAGCGCCACTTTCATGGTGGGGTAGAGGGTTTGCTCCCCCTGCTCCAGGGCTAAGAGTGTGTCCCTCCCTGCAGGGGGCATGTACTTATACAAGCCACCCCCCAGTGTTTCTCCATAATCCCATGGGCTCTTAAGGAGACCTCATAGGCAGCTAGCCACTTAGCAATATCATCACCTGCGCTGTAGCTAGCGACTACATCCATGGGTAAATAGGGTCTGGGTTCCCTGGTTATCTCCTTGGTTTCGCTGCCACCATTATTTGGATTGGGGGTCCCTATTTGCAGGGCCTTGAGATCCAGCTCCTTAAGAGTTACTTCATGAGCTAGTCTCCTTTCCTCCTTTTCCAACTCCAATCTAGCTAACTCCCACCTTAGCTTCCTCTCTTCCCTCCTGTCCGTCAGTTCAGCTTCGGTTAGACTCCTCCCCGAGACACTGTTGCCCCCCCTTTGAAAGTGTCCTGGGACCTGTCAGTAGGTTCCCCCCCTCAGTTTGGTACAACAGCTCTGCTCCAATGACAGTGTCTCTATCAACCTCTTCCTTTTCCAGTTCCTCCTCCAAATAAGCTTCCACCCACGCCCTCAAGCTTGTTTGCAGCTCACTTTTCTTGGCACCCTTTTTGTAGAATACCCCATTCCTTTGACGGAATTCCCTGAGTTGGGCCGCAGTATAGGTCTCCATATCCTCAAGGGTTCATTCCATTATGTGATAGGGTATTAAATGGTACTCAGGAGAGAGCAAGGAAGTATGTGATGTGAGGACAACCTCCACCCACCACCAGGAGTAAATTTGGAAACGCAAAATTTTAATCAGGGAGTCCGCTTGGAGAAAACTCCAGGTGTAGGCCTATGGAGTACACTAGGTTACTATAGAGTGGAAGCAAGCACAGTTCTCATCCCACCGCTGGACACCAATTATGTTGGACCTGGGGTCACCAGACCACATAGGGTAGGTTGGCATAGAGTGGAAAGGTCTAACCTAGAGGCAAAATATGTTAAGCTTGCGTCACCCCTTTACAGTAACTCAGCATCCATCCATTCAAAAAGGACACTACACCAATTGTTTTTAGGAAAATAAGAGCTGTTTTATAAAAATAAGCTTTGGTTATGTTTCCTTTCAATTAAATTTCCAGTTTGCATCACAGTTCAGTAAATCAGCATTTTAGACATTACCATCGGTTCACTGGTCAAGACATAAGATTTCATTACTTGAGCAAAGCTTATTTAGTCATAGCATTAGTAAACAGGAAGTTGTGAAAATCCTTCTTAGTAAAGGACTCATTTCCATACAAAAGTACAAGCGATAGGCTGTATAGGCAGCTCTGCAGCAATTCACAACCGTACAGAATCAAGCAGCTGAATTTATTAGTAACAAGCAGATGAATGCCTTAGAGGAAAAGGCAGGCCAATTCATTATCTCATATAAACATTAAGTATTCAGTGCAGTACACTCGCTTCACAAAGGCAGTTCAGGAATTAATTCAGCAATGTAGTGTGATTTACTCCTTAAAACCTTTATAGCTTTATACTAACTTAAGCAACCCAACATGCTCTCAGTTTGGTATCTTGCCAAACGCTGATTCTAGGACAGCTGCAGACAACCAGTATCCATCCCTCGGCATGTAGCACCCTCGTAACAAGGGAATCCCTGCAGTGTAACCCGGCTGGTCTCTTTCCCCTGGGCCCACCAGTCACTCGCTCCTTCCGGGGCCAAAGGGGTCTATTCAGTAAAGGACCTGCAGAGGTCTCTGTGCGCTGTGCCTCCCTTCCCACTGAGCCCAACACACCGCTTACTTCAACTGCGGGGCTCTGCCAGACGCACAGCCGATCCTGGCAATCCGAGGGATTAGGGTTCCTTGATGACCGCTGTCACCTGACTCAACGGGGGCAAGTCGCGCTCTGATTGCAGCATCTCCGTTTGTCTCCGCGTAGTTCCCCCACACGCCCACACCAGAGGTTAACTCCTCCCTTGGCTTTCTCCAACCCAGCCTTACACATTCTGGCGCTCTTCTTCAACGCCGGGTGGGGCTCTATTCCGGCCTCCGCAACCCGGCAACCAGACCTGAGGCAGCGCTCACTCTCCGCCAACGCCGGCTCCCGGGATCTTCACAGCGGGGGGATCGGCGCACAAATGACACACAGTGCGCACTCCTCAGAGGTACGAACCAGGCTGGCAGTGGTGAGTTCAAGGGGACTCCGAGAGCGCGAGGGCTCTGGGTGTCAGCAAGGGTGAAGGCAGTACGGTGGAAGTCTCGATCCCATACAGAGGGTGGGGGGCAGCTTCAGGCTAGACTCTCGTATGCGGTGGGAAATCCCACCGCTCTGTCACTAAAGACCACCAGCTAGAGAGTTGACCTCACGGGAGTTCTTGTCTACTTGGCCGTAATCCCCGATATAGGACAGTCCCTGCCACTCTTACTTGTAGGTTCCACCGGTCTCGTCCAGCATCACTGGCTGGGGAAAGGGACACTCTCCACCGGTACTTTACGGAAGGCGTAAGGGGACAGCTTCGCCGGGTCAGATCTACGGAGGAGGGGAGGCGTCAAACAGTGAAGGGACAGCAGCCCCCAGAGGCTGTCAGATCTTCTTCCGCTTGCCCACCTCCTCACACCTCAGCCTGGACTCCAGCTCGCTCCCGCCTCATGTGAGACCTTCCTTCACTCTCCTCACCACCAAATGGCCGCACAACATTCCAATACTTATAGCCCAGGTCCAGAGGGTCTAGAGTGGACCAGAAGGTTCTGGAACTCCTCGTATTACCCAATGGCACCAGGTTCTGAGGTAACAGTTGTGGCAGTTGTAAGCCACTATTTTGTGGGTCTTGTAAATTCAGTCAGAAAGGCACCTAGGCCTCAGGAAAAAGACTATGAGGGCAAAGAGCACCTAACCCCTAGGTCAACACCTGAAAAATCCAGTGGACATCAAAAATAAAGAGATTGAGGGGCAAAAAGAGGACAAAAATAAATAAATAAATAAATAAATAAATAGGAGGGACCACCCAAAGGGCTGACAGGTCTAACACTCTCCCTATTGTAAATTGATGTATGAATTGGTGATTTCACAATTGACTGATTTGGTTTACTTGTCAGACCCTAGTATAGCACTGAGTGTTCCCAGGGCATGTAAATCCAAATACTGCTAGTGGGCTTGCAGCACTGGTTGTGCCACCCACAGTAGCACCCTTGTATAATGTGTCCACGCCGTGGAACTCTGGAGCCTCCTCGACACAACATCACCAGACGTCGCCTTCCTCACAGAAACCTGGATGAAAGCCTCCTCAGCCCCCGACATCGCCATCGCCATCCCGGACGGGTACAAGATCATCAGAAGGGACCGCGTCAACCAGAACAGCATCCGCATCACGACCGACTCCGACGACACCTTCGCCGCCGCGGAGCACCTCCACTTCCAGATACACACCAACCCAAAGACGACCCTCAGAGGCACCCTCGTCTACAGATCCCCGGGACCACGCACACAATTCAGCGAGGACATCACGGACTTCATCAGCCCGCACGCCCTCCCCTCCACCGACTACATCCTCCTAGGGGACCTCAACTTCCACCTGGAGAACAACAAGGACAGCAACACCGCCGCCCTGCTGGACAACCTTGCCAACCTCGGACTCAAGCAACTGGTCAACACCCCCACCCACTACGCCGGCCATACGCTTGATCCCGTCTTCTCATCCAGCAAGCACATCACCTTCAGCCACTCCACCGGACTCCGCTAGACCGACCACAGCTGCGTCCACTTCAGCTTCAGAAGAACCACGAACCACCACCACCCGCAACAGGTTCCCCACAGGAGCTGGAGCAAGATCACCGCCGACCAGCTCACCACCTCCCTCAGCCAGAACCCTCCCGCCAGCACAACGGACCTCAACGAAGCCGCCCTCAACCTCACGCAGTGGCTGACCGCCTGCGCCGACGACCTCGCACCACTGAAGAACCCTCCCAGCAGACCCAGAAGCAAGAAGGCCCCCTGGTTCACCGACGAACTCAAGGACTCCAAGAAGACCTGCCGCACCCTCGAAAAAGCTTGGCTCCTCGACCAGACCACTGACAACATGACCGCCCTCAAACACGCCACCCGCAAGCACCACCAGCTTATCCGCACCACCAAGAAGAAATCTCTGAAGGAACGACTGGACAACAACGCCCACAACAGCAAGGAACTCTTCAGCATCGTCAAGGAGTTCTCCAACCCCAGCACCGGCAACAACGACATCACTCCTTCACAAGATCTCTGCGACTCTCTCGCCTCGTTCTTCCACCGCAAGATCGCCGACATCCACAACAGCTTCGGCGCACCTCCCATGCACCCAACCGTCGAACCACCGCCCCCCACCGCCACCCTCCGCACCTGGACCGCGGTGACCACCGAAGACACAGCCCGCACGATGAACACCATCCACTCCGGATCTCCAACCGACCCCTGCCCCCACCACGTCTTCAACAAGGCCGACTCCACCATCGCACCCCAACTCCGGAACATCATCAACACCGCCACCTTCCCGGAGAGCTGGAAGCATGCCGAGCTCAGCGCCCTACTGAAGAAACCAACAGCGGACCCCACCGACCTCAAGAACTTCCGCCCCATCTCGCTCCTCCCTTTTCCTGCCAAAGTCATTGAGAAGACCGTCAACAGTCAGCTTGCCGCCTTCCTCAAGATGAACGGATCCCTCGACCCCTCACAGTCCGGTTTCAGAGCCAACCACAGCACCGAGGCCGCCCTCATCCCAGCCACCGACGACATCCGAGCCCTGCTCGACAACGGGGAAACAGCGGCACTCATCCTCCTAGACCTCTCTGCAGCATTCAACACTGTCTGCCACCACACCCTAGCTCAACGCCTCAGCAACATCGGCATCCAAGAGAAGGCACTGGAGTATATCATCTTGTTCCTCGCCGGAAGAACCCAGAGAGTCCGCCTCCCCCTGTTTCGTTCCGAGGCCACCAAAGTCATCTGCGGCATACCGCAAGGATCATCACTCAGCCCCACCCTCTTCAACGTCTACATGAGACCTCTTGCAGCCATCGCACGCCAACACAACCTCAACATCATCACCTACGACGACGACACCCAGCTGATCCTCTCCCTCACCAGAGACCCCGACACCGCCAGAACCAGCCTACACGAAGGGATGAAAGACGTCGCCGAGTGGATGAAGAATAGCCGCCTGAAACTGAACTCAGACAAGACGGACGTCCTCATCCTGGGACCATCGCCCTCCGCCTGGGACGAGTCCTGGTGGCTCCCCGCCCTGGGCACCACTCCCAAGCCAACAGACCACGCACGCAACCTGGGCTTCATCCTGGACTCCTCCCTCTCAATGACCAGACAAGTCAACGCCGTCTCCTCATCATGCTTTCACACCCTTCGCATGCTCCGCAAGATCTTCCGATGGATCCCGACCGAAACCAGGAAGACGGTCACCCAGGCACTCGTCACCAGCCGACTGGACTACGGAAAAACCCTCTACGCCGGAACCACAGCCAAGCTACAAAAAAGACTCCAACGCATCCAGAACGCCTCCGCCCGACTCATCCTGGACATCCCCAGACGCAACCACATCTCCGGCCACCTGAGGGACTTGCACTGGCTCCCCGTCAACAAGAGGATCACGTTCAGGCTCCTCACCCATGCACACAAGTCTCTCCACGACCTGGTCCCCAAGTACCTCAACGACCGCCTGACCTTCTACACGCCCACCCGCCAGCTACGATCCACTAGCCTCGCCCTCGCCACCGTACCACGTATCCGAAGAGCCACCGCCGGAGGCAGATCCTTCTCCTACCTGGCAGCCAAGACATGAACTCCCTCCCCATCCACCTTCGGCTGGAGCCAGGACCATCTCGCCTTCAGGAGACAACTCAAGACCTGGCTGTTCGAGCAGTAACGGAACCCTCCCCCCAAGCGCCTTGAGAACCTTCCGGGTGAGAAGTGCGCTATACAAGTGTTATGATTGATTGATTGATTGATTGATTGATTGTCTAAGGTCTGCCATTGCAGAGCATGTGTGCAGTCTGGTACTGCCATGCTGACTGGGCAAGTGCACCCACTTGCCAGTCCCTAAACCTTCCCTTTTCTTCATTTCAGACACCCCTATGGTAGGCCCAAGGGCAGGGTGCATTGTAAGTATAAGGTAGGACATGCCCTGGTGTATGTGGCATGTCCTAATAGTGAATTACAGCCATTTTCATGTTTTCACTATTGCAAGGCTAACTGTTCTCCATAGGCCATAATGGGCAGTTAGAATATTACATTTTATAATCCTAACTGACTCAGACAACATGGTAGAAATTCGAGTTTAGTATGCCTGGACTCAAATTGATAAAATGCATCGAGAAGCACTGGTAGCGCCGGAAAGCGGAGCACGCTGACGGTTTGCATGCTTGTGTATTTTTAAAAATAGCCAATTTTATTTGTTTGCTGGTGTTAATTTGTGTGTTGGAAATCGCTTTGGGCACTATAACTATTTGTTTTTAACCTCTTCGATGCTCATGACGGCTCCCGGCCGTCATGAGTCATGGTGTGCGTGTGCTGATGACGGCCGGGAGCCGTCATGACCACGCCCTCAATAGGAATGTCCAGCACTGCGGCGGAATTCGCGCCGCAGTGATGAGGTTAAAATATTGGGGGCACTTTCAACTCGTCTTACCTGAACTGTTTGGGCATTATTCATCTGCCGCATTCCTATCACTTCTCCCCGGTCCACCTCAGCTCTAGAGTGCTGATTGTGTGGAGGGAGCTCAGGGTGACAGTTGCGGCTGCTTTTTCACTCACTTCCGGCAGCATAGTTCACAACGCCATTTTCGGTCACGTTCCAGTCCACCACAACTTTAAAACCAGCTGATGGGGCTGACGCGCAGCATAGAGAAGCACAGGTAGCACCGGAAAGCGGAGCACGCTGACGGTTTGCATGCTTGTGCATTTTTAAAAATAGCCAATTTTATGTGCTTGCTGGTGTAAATTTGTGTGTTGAAAATCGCTTTGGGTACTATAAATATTTGTTTTTAAAACTATTGGGGGCACTTTCAACTCACCTTACTTGAACTATTGGGGCATTATTCATTTGCCGCATTCTGATCACTTCTCCCCGGTCCACTGCAGCTCTAGAGTGCTGATTGTGTGGCGGAAGCTCAGGGTGACGGTTGAGGCTGCTTTTTCACTCACTTCCGCCAGCATAGTTCACGCCGCCATTTTCGGACGCGTTCTAGTCCACCGCAGCTTTAAAATCAGCTGATGGGGCCGACGCGCAGCATAGAGAAACACAGGTAGCGCCGGAAAGCGGAGCATGCTGACGGTTTGCATGCTTGTGCATTTTTTAAAATAGCTAATTTTATTTGTTTACTGGTGTTAATTTGTGTGTTGGAAATCGCTTTGGGCACTATAAATATTTGTTTTTAAAACTATTGGGGGCACTTTCAACTCGCCTTACTTGAACTGTTGGGCATTACTCATCTGCTGCATTCCGATCACTTCTCCTCGGCCCACCGCAGCTCTGGAGTGCTGATTGTGTGGAGGGAGCTCAGGGTGACGGTTGCAGCTGCTTTTTCGCTCACTTCCTGCAGCATAGTTCACGCCGCCATTTTCGATCGCGTTCAAGTCCACCACAACTTTAAAACCAGCTGATGGGGCTGACGCGCAGCATAGAGAAGCACAGGTAGTACCGGAAAGCGGAGCACGCTGACGGTTTGCATGCTTGTGCATTTTTAAAAATAGCCAATTTTATGTGTTTGCTGGTGTAAATTTGTGTGTTGGAAATCGCTTTGGGTACTATAAATATTTGTTTTTAAAACTATTGGGGGCACTTTCAACTCACCTTACTTGAACTATTGGGGCATTATTCATTTGCCGCATTCTGATCACTTCTCCCCGGTCCACTGCAGCTCTAGAGTGCTGATTGTGTGGCGGAAGCTCAGGGTGACGGTTGAGGCTGCTTTTTCACTCACTTCCGGCAGCATAGTTCACGCCGCCATTTTCGGTCACGTTCTAGTCCACCGCAGCTTTAAAATCAGCTGATGGGGCCGACGCGCAGCATAGAGAAGCACAGGTAGTGCCGGAAAGCGGAGCATGCTGAGGGTTTGCATGCTTGTGCATTTTTAAAAATAGCTAATTTTATTTGTTTACTGGTGTTAATTTGTGTGCTGGAAATCACTTTGGGCACTATAAATACTTGTTTTTAAAACTATTGGGGGCACTTTCAACTCGCCTCACTTGAACTGTTGGGGCATTACTCATCTGCTGCATTCCGATCACTTCTCCCCGGCTCACCGCAGCTCTGGAGTGCTGATTGTGTGGAGGGAGCTCAGGGTGACGGTTGCAGCTGCTTTTTCGATCCCTTCCTGCAGCATAGTTCACGCCGCCATTTTCGGTCGCGTTCAAGCCCACCGCAGCTTTAAAACCAGCTGATGGGGCCGACGCGCAGCATAGAGAAGCAGAGGTAGCGCCGGAAAGCGAAGCACGCTGACGGTTTGCATGCTTGTGCATTTTTAAAAATAGCCAATTTTATTTGTTTGCTGGTGTTAATTTGTGTGTTGGAAATCGCTTCAGACACTATAAATATTTGTTTTTAAAACTATTGGGGGCACTTTCAACTCGCCTTACTTGAACTGTTGGAGCATTATTCATCTGGCGCATTCTGATTACTTCTCCCCGGTCCACTGCAGCTCTAGAGTTCTGATTGTGTGGAGGGAGCTCAGGGTGACGGTTGCAGCTGCTTTTTCACTCACTTCCGGCAGCATAGTTCACGCCGCCATTTTCGGTCGCGTTCTAGTCCACCGCAGCTTTAAAACCAGCTGATGGGGCCGACGCGCAGCATAGAGAAGCAGAGGTAGCGCTGGAAAGCGGAGCACGCTGACGGTTTGCATGCTTGTGCATTTTTAAAAATAGCCAATTTTATGTGTTTGCTGGTGTAAATTTGTGTGTTGGAAATCGCTTTGGGTACTATAAATATTTGTTTTTAAAACTATTGGGGGCACTTTCAACTCACCTTACTTGAACTATTGGGGCATTATTCATTTGCCGCATTCTGATCACTTCTCCCCGGTCCACTGCAGCTCTAGAGTGCTGATTGTGTGGCGGAAGCTCAGGGTGACGGTTGAGGCTGCTTTTTCACTCACTTCCGGCAGCATAGTTCACGCCGCCATTTTCGGTCGCGTTCTAGTCCACCGCAGCTTTAAAATCAGCTGATGGGGCCGACGCGCAGCATAGAGAAGCAGAGGTAGCGCCGGAAAGCGGAGCATGCTGAGGGTTTGCATGCTTGTGCATTTTTAAAAATAGCTAATTTTATTTGTTTACTGGTGTTAATTTGTGTGCTGGAAATCGCTTTGGGCACTATAAATATTTGTTTTTAAAACTATTGGGGGCACTTTCAACTCGCCTTACTTGAACTGTTGGGGCATTACTCATCTGCTGCATTCCGATCACTTCTCCCCGGCCCACCGCAGCTCTGGAGTGCTGATTGTTTGGAGGGAGCTCAGGGTGACGGTTGCAGCTGCTTTTTCGCTCACTTCCTGCAGCATAGTTCACGCCGCCATTTTCGGTCGCGTTCAAGTCCACCGCAGCTTTAAAACCAGCTGATGGGGCCGATGCGCAGCATAGAGAAGCAGAGGTAGCGCCGGAAAGCGAAGCACGCTGACGGTTTGCATGCTTGTGCGTTTTTAAAAATAGCCAATTTTATTTGTTTGCTGGTGTTAATTTGTGTGCTGGAAATCGCTTTGGGCACTATAAATATTTGTTTTTAAAACTATTGGGGGCACTTTCAACTCGCCTTACTTGAACTGTTGGGGCATTACTCATCTGCTGCATTCCGATCTCTTCTCCCCGGCCCACCGCAGCTCTGGAGTGCTGATTGTGTGGAGGGAGCTCAGGGTGACGGTTGCAGCTGCTTTTTCGCTCACTTCCTGCAGCATAGTTCACGCCGCCATTTTCGGTCGCGTTCAAGTCCACCGCAGCTTTAAAACCAGCTGATGGGGCCGATGCGCAGCATAGAGAAGCAGAGGTAGCGCCGGACAGCGAAGCACGCTGACGGTTTGCATGCTTGTGCGTTTTTAAAAATAGCCAATTTTATTTGTTTGCTGGTGTTAATTTGTGTGCTGGAAATCGCTTTGGGCACTATAATTATTTGTTTTTAAAACTATTGGGGGCACTTTCAACTTGCCTTACTTGAACTGTTGGGGCATTATTCATCTGCCACATTCCGATCACTTCTCCCCGGTCCACCGGAGCTCTACAGTGCTAATTGTGTGGAGGGAGCTCAGGGTGACGGTTGCGGCTGCTTTTTCACTCACTTCTGGCAGCATAAATCACGCCGCCATTTTCGGTCACGTTCTACTCCACCGCAGCTTTAAAACCAGCTGATGGGGCCAACGTGCAGCGGACGCGAAGGCGTGCCAAAGGCAAGCCCGTCTGTGCCCGTCTGCGCCCGTCTGTGCACGTCTGCGCCCGTCCGCGCCTGTCCGGGACCAGGGGCCAGAACCCTTGCTCCTCCGCAGGCTTATGCGGTAGAAACACTACGGTCCCTTAATTTGGGTAACTATTTGCTGGAGGAGAGTGTACAGGCAAGGCTGTTGGTCGAAAACCTACTGAGGCCTAACAGTATAGAGGCTGATGGGTCTTTGAGGATTCAGGGACAGACTGTTCCCCCTATTGCATGTTGTCTGAAGGTAGCGGTGCTTAATACTCGCTCCTTTCAGAAGCTCCATCTTGAAGTTTTCTCCCTGCTGCAAGATGGAGATATAGACATTTTGGCACTTATGGAAACATGGTTGTGGGATACATCTGCCCCCGATATTGTTGCAGCCCTTCCAATGGAATTTGATACTCTGTGGCATAATATATCAAGGGACTCCAGGGGGGGGTGGCTTTCCTTTTTAACAAGAGCCTTATGGTTACTAAAATAATGGAAGAAAGCTGTGACTATACGGATGTTTTGGGGATAAAAATTTCCTTGAAGTCCTCCTGCATTGTACTTATGGTAGTTTATCGGCTCCCTAGGACTACCACTGGTTTCAATGAGTTTGGAGCTCACTACTGACTTATGTTCCAGATATAAACGTCTCCTAGTAGTGGGGGATTTTAATTATCAGTGGGACAAGATGCGGAGAGAGCCGTCAGCGGGTCTATTTGAGACCACTATGCTCTCGATGGACTTGCAGTAATTGGTTAATAGTCCCACTCACGTAAAAGGCCACACCTTAGATCTAATTTGGTCTTCACACCCTTGGGCACAGATAACTGATATCAGCCCCTGTGCCTGGTCAGATCATTCACTGTTGAGATGTTGGGTCCCAAGTGATAGTCAACTACCACAGCCCCCGCCTTTGTGGTGGAAGGTCAGAATCTGGAAAAATATTGAGGCAGGTCGCCTAATAGCCACGCTACACTCAATCCCTTCCTCTGATATGGTAGAAGATAATCTGGATTATAATAGAGAAGCTTTATTTACTCACTTACAGCAGGCAAGTGATATAGTGGTACCAGAATGAAAAGAAAGGGTCAGAGATAAAGGAAAGCGGGCCCCATGGATTGATGATACACTAAGGGAAAAGAAACAACTTCTTTACCAAGCTGAGAGGCTGTGGAGACATAGTTATGAGCCAGCAGAGTTAAAAACCTATAAAATCCTTTTTGCTACCTACAAATCGGCTGTCCTAGTTAGGAAGGCAGAATACTATGAAGGAAGGATTGCTCAGGCAGGAAACAAACAAAAAGAAACTGTTGCCATCTTGAAGGAGTTGAGTCAACACGTTGAGAAGAAGTCCACAACCGCATCCCCAGATTGTGATGCCTTTCCGGAAATCTTCCTTCAGAAAGTCACAGACATCATCTTGGAAATCACCAGAATACCTATTGACTTCAGTTCCCTTGACCAGATTAGCCCCTCCCCCGCCTAGAAGTTAGTTTTCTAAATTTCCTAGTCTTGATTTAACTACTCTGGTAGCATTTGTAAAGCATATTAAATCAGGCTCCCGAGCGGACCCTTGTCCTCCGAGGGTTTTTCAATGGCTCTGCCAGGGTTGGAAAAGCAGGTTTTGGGATTACTCAATGATTCTTTAGATTTGGGTTATTTACCAACTAATCTGAAAGAAGCTAGGGTCACCCCCCCTGTTTAAAAAGTCTGGCGCAGATACCCTGACCTTAAAAAACTATAGGCCTATATCGCAGCTCCCCTTTCTAGCAAAAATCTTGGAACAGCATGTATTGAAAATACTTGCAAGGTATCTGAAAGATCATCAACTGCTCCATACTAAACAGGCGGGCTTCAGAGCTCATCATGGCGCAGAGCTAGTGATGGTGTCCGTCTTGGACGAGCTCAGAGTTAGGGCCGATAGTAAACTGATTTTATTAGACTTGTCAGCGGCATTCGATACGGTCAGCCATAACATACTGCTGAACCGTCTTACGAACCTGGGTATAAATGGGCAATTACATCAATTGCTAAGGTCTTTTTTGTCAGACGGCACTAAGAGAGTTCAGTTGGGTGAGCAGTTGTCGGATCTGGGCTCCCTGTCCTGTGGAGTACCCCAGGGCTCTGCCTTATCTCCTCTTCTTTTCAACATCTATCTGCAACCCTTGGTGGAGGCCTTGACCCATATGGATTGTCAGGTCTTTAATTATGCCGATGACACTCAACTTCTTGTCCGGCTTAATAACTCCTGTCAGGCTCAGGAGTCAGTACAAAAACCTGCTCAGGTTCACTGTAAATTGGATGGCAGCCAATTCTTTGAAAATAAATCCGGATAAAACCGATGTGCTCATTATTCCAACAAATAATAGCCCATGGTGTGATCTTTTTTGGCCCTCAGAATTGGGAGTGGTACTAGTACCAGTCCCGGCAGTAGAAAGCTTGGGGCTGAAAATTGATTCGGAATTGTCTATGTCTTGTCAGGTCTCCTCTGTTGTGGAAATTTGTACGGGTGTACTTAGGCAGTTACAGAAACTTGTTCCTCTCTTATCCACATCCGCACTGCAGTCAATTGTCTCCGCCACTGTCATCTTTCGGCTAGACTATGGGAATGCCCTTTACCTCGGCCTTCCCCAGAAGCTCCTTAGGAGACTGCAAGTTGTACAAAATGATGCGGCCAGGCTACTTTTTAGACTCCCTAGGAGGACACATCACCCCTCTGTTACATAAATTGCACTGCGAATGCAGTTTAAGGGTCTCTGTATCGCCCACAAGGCAATTTATGGTGCGGCACCTAAATATATAAAAGATTGCTGATGAAGTATGTCTCGGCCGGATTCTACGATCATCTGAGGCTTGTAGGCTAGTTCCACCCAGGTATAGCTCTAAATCCAAAGGGGGTAGAGCGTTTTCTGTCCTCCTCCCACAGGCCTGGAATGATCTGCCGGAGTACTTGCGAAAGGAACCGGTTTTGCTCATCTTTAGGAAGCTCTTAAAGACCTTCCTTTTCAGAGAGGCATTAACAACTGTGTAATCTCTGCATCCGCTTCTACCAGTTATTTCTGCTCTAGTGACTTGCTCACTTTCTCTAGAAGCGCTTAGAGACCGGTTGGTGATTTGTGCAATATAAAAATCATATACAATACATTACAATACAATCTTTTAGTGAAGTTGGTTTTAACATTCTGTGTTTGAAAATACCACTTTTAGAAAGTAGGTATTTTTTTGTCTAATTATCCAAGCCTGCCTCTGCTAGGTTGTGTATTCCTTGTATGGAGTTTGAGTGACAGGGCTGGGGGATTCCAGGAGACAGAATGAGTCAGCCCAGTGGTGAATACAGAGATCTGCATCTAGATGGAGGGAGGAGTTGCACCTGGGACCTGAATAGGACAGTGCCTGCCCCCACAGTGCTGGCTCCACCCCGTGTGGTGTGTCTGATGTCTCTGCCCTGCACAGTGAAAGAAGAGAAGGAATCATGTCAACAAAGTGCTCCAGGACTGTGCTTTCCCTCCACATGCTGGCTCCACCTCCTGTGGGGTGTCTGATGTTTCTGCCCTGCACTGTGAAAGGAAAGAAGGAGTCATGTAAACAGAGTGTTCCACAACTGGTTTGGACTGGGAAAAGGGCCCTCTGCCCTCAGAGGACAAAGGATTTTGGGGTATAAATATTGGGACCCTGATTCCAAGAAATTAGATCACTTTTGGACTATAAGAAGAAACCTCTGCTGAGGAGAGGAACCTGAAGAAACTAAGGCGAGACTATTCCTATGCGGAAGGCTGCTTAGGGGATTGCCTGACTGCCAAAGAGAGGAGAATGGACTTTGTGTGCTTTGCTTTCAACTTGTGAGGGATCTCCAAGGGATTTTGGAATAGAGCTTGCCTCCTGCTGAAGTCTCAGGGACAACAGACTTCACTCCACAGCTCCCCAGAGTTCCTTGGAAGTGCCTGCTGCTATTTTGGGGCCTTCTGAGGGAGCTGTATGTCGCAAGGAGCTGGAAGCGCGACTCAAGAGGAAGAAGCGTGTCGCCATCGCTGCTGCTGTCGCATCTCTGAACAAGGGTGTTGCCGCTGGAGCAGTCATATTGCACCGCATCGAGAGAAGCGTTTCGCAACGAAGAGGAAGCGTGTCGCCGTCGCTGCTGCTGCCGTCGCATTTCTGAACAAGGGTGTCGCCGCTGTAGCTGTCGTATTGCACGGCATCGAGGAAAGCACCTCACATCCCCAGAGAAGCTCGCTGTCATCAGAGCTGCTGCCGTCGCAATGTGGATATCGCTGCTGTAGTTGTCGCATTGTGCGGAAGAGTCTCACAACGTCGGAGAAGAGTGTTGCAGCCGAGACTGTTGCCGTTGCATCGCTGAACAAGGGTGTTGCCACTGGAAGATCGATCTTCCAGATGCGAAGAGCATGTCGCATCTGGAAGATCTTGACGTTTTTATTTCTTTGCACCGGAACTTTGCCGCATTTCCATCGCTGCAACACTGTTTGTTGTGGAAACGTCCTGCATCGTAAGGTACATTGACTTAAAGTGTCGCATCTTAAGAACTGAACTGAACTAAGCTAAAACTACCATTTTAAGTATAGTATTGTGGATTTTTGTCGTTTGTGGTCTTGTGTTAAGTCTGTATAAAGAATACCTATTTTTAATATGTAAAATGTAGTGTTGTCACTGGGTTACTGTACATGGTCACAAATGTTTTACACACTGCCTCTGACATAAGCCTGTCTGCTCGTGCCAAGCTACCAAGGGGGTGAGCAGGGGTTATTTTAGGAGTGTACCCCCTTACCCTGAGTAGACGCAAGGATCCCTATTTGTCACAAGTACCTACCTGTGCCAACGAGAGACCCCCAAATCTAACAAGTGTTGTCTGCATAAGTAGACACCACTATCTTATAGGTCAGGAAATTGATGCCTTTATGTCCATGGTATTCTCTGAAAGCACAGGCCAGTGGCTCAGCGACCAAGACGTACAGAATGGGAGACAGTGGGCAGCCCTGCCTAGTCCCTCCGGAGATGGCAAACGAATCGGTAACCAAATTGCCCAGCCGGATCCGCACCGAATGTTTATTGTACAATATGCCAATCAGCTGTAGGAAAACTGACTGGCTCGGAGACCAGACCTGGGTATATAGGGTTTTATTTTTATAAAGATCTTTTTCTTCCTTAGTGTCAATCTTTCCTGGGCTAAAATGGCAGGGTCTGTGATTTCTCTGGCACGAGATGTTCTTTCTGGGTCCTGGTCTTTACAGTGGCTTCTTCTGGATACAGACCCTTCAGCTCAGGACATGTGAAAAACAAAACAACAACAAAAAAAGTCAGAGATTATTCTCTCTGGGGTGTACAACCACAGGGGGCCGGGGTGTGAAGGATCACCTGGTGCTCTGGTATCTACAGTGCAGTAGCGTACTACAGTGCATTAGCGTGCTAAAGCAACAAAGTGAGGGCACGTGTCTTGTGGGGAGTGTGGAGTAAAGCACTCGGTTCCTCAGCATGCGAACAGTGACTGTTTCACTCGGCTTTCCCCTCATTCACTCCCCGCCTCCCCATCCAGCCTGACATACGTTCCCGTACCTGGCTGAGCCACACTCCTCCTCGGCGAGTTCACGGGGTCATTGGCCTCCAGGCACAGCAATCTCCTGGACTGGCGTCTAGATTTCTCCGTCTCTCGTCTCCTTCGTCCGCCCGGCTTCTTCTCTTGGGTAAATCCGCTCTCCTCTGCAGCACGCGAACTCGTTGGTGATGTCACACGCCGACGACTTCTCTTCCTCACTTTTCTCCAATCCCTGGAGTGCCGCGTCATCCGGGGGTGTGTCTTCCTCTTCGAAGCTGTTCTGGTTAAAGGGGCCGTCTCCTAATTCCTCGCCTGTCCAGTCCACAGCTCGGCAGCATCCGTTCTCCACTCGTTCTGGTAAGAGGGGAGGGTTGGGTCAGCAATCCACCACTCTATTTCGGGCGTGGTTCCCTCGGTAGGTCCAGACCCCCTTCCACAACGGTTAGCCAATATTTTAGCAAAAATCTTGGTATCCACATTCAACAGTGAAAGGGGCGATAAGAACCGCACTCCTCTGGGGGCTTACCCGGCTTGGGAATGGCAACTGTGATCGCCTCTCTCATTGACTGAGGCATAGTGCCTGTAACGCACATATCATCAAATAATACAGAGAGATGGGGAAGCAGCAAGTCAAAAAAGGCTTTATAGAAATTGACCGTGAGACAATCCGCCCCCAGAGCACTTTCAGTTTCATTCCCACCAGTGCCTCTATGATTTCATCTTTTTCAATTGGGTCCATTAGGAACTCCCTGTACGTGTTGGTGAGGAATGGCAATTTTATATATTCCAGGTATCTCTTCGTCCACCCCAGCTGAACCGGAAGTATATAATTACGAATAGAATTGTTTAAACCGATCTGCAATGTCTACTTCGTCAGTCAGCATTATTCCCTCCACCGATCTCAGTTCTGTGATCAGCGTTTTGCCACGCTTAGCCTTCAGAATTTGTGCGAGTACTGAGCCGGGCATGTCTCCCTCCCCGTATATACGGGCTGTGGCATTCTTGCCCAGGTGCTTGACTTCGCAATCTCCTGCCTTGTGGTAATCGCCTAGCATAGTTTTTATCTCGCTTATGAGCTCCTCGCCCCTCAGCTACATGTCGTGATTCCAAATCTCTCAGTTTTTGTTCTAGGTCCGCTAACTTCTGCTGTATAGCCTTGAGCACCCCGGAGTGTTTGGTCATAGTATTCCTCTTATGTATACTTTAAAAGCCTCCCATACTGTCTGGAAGCTATCCACCGATCCTATGTTGGTAGCGAAAAAAGTCTCTATGGCTTTTGCCAGTTCTTTAAAAAGGGGGTCGAGTAGAGAGTAAGGGAGAAAGCGCCATGTGAATGGCGGTATGGATTTCTTGGGTGTGGCCAGAATCAGCAACAATGGTGAGTGATCTGAGAGCGTACGCGGGAGAACCATACAGCTACGGACCTGGTCTACCAGAGACGTAGAGGCCAACCAATAATCTATGCAGGTGTGTAAATTGTGGTAAGCCGAATAATGCATAAAACCCCCTTGTTGTGATTGCGCATTGGCAATATATCACTTAGGTCCCTACTGACCATGACGCTCTCCCACATTCTCGCTGCAGCAACAGGCCTCCTTAACGGGCCTGCCGATCTGTCCAGGTCAGGATTCCGAACCAAATTAAAATCCCCACCCCAAAGAAACTGTACATTTTGGAATCAGTCCGTTGTGGTAGCTAACGTTGTGAAGAACTCGGGGCAGTTATAATTAGGGCTGCATACCTTCACAATAATCAAGTCCATGCCCCTACCCTGACATCTAGATATTGCAAAACGTCCTTTAGCATCGGATATCAACTGCTCAATCGTGAAGGCGGATCAAGGGTTAACCCAAGTCAGCAACACCCTGGCATGTGTTGTGAATCCTACTAAATTGATATTACCCAACAAGCTTCTACTGCTCAGCATTGCGCTTGTCTGAGGGAGATGTGTGTGTCTCCTGCAGTCTATGTTCTGTCTATTCAAATAGTTCAGCACTTTACGCAGTTTACGGTAATCATTAAGCCCACAAAAATTCCACGTTATTGCTCTAAGGGAGTCTATTGGTTTTGGGATGTCGATCTCGCTTGGTGTCGTCATCCTGGGTTTCGATTCTCATAGTGTTCCCTGATCTGTAGGGCATGTGTGCCGAGTGTACAATATGCCAAAACCATAACAAACCCCCCAAACAACCAATATACAATAACCACCTCTCTTCCCTCCCCTCCCCCCACCCACAGCAGACCTCCCCCAACTTGGTCGTGCAACATCCCTGGGAACACCCACATAGACCAACACTAATGTGTAGCACAATGCACAGTAGAAAATAAAAATAGGCGATCTCTACCTCCCTGTCCCACGTACATCATCTTAAGCAACATACAGTATTGTTTACAAACATTTCCTGATTGCTTATACTTGTGCCAAACCGCCTATGTGGTCCTACAACCCCGAATTGAGCCCAGCGCCCTAAGGTACTATCACTGTGGTAGGCCTGTACGCTGGGCCAGGAGTCTCTCGTTGCACGTAGATTCCCATCCCGCCCCATCGACTCAACAAGTTCCATAGTGTCGCCGCCTGTGTTCCTTCCAACATTATCTGACCGCCGTCGCATAACTCAGGAATCTCCAATAGATAGGCAAAGCCCCTACAGATCTCCCATGTTCCCAACACCCCATTCAACCCTGTCATGTAACTGGTGCCTATCCGCGTCAGTCCTGTTCCTCCAGCTGCTTCGTCCAATAGCTGTCGCTCCAGGCTCCTCCGCTGTTCTTCAGACCAACCCTTTCGTCCCTGATTTAGGGCCTTCGGGTCGGTGAAGATATGGGATCGACTTTGCCTATTAACTCGTAACTTTGCAGGATACAGCATGGCGTAGTCTATGCCCAAGTCGCAAAGCTGTTTTTTCAACGGTACAAAGTGTCTGTGCGAACTGTGAAGTCCAGATACAGCGATATAGTAGAGCCTTCGTACCTCAGTTCTTGTATCTCACGTGCCAGACGAGGTGCAGCATCCCTGTCCCTGTATTGGAGTAGTTTCACAATTATTGGACGCGGTGGGGCACCCGGGGGGATGTCGGGGACCCAAGGATCGATGTGCTTGTTCCACCACAAACATTATAAAGAAAACACCTTCTCCCAAGAGAGTGACTAGCAGCTTTTCAATAAATTGTTTCATATTTCCAGTAGGAGTCATCTCCGGCAGGCCAGTAATTCTTAAATCACAGCAAGGCGAACTGGCCTCCAAATCTTCTGTTTTGTCTTGCACCTTCCCGAGCTGTTTGTGATCCAAGTCCAACGTGGTGTGCACCTCTTCTACCTCCATAAATCTCCTCTCAGACATGTCTAGAATTCTGCATTTTTATCCAGGCATTTAATTTCATGCCCAGTAAGGTGATGCCACTCTGCAGGCTCTTTTCCATGGACAGGAGCATGCTACGGTTGTCTGTGCCAGAGTCGTCACCCGTGGGAGTGTGCATCCTGGAGGCCTTGTCCGTGGTGGCATCATGTGATTTAGAGCGCTTCTGTTCGAAGGAGAGTTTAGCTTGTGATTTATTTCTCTGCCCATGTTGGCAATCAGCCAGTATCGCCAACAAGGGGCCTCTCGCTCTCTGCTTCTGTTCTCTGTCTGCGCTGCTGTAAAGGCGCTTGCTGTGCACGTCTGGTGGCTACCGTGCTAGTGTTCCAGCTGGACTTGTGTACGTCCCTCGTAGGGTCGATTCTGTCTTTATGGGGTCTTTCCTGCCTCCAGCCTCAGCCTCTCTGATTTCAGGGCAGCCTGCACGCCCATGGGGCCCCAAGTAGCCTAACCTTGTTGGGGGTAGGAGTCTTTGGGGAAGTGCGTTGTATTACCAGGGCGCTCTCCCTGCAATTATGGCGTTCTGTGGTGTACTTGCGAGTTCACAGCCCTCAAGCAACCCTCGCTCTGTGCAAGGTCACCCCCCGCTTCTCTAGGTACTGCCCTGGGCGTAGTACTATTGCCCCAGGAAGGGCTCTGGCACCCAGGCCCAACTCGTTCACAGGAACAGCTCCTCCATGTTCTCATACACCCTGCAGCTCTCAGGGGGAATGCTCGGTTAACGCTCTCCAATGAACTCACTGCCGCATTGGCACCAGACTTCACCGTGTACTCATGTCTCCAGTGCCGCCAGAGGGGATATCATGGCGGAGGTCTTCTCAGGAGGCTCAAGTCGGCCCATTCACTACTCTTCAGGGAACTGCTAGAGCCCCAGCGCCGCCTGGGTGATCAGCCTAAACACGTATGGCTCCTCATTATGGGAGTCACACCGCCGCTTTATCTCCGGGCAGGATCCTGACACTCGCCTCTGGCAGTTGCAGCGTCACTTATAAGATGTGGGCAGACTCACTTGTAATTTGCTTTGTCAAGCGCCGCAACCACTGCAGAGTCAGTGCGCTCCACTATGCCGCCTACTGTGCAAGTATTTCACGCGTCCGGGGCTGTTTGCAATGTCCGGTCTCTCAGGCCGTGCCTCCACCGTTACCTCACCGCCTCTCCCTTTCTCCGCAGTGATGTTCTCTCCTGTGCCGCACCCGGGCCATAGAATCCACAGCAAACGATGATCCCTTATGGGAGAATAGTCGTCCCCAGTATCCGCAGGTCCGTGGAAGACCGGCCCGCACGTCGATTGGCGCAGCCCCGCCCTTCACTTCACTCAAGCTCGGGGATTGTCGCCCTAGATGCCGCTCTTCCGCCGACAGCGATTTCTCCGGCGTGGCTGGGTGGATGTTGGTAAAAGTCAGGGATAATTGTAGGATAAGTGAATGACGAAACGGCCATCTTGGCCGTGAGCAAGCTCCGCCCCAACAAACTACAATCTTACCAGAACATTATCGTGACTTCTCTGCTGCATTCGACTCAGTACAAGCCACACAATTGCCACCTCATAGGGTGTGTGATTGTTGAATATACCTAGTGCCCGGAGCAGTCTTGCCTTGTAGTCGGATATATGCCCTTACCGATCCAGAGACACAATATCTGAGAAAGTATCTAGACGAAATGTTACAATTAGCTTTTATAAGACACTCCACATCACCTGTCTCCTCTCCACTTTTCTTTGTGGCAAAAAATATGAGTTCTTCGCGCATTTATAGATTACAGCGGAGTTAACAAGGTTACGATAAAAAATTGTTACCCTCTCCCTTTAACCCCTATATTATTAAATCAAGTTAAGGGATCTACCATTTCTACTAAATTGGACTAGAGGGGCGCTTACCACCTCATTCGTGTCAAGGAAGGCGACAAATGGAAAACTGCCTTTCGCACAAAATTCGGACTCTTTGAGTATATTGGAATGCCATTTGGGTTGTGTAATGACCCGAAGCCATTCCAATATTTTATCTTGTCTTACATAATTTTCTGGATGTTTGTGCTATTGTCTATATAGATGATATTCTAATTTTTTACAAGAAAGAACGAGAACACATTCAACATGTCCGAGACATTCTACAAAGATTACATGAACATTCTTTATATGCAAAATTGCAAAAGTGCATATTTCATTCCACCACAGTAGAATTCTTGGGCTATTTTTTGGCCCCAGAAGGGATTACTATGGATCCAATAAAGGTAGATGCTATTGTGAAGTGGCCTTCCCCTTAATCAATAAAAGACATTGAACGGGTACTAGGCTTTGCAAACTTTTACAGATGGTTCATAGCTCAATTTTCCGAAATTGTATCACCTAAAACCCATTTGTTAAAAAAGGGAAAAACCTTTTATTGGACTGATGAAGCAGAAAAGGCTTTTAAGAAATTAAAACAAGCCTTCACCTCAGCCCCTATTCTTTGTCACCCAGACCACCCATTCTAACTCCCAGGCAAATGAGATGGTTATTATTTTTTTGTGAATTTGATTTTATAATAACACATCGTCCTGGTAAACAACAACTGTTATCTGACCCACTGTCCAGGATTGATGAAAAGGAAACCAGAGGACATCCAACTATTGTGCCTAGTATTATACCTGAAAACAAGTTAGTCGCTCTGACCCAGGTCGACTCTTTCGTCCAAGATATCAAAAAGGCATCCCAAACTATTGACATACAAAAATGGTTACAAAACACCAACATCTCTAAGAAAGATGATTACTTGTTTCATCATGATAAGTTGTTCAGTCCACTAAAAGAATTAGGGCAGCTGAGCATTACTTGGCATCATGATTCAGGTTGTGCAGATCATCCTGGTACACACAAAACATTAGACCTATGTGCAAAAACTTCTGGTGTGAAAACATGCAGGACGATGTTCGAAACTTTGTTAAACCTTGTCCAACCTGTGCACGGAATACAACTCAATATATATCACCAGCTGGATTATTACATCCTCTGCCCATTCCTCCCGTACCCTGGCACACCATTAGCATAGACTGTATCACAGATCTCCCAAAGTCAAATAAGTGCACAACCCTCCTCGTAATTGTAGATTTTTTATCCAAAATGAGTCATTTTATTCCACTTTTTAAATTACCATCTGCTGTAGAATTTAGTACTATTTTCTTAAACCACGATGTGAAATTGCATGGTCTGCCCAGTAAAATAATATCTGACAGGGGACCTCAGTTTAATTCATAGATGTAGCGTTAAGTTCAGCATTCCATCCACAAACCGATGGACAGATAGAAAAGGTAAACCATTACTTGGAACAAAGTTTACTGTGCCTGAGATCTATTCTAACTTCAAGCTGGGAAGGAGCTCTTCCGTTGGCTGAGTTTTCTTACAACAATAGTATTCATTTTGCACTAGGATGCTCACCATTCTATTTTTTAACTGGTTATCATCCACATTCTCTCCCTACACTGTCTTTACCTTCCACGATGCCTTTACCATTGGTTACAGAGTGTCTCAATCAACTACATAAATACCATACAGGAGAAAGCTAAGTTGAGGCTAGCTAAGCATAAACTACAGGCAAAAATTTAAGCAGACAAACATAGATCCCCCGAGTAAGGGTATAAAATAGAAGATCTATTGTGGTTGTCTACACAAAAAATTCAATTAGATTGTCCAAGAAATTTGCAACCCAGCTTATTGGTCCATTCACAGTTAAAAAATTGTTAATCCAGTCACCATACAATTGCAATTAAAAGAAGAACTTGCAATACATCCCACTTTTCATGTATCCCTATTGAAGCAATACCACCCTATGACTCGGAAAGACACCCTGCCTCCTCCAATTGTTGTTAACAACCATCCAGAATTTGAAATTCAGCGAATCCTAGATTAAAAAAGAATACAGGGAAAATTGCACTATCTCCTTGACTGGAAGGGTTATGATGCTTCTGAAAGCTCGTGGGAACCCGCTTCTCATGTACATGCTGATCGACTGATCAGAAGGTTTCATGCCCTTCACCCTGATCAGCCACGTCCAGTTAGACGGCCTTTGCAAGGGGAACTGTTATGGCTTATTGTCACTCGCCTGGCTCCTTCCCTGTCTAACCTGAAATACCAAGTAACCACTTGTTGTTTGATAGAACAGTGTATCATGTTACTATGTACAAATTTTTGCACCCACTGTTTCCAAAGAAATGCTGTAAAAAGATGATTACTTGTTTACCTATGAAAAAGAAATCAAGAATAATACTGGTTGGCACATGTATTCCCATGTGCGTAGTAAAATCAGGCTGACAACGTGCATTTCATTGTTTAATTGCTGTAATTTTGACATCGTGTTCACAGCGTGTTCCCCTCTGCATATGCATGAGTGCTCTCACGCTTTCAGAAGACAGTTGAGCTCATGCATAATCAATGAATCCCACACATGGCAACTGCCAAAGACGCATGCATGCAGATAATCCTCAACATGTGAATGGGAGCATATTTAACCGCTCCCATTCACCTTTCTGCGCTTGGCCTCGTTGCTCTTCAAGCACTTACCTGGTTCCAGTTCTCCTGCTCGGTGTCCCCAGATCGGCGGCTCCGCATCTGCTCCTCGACTTCCTGATTCCAGACGGATGATTTTCATCCAACGGCTTCCCGGTACCGTATTACCTGAAAGAAAAGAGCAGAAAGAAAGTGCGCATTAGGTATTATCAGGCTAGCTGGTTTTAGGTTTAAACCTATAATAACTGATAAAACCCCGACTTAAAGGAAAATAGCGATCACCAGTGTTAACATATAAACACTGAAAAAACACCTTTACACCCACAAACTAAGTGCCATTCAAAGAAAGGAAAAGATGAGTGAAAAAGTCATTTTTATTTCTTCCTGAAGGGACCAATACAATGTAACTTTGTTATACAAGTTAGCATCAAGAAAGATTGGGCTAACATTAATCTGCTTGAGTTTTGTTCTTTAGGGATTTCACTAAAACATTCTCTCTTCTTCCTTCTGCTTTTTTCAGTTTTGTGGCTTTTCTTCAAAGGATGCAGTGTTTAGAGCAATGTTTTAGGTCTTACTTACTTCTTTTATGAACTGTAGAGAATAGGGAACTATCAAATTCATATTTAATATTTTGGCTACATTTGATTTGACTGATAGGCAAAAACGGCTGGTTTCATAAGAATCTTTCCAAATATGCATCATCACATTTACCCACTGCCAGAGAATAGGTGAACTCCTTTGATAAATCAGCCCCCTTTTCTAGTGAGTCAGTATTCATTGTAAGTGAATTGCCAAACACCCCAGGCTTTAAACATTCAATGAAAGATTTAGTGACAGGTATATGTGAAAAGAATGTTGTCACCAAGCATCTGAGATAGTGGTGAAAACATGACACCAGTTGTTTGGTGAACACAGTGTCACATGGAATGCTGCTGAAAAAAGTTCCTGCAAAGTTCAAGAAAGATTGGAGTAATATTGTTTGTATTTGCAGTAATTCAGCTACGAATATGAAAAAGTTGTATGATGGCTGTAAAATCGATACCTGATCTGAAGAGCTTCTCTGAAAGAGATCCTTCTCACTTGCTAGATTGTATGCTGAAAGTATCTTTACAATCTTCAGAGATAATAAAGAATGCTTTTGACTTTGTAGTCACTTCTGGTGCAGCAAAAAATGTATTTGGACCTCCTATACCCTGTGCACACGCTATCTAGACACTATCAGTGCAGAAAGCAAGCAATAATTAAAATTAAATTACAATTCCATAAACACAGGAAAAACACTGTATCTGTTGTTTTTAATGACGCGAAAATGTGTAACCACTGATAACCACTGTTGTTTAAGGTATTTAAAACACTGAAAAAACCCCACCAGAACTTACCAAAAATAGAAACTGAAAACAGGAAAGCCTAGGTATTATTTAAAAACTGCATTTCTACAGTGAGTTTGTTTAACTAAAGAAGACTCAAGGCATAACTCTGCAGATCTCTTTTATTTCAAGAGACTTTACCTCATGAACTTCAGAGGAATGCAACACTTGAATGCTGTGGTCGAATTACCATATTTTCAAGAACCAATTGACACCATTAAAGCACAGACTGAAACCTTTTAGGTTGTGTTTTTTTTTAAAGTGAACAATAATTAGCACAAAGTAAATACTGTCAAGGATTACAGTATCTTGATGTAATTTTCTATTTTATGTTATTGTTTTTTGTTTGCTCATATTATTTAATTTATAGTCAAGTATTTAGACAACTCCCTAAAATCGTAACATCTGATCCAAAGAGGTGTACAGAAAGATTCAGGTACCCAACCATTATGTTGTGTTAATTCTCACCCAAACCCCTTTCCCCCTGGAGACTTCCAGATTGACTCATAGTCTCCTACCTGAGAGTCACGCTGTTAATTTTTAGGGGAGATTGGGAATTGTAGTCCCTTAGTATTCTTCGTCATCAAGGTGAAGCAATCTGGAACGCAGGTGAGTGCCTCCCTAACAGTTCCTCAGCATATTTGACTTGATGTCTGGGTACTGGCAGATAGCCTAAACTGAGGGGGCCAAGGAGAGGTCAGAGTTTTGAAACCCAGACGGGCACTACCAGTTTTGGGAGATGACCCTTGGGTTCAAGAATGCTCCTGCCACCTGTAGCAACCACAAAGCTTTTCCCGAGGCCAGGGGGATTAGGACTACGCCACCCCCCAGGGAAGAAGATGCAACATCAACGGGCATGCAGTTTCCAGCCCTCGAGCACCACCAGAAGGAGCATGGCGTGCTTTGGACTACATGTCCCAGAAGCCTCGTGAGCTCTGACCCGGAAGTGCACAGGCAGCCCTTCCTACAAAGCCTGTCTGAAATCACGGAGCGGGGCTTGTCAATTTCGATCCTGAAGGCGAGTCGAGGGAGAGTTCTAGCACGAGGAGAAGCAAAGGAGCCAGTGTCCTCGGATGTTCGCCTCTCCCCTCTGTATGCAGGTATTTTCAGCGCAAGACCGGAGAGATGCGCTGGAAGCGTAGTCAGCTCTCCGTCTTGGTGCTCACATTCTCTGCGGCTTGGTGTGAACTGCTCTGGAGGTTAATGACCTTCAATTTTCCCCGTCTCTCAGCCCGTGATTCAGACTCCGTGACGTGGAGAACCGCGCTGGATGCGTGTTGTTGTTCTCCGTCATGAGAGTTGATCTGTAACATTTATTCTATGTGCATAAACAAAGGGTGCACTCTGCGTTAAAGAGAAGAACACCAGGGCATACTACAGAGCTTCCTTGAAGGCAATATCGGAGCTCTGGAAATCCCTTCCTGTTTTATTTTGCAAAAGTCTCCCTTGCTGATTTCGTTATTTCATTCCTTGCTGATTTTGGTATTTCATTCCTTGTAGATTTTGGTACTTCATTCATTCCTTGCTGATTTTGGTATTTCATTCCTTGCTGATTTTGGTACTTCATTTATTCCTTTTCTGATTTTGGTTATTGCCATTTACATGGGTACTTTCATTTGGCGCAGGAGAACTGTGGCTTAACTGGTGATTATCTATATGACTATTAACAGCGCTGAGGCTAGTGCTTACACACATTGAAGTCCTCTGTATTGATACATTCTCCTGCGGATGGAGGGTTCTTTGTTTATCCTGATTAGCTGCCATGTGGTGTTTGTAAGTTGTGTGAAACTTTCAAAGTATATGATAGCCTTCTGAATATTTGTCGGTCCTAACGTATAGTTTTCTTCCCTTACCTGCAGTACCCCGAGGTAGACGACTACTAGCGTTGCCGTGAGGGTTTATACCAGATGCCATCAGAACCTAGACCAGAGAAGGCGTATCTTTGGCAGCTGTTTATCATTTTTCCACTTCCCCTTTTCCCTGGGGGGCATACATATATGCCGGCGTTTGCTTGGCCCTGTGTGTGTGTGCGTCCTGGAGAGGCTGGGTAGATTATGGCATTCCATCGCTCCTGCTGACATCTCTCAGAGGTTAGTGGTTACATATATTTGAGGTCATTGACATCGTGACACCACCTTTCAGACAGGTCAACCATGTGTTGGCTGGACTGGAGGATTTCAGTGCTGCCTATATGGACGACATTGCAGTGTTCAGTTCCAGCTAGGAAGAACACTTGCAGCACCTCTGGGAAGTGTTGCAGGCTCTGCAGAGGGCAGGCCTCATGGTCAAGGCCAGTAAGTGCCAGATCTGGCGGGTCTCTGTGGTGTACTTAGAGTACCAGGTAAAAAGCGGCTAGGTGGCACCCCTACAGCCTAAGATTCACACTATTCTGGCTTGGGAGCCCCGCAAGACCTAGACAGAGGTGAGAGCCTTTATAGGTCTAACTGGCAACTATAAGAGATTTGGCAAGGACTATGTCACACTTGTTTCCCCCCTTTACAGATATGACTTCAGGAAGCAGCATAGGAAGGTGATCTGTACTGATGCCGCCCAGAATGTTTTTGATGCCTAAAGGTGCCCGTGCTCAAGGCACCCGACTTCTCCAAGGAATTTGTAGTGCAGACTGATGCTTCAGAGCATGAAAAAGCACAAGAGAGTTGAGACAAGAGTCCGCACCTGTCACTACAAGTGGCTGGCTGGTTTGGTGATGGTGCTAGGAAACCAGGAAGTGCACCCCTCTACACTTCCTATTAGGGAAAACCCCCGAAGACAAGAGCAAAAAAAGTGGAATCAGCAAACATCAATTTAGATTGTTGATAAAAGTTCAAATGAAATCAAGTGTCCATGATGATTTGAAGAAATTTGCAAGGTCCAAAATTTGTCTTTGTATTCAAAAATATTTTCTTAATTAATCAATGGTCATTAAAATCCAATATTCACATATTTCATTGAGCCATTTAGCCAATGTCTTTCGTCTTATAAGAGACTTCTTCAGGGCTCTAAGTTGTGTTCTTTTCAAAATCCAATCCAGCTCCCTTGGTCTTGCAATGCCCCAAGGCTCCACCTTATTCTTGTTATTTGTGGTGCACTATGTTGTGGTACTACATCGGAATTGCGCAGGGCCATGTTGAGCATCGCAGTAGTACTGTGGCACCACTGCACAGCCCCCAAATTTGTTTTATATTTGATCCCAGACGGGGTCCCTCAGATACCCCTCCAACAGAGAACAGGGGTTCAGGGTACTTCTACACTGCACCCTTATTTCTAATTTTTGTTTGCTTTTCAATGGCAGACAGAACATTCTCTTCCTTTTATGGCCAACCAATCAGATCATGTGTTGAGCTTGCAGTACTGATAGTACTACATTGCCAGATATCTATACATTTTGAACCTTCCTTTCTCAAAAACTATTGACCACATTTATACCAATTCACAAAAAGTACTCTTCCTTTTTCAAAATATAGTTTCTGCCAATGTTGGTGTAATTATGTTCAGCTGTTTTGGCTGTACCATTGTAAAGGTTCCTATTGGAAATTTCATGGAGAAAATGTGGCCCGCTTAACAGATCGCCCTGAACCTTTCCATGAAGGAGCTGAGGTGGATGACTTTATTGTTTTGGAAAGATTTGTGAAGATTTGTCAAACGGTGCCAAAATTATTAGCAAACCAAAAATTGTACATTGTATGGAAACCCAGGCCTTTCTATACAACACAACGGCGACCACAACTGTTTAATCTCTTCATTATTGTAATTTGCATTTGTTTATACATTTCTTTTTAAATTCACATATGCAGATTACACATTTAATTTTATGTTTTACATTCTATTTTAATAATGGTTTATAACTCTCTCTCTCTCTCCATATCTTGAGGAGGAAATAGCTGTCATATACAAATGACAGCCGAGGCTCTGCCGCTCTGGGGGAGGAGCGTCGCCCCCCTCCTCCCGCCAGCTGCCTCAAAACAGCAAGAAAGGAAAAATAAAACAATAATAAGCAAGTTTTGTTATCGTTTTTATTTTACTTTCCTGGCGAATCTTTGGGGGAGGTCCATGGGGGACGACAGGTGCAGGAGGAGTGGTAGTGCGCTGTGTTCAGTGTGCATGACAGTTTGCCCGGCGGTCTCAGGCCAGCTAAACTGTCATGCACACTGAAGCTGTCTCCAATCCAGCTGCATTGCTAGGTTGGAGATGGCAGGCAAAGGCTCCAAGTCTCCCTGGGAGCACAAATTCTCGGTGCTCAGGCCAATCCTGACGCTGCTGTCATGACATGAGAGCAGCGTCAGGATTGGCAGCAGTGGAGTCTGGGTGCCTGTGCCTGTGAAAAGAGGAGCAGAAGACTGTGACGCGCCGGCTGCAGGTACGTTTTTAATTTTTTTGTTTTGTCCCCCCATCCCCTTGCCACCCCCGCCCGCCACTATGCCACAGCAGCAGCTGCTACTGACACATGAAAGATGCACAAGTGCAGAATGTTAGTCTTAATCCTGAAGAGTACCAGAAGAATTTCCAGGACACCAACAAAGAGTCCCAGCAAGCATCAGCAGATTAGATAGAAATTTCTTTGAAAGCACCAGAAAGGGCTCCAAATGGTAATACGGTGAATATTTATGATGGGCTTTTCAATTTGATTATAAAGGAGAACATCTTGAGTAATTGTTCTTCAGAGTTACACCAGCATTTAGTGGACTCCAGGTTGACTGATCTCAAAAAGCTTAGAAGGGCAGCTGAAGTATGGGTATGCACTATGATGCTCATAAGATCCTAGGGGGTTGTCCCAAGAAGGGGGAACCAGGCCTTCACAAGGGAAAGGAGGGGAGCAATAAGTCTAAAAAAACTCCTTCCTGCCCCAAAATGCTTACAAGGTGAAAGAGTCCCAAACAACATGTGCAAAGGGGCAATGTGGGAACCTGGGGGAAAGAAATCCTTTGTGAGGTGTAGGTGCTTTGACCGCCTGTAACCAGAGCACCAAAAGGACGATTTCAATAGGTAGGATAGCACTAGTGGGCACTCCACAGTGGTCATTAGTGTAGCTTTGGGTGATGATTACAAAGAGTAGGTCTAGTAAGCTGGTGATCCATGGGAGTGGTAGGAATCGTTTCCAGAGGAGCACAGTGAATGGGGGCCCTGTCACTGCTCTACAGGATACCTGTGCCAGGCAGACCATGGTGTTACAAGGCAGGTTCCCCTAAAATTGTTTTACCCATGTCAAATTTGCAGGGTCAGGAATGTCTATGGGCAAGAATCTGTCCACCCGGTTGCTGCGATATCCTTTGAATGGTGGGTGGGGTACTTGTCAGTAGACTGCATTCTTGGCAAGAGATCCCACAGGTGAGAAAAGAACCAGGAGGTGTGGCTACCCAGGACACCCCAAAACATTGGTTGTTTGGGGCACTGTCCCTAAGTGTAGGGTACAGAGGCCCTGGAGAAGAGTAAGAGGTAGGACATGGATGCCATTCAAAGTCGGAGACAAGAAGCCCAGGGGTAACCTGCTTTGACAGGAGAAGGCTCCAAGACCAGCACTGTTGAGGTCACTTCTGGCCTAGTGGACCTACCTGCACTGTCACAGCAGCAGGAGGCAGGGAACCAGGCCCAGACAGACTCCTATGAGACATATGCTAAGTGTCTTGCCCATAATGGAGATTATGTGTCCACCTTATAAGTTCTGGAATGCCAGGCACATGTTCATTATCAGGATATAGACCTTAAGAAGGCAGCAGTGAGAGTGGAAGGAGAGTGTCTTTAACCTAGGTTATTGCCCCCCACTCTGGGAAACCTAATAGGCCAAAGGGACATAAAAAGGAAGTGGACGACTCATTGCTAACCCAGCCACTGGAACTAAGGTATGCACAGGTCACCAGATTGGATCATCCACCTGTCAATGGATTTTTAGAGACCTCATTCCCGACACTGCTAGCTGTCATTGGCCTCTGTCAGTTGCTTGCCATCTGGGCAGAGCTGGCCCTCATTTGGGGACTGAAGCCCAACCTAGGAGGCAGGAGGACAAGCTTCACATTGTTGCAAAAGACACACAGATAGTGGACGGAATGCAGAGCACATCAAACATTTACCCTCAGTGAATAGATCTGGGTTAAATCCATTGTTCTTTTGCACACCATACCACCCCAGTTTAGACCAAGCTTCATGCAAATCAATTTTGATCCTATGCCTCATGGGAATAGTCCGGCCCAAACTACCAAGCCAGGTCCTCCCTGGACTGGAAACAAGCATCATGGAACCGGTTTTAGGGCATCACCCCTCATCAGCCAGGCTAGTTTGAATCCAGCAGTGATACAGTGAGCCCGGGACCCACGTATGGGCATACCTGGCACACTTGGGGCGAGAAAGCAAAAGAAACACAGAAGATGGATGGAATGCAGAGCAAATCAAACATTCACCCTCAGTCAATAGCTCTGGGTTAAATCCATTGTTCTTCTGCTCACCATGCCACACCAGTTTAGACCCAGCCATATACAAATCAGTATTTACCCTGTGACTCATGGGAACAGTCCAGCCCGAACTGCCAAGTCTGGTCCTCCCTGGACCAGAAACACGCATCCTGGGACCATTTTCGGGGCATCACCACTCATCAACCAGGCTAGCTTGAATCTAGTGACACAGTGAGTCCAGGACCCACGTCTGGGAATGCCCAGTGCACTTAGGGGGAGAAAGCAAAAGACACACAGATGATGGACGGAATGCAGAGCAAATCAAACAGTCACCCCCAGTCAATAGATCTGGGTTAAATCCATTGTTGTTTTGCTCACCATGCCACCCCAGTTAAGACCCAGCCATATGCAATTTAGTCTTGACCTGGCTCTCCATGCCACCAGAGTCAAGCTAGTCTGGCTGATGAGGAGTGATGCCCTGAAACCGGTCCCAGGATGCTTGTTTCCTGTCCAGGTAGGACCTGGCTTGGCAGTTCGGGCTGGACTGTTCCCATGGGGAGCAAGGTCAAGCCTGATTTGCATATGCCTGGGTCTGAACTGGAAAGGCATGGTGAGCAAAACAATGATGGATTAATTTAGGCCGGTATGCCTGTACTGGGCTGAATGTTTAACATTGTGCAGCTTTCTGTCCATCAATTGTTCTTTCTGCAAGTTTCACATTGTTGGCCATAGAAGGTGCAAACTCAGGGATCCAAGCAGTTACCAGGCTTAAGAGAGCATCCAGCCAATCCCAAAACTCTCGCTGTAAAAGAAAAAAATCATTTGAAATTCACAGTACAACGACGCCTTCAGCACCCACATTGTACTTTGCTTACAGAAGCAATTACCTGAGATCAGAGAAGAGGACCCGTTGTGGGGCTGGGGCATTAATTGGAACCATTGACAAAACCTGATGACAGAACATTTTTTTTGTTCAGTTTCTGACCTAATAGGATTGTATGTTATGAATGGGTTCAAAGCATTCAGAGAATAAAACAAACCAATGTTGTTCGAAAATCTGTGCTTTACCCTCTCAACGGTCATGAAAGTGCTACACAGATGGCAAAACAATATCACTTCCTCTCTTTGTTACATGCTGATGGAATATTACATTATTTGTTGTTTGTTGAAGTTAAAGTGTTGTGAAATATCCCTGGTGTGTATTTGTAGATTGGGTGGAATGTTAAGTTGCATGGTACTGGAGAGGTGCGGACTCCGCAGCAGTAATTACTAGTACAGTGTGGTATTTACAAGGTGGTATTCCGCATTGTAATCCCTTTTCCGTGGGGTTTAACACACATATTTCCACCTTAACTGTTCAAGTGGTAAAAGTGTGCAGGGACAGTTATAAGGTAGGGTTGATATGGTTGAAGGAAGGACTGGAGAATGTTGGCTGGCAGCGGGATCATCTAATAATACACTCACGCCTTTTCTGAGGTTCGAGCTGGGGTCCACACAGGAATTCCCCTCAATTCCCTATCACACTCCTGCCAAGTGCCATGCATCACATATTAGTCTTTTATTAGAAGGGGTGCCCGTATTACCGCATGTACTTTGACTAGTCACAGATATCAGCTTTCAGCTGAGAGAATGCTGAATCCTATTTTGCACCGATTGAGATCAATAATGATCTCCCTGCTGCTTTGCCTTTGCATTATACTGCTGCATGGAGGTATCTTTACAAGTCAATAGTGCTTTCACAGCAGGGCCAGCCAGGATGCCTGCTGCATCAAGTTGCCTTTCAGGTTTTCTTTTCATACTTGGATCTGCAGTTGCCAACTCCCCTCCCCCGCCCGACATCCTCCGTAGAGTCCTTTACTACCACGTGGCAAAAGTTCCCCTCATCTCTCCATAACCCCTCTCTCACATACATTTCCTTTTTAGGTCGAGCGACCTATCTCAATGCGCATGCGCATTGAGAGCGGGAGCTCGATATATAGGCACTTAACCAGAGCTTACCGAGATCAGGCGATTCCAAGGCGATTTCTTCCAGTGCATGTGAAAGCGCGTGCACAATGCCACCAGCCGCTTGCCTCGCATTACCACATCAAAGGCGGCCGCGTCTCAGGCCCCTGCTGCTTCACACCCTCATGCCGCGTGTTGCATTTCTCCTCCCCCCTCCCCACAGCAATGCCCTCCGTCTTGTCTTATCTGTGCTGTCTGTAGGTTTGTAGTTCGTTTTGTTTTCTGACTCTGTCTTTTCTCTTACACAATGAAAACGTTACTGTCTCTGTTCAGGATTTAAAAAATTGGATGCCTTGTTTGCTTCCACTGTTATATTTCTTTTCAAATTTTTTTTGTTAACAAATCTCTCTCGTGATTCCTTGTTTGGAACTAAAGAAACGTCACAGCAGTTTAGCCAGTAGCAGTCATTTTGCTGTGATTGGCTGTATTTTTGCTTCAAGTAATAATCACCTCTCCATAAGGTTCCACAGTTCACATGATAGACCCATTCTGTAAAACTGCATATTCATGTAGAGAACACTGCCAATGAAAGTTACGTACCTCAGTGCCCCTGCTGCTTCACACTACGGCCGTGTCTCTCCCCCATCGCCGCTCCGCCCCCTGCTGCGGCCGTGTCGCATTTCTCCTACCCCCTCCCCACAGCAATGCCCTCCGTCTTGTCTTATCTGTGCTGTCTGTAGGTTTGTAGTTCGTTTTGTTTTCTGACTCTGTCTTTTCTCTTACACAATTAATACGTTACTGTCTCTGTTCAGGATTTCAAAAATTGGATGCCTTGTTTGCTTCCACTGTTATATTTCTTTTCAAATTTTGTTTTGTTAACAAATCTCTCTCGTGATTCCTTGTTTGGAACTAAAGAAACGTCACAGCAGTTTAGCCAGTAGCAGTCATTTTGCTGTGATTGGCTGTATTTTTGCTTCAAGTAATAATCACCTCTCCATAATGTTCCACAGTTCACATGATAGACCCATTCTGTCAAACTGCGTATTCATGTAGAGAACACTGCCAATGAAAGTTACGTACCTCAGAAGGATGAATGGCTTAGGCTGCATTAATAATGTCGGGAAACCTGTTAATTAATAGCAAAACGTCAGTCTCAGCTAATGTGTTTAACCCGTTGAGCTATCTTAAAGTTAAAACAAAGGAAAATCAGGCCCTCTTTTCCAGATAATTTGTGTTTGATAATTAAATACAATAACATTAGTAAACTCTAAAATAATAAAACAAAAAAATAGGATGTGCAGCGACCACATACAAATACATATTTAAAGTGTTGTGGTATGTTTTACTATGTTGTGCTATGGAATGTATGCTAAATTGGTTATGTGCTTAGCATTATATGCCACCATAGGGTCACCTTAAAGTCCAGGCTTAGGAGAGAAGAAATGTAAAATACTTTTTGTCAAAGATCATATCAGCCCAGTGCAGTGATATCCACCACCACATCCACCACCACCACATCCAGCACCGCCACATCCACCACCACCACCACATCCACCACCACATCCACCACCACCACCACCACCACCACATCCACCACCACATCCACTGCATCCACCACCAACACATCCACCACCACCACCACATCCACCACCACCACATCCACCACCACATCCACCACCACATCCACCACCACATCCACCACCACCACATCCACCACCTCATCCACCACCTCATCCACCACCGCATCCACCACCACCACATCCACCACCACCGCCTCCACCACCACACCCACCACCACATCCACTACAACCACCACCGCATCCACCACCACCACCACATCCACTACAACCACCACCGCATCCACCACCACCACCGCATCCACCACCACCACCGCATCCACCACATCCACCGCATCCACCACCACCACATCCACCCCATCCACCACCATATCCACCACATCAACCATCACCACCACAATCACCACCACATCCACCATCACCACCACATCCACCACCACATCCACCACCACCACATCCTCCACCACTTCACCACCGCATCCACCACCACCACATCCACCATCACATCCACATCCACCATAACATCCACCGCCACATCCACCACCGCATCCACCACCACATCCACCACCACCACATACACCACCGCCACATCCACCACCACCGCATCCACCACCACACCCACCACCACATCCACTACAACCACCACCGCATCCACCACCACAACCGCATCCACCACATCCACCACCACCACATACACCGCATCCACCACCACATCCACCACCACATCAACCATCACCACGACAATCACCACCACATCCACCATCACCACCACATCCACCACCACATCCACCACCACATCCACCACCACCACATCCACCACCACTTCACCACCGCATCCACCACCACCACATCCACCATCACATCCACATCCACCATAACATCCACCGCCACATCCACCACCGCATCCACCACCACATCCACCACCACCACATCCACCACCGCCACATCCACCACCACATCCACCACCACCACACCCACCAACACCACATCCACCACCACCACACCCACCACCACCACATCCACCACCACCACCACATCCACCACCACATCCACCACTTCCTCCACATCCACCACCACCACATCCACCACCACCGCATCCACCACCACCACATCCACCACCACATCCACCACCACATCCACCACCTCATCCACCACCTCATCCACCACCGCATCCACCACCACCACATCCACCACCACTTTCACCACATCCACAACCACCACATCCACCACCACCACATCCACCACATCACCACCACATCCACCATCACATCCACCACCCCCACCACATCCACCATCACATCCACCATCACCTCCACATCCACCATGACATCCACCGCCACATCCACCACCACATCCACCACATCCACCACCACCACACCCACCACCACATCCACCACCACCGCATCCACCACCACCGCATGCACCACCACCACCACACCCACCACCACTGCATCCACCACCACATCCACTACAACCACCACCACCGCATCCACGACCACCACCGCATCCACCACATTCACCACCACATCCACCATCACCACCACATCCACCATCACATCCACCATCACATCCACCACCACATCCACCGCATCCACCACCACATCCACCACCACATCCACCACTTCCACTGCATCCACCACCACCACATCCACCACCACCACCACATCCACCACCACATCCACCACCGCATCCACCACCACCACATCCACCACCGCATCCACCACCACCACATCCACCAGCACATCCACCACCTCATCCGCCACCACCGCATCCACCACCACCGCATCCACCACCACCACATCCACCACACCCACCCCCATCACTTCCACCACCACATCCACCACCACTTTCACCACATCCACCACCACCACATCCACCACCACCACATCCACCACATCACCACCACATCCACCACCTCCACCACATCCACCACCACATCCACCACCACATCCACCCCCACATCCACCACCATCACCACCACATCCACCATCACCACCACCACCACCACCTCATCCACCACCTCATCCACCACCGCATCCACCACCACCACATCCACCACCACCGCATCCACCACCACACCCACCAACACATCCACTACAACCACCACCGCATCCACCACCACCACCGCATCCACCACCACCACCGCATCCACCACATCCACTGCATCCACCACCACATCCACCACCACATCAACCATCACCACCACAATCACCACCACATCCACCATTACCACCACATCCACCACCACACCCACCAACACCACATCCACCACCACCACACCCACCACCACCACATCCACCACCACCACCACCACATCCACCACCACATCCACCACTTCCTCCACATCCACCACCACCACATACACCACCACCGCATCCACCACCACCACATCCACCACCACATCCACCACCACATCCACCACCTCATCCACCACCTCATCCACCACTGCATCCACCACCACCACATCCACCACCACTTTCACCACATCCACAACCACCACATCCACCACCACCACATCCACCACATCACCACCACATCCACCATCACCACCACATCCACCATCACATCCACCACCCCCACCACCACCACATCCACCATCACATCCACCATCACCTCCACATCCACCATGACATCCACCGCCACATCCACCACCACATCCACCACATTCACCACCACCACATCCACCACCACCGCATCCACCACCACCGCATCCACCACCACCGCATGCACCACCACCACCACACCCACCATCACTGCATCCACCACCACATCCACTACAACCACCACCACCGCATCCACGACCACCACCACATCCACCACATCCACCACCACATCCACCATCACCACCACATCCACCATCACATCCACCACCACCACCACATCCACCGCATCCACCACCACATCCACCACCACATCCACCACTTCCACCGCATCCACCACCACCACATCCACCACCACCACCACATCCACCACCACATCCACCTCCGCATCCACCACCACCACATCCACCAGCACATCCACCACCTCATCCGCCACCACCGCATCCACCACCACCGCATCCACCACCACCACATCCACCACACCCACCACCATCACTTCCACCACCACATCCACCACCACTTTCACCACATCCACCACCACCACATCCACCACCACCACATCCACCACATCACCACCACATCCACCACATCCACCACATCCACCACCACATCCACCACCACATCCACCCCCACATCCACCACCATCACCACCACATCCTCCATCACCACCACCACCTCATCCACCACCTCATCCACCACCGCATCCACCACCGCATCCACCACCACCACATCCACCACCACCGCATCCACCACCACACCCACCAACACATCCACTACAACCACCACCGCATCCACCACCACCACCGCATCCACCACCACCACCGCATCCACCACATCCACTGCATCCACCACCACATCCACCACCACATCAACCATCACCACCACAATCACCACCACATCCACCATCACCACCACATCCACCACCACCACATCCACCACCACTTCACCACCGCATCCACCACCACCACATCCACCATCACATCCACATCCACCATAACATCCACCGCCACATCCACCACCGCATCCACCGCCACATCCACCACCACCACACCCACCACCACCACATCCAGCACCACCACACCCACCACCACCACCACATCCACCGCATCCACCACCACCACCACCACCACATCCACCAGCACATCCACCACTTCCTCCACATCCACCACCACCACATCCACCACCACCGCATCCACCACCACCACATCCACCACCACATCCACCACCACATCCACCACCTCATCCACCACCGCATCCACCACCACCACATCCACCACCACTTTCACCACATCCACAACCACCACATCCACCACCACCACATCCACCACATCACCACCACATCCACCATCACCACCACATCCACCATCACATCCACCACCCCCACCACCACCACATCCACCATCACATCCACCATCGCCTCCACATCCACCATGACATCCACCGCCACATCCACCACCACATCCACCACATCCACCACCACCACATCCAGCACCACATCCACCACCACCGCATCTACCACCACCGCATGCACCACCACCACCACACCCACCACCACGACATCCACCACCACATCAACTACAACCACCACCACCGCATCCACCACATCCACCACCACATCCACCACCACATCCACCACCACATCCACCATCACCACCACATCCACCATCACATCCACCTTCACATCCACCACCACATCCACCGCATCCACCACCACATCCACCACCACATCCACCACTTCCACCGCATCCACCACCACCACATCCACCACCACCACCACATCCACCACCGCATCCACCACCGCATCCACCACCACCACATCCACCACCACATCCACCACCTCATCCACCACCGCATCCACCACCACTACATCCACCACACCCACCACCATCACTTCCACCACCACCACCGCATCCACCATCACAACCACATCCACCATCACATCCACCATCACATCCACCACCACCACATCCACCATCACCTCCATATCCAACATGAAATCCACCGCCACATCCACCACCACATCCACCACCACCACTACATCCACCACCACCACATCCACCACCACATCCACCACCACATCCACCACCACTTCCACCGCATCCACCACCACCACATCCACCACCACATCCACCACCACCACCACCACATCCAACACCGCATCCACCACCACCACATCCACCAGCACATCCACCACCTCATCCGCCACCTCATCCACCACCGCATCCACCACCACCACCACCACATCCACCACCATCACTTCCACCACCGCATCCACCACCGCATTCCTCACCACTTTCACCACATCCACCACCAAAACATCCACCACATCACCACCACATCCACCACCTCCACCACATCCACCACCACATCCACCACCACATCCACCCCCACATCCACCACCATCACCACCATCACCACCACATCCACCATCACCACCACCACCACCACATCCACCACCACCATATCCCCCAGATCCACCACCACCACATCTATATGTGTGTGGCTCTGTGTGTGTGTAGGTGCAAATGCAATGTTCTTGGATTTTCGTCACAATAAAATACACTGAACATAATCTTCACAAAAGTTATTTACAAACGTTTAAGCTATGGCCATTATAAATTACAATTACTTTTATTTAAGTATTAATTATTTACAAAATTAAAAGCCATTGTTATTTGTAATATCAAGACATCTAAGTCACGTAAATACAACACACATTGCATTACAAATGCTATAGGTGTCACATTTGCAAAAGTTAAAACTATTGACATTGTAACTGACAAAGCTATTAATTTTGCTACTTTCAAAACCAACACATAAATAAAAAAAAGTGTCATTTACAATACCAATAGCTCAAACTTTCCTAATGCGAGACCTATTGCATTTCCAATGCTTTTTTTAAAGCGCTGGTAAAGGCGGGCTTTACTAATCCACTCAGCTATCCACATAAAATGCAGGTCCGTTCTATGCAGAAGGCATATTAACCCTCTGTGCTTCTTTATGGTGACTCAAAAGTGCCACTAGACAAAACTCCGATCTCTCTCTCTAGCATGAACATTGATCACAAGAGTTCTCATTACATTTTTATTGCTGCCTGAAAGCTAGACGGACAAGGAACTGTGCAGCTGATGCTTTTCAATCGTATGTTATTGCTCAACATAGACCCCCTGAGGTCAGTGCCCCCTGTCTAGGTCAGCGCCCGGTGCGGTCCTATATGTTCCCCCGCCCTAAAGTCGACCTTGTTGACTGATACCCAAGCAGTATACAATCAGCATTGCTCTTCTTAAGTAACATATACAATAAGTGCATTTCTTGCCCTGCTTTGCAATGCAAGTATGAAGCCATGTCTGTTTTACTAATCACATCGCCCTCCTTAGTGAACCCAATGGTGAGGCTAAAGCAGCGGGAAGGGGCGTGTATGGGTGTGCATGAGTGCGCATGTGCATGCCTAAGTGGTGCGAGAGTAACATATGAAATGAGGCAAGAGTTTAAATCCATTGCTGTTTCTTCCTGATGCAAGGAAAGTCTGGGCCCCTGCTCTATACGGCCACAAACAAACAGAACATCAGCTTTGGGTTCATACCTTGTGGCCACTGGGAGTAGCTATGTTTCCTATATGGACCCCTGAAACAGTCCCCCTACTCATCCCTATTGAAGTGACCTCTAGTGTTGTGGTGTCGTTAAGATGTTCCTGCTGTATATTGCTATGTGCTTGTCAATGTAATGTCTTCTCATGGACATGTTACTGTGAGGGTGGAGAGAGGACTTCTTTGGGTTCCATATGGGGAGATGCATTATGGGGTGACCTGTGTTAAAAGAACTTTAATGCTCTTTCTGAAAACATTCAGCATGCAATCCAGTGTCACTCAAAAAGTCACATGCATGATAGTGAAATGTCACGCATTATCTAACCACAGCTATATCAAAGTCATTCATAGGCAGAAAACTTGGCAGCCCTGCAATCAGGCCCATGTCTTTTATAGGTACCTTGCAAGTGGGCTGATGAGGCAGAGACAGCATAGGGCACAAGAAGCAATAAAAAAACAAATAAAGCCTCCTCTGCCTGTAAATGGCTTTTGGATGTCCTGCAAAATACTTTGGAGCTGATTATGACTTTGGCTGTGCAGTAGCGGGCCAACACGCCACCGCAGCACCAAAGTCGAATGCCCACCAAATTAGAAGTGTTCTCCTGGTCAGGTGGATGGTCCTTTGCGTTCCCACATTGGTGCCTTTGAAAAAGGCACTCCAATGAGAACGCCAAAGCCCATTCCTGCAGGGCATGGACTGTTAAGTCTATGCCGTGCAGGAAAGGGGGTGCATGCACACAGGGGAGCACACCATGTGACCCCTGCATGAATCCCTGTGTACATAGGGAACAGGGGGCCCTGTAGTGCCCCTCTGTTTCCCCACGCCAGCCTCTTCATGGTGGGCTCACAGCCATAAAAAGGCTGGTGGTTGGGAAACTCGGAATATGTTTGCCAGTGCTGCAGCGGCACCGCCAAGTGTATTGATCCCCCAGACCGCCACGCCACTGCCACAGAACACTGTACTTGTAATACGGCAGTCGGACCCTTGGTGCAGTGGTCCCTGCAGGCGCGCAACACCTATTGGGCTTACCGGGCTTCAGCCCCCCCCCCGTCGTCTTCTACAGCCCGGGCTAATTTGACACGCACTGAAATGACTGTGCATCGGAGCTGAGAATGTCATTTTTATTGATGCAGCCCGAGCCAGCCAGCCTCTAAACAGTGTCAGTGAACCCCCAGCCCCCACCTCTTGTTTTCCTTTACTGGCGCCGAGGTGATATCCTTGCCTGAAGGCAGGGATTTCACCTAAGAAACTTGACTTGATGTGTTCAGCATGGGGTGGGAGTGGGAAGATGCACACAGCAGGGGGAAAGGGACGGCCAGTGCAGGTGATGCTTTTCCTTTGTAAAGGAATTTCTGCTGGTGTCATAGCCCAGGGTTTGCTGTCTGTGCACTGGTATGGATGTGTATTCCATACAAGTGCACAGACATCAAACCCTGGGCTATGACGCCAGCAGGAATTCATTTACAAAGGAAAAGCTTCACCTGCACTGGACATCCCTTTCCCTCTGCTGTCCATGCACTTGTAGGGAATTCACATCCACAGCGCAGCTCACCAGGAGCCATATGTATCAAGCCTTTTGCGAATCACAAAGGTCGAAAGTCGTAGAATTTCGGCCTTTGCGAATCGCAAACGGTCTTTTTGTATGTTTTGGCATGTATTAAAAATTCGCAAAATAAGGAATCGCATAGATTTGCGATTCCTTATTTTGCCATAGCATTTAAGGAATCGCAATTTTGCGATTCCTTAAATGCTATGTATGTAGCATTTTTGGTTTGCGAATTTTGATTAAGAATTCACAAATTGCCACCAACTTGTAGTTGATGGTAATTTGCGAAATCTTTAAAAAATGCACAATTTGGCATTTTTGAAGGTGGCATGTGATGCACACACATGCCCATAGAGCATGTATGTGCACCATATACACACACATGTACATTTCAGGGGTGCAGCAGGGTGTCTTTGAGACACCCCTGCACCCTTGAAATAATTCTCAAATTGCGATTTGAGAATTACTTCACAATCATTCCTATGGGCCTCCTGGCCCATAGGATTGAATGGGAAATTATTCCTTAATTGCGATTAGCAATTTGCTAATTTCAATTAAGGAATTTTAAGGAATCGCTAAAATATAGCGAATTTCTTCATACATACCATTTTGCGATTTCTAAATAGCGATTCCTTAAAAATCGCTATTTAGGAATCGCAAAAGGGTTTGTTGATACATATGGCCCCAGATAAATGGTTAACAGGGCCATGGGTCTTTCTCTAAAGAGGAGAGTCCTCTCCGAATATGCAAATGTAGTGTAAGTTTGTAGTGTTCATTTTTTGGGGTGCTAGTGGGTAACTTTAGGGTTCAGGGTGAGTGTGGGTTTTAGGGTGCCAGGGAGTAATTTTAGGGTTCAGGGTGGGTTACGGATTGGGGTGCCAGGGGGTAATTTCGGGTTCTGAGTGGGTATGGGTTTTAGGGTGCCAGGGGGCAATTTCAGGGTTCAGGACGGGTATGGGGGCCAGGAGGGTAATTTAGGGGTTCAGGGTGGGTGTGGGTTTTGGGGTGCCAGGGGTAATTTTAGGCTTCAGGGTGGGTATGGGTTTTGGGGAACCTGGGGTAATATTAGGGTTCGGCGTGGGTATGTGTTTTGGGGTGCCAGGGGTAATTTTAGGGTTCAGAGTGGGTATGGGTTTTGTGGGGCAAGGGTGTAATTTTAGGGTACCGGGGGAAATTTTGGGGGTCAGAGTGGTAATGGGTTTTGGGGTGCCAGGTGTAATTTTAGGGTTCAGGGAGGGCATTGGTTTTGGGGTTCCAGGGGTAATTTTAGGGTTCAGGGTGGGTATGGGATTTGGGGTGCCAGGGGGTAATTTTAGGGTTTAGGGTGGGTGTGGTTTTCGGGTGTCAGGGGCAATTTTAGGGTTCAGGGTGGGTATGGGTTTTGGGGTGCCAGGGGGTAATTTTAGGGTTTAGGGTGGTTAAGGGTTTTGGGGTGCTATGGAGTTAATTTTAGGGTTCAGGGTGGGTATGGTTTTAGGATATGAGGGGGGAATTTTAGGGTTCAGGGTGTGTGTGGGTTTTTGGGTGTCAGGGGGTAATTTTAGGGTTCAGGGTGTGTATGGGTTTTGGGGTGCCAGGGGGTAATTTTAGGGTTTAGGGTGGTAATGGGTTTTGGGGTGTCATGGGGTTCATTTTAGGGTTCAGTGCGGGTATGGGTTTTAGGGTGTGAGGGGGTAATTTTGGTGTTCAGGGCGGTAATGGATTTGAGGGGGCAAGGGTGTAATTTTAGGGATCAGTGTGGGTATGGGTTTTGGGGTGCCAGAGGTAATTTTAGGGTTCATGGTGGGTAAGGGTGTAATTTTAGGGATCAGCGCGGTTATGGGGTTTGTGGTTCTAGGGGGATGATTTCAGGGTTCAGAGTGGTAATGGGTTTTGGGGTGCGACGGGGTAATTTTAGGGTTGCATATTTTCTCCGCTTGACCTGAGCATTAATCGATCCTGATTATCTGCCATTTTAGCCCGCCCCATTGATTAACATTAGCCACGCCCCTTCATTTGCCATGTTAGCCCCCCCCGAAATTAAGACCTAGTTGCGCCCCTGGGTCCCTGACTGCCACCGCATCTCAACCAAGGGTTCGGCGGTCTGATGGACCACTGAACTTGTATTCAGGTTCTTTGCAGTAGACTGTCATTGAGGCCTCAGTTCGAGGGCAGCCTCGCGTACAACAGTTTAAGCATACATTCCAACATTTTAGGAGAGGAAAGAGGGAGATTTAAAAAAAGTAATCGGAATGATGCATTGCCCCCGTTCATTTCTATAGAAGCAAATGCAATTTCAAGCGGGAGACAGACAAAATAAAGCCATTTTTGGCAACAGAAATTGAGCGTTTCCCACCATATCAGGTCAATTGGCATGGATTCTGCATCAGCCAGGGTTAAAACACAACAGCTGTGGCCGAAGCCCTTTTAACGAATGGCCATTTTGTGTGGGGTCCGAGCGGGACAGAAAATATTCCCAGTCTCAAAATTAAAATTAAAAGTGGCCCCGATTAGAAATTCACCTAATTAAAAAAGTGGGCAACATGTGCAAATCAGGGCAGTTTTGAACTGGTAAAGAATAGGATACTCTCTATAGGCGTTTTGCAAGATATCCATACATTTGTGCTCGCAGCAGGCAATGTAATAAGAACTAACTGCCTCACCAGACGGTAAAACGGGCACCCGGACCTGTCAGACCAACCAACCCTTTTGATATTTCCAGATTGCCCTGTAGGCCAGTCCGACCCTGGCTGTGCGCCTGTCTGTTAATATATGCAGGAGCTCGGCACGTAGCTCGTCTACTTATTACTTTTGCTGTTAAAACTTTTCGGACAGGCGAGGACGAGCTGAAACGAGCGCGTGAAAGGCGCGAAGGACATTAATATCTCGGCGGTCACATCGTTCTAGAAAGATACCACGTATATGTCACACAGGAAGCAGGAACTACTATTCTTGGTTGTAAATGGATTGCACCATGCCAAGTTTATCTTTCAATACTGGCTGCCTTCTTAGCTTTGGAGTCACACCATGCTGCGACGACACCAGGTGGCATCCCTTAAAACCGACCTATTTTGGAAGCCCCAGTGCCATCGTTCGTCCCTGTTCGCCGCAGAAACGCAGCATCAGCTTTCAGCTAAGGCTCGGTTGACACCTGACCTGGCTCTCTTTCCACATAACAACATTTCTGTCTCTCTGCTTTCTAGTAGGAACTCAGGAAACAATGCCAAAATGTAAATTGCCACTTTACTAATTTAACTTAATTCAACGCTTCCGGAAGCCCCTTTTCTGTCAGGTGCATCAGTACAGTACAGAAAAGTGAAATATTTTGCTTCTTTTCGCTCAGGCAGAATAAAAAGATAACCTCAGCTCATGTTCAGAGGCAAGGGCCAAGGGAGTAGCCAGAAAACCAAAATACCCCCTACTATGACCAAAGCTCTTATGGCACAAAGCAAATGAAGTGAAGGAAATCATCACAACCCTCCCCAGAAGAGCCCTCGTGTCTCCTTCATTCAAACATCTATCCATTCATCTTTTCATTCTTCCATTCACCTATCTACAATTTCTGTTTCATACCATTCTATCTGTACATCCAAATCCAAACCTATCTATCCATCTCCAAACCTATTCATCCAACCATCCATCTATCCATACCCTTTCACCTATCCATCATCCGTCTATCCTTTCACTTCTCTCTCCATCCTTTCATTCATTCATTCATTCATCCTTTCACTAGTGCCGGGCTGGCCTTAGCAGGCACTGGGCATTTTCTCGGTGGGCCGGAAGGATGGGGACCAGTTTTGGATCGGTAGGGGCTGTTTTTGGTACCGGTTTGCAATATCAGCCCCCTGCACCAAAAGCAGCAACATTGCCATCAGCACTCCACTCTGGGCCACCGCGGCTGGACCGACTTAATTGCCAGCACTGGTTTGCGTACCCAGTCCATCCCTGCCTTTTACTCATCCATCCATCCACCCTTTCATCCCATCCATCCATCCTTTCACACCATCCACCCATCCATCTCCTCTTTCACTCATTCATCCATCCTCCCTTTCTTTTATACATCAATCCACCCTTTCATCAGCCATCCATCCTTTCAGTAATCCAATCCACCCACCCACCCACCCACCCACCCATTTTTTCACTCACTCACTCACTCACTCAATCATCCATTCATGCTTTCACTCATCTGTCCATCTATTCACCCTCCCTTTCACTCAACCTCCCATATTTCTTTTCATCCACCCATCCACCACCCCTTTAACTCATCCATCCATTCTTTTACTCACCCATCCTTTCTCTCATCCTTCCATCCTTTCACTCATCCATACTTTTTCTCATCCATTTATCCATCCATCCATCATCCACCCCTTCATTCCATCCATCCGTTCATCCTTTCTTTCACTCATCCCATCCATATATCCCTTTTCCCCTCATCCATCCATCCATCCTTTCACTCAACTATCAACCATTTTATTCATCCATCCACCCATACACTCTCCATTTCACTCATCCATCCATCCACCCTCCCTGTCCCTCATCCATTCATTCTTTCACTTATCCACCCTTACATCCATCCTTTCATTTGTTCATCCATCTACCCATGCATCCTTTCCCTCACCAATCTATCCACATTTTGACCACATCCATCCATCCTATCACTCACTTACCTTTGTCTGCCAAGTTGCAGACAGAAGAGGCCAATCAAGAGCTTCATCCAGCTCCTAAAGTTGGGGGTTTGTGATGCCCTAAGCATCCATCCTGTTACTCATCCTTCCATCCTTTCACTCATCCATCTATCCACACTTTCACTTCGCCCATCCATTCATACTGTTACTCCATCCATCGACTCCCCCTTCCACTCAGTCATCCACACTTTCACTCACTTATGCATCCATACTTTCTCACATCATCCATTCACCCTTTTACTCATCCACCCACCCTTTCATCCACCCAACCTTCCGTTCATTCATCCATTCTTTCAATTATCTGTCCATTCAGCCTTTTATCCAACCATCCATCTTCTCCTTCACTCATCCATCCATTCTTTTACTTATCCATCCTTACATCCATCCTTTCACTCATTCATCAATCCATCTACACATTCACCCTTTCCCTCACCCATCAATCCTTCCATACTCTCAATCACACTACAACCACCCACCCACCCACTGGTTCACGGTATTTATGAGCCTTTGACTGCCGAGTTGCAGACAGAAGAGGCCCAACATAAACTCCACCCCCTCTGTAGCTGCAGAAGCGGGGGGTTCATGATGCCTCTGGGTCATTAAAGGCTTTATTTACCACAAAGCTCTCTCAAAATTGATCACCTGATACAAACCAAGCAATGCTTCACAAAAGGTTGCAATCCGCAAATGTGTACCACTTTTTTTTGGGATGTCTATAAAAGGATTGCAGGTGGTTGGGGAAACAGAGGACAGACTGTGAGTGAGGAAGGGAAAGCATTGCACACAGGAGTGAGCAACATTTGGAGACGGGGATAGGAAAACACATGGAGTAAAGAACGCAGTACAGGCAGGCTGGGTAGAAAATAACATGGAGCACAGGGATGAAATGCAAACAAGAAAGCGAGTAGCACCCAAAAGTGACAGCTTCACAAGCAGGGTAGGAGAAGCACACAAGGTTGAGAACAACACTGAGCGCGAGGAGGGTGGGTCAGAAGTTCACAAGAAAGAAACACACCACACAGGTGGGCATTTGGGCTGAGCACACAGAGGCGAGAAGAAGGAACCCGGTAACAACAAGCACTGTTATGGAGTGCTGCAGACAAAAGGAAAAAAATTCACTAAAAATGATCAGTGTAAGGATAGAAGCCAGTCAATAAGAGAAATGGTAAGCAGGCTGTGCTCCAAGGGAGGGACAAAAGCAAGATGAACAAGGAAATCCAATACATTTGAAGCAAGCAAATGAGACTAACAATAAAGACAATCAAAGTAAAGCAACGACGGGCTATAAGCCCAGTGTCCTTGTGAACCCCCTTCAGCAGCTTGAGCGGGGGCTGGGGGCCGCGAGGGTGCTACTGGGCTCCCAGAGCACTGGGTGACAAACTAACTGGAGCTCATAATTTTGCAATAGCACCAGCTCAGTTTGTTTGTTATAGTGATTAATCTTCATGGACGTTGTAGTCCGCAGGCCTATTTCTCTGGCTGGTGACCTGCCTGTGTAGAAGTACAACCCCTAGAAGGCCTCTAAAGGCTGCTTCAACTCCTGCGAGAGGGTGACTGGGTGACCTGCCTTTCGAAAGCAGTTCCGTGACTGGTGAGACGTTCGTTTTCAGTTTAGACAAAAGCTGTGTTTCGGAAAGTGAGTCCTCAATTGCTTTTCTCTACCCTCTCTTCCGTAATAAGCTGCTTCTGTTGGAGTGTTTTGTTTATGATGGAAGGCTGCTAAACCTGTGTTTCCTACATGTGAATAAAATCTGTAATCCAAGTTAAAAGTATCTTACATTTTATGTTGGTCTGCACCAAAGTCTTGTTTTTTCTTCATTACTGACATTACTCATTGTTTGAGGAATGCCTTTCTGCTCAGCCTGTTTTGACTGTTCTTTACTGTCAGGCCCCTCTTTCCCGCTTAATTATTTGCTGCCGAGGAGTCCTCGTCCTGAGAACATCCCTGGAACTGTTGGTTGTTTGGATTACCTTGCCGTCTCCTGACGACACTGCTCCCGTGTCTGATGTCTGGGCTTGCACTCATCCTCCTTCTCATTGAGTGCTGTGGTAGCATCCTCACCTCCACAGCCAGCTGGCATCTTCTGGGAGGAGGAAGGTCCTTGCGTCCCCCAGTCGCGTTCCCTGCTCCGCTCTCCGTTCGCTCCCTGGGTGGCTTGACCACTTTTGGCAGCATTGTACTCCCATACAGCTGAAAGCCGGAATGGTCAATTAGTCCGGTAAATGCACCCGACACCAAGTGCACAAATGGGCCTGAGAAGAGCCCAATTCCAACTCCAAAGGTCAGTCTCATTCCGTGTCCATGTTAAATCTACGGTCTATGGGGTGGAAGCTACACACACAGCATTCAAGCAACCGCCATCTTGCCTTTTCGCATACAAATAAATTTGAATGTAAAACAAGACTTTGGTACAGCCAACATAAAATGTAACGACAAGCTGAGCAATATCTCTAGTGCTCTGCCAGATATTTCTGTGGGGGAAGGCGATATGACAGGTTTACCTGAGGGGCTAAAAGGAGAAACAGACTTAGGAGGGCCCGCTTGCCTATGGAGCCTAACATCATTTTGGGTAACTTTAAAAGTATAGGGTCACCGGAAGCAGATAAGTTTATTCCCTCACTGCCGATTCTGAAATCTCTTTAGGCAGTGAGATGGAGGACTCAGATCTTGATAACTCCAGAGAGGGGACAGATAGCTCCAAATCTGTACCCGTGACCCAGAGACAGGGCTCTGCAGGGAAAAAACGAAGAAACTGTAATGACAAAACCTCTCATGCTAAGGGATACGAGTCAGATTTTGGCGAATACGGCCAGATGAATTGGGATTATTCAGGGATTCTTCTGGGATCAGACGCCAAGGGGGCAGAAGGTGGGACACAGAAGAAGACAACAGCATCATTTTCTGTCACAAATGTTAGCTCTGATCCCTTACCTCCAATGGGTTTGATCTACTCTACCCTGAAACAAATGCAAATTGAAGCCCGACAAGAACATAAAAGAGAACACATGGCAACATTGAAATTGCAGGGTGCCATAAGGAAAATAAATAAAGCCTGCTCTGAGATTACGGAGCGGACCTCCGCACTGGAAGAATGAGTAGTGGCGCTCAAGACTGGAGCCGAGGCAGGGGGGAAACAAACAACTGTGAATGAGACTAGAATGACTGACGTTATTTGGAAGCTCGAGGATTTCGAGAACCGTCAGCGTCGTTACAACTTGAGACTGCTTGGGATCCCTAAAAATTCGGAAGGAGAGGACATCCGTGGCTTCGTCTTGCAGCTTCTTAAAGGAACTTTCCCCGAGTTGACACATTGGGACTGGGACTTCGAGTGCAAAGAGTGCACCTATTCCCCCTCATGCTGAGAAAGAAAAAGGGACAAAGATGATAAACCAAGAGCTCTTCTGATTTTTTTCAGTAACTTTTTGTTGTGACAGGCAGTTTTTCATAAGGCCCGACCAGAAGCTATGCGTTCAGCTGAGGGTCATACATTTTTTGTCAGTCAAGATTTATGGCCACACAATGATGGAAAGAAGATGGCGGCTCAGACAGCTGAATAATTAAACAACAGGGGGTGGTGATAGACAGAGTTTCAGAATTAAGCAGAATACTCTCACCCAGTCAAGAGATCAGGGCTTAATCCAACACCGTTTTTTAGCTCACTGCACCATCCCAGCTCAGAACCTGGCTATATGCAAATTAGTCTGTCCCTGGCCCAGTGTATCATGGGAACAGGGCAAACCAAACTACCAAGGCAATTCTTTCACTGGGAAGGAAACAAGCTACCGGGGACCGGTTTCTGGTATTTCAGCCGTCTTCGGCCCGGCTTGCTTGAATCCTGATGGTGCAATGAGCTAGGGACTCACGACTCAGACAGCTGATCACCCCATTTCAGAAAGGTGGTTGTGATGTGTATTTATTGAGTCCTGCCCACCTGAAAGTTATTTATAAAAGGGCGATCAGAGTGTTTAACTCTGAAATTTAGGCACAAGAATATTTGCAGGAAATTAATTGTTTCTTCTTGTAATTTTCTCAATTTTTTTCTACTTATGTTTTTTTTATTGGTTTGGTGGTGGGGTGGAAGCTGTATTGTGCGACAGCAGTTGCAGGAGGCATCACAAGGGTCTTCGGACCTATTTTGTCTGGGTTTTGGGGACGGGGAGGGGTGGGCTGGGGTTGCATCCTTAATCATTGGCTTAGTGTAGAATGGTATGGGATTTTTGGTCATAAAGAATTGTCTCTTTTTCACGGGGATAAATGGGTAAGGGCACGGTGAGGATTGCCACCCTGAATATCCGTGGTTTAAATAATCCAGTAAAAAAAACACAGAATTAATGAGGACATCCAATATCTGAGAGCGGACATTGTGTGTCTTCAGGAGGCTCACATTGAAGTAGGCCGGCAGAAAGTTGCGGAACTGGCTGGATATCAATTAATTGCTAGTACTTCCCAAGGGACACGAACACGGGCTGTTGCTTTCATGGCCCGGAAAGGATTAGCCAAGTTTCCTCGCACAAGCGCTGACAAGATGGGGAGATGGGCTGTGGTTCAATGTGTTATGAATGCTTGTTCTTTTACTTTATGTTCTTTGTATGGGCCCGTATTGGATGATCCTGCTTTGTATGACTGGATGAGTAGTGAATTCGTTGGCTGGCCATTGCCTCTTATCATTTGCAGTGATTTCAATATAAATATAAAATGCTGGTGAAAGAGCATATCAGGATCGTAAACCCAAGGTTTATAAGTCTGTGGCTCACCTATGTGCACTGCACAGTTTATTGGACATTTGGGCTATGTCTAGATCTGGGGATCCTGGATATACTTTTCTTTTTTTTCTGCTCCACATCAAGTTCATGTTAGACTTGATTATTTTTTTGTTTCTCCCATAGTTGCACAGAAAGGTCCGATTTATAAGTATCCTAGGGTTATGTCTGATCATAACCCCCTTGTACTTGAAATAGCAATACAGAATAAACCCCCCCGGGTTTCTCGTTGGACTTTTGACAGGGCTCTGTTATCGGATAGCGGATACACGCAGCATATGAAGGCGTGGATCCCCGGATTTATAATGGAAAATAAGGAGAGTGCTCGACCAGACATCGTGTGGGACTCTCTCAAGGCTGGGATAAGGGGGAGCCATCCAGATAAGGATGGGCGAGCAGAAAAAGAACAAGACATTAGAACAGGCCTTGTACATGGATTTAGAGGAAGCTGAAGGTCAGTTAGTCGAGGCATTGACAACCGGTGGGGATATTCAGAAAGCACAAGCTAGGGTAGCGGTGGGTAAGTCAGCAATAACTGACATTTCAGCTAAAGAGGCTGCTGGTAAATATATCGCCTGGCGAAGTAAGCTTTATGAAAATAACTAAAGAGTGGGACAACTATTAGCTAGACGCACAAGAGGGAGGATAGTTCAAGGGGAAATCTTAGAAATAAGAGATCCTATTTGGGCACAATTACTGATCCTGTAGCTATCTGCTCGGCATTCCAGAGATTTTATCAACATTATATTTCGGATGTATCTTTTGAAGAACTCACTTCGGAGGAAGTGGAGTCTCTCCAGGCCCCAATTTCGGAGGAGGAAATAAGAGGGGCGGTCAACTCCTTACCAAGTGGGAAAGCAGCTGGTACAGACTCAATCCCAGGGGAATTTTATAAAGTCTTTCTTACATGTGTTATCGAGCTGCTGAAAGAGATAGTCACGAATGCCCAAGTGAGTGGGGAGGCTCCGGAATCCTGGGGATATGCTAATATAGAGTTTTTTCCTAAAAAAGACAAACCCACCACGGAGCTCCGGTCCTATCACCCAATTACATGAATCAATAGCAACATAAAAATATATGGAAAAATTTGCTAAAGTTTTAGCTAGCCGCCAATCATAAGTGATTAAGAGACTGGTTTCCTCTTTCCAACATGGCTTTGTCACCGGGCACAACACCACCGATCATATTTGACGGACAATTGCCCACTTTGATGCGTCCAAAATAGCAGGAGGCCCTATGGCTTTAATCCAGCTGGACGCAGAGAAAGCCTTTGATAGGGTCTCCTGTCCTTTTTTACAGGCCATTTTAGATAGAAATGTATTAGGTAGTGGTTTTATCCAGACCATGTATCGTAATCCAGTTGCCTGTGTGGCTGTAATGGGAGATATGTCGGAGCCAGTCTCGATTTGTCGGGGAACCCTTCAAGGCTGTCCCTGCTCGCCCCTGTTAGTTGAGCTGTATATCGACCCCCTTATTAAGAAGAGCGTGCATAATACTAGTATTATTGCCATGTATAATAAGGGGGGGCGATACCAAGATTCTGGCTTACGCTGATGATATGGCCTTTACAACTCCTAATCCTTCTCATGCCCTTATAGAAATTGAAAGGGAAGACACAAGTTTTTGTCGGCTCTCCAGATATTTGCTTAATCAGAGCAAAACCCTGGTAGTAATAAATGGATCGGTCAAGCTAGACGATCCTAGGGTGGTTCCCAATGCAAAATATCTAGAGGTGGTGATAACAGCAGATGTGGGGAACATCGTTGATCTAAATATAGGCCCCTTACTACGGAAACTTAAACCTGACCTCACCCGAATGAATATGCTCATGCTCACATTAATAGGGAGAAGCAATTTGATCAAGATGCTGCTTCTTCCCAGACTTCTTTTGGGCTATACCACTGGAAGTAGAAAGCTGCTGGTTTAAATCTTTAAACCAGATCGCGTCTTGGTTTTTATGGGCCGGGCAATGCCCCCGTAGAGCTCTGAAATTCTTGACCTTGGGGAAAGAACGAGGGGGCTGGGTGGTCCCTAACTTTCAATTATATTATTGGGTGGCAGTACTTCAACAAATGACAACACTGCTAATTTCGGTTGAAACTAATCCAGAAGAAGGAGATCTGGTATCAATTTATGAATTGATAATGGGCATTGAAGCTCGTGGATGTCTTTTTTGACAGATTGAATATGGATATTTTAAAAGAGTCAGATTTAAGGTCTTTTTGGGAGTATTTAAGGTCTGGACAGACGTTCTGAAGAAATTTGGGATTGGTAGGATAAATAGATACACCCCTGTTGTGGAAAATTCTCTGCTCCCAGATATTTTCAGGGATGGCTATATGTCACTTTGGGTACAGAGGGTGGTGAGAGCTATTGCAGATCTGGTTGATGAGGGAGGGATCCTCTCCTTTGATATAATAAGAGAAAAATTTGGTATTTGCAATATAATTTTTTTAAGTATTTACAAATTAGGGATTTGTGGGCTTCAATCGGGTAGAACTAGTTGAGTCAATGTTAAAATCCTCTCTCTCCATTTCCAATATATATAAACAGCTAAATAAAGAAATGGGAAACGACTTGACGAAACTTGCTGCTCGCTGGTCAGAGCTCCTACTTATGATGACGGGAGACTGTGAAGGCTCCCTTTTCTAAGCGCAGACATCATTTATCGCTGCTAATTTACAGATGCAATATTATAAAACGTGGTTTCATCTTTATATTGCTCCTGCGAAGATTGCTAAATGGGGGTCTAAGGAGACTCACTGTCCATGATGTGTCTGTTTTGCAGCCGATCTCACTCACTTATTTGAAGACTGTCCCAAGCAGGGAAATCTGATAAAGGAGGTGGGCAAAATACTTGAAGCTCAGCTTAGTTATCCAATCTCTATTTCACCGGGCCTATAAATTTTAGGTGTTTGCGATCTGGAAATCCAATCGGGGACATAAGATATTCTTATTTATAGCTATGACTATTCTTAGACTCTGCTTGACCACAGCATGGCTGGCTACCGAACCACCCACTGGACAGCAGTGGCTGGGGAGACTACTATCTATATATCGATCTTAAATAGCTGTTTACGAATGCAGGGGAAATAAGGCTAGGAAAAGGGGCAGAGAAATGTGGGCCCCAATGAAGCAATGGTTAGAAGGGTTTCAGGTAGAGTAAGGTTATAGTAACTGTGGATACATTGGTTGCTCTAACAACTGGTTCAGTGTTAGCAGCTTGGGATATAATATCTCTTTTAGCCTTTACTTATGAAATGCAAATCTGGCCTTGTCACTTTTTTATTTTTTTATTTATGTACTGTATTTTTTGGTTGTGTATGGAGCCAACTTCAGGGTGGGGGTGGGGAAGTAGGGCTGGAGGAAAAATGAATTAAATCTTTTTTTAGGCTTTGAAATGTATGTATTCTTTGTCTTGATGAAATAAAAATGTTTAAATGAAAAAAAGTTAAAAGTATCTTACTGAAAACAAAAACCAAAAACTGCTCTCCCTATCAGACTTTGAAAACAGCAGAAAATAACATTTTTCACAAACTAGAATGTACTCAAAGTAGAAAGCATTGAACAGCCTTTCTAGTTGTCAAATTTAATTTTTCAAGCACATCATTTTAATATTAATTTTGACCTTTACAAATGAAAAACACCAAACGTGCTTGAAGAATGAATATGTCACCCTTTTCAGGTGTAGTGCAGTTTTTATCTAACATTCTTTTATTAAGTGCTGTAACGTTTGGCCCCCTTTGTAATAATAGTGACAGAAAAGATTACACATTGTTTTGTCCAAACTAGAAACATGCTGACCAAAACAAATTAACTCTTGCTTTGACAACTGTTCAGAAGAGAGAAAGGAGGAGAGAGATGGGGTAAAATACAGAGAAAAAATAGAAGAAGATGAGTGACAGGGAGAGAGAGCACGCAGAGGAGTTAGAGGAGAGAAAAGAGAAGGAGAAATACATGGAATGGATGAGAGAGGGTGGGACAATGAGCAGAGGGGAGAAAAGAGAAGGGGCCGTAGGAAAAGAGACATTGGGAGGAAGGAGACGAAAGAGGTGAAAAAACGAGGGAAATACAAATACAAATACATGAAGGATGGCAATGGGATGAGTGAGACAATATGAGAAGGGAGACGCATGAAAGGTTAGAAGAAAAGAAATGGGAGATAGGAGAGAAGGAGCGGTAGAAGATGAGAGAGAAAAAAGAAAAGTTAGAGGAGGGATGAAGATTAGCCTGTATAGAAAGCCATCTCAGATAGAGTTCCATTTGGGGGGTATTCATTTGTTCTTGTGCAGCCCCTGGACATTCTTGGACTCTCTGGTTGGCTCGACCTCGAATGTAGTTCACACAGTGTAAAACAGGTTCCCCAGCATCTTTAGGACTTGCTGCTTAACTAACTGCATAAATGTAATTTTTTTGCATGTAACATGCACCCTGGAGAGAAGACTTGTTTCTTCTTTAGCTATCTTTCCCGCCTCTCGCTTCACAGCATCAGAGACCCTCTCTTTCCTTTTCGGCCTGAGGCAATTCATGATGAGCGTTAACCATTCAGGAGTGGTTGCTTTTAACAAACATTATGAAATCTGTTTTGGCAAAATTAAGAAAGATGTCGTTCCCAGTAGATACTGTCCACTGTGACCTCTGTGCAGGACCCTCAATTAAAGTTCTGCACAGATATCAGGAACATGTGCACTATCCCTCTCAGCTCCCCTAGCAAAGTTTAACATTGGGATTGAAAGCTCTAAAATGCAATTTACAAAGTGAACCCTCACATAATCTCTCTCTTCACTCCTATTCAACCTCTTTCCCTCTCTGTTCCCATTTCTCTGTCTTTTCTCGCTATCTGTCCCCTTCTCTTCCCTACCTTGCCATTCGTCTCTGCCTGTCTCACTACCCCACATACTATCTCTCTGTTCCCACTACCTCACCTTTTATATGCCACCTCTATAGTTTTTCTCTTCTTAAACCTTCAATCTGTCACCCTCAGCATCTTTTTGTGTCTGTTTTTGCTGTTTTCTCTGCCCCATGTTCTTCTGTGATCCTCTATTCTCTCTTTCACGATCCATTTTTTCTCTTGCTCAGCTAGCCAACCCTTGTTTGCTTTCCTTGTCTCTCACTGTTGAAACCTCCTTCTCTCCATCTTGTATATAACCTTCTCTCCTCGTTTATCATCATCATTTCTCTCTCAGTTTCACATTCTCTGGAATTGCTCCTGCCTGTGAACTCTAAATTCCTGATGACGAGTTTGGCAGTCCGACCACACAGAGAACCACAGCTGCGTCTTCTATGCCATTGCTGCTCCGGCGATCTACCACCCACCGTATTACGAGTTGTGCTGTCTGAAACACCAACCACGTCCATGACAGTCTGGCTAGTGGGATGCTGTGGTCTGCACTGTTGGCGGTGAGTCCACCGGTACCTCCAGGTCTGCGGTCCACCCACTGAGCATATTACAACTACACAGATATACTTGTGGTCTCCCAGCAGTGGTCAACAAACGTCAGTTACCCAAAGTCGGTTTAACGCCACAGAACAAGCCGCAAAAAATAACACAACATTGCCCATTGGATGGATTTCAAAACTACCCACTTGTTGTACTTTGACAAGTGGACCCGCCGGCAAATCACACTATAACACACACCCCGTCCCTGACCAGCATCCTTTGCTTCTCAACTGCAGCATAGCAAGACAGGCACCACCGTTGTTTGCTCACATTTAATGTTTATGGTTGTATGTCAGACGCACGCTAGGTTGAACCATGCGTGCCTCTACCACGCAGCCCGAACCACAAATGTGTCTCAACAACTCATTCCTTTACCACGTATGCCTTTACTACGCATGCCTTTACCACACAATTTCGTGGTAAAGGCATGTTTGGTAAAGGGTTGTGTGGTAAAATTCATGCCTATTTTCCTCCACTTTTAGTCCTAAAATCCTGGCCCCTGCCCTATAACCTGACCCCCAGCCCTCAAAGTGCCCCCACCCCATGAACCTTAAACTATCCTGACTCCTTTGTCCTAAAATCTGCCCCCTTCCCCAGGAAACTGCCCCTTCCCTCCCTGCCCTAAGCCCTAAGCCCTAAAACTTTGCCCCTACTTAAAGTCTACCTCAAACCCCCTTGTCCTCAGCCCTAACCTCTCCCCTTGCCCAGAAAACTGACCCTTCCGCCCCCCTGCGCTGAGCCCTAAAACTCTACCCCCAACCTTAAAACATAACCTGACCACAGCCCCCCCGCCCTGAGCCCTAAAACCGACCCCCTCTATTAAAACCGACCCCATCCTGCGTGGTTCAGACATATGCGCGGGTAAGGCACGCGGTGTTCTGCTTGTGGTGAAACAGAATGTGGGCTTGAAGACGTATTGTAAAGACCATTGACAGTCAGGGTTGATGAAATCATTAGAGTAGAGCCACACATTTTTGTAGTCCAAGTCAAGCAGACTCTTCTCAGTAGGATATCTGAAATGTGGGTCAGGACAGTCAACAGAGGGAATGCTGTTGGTAACACCCTGCACACACAGGGCTACATAAGGAAGAGGTGGAATGACCTTAGGCTGAGGGTACGTTCAAAGTACAACAGCCACCACCTGGAGGTTCAGAGGACAGGCAGTGGCCTTCCCAGTGCACCGTTTCAACTCTTACCCTGGGAAGAGAAGGTCTTGGCCATCCTGCATACTGAGGGCTTGGGAAAAATAGAGGGAGAGTGGACTCTGGTAAGTTACACTTCAATTACTGCCACAATATCACAATGTACTGTTTGCTCTCAACTCTGTTTTTGTCATTGTGTTCTCTAGCTACGCTCCTAACATGAAATACTCAAAGTATCTGAGATGTTGTTTTGTTTGGCAATGTCTACTGCTGTATATAAGAGCACATGTATCCAACTCCATGGCATGCCACATGTTACAATGCTGTCTGTAGGTGCATTACCATCAAAATATCAATCCAGGACCCATTATATATGTTAATATGTCAGTGTATGGTCCATCTCAAATGCATGTTGCCAACAGCTTTGGCACATTAACGGTTTGTCAAGTGTTGCTAAAGTGAGATTGAACTACAACTACCATGATGCCTTGTGAATGCAACTCTGACCAAATGCTACACTCCTTTTGTCCCTTCTTTCTTGTCTGCCATGTTACTACTGATCTACACTCATCATGGACAGTGCAATGTACAGACAGTGCTCCACTCAGATAAACGTCTGAATACTTTGCTTGATGGTGTCCTGGTCTCATCAATTGAAACAATTGATGGCATGAGTGACACCATAACAATGGTGTGTCACTAATAATTGTCAGTGGAACCTCACATAAGGATTACCAGCAGAATTTATTTAGCAGAATTTATTTAGGTAGGTCGATTGAAGCCTCCCTATGAAATAGCAACATGGTAATGGGTTATGAAAAATATCCACTATTAAGTGTTTTCCCCCCATAGATACACCACCATATGGAAATGAGGTTTTTGATTGTTACCCCTATTTTATCCCACACACCGATATCATAGAAAATAAGGTGGGTATTTATACACTAGATAATAGGTGCATTGGTTTTTTTTGAGTGAAATTATGGATGACCTGACTCCCCATAAATAGATCAGAATGGGAGAGATAGAAGAGAAAATCCCTATGTTACGGTTTTAAATTTTTAAAACTAATTCATCAGGAGGTATATATCCCGGAGTTATATCTGAGCACCAAAAATGAGAAGATGGTTGCTCAGAATGTTGATGTATAGCAAATATATGCATATGGTGTGAATGGACAGGAACACAACCTTTTGGAATGGTTTAAACACTACCTCATCAGGAGGTTTTTATATCCCGGAGTTATAGATATGTGAGCACCACAATAAGAAGATGGTTGCTCAGATGTATGATGTATAGTAAATAGATGCATACAGTGTGAGTGGATATGAATATTATCTGGGTCTATGTGTGGCAGGCTGTAAAGAAAACGTGGATGGTCAACAATTTGAAGTGTATATGTTTATTATGGTCCTAATGTATTGATAGATATGTACAATATTGTGAAAATGTTTATAAAAGGTGAAAATGTAAACTTTCAATGCATTTCCCTTTTTTTAATATAGATTCAAAGTGCTGGGACTTTTTAAATCTGTTATTTCTGTGCCTGAAGAAGGTGGTTGGACCGCTATTGCCACAGAAACGCGTCGCTTCTTGGTCTAAAAATTATAATTTTTAATGTAACACATTTGTTTTTTATGTGTTTATTGTTATTCAAAAGGATATTTTTATGGATAATGTTATAGAACAATGAATTGTCCTTTTTGCACTTTTTGAACTATGTTCAGCAGACATTATCAGGAAGATTTTGTGAGACACTGAACTTATAAACTGTGTTTTTATTAGAGCAAATAGCTTGAATATGTGTTTTTAAATATTTTTAAGAATTATTGAGAATTATATGAATAAACATTTATATCTTTGATTGATTGCCCAATGTGTGTCTGTACAGTGTGGTGAGACCCAATAGGTAGAAATATTCATGTGTGGTATGACTATTGCCCAAAGGGAAATAATTGTCAGCCATGAAGGGAACTCAGCTGATTAGCAGTGTTAGGTGACCCATTGACTCTGCCCTTCTCACTTGATGAACAATGCAAATTATACAATCTAACTGGGTGCTTGCCTGTATTAGACACAACTAGGCCTTGGAATGGGCAGATACACATGTTATGACTACATTGTGTTTGTAGCAGAGATTTGGAGATTTCATGTCTACTTCATAGCCAAAATGCCACATATCTGCACATCTAATGAGCTGATGAAATCCACTATATCTATTGAATGTCAAATAATGTCTAGTAACTAACTTCAACACCACGCAAATAGATGTCAATAATAATCTCTATTTATTTTGTTACGTTCTAGGTCCCCATTTACCTTGACAAAAACAACGTGGATGTAGATACCTCATTTCCACCATTAAAATGTTTTTTTCTATCTTGTTGTATAGCATTTTAGGACTCTAATGTAATTTTCCCGATTCATGCCCTTACATAGGTATAAATCACCTTGTCCTTATATAGGCAATTCCAGCTGAGGGTGAGATACGTGGACCAACAGGCACACAGGTACCATCTACTGCGAACATTGCTAATGCGACTGACACTGACGGCGATGCTCCTCATAAGTGTACGATTGATCTACTTAATGAAGTGGTTCAACTTTCACCTACTGTGGTAGACAGTTTCTTTGCCAGCTTAGAAGATTTAATGTTTTCTCCTGACACAGAGAATAACTTTTGAAATTAGCACACAGCGTTCTATCAACTTTGAATTTTACCTTCGTTTTTCAAAACAAAAAACTTCTAACTTTGGAACTCTATTTTTCTACGATTTGATTTGATTTTTTTCTCCAAAAATTAACTTTGGCACAAAGTAATCTGCTTAAAGTAGAACTATTCTTAGAGAACAAGAATTCTGTGAATACTTCCTAGAAACAATATTGACCTTATCCAGAAACCAAAACAGTTTATATATTCTGCTATGGGATGGTCTCGACCTTTTTTCTTCTGTATTTAGAGCCATTTCATAAATGTAATTTTCGTGATTCATTCAGTTAGCATTGCCAATGTCATATTATATGCTTACAATGAAATCATTGCTTTTAAATGTGTACAGTCCAAATGCTCATTTTCGTGCGCAACCATTTCAAATGCATTTTATGTATTTTTGGGTGGGATTGTAAACACATGCTTTAGATATGTTTTAGTGCTTACATTTTGTAATGTCGAACATAATAAAGTGGAGTGGGTGTTGTATAGCATTTTAGGACCCTAGTGTAATTTTCCCTATTCATGCCCTTATATAGGTATAAATCATCTTGTCCTTATATAGGCATAGAAATCATAACCATATTTAGACATAGCCCAGGCAGTCCAAATACGCATGGATACTTCCACTAGTTCTGAAAATCCACAACGATTTCTTGGAAAACTCGGCTTCAGCAGTTAGGGACTTCCCCTTGCTTGAATATTGATTTGTCCAAGAACTCATGGAGTTTTCAAAGAACTGAGATTCTTTGATGACGTTATTATGTCCACCTTTATGTTAAACTCGGCACCTTCAAGGTATAAATATGCCCACACTTGCAGTTCGACTATCTACTTGCCGGACGCATCTCGCTACAGCAAGTGCCGAAGGAAGCCGACCCTCCAGCAGACGCACTGAGAGAGACGCTGTCTTTTCTCTTGCTGAGAAATTCAGCTCCAGTGTTTCCAAGCTCCCCTTGCGGGGTGTTGGGAAATCGAGTCCTGATACAGAGAGATACCAGACCTCCTTCATTCTAAACCAAGGTACGGAGCTGATTAGACCCTAAGAGAAATCTTGGATAGATTCTTGGCAAAATACTAAACTTATGCTACACCACACTTACTTCTTCCCTCGTACTAGACTTAGGTTAGGTACATCGGGGAAGGCGTATTTTAGAAGCACCAGTTGAGTACTTTTAGTCTTTATTTATTTATGCATGTATTTTATGGCTTAGAAACCATACCATGCTTTTACAGTAGTATTTTATATAATACTCCTCTTGCTGTACGCATTATACTTTACAGCCAGTCTTACGATTGTAGCAGTTCATTTCTTCTACATGAGAAAGAAGACTGTTCAATAAATACTTTTATTGAAAACACCTGTCTCTCTATTTCTCTGCACCTGTGGTGAAACGAAGCATGCTCGAATGACTGGGGTAAAATATCTATCTCTTGTTTCCACGACTCTGAAGATCAGTTTTATCTTGGGGGAAAAAAGTTGTCATGTTTATGTGGTTGTCAGAAACGAATCCCTTTGTTTATTCGAGAAAGTTTCTAGTGATCTCTGAGCTAGCTGGCACTCACAATTAAGTTTAATATATTTGATAGAGACCTAGTAGACATAAATCCTACATCACATCTATAGCATATATCATTCCAATGCTCAGAGCCTATTAGGAATATAGGAACTACACTACAATCTCTCAACAAGTCGATCCAACACGATACCAGCACAGAGGTTGGACACCAAACAGAGTTCCTCTCCACCCCGGATGAAGCCCTCAATGATGACAACGCTCCTGAAGAAATGGATGTGAATGACGATCCTGGCCCAGTGGCTCAGCCTGGGCAGACGCCAACAGTGGCGCTCACAGTGTCCACCACAACACCTCCCACCACCCCTGCAATATCACAGCCAACCACTGCCCACCAACCTGTGCACCTAAATCAGTCAGTACCATCCTGTGCCTCACAGTCCTAGATTCTCAGATGGCTAACACCACCCCAGTCACGGAGGAACCAGGACCTAGTGGGAGGGTGCAGTATGTGGCAAGGGCACAGGGCCATGAGTTTAGGCATAGGGGAGGGTAACTGTGGGCCCGCAGAATGAGCCCACTGAGGCCATGGACATGCAGGTTGCCATCAACCAAGTCCTGAGAGTCTACCAGGACTCCCAGAGTATCATGGGTCAGGTATTGACCGAAATCTGGGAAATGAAGGAGCTGCAGAGGGACACATACCGGGAGGTTGCTGCCATCACACTGAGGTGGCCATCATCCACACCAAGGTGGCTGGCATCCGCACCGTGGTAGCCTCCCTGGTTGGGGTGCAGCAGGACATAAGCACTACCCTCTGCAGGTCTTTTCCACCTACATCTACCCCTTCCTGTGGTCCAAGTACAGTCACACCATCAACATCTACTGCAGTCACAGCAGATGTGCCCCTGTCTCAGTAGCTCCAGATCCCCTCTCTGTCAGATGGAGGGGCCGTGCACGCAAACACCAAGGATCTCAGGGTGGCAAAACATCCACTAGCACCAGTAAGATACCTCAACCCTAATGTCCTCCTGTGTGTGCTACACATTCATTTTGTTGAACTATTCTTGCCCTCTTTTCAACATCTGATGGGAATAGTATGTTGGACTTTAGACCCCTGACCATTTGCACTCTACTACAAAGGTTTCATCCACCATGACTGAAGACTTTACCTTTTGTTTGCACTGTTGAATGTTAAGTTAATTTCTTGATCTTATCCTTGTTCACTTCATTAAAAACACACTTCACCAAAGCATTGTCTCCTGTTTTGATTCTCACATATAAGAATGTGAATGCACTACCATATGAACTTTGCAATGTTAAAACTAGAGACTTCTGAAAGCATTGATATGTTGTATGCAAACAAGGTTCAACTCAGGATCACTACCATGTCACAACTACACATACATACAAATTCCTGGGCTGAGAACATCTTTATTCCATTGTTCAAGTCAGAGGCTGACATAACATCAGAAATATAGCAAATAAGACATGACTCAGTTATTCAGGGTCAGCGATCACATAATCACTAGCAGACTTTCACAACATGGAAGGAGAAGATATATCTGACAACATCCCACACAATAGGCAACACTAAATTAGGTCTATATAATCAACTGGAGCCGTTATTGCCTACCTCACAAAAGGAATCCTACATCAAATAAAGAAATACACAGAAATGTCAATACAACAGTTTCTGACCACAGGGTCATTTCAATTCAGTGTTGCTTGCATCTAGTGGAATGTCACAACCAAATGTCAGTGATGTGCTGCAAGCACTTTTGACTATAATGAGAAGACACGTCAACAGCTACATCCACTTCATAGACAATGAGGAATTAGCCAATGTGAAGGCAGGATAGCATGAATTGGGCAGAACACAACATTGTGTTGGAATACACAATGCCACACAAATTACTTTAGGACCAATGTACCACAAAGAACAAGTCCAATGGAACCATGTAACTTCTAATCTATTGCTGTGCAAGCGGTCTTGGTACCAGCTTTGTACACCCAAAATCTGTGACAGATATTCCCAGGATTAATCTATGTCCACTTTGTACCTCTGAATAGCAGCATATACCTGCTAATTATACAACAATGAAATGCTCAAATGAAGATGGCATGGTGAAAGTACCTAAAACAGACCAAAACAGAGAGATTATCTAAGAAAACATACACATGACACACATCACATTGTCAAGAAAAGTTGTTTAGGTGGAGGTTTCTGGGTCTCGGTGCTACAATTGTCATGGCCCAAGTTTGTTGTGGCACATTCCCCACGAAAGGCTTCACCCAAGAGTCATTATGAAGGTAAATGTAAAGGAAGGTAGAGGATTGTGCCCTCACAATTGTCAACACAGGTTCATAAGAAAATTAAGGCGTTTTAAAAAAAAGTTTTAACGTGCTTAAGTTTTATTTCATGTTTCATCTGTATAGCAGGACAGCCGACAAGGCAAAATCAAATGTTCAGTCTGGTCAGATTCGTAATTCAAAAGAAGGCCGTTGTCAGAGTCTCTGCGGTCCGTGAGCAAAAAACATCACATTGTCACCTTCTAGAGAACACAGTCCAAGACAACATTTACAGTTGAACAAAGCCACACTTACAATACAAACACCTTTCCCCAGATATTTTCAGACCCATATAGTCCTAGTATGTAACATTAACATCCTCCTCACACCATCACTACAAGAGTTGCAAGAAAAGTCAGTCATCACATCTCACATCACACTAAGAACTCAGGAGAAGTAGTTCTGGATGTGATCCTGATGCAAGTCAACTCTTTCCGCTTCACTACTATTGTATCTTCACTTAGCATTTCAGGGTCTCCACCCTGTGAGTCTTCATGGCCTGCCTTCTCTGCGATGTAAGGGATCTTTAGTCGCAATGCAATGTTGTGGAGTATGCAGCATGCCACGGTGATCTTACACACCTTCACAGGTGAGTAGAGGAGGGCTCCTACAGTCTTGTCCAGACATGTAAATCTGACTTTTAGAAACCCAAAAGCCTGCTCTACTGGCCGTAGTCTTCTTCGATGGGCCTCATTGAAGCAGACTTCCCCTGGTGTTGTAGGATTCCTCAGCAGTCCCAACAAGCATGGCCGGTGGGGATACGCTGAACCTCGTAGATGGAAGATAGACAGATGTGCAACTTTAGTTACACAACTTCACCTCATACTACCTGACATTTCCTACACAAAGTTAGGACAGATCATACTTACCTACAAGCCAGGCCCTTTCCGGTAGTGACATCTGCTGGGGTGTGGTGTTGTTCCACAGTACAAAGGAATCATGTTCAGATCCTGGGAACCGGGCACAGAAGTTTGAGATGTACAAATCCGGTAAGCAGACAACCTGCACGTTGATAGAATGGAAGTGCTTCCTGCTCTGGTACACTTGTTCCCTGTTGTGTGGTGGTACTAAGCCAACATGGGTACCATCAATAGATCCAATTACACATGTGTGTGACAAAATCCATGGAAATCCGCCCACACAGTGGGTAAATCCTCACGTCTGGGGACCTGGATGTAGCTGCGTACGTATCTTAAAAGTATTGCTAGCACCTCTGTGAGGACCCAACTGAACATAGGTTGTGACATACCATCAGAAAAAGCAACAGTGAATTGAAATGAGCCTGTGGCCAAAAAATGCAAAACAGACATGAGTTTAACTAGTGGTGGTATTGATGTAGGATTATTGAGGTGAGATAGGAGAACAGGCTCCAATTGATGACATAGATCCATGATTGTTTGCCTATTCAGATGGAAAGTCTGTATGATATGTTGTTCTTATATGAGATGTAGGTCTGGAAATGGGCAGTACACTAGAGGCTGGCATCTCCTCCCTCTGCCAGGGTAGCTATGTAAGGAGTAACACAAAAATATATTTTGGTCACAGTGTGCAGGGTAACATAATATGTGAAGAGTAAGGCAAAAGTCATATGTCTGTTCATTAATGCTTCATAAAGCCGAACACATTTCACATCATCATTGTTAAATCTTGAACGTCCACTTGCCACCTCCAAGGTGGCCTGCACAGGTCTGTAACTAAACTGTGCACATCATCATATTAGAAAAATAAAATTGCCAATATAGTGAGGGTAGCATAACTTATTACCGCTGTACATATTTTGCCTATGTACAGTTTTCCCAACCTCTAACATGGCGGATGGCTGACCTTGCTAATAGGACCTGTTGAACGTACACCACTGGCGGTAGTCGACTGCACAGTGGGCAATCGTATGCATTTCGGTCACAGCCATAGGTTAATGGTGGGGATAGTGGCGGTCGCAGACCAATGGCTGTGTGCGCTGATGCTGATTACCACGTACATGGCATACATGTAGGCGGCAATTGAACAAAACACTCACTTGCCTCCTGACACTGCTGCTATCAACACCTCCTCCATTTTAGCTGCTGTTTGCTACCTCTGGGAGCAATCATGGCACATACTACAGGGGATAGGGCCTGTTCCTTCACTCTAGAGGAGCTGATGAGGCCCTTCCCCTGTATTTTCAGTTTTATGTCCCCCAGAAGAACAGGTAAGTGTCTCAAATAAATATTGTGCTCTGTTTCACTGCTTCCTTTCTAGTCCCATAGGCTACAATGTCTCTCTGAGTATCAGAGTGTAGGCATTATGTTGATTGCATACATTGTGTGGCCCACTACATAGGGCAAACATGTAATGGATTATGAGGCCCTGGACGTTGTGGTGACAAGACCTTGAGAGTAATTTCTACTTGTGTTACATGCATATCTGTATGCAGGGCTCAAGTTCAATATAGCTACAATTAGTTCTCAAATCACATCATGGTATATATGCATTGCTATATATAGGGTTCACACAATGAGCCATGTCTATATACTGTTAGAAGCATTTGAGGATGATGTTAGCCAGTGCACCATCCCACTGATCACTCAGCCCACATCATACTTTGTAAAACAGTTGTTTGGGAGGTAGTTATAACTCACAGACCCCTTCAGAGTGCCAAACTACCATAAATTCACATATGGAATGGCCAGAAGTTTGACATTTCAGTATTGAATTTGTGGAAATGTGAGATTTGTGTGGGATATTTAGCCTCTGCTTGCAAAGAGCAAGGCCTGACAATGATATGTGGGCAGTCTGGGCCATTTACCAGCTTGGGTCAGAGTTACTGTGGCGGGAGAACTGATGCATAATACTGTAATGTACTTGTAGACTTGCTGATCCATGGATGTTCACAGAAAGAGTTATCTGCCCCACTAGTATCCCTGTTAGCTGTTATATGAATAACAGGAGGCATGGTGACTGAGGTGACCCCCTGAGCTTATACTACTTTCGATTGAGCCACAGTGTCATTATGTGTCTGGCACTAATGACTTTCCCCTTATACACATAGGTCTGTTGATACTCTTCTAATAGTGTTGCTTCCACTATACAGGCCTATTGCACATCTGTTGCACCAAGTTTGGTAGTAGGTGCATGCTGCTGTGGCCATTGTCTGACCTGGACCCCAGCAGAGTCCTACCCACATCCAATTCTCTTCTTTTGAGCAGACACCTGGCTGAGTGAAGTGAGTAATCATCTCATGTCCTCAGTAAATCTGTGTGACAATTGTACCACACAGGCAACTGGTCTTGCTTGTGTGAGGTATGATGTTTCCTCACTACTGCCTCTCATATGACGATAGACCTACTGCATGTGACATGACATAAAAGTTCACAGTACATACAGTGACAGTACAATAGTTTGCATTGGTAAGTACTGGTTATACATTGAAATGAGAGAACAAACTTTACTGGTGTCATCAGCATTAGTGCCTACACGTTGTCCAGTGTGCATTTGCCAGTTGATGGTTCCTCTGCAATAGTGTTTCATTCACTGAATGGTGAAAAGCTTGAGGGAGTGAGATTTAGATTTTTGGAGATCATATGTGAGTGTCTACACTGATCCTTACAAGGCATTCTGAGTAAGCAATACAAAAGAGTGGTGTGATGTGCCTGCCCATTGGAGCTCTAGTGATCCCACATCTTCATGTCATAGATGTTCAGGACACCAAAAACCTTCAAAGCTGTATTGGCTTGTGGATATGCATTCTATGACTGGCATCTTCACCTGTACCAACTAGGATTTGAGATGTTCATATGGCTATATGGTAGCGTAAAGAGTTATTGCATAATTAAGTCCTTTTATTCAATAGATCTTTTTAAACTGGCACACAGCAAACGCGTTTCGTTCTTGATTCTTTGCTAGAGGGAAAGATTTCTCAAGATGCCAGATTTAGCGGACGTGAGGACTTCCTATATGTTGAATGGCATGAAAGTTAAATCTTTATTCACCCATCAGCAGTATAGTGACGAATTGTTGTATGGACTAATGAACGGGAGAATCTGCATGGCGTGGCGTGATAACTGTTGCTGATGGGTGAATAAAGATTTAACTTTGATGCCATTCAACATATAGGAAGTCCTCACGTCCGCTAAATCTGGCATTGTGAGAAATCTTGTGCATCACACAGAGAGGGAGGTGTATTGTAATGCTACATAGAGCATATGATTAATATGTGAAATTATGAGATAGTTTACTGTATACACCACATATTGAGGTTTAACCTATGCCCTATGTGTTTGGAATCTTGTAATATAGGATCCCTGACGAAGTTCCCTCTGGCAAAGAATCGGGAACGAAACCTGTTGGCTGCGTGCCAGTTTTAAAAGAACTATTGAATAAAAGGACTTAATTATGGAATAACTCTTTACGCTGCCTTATTGACTTCGGAATGAGTGCACCTTCCAACTTTCTCTTTGAATTTCGCTTTTATTTAACACCCCTGGACAGCAGGTGTGGGAAGAGACTGCACCACCTTATGAATTGGTAGTACATAGGGACTGGATGTGCTTGGCCTTGGTCTGCCGTTTGTTCTTTCATTAATAATATGGCTATATGGTGTCATGTGCTGTGTGAATTCAGAGTATCTATCTCCCAAATGTTTGGACCTCAATTTTTTCAGGGAACTTTATCTGATAAATGTGATACATAGCTAAACTACATGTGCACCGCTGTCATTTGACTTTTCAGGTAGTGGACATATGATGTAATCTGGAGTGAAAAGTGCCATTAGTGTGCAATGAGCATTTGCATGTGGCATGATGAGTGCCACAACAGTAAATGTTGGTACATTGGTGTACAACTTAATCTTCCTGACATCCTGATGTGTCATGAGTAATAATTATATTTATTTGATTCGGGGTCTTGTGTGAGCTTTGTTTAAATCTCACAATTGGATCCATCCTATTTGGTTACTTTTCTTTATAGAGATATGGAACAAGTGCCAAAGTATGCAAGGTGATCAACTATCCTAGTATGGACATGAGGATAAAGTGTAGAGTATTCCATCAATGCATTTGGACATGTCTGGGGTTATGACGTGAGTATACCTAACTGTTTGCAGGTCATGTAACATGCATGCATATCTTCATATTCAATTAGAACCTATGGAGTGAACCATGAAGGTGGTGTGATATGTGGACTTCTTCAATGTTTTCTGTGGATTTTGATGGCCAGGTGTGGCAAGCAGTTTCAATAAACCCATGTTACATGTAATTTTGGATACCCATAGGACAAGTGGAGGAGAAGGGGCAGTCAATGAGGACACAGCCAGTCATGGCGGTTCCAGACGTGATACGTTAGACATGGAGGGACCCAGCGACCAGGAAGGTGCAAGGAGTGCCCCTGAGGACATCAGCCAAAGCTCTTCATCATCTGAGTCACCCTTCAGTGGACACTCCTGAGTGGTGGTGACCCAACAGGATCAGCTTCACCTTCATCCCTGTCCTCCACCCCAGTTCCATCACCACCCTCCCTGTTGTCCCCCCGCAAATTGTCCGCTCCTCCTTTGCTCCAGGTACCTTAACCCCTGCCCTTTCAGTCCCACTGCCCTGAGTGAGGAGACTATTGACCTCCTGAGGACCATCTCTGTGGGTCACACTGCAGTCCTGAATGCTATCCAGGAGCAAGACAACATGCTGACTCAGGCGGTTGCCTACCTGGTAGGCATTCACACTGCCAATATCAGCCCTACTGGTCTCTTCCCTCAAGGCAGCCCTACATCCATCCCAACCTTCCACCCCTCCTCCTTCACCTTACCCAGTCACATTCCCTAATCCCTTTCCTATCCCAAGTGCACGCACATATAGGCATGCACATACTTCAACAGACACAAGCACCCCAACCAAATGCAAGACTTCAAAAAACTCAAACATACATTCACTCAGATGACACTCAACTCCCTCACTACCCTCACCACCCCCAGCATACCCCCATGCACCACAGCAACACATGCAGAGCCCTCCCCTCCACATACACACCCATATCTGCAAACACCACACCCACAGACCCCTCTGCAACACCCAACATTCACGCAGACACTGCACCAATAGCCACAGACCCTTCCACAACACCCAGATCCCTAGACACTGCACCAACAGCCACAGACCCCTCCACAACACCCATATCCCCAGACAATGCAGCAACAGCCACAGACCCATTCACAACAGTCATATCCCCAGACACTGCACCAACAGGCATGGACCCCTCTACAACACCCAGCACATCCACAATTCTCTCACAAAAAAAACAAATGCTCACAGTCACCCACACAAGAAACCAACACAACACATGGTGCAGATAGAAGAACTATCTAACACTTCCACTTACTTTTCCTCCCAATCTGAACTCCATCCCAAACAGCCTGCCAGTTTTTCTTGTAAATCTGACATGTTTGCCCTTGCCCCTGTGATAGCCAACCCTAATTCTCACAAGTCCCAAAAACCCCTCCCACACCCAAACCCATCTTTTCCACTTCCTACTCCACCCCTGAAAAACAGCCTTTCCATCCCCTGTACCCAACCCCAAAGACCCCAACCCCAAAAAGCCCCCTCCCAAGGACAAACCCATCCCCCCTAAACCTCACCCCCATTCCCAAATACCATCTTCAAGGTGGCTTGTATGCCCAAAAGGATGCCCCTTTGTGAGGAGGTCCCCTGGCAGGATTAGTAAGGGCAACTTTGGTGGCACAGCATTGTGGAGTGGCACATAGACATCCGATAGACTGGCCATTGGCGTTTGTTTCTTTTTTGGATTGCTTACAATCCATTCACTAAAAACTATCACAGTTTGGAAGACATTAGTGCTGCTATTACTTTCCTATTTATGTTATGTTATTGTTTAGTTAATGATATGTGAGTAGAGCTGTGTTTGTTTGATCCCTGATTGCTGATCCAGTTGAAGTGGTTAGTATGATGTGACCTTGGACCAAGTGCTGTAGTTCAACAGAACAAGGACGTCCATGTGGGTTGATCTGCTGATGGTGGGGATTTCAGCTTGGCCTGGCTACTGTCAATGTAATTTAGGTTACACTTCTCCCTATGATGTAGGTTGGATATGTGTTTGATGTGTTGACGTTAGATATTTGTGTATCCTCACATGGAGGGTGTCAACTTTTCATACATTTGTGGAGTTCTGTATGAACATGTGTCCATATTGCTGTGTGTACCTTACAGCTAATTCATCTAGTGCACCCACCAGGACCAGAGGGTTGATGGTGACCAGGGCCAGTAGTAGCTTATTCAGGTGGGGTTCACTGACAGAATATTGACCTAAAAAATATAGATGTAAAAAATATTGAGGTAAAAATATATAATGCAAAAATATCGACCCCCTATACTTAAACAAGTAAGTATAAGAATATCGGGGGGGGGAAATATTGATGTCAAAAATATAGTCATACAAAATATCGATATATATGTATATATATATATATATATATATATATATATATATATATATATATATATATATATATATATATATATATATATATATATATATGTATATATATTACCTACTGGCGGTCGCCAGTAGGTAGTTATAGTTAGGATTTCTTTTATGTTAAATCTCAAAATTCTATTTGGAATAACTTTGGCGCCGGTTGACGAATCTGCCTGAAAATTTCCTCAAAATGGCCTCTTTGAGCTCCGGTCCTTCCCTGAAAGTTTGGGGGGATTCGTCAAGCGGGGGCCGAGATAAAAGGGGGGTCCAAAAACGCATTTTCCCCATGTTAATTTCCATAGGGCGGTCAACCTCACTTTTAGCCCGAACGGCTGAATGGATTTCCACCAAACTTGGCAAAATTGTAGGGACTGGTAGCCCGATGTGCCTTTGCTATGTCTCAAGATATGTGCTCCAGTGGATTTTGAGTAATTTAGGTTCAAAAAAATATATATATCTATAGGCGCGCCCCGGTACGCGCACCGGGGAGCGCACCGGGCGCGCCACGCGACTTGCGCATGGAAAGCTGATTGGCTCTCGGGTGTCTGTAAACATTCTAAACAGTCCGGAGCGGCCGCCATCTTGAGTCTCGGTTGGATCAAGACATGAGAGGTGGCCAAAACAAAGGGGGAAATTATCATAAGGGGGCAGAGTAGACTTGACCCCCTAGGTTTGATGTGGGGGCTTTAAAAGGGCCCCGCGAAGCAGACCGGTGAGCGTTCTATGGGGAAAAAAGAATGATAGACTTTTCAAATATTGTATGTTTATTAATTGTTCTTTTTGTTGTTTTTAAAAAAAAATGTATTTAAGTACCAACATGTAGGTACCAATGCAGAGTCTATAATTTAATATACACCGTCTTCTTTGTAGATATCTTGCATGTTGTTACAGAAGTTATTGTGGTATATGGAATTCATAGCGTAGTCTGTCAGGAAAGCAGAAACAATATGGAGGCAGGAGATGATAAAGAGATGTTAAATACACATTGGAGATAATATAGTGGGAGAAAGGAAGTAACTATGAGCAAACTTATTATGTAACACAAAAAAGTTGCACAGTATATTTTAAGTCTGACTTTACATTATAATCAATTTGGTACTAGTTTAAGAAATACATATAAAAATGAATAATGTCTCAAACATTTTTTGAATTATTAAATATACATTTATTTTTCAGATTCCTTTTCCAAATTTAACAGAACTTCTAATATTTGATTGTCAGAAATGTCCTCATTTTGAATCAGGAAATCTACTGATTGTACACATTGAAGTAGTTCATAGTCCCGTGATTCATCCATGAATTCTGAGTCATTGGGTTCAATAACTTTATTATTGTTGCTCTCCAGAACAATTTCGTTGGAATTTTTTGGCTCTCCTTCCATTTTTGAGCTGTAATTTGCATTTAAAAAAAATATATCAGTAGAGATAGGGCACTGTTGGGTTTAAGTTCAGACAGGTACTTTGGTTTTTTTAATAGTGATTTTATCTTTGGGCAGTTTATGGTATCAGACTGGAAGTAGAAATATAAAAAAGTGTATGTGATAAAGCCTAAGTAAATTCATAATTATACAAGACAAGCCTTACTCCATCCATAACTATAACAGAGAAGTCTATCTTATTCTATAACTATTACAGAGGGATAGTATATAACTATTAGAAAATGTTTTCAAAATTAATTTAAAGTGCACAACATACTTCAGTTTTTAAAATAACACCTTACCTTTCAAAAAGAAGTTTAAGTTGTCAGTGAAAATGCTCTTGAAATGTACTTCAGGAAGTAGTAGTCAAAATGGCTGTGTTTCTCTCTCTTTCTTTATATATATTCAGGTACATAACCAATCAAATGTCATGTAATAATAGTAGATAATGAAAGTAACATTTTAATTGGTTGTCAATTCTAACACTTCATATGTGTTTTTGTCATGTAATTTACCTCAGGATATTTAGTCAGGCCTACAGCATAATTGTCTCAATGGAATTCCATCAAATTTGGGTAAATGGTAGGGACTGCTATGTAGTAGGGCCTATTCTATATTTGGTGCAAGTGTCTCCAGTGGTTTTTCTGTAAATTACTTTCCCACCTTTTTTGAGGGAGCGCTTACCGGTGCGCTTACCGGTACACGCACCGGAAGCATTGCGGGAGTCCTCCATTTTGTGTTTCGGTACAATCGAGACACAAGATGGAGGACAAACAACGTTGGGAATGGGTAGAAGGGGGCACGGTAGACAGCCCCTGACCCCCTAGGTTTTCTGAGGGGGGCTTAGGAGGCTCATAAAGGTTAAAAAAAAAATTTGAATTTTTCGCGGGTAAAGCGCCCAGTACGCGCACCGGGGAGCGTACCGGAGAGCGTACTTTGGTGAAAAATAGTGAAAAAAGTTAGAAAAAGATAAACGTTTTGAATGATCAGAGGTAGGGTAGCTCTGAAAAGAGCTTTTGGGTTCTGTGGCTGATTTAGGTACCTACAAGTAGGTTCCAATGCACAGTCTTAAATTCAGGAGGAAAATTCTATTCCCCTCATCTGAGAAGTGCACACCATCTCCTCTGTAGATGTCTTGCATGTTGTAACGCAAGTTATTATTGTATATTGAACCCATTCCACAGTCTCTCATGTAAGCAGAAACAGATTTATTCACATGTTTCCGTGCTTTCTCAAATTGTGGACAAAATTGGCTGGACCAGTTCCATTTCTGTCTTTGGCATATATTGGAATATACCAAGGCAGTTTGTGGAAAAAGTGTCATCAATTGATCAAAGGTGTCCTTTAAAAGCATTTCCAGACCAACCCCAGTCATAGTGCCCAAATCATTTCCACCACAGTGCACTATTAAGAGGTCAGGGTTTGGCAGATGTAAAAAGGTTTTCACCAATGGTATCAATTGATGACATCTCAATCCTCTCTGGCCAATCCACTTGATTTCCACATTTGAGAAATCAAGGTTGTGATAATTTCTGCTTGCTGAATACCCTTTGAGCCCAGCTATGTCCAATAATCCACACAGAATACCTGATGTGAGAAGGTTCTGATGCAGTCAGATGAAGTGTGGGAATGAAATGGCAGTTGCAACAGTAGGAGTTTACAAAAAAATAATTGTGGAGTTTCCCTGCTGTTGAATCACAAGCAATGATTGGTGGATTCAGTTATTTGAAAACAGAAAGTTAGGATGCATGGTTGTGTTGTGTGTAAGAAGCAATTTGAATGGTTAGGAAAAAGTCACTAAAAGCAATAATGCCCTGGATAAGCTGGTGTATTGAGAGGTCAAACATCCTTGCTGACTTAATTTGCAACATTGTAGAATAAACTTTTGAACCTGAGAGTTCAGTTAGGAGGGAGTTGCTATGGTAACAGATAGAAAGGTCTGAGAGGGGGAAGGGTGTTGGTTTGAAAATAGTGAGGGAAGACTTTTGATTGGTTGAAATAAGGCATATGTGTGTAAAGTTAGAGATTTTCTATGCCAGTCTTGGTTTCAGTGTATTGAGTGCACACCTTTTGCTCTGCTAAAGAAAAATTGGTGTGTGTGTCTGACACTGTTTTCAATCTCCCAAAGCATTTGTAAAGGTAATTAATGATTTATTTAATTTAGATAGAAACTTGTTTGCTCTATGGAGAATATTTTGAGGCAGATAGTTAAGTTTCAGTAGTGTAAGTGAATACTTGTACATAGGTCCTGTGCTGTGTTTCTAAAATGTTATTCAAAAAACGATTTTGGGTGTAAATGAATGGTATTTTCATTTGGCCCTTATTTATGATTGCCTTGTGCAGCCGATGCATCACTTTAAACTTGGGAAATAAGTGACGCTCTTGTGGCGCAAGGCCTTCATAAATAAGGCCCTGAGTTTGTTGGCTGTTGATTTGTTTTTTGCTTTTTGATAATACTTATTATGAACATTTGCAAGATAGTGGATTTATATTTGGGAAACAGTGAGGTTTCAAAAGTGATATTGAGTGGTTGTACATAGGTCCTGTGTTGTGTTTCTAAAATGTTATTCAAAAAACGATTTTGGGTGCAAATGAATGGTATTTTCATTTGGCCCTTATTTATGATTGCCTTGTGCAGCCGGTGCATCACTTTAAACATGGGAAATAAGTGACGCTCTTGTGGCGCAAGCCCTTCAGAAATAAGGCCCTGAGTTTGTTGGCTGTTGATTTGTTTTTTGCTTTTTGATAATACTTATTAGGAACATTTGCAAGATAGTGGATTTGTATTTTGGGAAACAGTGAGGTTTCAAAAGTGATATTGAGTGGTTGTACATAGGTCCTGTGTTGTGTTTCTAAAATGTTATTCAAAAAACGATTTTGGGTGCAAATGAATGGTATTTTCATTTGGCCCTTATTTATGATTGCCTTGTGCAGCCGGTGCATCACTTTAAACATGGGAAATAAGTGACGCTCTTGTGGCGCAAGGCCTTCATAAATAAGGCCCTGAGTTTGTTGGCTGTTGATTTGTTTTTTGCTTTTTGATAATACTTGTTATGTACATTTGCAAGATATTGCATTTGTATTTTGGGAAACAGTGAGGTTTCAAAAGTGATATTGAGTGGTTGTACATAGGTTCTGCGCAGTGTTTCTAAAATGTTATTCAAAAAACGATTTTGGGTGCAAATCAATGGTATTTTCATTTGGCCCTTATTTATGATTGCCTTGTGCAGCCGGTGCATCACTTTAAACATGGGAAATAAGTGACGCTCTTGTGGCGCAAGGCCTTCATAAATAAGGCCCTGAGTTTGTTGGCTGTTGATTTGTTTTTTGCTTTTTGATAATACTTATTATGAACATTTGCAAGATAGTGGATTTGTATTTTGGGAAACAGTGAGGTTTAAAAAGTGATATTGAGTGGTTGTACATAGGTCCTGTGTTGTGTTTCTAAAATGTTATTCAAAAAACGATTTTGGGTGCAAATGAAAGGTATTTTCATTTGGCCCTTATTTATGATTGCCTTGTGCAGCCGGTGCATCACTTTAAACATGGGAAATAAGTGACGCTCTTGTGGCGCAAGGCCTTCATAAATAAGGCCCTGAGTTTGTTGGCTGTTGATTTGTTTTTTGCTTTTTGATAATACTTATTATGTACATTTGCAAGATATTGCATTTGTATTTTGGGAAACAGTGAGGTTTCAAAAGTGATATTGAGTGGTTGTACATAGGTTCTGCGCAGTGTTTCTAAAATGTTATTCAAAAAACGATTTTGGGTGCAAATGAATGGTATTTTCATTTGGCCCTTATTTATGATTGCCTTGTGCAGCCGGTGCATCACTTTAAACATGGGAAATAAGTGACGCTCTTGTGGCGCAAGACCTTCATAAATAAGGCCCTGATTTTTTTGGTTGTTAGTTTGTTTTTTGCTTTTTGATAATACTTGCTATGAACATTTGCAAAATAGAGGATTTGTATTTTGGGAAACAGTGAGGCTTCAAAAGTGATATTGAGTGGTTATACATAGGTTCTGCGCAGTGTTTCTAAAATGTTATTCAAAAAACGATTTTGGGTGCAAATGAATGGTATTTTCATTTGGCCCTTATTTATGATTGCCTTGTGCAGCCGGTGCACCACTTTAAACATGGGAAATAAGTGACGCTCTTGTGGCGCAAGGCCTTCATAAATAAGGCCCTGAGTTTGTTGGCTGTTGATTTGTTTTTTGCTTTTTGATAATACTTATTATGTACATTTGCAAGATATTGCATTTGTATTTTGGGAAACCGTGAGGTTTCAAAAGTGATATTGAGTGGTTGTACATAGGTTCTGCGCAGTGTTTCTAAAATGTTATTCAAAAAAACGATTTTGGGTGCAAATGAATGGTATTTTCATTTGGCCCTTATTTATGATTGCCTTGTGCAGCCGGTGCATCACTTTAAACATGGGAAATAAGTGACACTCTTGTGGCGCAAGGCCTTCATAAATAAGGCCCTGATTTTTTTGGTTGTTAGTTTGTTTTTTGCTTTTTGATAATACTTACTATGAACATTTGCAAAATAGAGGATTTGTATTTTGGGAAGCAGTGAGGTTTCAAAAGTGATATTGAGTGGTTGTACATAGGTTTTGCGCAGTGGTTCTAAAATGTTATTCAAAAAACGATTTTGGGTGCAAATGAATGGTATTATCATTTGGCCCTTATTTATGATTGCCTTGTGCAGCCGGTGCATCATTTTAAACATGGGAAATAAGTGACGCTCTTGTGGCGCAAGGCATTCATAAATAAGGCCCTGAGTTTGTTGGCTGTTGTTTTTGTTTTTTGCTTTTTGATAATACTTATTATGTACATTTGCAAGATAGTGGATTTGTATTTTGGGAAACAGTGAGGTTCCAAAAGATATATTGAGTGGTTGTACATAGGTTCTGCGCAGTGTTTCTTAAATGTTATTCAAAAAACGATTTTGAGTGCAATTCAATAGTATTTTCATTTGGCCCTAATTTATGATTGCCTTGTGCAGCCGGTGCATCACTTTAAACATGGGAAATAAGTGACGCTCTTGTGGCGCAAGGCCTTCATAAATAAGGCCCTGAGTTTGTTTGTTGTTGGTTTGTTTTTTGCTTTTTGATAATGCTAGATATCAACATTTGCAAGATAGAGGATTTGTATTTTGGGAAACAGTGACGTTTCAAAAGTGATATTGAGTGGTTGTACATAGGTTCTGCGCAGTGTTTCCAAAATGTTATTCAAAAAACGATTTTGGGTGCAAATCAATGGTATTTTCATTTGGCCCTTATTTATGATTGCCTTGTGCAGCCGGTGCATCACTTTAAACATGGGAAATAAGTGACGCTCTTGTGGCGCAAGGCCTTCATAAATAAGGCCCTGAGTTTGTTGGCTGTTGATTTGTTTTTTGCTTTTTGATAATACTTATTATGAACATTTGCAAGATAGTGGATTTGTATTTTGGTAAACAGTGAGGTTTCAAAAGTGATATTGAGTGGTTGTACATAGGTCCTGTGTTGTGTTTCTAAAATGTTATTCAAAAAACGATTTTGGGTGCAAATGAATGGTATTTTCATTTGGCCCTTATTTATGATTGCCTTGTGCAGCCGGTGCATCACTTTAAACATTGGAAATAAGTGACGCTCTTGTGGCGCAAGGCCTTCATAAATAAGGCCCTGAGTTTGTTGGCTGTTGATTTGTTTTTTGCTTTTTGATAATACTTATTATGTACATTTGCAAGATATTGCATTTGTATTTTGGGAAACAGTGAGGTTTCAAAAGTGATATTGAGTGGTTGTACATAGGTTCTGCGCAGTGTTTCTAAAATGTTACTCCAAAAAACGATTTTGGGTGCAAATCAATGGTATTTTCATTTGGCGCTTATTTATGATTGCCTTGTGCAGCCGGTGCATCACTTTAAACATGGGAAATAAGTGATGCTCTTGTGGCGCAAGGCCTTCATAAATAAGGCCCTGAGTTTGTTGGCTGTTGATTTGTTTTTTGCTTTTTGATAATACTTGTTATGTACATTTGCAAGATAGTGGATTTGTATTTTGGGAAACAGTGAGGTTTAAAAAGTGATATTGAGTGGTTGTACATAGGTTCTGCGCAGTGTTTCTAAAATGTTATTCAAAAAACGTTTTTGGGTGCAAATCAATGGTATTTTCATTTGGCCCTTATTTATGATTGCCTTGTGCAGCCGGTGCATCACTTTAAACATGGGAAATAAGTGACGCTCTTGTGGCGCAAGGCCTTCATAAATAAGGCCCTGAGTTTGTTGGCTGTTGATTTGTTTTTTGCTTTTTGATAATACTTATTATGAACATTTGCAAGATAGTGGATTTGTATTTTGGGAAACAGTGAGGTTTAAAAAGTGATATTGAGTGGTTGTACATAGGTCCTGTGTTGTGTTTCTAAAATGTTATTCAAAAAACGATTTTGGGTGCAAATGAAAGGTATTTTCATTTGGCCCTTATTTATGATTGCCTTGTGCAGCCGGTGCATCCCTTTAAACATGGGAAATAAGTGACGCTCTTGTGGCGCAAGGCCTTCATAAATAAGGCCCTGAGTTTGTTGGCTGTTGATTTGTTTTTTGCTTTTTGATAATACTTATTATGTACATTTGCAAGATATTGCATTTGTATTTTGGGAAACAGTGAGGTTTCAAAAGTGATATTGAGTGGTTGTACATAGGTTCTGCGCAGTGTTTCTAAAATGTTATTCAAAAAACGATTTTGGGTGCAAATCAATGGTATTTTCATTTGGCCCTTATTTATGATTGCCTTGTGCAGCCGGTGCATCACTTTAAACATGGGAAATAAGTGACGCTCTTGTGGCGCAAGGCCTTCATAAATAAGGCCCTGATTTTTTTGGTTGTTAGTTTGTTTTTTGCTTTTTGATAATACTTGCTATGAACATTTGCAAAATAGAGGATTTGTATTTTGGGAAACAGTGAGGCTTCAAAAGTGATATTGAGTGGTTGTACATAGGTTCTGCGCAGTGTTTCTAAAATGTTATTCAAAAAACGATTTTGGGTGCAAATGAATGGTATTTTCATTTGGCCCTTATTTATGATTGCCTTGTGCAGCCGGTGCATCACTTTAAACATGGGAAATAAGTGACGCTCTTGTGGCGCAAGGCCTTCATAAATAAGGCCCTGAGTTTGTTGGCTGTTGATTTGTTTTTTGCTTTTTGATAATACTTATTATGTACATTTGCAAGATATTGCATTTGTATTTTGGGAAACAGTGAGGTTTCAAAAGTGATATTGAGTGGTTGTACATAGGTTCTGCGCAGTGTTTCTAAAATGTTATTCAAAAAACGATTTTGAGTGCAATTCAACAGTATTTTCATTTGGCCCTAATTTATGATTGCCTTGTGCAGCCGGTGCATCACTTTAAACATGGGAAATAAGTGACACTCTTGTGGTGCAAGGCCTTCATAAATAAGGCCCTGTGTTTGTTTGCTGTTGGTTTGTTTTTTGCTTTTTGATAATGCTTGATATCAACATTTGCAAGATAGAGGATTTGTATTTTGGGAAACAGTGATGTTTCAAAAGTGATATTCAGTGGTTGTACATAGGTTCTGCGCAGTGTTTCTAAAATGTTATTCAAAAAATTATTTTGGGTGCAAATCAATGGTATTTTCATTTGGCCCTTATTTATGATTGCCTTGTGCAGCCGGTGCATCACTTTAAACATGGGAAATAAGTGACGCTCTTGTGGCGCAAGGCCTTCATAAATAAGGCCCTGAGTTTGTTTGTTGTTGGTCTGTTTTTTGCTTTTTGATAATACTTATTATGTACATTTGCAAGATATTGCATTTGTATTTTGGGAAACAGTGAGGTTTCAAAAGTGATATTGAGTGGTTGTACATAGGTTCTGCGCAGTGTTTCTAAAATGTTACTCCAAAAAACGATTTTGGGTGCAAATCAATGGTATTTTCATTTGGCCCTTATTTATGATTGCCTTGTGCAGCCGGTGCATCACTTTAAACATGGGAAATAAGTGATGCTCTTGTGGCGCAAGGCCTTCATAAATAAGGCCCTGAGTTTGTTGGCTGTTGATTTGTTTTTTGCTTTTTGATAATACTTGTTATGTACATTTCCAAGATATTGCATTTGTATTTTGGGAAACAGTGAGGTTTCAAAAGTGATATTGAGTGGTTGTACATAGGTTCTGCGCAGTGTTTCTAAAATGTTATTCAAAAAACGTTTTTGGGTGCAAATCAATGGTATTTTCATTTGGCCCTTATTTATGATTGCCTTGTGCAGCCGGTGCATCACTTTAAACATGGGAAATAAGTGACGCTCTTGTGGCGCAAGGCCTTCATAAATAAGGCCCTGAGTTTGTTGGCTGTTGATTTGTTTTTTGCTTTTTGATAATACTTATTATGAACATTTGCAAGATAGTGGATTTGTATTTTGGGAAACAGTGAGGTTTAAAAAGTGATATTGAGTGGTTGTACATAGGTCCTGTGTTGTGTTTCTAAAATGTTATTCAAAAAACGATTTTGGGTGCAAATGAAAGGTATTTTCATTTGGCCCTTATTTATGATTGCCTTGTGCAGCCGGTGCATCCCTTTAAACATGGGAAATAAGTGACGCTCTTGTGGCGCAAGGCCTTCATAAATAAGGCCCTGAGTTTGTTGGCTGTTGATTTGTTTTTTGCTTTTTGATAATACTTATTATGTACATTTGCAAGATATTGCATTTGTATTTTGGGAAACAGTGAGGTTTCAAAAGTGATATTGAGTGGTTGTACATAGGTTCTGCGCAGTGTTTCTAAAATGTTATTCAAAAAACGATTTTGGGTGCAAATCAATGGTATTTTCATTTGGCCCTTATTTATGATTGCCTTGTGCAGCCGGTGCATCACTTTAAACATGGGAAATAAGTGACGCTCTTGTGGCGCAAGCCCTTCATAAATAAGGCCCTGATTTTTTTGGTTGTTAGTTTGTTTTTTGCTTTTTGATAATACTTGCTATGAACATTTGCAAAATAGAGGATTTGTATTTTGGGAAACAGTGAGGCTTCAAAAGTGATATTGAGTGGTTGTACATAGGTTCTGCGCAGTGTTTCTAAAATGTTATTCAAAAAACGATTTTGGGTGCAAATGAATGGTATTTTCATTTGGCCCTTATTTATGATTGCCTTGTGCAGCCGGTGCATCACTTTAAACGTGGGAAATAAGTGACGCTCTTGTGGCGCAAGGCCTTCATAAATAAGGCCCTGAGTTTGTTGGCTGTTGATTTGTTTTTTGCTTTTTGATAATACTTATTATGTACATTTGCAAGATATTGCATTTGTATTTTGGGAAACAGTGAGGTTTCAAAAGTGATATTGAGTGGTTGTACATAGGTTCTGCGCAGTGTTTCTAAAATGTTATTCAAAAAACGATTTTGAGTGCAATTCAACAGTATTTTCATTTGGCCCTAATTTATGATTGCCTTGTGCAGCCGGTGCATCACTTTAAACATGCGAAATAAGTGACACTCTTGTGGTGCAAGGCCTTCATAAATAAGGCCCTGTGTTTGTTTGCTGTTGGTTTGTTTTTTGCTTTTTGATAATGCTTGATATCAACATTTGCAAGATAGAGGATTTGTATTTTGGGAAACAGTGATGTTTCAAAAGTGATATTCAGTGGTTGTACATAGGTTCTGCGCAGTGTTTCTAAAATGTTATTCAAAAAATTATTTTGGGTGCAAATCAATGGTATTTTCATTTGGCCCTTATTTATGATTGCCTTGTGCAGCCGGTGCATCACTTTAAACATGGGAAATAAGTGACGCTCTTGTGGCGCAAGGCCTTCATAAATAAGGCCCTGAGTTTGTTTGTTGTTGGTCTGTTTTTTGCTTTTTAATAATGCTAGATATCAACATTTGCAAGATAGAGGATTTGTATTTTGGGAAACAGTGACGTTTCAAACGTGCTATTGAGTGGTTGTACATAGGTTCTGCGCAGTGTTTCCAAAATGTTATTCAAAAAACGATTTTGGGTGCAAATCAATGGTATTTTCATTTGGCCCTTATTTATGATTGCCTTGTGCAGCCGGTGCATCACTTTAAACATGGGAAATAAGTGACGCTCTTGTGGCGCAAGGCCTTCATAAATAAGGCCCTGAGTTTGTTGGCTGTTGATTTGTTTTTTGCTTTTTGATAATACTTATTATGAACATTTGCAAGATAGTGGATTTGTATTTTGGGAAACAGTGAGGTTTCAAAAGTGATATTGAGTGGTTGTACATAGGTCCTGTGTTGTGTTTCTAAAATGTTATTCAAAAAACGATTTTGGGTGCAAATGAATGGTATTTTCATTTGGCTCTTATTTATGATTGCCTTGTGCAGCCGGTGCATCACTTTAAACATGGGAAATAAGTGACGCTCTTGTGGCGCAAGGCCTTCATAAATAAGGCCCTGAGTTTGTTGGCTGTTGATTTGTTTTTTGCTTTTTGATAATACTTATTATGTACATTTGCAAGATATTGCATTTGTATTTTGGGAAACAGTGAGGTTTCAAAAGTGATATTGAGTGGTTGTACATAGGTTCTGCGCAGTGTTTCTAAAATGTTATTCAAAAATACGATTTTGGGTGCAAATCAATGGTATTTTCATTTGGCCCTTATTTATGATTGCCTTGTGCAGCCGGTGCATCACTTTAAACATGGGAAATAAGTGACGCTCTTGTGGCGCAAGGCCTTCATAAATAAGGCCCTGATTTTTTTGGTTGTTAGTTTGTTTTTTGCTTTTTGATAATACTTGCTATGAACATTTGCAAAATAGAGGATTTGTATTTTGGGAAACAGTGAGGCTTCAAAAGTGATATTGAGTGGTTGTACATAGGTTCTGCGCAGTGTTTCTAAAATGTTATTCAAAAAACGATTTTGGGTGCAAATGAATGGTATTTTCATTTGGCCCTTATTTATGATTGCCTTGTGCAGCCGTTGCATCACTTTAAACATGGGAAATAAGTGACGCTCTTGTGGCGCAAGCCCTTCATAAATAAGGCCCTGAGTTTGTTGGCTGTTGATTTGTTTTTTGCTTTTTGATAATACTTATTATGTACATTTGCAAGATATTGCATTTGTATTTTGGGAAACAGTGAGGTTTCAAAAGTGATATTGAGTGGTTGTACATAGGTTCTGCGCAGTGTTTCTAAAATGTTATTCAAAAAACGATTTTGGGTGCAAATGAATGGTATTTTCATTTGGCCCTTATTTATGATTGCCTTGTGCAGCCGGTGCATCACTATAAACATGGGAAATAAGTGACACTCTTGTGGCGCAGGGCCTTCATAAATAAGGCCCTGATTTTTTTGGTTGTTAGTTTGTTTTTTGCTTTTTGATAATACTTGCTATGAACATTTGCAAAATAGAGGATTTGTATTTTGGGAAGCAGTGAGGTTTCAAAAGTGATATTGAGTGGTTGTACATAGGTTTTGCGCAGTGTTTCTAAAATGTTATTCAAAAAACGATTTTGGGTGCAAATGAATGGTATTTTCATTTGGCCCTTATTTATGATTGCCTTGTGCAGCCGGTGCATCACTTTAAACATGGGAAATAAGTGACACTCTTGTGGCGCAAGACATTCATAAATAAGGCCCTGAGTTTGTTGGCTGTTGTTTTGTTTTTTGCTTTTTGATAATACTTATTTTGTACATTTGCAAGATAGTGGATTTGTATTTTGGGAAACAGTGAGGTTCCAAAAGTGAAATTGAGTGGTTGTACATAGGTTCTGCGCAGTGTTTCTTAAATGTTATTCAAAAAACGATTTTGAGTGCAATTCAATAGTATTTTCATTTGGCCCTAATTTATGATTGCCTTGTGCAGCCGGTGCATCACTTTAAACATGGGAAATAAGTGACGCTCTTGTGGTGCAAGGCCTTCATAAATAAGGCCCTGTGTTTGTTTGCTGTTGGTTTGTTTTTTGCTTTTTGATAATGCTTGATATCAACATTTGCAAGATAGAGGATTTGTATTTTGGGAAACAGTGATGTTTCAAAAGTGATATTGAGTGGTTGTACATAGGTTCTGCGCAGTGTTTCTAAAATGTTATTCAAAAAATTATTTTGGGTGCAAATCAATGGTATTTTCATTTGGCCCTTATTTATGATTGCCTTGTGCAGCCGGTGCATCACTTTAAACATGGGAAATAAGTGACGCTCTTGTGGCGCAAGGCCTTCATAAATAAGGCCCTGAGTTTGTTTGTTGTCGGTTTGTTTTTTGCTTTTTGATAATGCTAGATATCAACATTTGCAAGATAGAGGATTTGTATTTTGGGAAACAGTGACGTTTCAAAAGTGATGTTGAGTGGTTGTACATAGGTTCTGTGCAGTGTTTCTAAAATATTAATCAAAAAACGATTTTGGGTGCAAATCAATGGTATTTTCATTTGGCCCTTATTTATGATTGCCTTGTGCAGCCAGTGCATCACTTTAAACATGGGAAATAAGTGACGCTCTTGTGGCGCAAGGCCTTCATAAATAAGGCCCAGATTTTTTTGTTGTTAGTTTGTGTCTTGCTTTTTGATAATACTTGCTATGAACATTTGCAAAATAGAGGATTTGTATTTAGGGAAACAGTGAGGTTTCAAAAGTGATATTGAGTGGTTGTACATAGGTTCTGCGCAGTGTTTCTTAAATGTTATTCAAAAAATGATTTTGGGGGAAAATCAATGGTATTTATATTTAGCCCATATTTATGATTGCCTTGTGGCACCAGTGCGTCACTTTTAATATCGGACGCACTCGTGCGTAAGACCTTCATAAATAAGGTCCTGAGTTTTTTTGTTGTTGGTTTGTGTCTTGCTTTTTGATAATGCTTGATATCAACATTTGCAAAATAGAGGATTTGTATTTTGTGAAATAGTGAGGGTGCAGTAGTGAAATTGAGTGCTTGTACATAGGATCTTTGCTGTGTTTCTAAAATGTTATTCAAAAAACGATTTTGGGTGCAAATCAATGATATTTTCATTTGGCCCTTATTTATGATTTCCTTGTGCAGCCGGTGCATCACTTTAAACATGGGAAATAAGTGACGCTCTTGTGGTGTAAGGCCTTCATAAATAAGGCCCTGAGTTTGTTTGCTGTTGGTTGCGGGTGGTTGTACATAGGTTCTGCGCAGTGTGTCTTAAATGTTATTCAAAAAACGATTTGGGGGGAAAATCAATGGTATTTACATTTGGTCCTTATTTATGACTGTCTTGTGGCACCGGTGCATCTCTTTTAACATGGGACGCACTGGTGGCACAAGGCCTTCATAAATAAGGCCCTGAGTTGCTGTGGTATAAACTTTAATATGTTGCAAATTAGTGTTTATATTGTTTTCTTTTTGTCATTACTTTGTTGTTTGCTAATAGTGGTCTTTAATGTGTTATTTTTTTCAGAACCACAGATTGAAATCAACATTTTAAAAGCAAGCAAAAATGCCATCAAGGCAAAGGAATAGAAAAAATACCATACGTAAAAAAACAAAATCATCAAAGGAAATAAAAGAATCCTCTACAACAAGTACTTCAAAAAACACCAGAAAAGCTCCTGGTAAGACAATTAAGTCTTTTCTTCACAATTTATGTAGATCAAAAAGTAATGTTAATGGTCATAAGAAGATCCAGAAGCAGAGAATAAATTTAAAAAGGAAGGAGAGGCCCTCAAAACATGTCTCTATTGGAGCAGGAGATAAGACTATGGATAGCAATAGAAGGTTAAATCAATTTAGGGACATTCGTAGACGAATGTTTCGCAATAGGGTAGTTTTAAATTTGCTTAAAAATGAAAAGAAAGGTAAACAGAGAGCTGCTTTTTACAAGAAAAAGAAAAGTGTAGAGAAGATTGTTGATCAGGCTTTTGAAGTTAAGAAAATTTTTTTTTAGTAATCAATAGAATTAGAATACTTAATAAGGCAATTGATGTTTTCAAATCGAACAGTAGATGGAAAAGAATTATTAATCGGACTAATTTTTGTGAAGTATTTTCTGGAGAATGGATGCATAGTTCAAGTTCTGAGCCATTTTTTATTGAGGAGAGTTACTTTCAGGAAAATGATTTGGTGCATGGAGTTGATACCAGTGGTCGAGCATATGAGGTGAAAGATGGTTGTGTGATGGAAAAAGAGAAACTTGTGTCTAGAGATGCAGAAGAGGTGTTAAGTGATGAAGTTTTAGGGAGATATACTAAGGGTCCAGTGTACACATGGAAGTGCAGTAGTATTTGTAGTGTGCGACAGGATTCAATCGATTTGCTTCGAAATGTCTTACGTACATATAGTAAGAAAAGTCTAAAACAAAAAATGAAGATCTTGCAAGAGTTAGATCCTTGCAGAGTGAGAGAAAGCACAGGTTTGCATGGGCATTCACTGGCTTGTCTTTCTAGAAAAGTATGTCAGAGTGTTTTTCATCATTTTAGGATGTTAGCAGTGCATCATAATAAGGTGAGGAAATTAGTGAGAAGGTTGTATTATGCAAAAAGTCCAGCACTTAAGCTTAAACAGTTAAACAGTGCTCTTTTGCATGGATCTGAAGTGGATGTGAAGACTATTTGTGAAGAAATTGAGTTTTGTTATTTTGGAAACAAAGAAGACAGTGTAGAAATGGATATAGTAATGGATGGTAATGTGGAAGACAATGTACAGATTTTAAGTACAGAAAAGTTTGACGAGGAAATTACCAAGTTTAAGGTGAAATCAAGAGAAAGGCCTAATTTAACTTGTGTGTGTTGTCGACGGACTCATTATAAGATTCAGACTAGGTTAGTTGATTTATATGCAAAATGTGAATTGGAAAATAATAGTGAATGGCAGGATTTTGTAAGTTATTTGTTGGTGGAGAATTCTTTCGATTTGAGTTTTGATCAGTGTATTTGTAATTATTGTTTGAAAAAGTTAAATGAAAATAAAATGCCTGCTAGAGCTGCTCATAATAATCTTCAGTTGATAGATATTCCTTCTGAATTGATGGATTTAAATACTTATGAATCAATTTTGATTTAATGTGTCCATCCTTTTCAAGCTATTGTTCGCATGGAGCCTAAAATAGGGAAATTACCTCCTACAGATTTACAAAGAGGATTAAAGGGAAGAGTTGTTTATTTGCCTCTAGATATCAAGAAAAATATTGATACAATTAGTGTAGAAAGAGTAGAAGAGGATCCTCTGGTTATTCTAGTTAATGGGGTTCCGACAAAGAGTAAGAAAATCTGGCAAGATTTAGTGGATGTTAGGAAAGTCAAAAAGGCAATGTTGTATTTGGTCAAAAACAATGAGTACTATAAAGATGTAAGTGTTGGAGCAGAGGAAACAGCTACAGAAGAAGACAGTGATTGTTCAGTTGGCCAAATTGAAAAAGTTGATGTGTCTAGAAGTGAAGAAATATATGAACATTATACTGTTCATCCTTTGCATTCCAAAGAAGTAATGGGGAATGCAATTGACTTGTTTCAAATGAAAGCAGCAAAAGGAAGTCCCATTAGTGTATGGGAAGAAAGTTTGGAAGCTCGTTGTTTTCCACAGTTATTTCCAACAGGTCGTGGTGGACGATATGACGATCGACCAGTTCAAATTCCTCCAGCTGAATACCGGACTTTAAGATTATATGCTGAAGATCCAAGGTTTCGGCAATGCATTCCGTATTTGTTTCATCTACTGTATGAAAGTGATTTGTCTAGGCTTTCTTATGCAGGTAATCATATATTGAAAAGTGGAGCTCATCTGCAAAATGTTTCAGCAAGGGACTTTATGGAGAAAGTCAATCTGCAAGACAGTATTTTGGAATCTCAGCTAATCAATCTCATGGCATGTCAGCGTGGAACAAATGAGTATTGGTTCCGTCGTCATGGGGAATTGAAATGTATGCTAAGAAACTTAGGAACTCCTACATGGTTCCTCACTCTTAGCTGTGCTGAGTATGCATGGGGCGACTTACTTCAATTTCTACGAGAGGCAAATGGAAACATACAATATAGAATTGAAAACACCTGGAGAACTGTGTTCTTTGGATCCAGTGAATGTTTGCAGATATTTTAATCATAGATTTGAAGCTATGATGTCTTTTATTACCAACAAAAAAATCCTCCCCTTGGAGAGGTTTTTGATTCCTTTTGGTGGAAGGAATATCAAGCGAGAGGTGCTCCTCATATACATATGCTGTTATGGATTAAAGATGCACCCAAATTTGGATTAGATTCGGATGAAACAGTGATGAGTTTAATTGAACAGTATTCAACATGTGCTGTTCCAAAAACTACTGAAGAAAACAGTTTAAGGCAACAAGTTTTACGTTTTCAATCTCATCGTTGTGGAAGTACTATCGTCGAAAATTTCAAAACAAGGAAAAGTACTACACGAAATGTCGTTTTGCGTTTCCACGACCAGTGATTTCTAAGGGAAGAGTAAATAATTTGATGTCATCTCTACGACATACTGCGACGAGGAAATCTCCCAAAAATACATATAATTTAAAAAGAAACGAAGAGTCCAAGTACATCAACGACTACAACCCAGTGATTTTGTCCATGTGGAATGCTAACATGGATATTCAGTTCGTTGCTGACAACTCTATTGCTGTGGCTCGATATGTGACATCTTACATCACAAAAAAAGAAAAGACAGAACTGAAGGAAATGTGGGAGGACATTTCACATGAAAAGAGTCTAAGCAAGAAATTATACAGTTTCAGTCTGAAGATGTTGTCGCATCGAGAAATTAGAGCATATGAATGTTCTGATCGGTTATCATCAGCAAGTCTCTATGCCAAATCAAGAACAATCATTTGGGTGAGTCTAGGTCTTGCTGCAACACGAAATCGAGTTTTGAAATCTGTACAAGAAATTGAATATTTGGCGGAGAAAGAACCAAACAGTACAGATATTTTGAAGACAAATATGTTGGATACATACTATCCAAATAGAAGTACTCACCTTGAGAACACTTGTTTGTATGAAGTTCTGCAAAACTACAGTTATAAGAGGAACATCACAGAAGATATCAATAATGGAAAATATGCTGTCATTGGGTATGAAGGATGTCTAGTGAAGCAGAGAAAAGGCCATTTGATTAATCATCGAAAATTGAGTTGCGAAGCTCCAGACAAAAGAGAATTTTACTATTTAGCTCTTTTGCAACTCTTTAAGCCATGGCGTACAGAAGAGGAACTATTTGGAGATTTTCTGTGTTATGAAGACTCTTTTAATGCAACTAAGGATACCATAGAATGTCCTGTTTTTCCAAATTATCTGCAAATGTTGAACGGAGAAATAGAGCAAGAAACCACAATTGCTGAAGAGATTGCTAGAGACAGTTCTCAAGACAGTCAGAGTTCTACTTCATTGAGCCAGGATCCACTAGGAGGACAAATTATCCAAAATGAAGCTGCAACTACCATGGATGAGGTGTAAAGAGCTATGGAACAAGCTCAAGAGGATGGAGTTAACTTAGAAGATTTGATAAAGCAACTAAACGTTGTGCAGAAAAAGATATATGACGAAGTCACAGAACAGATTGAACATGGATTCAGACATGAGAAAAAAGAGTGCTCATGTACATCATTTGAGCCTGTCCGACTGTACGTAAGTGGAGAAGCGGGAACAGGAAAAAGTTTTCTGATTAAAGCCATTTCAACTTATCTGCAGAAAAGGACTGATTCACCGTTGTCTTGTGTTGTAACTGCTCCAACTGGTCTGGCAGCACATAACATTAAAGGGATTACTCTACATCATTTACTGATGCTGCCAGTTGAGCATGATAATAAATTGCATTACAACAAGTTATCTGGAGATGTGTGTTCTGAAGTTTCAAGAGTCTTGAAGAAAATGAAACTTCTTATCATTGATGAAGTAAGCATGGTCTCAAATCTAATGCTTGCTTTTGTGCATTTGAGAATGCAAGAAATTCTTAGAACAGAGTATGATGTGTTATTTGGAAGAAAACACATTATTGTTTTTGGAGATCTATTGCAGTTGACTCCAGTAAAAGGACAACCTGTGTTTAAAATGCTCACGCATGAAGATACCAGGAAGTCCCTTGGAAGCATTGGAAACGTTAATATATGGTTACATTTTAAATATGCTGAACTGCTTCAAAATATGCGACAGGCAAAGGATGAAGATTATAAAAATATTCTACAAGATGTAAGAATTGGAAAAGTAAGTGAGCTTGGGAAAGAAGCTTTACATGCTCGAATAATTTCAAATTTGGGATATGTTTGATGCCAACTCTGCAAGAATGTTCCATCTTCAACAACAAAATGTTAAAGTTAGAAAATGAAGAGATTGTGAAACTGGAAACAATAGATAAAATAGAGCATATGGGTGCTACAATTCTTTTGTCAGAATATTTGAAAACAAAATTGGATTCATTAGAGAAAAGTATTTCTAAAACAGCTGGTTTTGAAAAGACTCTGAATGTGTGTTTAAATTGTCGTATCATTTTGAGAAGGAATTTAAATGTTGAAAGAGGTCTGGTAAATGGAGCAATGGGTTATGTTGTTGATTTTGTGAATTATAGAAATAGAGATGGAATTGAATTTTTAAAAATAAAATTTGATGGTATTGAGCAAGTACAACAAATCAGTCGTTGTTCTGCTAGATTTTTACTTGTAAAAGACTTATATGTTCGCCGAAAACAGTTTCCTGTTTGTTTGGCATATGCAGTAACAATTCATAAATCTCAAGGTTTAAGTGTAGATAGTGCTTTGGTGAACATTGGAAGATCTGTGTTTAAAGAGGGTATGGCATATGTGGCATTATCCCGAGTCAGACCTTTATCAGGATTCTACTTGATTGAGTGTGATGAGACAAACATTTGTGCAGATCTGGATTGTGTTAAAAGAATACAATAGGTTAAGAAGAGAGTATGCCCCACATTTGCCACAATATCCTCTGTTTGAAAAACGTGTGGTAGGCCGAAAAAGAAGAAATGAGGATAATTGCAGTGAGGTACTAGCAAAAAGACAAAAAGTAGATGAAACTGTAATTCAAAACAGAAAGAAAAAGGATTGTGATGAAAATGTTGTTGGATTTCAGTTTGAAAATAGTTCTGGTGTCAACTGCTATGCTAATTTAGTGGTTAATGTTGTTTTTTTTCTTAAAACTTTACAAGAACAGATTGTTGAAAATCGGGATCAAAGATTGTGTGGTTTATTGAATTCTGTGTTTGAGAAATGTAGCAGTGATAGAGCAAAAATAGAAAGTGTAACAGAAATTCGAAATATTTTAGATATGTGTTCTGGTCAAGATACATTTTCACAGAACATTCAGCAGGATTGTCAGGAATTTTTAATGTATATGTTTGGTGTTTTGGAAGATGAAGGTCTAGATGTAGATAATCTTTTCAGCTTTTCTTATCAATGGTAGCATGACTGCCACAATTGTAGTTCATCAAGTACTACTAGAGTAGACACTGAAAGCTTTATATATTTGACTTTACCAGACTGTAAATCAGTGTCATTTAAAAATCTAGTTAAAGCAGCAGATCATAATATGGTGTGTACCCAATGTAAATGTCCAATGCTATCCACATTATTTATACAAAGTTATGGTCAGTATATCATTTTAGTTTTCCAACGATGTAGACCTGATGGAACTAAATTGACAACTTGTATCAAAAATGTTGTGGCTTCTCAGTTATCAATTTCAGGAAGAACCTTTACAACTGAAGCTATTATTTATCATGACGGTCCTTCGACAACATCAGGACATTATACATGCTACTTAAAATGTAAAAAAGGTTGGACTTACTGCAATGATTCTCATTTGACTTATAAACAACGTTTGCCTTATGACTTTAAAAATTCTTACCTAGTGTTTTTAAAACCAAAGTTTTAGTAAAGGGAATTGGCCTTTGAAGATGAGAATAGTTAATAAAAGTTAGTTAGTTAGTTAATCTAATGTTTAAAATTATTTATCTCATATAGGTACTGTAAGTGGATCTCATAGTAAAAAATACTCATATATCTGACACAATTTGGCCGTAAGGAAAGTGTAAGGTATGATGTTCTTAGATCTTTTTTCATAGGAAGTCGATGAAATAGAAGTTATAGAGCACAGCAGACTTTTTTTCCACCAAAAGGACCTTCACTATCTTCTATTTGGCCTCACGGAAAAGTAAGTGAATCAAAGATTAGTGTACATATATGAGTTGTACGTTTTTATGTTTTTTTTTAAACACAATCTTTTAGATTGTGTTTTTTTTCCCGCTATTATATGATGAAGAGTTTGAACTCACTAATTTAAGTGAAATTCAATATATTCTGAGAACAGCAAAAATAAACAATGTAACATATTGTAGAAGTTATTCTATAGTTTGCATTGTATAATTTATATTGTATTCACATTGTCTCACACTCATTTTCCTTTTTCACCCTTATTAAGCTCTCTTTACTCATTTACACTGCCTTTTTTTAACTTTGTTTCATCGCTGTTCCTTTGCTCCACTTCATTCACAACTCCTCAATCCAATTTGAACTGTCTGCATTTCCTCTCTCCCTTCCACCACTTTTTATCTTTCTCACATTCTCTCAGTACCACTGCTTTAGTTTTCTTCCCCTCTCTTTCTTTCTTTTTCTCCTTTACTCTTTTTCCTTTTGCACTCATTGTACTGCAGTTCACTCAGTCCTTCCCTTTGTTTTTCTGTGTACTTACTCTCTCACTCCTTTTTCATCCATTGTTCTATATTAACCTCATTCTCTTCATCCCTTCACTCTGTGACTCCCCTTCACTCTCTCTCAGTCATCTTCTATTCCTCTTTCTTATTAATAGTTCCTCATTTAGACTCCTCTCCTTTTCACTCATTTTCCTTTTACTTTCTTATCTTTCCTGATTTCGTCTTGGTAACTCACATTCTTTTAGTATCTTACTTACCTTCAGTAATTTGTTCTCTTTCTATTTCCTTTTCCCTCTTTTTTCTCTTTCTACATTACTTTATTTCTGTTTTTGTATCCTTCACTATTGCTTTATTTCTTAGTAAACTTTTTTAGATTTTTTACCTCTTGAACGGTTTCTTCTATTTTTAAATATATATTTTACTAATTATAACTGTTTTTCCTTTTGTCTTTCACAGATACAAGTAAGTTTTCATTAATTATATGGTAAGTGTGTCTACAAAATGTAGTTTGTCATCACCCTTTGCTTTAACCTCACTACTTTTCTCTCACCCTACCTCACCCCTGTTTCCTTACTCTGCTTCCCTCACTTATTCTTATCCTCCATGTTTACTTCTCTTTTCCTTACTTTCCTACCACATTCAACTTCTTTCAGTGCCCCTGCTCATCCACACTCCTTCACTTACCTTTTTTACTGGTTCACTTAGTCCCTTTCTGACACTCCTTCCTTTACTCTCTCTCTTCTTTCTCCCTGTCACTCCCCATGTCTTACCCTTATTCACTTATATCCACCCTCTTTGACTCCTCTTTACTTACACTCATTGCTATTTTCTTTCCCATCCCGCACGCCTCCACTGAGAGGAACCAAGGTCCCCTCGCAGACCCTTGGCCCCTTCTCTTCCAGGCCGCCCTGCCGCGTGAGAAGGACAACTTCCTGGTCACCCGGAACCCGGCAAAACCGGGACTCGGGCGTGGGAGGGCCCAGCCAGCGCCAGGGCCTTTTCGAGGGAGGGAGTGGTACCAGCCCGGGGATGCACTGTCATTCAGTTTCCCCCCACCCGAGTGGACGTCGTGCCGGGTGAACTTGGATTCCATCTCGGAGAGGGACAGGGGACAGGGGCCGCCCCCTGCCATCCCCGGTCCCTCACACATTGGTCGGGCCGTCCCCGAGGGGGAAGATGCCCTCCGAAGTCCCGGTCCTTCACCCAAGCGCCCCATGTGGCTGCGGACCGCTCCGCCGGGCCGGGACACGCCAGGGCAGGGCCAGGCCCTTTGCCTACGGTTTTTTCTTTCAGGAGGCGGCCGAGGGCTTCGGGCTGGCGCCGTCGGTTGCTCGCGCCGCTCCGCCGTTAATGATCCTTCCGCAGGTTCACCTACGGAAACCTTGCTACGACTTTTACTTCCTCTAGATAGTCAAGTTTGATCGTCTTCTCGGCGCTCCGCCAGGGCCGTTGCCGACCCCGGCAGGGCCGATCCGAGGACCCCATTAAACCATCCAGTCGGTAGTAGCGACGGGCGGTGTGTACAAAGGACAGGGACTTAATCAACGCGAGCTTATGACCCGCACTTACTGGGAATTCCTCGTTCATGGGAAATAATTGCAATCGCAACTTAACAGCAACGTCTTGGTTACCATCACTGATCTTCTCAATGCTTCGTTACTGGAACAATTTGTACCCAGTGAATGGAAGCATGCAATGATTCATCCGCTCCTGAAGAAAGTTGGCGCAGACCCCAATTTGCCAGCTAACTTCCGCCCAATATCCTTGCTGCCCACCTTTGCAAAAATATTGGAGAAACATGTACATCGTTGCCTCACTGATTTCATTACCACTCATGACCTATTACCATCCCACCAGTCGGGATTTCGTGCAGGCTTTTCCACAGAAACTACCTTGCTGGGGGTAACCGAAAATATCCGCCGCATGGTGCACAAAGGCGAAACAGTGGCACTTGTGCTGCTCGACCTCAGCGCGGCATTCGACATCGTGTCGCATGCGGTCCTCGCCCAAACACTCCACTCCCTGGGCATCCGTGGGGCAGCTCTCAACTGGATTAGATCATTATTGGAAAACCGCACGTTCCAGGTCTTCTCACAAACTGCCTGCTCCGATACCATGACATTCAAACACGGAGTTCCACAGGGCTCTATTCTTAGCCCGTTGCTTTTCAACGTGTATATGAGCCCCCTGGCCAAAATAGTGGAGGAAACAGGGCTTTTAATGTTTTCCTACGCTGATGATTCCCAGCTGCTTTTTTCTTTATCAGCTGCAGATTCTGATAATTCCTCCACCCTACAACTCGGACTCTGTAAAATCGCCGATTGGATGCAAAAAAACTTCCTAAAACTTAACGGCGAAAAAACCGAGTTAATCGTGTTGGGCAAAAATAAAGAACTTTGGGGACCCCAACATTGGCCAACTGAAATGGGCACCCCCCCTACTCCGGTTACTCATGCTCGCAACCTGGGCATCATTATTGATGACTCCCTCAGTTTACATCAGCAAGCGGTAAAGACTTCAGCCACCTGCTTTGGATGCTGCCTGAAAACACCAAGAAAACAGTTGTCAATGCCCTAATAACATCTAGGCTAGATTATGGCAACGTTTTGTACCTGGGGGCGAACAGAGCTACTGTCCGCAGGTTGCAATCAGTGCAAAATGCAGCAGCCAGACTACTCTGTAAAATTCCCATCTCTACTCCAACAACTAAATACATCAGGAAGCTACACTGGCTAAAAATTGAAAACCGAGTTAAATTCAAATCTCTATGTTTTATGCACAGGATTTCAACCAACACCGCTCCTAAATATCTGCAAAACCTGGTGCGCCCCTACCGTCCTTCCAGATCTCTTCGGTCTTCCACGGCAAATCATTTTGAAATTCCAAGGACCAAGCTGTCACGTATGGGTGGCAAGTCCTTTTCATTCCTGGGACCTTCTCTCTGGAATTCAATGCCACATACATTGCGGTCTGAGTCGAATTACATCAAATGCAGAAAAGCCTTAAAAACATGGCTCTTTAACATCTAGTTTTCTGTAACCACATTGCTATTGGGATCTGCCGCGCCGGGAAACCCTTTGTTGGGTAGCTGTGCGCATAACAAATGTAAACAAATAATAAAAATCCCCAATCCCTATCACGAACGGGCTTCAGCGGGTTACCCGCACCTGTTGGCGAAGGGTAGGCACATGCTGATCCGTTCAGTGTAGCGCATGTGCAGCCCTGGACATCTAAGGGCATCACAGACCTGTTATTGCTCGATCTTGTGTGTCTGAACGCCACTTGTCCCTCTAAGAAGTTGGACGCCGACCGCTGGGGGTCGCGTAACTAGTTAGCATGGAGGAGTCTCGTTCGTTATCGGAATTAACCAGACAAATCTCTCCACCAACTAAGAACGGCCATGCACCACCACCCACAGAATCGAGAAAGAGCTATCAATCTGTCAATCCTTTACGTGTCCGGGCCGGGTGAGGTTTCCTGTGTTGAGTCAAATTAAGCCGCAGGCTCCACTCCTGGTGGTGCCCTTCCGTCAATTCCTTTGAAGTGGCGGAAGAACTTTCACCGTCATAGCTGCCAAGCTCTGGAACAGCCTTCCTCTTGACCTCAGGTTCTTGGATTCTGAGTCTATCTTTCGCCGTAATCTTAAAACCTGGCTGTTTACTAAACGTTAAAGTTCTTCAGCATTTAAGTAGATTTGAGTCTGGTAACTTTCTCTGGGGTTACTCAAGCAATCATAGCGCCGGGACACCTCCGCCGGAGGTAGCCGTGCGCTTTACAAGCTTCTAAAATAAATAAATAAATAAATAAGTTTCAGCTTTGCAACCATACTCCCCTCGGAACCCAAAGACTTTGGTTTCCCGGAAGCTGCTCGGCGGGTCATGGGAATAACGCCCCCGGATCGCTAGTCGGCATTGTTTATGATCGGAACTACGACGGTATCTGATTGTCTTCGAACCTCCAACTTTCGTTCTTGAATAATGAAAACATTCTTGGCAAATGCTTTCGCTTTGGTTCATCTTGCGCCAGTCCAAGAATTTCACCTCTAGCAGCACAATGCCAATGCCCCCGGCCGTCCCTATTAATCATGGCCCCAGTTCCGAAAACCAACAAAATAGAACCGGAGTCCTATTCCATTATTCCTAGCTGAAGTATTCAGGCGACCGGCCTGCTTTGAACACTCTAATTTGTTAAAAGTAAACGCTTCGGACCCCCAGGACACTCAGTCAAGAGCATCAAGGGGGCGCCGAGAGGCAGGGGCTGGGACAGGCGGGAGCTCGCCTCGCGGCGGACCACCAGCTAGATCCCAAGATCCAACTACGAGCTTTTTAACTGCAGCAACTTTAATATACGCTATTGGAGCTGGAATTACCGCGGCTGCTGGCACCAGACTTGCCCTCCAATGGATCCTCGTTAAAGGATTTAAAGTGTACTCATTCCAATTACAGGGCCTCGAAAGAGTCCTGTATTGTTATTTTTCGTCACTACCTCCCCGAGTCGGAAGTGGGTAATTTGCGCGCCTGCTGCCTTCCTTGGATGTGGTAGCCGTTTCTCAGGCTCCCTCTCCGGAATCAAACCCTGATTCCCCGTTACCTGTGGTCACAATGGTAGGCACAGAAAGTACCATCGAAAGCTGATAGGGCAGACATCCGAATGTATCGTCGCCGTCACGGGGACTTGCGATCGGCCCGAGGTTATCTAGAGCCACCAAAGCGGCCGGGCGAGCCCGGATTGGTCTTGGTCTGATAAATGCACGCATCCCGGGAGGTCAGCACTCGTCGGCATGTATTAGCTCTAGAATTACCACAGTTATCCAAGTAACAGATGGAGCGATCAAAGGAAGCATAACTGATTAAATGAGCCATTCGCCGTTTCACTGTACCGGCCGTGTGTACTTACACGTGCATGGCTTAATCTTTGAGTCAAGCATATGCTACTGGCAGGATCAACCAGGTAGCCGCACCTGATGACGGGTGGGAGCCAGGGTGGCCCGTCAATCTGGTCGCCCCGTTAGAAAGCATTGCGGGCAACCCGATGGCCAAGGGGAGAGGTGCAACCAGATGGCCGGGACCGAAAGGACTCCAGTCTGCCTGCCCAGAGCCGGCAGACTGGCTGGGCTTCCCCTGGGGCTAACGGACCCCAGCTGGGCCACAGGCACCGGGAGGACCACCAGATCTCTCGGGGCCCGGACACCCGACAGAGGACTGCCCGTTGGCCTGGAGACCCGGACGCCCCGGGGGACGACTGCCCGGGACGCATGGAGCCCGTCCTGGGCACTTTGACATGCCGTCGGCCTGGAGCCACTGACGCCCAGGGGAGGACTACCGTGAAAACCATGGAGCCCAACCTGGGCACTCGCACATGCCGTTGGCCTGGAGGCCCGGGGGACGACTTCCCGGGACGCATGGAGCCCGTCCTGGGCACTTTGACAGGCCGTCGGCCTGGAGCCACGGACGCCCGGGGGAGGACTACCGTGAAAACCATGGAGCCCGACCCGGGCACTCGGCCATGCCATCGGACTGGAGCCCCGGAACGCCCGGGGGAGGACTACTGTTAAAACCATGGAGCCCGTCCGTTGCAATCTGCCATTCCGTCGGCCTGGAGCCACAGACACCCAGGGGAGGAATACCGGGAAAACCATGGAGCCCGTCCCGGGCACTCGCCCATGACGTCGGCCTGGAGCCCCGGACGCCGGGGGGAGGACTACCGGGAAACCATGGAGCCCGTCCCGGGCACTCGGCATGCCATCGGCCTGGAGCCCCAGCATACCTTGTCCCTAGCAATCCGGAGGAAGGCTACCCATCTTTCTTGGAATACGTGCCCACCGAGTGATGGAGGGGACCCAAAGCACGCAGGCGCCCGGCCTCCTGGAGCCCACACTGGGATCGGGGAGGCGAATGGCACCTCATCAGGACTTCCAGGGTGGCCCGTCAATCTGGTCGCCAAGTTAGAAAGCATTGCGGGCAACCCGATGGCCAAGGGGAGAGGTGCGACCAGATGGCCGGGACCGAAAGGACTCCAGTCTGCCTGCCCAGAGCCAGCAGACTGGCTCGGCTTCCCCGGGGGCTAGGGGACCCCAGCTGGGCCACAGGCACTGGGAGGACCACCAGATCTCTCGGGCCCGGACACCCGACAGAGGACTGCCCGGGACCCATGGAGCCCGTCCTGGGCACTTTCAACGCCATTGGCCTGGAGGAGTGCCCTGGAACCATGAAGCCGTTCTGGGACCTTTGCCACGCTGTGGGTTGGAGGAGGGAGCCCCCCGGAAGGAGGGAAGGTGTTGTCCGGGAATAGCCCATCCGGTCAACGGAAACGAACCACCAGCCCGGGAGGGGTGTTCCGGCATAACCATGCCCCTAGGAATATGGAGAAAGGCGTCTTCTCTTTCTGGGAACCTGTGCTCACTGCGAGACTCGGGGGACCCTAGGCCCGGATGTGCCCAACATCCTGGATCCCTGGCTGGGATTGGGGAGGGGGACGAGCACTCATCCGGACAGCCAGGCCAGGCCAGCCCGGCCCCAAAGCCGTCCCTGCTCGGCTTGCGGTAGATGGCGTTCCAACATAAGGAATGTTCCAACACCTTCCCTGCTCGACTTGTGGTAGATGGTGCTCCAACATAAGGAATGTACCAACACCTTCCCTGCTCGACTTGCGGTAGATGGCGCTCCAACATAAGGAATGTCCCAACACCTTCCCTGCTCGACTTGCGGTAGATGGCGCTCCAACATAAGGAATGTCCCAACACCTTCCCTGCTCGACTCGCGGTAGATGGTGCTCCAACATAAGGAATGTCCCAACACCCTCCCTGCTCGACTTGCGGTAGATGGCGCTCCAACCTAAGGAATGTTCCAACACCTTCCCTACTCGACTTGCAGTAGATGGCGCTCCAACATAAGGTATGTTCCAACACCTTCCCTGCTCGACTTGCGGTAGATGGCGCTCCAACATAAGGAATGTTCCAACACTTTCCCTGCTGGACTTGCGGTAGATGGCGCTCCAACATAAGGAATGTTGCAACACCTTCCCTGCTCGACTTGCGGTAGATGGCGCTCCAACATGAGGAATGTTCCAATACCTTCCCGAATCGGATCCAGAAGCACATTCATACGAACGACGAGAACCCGAATCGGAATCGGGCCCTTTATATCAGTTTTTAAGCTATATTATACACCAGGGAAACTGGCTAAATGGAACTCAGGGCGAGGGACAAATTGTAATTGCTGCAGTTTATATGCAGCGGATGCTGCCCATATGTTTTATAGATGCCCTAAATTGTCTCAATTTATTGCTGATATTGAGCTTTATTTAATGAATAGTCTGAGCATTTCAGTTAAATTAACGGCTCCACTGGTCATTTTGGGGCGTGATGAAAGCATGGCTTATCAGGGTTCAGAAGCAGAGGAAGGTTTTATTTTTATCTGCATGTCTGTATATCGTTCATGTATCACATCTCAATGGCTCGATGAGGAACCACCAAATTTGATCATGTGGCAAACTAAAGTATTTTCTATGTACCATCTCGAGATTGCATTGTATAAAATTAAGGGCATCAAGAAGAAAACTTCCGGGTATAAATTATGGTCTCCAATAGCTAACTAGTTAGGATTGTAAGAAAAACCATGGTATACTCTATGTTTATGGTATTCCTGTATCTCATGTGGCAAACTAAACTATTGTCTATGTACCATCTTGAGATTGCATTGTATAAAATTAAGGGCATCAAGAAGAAAACTTTCGGGTATAAATTACGGTCTCCAATAGCTAACTGGTTAGGATTGTAAGAAAACCCGTGGTATATTCCATGTTTATGGTATTCCTGTATGTCTTTTCTTTTAGCTGTGGCTTTCTTATGAATTGTTTTAAAGGATACGATGTTGCTCGTGGCCTGATGAATATAAGTTGTACTTTGTTCTTCTTTACTGACTGTGTGCTGTCATAAAAAGCTAATAAATATATATTTTTTAAAAATAAACCCACAACCCGCTAAGGAACTTAAAAACACAAAATGTAATTTAAATAAAATTGATAACTATTAAAAATGTAACACACATATTAAAAAAACATGAACAATTCTTATACAATCAAATATCACACACATTTAAAATATAAACTAAATACATACAACTAATTAAAAAATCTATATTTTAAACAACTATATTTTGGCAAGCGATATTAATGACTTCTATAGTTTAAAAAAAACATATTTCTTACCTTAAAATCGATATTCTTGACCACAATATTCTTGATGTCGATATTCCTGTGTTGCGATATTTACACCCCGATATTTGTGTAAGTCAACATTTTTAAGTTGACATTTAGTCTGAATACCTTCAGGTGGACAGACAATTTAGGACCAGTACAAGGAGACCAATGGAAAGAAGGACAGAAGGTACAAGATCACAGAGATCAGATCAAGTTGGAACAAGGATCCAGAAGCAAAAGGACCAGGACCAGGAAGAGTATGTCTGGAAAGGAACAGGGCTAGCAGGACCAGGGGACCATAGAACAGAAGGACCTTGAGAAATGTAACAGACTCAGTAGGACTAGGATTAGAAGATGCATGAAGGTCAGACTCAGGGGATCCTAAACCAGAGTGACAAGGACTACATGAACCAGAGTGACTTACAACATGGGAACTAGGAGTACCAGAGGATCATGATAGATAAGACTAGGATCAAATGGACAAGAACTAAGTGGAAGAGGCAAACCAGGAGTCTAGGTGAACAAGTAGGACTAGGATGGGCTAGGGGACTAGGAGGGCTAGGAAAGCCAAAATTAGTGGGACCATCAGCAGAAGGTCCACCACATTGAATAAATGTTTGTTTGTTGGATATAATTTTATTACTGGTTGAAGAACTATCACGCACTATAAAAGACCTTGAAGAAGAAATTTTCAACATCAAAAGTGAATTGGAAAGAAGAATAGAAGTTGATATTTGGAAGAGCACTCTAGAAGGAATTAACAAGAAACTAGAGGCCTTTGGAAAAGATCTACAAGAAAGCAAACTGTGCAACTTTAAGCGCAAGACCATTAACTACAAACCTAATGAAACATACATGTGGGCAGAGGTATACGCCCAAAGAGAAAATTATAAAAAATGGTGGATACATCTTCAGAGGAGAGCATAGTGTTGGATAAAGAAATAGATCCATCAAGAGCATCAGTGATAGATACTCAATTGAGACAAGAAAAAGCTTCAACAAGCACAGTAGCAACAGAAACAATCTCTATAACTGTTCAACTGACTTTTTTTACCCAAAGGTCACGATTCTGGAAATCACTAAATGTTATGAGTACAAAATTAACAAACACAAAAGGAAAACCCGTAGAGGAAAAGGAAAAACAAAGAAAATACCCAAGGAGTATGGACAAAGTCTAGTCATAAACATCTCATCATTAACACTCACAGACCAATAGTTGGCACTCTTAAACAAGGGTACATCTTTTGTTTCTATGTACAACACCAATGTTCTAGAAAATGAAGTTGCTTTTTTTAGATTCATGAGGACCCTGAGGCTCACACATTTTTTTCATGAACGTGTTAACTTCTAAAGAAAACACAGACAAATTAGTATTCATGGAATTTAAACCTAAGGGCTCATTTCAGGTTACCAACATCCCACAAAATGTTGGATACTTATGAAATACTAGCAAAGAAGGATTTGAGTGAGTTAAATTACAAACCCAACAAAAGACAGAATCTAACCAAAATTGAGAAACCCATATTGAGGTATTTAGCAAGAAATGATAAATTGGTGTTCCAATCAGCAGATAAAGGTGGTACATTGGTTCTTATGGACGCAACATTCTATACATCTAACGGTGATAAACACGTAAATGATCAATCAACATATATAAAATTGGAAAAAGATCCTAGTCCAGAGTTGATGCAAACTTTGGCAACAATACTAATCAAAGCAGAAGAACTTGAATGGATAAGTTTGTCAACTTAATAATTTCTAACTATGTCACATCCAAGAAGACCACACTTATGCATGCTTCAGTGGGGTTCACAAAAACATCATAGATCCTCCATTCAAACCAGTCGTATCAGGATACAATTCATTAATTAAACCATTAGGTACACATCTATACATCTTTTTACAACCGTTTGTGCATGCATGGAGTTCATACATTCAAGATACCACACATATCCTCAAAAAACTAGGTCTTCCTCAAGATAACAGACACAATTTTGCTATTATGTACAATCGACGTGATATCATTGTATACTTCAATTTCCTACCAAGAGGTCCTGGAAGCAGTAGAATGGGCACTATTGAATCAACTGGCGTTAAAGGTGCACAACGTTTTTTGTTACAACTCCTACAAGTTTGCCTACATCACAGTTCTTTTAAATACAATGAGAAATTCTACCTTCAACTCAGAGGAACTTCAATGGGATTTGTAGGGACTCCTGCGTATGCCCATACATTCATGGCAAAGTTTGAATTTGAAAATATTTTGGAAACTACCATATGGCAAGAAAATGTGGTAATGTACTGTTGTTACGGCATCTTTTTATTCTGGAAAAGCTCACCAGAGGCGCTAAAACATCAAATTGAAAATTTTAATCCAATTAATTTCAGAATTCAATTCACTAACACCACCAGTAAAACTGAACTATTTGTGGATGTTTGGATCAAATTTACAGAGACAGGATTAAGTACCAGCGTATACAAGAAACCAACGGATAGAAACACCACGTTGCTGTTTTAGAGTTTTCACTCCACCAACTTGACTCAAAATCTACTGTTTTTGCAGTTTCTGAGAATTTAAAGAATGTCTTCGAAAGCAGAAACATGCAAAAGCACCACACAAGAATTTAAAGAAAAATATCTGGAAAGGGTTTACCCTTCTAAAACACTAAAAGATACTGAAGAAAAAGTTATAGAGTAGGATCGGAAACATTTGCTACAGAAGCAACAGACAACAAAACCAACTGATTAGTGTTTGTATCCAAATACTCAAAAAAGTCACCAGCCATTAAAAAGATAATAAATCAAAAATTATTGCAAAATTAATCCGAATTCCAAGGTTTATTCAATCAAAAACCATTACATGCATAGACCAGAGCAAAGAATTTGAAACAATTGCTAACCACGACTACCAAACCCAAAAATACACAAGAGGCAGGAAAATGCCAGAATTGCATTAATTGCAATAATGTCATCACTGGAAACACCATCACACACCCAAGATCGGGAGAGATCATTAATTGTAACTTGCAGAACCAGATATACAGTATTAAATGTCTGTGTGGCATGTTATATATTGGCAAAACAGAAAGGCAAATGAAAATCCCAATAACAGAGCGTAAAAGTATGATTCGCAACCAAACTGTCAATTTCAATTTAGCTTTACCTTGTTAGGAATATAGACACACCATATCTTAGTTAAGTTTCCAAATAATAGAAACAGTACACATCATTACTTCATTACTGGACGCAATAATTCTCAGGTTTTGTCACAAAGAGAAGGGTATTAGATTAAACGCTTTGATAAAATTTCTCCAAAAGGTCTAAACGACAAAATTGACATGAGTTGTTTCATATAAAGAAACACATGCACCACAAAGTGTTACACATCATATTATTTAATGACATAAGTAGTCAAGTATTACATCCACAATATAAAATTGGGTATTCCACATACACATTTCGTATTATTCTATATCCACTAGGTGACGTTGGTCATCACTTCTGTTTTTATTCCTATTTTCATTGTTTTCAGGTTTTTCCCAGACTCCAGTGAACAGCAAGCCATTCTGGATATATTTACAACCTAATGAAGCACTATAACATGTCATATTGAAAAAGTATCACTGTTCCGCAGTTATTTTATTTATTTTTTGTATAAAGTCTCTTATACTATGGGTAGCTACTTTTCGGTGTTTACAGCAGAGGTTTCTTTGAGGTTTAACACATTTACATATGGCTATCTCGGTTGAGTACTCAGAAGCTAACATGTTTAGTCCTGTTTCGATGACTATTGAGGAAAACGCTGTCTTCTTGAGGTTTAAATACGAGGAGTTTGTAATGGGATTTGAAACGTCACTTGGAAATATGGATACTGCCTGTATGAATATACTGACACAGGTGTGTGAGATTTTAAATGGGCTATTTTATGATAGACAATATAGTCTGTATCATAGGTATTCGTTCTGATTGCATCTTTGTCATTATTATTATTAACAGCCTGGAGACCCGGACGCCCCGGGGGACGACTGCCCGGGACGCATGGAGCCCGTCCTGGGCACTTTGACATGCCGTCGGCCTGGAGCCACTGACGCCCAGGGGAGGACTACCGTGAAAACCATGGAGCCCAACCTGGGCACTCGCACATGCCGTTGGCCTGGAGGCCCGGGGGACGACTTCCCGGGACGCATGGAGCCCGTCCTGGGCACTTTGACAGGCCGTCGGCCTGGAGCCACGGACGCCCGGGGGAGGACTACCGTGAAAACCATGGAGCCCGACCCGGGCACTCGGCCATGCCATCGGACTGGAGCCCCGGAACGCCCGGGGGAGGACTACTGTTAAAACCATGGAGCCCGTCCGTTGCAATCTGCCATTCCGTCGGCCTGGAGCCACAGACACCCAGGGGAGGAATACCGGGAAAACCATGGAGCCCGTCCCGGGCACTCGCCCATGACGTCGGCCTGGAGCCCCGGACGCCGGGGGGAGGACTACCGGGAAACCATGGAGCCCGTCCCGGGCACTCGGCATGCCATCGGCCTGGAGCCCCAGCATACCTTGTCCCTAGCAATCCGGAGGAAGGCTACCCATCTTTCTTGGAATACGTGCCCACCGAGTGATGGAGGGGACCCAAAGCACGCAGGCGCCCGGCCTCCTGGAGCCCACACTGGGATCGGGGAGGCGAATGGCACCTCATCAGGACTTCCAGGGTGGCCCGTCAATCTGGTCGCCAAGTTAGAAAGCATTGCGGGCAACCCGATGGCCAAGGGGAGAGGTGCGACCAGATGGCCGGGACCGAAAGGACTCCAGTCTGCCTGCCCAGAGCCAGCAGACTGGCTCGGCTTCCCCGGGGGCTAGGGGACCCCAGCTGGGCCACAGGCACCGGGAGGACCACCAGATCTCTCGGGCCCGGACACCCGACAGAGGACTGCCCGGGACCCATGGAGCCCGTCCTGGGCACTTTCAACGCCATTGGCCTGGAGGAGTGCCCTGGAACCATGAAGCCGTTCTGGGACCTTTGCCACGCTGTGGGTTGGAGGAGGGAGCCCCCCGGAAGGAGGGAAGGTGTTGTCCGGGAATAGCCCATCCGGTCAACGGAAACGAACCACCAGCCCGGGAGGGGTGTTCCGGCATAACCATGCCCCTAGGAATATGGAGAAAGGCGTCTTCTCTTTCTGGGAACCTGTGCTCACTGCGAGACTCGGGGGACCCTAGGCCCGGATGTGCCCAACATCCTGGATCCCTGGCTGGGATTGGGGAGGGGGACGAGCACTCATCCGGACAGCCAGGCCAGGCCAGCCCGGCCCCAAAGCCGTCCCTGCTCGGCTTGCGGTAGATGGCGTTCCAACATAAGGAATGTTCCAACACCTTCCCTGCTCGACTTGTGGTAGATGGTGCTCCAACATAAGGAATGTACCAACACCTTCCCTGCTCGACTTGCGGTAGATGGCGCTCCAACATAAGGAATGTCCCAACACCTTCCCTGCTCGACTTGCGGTAGATGGCGCTCCAACATAAGGAATGTCCCAACACCTTCCCTGCTCGACTCGCGGTAGATGGTGCTCCAACATAAGGAATGTCCCAACACCCTCCCTGCTCGACTTGCGGTAGATGGCGCTCCAACCTAAGGAATGTTCCAACACCTTCCCTACTCAACTTGCAGTAGATGGCGCTCCAACATAAGGTATGTTCCAACACCTTCCCTGCTCGACTTGCGGTAGATGGCGCTCCAACATAAGGAATGTTCCAACACTTTCCCTGCTGGACTTGCGGTAGATGGCGCTCCAACATAAGGAATGTTGCAACACCTTCCCTGCTCGACTTGCGGTAGATGGCGCTCCAACATGAGGAATGTTCCAATACCTTCCCGAATCGGATCCAGAAGCACATTCATACGAACGACGAGAACCCGAATCGGAATCGGGCCCTTTATATCAGTTTTTAAGCTATATTATACACCAGGGAAACTGGCTAAATGGAACTCAGGGCGAGGGACAAATTGTAATTGCTGCAGTTTATATGCAGCGGATGCTGCCCATATGTTTTATAGATGCCCTAAATTGTCTCAATTTATTGCTGATATTGAGCTTTATTTAATGAATAGTCTGAGCATTTCAGTTAAATTAACGGCTCCACTGGTCATTTTGGGGCGTGATGAAAGCATGGCTTATCAGGGTTCAGAAGCAGAGGAAGGTTTTATTTTTATCTGCATGTCTGTATATCGTTCATGTATCACATCTCAATGGCTCGATGAGGAACCACCAAATTTGATCATGTGGCAAACTAAAGTATTTTCTATGTACCATCTCGAGATTGCATTGTATAAAATTAAGGGCATCAAGAAGAAAACTTCCGGGTATAAATTATGGTCTCCAATAGCTAACTAGTTAGGATTGTAAGAAAAACCATGGTATACTCTATGTTTATGGTATTCCTGTATCTCATGTGGCAAACTAAACTATTGTCTATGTACCATCTTGAGATTGCATTGTATAAAATTAAGGGCATCAAGAAGAAAACTTTCGGGTATAAATTACGGTCTCCAATAGCTAACTGGTTAGGATTGTAAGAAAACCCGTGGTATATTCCATGTTTATGGTATTCCTGTATGTCTTTTCTTTTAGCTGTGGCTTTCTTATGAATTGTTTTAAAGGATACGATGTTGCTCGTGGCCTGATGAATATAAGTTGTACTTTGTTCTTCTTTACTGACTGTGTGCTGTCATAAAAAGCTAATAAATATATATTTTTTAAAAATAAACCCACAACCCGCTAAGGAACTTAAAAACACAAAATGTAATTTAAATAAAATTGATAACTATTAAAAATGTAACACACATATTAAAAAAACATGAACAATTCTTATACAATCAAATATCACACACATTTAAAATATAAACTAAATACATACAACTAATTAAAAAATCTATATTTTAAACAACTATATTTTGGCAAGCGATATTAATGACTTCTATAGTTTAAAAAAAACATATTTCTTACCTTAAAATCGATATTCTTGACCACAATATTCTTGATGTCGATATTCCTGTGTTGCGATATTTACACCCCGATATTTGTGTAAGTCAACATTTTTAAGTTGACATTTAGTCTGAATACCTTCAGGTGGACAGACAATTTAGGACCAGTACAAGGAGACCAATGGAAAGAAGGACAGAAGGTACAAGATCACAGAGATCAGATCAAGTTGGAACAAGGATCCAGAAGCAAAAGGACCAGGACCAGGAAGAGTATGTCTGGAAAGGAACAGGGCTAGCAGGACCAGGGGACCATAGAACAGAAGGACCTTGAGAAATGTAACAGACTCAGTAGGACTAGGATTAGAAGATGCATGAAGGTCAGACTCAGGGGATCCTAAACCAGAGTGACAAGGACTACATGAACCAGAGTGACTTACAACATGGGAACTAGGAGTACCAGAGGATCATGATAGATAAGACTAGGATCAAATGGACAAGAACTAAGTGGAAGAGGCAAACCAGGAGTCTAGGTGAACAAGTAGGACTAGGATGGGCTAGGGGACTAGGAGGGCTAGGAAAGCCAAAATTAGTGGGACCATCAGCAGAAGGTCCACCACATTGAATAAATGTTTGTTTGTTGGATATAATTTTATTACTGGTTGAAGAACTATCACGCACTATAAAAGACCTTGAAGAAGAAATTTTCAACATCAAAAGTGAATTGGAAAGAAGAATAGAAGTTGATATTTGGAAGAGCACTCTAGAAGGAATTAACAAGAAACTAGAGGCCTTTGGAAAAGATCTACAAGAAAGCAAACTGTGCAACTTTAAGCGCAAGACCATTAACTACAAACCTAATGAAACATACATGTGGGCAGAGGTATACGCCCAAAGAGAAAATTATAAAAAATGGTGGATACATCTTCAGAGGAGAGCATAGTGTTGGATAAAGAAATAGATCCATCAAGAGCATCAGTGATAGATACTCAATTGAGACAAGAAAAAGCTTCAACAAGCACAGTAGCAACAGAAACAATCTCTATAACTGTTCAACTGACTTTTTTTACCCAAAGGTCACGATTCTGGAAATCACTAAATGTTATGAGTACAAAATTAACAAACACAAAAGGAAAACCCGTAGAGGAAAAGGAAAAACAAAGAAAATACCCAAGGAGTATGGACAAAGTCTAGTCATAAACATCTCATCATTAACACTCACAGACCAATAGTTGGCACTCTTAAACAAGGGTACATCTTTTGTTTCTATGTACAACACCAATGTTCTAGAAAATGAAGTTGCTTTTTTTAGATTCATGAGGACCCTGAGGCTCACACATTTTTTTCATGAACGTGTTAACTTCTAAAGAAAACACAGACAAATTAGTATTCATGGAATTTAAACCTAAGGGCTCATTTCAGGTTACCAACATCCCACAAAATGTTGGATACTTATGAAATACTAGCAAAGAAGGATTTGAGTGAGTTAAATTACAAACCCAACAAAAGACAGAATCTAACCAAAATTGAGAAACCCATATTGAGGTATTTAGCAAGAAATGATAAATTGGTGTTCCAATCAGCAGATAAAGGTGGTACATTGGTTCTTATGGACGCAACATTCTATACATCTAACGGTGATAAACACGTAAATGATCAATCAACATATATAAAATTGGAAAAAGATCCTAGTCCAGAGTTGATGCAAACTTTGGCAACAATACTAATCAAAGCAGAAGAACTTGAATGGATAAGTTTGTCAACTTAATAATTTCTAACTATGTCACATCCAAGAAGACCACACTTATGCATGCTTCAGTGGGGTTCACAAAAACATCATAGATCCTCCATTCAAACCAGTCGTATCAGGATACAATTCATTAATTAAACCATTAGGTACACATCTATACATCTTTTTACAACCGTTTGTGCATGCATGGAGTTCATACATTCAAGATACCACACATATCCTCAAAAAACTAGGTCTTCCTCAAGATAACAGACACAATTTTGCTATTATGTACAATCGACGTGATATCATTGTATACTTCAATTTCCTACCAAGAGGTCCTGGAAGCAGTAGAATGGGCACTATTGAATCAACTGGCGTTAAAGGTGCACAACGTTTTTTGTTACAACTCCTACAAGTTTGCCTACATCACAGTTCTTTTAAATACAATGAGAAATTCTACCTTCAACTCAGAGGAACTTCAATGGGATTTGTAGGGACTCCTGCGTATGCCCATACATTCATGGCAAAGTTTGAATTTGAAAATATTTTGGAAACTACCATATGGCAAGAAAATGTGGTAATGTACTGTTGTTACGGCATCTTTTTATTCTGGAAAAGCTCACCAGAGGCGCTAAAACATCAAATTGAAAATTTTAATCCAATTAATTTCAGAATTCAATTCACTAACACCACCAGTAAAACTGAACTATTTGTGGATGTTTGGATCAAATTGACAGAGACAGGATTAAGTACCAGCGTATACAAGAAACCAACGGATAGAAACACCACGTTGCTGTTTTAGAGTTTTCACTCCACCAACTTGACTCAAAATCTACTGTTTTTGCAGTTTCTGAGAATTTAAAGAATGTCTTCGAAAGCAGAAACATGCAAAAGCACCACACAAGAATTTAAAGAAAAATATCTGGAAAGGGTTTACCCTTCTAAAACACTAAAAGATACTGAAGAAAAAGTTATAGAGTAGGATCGGAAACATTTGCTACAGAAGCAACAGACAACAAAACCAACTGATTAGTGTTTGTATCCAAATACTCAAAAAAGTCACCAGCCATTAAAAAGATAATAAATCAAAAATTATTGCAAAATTAATCCGAATTCCAAGGTTTATTCAATCAAAAACCATTACATGCATAGACCAGAGCAAAGAATTTGAAACAATTGCTAACCACGACTACCAAACCCAAAAATACACAAGAGGCAGGAAAATGCCAGAATTGCATTAATTGCAATAATGTCATCACTGGAAACACCATCACACACCCAAGATCGGGAGAGATCATTAATTGTAACTTGCAGAACCAGATATACAGTATTAAATGTCTGTGTGGCATGTTATATATTGGCAAAACAGAAAGGCAAATGAAAATCCCAATAACAGAGCGTAAAAGTATGATTCGCAACCAAACTGTCAATTTCAATTTAGCTTTACCTTGTTAGGAATATAGACACACCATATCTTAGTTAAGTTTCCAAATAATAGAAACAGTACACATCATTACTTCATTACTGGACGCAATAATTCTCAGGTTTTGTCACAAAGAGAAGGGTATTAGATTAAACGCTTTGATAAAATTTCTCCAAAAGGTCTAAACGACAAAATTGACATGAGTTGTTTCATATAAAGAAACACATGCACCACAAAGTGTTACACATCATATTATTTAATGACATAAGTAGTCAAGTATTACATCCACAATATAAAATTGGGTATTCCACATACACATTTCGTATTATTCTATATCCACTAGGTGACGTTGGTCATCACTTCTGTTTTTATTCCTATTTTCATTGTTTTCAGGTTTTTCCCAGACTCCAGTGAACAGCAAGCCATTCTGGATATATTTACAACCTAATGAAGCACTATAACATGTCATATTGAAAAAGTATCACTGTTCCGCAGTTATTTTATTTATTTTTTGTATAAAGTCTCTTATACTATGGGTAGCTACTTTTCGGTGTTTACAGCAGAGGTTTCTTTGAGGTTTAACACATTTACATATGGCTATCTCGGTTGAGTACTCAGAAGCTAACATGTTTAGTCCTGTTTCGATGACTATTGAGGAAAACGCTGTCTTCTTGAGGTTTAAATACGAGGAGTTTGTAATGGGATTTGAAACGTCACTTGGAAATATGGATACTGCCTGTATGAATATACTGACACAGGTGTGTGAGATTTTAAATGGGCTATTTTATGATAGACAATATAGTCTGTATCATAGGTATTCGTTCTGATTGCATCTTTGTCATTATTATTGGTTTTGCAGTGAGGCTTAGCGAAGGGTTGTAAAGTTGGCATATTAAACATACAGGGGTCTTTCGGCAAGTACGTAGGTCACAGCATTATTGATTTTGTTGAGTTTAGAGCTACATACAGTTTTCCGATTTTTCAAGGAGAAATGTGATTAACAGCATCTTTTTATAGTTTACTTTGAGCTTTGCACACCAGGCTATGTCCACAGCACATAAAAATTAGTAAGTAATTTGGACCATTTTTGTCTGATTTCTGTTGACGATTTTGGCATACTTGCGTGAATGGCATCAATTTAAAGAGAACTTATTTGGGACCGATTGGGATTTAGTCATATTATTTGCAAAAGATTTACCTCTTTCTTCTTCTTTTTAACACACGGTGGCTGGCATGGCTTTTTGATTCCTTCTCATTCAAAACTTTCTCACAGCCGTTTTTCCTCCACCTTGTCACCCCTTGACACAACTATACACTGCAGGTTCTCATTGAATTTTATATGTTGAACAAGTCACAAATTTGTGGCTAGGTAACAACTGAAAATGCATGGTTTATACTTGACACAATGAATATGTATAGGGTTTTGTTGCTGAGATAAATTCCAATTTGTGCATTATTGTTCTTTTTCTTTTAGTTATTCAGAAGATCCCCTGAAGAAGGGAGTGAATCCCCAAATGCATTGGGCAGATCACTCTTTGAATAGTCAGTCAAAGTCAAAGTACTTTATTTTGGTAAGATACCATAAAAAGGCCATACATGCACATAAACATAACACTATAATAAAAGATAAAACAAATAAAACCTTGTATTAAAAATTACATACAAATAGTTCCTGCAAATATTAAAAACATCGGACTATTACACCGAAATGTCAGTATGTAAAATATGTAAAATTGTGTAAAAAGTATGACACCTCTTAAAAAGTAGCCCTTAGTACAAAATATGAGCCTCCAGCTTTAGTATTGCACATCTCTTGTACCACATAGATTGAAGAAATCTTGCTGTGGCAAAAACTATCAGGGGGGAAGTGTCGTATTTAAGAATCCTGAAGACCTCCCTGTAATCCCTAAAGCCCCTAGCCCTACATAGCTGCAGAATCCATTTCTCCCTAGCCCTAGCGTAAGTGGGGCAAAATAGCAGAACGTGCATATCTGTCTCACTGCCACTCGAACACCCCAGGCAGGTACTTGCCGTTGAGGGGGCATTCCACCATTTGTGCATTACCGCCCTCAATGGTAGTGCGCTGTGTCTGAACTGGGTGTAAAGTTTCTTAGCCAAGAAGGGCTGGATATCATCCAAAAAGACTTCAAAGCCTGGGAAAAGCCTTGATGTTCAGAAAAGTGTCCGTTAGCCTGCCCATCAAGGGGTTACTTGTTGTAGACTCCGTGCAATACCTCCTAAGAGCTAAATTCAGTAGTTTTTTAGAAAGCAAAGGACAGGAATCTTGGGGAAACGACCACAAGTCTCCTCTGCCTAGAACCTGGCAGAGTTGCTTGATATAATTCAACCATGGTATTTTCCCTGTGTTCCCCCTCTGCAGAATGTCTCTCAGGTCATCCCTATAGCTCGAGAGCTCAGGAGTCGGCCAAAGACGCATCCAATACAATAGAGGACGATTTGCTGCGATCTCCTGGATTCGTACCAGGCCCAGGTCAAGCCTCAGAGGAATCAAGGGCGAGGTCACAGGGAGACGGAGCAAGCGCCTTATAAAACTGTTTTCCGTGAGCATCTAAGGGGCAGCTAATGTATGGCCCCATAGCTCTACGCCATAGAGTGCGCCCCCTCTTGCTTGGGCCTTATACATCTCTAGAGGCGGGCTCAGGACTTTCAATGAGGTGTCATTAAAAACTTTTAAAATACCACCCGAAGTTTGCACCAGCTTTAGTTTGGCCCTGGCCTTATGGGAACCCCAGTCCATCTTGTCATTTAGTGTGACCTCCAGGTACTCAAAGGTGGACACACGGTCCAACACTATACCATTCATGTGCGGGCGGGGGCATTTGGCCGATTTATAATTAAAGACCATGAACTTTGTTTTCGAGATATTGATCTCCAGATTTCTCAGATGACAAAAGGAGCAGAATGCCTCTAATGTGCGCTGTATACCCCCTGACGATTTTGACACCAGGAGAGTATCATCGGCAAACAGTAGGGCCGGTATCCGTCGCCCCGCTAAACTAGGAGAATCCAGATCTTTTGCTCCCGAGAGATGGTCCATTAGCCCATTAAGAAAGAGGGAGAAGAGGGTGGGGGCCAAAACAAACCCCTGCCTTACTCCCCTCTATACCGGGAAGGGGGCCGACAGCTCCCCATTCCTCCCATACCTCACCCTAGCATGTGTGCCCTGGTGCAGTCATTTAAATAGGTGGCACAAGTAAGGGGGGCACCCATCACCAGTAGTAAGGCCCACAACTTGTCCCTATGGACCAGGTCAAATGCGGACCAAAGGTCCACAAAGATCAAAATCAAACTACCCGCCTCAATAGTGACCTTCTTCCAGTAGACCAACTGTAATCTAAACAGTTGGTCTATGGTAGAAACCTTTGCTCGGAAGCCCGCCTGAAGGGAGGTTAGGATGTGTTGGTCATCCATCCAACTCTGCATCCTTGATAACAAAAGGCGGGCGAAGATTTTCTGGAGGACATCGATCAAACTTATGGGGCGGTAGTTAGCCGGGTCGAGGGGGGAAGCTTTCTTGTGAATGGGGATTATTTCGGCTCCCAATCAGGTTTCAGGGATCTCCAAACCCTGCAGGATAGCGTTAAAATAAGCACAGATGTAAGGAGCCCATACCTTTTGTTCACTACAGTAGAGGTCACCGGGGATCCTGTCCAGGGCCGGTGCTTTTCCTAATTTCAGGCTACCAAGGGCCACCCGCACTTCATAGACAGAGCAAGGCGGGCAGACCGAGGCCAAGGCTTCCAGGAGAGGCAATTCTGTAGGGCGGTTTTGCAATATGGCCTCCTAGTAGTGATCACTATGGCCAGATGAGTACAGGGGCTTAAAATGATCTAGCCACGCGTCTTCACTCAGATTAGGGATGATGGCTGACTTCCCCTCGGCTGACCCGAATCGCACAAGGTTCCAGAATGACCTGAAATCTCGGGCTCCCAATGCTACTCGGATATTGTCCCACCTGGCTGCTTCGAAACTCAGCTGTAGCCTCCCTAATAAAAGTTTGATATACACCTCCCTTGCCATTCTAATGGTGGAGAATAAGCCCGATTTGACCTCCCTGATCAAGCACCTCTTTGCGTAACTACATTCTTTAATAAACCAGTGGTCCTGCCTCTTTGTCCCACCACTCCTGACATCTGAAGAGTAGAAATAGCGGGCCAGCGAGCCAAAAAGGTTATTATGTATATCTTGGAGCCCCTGGGAGTGGGAGGGGAGAGGTTCGCAACCTGCGCCCAGGAGGTTAGAGAGCTCCGTGAGAGAGCTTACAACGAGTTGATATAGTTCTGCCAGCCTCTCAGGAGCCAGTGCAATCCTCTCCCATCTAACTCTTCTCCCTCCCGCAGCTATGACTAGGTTACAGTCAATAGTCGTTTCCTCACGTCCTGAATCACGGTGACAACCAAGGGGAACAAACAGTTCTAATGACAATAAATTGTGATCGCTGTCAACCCTTAGGATCACAGAGAAGGATCTGAGGCAAGCCCAGAACTCTACATTCACCAATATGTAATCTATGGTAGAGCTGCCCCCCGGTCTGTTAAATGTACTGTTTCCTGGAACATCTGGGGCCAGTCTACCATTACAAGCCCTTAATGAATATAAAAAGAACAACTTGTTAATCGCAAGGGCCAGTGGCGGTATGCGCTTTTCTGGGTACATGGTGCACTCGGGAATGAACCAACTTTCGTCTTCTTCCATTGATATAGAGGGAATCCCCGAAAGTGGCTCAAAATGGCAGTTAAGGTCTGCGCCAATAATTTTATGAGCACCCGGGGGAAGAGTTTGTAAAATAGTCTCCAGTGCTTCCAAGGTTGATAGGCCCAGCTGGAGCGGATGAGGGCGCAGATATATGTTAATCACTGCCAGCATAGGCCCCTTATTAAAATTCAATATAACACAGAGAATGTCCGGGCAGTGGGAATCTACTACCCTAACCGTACATCCCAGATGGACAGCAACCCAAATGCATAACCCCCCTGAAGGTCTGCCCCTCAAGCCCTGTACTGCTGGGATATGGAAGGACGCATATTCCTCCTTGACCAGAGGCGACAGCATCCAAGTCTCTTGAAAGAGACATAGATCATAGCACTCCATCAACTCTCCCCACTCCGGGTTTGCCAGCTTTCTCTCGAGTCCTGCTACATGCCAAGAGCCTATAAGTGGAAAATGGGTTGAGGCAGGAACCGCGAGGTCCGCCGGTAGTAAAGGCTCGGTAGAGCAGGAAGGTTTAGAATATAAATAATTACCCACTTCCTCCACAGAACTAACTATCCTCAGAGTAAAAGAGGGCGGGAAAGTAATGAAATCTGTCCCTTCCAGGCTAAATCTCTCGCCTGAAACGCCCTTCTCTCTGCTAGAACTCCCCCCACCTTCACACCCCATGTGGGCCAAAGCAGATCCTGCAGGGGAGCAAATTGATAACGGCCAATCTATGTTGCTTAGGGCAGAGAATCTATTACCCACGGTGATGTTATATTCATGATCATAACCAGCAAGAGAGGGGCGGAATGGATCGTATCCCCCAAAAGCTGGGGGCTGGGAATAGAAATACCCCAAATGGACGGTGTTGATGGAGTTCACATGGAAAAACCCTCCATTATGTAAAACATGTTCAACAGCCCTTGGGTCCCTAAAATTCACAATCACATAGTCACCACTAGTGTCCTTAGGTCTCGTCCCCAACCAACTTACTTTACCTGCAAACATAATTTCCACCTGCCCGGCATCCATTAAAGGTCTGTGCCTACTTAACCAGAAGATAACTTTGTTCTTCAGTTCTGGAAAAGTTTCCCTTGTATCTCCTGGGAGGGCAGGGACGCCTGTAAGCACCACCACATAGGGCGAGGCTTCCGGCGGAAGCTGGGGTAGAGGAGTATATTTAGAAGAGCCCAGCGTGTTGGTATTTACTAACGGGCACTCTAAGAGTCCGGTTGGTTTTGGCAGCCCTGGTGGTTCCTGTACTTTACATCCCGGGACAGATGGAGACACAATGGGGCGACCAGTAGGACTTGGGCCACTAGTGGTTGGTGTGGGAGTCGTGATTTTAGGAGGGATCAGTGCAGAGGTAGGGGGATTAGGGCAAAGACTATTGGCCAGAGACTGGGCATTCTCAGCCACATTGATGGATCCTTTAGCCTGTGCCGAGATGGTATTCCCCGAAGCGGTGGCTGTCTGTGCTTTCCCTGCACCTTTACTATTTATCAAAGAGACCAGTCTGTCAATTTTAGAGGACAAAGATTTAAAATGGGTATTGATGACCAGTTCCATATGGGCCTGGAGATCAAACAAAAGGTCAGTAGTCCAGCGAGAAGGACCGGAGAAAGCGCGAGGACCGGGATTAATGTCATGAAAACCCTGCTCGGAATCTCTATAAGCAGGAGTAGGTACTAGAGCCTTAGTGGGTTTCCCCTTTTTCTTGGATTTTTTCGGTTTGGCACCACGCACATGCTCGTGGGGTGGGGCCCGGGGCGTGGAAGAGGAAAGTCGGGGTTGCACACTCTCAATTACAAAATCTAAGTCAGACACAATCTGCGCACCGGGTAGGTCTGAAAATGAGGGCATAAGGGAGGTCATACAATCCTTCGGGAAGGCTGTGGTCGCGGAGCAGTCTTCCAAAAGAGTAGAGGAGGGCATAGCAGGGGTAATCGAAAGACTCCTTTCCATATTTTCTATAGCGTTAGCCACAACCCCTATTGTTTTTTGGAGCATTTTGTCAATAGCCGTAAGGCTAGGTAGGGGTTGTGTAGAAGCCGCTAAAAGCCTGGTTGTAGGGCGATGGATAATCGACTTATCTCCCTTGCCCATACTGCTGCCCTCAGCCACTTGCAACCAATTGGGGGGTAAAATAAATACCTAAAATACCTAAAATGCAAAATTACACCAGAAACAGGAACACAATAAACTACAACAATACAACAAAAAAATGTGCGAGTAAAATATTTAAACAACAGTTAATGCTGTTAGTCACTGTGAGGAGGAGGACCCGGCCCTTAGGAGTAACGCACTAGACACTCCTTCCGTGTGGACACCTTACCAGTATGAGGACGAAAACCATCTGGAAACCGTCTCACTAACCCGCCATTCTGCCCTCCTCCCACAGCCTTCCCGGCGTGACCCGGAAGAACAACAAACTTGGACGGGAGGAGTTCCCGTCCCGATGAACCAATCAGGTCTCTCCAAACTTCCGTCCGTCCCACTAGAAATACAGGACGGAAACTCCTTGGCCCTGTCGACGACGAAGAAACCGGAAGAAGACGCCGACCAGACCTGGAACGAGTGTGCCGAGAACGCCGACATCGAAGAAGACGTCGATCCCGGTACCGAGGACGAAACCTGGACAGACGAGTGGTGGATCCCGGAGGACGTACGAGCCGCCACGACTCAGGAGAGTTGTGGCTCCTAGTGGTACGTGACGGGACAAGGGCTTAGGGAAGGGGTGGGGGTGTAGCAAACGGGACGGGCGGGCACGGGGTAGAACAAAACTCCCCTGCGCTCTTCCTTACACTTCCCCAACCTACCTTCCTTGATAAACGGCTGTAAAACACCACCGTAGTCCGATTGCGAACCCCACCTGAAACCTTGTTTTCCGTATTCCCCTTGTTTAAGTTCTTGATAATACCCTCACGACCCCGTCCCTCCTTCACTGCCTTGGTTATGGTGACGGACATTTCGTGGAAAGTACAGCACCTCTAAAGCCACTCTTTTTTTTGTTTGAGGTAACTCCGGAACCGGGTGACGCCCTGAAACCCGTAATAGGTTTCCAACGAAAGACCAAGCCTCCACAAGCTTAAAAGGAATCCTGACACTTTGATCACCGGATGTTCTGAGGACTTTGCTATCTTTGACCACAATTCCACTCCTTGTTTTGCCTTACTTACTTTTAAATAAAACTTCAATATTAACCCTATCCGGCCTCCCCGCTTCTGCTTCCGACCATCCCTCCGACAGTCACTTTGACTGCATATTATAGAAGAACATTAAAACAAGGTAACAAGCACCACCTAGCACGAAATCCTGCGGGGGCCGGGTCAAGCGCAGGAAAAGCTGGTGATTGTAGTCTCCCCCCTCGGCGACCGCGCACAGGTGTCAGAGTGCAGCGGTGGTGGGGGAGACCTGGGGGGACTGATAGATGACTGGTCGTCCCCCTCCTGCAGCCTCAGCTTCGCGGGTGGATGGGGGAAATCCAGCGGCAAATCATGGGTCAGGGTGTGAGCAGGCAAAGTCAAAGTCCAAAATGAAATGTAAGTCTTATTTTCCAGACAATGAAGAAGTGCAGGGGGAAAGTAAAAGGTTGTCACTTTACAAAAATCTTTTAACAAGCAGTGCACCTTGCCACAAACATAGTTATATCAGCAGTAAGTGTTGTCTTACAGTTTGGCGGCCCCACACACTCACTGACATCTTTTATTTTTAAAACGCCCGTGTAATCACCAAAAGAAAAAACCACGGCACTCGGAGCAAAACGTCCAGAAGCGTTCACTTCACAAGCTGCTCACTGGCACAAATATCTCCTTTTCAATGAGCCTCAATCCCCAAAAAAGCCTGCTGTTAGAGCTGCAGCAGTCACTGCTCGCAAATTCAGCAAATTCGACCCGCAGCTCCAAACCAGGTGCACCGCCTTCAAGAAACGCCAACTGCCGCTATTGCCGTCCACTGGTGTACGCTGCTGTCTTGCCGCCAATCCGCTCCCGCTCCCGATGGGGGCTCCTTTGAGACACAGAGTCCTTCACGACTCCCAAACCCGCTCTCCAAGAGTCTAGATCAGCACCAAAATGTTCGGCACTCTGCCGCCCAGCTCCCACCACATATCCGCGATAAGAATGGAGAAAAGATACAGGAATCATTAGCGGGAAAGAAAGAAAGCGCCCGCGCTTCCCCGTAGGAACAAACAGTCACACTCTTTGAATAGAGCATCACACAAGAAAAGATTGTTGTTATTATAATCTTTCTTTTTTTCTTTTTCCAAACAATGTAAATGATATTATATGTTCAGGAGATACAGGAGTGGTCTCTGTATTAGAATAGGGACTGGACATGATGATTTTCTAAATAAGCTTGATTTATTTTGTTTGAAGTGAATAATACATTCTTAATGCTGTGCTCTCTGAGTCCTGGAAAATGAGAAATTATTGGCCAAAATAGAATGAACAACAGTTGGACCATATTCTTGAACTCCTAAGGTCACAGAAAGATCTCCTGAGGGCTCAGAATGATTTCCATAGGGCCCAAAATGATCTTCTGGTGCATCACTTAGGTGTCCATACTTTACATTCTGGGGTGGTGCCAAATGGCTTCAGAGCACTGCTTGCAGTAGTGTTTAGTTTAGTTGCCACTTTTCATTGTCAAACACCATCTGCTGCAAGCTCTGTTGAGAAATGTCTACAACTGGCCGCTCCAGCGAAAGTGGGACACTGTTACACATGGAGCCACCAGTCAATGCCCGCTCCCTACCCCTGTTGACACTCAGGCCCTTCAGTGGCCCTTAGGAAGGGTCCTTCATCTAGCCCAGTGAAGGGGAGCACTCGAAGACACACCGTCAAGAGGCACAAAAATTGATGTCCCAATGTGTGCGTCTGGACTGTTCGCCTTATCCATCATATGTTGAGACATTTCCACTTCACACATGGACTGTTGTGTGGAAAAGAACTCTAAGCAATTGTTGGTTTATCTTTAATTTCTCAAACAACATACAAATTAACTGATTTTCAAAGAATGTGAAATGTGATTCTGTGTTAATTTTTTTAGAAATAAAATTAAAAAATAAGTAAACATATTGCATGTTTTGAACTTCTTCACATAAATGTATTTAAATTTTACATTGAGGTGTTTTGAAAACATACACATTAATTGTAAAAATACAAAAATACAAGCATTTTATACATTTTTATTTGATACACACAATACACATTTCATCATACCTCACAAATGTAAGGGGCTGTCATATCAGTATACACAACTACATCTATAGTGGTTTGTTGCATTTTCTGCCTAATTCAAAAGTTTATTTCAATTACAATTTATTAAGGCTTTATTTCGACCGCACTGATCATAAAAGGCAATAAATAAGTAAAATCACTACAATAGTTCAAACTTGAACTCCAGTAATTAACAAGTCTGTACATAACATGAGTGACAAACCATTATAAAAAACAAGCAAGTTTATGTTTCAATAAAATAAACTATACAAACTTTATTTATTTGAAAAAGTTCAAAAGTTAATAAAAATTAAGGACAATTCATCTGAAATCCTAGACCTGTGTGTCCCAGTACTAAGAGATATAATACATAACAATGCGGGAGATGCTAAGTAGAAGGCTGTGCCTAATATGGTCACTGTCGCAGTCTACTTGCTTTAAATCTTATGCCAAAAGTTTATTATAACCAAAAGGCAAGCAAAGGAGAAGTTTACACCATTTGTCTAAATAGAAACCATGCACAGAAGCCACAATATTAGGAAGTATGCAACTCACAAATATGTATTATGCGGTATAATGAAAGACAAATTACTTTACAATGCAATGTATGTAATTAATCCACTTATTGTGAAGATATAAAGTCTGTGTTACATTTTGTTAGCAACAGCTTCACCACATTCATTAACAACAAAAATAGGAGTCTTCAGCAACAATTTTGGATGTCCTCATATTTTAAGCATTTATTAAGCTCAGACGCTGTCATAACCTATACCAAAGTTCAACTGATATGCTAATGATGACCTCATCAAGTACAAGTTATAGACTTGGACACACATAAAATGTATCAGATACCTTACATGAAACACAGTTACATTGGCATTACTCCATGACTGTGAAGGGATGCACCGATATACTTTTCTAAAACATTTCACCAATGTTCAGAGAACTTGCACTGTAGATCTCTCCATCTTCAGTATTTGCGCAAGTAGTCAAAGTATCCACCAATGACTTGCTAGAAGCCCAGCAAATTCTTGTTTTAATCTTTTGTTTTGCAATATTAAGTAGCTTAACATGCACACCTGATTACATTACATAAGGTCATATCTTTTCTTTTAGCCACAGGGTGATTAGGTGATATGTCCAGAATCACAGGATGTTGAACCAATACCGGAATTTGAACCTGGTTCTCTAGTTCCCCAAGTCAGCATCTCTGGCTGATAGGCCACATCTCCCCAGTTGACAGAATGACATGATCTAGGAAGGAGAAGGTACAATTATTTATATGTCTGTGACTAACTCTTACATATTTGATTCAAATAACCAACTTTTTTGAGAATCAAACATCAAGAACCTTAACAAAGAAAATCTTGCATAGCATGCTCATCATATGTTAGATTAAATACTATTGTGTTATGATTCCCAATGTACCCCAATATAGGACTGGGTAGTCTCCTAACCTTTTACCTACTTTTACCCTGCCATTGTACCTCATAACAGTTTTGGTGCTTACCTTTTCCTAGTTAGGTGCTGCATAAATGTCATGAGGTTTTCTCCGAAATCTAGACTCATTTATTATGCAGGAGGATTCTCAGCATCACAGTAGGATTACCATCATCCTTGGCCGACATGACACAGCAAGGTAACTTTTGGGTATATAAGCACCACATCTTCGCTGGGCCAGGCAGAGGAGAAAGACTTCCATGCTGACATGAGACACTGAGGTCCCTGCACGCAGATATCCCAACACGCAGTGGTCTGACATCCCTCGCGTGGTGTCCAACTCAAGACCAAGACGGGATGCTTCATTCTCTCACATCAGGTATGTGGTGTTGGCTCCTTCCTAGAGTGATTCTTGGCTGTACACCTACATACATGCTAGGTACATTTAGGTACATCTAGTCAGGGTTAGCATCGTAGGAGTGTGCATTACTACTGTCATGTACTTATATGCCTGCATATGTTAACTGTTTGATCACTATGGCAGAATTCAACCATCTATTTACTCTGTAAGTGCTCATGATCGTATATATCTATTTCTGTTTTATGGTTGTTGCAGCAAACGTATTTTACACTAGAATGACTCTGGTTCAATAAATTCTTATTGAAAATGTCCCCATTGTTTATTCTGCGTATCTCTCTGAGACAAAGTGAGCACGAATGTCTGAGCGAAAAGTACTGTACTGTTTCCACAATCCCTGAGAGGTCAGGGTTTTCATTTATTTATTTAATTATTTTGTAAATCCTCATTCACCTCGGACCACTATAACCAAACCTGCCGCCTGTACCAAACATGTCTTTGAAGCAGGCGTGGAATTTTGCCCCCCTGTGGGTACATCTGCGTACTTGCTTTTTTCCTCTTAGTCTGGGTTCCTATCGTCGAGATGACTGAGGCCAGCCAATCAGAGTGTAGGGGAGACAAGCATTCCACCCATTTTCTGCATATTTCCCTCCTGGCTAATAGTATGGCATAGAAAAGGAAGGCCCTTGCTGGGCCTGTGACTTAGTTGCAGATTCCAAAAATTATCATTGAGAGGCTCAATTTGATTTGGAAGCCAAGGATGACCGAGTTAGCTTCACCGACTTTTACCCAAAAATCAAAGATAGCCGGGCATTCCTGAAACATGTGTATATCCGATATTTTCTCCAGGCCACATTTCTTGCATCTGACAGGAGGTCCTGTCATCATCCTTGATAACCTTTGGGGAGTTAGGTAAGCCCTGTGAATTGTGAACAGATGATTCCTCCTTAACATGCTGGTCTAACTGTGGGGAACAGAATGCCTAATGATGTTTGCCAGAGTTGTTCCCCGGGCTCTCCCTGCAAACAAGCTGTACCGACCGGATTTTCGGACAAGATGGAATCAGCTCCTAGGAGCCCCTCTAACCCAATCGGAACGTAATCACCTCCCTCCTTAGAACATATTTACAATGGGTATAGATATAGGTATGTACATCTCGTACCTAAGGATGGGGAAAATAGCAATAAACATGCATACGCTTTCTACAATATCCTATTCATACCAGCTAGTCTCGCGGCCACTTAGGCCCAGACTAATCTACCCTGGGGCAGGTCTGATTATGTACCCTTACACACTGATCTCTCTCAGTGCTCACTCGACACGCAATCCGGCGTGCCTACACTCGGGCCTGCGGTCCCAGTGCTCTCATTTACTTATCCGGTCCACAATCCGGCGGACCTCCACACCGTGTCCCCCCGGTGCTCTCATTCACTTACAACACGATCCACAATCCGGCGGATCTCCACACCGTGTTCCCCCGGTGCTCTCATTAACGCCGCGCACCAACGACGATCACTTTCCTATGCACACCTATGGAAGAAATCTCTCATTGTCTACTCAGGATAAAACTACGATAATAGAAATTAGTACAGCTTTCCAAATTGAAATATGTACCTTCTGCTCTTGGCATCAAACGTTCCCTCTCTCCCTCATTGCTCAGTCACTTCTTACCTGATCGGGATTCGCATCCGTTCATGCAAACAATGTCTGACTAGAAGACCAGGTTACCCTGATTGAACAAGAATACAAGGCACATGTCTGTTCACTAAGAACTGGGGTATTTTTATTACAATAATTATAAACACAATACTATACGATAGCATATATATATATATATATTCTGCAAAGAAAAGTAAAAGGTTAGAATGTGCACTCTATAAGGGAAAGGGCGGAGGTCACCTTATTAATGTGAAGTCGGGGTTCGGCAGTCATCTAGGTTCCCTTCTCGTCTGTGTCTTGGCTCGTCTCGGAATCACACCTTAGCAGTCACGAGTACACGTCTGCACCGCTATGCTCGATCTCCTCTGCTTCCCTCCAAGTCACTGGAACCTCTCTCATTATTAGCTGCTGTCTCTCTCGGTCTCTGATCGCTCTGCGCTACTTCTCCTTCTCCTTCAGTCTTTCTCAGAGAGTCTCAGTTTCATGATCTTTCTCGGACTTCAAAATGGCGACTGTCTGCCTGGAAATAATTAATGGCATAGATGCTAACGGCTAGCTGCCACCTACGGACTGACTGACTCATTGCCTAACACTTTCGCTAATATCGAAGCCTGTCCCTTCATGGAAAGTTACGGCCAGTAACCTGCCGCCCACCAAATTCTTGTACCTCCCCGTACCAAGGACACGTTCCCAGCCGGCCGGCCTGAAGTTGTGTCTTCGGAGTGGAGAAAAATACAGTCTTTCGATAACGGCCAGCCTGAGCCGGTTCTCTCCAAGCGAACAACACCTCGAAACTAAAACATTACACTTCACCTAGAAAGCCTCTCAAGCTGCCAGGCAGAAAGCAAAATGGAGTCTGTCCCGTTTGAGGCCTACAAGGCCCGAAATAAGCATAACTCCATAGAAGGTATACTAACACTCTTGCAAAAGGACGGATCATCACTAATACTAATGAATCTATCCCCTAACTTAAAAAGCCCTGATCTAAAGAAAAGGGTACGAAAATGCACTACTGTGTCTCATGGATAAGTCCTGTTTATAGTCCTAATCCCTGTACTAAAAGGGTAATAGGCTGGAGTCATCTTCCATCATTCTCCCTCCAAAGAGGGCCGAAAAAGTCGGTCATTACACAAGCGCTCCACACTTCCTCTGCAAGTCTGAAGCCCCCATCTATTACTGCTTCAATGTTCCAATACCACATGGAGACCTCTTTTTCCCCCTTAGTTTTCCCTACAGTTGTTCCTCTAAAATGTTTCCTATACCTATAGGTGATTTCAGGTTTTGGAACCTAATTTTGAAGTTGGATATATTTAAATTTAGAAATGCCCCCTCCGAGATAGTGTGGAGCATTGGCCAGGGTATAAGTAATCCCTCTTGAGCTAAATCCCCCATACTCTAAGTCCAGCCTCCCTAAGTGGCTGTGCTAGTTTATCTTTTAAGCATTCCGGTGTACCGGGGGAGTCCCAGAGAGGAGCAGGGCTAGAAAAATAACTGAGGCCCGTCAGCCGTCTAATATTTGCCCATGTTCTGGCCATTGTCTGTAGCACCTTTATCCTTATCTTTTTGAAGTACTTATGCTCTCCATACTTAAACAGGACACCCTCCTGGACCAAGCCAGCACCCTTTAGTATAGCTGAGAACATTTCCCCTACCCCAGCGTGATCTGGTGTTTTTAAAAGCATCCTTGAGTGGGACAGTTGGAAGGCCAAGGCATAGTACTGCAGGTCCGGGCGGGATAGTCCCCCCTTCTCTCTCTTTCATCGCAACTTCTTCCAGGCAATTCTGGTTCCTTTATAGGCCCATATGAAGGAATTAATAGCCTGGTGAAGTTTGTCTATAGACGGCTTGCCGAAATGTAATGGAATAGCATTGAAGAAGAAGGTGATTTTGGGAAGTACTTTCATTTTAACCAGGTTTGCCTTCCCGAACATTGACAAAGGGCAGACCTGAGAGGTCAGGGTTGTCATGTTCGATAGCTGCCAGAAACTATTCACTCCTTGGTAAGAGGGGCACATGGTGGCACTGTGAGCTAGCTAGTCTACAGGCAAGCATATCCTGTTGTAGTGTCTGGAATCAGTCTGCACACCAAACCCATAGCTTATGTTGTCTAAACGCACAGATCATATATACATTTATAGGAATTACACGTAAATTGTTCTTTCATAACAAAATTATGAAATAACCGCACCTTTAAAATAATGGTGAAAAAGAACCTGAAAATGAATAATTGGATTACTTGATTAATATACAAAATTTATATTTCCATATTGGATTACAAAAAATCGCATTTTAATTTGTCACTTACCATGAGCCAAAGATGCTTGCAATTTCTCCAGGTCCTGAATGGTTCATGACTGATGGAATCCATTGTGTAAGCATTCATTGCTGTAATTTCCATCATGTTAGCTTACACATTTCTAAAGCCATTTTGTTACTTCCCTACTAACTATTAGGTATTGTATATCTCCTCCACTGTTGCGGTTCATTTTCTTTTGCTGCAGCCCACCATGGCTAAAAGAGCAGGTAGCCAGGCTCCCAACTTCACTTCTGAGGAATTGGATGACTTTACACAGGTACCCATGATTAACTGTAGCCTGCTATACATGCCAGCTGAGATTCACGTAAACTACATACATGAAGTGCACTTACATTAATAAGCTGTATGCTTTAAAAGGTTTGTGAGATACTTCGCAATCTCAAAAAAAATGTTTTAGTATTCATATTCCCCCGTTAGATGAATGTTTTAACTGTATAAAGTCCCAATTTTTGATTTACACACATGGTATTGTAAAGCAACATTTTAATTTCACCTTTTGTTCTAACAACAAATAAGCTGATTTTAATTCACTTGTTGACTTGCTGAACCATACATTATCCTTAGAAATGTGCGAAACAGTTTCCTGGGCGACCAACTAGCTTTTAAAAGTCCAAGCCAATGCCTGACCAAAACCTCAAGTATATGGCTTGAACAATATTTAGGTTCTGGATGATACATTTTTACCTGCAGTATGTCAATAATTTGTACTTAATGTACTTCACTGACATTAATGATTGCTAAGAAAACATTATATTTAACTGTTTAGACAAATTACTGTACAAACAAGGTATGCTGTATTTTTTTTAAAATGCATAAGTGAGGGCTTGCAAGACCGCCCTTTGGCATGGGCCAACCAGGCTAAGAGGAACCAAGGTGACAAAATGGTTAACATCCATGGTGTCATGTGATGTTGTAAGATAGCAGTTTTTTTAATGTCATACAGGTTTTAGGACATGGTACAACCAGAGTCAAAGGAGTTCCCGCCACTGGAATTCACCTTTCCAACTGTTAAATTAATGGTGAAAGTGCCTTTAAAGAATTCATGCTGCACTTGAATTTACCAAAAACCATAAATGTCTTCTTTAGTGGAATGTGTACTCCTTGAAACTTTGAAATCTGGACCAACGGCATAACGCAATTAAATTACTTTTAGGCACTTTTTATGCAGTGGAACGCCCCTCTGTTACATTGTTATTGAGTAACTTGGCCTGAAAACACAACAAATACACCCGAAAATATACATTAAGGCCATCACACAACATTGAGTGATGGACAAATAAAAAATACCAACACTTTTCTAAATAATACCATACAAGTAATTTCCATGACTTGCACGTTTTTTGACATGTGATTGCCTCACAGGGTAATGGATATCCAAGCCACCAAATAAATGGTGACATTGTATATCACTTACTTAGAATAAGGTGGACAGTTTTGCTGTCAAAGTAGGGATGCAGTAATGTGTCAAACAAAATACCAATCTCCACCAATGTATTTTAATACAAATTATTAATATATAAACAATATTATGTTTGTAAATTTGTGTGTTTTAAGTAAAAATACTTTGTTTTTTTTTGTTTTCTTCTCTTACTCTCTGTAGGTCAGCCCCACAACAACAAAAAAGATCTGGTGGGCCATTGCTAGGTAAGGGCACCAGCAGGGGGTCAATCGGTGAGGTATCATCCACTGCCAGAAAAGTTGGGAGTACTTTTACGGTCATAGCGCTTACCAAACTGGGAAGATCCTCTCAGCAAAAAGGGAAATGCAGCAGTCGCTGAACCCTAAGATACAGAGCATTCTAGCAATGGCCTACTCAACTTGGATGAGAAGACGATGGCCATGGAGTAGTGACAAGGAGGTAGGTGTACTCACCTTAAACAAAATCCATGTTTGTAACCCCCGTTCATGTTTTATTTTTCAATATAATGTTACATTTATAAGAGCCTCATTTAGAACCTGGTTCAGAGTTTTGCGGGTGGGTTACTCAGTCAGAGACATGATAAAAATCTCGTCCACCTTATTATAAGTGCCAGGGAAAATAATAAATTTGTGTTAAGGCAGACAGGAAATTTGTTGCTTTTGTGATGGCATAACCCATTTGCCAAATTCGAAATCATGCCAGTTATTATTAAAAGCACCATGAGATATATTTAACATTGCCTCAGATTTCATTTTTTGCTGGATAGCTATCCCATGACAAATGAGACAAATATCCTGTCCACCTTAATGCAAGTAAAATTACATATAATCAGGCCCACTGGAATCATGCAGTGATAGAAGACTAAATTACGGGGCAAGGCTGGCTAAATAATGCGGTAAGAAACACAGCAGACTTATGAGGCTTAATGAGGTATATTTTGTGATAGTATTCCTCTATTATTTGTTTCATTTTTACCTATGTTAACACAGCCGTAGTAAAGATTTCATCTCATTAGTACCACTTTAATACCCAAATACAACAATATAGTACTGGAACAAGACCAGTCCACATTTGAGAAGGGCCTTTCACTGAGCTGCAACACATTGTCACTGCTTTTTTAGTAACTTTTGATGTGTTTGAACTGGATTTATTTTGTTAACATCAGAAAATTATGAAGCAAATGATGGATTATGTGACAATTGCTTCAAATATAACAGTTTGTGAAAAATGTAACAGAATCACATAATGCCATTGGCCCTGCATATAAAGGAAGGGGGTCGATGATTCTGGTGCTGCTGGATCTATCCGCTGCCTTTGATACGGTGTCACATGAAGTGCTTCTCGTCGTCTGAGGGATGTGGGACTAGGGGGTGTGGCTCTGTCCTGGATGGAGAGTTTTCTCTCAGGCCGCTCTCAAGAAGTCAGGTTGGGCTCCCATAAGTCCATCTCTAAGGAGCTCACCAAGGGAGTGCCACAGGGCTCATGCCTAAGCCCCACATTATTTAATGTGTACATGGCCCCCCTGGCTGACTTAGTGAGATCCTTTGGGTTCACCCCGGTGTCATATGCCGACGACACCCAACTTCTGTTCCCTTTTAAAACCTTTACACCTGCACTAAAAAAATCTTTTGCAGATGGAATGAGGGCAGTGTCAGAGTGGATGGCCAAGAACTGCCTACAGTGTAATGTAGGTAAAACGGAAGTACTGTTGTTCGGGGAGGCAGTGACACTATGGTCCCCCGAATGGTGGCCCGTGGAACTGGGACCTGTTCCCAGTCCCAAACAGACCGTTAAAAACTTGGGAGTGCTATTAGACCAAGCACTAACATTAAAAGATCATGTTAACCAAGTTGCCAGCACTTGTTTCAGGGCCAATGGACTGCTGAGAAGGGTTCTTCCATACTTACCTGACAGACATAGGAAGACCTTGGTCCAGGCATTAGTCATTAGCAGATTGGACTATTGCAATGGTCTTCTCTTATCAACTAATGAAGAACAGTTTAACAAACTGCAAATAGTCCAAAAGACTGCGGCAAGATTAGTCCTCAACGCTCCACCTAGGACTCCCTCCCGCCCTCTATTGGCTAAACTACACTGGCTCCCAGTGCGGCAACGCATTAAGTTTAAAATCCTATGTACCATCCACAAATGTTTGACAGGTACGGGGCCCAAGTACCTCACAAAAGCCTTCTCACCCTATGTCCCAGGGCGTTCCCTGCGCTCCAGTAACCTCCAGCTACTACAGGTACCCAGAATAAAAAAATCTAGGCAGGGAGGTCGTTCCCTTGCTCACACTGGACCTGTCCTCTGGAACTTTTTGCCCCAGACATTGAAACAAATTACCAACCACCTAACCTTCCGAAAAACCCTTAAAACCCATCCTTTCATAAATATTTAAAAATCACTTATTTAATCCAATCAGTCACTTTTTGAACATGGACTAGCATAATCTGTATTCCTCCTACTGGCAAAAGCGCGGAGATACCCCTCCGGGGGTTGAATCAGGCGCTCTACAAGAACATAAAATAAAAAATAAAATAAATAAAGCACTCATAAATGCATTAAGGTAGATAGGATACGTGTCACAAAATAAATGTGGCACAGGGGCAATACTGTAATTGTAACTTTGTTGATAACATATCTATTACAGATGGCTTATGCCCTTTAAAATATTACCAATCTGCCCTTTGATTAAGTGGTTCTTAAGACTGTGGTGCACAGAAACAGTTCTAGATTGTGCTTATATCTAAATAAAAAGGTGACCTATGCATTTACATACACCAATAGTTTTTTTAAAATTTATATTCATACAAGTGCAAGATCAGATATGTAGAAATATGAAGGCCGATCATGACGCCACTGGCAGAAACATGGCATCAACACTATTTCAGAGGAAAAAAAGATACATTCCTGAGTTCCATTTTACCAGATTGGATAGTCCTTTAAAAATGGCAGAACAGACATACACTATTTTCCTAGAATCTAAAAACATTCATAACTTGTGAAGAATTGGCCATCCATATTTGTGAGATGTGTAAGTTGGGCCCTGTTTTAGAGTCTTACAGACAGATTACTCCATCACAAACATGATGGGTATGCCCTCGCCTTAAAATATGGAACGCAAAATATCTTTGACATGTGTGACGAAACAACTGGTCTTCTTACATCACAATCAGACCCATTATAATGTGCCATTGATAGCCTTTAATTAAGATCGATACTGTAAAATGTTTTTATGTTTGGTTCTTTATGATGTGTGTACCTTTTGTTACTTAACTCTGTAGTATGTTACTGGCGTGTCCATGTCTATTTCCAGCTCCTCCAGAGCAATCGATTGAGACATTTACCAAATATTGGGGGACCTGGAGAAGAGGCACTGAAAGTGAGAAGGTACTGTCATCGACCACGAGTCACCAAGTGTAAATGAGGGTGATGGGGCTGGCCTGGAGGCCAAAACAACATCCGAACCAAAGACCTCAAACTCATGTGCAGGCAGTGCAGAATATGTCTCTGTGTCTCCACCCAGCACTACAACTATCAGCACCCTCATTCCTGTCCCTTGGTAACAAACCAACATCCAGTCCTTTAAACCAGCTGGGGTCTCCTTTGCCCGGGTGCTTCTTACCAGTCACCATCCTGCAAGCACTGATGTCAGAGGAGGCATAGTTCTCAAGACCATCTCTGTCAGCAAATGGCATTGTTGCATGCCATTCAGGATATCAGTCAGCAACTCACACAGGAATTGACATCCTGAACGGCATGCACTCTATCCTACCTATATTACAGAGAGGTTTTCTCTCTTCTAGTGCCTAAACCGACAAAAGTACTTCTGCCACACCTGCTCGGATTCCTCCTTCTGCCCCTACTTTCCCCATTGCCATTTCATCACATACCCCCATTCAAATCCCGAACCTATTTCACAGACCACCTCAATTTCTCCTTCAGACACAACACCTCCATCCCCCTCCACCGTACTACCTGCCCACACACATCCAATTCCCCAAAACATCCTCATACGCCCAAACCCTCACCAGTGTTATCACCATTACTCACCAGAACCACCTGGCTCTGCCCCATCTAAAATAAATCTTAAAACCCCACCCATCCCAAGAAATTGGTATCCGGACTGCCATCTGCCTCAAGGATATGGAGAGCCCACTGAGGAGGACATTGCTGCAAATACTGGAAGGCATACCCAGTAGGAGGAGCCTAAAAGCAAAAAGATTTCCATAGGACAATATTTATTTTTAAACCCCCCTTTCATTTTTATTCAAAATACATTTCAGGATCCAGAGAAGTAAATATTTTTATTGAACCTTGTTGTTTATTTTAAATAAAAACTTCAAATCAAACTTTTTGAGTCTGTTGTTTACTTGAAGATATATATATATATCTATTAAAATGTTATGTTTTCCATATGTGATTACATATTCCAATACATTGCAGTAGTTACCCATTTCCAGGTCTTGAGATTTACCATGTCTTATATTGTGGGTGATGTAGGTAATTCCCTTTACCACGCATGCTAAAGGAAGTGCTAGTACTGCAATGCAAGCCTAGTGTGAGTGGCATTCAGAGTGGTAGTGTGAATGACACCTGACTCTGATAGCTTTTGTTGTTAAACGTAAGAATAGCTTGAGATATTGTGGTTCACATTTAGGGGGTCATTAGGATGGAGCATTTTCCGCATCCTCCGGGCCGGCGGAAGCCACCGCCGGCCCGGAGGATGCGGAAAATCCTCTGCGGACCCACCAGGACCCACCGCCAAATTAGGATGGCTGGTGGGTCCTGGTTTAGGTCCGCAGCTTTTTCGCCGCGGCTGGCTTACAACCGCGGCGGAAAAGCCCTAAAATGGTGAAGGTGTCTCTTAGACACCGTCAGCCAGATTAGGATGCGCTTGGGAACATGCTTTTCCACGGCGGCTTTTCCGCCGTGGAAAAGAATGTGTAACTGCACTGCAGGGGCCCATTCCGGGCCACCTAGGTGTAGTGGGGGCTGGGGGTTGCACATGGGGGGTACCTATGGTACCCCCCTGCATTTGCTTGCACAATGCAGCAGGCACCGCGCGGTGCCTGCCGCTTTGTGCACGCAAATGCGGTGCTTGCATTTTTAACATTGCTGCGGGTGCAGCTTGAAGCTCCACCCGCAGCAATGTTAAAAATAGAGGATGTGACCGCCACCCTGGCGGTCACATCCTAATCTGCACAGAGGGAACGCTGCAGCACATGCGGACGTTCCCTCATGCTCTGGGGTCGCGGACGGACTCAAGTCCGTCCGCGATCCTAATGACCCCCATAGTCCATACTCTAAATGAAGCACTAATATTTATCTTCCTTGGTGTCCCCCTGTTACACTCCTAATCGGGTAGAATAACCTTTTTCAAATTGAACTACATTCCACAATTGTTCACTGTCTCTTTATCCAGAGAGATTTATTTTTAATGGATGTTTCAGCATCAGTATGATAATTCTCACATGTGAATGTACATCATGTAATTGAAGTAAACTGCTTCATGGTATTTTATATCTAATTTCAATCATCCCAATGCATTTCGGGTCAAAGACCCTTCATCAGGGGTCTGTTTGTTCTGAAAATATAAAAAGTCAAAATCAAGCATTTGGAGCCTTCCGCCATATACAAGCGAAGTAAATTACTTCAGGTGAACTTGGGATAGAAGCAAGCGATTTGAACTGGTGCCGGTTGTGCTCAAAAAGTGGGAGAACTGCTAGATCCATGCTGTGCCATTTTCTTATAAATAAACTAATTCAGCATTGCAACGAGTGACCCGAACTATTCACAGTAAGTACCTCGTCAAAAATAAGGAAACCATGCCGATTGTGTTCAAGAGTGCAAAGCGTGCCTTTCTTAGTGTTGTGAATGAGACAGACGATAGCAAGTCTGTGCAAGTGATACATGAATCTCGAAATCCATACTGTGCTATATTCTTTTGAATAAAACATTTCGGCTTTACAAAGGTAACCCGAAGTGTTCAAAGAGTCTAACAAGTCTAAAAAGCAGGCGGTATTAGAATGAATGCCACAAGATTGTCAGCGGGGTGATTGTTTACAAAATAGAGAGACTCGAAGAGACATTTATTAACGTGCCAGTGGTAACCATGGTGAATTTGAGAACATCTACCTAGGTGATACCAAACAGGTATTACTAGATTAGCCACTATTTTATAATTGAGGTCTGTAAGAGAATTAAGGGCATTAATTAGAACGTGTACACAGAAAAACCTTGGCGTAAAACGAAAGTCAATACATACAAGTGCTGCTTACCTATTTGGTTGACGGTGCGACGCTCAAAACTGTGAAAGTCATATTTCAACTTTAACTCGGAGAGTATCGGTGCTCGGAACGCCAACTGCTTTAAAGTATACGTGTATCAAGGAATAAGTGAAATGGAGATGGGACTGTAAATGTGAGAAACGGTCGCCGTGGTGAAGAAAGGAAAACGGTGAGTGAAAGGCGGCAAGCGCCATTTTAGAAGGGTGCACCTAGTTAAGTGAATGCATAGACACAGCAATATAAATGAAATGAAATGAAATGAAAATGTGTTTTGTAAAGCGCAATTAGCTGCCCAGAGGCGTCCAAGCGCTAAAGCTAACAGTGTATAGACAACTGGGCAAGTGACAGAAACAAAAGAAGACCAAAACTATTTATTAAACAAATACGTTTCCAGGTGCTTCCTAAAAGAGGTAAGATCTGAATTGGACCTGAGAGACAGGGGTATACTGTTCCAAAGCCTAGCCGCATTCAGGGAAAAGGAACGACCTCCTGCTCTGGACCGTTTAATCTTTGGCACAATGGCACAGAAGGCATTGGTAGACCGCAGCTGTCTGCTGGGGAGTAGGGGGTGATTAAGGGACGACTAATTGCTGGACCAGTTTCCCAAAATGCCTGATGAGCAACACAGAGAGATTTAAAACTAATCCTATCCCTTACAGGGAGCCAGTGCACTTTTCTTAGTCCAGGTCTAACAGAGGTCCTACTGGGGATTTGAAGCAGGGTCCGAGCCGCACAGTTTTGGATCACTTGTAGCTTCCTCAGTGTAAAGTCTGGAGCTCCAAGATAGAGTGCATTTCCAAAGTCTAATCTGGAGAGAATCAATCCTTGAACAACAATTTGTTAGGCCTCAAATGGTAGCAAGGGAAGAATCTTCCTCAGCATTCTAATGAGGCCAAAACAAGTGGCAGATAGCACGACAGCTTGATGGTCAAACGTCAAGGACTTGTCCAACGAGACACCCAAGCTCTTGATAGCATCCTTGGGGACTGGAGGGGGACCCAGACAAGCTGGCCAGATCTGGTCGACCGCAGATGGAGCAGAACGACCCAATAGCATGACCTCTGTCTTGTCCCCATTAAGTTTGAGACAAGACAGGGTCATCCAGCTGCTGACTTCGTTGAGGCAGCCCACCAGATCCATCTTGCTCGCAGGGTCTTCAGCCCGCGTCAAAGAGACCACCATTTGGGTATCGTCCGCATAAACAATGTATCGACAATTGTGCTTCATTACTATACACTGTGAATGATAAACAATGTTCAACTATTATATATGCGGTAAGTACCCAGATAAAATCATCACAAAAAACACTATATTTAACTTGGTCATTGAGCCCTTTTGGCTGACAAGTGTCCAATTTTTTTATCCATATCAATTCCTTCTGCAGTAGGCTATTTTTTGTCCACTCCTTCTAGTATAGGGACTGTTTCGAGAACCATAAATCGTAATTGACTAATGTTATGTCTTTGATTATTAAAGTGCACTGCTATAGGTGACTTGTCTGATTTAGTTCTAATGTTGATCTTGTGTTCCGTCAATCTCACTTTAATTTCACTGTTTTTCCTACGTATGTTAGTCCGCAGGGACACTTCAAAAGATATATGAGATTTTTAGAATCACATGTTGCTATAGTTCAAAGTTGAATCGGTGTGCCCTTAGTAGGATGCGGAATGTTTGTGCCTTTAATGATGTAATTGCAGTGTCCGCAATTCAGACAGGGAATTGTTTCTTTGTAAATCATTTTTTCTTGGATCTGAGATTTAAACAGGATTTCCTTTAAGTTTTTAGTGAGTTGGTACGCAAATAGGGGTTGTGAATTGAAAATCCCATAAAAATCACTCTCATTTTGTACTATTGGCCAATATTTTTACAAAATATTTTTGATTTGGTAACTTCTCGTAGAATATTTGGATACGAAAACAGGTCTGTTTCTGGTTTCAAATTTTTTTCTGACTGGTCGGCAGTTGTTTCCTATCAATGTTCTCGTCTTTTTTTATGGCACTTTCTAACACTGAAGTGGGATATTTCCTTTCCTTGAGTTTTGTGATCATCCTGTTTTATCTCTTTAAAAATGTCATTATTGGATGAGATTCTTTTGGCTCTAAGAATCTGTGAGTACGGCAGGTTTTTTTTCCCAAAACATTTGATGACAGCTATTGAAGTGCAAAGTGTTGTTCCTGTCGCTATTTTTTTGTTAAAGATATCTGTTGTAACTTTTTTGCCATTTCTGATGATAAGTACATCCAGGAATGGTATTTGGTTCTGATCAAAATTGTGTGTAAATTTGATCAGATCGTCAATGGTATTCAAAAAATCTAAGAACTGTAAGAGGTCAGATGTTTCTCCTTTCCATATCATGAAGATGTCATCGATGTATCTCCAGTACTTTAGTCTGTTGTTCCAATTTGAATTAGATAAAATGTCATCCATTTCTAATCTATATATATAGAGGTTTGCGTAGCAAGGGGCTGCGCAATTGCCCATGGATGCACTGGACAGTTGCTGGTAGTACTCATCGTTCCAACTGAAGTAGCTGTGAAGAAATGTGAATTGCAATAATTCTAAACAAAAATACTTTCAAGTTCTCTTCTATAGGATGGTTTAGCAAGAAAGACACCCCGAAGGATGTCATGTTTCATCATCGGGCGTTTGCTCCTCATCAGGCCGGTGCTGCAATGCCCCATGGATCCCCTGAATTGTCACTTTAGCGGAGATTTATTAAGAGAACTGCCATCAGATGCATGCATGTTTTATGGGGTATGTTAGGGCAACAAGAGGCAATACTTGTTCCTCCCTCTCACTAGTGGTCCCTAAATACCTAGGATACTCCTTGTCTCCTGTTTCTCTGTCTCTTTGCCTTCCTCTGAATGAGTGGGTGACACGTTGCACCCCTCTTCCGGAACAGTGTCCCCTTTGTTTTGATTAGACTTTCGTGTTAGGAGCACAGACGCTGGACTACAACTGGCTCCTGGTCCCCCCTCTTTTTAGCTTTTGTTGATACATTTCTTGGGCTAGCCACAGTGAGCACCCCACTTCGTGACTTAACGAAGCAAGGTCAGAAATTTCTCTGGACCGATGAATGTGACAAGGCGTTTGAGGCCATCAGAGACGCAGACACAGCAGTTGATCATCTCGCATACTTCAACTCTTCGCTATGCACCGAGCCAGCCCAGTGGGACTAGGAGCTATCCTAGTGTAACGCACACCCGGAAGAGTCTCACCCAGGCAAGTTGTTGTGTATGCAAGCAAGAGTCTATCGGAAATTGAGAGGGCATACTGGCAACCTGAGAAGGAAAGTTTGGCAGTGGAATGGCTGTGTGAACACTACCACATGTTCATATACGAGAAGCACTTCACCATTGTAACTGACCACCAAGCACTAGTAACAATGTACGGAAACCCTAATGTAAAAATACCACAGCGCATAGAAAGGTGGGCAAGACAACTGATGGACTATGACTTCAAGATAGTCCATAAACCTGGAAAGGAACACAACCTAGACTACTACATGTCACGACATCCGTTGCCACGAATACCTGAGGTCACCTCCATGGCTAAAGAGTACTTAAACTTCTTGTGAAGACAAAACACCCCAGCTCCAATAACACTGATGGAGCTTGAGCGAGAGACAGCAAGTGATGCCACTCTACAAGCAGTAAAAATAACAAGACAGAAACGGTGGAGACATGTGACCAACAACAGCAGCCCCATGGGGGAAGGAGTAAGAAGAGAGGAAGTGTTAGCATTTAAACAGATACAAGAAGAGCTGTCAGAAACAGAAAAAGGAGTACTACAAGAGAAACAAGAATAATAATATCAAAACCGCTATGGCGGCAAACTGTGAATTTGGCGCACGAGTCCCACAGTGGCATATTAGCAACAAAGAAGATGCTACAGGAAAGAGTATGGTTCCCTGGGATGGATCGACTGGTGGAAAACACAATAATGAACTGTCACCTATGCCAAATAACTGGAAGGCCAGCAAAACCAGAGCAGCCGAGGATGTCCGACCTTTCAGAGGCAGTGTGGACCACACTGGCAGCTGATTTCTATGGGCCACTGGACACTGGCAACTACCTGCTAGTAGTATGTGATGAATACTCAAGGCTCCCCATATTACGACAAGTGTCATCAACATCAGCCACAGCAATGTTGCCAATATTAGATGACATATTCGCAGCATGGGGCTCCCCACAAACTATGAAGACAGACAATGGGCCACCCTTCTTGGGGGGAGGAATTTCACGAATTCATGGCATACCTGGGCATCCACCACAGGAAGGTTACGCCTCTGTGGCCACAAGCAAACGGCATAGTGGAAAGATTCATGGAAAATATAAAGAAAGCAGTCCAAACTGGCACAGATCTACATAGGCCAGGCACCGAAACACCCCTCACAGCGCAACGGCCAGATGCCCAGCAGAACTGGTGTTAGGACGTACAAGCAGAACGAGATTGCCCCAGCTAGAGGCAAAAGCACCGCCAGAGCACAACAGCTTTGCCGCAAGAGGCGAAGACAAAAATATACACAGATGCACAGAGACATGCCACGTCAGCAACACCGAAGCAAGGGGACTTAGTACTGGTGCGTCAAAGGCAAGCCAGGAAGTCCGACAGCATTTTCTCATGTGAACCTCTAACGATAACAAATGTCAAGGGTCCAATGATAAAAGCCGGGTCAGGCCCCTACCCGGTCACGAGAATCAGCTCACATTTCAAGGGACTCTGAACAGCAGATACGGACGAAGTAGAGGCAGCTCCCAAGAGCAACGCAAAAGATGTCAAAGAGGAAGTCATGCACAGCATGGAAGGGACATCACACCAAGGCGATATATGAGATTCAGTAGACTAGATGCAGAATGCAGTCACAGAAATGACATATCCTAAGAGAGTGAGCTGAAGGCCAAAGAGACTTATCGAGGAAATATAGTAGTGGGGCAGCAAATGACAATGATGACAGGAACTTCTGTCCCATGCTCTGCCAGGATATTTTCCTTCTCAATGTCTCTCTCTCTCTCTTTCTTTTTTTCTTTTCCACCATTGGGGGGGATAAAGTGATGTGATACAGAGGGCATTTGGACCCTGCACATGACCTGGGGGAGGGCCAGCCACCGGACACCACTTCTGGTCAGGGAAGTGGACGGGACACTTGGTGGCCGACTAGAGACGTGAGGGGACGAGCCTGCGAGCATGAAATAAAGAAGCAGAAAAGCCTTACTGAGCCCTGTCCTCTCCTTGGAGTCAGGAGCGCTGCAGGGACACAACAACCTGTACTTTCATCTTATCAGTTTTACACTTTTCAAAATTTGTGTGCATTTTAATCGAGGAAATATTCACTGTTAGACATGGGATTTCTGGTAGGCTAGGGCAAGGGCAGAAGCCAGGCAAAAATCTCCACTCTAGTCAGGATAAGGGAGTTACACTCCTAAAATAACCCCTGCTCACCCCTTGGTAGCTTGGCACGAGCAGCCAAGCTTATCTTAGAGGCAGTGTGTAAAGCATTTGCACATAACCCACAGTAATACAGTGCACACACTACAAAAGGACACCACACCAGTTTAGAAATATATGCATTCTTTTCACATAATTAAAACAAGATCAAAAACAACAAAAATCCACAATACTATATGTAAAAAAAAGTCTGTAGTTATCAAAATAAGTTTCAAACAAAGTTCCTCGATGTTGATAGCTCCGTCTGGGGCTACCACAGCGTCGTAAACAACAAATCCAACAGTTCTGGCTGGTCGCGGGGCCGCGGGTTGGCTAAGGTGTTGTGAAGACCAGCAAACAGTACCTGTGAGAAATGCGGAGCGACGAGGCCCTCGAAGTCACAAGCGTTGCAGGTCGAGCTGGTCTCTGATGGAATAAGGAGCGCTGGTGTCGGCAGGCGTCAGGTGCTGTGGTGCGAAGTGCAGTGGTGCGGCGTGCGGTGCCCCCAGGTCGCATGCGACCAGCGGCTCGGTGGCGGCGTCGGATGGGGCCGTCATAGAGACCTGGGCCATGGTGCATGATGAAGGCGGTGCTCGTCACAGTGCTAGCAGGTCACGGTGCAAGCAGCGGCGCCATCATTGCTGAAGTACTTTCGTCAGCTGACGAGCGGGAGTCGATGGTGCCACCGTCGGTGGGCCAAGGCTGTGGTGAGGGATGAGGGCAGTGCTTCTTGTGACTTGCCAGCAGTGCCCTCGAACCACGGTGCAAGCAGCAGCATCAATTTCGGCATGGAGCGATGGCATCAGGGAAGCCAAGGCGTCCTCGTAAAGCAAGGCGGTACGGAGTGCGGTGCCCACAGGTCGCGGTGCAAGCTGCGGCTCGGTGGCCGGGTCAACATGTGTCATAGGTGAGACCAAGGTCACAGTGCAGCGTTGCAGTGGTGCTCTCTGCGGTGACAAGGCTTTGGTGTGAAGCGAGGCAGTGCGGAGTGTGGTGCCCCCAGGTCACAGTGCAAGCAGTGGCTCGGTTGCGGCGTCAACTGGCGCCGTCGGTGAGACCAAGTTTGGGGTGCGGCGGTGCCATCTGCTGTGCCTTCAAGACACGGAGTCAGCAGGGGCGTCGTAGACGTCGTTGAGTTGCTTTTCCTCTGATACAGCACAAAACACACAGTCCCAAGTGCTGTGGGCAGAAGAGCTTGAAGTCTTTGCTGTTCCTGAGACTTTGTGAACAAGGGGCAAGCTCTACTTCAAACCCTTGGAGAGACTCACAAAATAGGTTGCAGAAAGTCCAGTCCAGGCCTTTCATGCCCAAGACAGAAGCAGCCACTGCAGGTCAGCCCAGCAAAGCACACAGCAAAGTGGTAGTTCCTCCTCACAGCTTCACCAGCTCTTCTTCTTGGCAGTGATCTTGGTCAGGATGAGTTCTAAAGTTCAGGGGTCTGGGCCCCAGTATTTGTATCCACAAATCCTTTGATCCTCTTGGCAGAGGGTGTCTGTGCCCAGCCAGAACCAGTTCTGCCTTCTCTGATGTAAATTCCTGGCAGGAGGTGGAGACGGCATTGTCAGAGGCAGACTAGGCCCTTTGAGGTGTGATCCAGCGGGCCAAAGGAAATTCTGTCTCATATGCACAACTCTACACCACAATACCCTTATTCACCAATTCAACACAAGGCCCATAAATGACAGAGACAAGAATTGACCAACTGAATCTTGAGACCTAATTAATCAAACTATTCATTAAACTATTTATATTTATATACAACTGCAGTTTATCTTTGACTTTTTTTTTTAAACCTTTATTGCACATTGTATAGTACACAGTGGAAAGCCTACAACCCAGTGGGCTACCGCTAACACGGTTCGTGATTCAAAATGCAGCATTTCAAAATAGTCATTAAGCCATCAGTCTCTGTATATATCCAAATAAGGTCGCTGCAAAAGAAAAGTGCATCTCAGATATCTGTGTCGACGCTGGATGAGGTTTTTGATTTTACTTTTTTTTTTTTAAAACAACAAATTTCAACTTCAAACGTTAGGAATAGTATTACGATCTTGCATGAATCAACACAGTTTGTGTTACAAGTACCTCTTGGGAGAGGCCTACTCTAATCTCATACCCAGTTACTCGATCGCTCCCCACCAATTTTACCCTTACATCCACCCCCTGCTTCCCACGTATCAATTCTAATAGGAGATCCCGTACAGTATCCTTGGCATTCCTTCTCCTCACACATCTTACCTAGCTTCACCCCTCTTCCTCTTCTTCGTCGGAGACATCCTGATCATCTTCCAGCAAGGGGTCACAAATTTCCCCCTGTACACATTCCATTTCGTCCAAACCTTATTCCATTTCCCTGGGCAGGCCCGGTTAGAATAAACTGCCCTTTCGGTTACCATCACCCTGTCCATATTCAGACACCATTGTGACTTGGTCGGCATTTCTGCCGCACCCCAGCGCTGTGCGATGTCTTGTTTTGCCACCATTAATCCTACCGTGACCCAGAGTTGTTCATATCTGGAAAGGTCAGTAGGCTCCCATATGTTTAGTAAGCACCTCCGTGGGTCAGGCAACAGCGACAGATCCAATGTTTGCGAGATTGTGCGGAGTATCTGTTTCCAGTATTCCCGAATCTTGGGGCATTCCCATATGGTGTGGAAAAATGTTCCTTCCTCCCCACACCCACGAAGGCAGTAAGGATGTGTTGTCCTATGGATGCGGTGTAGCATGGTCCTAGTGTAGTAAACCCTGTGTAGTATCTTGAGTTGTACTAGCCGCAGTCGTGCCGAGATGCCCACTTCCTTAGGGGACCCAAGTGCCTCATTCCACTCATGTTTGTCCATTTCGCTAGTGTCACCTACCATTTCGCCTTTAACAGGAGTGTTGGATCCGGGAAATTATTGAGCAGTTTGCGGTAAGTGAGTGATGTTGCCCTTTCCATCATACAATCAGTAAGGAGGTGGTCTTCCAATGGCGAGGACTCAGGCAGAGGTGTGTCGGGGGGCAGGGCTGCGAGCAATGCATGTTGTATTTGGATGTACCTGTAAAGTTCCCTGTCACCAAGGTCGTATAATTCTTTTAGCCGGGCAAAAGGTATCACCCCGTTCCTCTCCCAAAGATCACCCACAGTGGAAATCCCTATAGTATCCCAGTGTGTAAAACCCTTGCTGTTCCTCATGTTGCCCAACACCCGAGAGTCCCACAGCAGGGTCATCTTGGTGATCTTCCCTTTCCAACCCAGCGCTGCTGTTGCTGTATGCCACAACTGAACCGTTAGTCTAGTGGGCCCCAGTAAGGCACGAACTTTACGGTGATCATACAACGGACCCAACAGGCTGTTCGTGCCCAATTGTGCCCTGTCGGACTGGAACGCTGGCTCGGTTTGAGGTGCGTGAATCCATTGGTTGATCGGCTTATGGTGTGCTGCCCAGTAGTACAGTCTTAAGTTAGGTAGTGCAATACCCCCGTTGTACCAGCCTCTGTGCAGCTTGGATTGTGCAATGCGTGCAGGGAGGATCCCCCATAAAAGGTTGGAAACCAGCGCTGCCACTTTCTGGAAAAACCTAGGGGCTACAGGATAGGGTGTATTTTCGAGTACATACAAAAAACGTGGCAACGCCATCATTTTATAGAGTGCAGCTCTTCCCAGGAGTGTTAGCGGAAGACCCGACCAGAACGTAACATCTCGTTTAAGTCTATCCAAGTGAGGCTTCAGATTCTTATCCATGAATTCCGTTGGGTCCCTAGTGACATGAATGCCCAGATACTTAAACGACGAGCCCGCTATCGTTAGTGGGCACGCCTCGCCAAGGTTTGGGGCCTGCCCCTGCAAAACATACAGTTCCAACTTATTCCAGTTCAGCGTATAGCCCGAAACGCTGCCATGGGTGTCACAAATGTGTAACAAAGCCGGCACTTCGCATTCGGGGTCTGTTAGATAAATCAACATATCGTCTGCATATAAAGACAGTCGGTCCTCCCATCCCCCACTCCACGATACGCCCTTGAGGAGAGGCGAGGTCCTTATGAGGGTCGCGAGGGATTCCAAGGAGATAGCGAACAGCAGGGGCGACAAAGGACACCCCTGCCGTGTGCCCCTCCCCAGCGGGAACGTGCGCGAGATATGTCCATTAGCTACCACGTGTGCCATCGGGTCAGTGTATAATAGTTTGATCCACGCAATGAAGCGGGCCCGAATCCCAAGAGCTTCAGTGCCTCGAAAAGATACGCACACTCCACCAGATCAAATGCCATTTTAGCGTCAAGCGCCAAAATTACTGCTGATGTGTTGATGGAATCTGCTCTAGCCAGCATACCGTGCAGCCTTCGCAGATTCAACGCTGTGTTTCTGTGTGGCATAAATCCGGATTGATCCGGGTGTATAATCGACGACAGATGGGGCAGGATTCTGGTCGCTAGGAGTTTAGCCAAAATCTTAACTTCGGCATTTAGCAAGGATATGGGGCGATAAGAGGAACACTCATCAGGTGGTTTGCCTGGTTTAGGAATAGTTACGATGGTCGCCGCTCGCTGATCCGGCGGAAGGGAACCCTTCTCTAGACATTCTTTAAACATTCCCAATAGATGTTCACTGAGGGTCCCAGGCACTGCTTGGTACCATTCAATGGGTATGCCATTGGGTCCCATTGCTTTGCCCGGGTTTTGGGCCCAAATCGCCAGTTGGATTTCATCGGCAGTGATGTCCGCTTCCAACTCATTTGACGCTTCCGGTGACAATGTTTGGACCTCGATCGGAGCCAGGAGGTCTTTGGCCATCTCGGGTGTGATCACACGTTCCGGGGTGTACACCCGTTCAAAGTGGGTAGCGAGTAGCTCCGTGATATGTCTTGGGTCTGTGTGTACCGCCCCATGTTCGTCTTTCAGACGTTGGATCCCCCTGGAGTTACCCTCCTGTTTATCAAGCCACGCCAGCATTTTCCCAGCTTTTTCACCCACCTCGTAGATTCTATTTTAAGTGTCGGTTATGTGCCCTTTTACTTGGATGCGCAGGTGGTCGTTATATAGTTGTTGTTGAAGGGTGAGTGCGTGAAGGGTTGATGGAGAGGGGTGCTGTTCATGGGCCGTGGTCCGTTCCTGTAAAGCCACCTCCAGATTGACCAATTCCTGAGACAGCTGTCTTTTATGACCCGTAATGGAGTTAATGGCTTGTCCCCGCAGGACCGTTTTATAGGCTTCCCAAAGTGTCTCGGGGGAGCGCACTGAGTGTATGTTTTCTTGGAAGTATTGCTTTGTTGTTCTTTTAAGGGCCTTGCGAACCTGTGGAACTCTAAAGTAGGTAGCGTGAATGGGGTAAATGCGTTTGCGTGATCGTGCCTGTGAAGAAAGTGTTAGCGTGAGTGGCGAGTGGTCTGAAATCCCTCGAGGGTGAATTACCATTGCGTCTATATGTTGGAGGCCCTCTCCCAGCGTCAGGAAGTGGTCAATGCGAGAGAGGCTGCCATGCACAGCGGAGTGGAAAGTGTATTGTTTCGTGCCAGGGTGTAGATGTCTTCAGATGTCAGTCAGTCCCATGGCCGCTGCAAACCGCTGGAGGTAGGAGACACCCCCGCCTGAACCGGTGTGGGGTGTCTATCAAGTTGTGTGTCCATAACTGCATTGAAATCCCCCCAAGATGATCTCGCCCTCGGGGAGAGTCAAAAGGAAGTCACCTAGTTTTGGGAAGTGAACCGAGTGCAGTGCCGGTGGGATATACACTGAGACCAAATAAAAAAGTTTCCCCTCCCACTGCCCCTGCAAGGCCGCGAAGCAGCCCTGGTCATCAGTCTTAGTCAGTAAGGGGATGAATCGTGCGTTTTTCTGTAGTAGGATACCGGTCCCCCTGGAACCGGACGTGAACTCAGAGTGGACCAACATTTTATATCCTCGTCTGTCTAAGGCCTTTGTAGCCCCCCTACCAGATGAGTCTCCTGCAGTAGGGCTATGGTGGGCCGCTGTCTTTTAATTGCAGTCAGTACCAACCCTCGCTTGACCTTGTCCCCTAGACCCCTCACATTCCAAGACAGCAAACGTAGGGGAGGGCACCGTGACTCAGGGTCCACTACCCCCCTTGCCGGGACAGGGTTATCAGCCATTAGGTACTATGGGATTCACAATGTATTGGCCAAGAAGTGGATCTGGTACGATGGCTATGCCAGTGCATAGCGAAGAGCTAAGGGGCATCACGGGGGCTTACGATCATTGTCCATCCCACCCATCATGTACTGACTCATACAGAAATTAAAACATTGTCTTTGACCGTATACATACATTCCTAACTGTAACAATGCAACCTCCCCCCATTCCCCCTCCCTGCTACCCTGCCTAACGGACTTTCAACTGCCCGCCCCCCCAACTGAGCAGAGTGCTTAACCCATCCCGCAACCAGAGTACTTGCGTGTAGGGGGGAGAGCGTCTCCCCGAGCAGGCGGCATCCCTGCGTGCCGTAGGGGTGTTCGTGCCAGTGTCCAACTGCAGCTTATACAACAGTGTGTAAATGGTCGGCGATTGCCCTGTTCAAAAGAATTGGAGTATGGGGTTCATTCTTCACCACCAGCCCCGCAAAACCACGGGACGGAGAACTCTCCGCTCCTCCATGCCCAGACGTCTGTGAGCCAGTTCTGCTGTCGATTCTGCGATCCTGGTCGGACTTGTGTCGCCTCCGCTGCCGGTCCACAGTATGCCATCCCTCAAGCCAGTCCCGGGCCGCTTCTGGAGAATCAAAAAACCATACTTTTTTGTTCGCCTCCACTCGCAGCCGGGCCGGAAAGAGCATCGAGTACGGCAGCTCCTTTTCCCTCAAAGTTTTCTTTACCTCCAGGAACGTTCTGTGCTTCCTAGAGACCTCTGCCGTATAGTCTGGGAAGAAGGCAATTCTTGAGTTCTGTATTTGGATCGGCAGCGCCACCCTCGCGGCCTGCAAGATGGCGTCGCGGTCCCTGAAATTGAAAAGTCTCGCCAGTATTGGTCTAGGCGAACCACCTGTCTTTGGTTTGCCCCCCGGCACTCTATGGGCCCGCTCCACCGAAAAAAAGTTTGAGAGGCCTTTGGGCTGGAGTCTGGTTTTGTTTAAATCTTCCACATAGAGGTCCATGGCGCCCTTGTCTTCAGATTCCGGCACTCCTAAGATTCGAACGTTATTGCGCCGGGAGCGCCCTTCTTGGTCATCCAACTTATCTCTGAGTAGTTTGTTATCCGTTTCCACCGCCGTTTGTAACTTAGACACATCTTCGACCAACGATTTAGTGACCACCTCCACCTGCTTAACCCTTTCATTCATTTTCTGGCGGTCCGCTCGTATCAGGGTGACTTCCGTGGCTGTGCTCCTACCGTTGCTTGCACCTGAGCCAGCGCCGCCAGAACGTCCTCTAGTGTAGCCTTCTTCGCCCCCTCAGACTCTGATGTTTTCCCCGCATTTTTACGCTGTTCTTGGGGAGGAGTCTGTCTCTCGTAAGCGAATTTGTCCAGTTTTGCCTGAGTAGTGGTATTCCTGGGGCCTCTGTTGGACATGGCTGTGGTCTGACAATCTTCTCGGACCAACGCCGGTCCGTGATCAAGTCAAGGAGGGCCGGTGTTTCGTTATCTTGCCGTCGTCTGTGGGAGGTCACGTTAGTCGACCGTTGCAGTAGTAGGCACCTGGAAGGTCTCCAAGACCGCAGGTCTTTATCGCTCCGCCAAGGCGGGCGGTTCCGCGGGGGTGGTAGCTGGGAGAGCCCGGGGCACAACGTGCAGCCAACGCCCAAAATGGCAGGTCCGGCCGCCTGACACCCCGGCGTTATCTGCGGTGCCTCCGGGCGTGGTCAGCGAATATCTACCGCCACAGACCGTCTCGGGGTCCCACGTGCATCACCGGGCCGCCGGAGGATGATTACTGATTGTCCTGGCAGTGCGTCCCGGACACCGGTACTTCCGGCCAACCACCGCCGCTAAAAGATTATTTCCGGCTGGGTCCCAAGTTTACGCAACTCTGCTGCCTCCAGGAGAGCGCTAGGCCCCACCTCTCGCCGCCGTCTGCCAAGCGATGTCGTGCTGTTTCAGGGACTTCGCCGTCACGAAAGTGGACCACCGGGTGCTGCACGGCCTCTGGGTCCGATCCACCCCTCTAAGCACCTCGAAAATCAGGATAAATATGACGGATTTGAGTGGGAAGCCGCCTCGTCACGGGAGCCTCTCTAAGCTGCGGCCGCCATCGTTGGCTGCTAGCCACGCCCCACGACATTCTTTTTAATGTACATTTAATTAAGTCAAAACCTAGGCAATGGATTAACTAATGGTAACTTGACTCGAAATAACTAAGACCAGCTTGTCATTTCAAAATCTATTATATTAACTTTATTATCAAGTAAAGAGCATTTTCAAAATATTAATTCTTTGATTTGCATTTAATAAGCATCATTTTATTAAGTAAGGCACTTTAGACTGTCAGTTCAAATCAAATCAGCACGAGAAGTGTTTAAGCAAATTGAGTCTCATTCCCTAAGCCCTATTTCTCTGTCTAAACTATCGAAACCTAAAGGGAAAATGTAAGTTCAAAGTTGTCTTACGTGAGTCAGAAGTCCGACAGCATCTCACGAACACAGGAACGAGCCAACAAAGCTCCTCCCAAGGGGCCAGGTTTTATACCTTTTCTCTATCTAAAACTAGCTAAAAGAATACAATTAACAGACCATCTCCCAAAATGATTGGTTGTCAAGCGTCAGTCCATGAAGTCATCGCCTTCTCATCCAAAATCATATTTTTTTTAAAGCGGCCTTGTCCATTGTCTACGTGTGACACTAGCTCTTCCGAGGAGCTTCGCAACATTTTATTAAATAACAGTTCTTTGCTTCCTCAGCTCAAGCTTATCCGCCACTATGTCCTGTCCTTGGCAAAGAAAGTTATACAACGCTAGGCACATCCTGCACAGTTCAATTCCACGTATTTGTTTTTCGAAGATTATGAACAAAACGCTTTTATTCATTCTTTGCTGTGAATGGCCCATCTCGACAGGACTTTGGGGACATCCATTTTAGAACAGGCCACAGGCCTCTTTTACTGAGACTCTAGTATACAAGGAAACACAAGACATCAATAAATTTGAGTAATGAAAATGATTCTGTTACCCACCCCCTTCACTAATGTTAACCCATTAGTCTATGTTACCTAGCTTTAAGCACAAGAAATAAACACAACTCTGTCACATAAAAGACACAACATGGACAAGAGCACATTTAAAAATAAGGACATGCTATTATTTTAATCAGCCGCAGTTAATGTTGACAAAACGAAAAGACAAAGTTAATATATTATTTACACGTACTGACAAATGCAACAAGAGCACATAATATTAATCCTGCGTGTTTCTGAAGGTGCACATTATTCTAGGATGAATTAATACAAAAACATGCAACACTCATTAATATTATTAATAATTATGGGAGTTCAAGTCAGCAAACAAAAACATATTAAATTTTAAAAGTTCGCTTCATCAACTTCCTCATCTGGTGATTTTTAAATCACCAAACAAAACTCAAAGATTTTATCAAAAATTTTAACCTTTAGAAATTTCACATTATGAACACTCTCTGTGTTAGTAAATGTAAACTCCTGTCTCAGCAGTTTGTCTGGAACTCTCATATTGAGCCCTACAAAATTCTTCCATTTCTATCTCCTTTTCCTGAGCTTTTCTGAGTTTGTAAATTCTTCTCTTTTCCCTCACATGCTTCTTTCTCTTGTGAATCATGCAACTGATTTTTAACAAATGTGTCACTATAACAATGATTATTACAGGATAAAGTACTTTGCCAATGATTGAACTGCCAATTTCAGCAAACCATTTCCTAATTGCCTCAAATCTTTTGCTCAAACTTTCTGAAAACTTGTCACTCTCCGTGGGTTCTATTTCTGAGTGAAATTCAGTGATATTCTTTATAAGCATCTCTATGTTCTGACTTTTGTCTGGGATATAAGTACAACAATGCTGAACATGCAAAATCCCACAGACTCCTCCTTCTTTTGCTAGCAGAATGTCTAAAGCAAGACGGTTCTGCATAACCATGCTTCTGGTGGCAATAAGTTCAGTATTAACTAATTGGAAACCACTTGCAGTATCAGTGGACAATCTGTCAACAATTGTAGAAACCTTTCTAATTTTAATTGCATTCAGGGTTATTCCCACCATAGGAATTATTGCACCAAATATATCTCCCATGATCTCAGAGAAGCTTTCTCTCTTGTACCTGTTCAGGTGTTTGCCAATTTCAAATGAACCTTCTCCATTTCTGTCCACATGAATTTTTTTGGGGAAAACTAGACCAAGGTAGCACGTCCCATACCAATGGTCTGGGAGACTAAAGTATGCTTTGTTCCCACAAACACAATAAATTCCAGGGAAAATCGGATCCTTACCACCTTTAAATCCCCATCCCCCTACAATACGATAAGTGTCCTCGCAGTGGCTAGCACTGACAAAATAATTGTCGTAAAGCGTGTTGTCTCTTCTAATACAAAATTTCCCACTAACAGGATCATCTATGTGAATAGCAGCATATCTATTTTCGCCATTGAGCTTCTTGTCCTCAAGCTGCCAAAACTTGGATTTAGTCTGTTTCAGCATCTCATTTCTTTTGTAAATCGCTCTTCTCTCCTCAACCAACTTGAGAAAAGACGTTTCTTCATCTCTCATTTTGCAGCTTAAATTGTTTTTGTAAGCATATTCGTAGGTGAGTTCATTAGTTACCAAAAAGAATTCCCTCGTCTGTTTAGCAGGTCTAACTTTGTTTAGGCTAGGTACAACTTTAAAATTTGCAAAAATGTCATCAAAGTCTGAGTAATAGTACTCCAGACGACCTGTTTGATAGAACAAGCTAGCTATAACACTACATGTTATTCCATAAGTAAGGGGAAGCATGTTATATTTGACCCCTTCTGAAACTGAAGTAGTAAACTTTACACAAACGTAACAGTCCTTTACATCCATGACCCTTACATACTCTGACAAAAGTCTTAAAAAAGAATTAGTAGAAAAATCACCAACAGATCTATCCTGGTGGATCTCTGGCTTGTGCTCAATAACCCTGTTAGTTTTGCCTGCAACATCATGAACAGCTTGTTTAGATTCAGCTTTGCTTGTCATATTTACTTTATAATCCTCCTTGTCTATACCAAGAGGAAAAATAACTGCCAAAATTAACCAAACTAAAATAATTAGAATCACACAAATAGAAGACATTTTACAACATCTCCTAAGAATAGCACACCTTGAATTGTCAGAATTAGGCATTCTTTTTTTTTTACTTAAACAAAAATTTTAAAATATAGTAGTACTATATACACCTCCCCTTTTAATTTTTTTTTTTTAGTAACCCTCTGTTCTGACATGGTTTTTGGCTCTATTTCTGAGTGATGATGACTTTAAGCTTGCTAACATCTTGAATCTGTATTCTTACCTTGTGTTGGCCCCTTTAAGCCCTTTTTCCCAGACCTAGAAGCATAAACTAGAGGATAGCTGCTTAATATGATGATAGATCCCTTATTCTTGACTCTAATCCATCTATTGCCTATTGGCTTTGACATAATTATGTGTCCTTTCATCATCCTGCCTACAGTAGAGGGTGGATCCTGTAGTCCTGACTTTATATTACATATTGGTATGGTTTGTGTAGGTACTTTGACAGAGCTAAGTGTTATAACATCCTTCTCAGGCCTACAAGGCCCAGAACTAGAGAGACTCCATTTTGCTTTCTGTCCCTGCAGAACTGAGATGCTTGCAGGGTAAAGGTAATGTTTTAGTTTTGAGCTGTTGTTCGTCCTAAGCGAACCGGAGAGAACCGGCCAGAGCTGAATCTAATCAAGAAGTGTCCCTGGGCTCAGGTCTCTAGACGAAACAAGCAGCTGATCACGGTGGGAGCGTCTAGAGTAAGGAGCCTGGTGCATGGACCTGGTGGGAGGAGGCTACTGGCTGGAACTTTCCACTAGAGGAGAGGATTCCATATTAGCGAAGTGCAGGAGAGGAGGGATGTCAGTTTGGTTCTTGAAGAGAGAGAAGTAGGATGGTTGCTGGAGCTGAAGAGTACAGTTCAGTTCAATTGGTTTTCTGGAATGGAGAGAGAAGGCAGATAATTGCTGAAGCTGGAGAGAGCAGTCAGATGAACGAAGTTGGAACTATCAGCTGGAGCTGCCAGTTTATCAGAATGCATTAAAGCAGTTACCAGTCAGATGGAGGAGTTGAAGCTGCCAGCTGGAGCAGTTGAGCCAGAGGAGTGAAGCTGTGGTGATGGAGGGAGAGAGAGAGCCCTGATTCCACCAGAGAGAGAGAGAGAAACATTCCTTCTAATAGGTGAGGTAGTCTGAACTAGTTTGCTTTACACTTACACCTTAATCTTGTCTTTTATTTCCTAGGCTATTGTATTGCTAATCCTTTTTCTTTCAGCGGTGTGACAGTCCCTGTTAGTTACATGTGGATGTAGTATAGTAATAAAGCTTCACAGAGACCCCGCAGATCTCTGTATGTGTCTATTCCCATTTTATTGATATTGTAATAAAGATACCCCAGTTCTTAGTGAACCAGTGTGCATGTGTTGTTCTTATGATAGAGCTAACCTTTCTTCTAACCAGATGCTATATATAGTAACTGATGGATCAAAAGGAAATAGGAGCGCTTAAATCAGGGAATAACTTTTGCATACAGTGTGCGTCTCTTGTTCTTATAGTACAGGTAACCTTTTCTTCTAGTCAGGTGTTACAGCCAGAACAGATGCTACCCCTGATCAGGTAAGTAGCCACTGAATAATTAGGGAGAGAGAGGAGCCCTTGCGCTAGGAGAATAAGTTATACACTAAGTAATTCGGCCATTCCATAATATTATTGTAGTAGTGAACCTCTAGTGAATAGTGAGAGAAACTTCCCGACATAGAGAGAGAGAGAGCTGAAGGTAATTCATAGGAAAGTGATCGTCGTTGTGTAGAGGCGTTAATGAGAGCACCGGGGGGATACGGTGTGTAGTGAGATCGCTGCTAGGGAAGGTGGCGTTAGTGAGAGCACTGATTGTGGTCAGTGTGTATACCCACAAGATTGTGGCTTGTGAGAGCACCGGAGGGACACGGTGTGTAGTGAGATTGCTGCTAGAGAGAGAGTGAGAAACACAAGGGGAGCTAGGCCCAAAAGGACAAGTGGAGAGGCTGGGCCTTAGTATATGAACACATCAAAAGTTACCCCACCACCTACATTTACATCCACATTTATGGAAAGTTAAACACGCTGACTGTCGTTGTCAACTGGGTATTTTTATTTATACCCAAAAAATGTTTTCGATTGAACTCTGTTTGTCAGAAACAAAACATTATAAACAGACAAAGACATATGTACATTGTGAATTTCAACCAAGGTCTATTAACTTTTCTGCACAACAAAGTGTCACAAACTGAATGTCATCATTAATCTCGAAATCAAAAGCAATGTGGCACAGACAGTAACATTGAACATGTATAGCATTAAATGATACACTCAATTCGAATAAATGAAAAAAATGATTGAAGCACAAAAAGGTAGAGAAAAGAAGGGAAAATTAGAAAAGGAGCAAACAATGAATTTGAGATTCTTTAACAGCCAGCTAGTACTGGTGTATGAGTATTCCTTTCTAATTGGCCGACGCGTTTCGAATAAAGGTACTTGTTTTCCGGATTCTCATCAGGGCACAATTATTCTGTCTGTAAGAAGTAGAAGGAGGAAAACTACTTTAAATATTTTGGTGGAACAAGGCAGGAATCCCTACATTGTGACACTCAGCGAAGGGACCTACCATTTCACAATCAAAACGAATTCAAAGGAGATTTGTCGGTGCAGACTCGGGATGCTCGTGGAGTAGTCCAAGGGCGGGGCCACCTAAAACACGACGAGTTTACATTAGCACAGTTCCATCATGTTACTGCGCTAGTGTGCGGTCATACCAAAGTGAGTAAAAAACTGAATGAAAACATACCGTCAGCTGTTTCTTTACGTGAAGCTGGCGGCTGCCTTTTGTGTAGAAAAAGAGTTGTTCTGCGGGCTTTCAATGGAATTGTGGCCAGTGGCGCTGTGTGCAGAAAAATAAGTGTTGGTATGAGGAAGCTGGGTTTGTTAATGGCCATTGTGAGCTAAACTGGGTGGCAGGGGAACGTACCTTCTTTTAGCCAGAGTCGGTGCGGAGGAGTCTCATGTTGTCCGTTAGGTTGTGGATATCGGCGTGTTAATCTAAGCCGTGCTCCGTAACCGCTGTTGGCAAGCGGAAAAAGATTAATTAGTTTAAAGCGTTGACCGCGAGTCAAACGAAGACCGACAATGAAAGTAACACGGGAGCGTCGCTTACCTCCGTGTAGCCCGGTCAGAGCCTACAGCGTTCTGCGTGATTCCAAAGATGGACGCTGCGTGTGTTGCCATAGGGATAAGCCCTCAGCTATGTACTATGCCTTATGGGACTTGTAGTTTTACGCTAATCTGTACTGATGCAATGCGGTGGCCAAAAGTTTTTATTGTGCTTGTTAAGTGAAAGGGTGGCTCCATATATTTATTGTATGAGGAGAAATTGAGACGTGACCAGGACAATCATGTGGCACCAAGACACTATTGGGTCAAAGCCTCGCGACTTCCGCCAAACTGTTGAGGCCCTTCTGCACACTGTTAAATTTGAGGATAAGATATGCTTCCTTTTTAAGGAGCATTCTGTCCAAGTCTGCATTGTTATGTGATGGACTTAATGTATGTAGTTCCGTCCATCTGAGGTCATTGACATCATGGTTGGCATTCAAAAAATGTTCAACCATGGGGGCAGTCATGATTTTGTTTTTAATCCGGGACCGGTGTTGGCAAATACGTGTGTTGACTTGTTGCCTTGTTTTGCCAATGTAGATTTGGTCGCAGGGGCATTAAACCAGGTAGACCACATTCTTGGTCTTACAGTTCGAGAATTCTGTATGTTTCCATCTGGTGGCCCCATGCTGTAACTCATCGCCCTCGATTGCATTAGGGCACACAACGCAGGTCCCACACTTGTGATGACCTGTGATCGGTTTGAGGTTCCATACTTGAATGTTCAACTTTCCATAAATGTGGATGTAAATGTAGGTGGTGGGGCAACTTTTGATGTGTTCATATACTAAGGCCCAGCCTTTCCACTTGTCCTTTTGGGCCTAGCTCCCCTTGTGTTTCTCGCTAGAGAGAGAGTGGCATTAGTGAGAGCACTGATTGTGGTCAGTGTGTATACCCACAGGATTGTGGCTTGGGCCCTGGATGAAATAGTGAGAGCACTGGGGGGATACAGTGCCTATCTTAAGCGAGCACTGGGTGTAACCAGTGTGTAATGGTAAATAATCAGAACTGCCCCAGGGTAGATTAGTCTGGGCCCATGTGGTCGCGAGACTATGAGGTATGAGTGTGGTGTAGGGCATGGATGTCCTTAGTAATCAGTGAGTATTCCTAGTAATCCCTATAGATTTAGTGGGGTTTCTGATGATATGAGCTTGTATATTGCGAGTTCCCCATCCTCAGGTAGGTACCCAGGTGCCTGGACAGATGGGTCCTGAGGAGGGAGGTGGTTGCGTTTCGGCTGGGTTGGTGGTGCTCTGGTGAGCTGATCCTATCTGGTCCGAGAATCCGGCCGTTACACCCTCTAACAGCTTTTCTTCGACCTTGCGTCTTACATCAAAGTGTTTTTCCAGCTAACACAATTTCTTCAACCTTGTGTCACCTAACACAATTTCTTCAGCCTTATGCCAAAAATAAACCTCAATTTAAAGAAAATTATTTCTAATCATTGTCACTGTTTTCTTCCAGATCTTCCTGACTACTACTACTGATCTCCACTACTGGTGGGATTATTATGTAGGTCCATTCAGGAGACTTGTACTTTTGATTTGGCCTCAATGGTCTTTTGCCCCTTCTGCTAATTACTACAATTTTCTTTCCTGCTTGATCTTTTTTTATCTGAGTCACCTTTCTGACTTGATATCTCATTAATCTGCTCCTTTGATTTGTTCACCAATTTGAACTATAGATTTTCTTTCGGCCAGATATCACCTTTTCTCAAGAGTTTCTTCTTAGGCTCTGTTTCGTTACATTCAGCTTTCCAAGCCCTTTTCCTGAATTTTCTTACTTCAGACTCTTCATCACTCTCGTCCGAGTCAGTATCAGAGATTTCAATTTTAAATCTAGGAACTTCTTTACTTGGCAGCTTCACTCCGTTAGGAACAACATCCCTGTAGCTGGTACTTGGTAATTCGTCCTCCTCCTCTTCTGGAATTACTTCTAACTTCCCAGTTTCAGAATTTTCGTTCCTGCTTTCAGAGTTTTCAATCTGCTTTTCAATACTTTCCTGATCTTGATCCTCTTCTGACACAGTTTCTTTTTCAGTTTCTTTTTCTAGAACATTTTCATCATTTTCTGAATCTAGAATCACAATCTCTAGATCTTTTTCATTCGATGCCTGATCCGCATCAGAATCTTCCAGATGTCGACTTTCTTGTCGATCTTCAGAATCTGGATCTTCAGGTTCTTCTTCAGAGTCCGAATCAGTTGTTGTATCGTCACTATCTTCATCAGGATTATCAGGAGGTGGTACACAAATGGTATGACTTGCATGCACCCACCTTTTCAGACCTTTGCATTTAACTGCATTTGTTGTGACTAGTATCACCTGTCTTGCTTTTGCCACCTGGGTACTAAACAGTTTCTTCTCCAATGAACTTTTGTTCTGACCCAGTCTCCTGGCAACAGATCATGAGCCTGCTCCTTTTCTTTTGAAATCACATCTGTTCCCACCTGATGGAATACAGAAGTTACCATGTCAGATAATTGTTTGCAATACTCTATAATTGCACTTTCATTTATGGTCACCAATTTTCCAACTGGTATGAAACCTGTCTCATTACTCTTCCCATGAGAATATCGTGAGGGCTAGACCTGTCTTTTTATCAGGTGTGCTCCTCAAAGACATCAAAACAAGTGGAAGTGGCACTGTCCACTTCATCCCTATAGGTAGGCACATTTTTCCAATTCTATTTTTAATTGTGCCATTAACTTGTTCAACAATGCCTGATGCTTCTGGTCTGTATGCACAATGTAACTTTTGCTTTATGCTAAAGGCGTCACAAATTAATTTTAGCAATCTGTTTTCAAAGTGTGTGCCACAATCACTTTCAATAGTCACTGGAAATCTGTACCTTGGTATGATTTCCCTTAAGAGCAATTTTGTCACAGTAACTGAGTCATTGTGACGAGTTGGGAACGCTTCCACCCATCTCGAAAACAGACAGACAATAACAAGGACATATCTCAGCTTGTTATGGGGCGGCATGTCAATGAAATCCATTTGCACCCTGGTAAAAGGACCACCCTCCAGTCCTATGGTTCCCATGCTCACAACTGTTTTTCTGTTTAGATTGATTTGCTGGCAGATCAAACATCTCTGGCAAAGTGACTCTGCAATAATCCTAAATTTTGGATTATACCAAGTCTCCCTGAACATTCGAATCATGGACCATGGTACATCCGTGCCATGTCAGCAATCATGCAATTTGGCATAACAGGTCTGCCATCTTTGTAAACCCAAATTTCATCTTCCTCCCTCTGTCTGCAACCTTCTTTCAGCAATGTGTTTTTCTCCTCTTCATTTGCCTCATCTTGTAAATCTTTTACTCCCTGCCATGTTTCAACTACAGATATTAGCATGAGAGAGTTCATAACATGATCATTGTCTTTTTCTCGATTAATTGAAAGATTGTTTTTCGCACAGTAACGTGCAGTTTCATCTGCAAAGGAATTACCTTTAGTAATATAGTCCTCACCCTTCTTGTGTGCTCCGCATTTGACAGCAGCTATTTTCTCAGGTAATTGAATGCCATCATTCAGTCTTTTGATCAATTTTGCATTTCTGATTGGTGTTCCTGCAGAAGTCAAATAACCTCTTTGAGACCAGAGCTGGCCATAGTCATGGACTACCCCATATCCATACTGACTATCAGTCACTATGGTAATCTTTTTCCCTTTTGCTCTTTCACATGCACAAATTAAGCCAATTAATTCTGCCACTTGAGCTGAAAGAATTCCTTCAAGAGTTGAACCTTCAACTATTTCTGCAACTGTGCAAACTGAATATGCAGCTCTCAAAATTCCGTCATCTGTCCTCAGACAGGAGCCATAAAGAAAGTAAACAATGTCTGATTCTGGTAAAGGCACATCCTTAATGTCTCCTCTAGGTTTAGTACAGTATTCCAAAACATCCAAACACTCATGATCAACATCAGCTTCATCTCCGATTTCAGTAATGACACCATCCGGCAAAAGTGTAGAGGGGTTAAGATAAACACACCTCGCAATAGATATATTATCTGATCCCAGAATAACCTTTTCATATTTGGTCAACCTGTTACTCGACAGGTGCTGTGTTTTACTTCTGGTAAGGAGAGTTTCAACTGAATGAGGTACATACACTTTTACAGGAAACCCCATTATGATTCCTTCACTTTGCTCAAGGCTTACACTTGTTGCAGCCACTGCTTTTAAGCAACCTGGCAATGCTTTGACAACAGGATCAAGAACAGTTGAAAAGTAAGCTATTGGCTTTCTCATTTTTCCATGTCTCTGAATTAGAACTGATAATGCACAACCTTCCCTTTCACTGCAGTACAGCTCAAATTCTTTATCATAGTCTGGCATCCCCAATGCTGGAGCTTCACACAGACTTCTCTTTAGTTTTTCAAAAGCCTCTAATTCTGTTTTTGTCAAAGTAATTGGGTCTTTTATGTCTGCTTTTGTCAGCCTTTGTAGTGGTTTTGCAATTACTGAAAATCCACTAATCCATTGGCGACAATAACCAACCATTCCCAGAAACATTCTGATCTGCCTTTGTGTTGTTGGAGGTTGTATTGCTCGGATCATTTTTATTCTTTCAATTGTCACTTGTGTGATTCCTTTTGCAATTCTGTGGCCAAGGTATTTTACCTCTTGTTTGCAAAACTGTAGTTTCGCAGGTGACACTTTATGTCCCTCATATGCTAATCGATTCAAAAGTGTAATGGTGTCTGTTACACAATTTTCTCGAGTCTTTGCAGCCACAAGGAGGTCATCAATATACTGGACCAATGTTGATTTTCCAGGCAGCTCTAAATCTTCAAAGGATTTCTTTAACAACTGATTAAAGATAAATGGACTCTCAGTATACCCTTGAGGGATACGACACCATGCTAAAATGCAATCCTGGAATCTGAACGCAAAAATTTGTTGGCTTTCTGGATGTAGTGGAACTGTAAAGAAGGCATTACATAGGTCAATGACCGTACACCATTCTGCATCATGCGGAATCTGATATTGAATTACCGCTGGGTTTGGTACAACTGGACAGCAAGGAACAACAATTTGGTTAACCTTTCTCAGGTCCTGAACTATTCTGTAAGTTCCGTTTGGCTTTTTGATTCCCATAATCGGTGAATTACATGGGCTGCTCTCAATTTCTTTTAAAACACCTTGCTTAATGAATTTTTCAATTACAGGAATGACACTCTCAATAGTTTCAGCTTTCATTTTGTACTGGGGAATATTTGGAAAATCTATCCCTTGCTTTACAATAATTTTTACTGGGTCTACATGTTTCATTAAACCCACTGCATCACCAGTTAAATCCCAAATTTTTGGATTAACTGCCTCTTTCAATTCTTCAGGCAAATTGTGTTTATCAAAAGCAGGAAACATTTTGTTTTCTTCTTCAACCATTAGCATTGTTAATTTATACAGACTGTCTTCTTCTAAGGTCTGAAGCTCAATACCATCCGGTGAGCAATATATTTTACAGTTCATTTTACACAACAAATCCCGACCTAATAGGTTAACGGGACTGCTGTTACAGACAACAAATCTGTGTTTGTCTTTGTAATTTCCAATTTCTCTATTAACTGGCTCTGTCAAATCTGTTTTAATTTGTTGATTAGCTACAACTACAACCTGGATTGTTTCACCCGAGAGAGGAAGATTTTCAATTTCCACTGATCTAACAGTAGAACGGGTAGCACCAGTGTCCACAAGAAAAGTGACATCTACATCATTCACTTTACCATTTACAAATGGACCTGACTGATCTACCTCAAGAGTGGCTCCAAGCACACACTCTTCCTCCTCTCTCAGGCACTGTCATGAGTAATCTTCTGTGTAACTGCTCTCATTTTCTTTTAGCCAAAATTGTTGAGAGACATTCAACACATTCACTCTTTGTGATCTGTTTACCTGCTCAGCACCGCAGAATCCCGTCTCAGGACTGAACCTCTGTGCATCCATACAATTTGGTAGTGGTGGCTGTGGAATTTGGCTTTGCTGATTCAATTGGCTCTGCTGATTCACTAACTGTCGCTGTAGCTGTTGCTGCTGACTTATTTCATTTAACTGTCGCTGTAGCTGTTGTTGCTGATTTATCTCACTCTGCATCTGTGGATTTAGTGATGAATTTTTAAAATTTCTGGGCGGATTCTTACACTCTCGCTTCCAGTGTCCAATCTCACCGCAATTAAAACATGGGAGCTTTTGTTTAAGCTCTTCAATATTTACATTAAATTTTGGTTTATTCACAAAGTTTCCCTTGAATTTACCTTGATTCTGCTGGACATTTTTATTTTCAAGGTTGCTATTTGCTGTTCAGCTACCTTCACTTGTGCCCACATTGCCTTTTCTTTAAGCTTTTTCTGTTTAGCATCTATCTCATCACTGCAGTATTTTGCTTTTCTCAGGATATCATCAACTGTAAGTGATTGCCAGCCGACAATTCAGTTTCTAATCATTTCACCAATTTCAGGTCTTAAGCCATAAACAAATCTGTAAATGAAGTGGCTCATGTCCTTTTCACTTAATTTTTCATAGCCACTGTATTGTTTAAATACCAGTAGTAATCTTTCATAAAAGGAATGAACTGATTCTTTTGGTTCTTGGTTTGTTCTGTCTATTTTAACCCAATCTACTTCCTTTGGAGGAAACTTGTTTTTCAGCCACACAATTACTTTGTCATAGAAATCCATGACATCGGCTGAAGGAGCACCTGTTATTTTATTTCGAGAGGGTTCTTCTCTGGGCCAACCTACAGAAATTTTACATTCTGTCCAGAGATCTGATGTCAAAGAAACCATCAAGATCAATCCAAAGAACTTTTGAAACTTTTATAAATCTGTCTACCTGACGATACCATTCTACTGGCTTTTCTCTCAGCCGAGGGAAATCATTTGTAAAGAGCAAAATGTCCTGTCTTGCCCATGGAACATGAACATAACCTCCGCCAGCTATTTCCCTCATAGGAAATTCATTTATGACTTCTCCTCTTTCTCTTTTTTCTTCTTCTCTTTTCTTTGTCCATTTTACTCTCCATTTACTTAATTCACCCAATCTTTTTAGAAACACAATTAACTCTTTTACATGGGTTATCCTGCCTGTGGTATTCAGGTTCTCGATGTCTTTCTCAGAAAAAATCCACTCTGTAATGTTTTTGCAATTGCTTCTGTCGACTTAAATCTATGTCTAATTCAGCAGCCACTTCTTCAAATTGATCATATTTATTTTTGGTTTTCCATTGAATACTTTTGCAGATAAATAACAGTTCATCATCCTGATATTGCTTTAAACAGTCAGTTCCAATTGTGCTAATAATTAATTCTTCTAAATCTGCTTTTTAATTTGCAACATCAAGTTGTTTAGACTCAGGAACTTGTGGAATTAGTGGAATCTGTGTTAAACCTGTTTTGTTTGTGGTCTTTTCTAAAGACCCAGAATCAGATCCTGCAGCTGATGGTGTCAGACCATTTGGGTCTGGGCTTTGGCGTGAGAGCCATCATTTTTTCTCTTAAGTTTTTCAAAACTTTAACATTAAATGATCCGTCTTCCAGCCACGCTAATACACCATCATCCTTGGTATATTGCATCCAATTTTCAAACCAGAGAACAGTATGATAACCATATTCACCTTCCATGTATGCAGCGTGTGTTTTGTACTTATGAAGTAATTTTCCACCACGCGTTTCAATTTTCATATCAGGGTTGAATACATTTTTAAATTTCTGAAACCATGAAGGCTTCTTTTCCTCTTTATCGTACCAATAACTCATGATTAAAAACGATTCCGTTTAATTTAGAAAAAATCGTAAATATTTCCTTGTTGTTCCGCTACTCTAGCCAATCCGAGCGTGAAACTCACCAACAAGCCAATCAGGTTAAGCTACGTCACTACCTTGCTAAACCAATGGAAATACTGTTTTCAGAAAGGACCAATCAGCTAACAGCTCGTTTTTGTTACATGAACCAATCAGTGCGCTTGCTGTGACGTATGTCGACGAATCGCAGCGCGAACCCTGTGACGTATACTGCTGCTGCAGCTTCGCTGTCTTCGCTTCGCAAACTCATCCCTCCTTCACAGAATATTTTCACAGCGCCATTTTAAAACAATTATTTTCAATGAACTTCAGTTAATAACTACAGAAAAACAAACCATTTGTCTGTTTCGCTAAACAAAGTGATAGTTTTATCAGACATTCCAGTTTTCACTCTCGTGAAATAGACGACGCTATTTTCACAAAATCAATCTTTACGCATTCAAAACGGAAAACCCTGTCCATGTATACATGAAATCTTTGGCAGGACTCTAACCAACCAATGGAAATCCACAATCGCCAGTAAGAATAGACAACGCTACCTTACCCTTCACTCAAGCTCGGAAAAATCCTACTACTCTTTTCGCAACGAGTTTTAAAACGGGCTACTAGTCCCTATACTCAGAACTACAATTTCATAGGCAAACCTCACTATACATACAACTTGTCATACCTAAAATCCTAAAATTTGTGGAGAACCATACCCTTCAATCTAAAACATACACAAAACCCACTGCGAAAAACAGCTTACTATCGTACAATAGTTTTCATCCAAAACCCCTAAAAGACAACCTACCATACAGTCAATTCTTAAGAATCAAACGAAACTGTACGAAAAAAGAGGATTATCAAGAGCAAGCTCTGGAACTCAGTCAAAAACTGAAAGCACGTGATTACACCCAGACCACTATCAAGAAATGCATGAAACGTGCCAACAACCAACCTAGAGCATGTCTATTACAGATTCATCCCAAGGAACCCCCGACAGATCTAGTTACATGTGTAACAACCTTTGGCCCAGCTACCTATGAAATGCAGAAATTGGTAAATAAAAACTGGAAAATCCTGATGAATGGCAAATTCAACTGGCCTAAACCGCGATTTGCAAATAAAAGAACTAAAAATCTTCTGGATACTTTGGTCCATACACGGCCAAGGAAAAAACCACAAGAGAAACCTACAAGGGACATCACGATGACTCCAGTCACAGGCCACTACCCATGTGGAAACTGTGCAGCTTGTAAATATACCACTCATTCTAAACAACTACAACTTTCAGAAAATTTCACATGGACTCAGCGCCAACACACGAACTGCAACTCTACACACGTAATTTATATGGCAAACTGTCCGTGCAATAAAACCTACATTGGGATGACATGCCGAAAAATTAAAACTCGTATCGGCGAGCACAGAAGTAACATCAGGCTTAAAAAATCTACCACAAAACTCTGTGCACACTTCATTGAAGCAGGACACACGTGCGATGACTTACGCTGGACTGTGATCGAAATGCTCACAGACAAAACAAACAATGCTGAGAGAAAACTGTATGAAAAGGAACAGCGGTGGGTAAACCGTCTCAGCACCCATGTCTGGGGTCTTAATGATAACATACCTTGGCACCATTTCACCATTTAAAACCCAGTCTCCTAAGTGAACCTGAAATTTCATTTCCAGACTCAGTAGTCCAGCTATTCACATTAGCATGGTGCACTCCCTTTTCCACCCTACTTAAGGGCTCATTTTAAGATGTGATACTTCCTCATTCTTAGGTACTGCTACCTATTCTTACATGTGAATAAATAAAAAAGAATAATGTAACATTGACAGCTAATCAGGTATATCATCTAACCTGTTTGAAAATCACCAGTGTAAAACACCATCCAACGCAGTTTAACTATTATCGATAAAGTTTTACAAGTGAAATGATCAGCGCATGAGTTTCTTAAATTCAGCTATTTTCTAATTTGCGCAATTTCATTATAATTACCATCACCTTTCATTAAAACATTGGAGCATTGGTATGTTTTCATTTATTAGAGCGTACAGTGTTTCTTCGCGCTTCACTAACTTGTGATTCGCTACAAATACGCCTCACTAACTCTGACCCCACGTCCAGGGGCAGAGTCAGCACAAGAGGCGGAAGCTTTCCCCAACGCGGGTAATGGCGGCAGACGTACACTTTCCTCTTCTCTCCAGTAAACCAACTGCGGTAAGGTGACTTGTAGTTAATCGGTATCCCCGTTACCTTCCACAGCTCTGAGGTGATAATATAGCCTGTACCCCTGACGGAGCCTCCTCTTTTCTACATGCAAGGTAAGAGCGCCCGCGCACTTCCCTTTTGAGCTCTTTCCTAGCGTAACGCTCGAATCTCTTTCAACCTTAAGGGAATCCATATTGACTTTTCCTCTCTGTCGCCATACTGCTCGTATTGTTCCATTAACAATGAGATTGCCCAGATTAATGAGTCATGATGCCCTACCAGTGCACAGTGTACCTTTTCTCGAGGGACATTTGAACATCCCGGCTTTACCATCTCAGCGCCAATTTGTACGGCTAGTATCCACATACTAATGGCCAACTGATGCTTCTTGTTGAAGCTATCTTCTTACACATTGGGGCATTGCCATATAAGTTCCCCCCATATACTCCCCTTTGTTAAAAATTGCCTGATGCTTAACCAGTTCCTATTGTTCTCTACATCTTAGTTCAAAATTGCCATACATTGTTCCTTCCTAGAAATTGCATAATAGAATTACTTTTAATACTCTAATTAGAGATTAATACGTACTTTGGTGCCTTTTGATAATTTAAAAATAAAATTAAACTCAAATGGTTATGATGGGATGACATTTAATGCATTGTTCTTTACTTGTCTCTTAGATTGAGCCATAGGGGGCTGAAACATGTCTACACATCCTTAATGTTATACTTATAGACCCAGTCACACGGTCTAAAGAAAGTACCACAATTTTTTTAAATCATTGGTTCTACACCTCTAATAAAAATCTGGGTGTTGACCTAATTTTTAATTTTTTCATTCCTTGTTTTGGGTCTCCACATTTGTTACCCACACTCAAATTGATCTCTGGACACTGCAAATCAAAACCAGAGGAGCCTCTGGATGAGGCAGGCACCCAGCACGTCTTATGGTATTCAATGATAACTGCCACAACTACAATGTAGGGGCGGAGGAAAGATATATACCGCTTATTCCACCAAAACATTGTGTTTTTGAGAATACCATAAATCTATCCAAAAGTTGAGATTTGTAACAAGTGTCCATTTCTTTTTTGATAAACCTCATACTTACCCAGGGGAAGCAAGTGGACACTTATTCCTCCTCCCTACCTTGATTTTGTACAATACCTAAAATCCCTAAACTTGTGCTGTACGTCCACAACACTAGTGATATATTCAATACCACTAATTTGAAACAGAACAAATGAACTGTGTAACTTCACCTGTCACACTACTCTGCTGGCACTTAACCAGGAATTTTCCCACTGCTAGAAAAAACCTTTCGACTACAAATAATTACTATACAAACCTTAACATGTGTTAAACATGTATCCTATGTAATTACAATGTAACATGTCAGTTACCATAGTAACCAAACTCTGCTGCCAGAGAATTGATCCAGCGGCCCAAAGGAAATTCTGTCTCATATGCACAACTCTACACCACGATACCATTATTCACAAATTCAACACTAGGCTCATAAATGACAGAGACAAGAATTGACCAACTGAATTTTGTGACCTAATTAATCAAACTATTCATTAAACTATTTATATTTATATACAACTGCAGTTTATCTTTGACATTCTTTTTAATGTACATTTAATTAAGTCAAAACCTAGGCAATGGATTAACTAATGGTAACTTGACTCGAAATAACTAAGACCAGCTTGTCATTTCAAAATCTATTTTATTAACTTTATTATCAAGTAAAGAGCATTTTCAAAATATGAATTCTTTTATTTGCATTTAATAAGCATCATTTTATTAAGTAAGGCACTTTAGACTGTCAGTTCAAATCAAATCAGCACGAGAAGTGTTTAAGCAAATTGAGCCTCATTCCCTAAACCCTATTTCTCTGTCTAAACTAATGAAACCTATAGGGAAAATGTAAGTTCAAAGTTGTCTTACGTGAGTCAGAAGTCCGACAGCATCTCACGAACACAGGAACGAGCCAACAAAGCTCCTCCCAAGGGGCCAAGTTTTATACCTTTTCTCTATCTAAAACTAGCTAAAAGAATACAATTAACAGACCATCTCGCAAAATGATTGGTTGTCACGCGTCAGTCCATGAAGTCATCGCCTTCTCATTTAAAATCATATTTTTTTTAAAGCGGCCTTGTCCATTGTCTACGTGTGACACTAGCTCTTCCGAGGAGCTTCGCAACATTTTATTAAATAACAGTTCTTTGCTTCCTCAGCTCAAGCTTTTCCGCCACTATGTCCTGTCCTTGGCAAAGAAAGTTTTACAACGCTAGGCACATCCTGCACAGTTCAATTCCACGTATTTGTTTTTCGAAGATTATGAACAAAACGCTTTTATTCATTCTTTGCTGTGCATGGCCCATCTCGACAGGACTTCGGGGACATCCATTTTAGAACAGGCCACAGGCCTCTTTTACCAAGACTCTAGTATGAAAGGAAACACAAAACATCAATTAATTTGAGTAATGAAAATTATCTGTTACCCACCCCCTTCACTAATGTTAACCCATTAGTCTATGTTACCTAGCTTTAAGCACAAGAAATAAACAAAACTCTGTCACATAAAAGACACGACATGGACAAGAGCACATTTAAAAATAAGCACATGCTAATATTTTAATCAGCCGCAGTTAATGTTGACAAAACGAAAAGACAAAGTTAATATATTATTTACACGTACTGACAAATGCAACAAGAGCACATAATATTAATCCCGCGTGTTTATGAAGGTGCACATTATTCTAGGTTGAATTAATACAAAAACATGCAACACTCATTAATATTATTAATAATTATGGGAGTTCAAGTCAGCAAACAAAAACATATTAAATTTTAAAAGTTCGCTTCATCAGGTGCAAGGAAATCTCCCCCCCCCTTCGCCCATTGCAGCCCAGGTATATTCAGCCCTTTCCTGACCCTACCTAGACTATCTGGAGGCCTCCTGCTCCCCAACCTTCTGTCATCCGAAACCCAGACAGGCAATCCACATTCCATCAGAGGCACACGGGATGACTAAACAAGAAAATACTTACTTTCTAAAAGTGGTATTTTCAAACACAGAATGTAAAAATCACCTTCATTGAAAGATGTATTTTAACATTCTGAGTTCAGGCATACTAAACGTGAATTTCTACCTTGTTCCCGGGGTATAGAATGTAATAATCAAACTGCCCATTTCGGCCTATGAAAACAGATAGCCTTACAATAGTGAAAAACGAAATTGGTTGTTATTCACTATCAGGACATGTCACACACCTGGGGATGTCCTACCTTTCCCATACACTGCACCTTGCCCACAACGGTACCTTGGGCCTACCTTAGGGGTGCCTGACATGTAAGAAAAGGGAAGGTTAGGGAATGGCAAGTGTGTGCTCCGGCCACGTCGAAATGGCAGTTACAAACTGCTCGCAGACTCTGCAATGGCAGGTCTGAGGGACCTTTTCAGAGCTACTCACGTGGGTGGCACAATCAGTCCTGCAGGCCCACGAGTAGCATTTGATTTACAGGCTCTGGCACACTCAGTGCAATTTACCAGGGACTAACAAGTAAATCAAATATCCAATTGTGGAAACACCAATCCATAACACAATTGACACAGAGAGCGCCTGCACTTTACCACTGATCAGCAGTGCGAAAAGTGCGCTGAAAGGTTACGCCAACAAACCCAGAAGCTCAGAAAGCAAAAACTCAGGGGAAACATTCCAAAAGATGCCAAGTCTAACATTCCCCTACAAACTTTTCTCTTCATTGAGCACTTTAAATGATTTGGTAGAACGTTCAATACTTTTAGTGACATCGATTAAATCTCTCCATAACTCCATGGAGCTGTTGTGTAAAGTGAAGTTTCAGTCTATCAAGTACCGTAGCGTACCACTCAACATAGAAACTGCGTTGCAAATGATCAAAATTCTCCTGATCTTCAACTCCTAATAAGTTAAATAGGATTCCTTTTCATTGTGCAGGTGGAATAGTTCCCATAAATCGCAATCATCAAATATTTATTATACAGCCCCATCAATTTCCTCAATCTAGTTGTTTGTTACCCAGTATTTTGTAATAAAGGTGAGGCTGATTGCCAGGTTGCATCATGGTAAAGAGCATTCGCAAGCGGGAAGAAGTGATACTATCTTATATTATATCCCCTTCAAAGGTGAAACAATACTAGTTAAACAGAACAAGAAATAATTGATGTACAGCACATATATATACTCTAAAAGTAGAAGTCTTCCAGGCCTTCCGAATATGAGCTGCACCTCATAAAATAACAAAGAGGCTGCAGTAGCTGAGTGTTTAATTTGATGGCAAAACACAGAGCTTCAAATTCTGAAGCAGCATGCAGTAGCCGCTGTGACAAGAAGCAGACGGTTGTGTGGCACAAACTATAGTTATAAATTTGGTAGCATAATGCCTAAGGTAGTGTGTCAGGAAATACTAAATAGTGTATTTCAAGGCAGTCACTTTAACGCTTGATACCCCCTTCCATCAATGCTAGACTTACATCAGTATAGCTGCACGCAGAGCACACCAACACTGGGTGGCACCACTCAAAATTGCAGTGTCCGGCGGGACACGTTCTAGTGTTCAGGAGATGGATGTTACACACTTAACACCACCCATCACAAGCGTCACCGATCAGGTGACCCTGCTAATACAAGGGGCTGGCCGCACTTGCTCTGGGCCAGATTCCAGTACCCTACTACTGTGTCAGTGTGCTTTATTTTCAAGTATGTGGGCCTAGCACCCAACTAGTTTACAAACGCAACAAGTGGTTCTGACCCCATCAGCCACGGGCCCTATAGTAACGTACAGAGAAGGTGTTGGAAAGCTGGATCGGCGCTGCGGCCATGATCCGCCCATCTCAAGTCTAGGTGTGCTGAAGAGGGGGTAATGAAGGAGACCAGCCACCTCCACGGCCACTCTCCACATCTGCTGCTGCCCACCTGCAGAGAGATAGCGTAAAGTGGTGGGCAGCGGGAGAAAGTGAATGGGGCGCTAGCCTCAAAAGGTGAGACAGGGCAGTCACCTAAAAAGCTGGTACAGATGCTAAAAGTAAGCCAGAGTGGACAGGAGCATTCTAGAAGTGGGTGGAGCATGACAGCCAGGAGAGCGGTGACGGTCCCCTGAGAATGAGCCCCCCTCCTCCCCTTTCTACGCAGCCGCACCGAATAGCACAAAATATGTTTGTTAAAGGCATGAAAAGCGGCACGCCATCCAGCACCCACAAGTCTGCTGCACTGTTTTGCTCTGTTGTTGAGGCCCCTGCGACCGTCACACTGCATTGAGAGAGAGTTAGCGATCCTGACAGACAGCAACATAAAGCCTTTCATGCCTGTGCCTCGCTTGCACCCACCTGCTGAGACACCGGTAAGAGGCCTGCCCGAAGGGATCTCCTGACGAGGAGTACTGCCAGTGCTTTGGCAACTCCTGCAGGCATGGGCGTCCGCGGGGCACAAGGAGGGGCGCTTGCCCCCCCTCCCCCGGAGTGCCCCTCCTTGCCTCTACTGCGGATGCACATGCTTTTACGGACGCCTTTTGTCCGTATTTCTGGGCCCTGCAGGGAGCAGAGCTGTTCCCTGCCAGAGGCCTCAATTCCCTGATGGGGCACCTTACACTCCTCCTCGCAGCCCCTCACGCCCATTGTCATTTTGTCTGTGGCTGATTATCACATACCGAATGACAATCACCAGTTTGAGCTGCTAAAGCATACTTCCCACCAGGTCCGGTTCTAGAGGGTGGGCCAGGCCCTCCCAAGGAATACCCTGGCCCACCCCAGGCCATTAAAAACTGAAAAATAAGTTTTTCACTCTAATGTTTCACGGGGGTATGAAGTCTCGTGGGTTATACCTCATTGTTTATTTTAATATTAATAACATTGACATACATTAGTTTCAGGCCTGAGGAGTGGTAATAAATTCTGCAGGGATAGTAGCTGCTTAGATAAACAAACATCACAGACATTGTGAACACTTTCACTCACGCTAAAGAGGCTGCAGGCTCCCATCACAAGGTTCCTATGAGCTGAAAACAGTGATGTAACAGAAACGTATTGCAAAGTGTACAAAAGTAGAAAACAGATTCACTCAGGTTATGCTTTATTTTCTTCCCGCTTTGAGGCTTTTAAAAATTTGCAGCATTTGCAGCATTACATTAAAAAAATTAATTAATGGAAAAAGTTAACAAAAGAAAAGTTTTATCTTGTCATTGGCTAAATGAAAGAACATTCTATGCATCGTTTCATTCATTCATAAAACATTCATATGTATGTTGATGGTTTCAAATGATAGAATGATTGCTTCTGCAGGGACCTATGGATCGGGCTACTGTAATTATGTGATTGTGCCGATACTGTGTTTTTCTCATATTGGTTGATTTGCCAAATAATCCATTATCTGCTAAATAATCTGCAGATTAAAAAATATATATATTCTAGTTCAAAACCTACTAAAAAAGCAGCAACATGTGCTGGCACACAGTGGAAGATCCTTTCCAAAGGTTGATTGGTTACCTTTCTGTTGCTTATTGCATTTGTTTGGTGTTAAACTGGTACCAATAAGGTACATTCTATGCCCAGACAGTGTTAACAAGTGTTAAGAAGTCAAAATAATTAAATAATACTCACAAAATGTGCAGCTTCATGCCACATAATTTACCTTTTCTTGCTGCATTCTTTAGTCAACCCAGACCCATAATTTAGCCTTCCCCTGCCACATAATTCCAGTGGCCCTGCCTACGTGTAACAGGTAAGACACTTTAATCATTCTCAGCATGGTCATCTCAGGATTTCATTCTTATGATGCTGAAAAAATGGGTGTCTCATGGTCGAATAATAGGAACTCTTGTGGCTATATGTAAGGCTCCCATAGAATGGAATAGCCAAAAGAAGCAACATCTCAGACAAAAAGACATGGACAGAATCAAAGCCAGATGGGAGAACAAGAGGCCCAATACAAATAGATTAAAGGAGGGGTTCCAGGGGGATAATTTTAGGGTTCAGGGTGGGTATGGGTTTTGGGGTACCAGGGAGGTAATTTTAGGGTTCAGATCAGGTGTGGGTGTTAAGGGGCCAGAGGGGTCATTTTAGGGTTTAAGGTTGGTATGAATTTTTGGAGGGGAGGGGTAATTTTAGGGTTCTGGGTGGGTATGGGTTTTGGGGTGCCAGGGGGATAATTTTAGGGTTCAGGTTGGGTATGGGTTTTGGGGTGCCAGGGGGACAATTTTAGGGATCAGGGAATGTATGAGTTTTAAGGGGCAAGGGGGGTAATTTTAGGGTTCATTTGTGCTCTAATTGTTGTCCAGTTTCAAATGCAGAATTCAACACTTTTTTCTCAGCTTGGCCTGAGCATTACCCGACCCTGATTGTCTGCCATTTTAGCCCCGCCCCTATTGATTAACATTAGCCACGCCCCTTCATTTGCCAGGTTAGGCCCCCCTGGAAAAATTTCTGCGGACGCCCATGCCTGCAGGTCAGGCTGCTGCCTGTCGTCTCGCTGGCCTCTTGAGTAGGTGTGGTAAGTGCATGCACCCGCCCACAAGGAACACTGCACACCTCGCAGCAAGAAGTGAGTGGTGGAGCGACCTCAACAGCAGCACATGGCAGTCACGTTACTTCTCCACTCACCAGAGGAGTGTCGGATTCTGAAAGGAGGCAGCTGATGCCTTGGTGACAGCCTTCCCGCAAGAGTGGCTGTGTATGGCACCCCAAGGCATGGTGTACCCCCATACAGACCAGCTGAAGGGGAGAAAGTTGGCCAACAAGAACAGACAATAAGCCCCAGCCTCACTGGCATCCGCAACCACAAAACAGCTGGCCCGGCCAAAGTGAATGGTGGCATCTGAGCCATAGCAAGGGATATAGGAACTGTCTTTTTCATACCACCAGCCCAGGGAAAAAGTGTGCACAACATAAAAGCCTCAGCGACACTGGTCAAAGCACAAGACAGCATGACTGGCAGTGCCTCTGTTTGAACTGCTCTAAGATACATGAGAGAGCCTCTCCCCCAAATGACGGTTGCCACAAAGAAGGACTGGTAGAGCCCATTGTGTCAGACTGCTGTCTCTACAGGAGAATGCCTTGGTAATAAGCCAAAAGAGGTGTGCTTCATGACACATCTGCCGTCCCCTGCGTATATCCAGTGAAGGATGAAGCAATCCGGCAACACAGCCTGCAATGGAGGTTACTAGGTAACTGAGGGGCAAGGAACCAAGAGGAAAGAGGACCTGCGATAAATACCCTGTGCCCCAGGAATCAACAGCCCCTCCACATTTTCTGCCTGTTGGCTTGGAGGAGAGAAGGACTAGGAACCCCTTAGAGAGCGCCAAGAAGCCCAGAGCTTCCCCGGCCAAGAGAAGCATACAATGGCCAAGCAAGGTCCAGTGAAGGCAATAGAACTGAAAGCAGCCAAGCCCCATGAAGAAGCAGGAACGTGCGATGGGTGAGCAACACTCAGTGGCTATCTGAGGCCACCACAAGCGAGGAAATTGCGCCACATGCCCCCAGTGGTGAACAGACATCACGCAAGCTAGAAAAGGGGCACACAAAGCGCCAGAAGAGGGCGCCTACATGGAGGACTAAGCACACAAGGTCAAAGGTGCGCTGTAGGCTGCACCAGATAGCCTGACAGCATGGGCAGGGACCGGGAGAGAGAGACCTCTCAGAAGAGAAGAAGCAATGCTGAAACAGGAACATGCTGCACCAGCCGGCTGCTCGCTGCACAGAATGACCACCGTGGGCCCAGCATTAAGCATGTCACATTAAGTGACCAACTCTGCCAAGCATGCCTGAACTGAGGCGGGAGCAGGCGCCACTATGGCACAGGCTCGAGGCGAAAAACATGCTGCCCTCGACTGAAGAAGGTGACCTGCCATCCTGGTAGAGGAGCACTGCGAAAATCCCTGAGGAGGAACTGGGGCTTGCGAGAGGTCCACAAGAGGTAGAAGCAAGTTCTACTGACAGGACAGGCCTGAAACAGGTCTGCAGCAAAGAAATGGCCACAGTCCTAAGAACCGGACACAACCAGCGAGATATCCATGTGGCGCAAAAATGAGACACGTGGCAGGACTGTATAATACTCAATATGCAATAGGCCCGGAAATGACACACAATAAGTCACTTGGTACTCTTGACCTCTGTCACCATTGGGCTAAAGTATCTTTATTTTACGGTTACTTCATTTGATGGTTACAACCCATGTCGTTTTTGCTTTAGATGCTCCGCGATGAAGGGAGGTTCCCCGAAATGCATTGGAGCTGGATGTAATAATATATACCTGTGGAGTTGGATTGAATTCTTTTTGAAACAAAAATTTTATTGACAATGGATACAAAGTAAACATTTCAACAAACTGAAAATAAATTCTTGAAAAGCATCGATGTTTACTTGTTGAATAACGTAGGAGGATTACACCAGTCTTGAGTGCCTTAAGGGATGTTATCAATTCTTAATTGATCACACTTATTTTACACGTGGCAGGACGCCACATATGAGTGAGGAATCTGGTCGGAAGCAAGGGAGAGTGCGGCAGGACGCCATGTTGCTACAGATGAAAAGAGCGTGGCAGGACGCCACATCACGAAGGGGGAGAAGAGCGTGGCAGGATCCCATTTCGCGAAGGAGGAGAAGGTAGTGACACGATCCCACAGGAAGAACACCACAGATGCCTAAGAGAAAAAGGGGAAGAGCGATAGGACAGAGGCCTCATGCCAGCACCAGAGAAGGTGTCCATCAACACAAGCCAGCCACCGGGTGCAGAGACGTCACTGGAAACAGCTCTGCAATAGGACCAACCCTAAGCTACTAGCAAGCGCGATCTGCATCCAGGCCCCATGCTTCTCAGTGCAACCGTCCAGTCACCTGTCAACGGCTGCTTGGCATCAATGGCATCAGGACTAGCAAGTGAACCTACCAAAAAACACCCTCAAGTTGCCACGAAGTCCCACCAGTCCTCCTCACTCCAAGACATCACCTCAAGCGCGATATCACCACCTGTCACCCAAATGTAAGAAGGTAATCGTCCTCATTACCCAGGTGCATCACCAGAAACACCTAAGGAGCAACGCACCACCAGAGTGGGCCCAAACTCCAGAGACATCCGGAGACCAATGAGACATTCCTGGTGCCATGGTAGGCTAGCCACCCAGGAACCCTGCGTGCCCCACTAAACCTGAGGCCTGACAAAGAAGTTCATATTCGACCATTGGACTATCCACCCTGTGGGTTGCACAAGCTTGCGAGGGCCCTGTTGGGAGTTCGGCAGCGACACCTCAGCACAGCCTATGAGAAGCCCTGCACAGCCCACGCAGTGCCGTGGCAATCCAGGTTCTCCCAAAGCCCATCTGATGAAGGCATGTGAACCTGAGTCATGATGGCAAGAGCACACAGACTCTGAGACACCACCCTGTGCGGCTGCATGAGAGACTTAGCTGTGGTCCAGTTGGAGGTTCCTCAGCTACGCCTTTACACGGCCTACGAGAGGCCCACACAGTCCACATGGTCCCAGGGCAGCCCGGCAGGATGGCCCTCCAGGAGCCTCCTGTGAGAGGGGAGTCCAGTCACAAGAGGCAAGTCTGAAGCTGCTCTATCAGCGGGCACTGAGAAGCGTCATCACCTCCAAGGAAGGCCCTCATCCACCAAATTCATCCTCAGTATTTGCAGGTTTGCCATCCACAGGAACCTGAGCACTTTCAACAATATCTCCAAAGTAGACTCCGACACCGCTCCAGATGCACCACCATTTGAACTCGTTAAATAGACTCCAACAGCGCGAGACCAGGCCGGTCCGAACTATATCGCCGAGGTGGACTGAAACCTTGCAGTGCGATCCAGATACCCGGCACATGGCCTGAAGAGACTCAATGGTGCTGTGTATTGTTGTTTGTTTTTCCCATAGGTTAGACTTTTGTTTGTTTTTGTTTCTAAAAAGGTTTGCAAGGGATGGAGTGTCCGCTGGGACACGTTCTAGTGTTCAGGAGATGGGTGTTACACACTTTACACCCACCCATCACAGGCGTCACCAGTCAGGTGACCCTGCTAATAAAAAGGGCTGGGCGGACGTGCCCTGGGCCAGTTACAAGTACCCTACTACTCTGTCAGTGTGCTTTATTTGCAAGTATGTAGAAATATCGCCCAACTACTTTACAAAGATCAGAGCAGCAGGCAATGCTGATGACAAGCTGCACTCCACGTCACAGAAAAGCAATTTCAGTGCTTGTGTACCATCCAACACTGATGATTAAAGGATCACAATTGACAACGTTTAACATGATTATTTAATTCCCAATGTGGATGGCCCAAAGAAAGCAGCCACCCCTACTTAATTCGAACAATAAGGAAAGTATTACAAGACCAAAATAAGTCACCACCAGCTGCAAACATTACATACAGCAAGTAGGTTTTACAAGTTATACATTGCCTTTCGACCTAATAAAACCCAATCCTGTTCTTTACCAATTTCATGACAAGTTGATAAGTGTTTGCTTCTTCATGCACCACCAAACCTACCTTCGACTTTTTGTTGAAGACAGGTAAGAATTCAGAAACATATGTCCAATGTTAGACCTGGCATCTTTGGCATGGTTTCCCCCATGTTTTCCCCTGTGTTTTTGGCCTCTACCTCCTGTGTTTTTGATGCTGTGCTGGATTTCGTTTTTGCTGGATTAGAAGCTTTGGACACTGCCACTGCTGATCAGTGCCAGAGTGTAAGTGCTCCCTGTGTAAATTGTTATTATGAATGGATATACATGATTGGCATATTTGTATCACCAAGAAGTCTCTAGTAAACTGCACTGGGTGTGCCAGGCCTGGTGATGACAAATGCTACTAGTGGGCCTGCAGCACTGATTGTGCCACCCACACGAGTGGCTCCAAAATGGTGTCTCAGGCCTGCCACCGCAGTGCCTGTGTGCAGTCTGTGAACTGCCATGTCCTCCTGGTCGGTGTCCCCACTGACCAGGCCTAACCCTTCCCTTCCTGTGCACATTGGTCACCCCTAGGGAAGGCCCAAGGTACCCCCTTGGGCAGGGTGCAGTGTATGTAAAAGGTAGAGCATGTACTTGTGCAGGTGACATGCTCTGGTGGTGAATTACAGCCATTTGTGTTTTTCACAGCTGCAAGGCTATCTTGCTCCATAAGCTATCATGGGGGATGCTGGCTACAGTGGCTACCAGCATATCTTCCCGTAGGAACAAGATAGGACATAAAAGTCTAGTATCCCAGAACTCAGAATTTAATAACACACCTTTTAGGAATGGTTGTTTTTAAATCCTGTGTTTGAGAACAGCACTTTTAGAAAGTTGCTGTTCTCTTGTCTGCCCTTTCTGTGTGCCTTGGCCTGTTTGTGTATTGACTGTCTGGTTTGAAAGTGACCGGGGCTGGGGATTCCCCAGGAGGCCGGCTGAGTCAGCCCTAGGCTGAATGACTGCATTTGCAACTTGGTGGGAGGAGATAGCACCTGGGCCTGAATAGGGCTGTGCCTGCCTTCCACAATGCGGGCTCCGCCTCATGCTGGGCAGCTGACAACCCTGCCCCTCACTCTGAAAGGAAAGGAGAAGCCAGGAAAACAAAATGCTCAAGGAACATCCAGAATTGGTTCAGATCGGGTTCAGAGCCCTCATGCATAAAGGGGACAAAGACTTTTAGGGGTATAAGTATAGGACCCCAGAAAATTAGATCCTCCTTGAATCAAGAAGGAACCTCTGCCAAGGAGAAAGCTGAAACTGAAGATGGAAGACTGTCCTGCTGTTGCTCTGCTGGACTGACCTGCTGTTGCTTTGTTGCCAAGGAGAGGGGAAGGACTTTGCTTTGTGCTGTGCCCCTTGCTTGAAGGAATCTCCAAGGGCCTGAGAAGAGCTGGCTAGTTCAAGTTCAAGTTCGAGAATTTATATAGCGCGCTACTCACCCAGAGGGTCTCAAGGCGCTTCAGGGAGGGAGGGTGCATTATTTATCGAAAAGCCAGGTTTTTAGCTGCTTTCTGAAGGAGAGGTGGTTCTGTGTAAGGCGGAGGTGAGTGGGGAGAGAATTCCAGGTTTTAGCCGCTAGGTAGGAGAAGGATCTTCCTCCCATGGTGGATCTGTGGATGGGTGGAATTGCGGCGAGGGCATGATTGGATGATCGTAGTTGGCGAGTGGGTGTGTAGAAGAACAGTCTTGTGTTGAGGCATTCGGGTCTCAGGTCGTAGAGGGCCTTGCGAGCGTGGGTGAGGAGACGGAACGTTATTCTTTTGTTTACGGGCTCCCTCTTAAGAAGTCCCAGGAACAAAAGGACTTCACCCTCAGCTTCCCTGAACTCTACTGTGAGAGTTCTGTCCTTCCTGGAGTTTGTGGCCCATGTGTGGTGCCTCTAGAAGTTGTACCTGTGTTGGGAAGCTGGAAACCAAGCTTTTAAAGACTTTCCGCAAGTTTTGTCGCATCGCTCGCTTGCGGAGCGCATCCCAGACAGTGGGAGGAAATTCCCGCCGCTACGAAGGCCGAGATCATCCCAGCGCCTGTTGCCGCTGCCAGAGCCGTTGAATCCTTAGTTTGCGGGACACACCAGACCAGTGCTGGAAGATTACCATTGCTGCGAGTGTCGTCGCAGAGCCTGTCATCGTTGGGTGAGATCGCCGCACGGCTTGCTTGCGGACTGCATCACGTCGCTGCGAGTGTCATCACAGAAGTGTGATGGTGGGCGTACTGCAGGCTGGAAAAGCAGGCAAGGAGGCCGGATATAGTGGGCGATGTTGTTGTTTATTCAGTTACAAGGTATAAAGCAAGAGGCGGGGACAAAAGAACAAAGTCCAGATAAGGGGTCCGAGGTCTGCTGCAGGGCTTGGGCCAGTTCCTTTCGTCAGGTTCTTCTGGCGGGTCCGGCGTCGGGGAGGAACCTCGGAGGGCAATAAGAGACACAAGAGACCTGTTAGTCTGGCCGGGATCTCTATACAATACTTCCACCATCACCCGGGTAGTGAAGGAGAGAAAGGAATGACCGTGAGGAAAAGGGGGGCGGTAACAAGAAGGGAGGTAGGGGACGAGAGCGAGTCGAGTGAGGTTGTGAAGGGAAGAGTTTCCACACAGTGCGGTGCTGTACAACTAATATACAGTGAGACTAAGATTACATTTGTGCCTAGGGAGAAGATATTTACACAGTATCTACAAGGAGCACCTAGCGAGCTCTGAGATGGAATAAGGGGTACTCACACGGTCCGCCGTGACTCTCCGCTGAGTCACGGCCGCTCTTCAGCCACCTCCTCGGGTCTCCACCAGTCCTCCGTCCACACGTCTTCTTCGGTCTCCTCGTCACCTTCTCCAGCTCCAGTTCGAGTGTCCTGTCACGATACTCCAACGGCGGTCTTCTGTCCGGTCTCGGCTTTTCCCTGTTCTGACGCTGCCACGGGGGTGGGACTTCCGGGGTTAGAGGGTTGTACGTCCTCTGAACGAAGGTCTCTGATTGGCTCCTGCAAGAGAGAGGAAGGCGAAGTTCCGGTGGACATGGTTGCAGCTCCTATGCTCGTTATTGTCATGGGGAGGCGTTCGTGGGGCTGCAGTCCTGGCGGGAAGGATGGTGACACAGGTGTGTGGGGGCGTTCGCGGGGTAGGGGGGTCCGAGTCTCCGTCTCACATCCCCTTTCCCTAGCTGTCCTTCTTGTACGGGTTGGAGGGGTTGGAGGAAGGGGGTAACGGGAAAGGTAGTCGGCGTTGCCTTGGTCTGTCCCTTTTCGGTGCAATGTTTTGAAGTGGAAGGGCTGTAGGGAAAGGAACCAGCGGAGGACGCGGTTGTTCTGCCCTTTGTTTCGGGACATCCACTCCAAGGGGGCGTGGTCGGTGTAGAGGACAAAGTCTCGGCCTTCCAGGTAGTATCGTAGACTTTCAACAGCCCATTTTATTGCCAAGGCTTCCTTTTCCACTACAGCATAGTTCTTTTCTCTAGGGAATAATTTCCGGCTCAAATAGAGAATGGGTTTTTCGTTCCCCCGAGCATCTTTCTGTGACAACACCGCCCCTAACCCTTGGTCGGAAGCATCAGTCTGCAAAATGAAGGGAAGTGTGAAATCAGGGCTCACCAAGACCGGACTGGAGGTCAGGGCATGTTTTAGGTCCGTGAAAGCCTTCCATAATACGGGAGTAGGGTTTTTTTAGAATCTCCTCGGACCTGACTGTTTTCTTTAGTATGTCAGTGAGGGGGGCTGCCCTCTGTGAGAAATTGGGCACAAACTGCCAATAGTAACCTAGAAGCCCTAAAAAGGCTCGAAGGTCTTTCTTGGTTTGGGGAAAGGGCAGGGATTGAATGGCCTTCGTCTTGCTTTCTTGGGGCCTTAGCATGCCACCCCCCAGGAGGTATCCCAGATATTTAACTGTTTTTGCTGCCAGGGTGGTTTTGGCGGGGTTGATAGCAAAGCCAAAGGAGCCCAGGGTAGAGACAACGCTGAAGAGATGGACCAGATGTTGGGCCCAGTCATCACTGAATATGACAATATCGTCTAAATAGGCTCCGGCGTACTGGGAGTGGGGTCGCAGGACGTGGTTCATGGCACGCTGAAAGGTGGCAGGGGCACCATGAAGCCCAAAGAGCATGACGATAAACTGGTACAACCCCTCAGGGGTAGAAAAGGCGGTTTTCTTTTTGTCCTCTTCCCTGAGGGGTATTTGCCAATACCCTTTACAGAGATCAAGGGTGGAGATGTATTTCGCTTTCCCAATCCTCTCGATCATCTCGTCCAGCCGGGGCAAGGGATAGGTGTCAAAGCTGGACACCTTATTGACTTCACGAAAGTCAATGCAGAACCTGACAGACCCGTCAGGTTTCGACACAAGGACTATAGGGGAGTTCCATTCGCTTACGGAGGGCTCTATTATCCCCATCCTTTGCATCTCCTCTATTTCTTGTCTTATTACCACCCGGAGGGCCTCAGGGACCCTATAGGGTCGTAACCAGACTACTTTCCCCGGTTCAGTTTGTATCACATGCTCAGTGATAGAAGTTCTGCCCGGGGTGGAGGAAAAGACCCCTTTTACGGGTGCTAGTGCAGCATGGAGCTCGTAGACTTGTAGTGTGTTCAGTTCGGGGTCAATACAGGGATCAAAAGGGATTGGAGGCAGGAAACCAGTCCCGGATAATACTGGACGGGGTCCTTCCCATTTTTTTAGGTGGTTCACATGATAAATCTGGGATGTACCCCGAGTGGGGTCCAACTCCACCTCGTAGGTAACCGGGGTCACCTGCTGTCGGATGGTGTAGGTACCTTGCCATTGACCCAGAAGTTTCTGGTCTGAGGAGGGCATCATGAGGAGGACCAGGTCACCTACAGCGAAGATGCGGTTTTTGGTGCCCTTGTCATATTGCCTCTTCTGGGAGGATTGGGCACGCTCTAGGTTCTGTCGAACTATGTCCCGAATCACCGACAGGTGAGTCTTCAGGTTTTCTAGGTATTCGGGGAGTGGACGGGTACGGTCTGGTTCCGCTTCCCAGGCTTCCTGAGCCATGTCCAGCAAGGTACGAGGGGGACGCCCATACAACAATTCGTACGGGGAATAACCCAGGCTACTCTGTGTCTTACAGCGTATGGCGAATAGGGCCAGGGGTAGCATGTCTTCCCACCGTTTTGCCTCTAAGCCTAAAAGTTTTTTTAATGTTTGTTTGAATGTGGCATTATACCGTTCCACCAAGCCGTCGGTTTGAGGATGATACGCTGACGTTCTGATTTGTTTGATCCCCAGTTGGGAACAAACATTTTTCATGAGTGCAGAAACAAAAGGCGTGCCTTGATCGGTCAGGATTTCCCTGGGAAACCCTACCCGGGAAACTATCAAAATAAGAGCTTTGGCGATGTTTTGGGCTGTGGGTTGGCGTAAGGGAATAGCTTCCGGAAAGCGAGTGGCATAATTGACTATGACCAGCGCATAGCGACACCCGCTTCGTGAAGGCAAGAGGGGTCCAATGAGGTCCATCCCTATTCTGCTAAATGGGACGTCAATGATGGGGAGGGGTTGCAAGGGTACTTTAGGGGGTCGATATCTGCTATTTTTGACAGACCGTACATTCCCGGCAATAGCTCTTAACCCTCTGGTGAACTCCAGGCCAGTAAAACTTCTCTAGGACAGTCTGACTAGTCTTCTCGTCACCGAAATGGCCTCCTAATAAGTGACTGTGAGCCAGAAAGAGGACTTTATCATGAAATGGAGCGGGGACTAGTAGCTGGGGGTTATGTTGGGGCCCCCCTTTCCGGTATAGCAACCCGTTCTTTTTGTAGAAGTAGGGACCTACGTGTAAGGGGTCTTCGTTCTCTAAGGCCCTTCCCCATGCTTCTTGTAGGAGGGGGTCCTCTTGCTGTGCTGCCCGGAATTCCCGGTCTGTCTTCCAGGGGTGGTCTTCTGCGAGAGCGGGATAAGCACTTGTATAGTCCTTTTTCTCTCTTCGCTTCTGGCTTTTGGGCTTGTGGGGTTTTGGTTCGTTATCCGGGAAGGTCTGACCCTTCGAATAAGGGGCTTCCTTCCACCACTGGGTCAGAGAGTCTGTTGTGTCCTGAAGGAGTGAAGGCAGTCCAGGGTAATTGCTTCCCAATATGGCTTGTTCCGGAAGAGCCGGCACAAGACCCACGGTGAGGCCTGTTCCGGGATCTTTCTGATGTTGAACTCGTACTTGGGTAGTGGGGTATCGTTTGGTGTCTCCATGGACACATTGAATGGCTACGACACCCGTAGGGTTACCAAGCGGATGGGCTAAGTCTTGAGGTCGAAGTACGCTCTGACGGCACCCAGTATCAGCAAGGGCCAAGACTCGCTGTCCATCAATAGATACAGGGTAGTGAAAGGGGGGAGGGGAGGTCCCTGGAGTGGTGCACACATAGTTCCTCACGAGGCCGATCTCCATCGGCTCTTCCTTTTGTGGGCACATGCGCGCGATGTGTCCGAAACCCCCACAGGAATAACATTGGGGTCCGGGGTTGGGTGGCCGGAACTGGACCAGGGCTGGCAAAAGAGGAGAAGGCTCTGCTCTCCGGGCTAACGGGGGTCGTGGAGGACGAGGGGCGGCCACGTTGTGTGGCCTGTGCAGATGATCCTCCTTGCCTCGCTGGAGTTCTTGAGCACGACTGAAGGCACAGGCAATGTCGATGGCTGTATCCAGGGTGAGGCGGGAATGTTGTCTCAGCCAGCGTTGGGTTGCCAGGTGTAGGGAATTCAAGAACTGTTCGAGGTATATTTTCTCCAGGATGTCTTCCTTTGTAGAGGCCTCCGGTTTGAGCCATCTGTTGGCGAGATCCTTAATACGAAAAGAGAGTGCCCTTGGATTCTCTTGGGGTCTCTCGCTCGCTTGTCTCAATTTTACCCTGTAGGTGTCGTCGTCTATGCCAAGACATTCCAGTACGCATTTTTTTATGTCCGCATACGGGGTGTTCCCCTGCACATTGGCCTGTTGATAGGCGGCTTGTAGGTCACCGGTTAAAAGAGGTCCTAGATACTGGCCCCATCGGTCCACCGACCAGTTGGCGGCTTGGGCCAACCTCTCGAAGTTGGTGAAGAAGTAGTCCGCGTCTTCTCCCGGCACGTACTTCTGTAGGACTACGGAAGGTAGCGAGGTCATGGGCCGTTGTTGTCCCAGAGCATCGGTCAGTTTACCCATCGCTTGTTCGTGGGCCACCCCCTGACCTTTGAGGACGTCATGAAGCTGCCCCCTGTTGTCTTCCGCGGTCTTCAAAAACTGCTCCATCAGTTTACCGAATTGTTCCTGGGATTCCGCCATTTGTTTCACCACGGCCTCCATGCTTCCAGCGGATCCCACTTCTGACACCAGATGTGATGGTGGGCGTACTGCAGGCTGGAAAAGCAGGCAAGGAGGCCGGATATAGTGGGCGATGTTGTTGTTTATTCAGTTACAAGGTATAAAGCAAGAGGCGGGGACAAAAAGAACAAAGTCCAGATAAGGGGTCCGAGGTCTGCTGCAGGGCTTGGGCCAGTTCCTTTCGTCAGGTTCTTCAAAATCGCCTTGTCCTTGACGTCATCCTGGCCGATAGGGGCGGGGCTTGTAGAGTGATCGGATCTAGTTGTTGCGTGGCGTCGGGGAGGAACCTCTATACAATACTTCCACCGTCACCCGGGTAGTGAAGGAGAGAAAGGAATGACCGTGAGGAAAAGGGGGGCGGTAACAAGAAGGGAGGTAGGGGACGAGAGCGAGTCGAGTGAGGTTGTGAAGGGAAGAGTTTCCATACAGTGCGGTGCTGTACAACTAATATACATTGAGACTAAGATTACGTTCGTGCCTAGGGGAGAAGATATTTACACAGTATCTACAAGGAGCACCTAGCGAGCTCTGAGATGGAATTACGGGTACTCACACGGTCCGCCGTGACTCTCCGCTGAGTCACGGCCACTCTTCAGCCACCTCCTCGGGTCTCCACCAGTCCTCGGCCCACAAGTCTTCTTCGGTCGCCTCGTCACCTTCTCCAGCTCCAGTTCGAGTGTCCTGCCACGATACTCCAACGGCGGTCTTCTGTCCGGTCTCGGCTTTTCCCTGTTCTGACGCTGCCACGGGGGTGGGACTTACGGGGTTAGAGGGTTGTACTTCCTCTAAACGAAGGTCTCTGATTGGCTCCTGCAAGATATAGGAAGGCGGAGTTCCGTTGGACATGGTTGCAGCTCCTATGCTCGTTATTGTCATGGGGAAGCGTTCGTGGGGCTGCAGTCCTGGCGGGAAGGATGGTGACACAGGTGTGTGGGGGCGTTGGCGGGGTAGGGGGGTCCAAGTCTCCGTCTCACAAGAAGCCATCGCATCCAGGAGCTGCGAGAGAGAGATCACCGCTGGTCCGCGCATCGTCAGAACCATAATTATTAAAGGATTGCCCTATGTGGACCTGCACTTTAAGTATGAGTCTAATTGTTCCGCTTCCTTTATAATTGTTTGTCTGCTACTTTGCAACTTAAAATGAAAATGTTTTTCTTTTTGTGTGTCCATAATGAGTGAGAAGTTGTAATGACTGAATTTTCCGCTTCTTCAGGTATTTCAGTTAGTTATACAGGCAGCCATTACTTATCCAAGTCCCTTCCCAGATGTCCCTCAGGACACCTCACTTCGGAATACTCACCTGGAAAAAGGAATAGAACTAACTACTAAAGATGAAAGAAGTCATAGCTCTGAGGGTATGTATAGCAACGTCTCCCGGCGAACAACGCATACCTACGCGAGCAAAGAGCACTGGTGCGAAATCAGCAACGTCTCCCGACGAACAACGCACATCTGCACGAGCAACACACCCTGGTGCGAAATCAGCAAGGTCTCCCGACGAACAACGCGCATCTATGCGAGCAACGCACCCTGGTGCGAAATCAGCAACATCTCCCGACGAACAACCCGCATCTGCACGAGCAACACCTTCCGGTGAAAAATCAATACATCCCTCATACGCTATGTTGGGTTCGTCTACTTATACTTTTAGCATTCTTGCTTAGGAGCCGATTTCCCTCCCGTATCTGAGGAAATAGAAATTTCTAGGTAAACCTATGTGTCCCCCACTCGCACCCCATCCATGCACACGTGTCCCATGTATGTCATGTTGTAGCAGGGTTTCCGTTCTCCCACAGAACTGTGCATAGAGATCTAGAACCTCAGTGAGTTAGGATGATCCAAAACTCATCTCAGTGTCAGAAATCCCCTTACCTAGCTAGCTACAGTGTCTCATGGATCATTATGGAATGATCCATGTCTTAGACAAACCAGAACATGATCTTTAGAATACCTCAGGAATCGTGGAACACATGAACACTCTTTCGTTATATAATCATTTCAAACCAAAACTGAGAGTCAAAGAACACAAGTGCAAGTTTGAAATATTTATTATTCAATGCAAAGTTCTCAAACGCAGTATCTTGTATAATACCAAAATGCAGATTATAAAAATCAGAGTCAGCAGCATAGTCACTAATCCATAGTAAGCAAAAGGTGCTAGCATGTTATAATGCAAAACCTATAGAAATCTATATCACCTATATTTCGCGCACCCTATCTAGCATATTATTTTATATCTAAGAAGGTCTCATTCGGGCTTTAGCAGGGCGGCCCCATACCTCTCAATGTCAGTAGGAGCAGTTCACATCAACAGCTACCAGCTCTCTTCATGCGCAGCACCAAGTGTCTACGTTCATTCCGTGTAACTCTATCTTAAACCCGCGTAGAGCCCAAAATGTTGGCATCAACATTATTTGTGTTATGTCTAATGTGGTGCGAGGATCAGGCCTCCCAGCAACCTTGTGTTAGGTTAATCTTAGAGTGTGCAGCTCTCAGTGTGCAGACAGTTGTACCAAGTGTACCAGGCAAAGCTGATAGCATAGAAATAACATATTATTCTCAAATAAACCACCTCACCGCTTCTAAGGCGAAAGCTACAACAACAAGTATGTGTCGTGTGCAAAACTGAAGCCGAAGGCAAACCGGCTGTTTAAACATGTAATACACTCATGCTAACTTAACGCAATATATGTAATGAAGTATCCATATGACACCCCCCCATTGGTCCGAGCATCGTCAAACATAAAGGAAAAGGCAATACTAAATCAGACACAACAATTGAAAGCAAAGTTCAATAATCTTGAGCTAAAATAAGCTAAAAATATGTATGAATGAATATGTATGAATGCCTACAGTGGCCTCAAATCTAAAAATAAAAACAAAACTTTTGAACCAAAAGTCTTCCGCCAGGTCTCAAAAATATGAAACGTAGGACCAGGTCACATCAATTCAAATGTTTGTAAGAGAAAAAACAAGGCACTTATCCGATTTCCAAAGTCATGTGCCACATTGACGTTATCCCCAGCGACATCACGTGATTGTACTCTCCATCAGCTGAACATAGTCCATCCCTCCAATTCAGCGAGGGGAAAGTCATATTTCACAACAAAGCATTCCTCCCAGGCATCTCACGATTGGAAAGTATATGCAAAGAAAGTTGCAACAGCCTCCAGCATGAAATCACTGCCATCATCCGAAAATAGTTCAGCAATCCAATTTAGCAATGGGAAAGAACATACGTGCTCCTCCAGCATCGGATCCTCCTGTAACGTCAGAGGACAACTCGGTGGGTTCACCAGATCGCTGTGTGTCAGAAAGGCATCCGCCGCTGCAGAGATCTCCCATTGGCCCAGAACTCCATTTATCGCTGCCAAGGCCATAACTCTCTCGCCAGAACAGATCAGCTCGTGAGCCACCACGGGACGCATTAGCTGATCAAAATCGACGTCAGGAGCAGTCCTCAAGCATAGGCACAAATCAATGGCCCAATCGAACTCGCAGTTCAGGCAGTGAAACACAGGTTGGACACACGTGAAGTCGGTGAACCGAACTGACAATCTATAGGCCGTGCTTAATGCTGCAAGCGGCAATGTTCCATAGTAATTGAGCATCCGATTACGGCACAGTGTCAGGAGGCGTTGAACGTCGTCTTGCGCAGGATGGGCATCCATGTTTTATGAAGAAAAACACCAACAGAATGCCTGCTGCTACAGCCAGCAACACAGGTAGTCCACCAAACAGACTCGAAAAAATAGTGTGGAAAAACGTGGGAATGATACCAAAAACTTTTTCAAACGTAGTCACGAGGCCACTGCTTACTAACTTAAAAAAATGTGCAAGCCCAGTCGTTGAAGAAGCATTAAAAATCTGGTGCACCAGCTCACAGAAATGAAACGGCAAATCAGTATTTAAAAGCGCCTGCACCTCTGTGCGGGTGTTAGCTATGTGAAGGACATAAGTTTCCCGGGCCGAACTCAGGGTCACTTGTTTTTGAGACAAAAGGGCCCTTATTCTGCTTAAACCATTGAATTTTGCTCCCAAGGTTGGAATCCGTGGCCAGATGGAGACATCTGAAGACCCATGCGTGGGTGGGTATAGAACATTCTTGCAGCACACCACACGCTCTGATACAGTTACCACATAAGCCACACCAATTAATAAACCACAACATAATTCGTTGTTTAAAAGTAAATAACTACCATTAGCTAATAATGTGAACGTGGGAACCACTGCTGGAACTGGCGTGCCTTTTAAAACACATGCTAAATTTGGGCGGTCCTGATTACAAGAACCGTGTAACTGAATGTGTCTGCATATCAATGACTGGTCAGGTGACTGTGTGCAATCCTCACCATTAAGATTCACTTCTTTTCCATCCTTCAGACATCTGTATGTGTATGGTAATGACCATGCCTCGTGTAAGAATGCATTGCCTAGTGGTTCATATCGTCCTATAGCAATATACCGCATACAGTTAGTAAATTTATATAAAGGAAATGGTAATGTAATTAAACTATGAATCAGCCACGTGGCAGTAGTGGTTTCAGCAACAGAGAAAGGCAAGGATTCTAGCTTCTCAATATGTAACATAGAAAATGATGCATCACGCATTGAAAGTATGCGCTGTTTTTCAGTAAGATTAAAAGGGACGAAAAGGGATGAAACGTTCAATGAGTTCCAGGGAACTCGACCTGCCTTAATTGTCTGTAGAGTCCAGGCAAACTGCATTACAGAACGCAATTGATTTTGACCATGGTATAACGTGGACACTTCATCATGTACAATATCAACAACAGAAGAAACGATATTATCCAATGTGTAAATCCTGGAAGAAAGCATGTTAATACTGTTATCTACTACTGCTAGCACTTTTTCCAAATTTGCTTGATCAATCGCTCTCAGGCGTTTAGCTGCCTCAACCTGTGAAAATTTCCAAATTTCATTGTATACAGCATAAATAAAGCGTTTAGATCTACCCCTAGTCGGGCCTTTTATAAAATCATTTAGCTCTATATTTTCATTCAACTGGGACAGATGCAGTTTAACTGCAGCCAAAGTGGAATGTTGTAACCAGTTCTGACACAATTTACCTACTGAATAAGTGGTAACAGTGTGATCTGTTTCAAACCTGGGATCTGGCCTGATGTGCGTAAAACCTTCAGATAAACCCAAAAACCTACGTTGGCAAGCATCAGTGCTTCTTTGCCACAAAAGCCACCCCTCCGGATCAAAACGGGAAATATTAAAGGAGGAATTCCGCAAAAGTGCTTGTATCCCACTGATGGATATAGTAGTGAAATTACTCCAACCTAAATATTCTTCCAAGTCAGGGATAGTAGGGGTATTTAATTTTTTAGATGTAGCCAATCCAAAACATGTTGTTTGAGAAACAGTAGAATTTAAAAACAACATGTGATTCGGGATGAGACATGCACGATGCAAAGCCTCAGTGCCTTGTACCTGCCAATCCTTGGTACCCCAAACCGATTTAAGGTCAATAGCATCCTTCCATAACTCATAGCCATCCACAGATAACCTTTCTAGAAAGGACTTTGAATACAGCAATTTTGTATCAGTAAGTCTAACTTTGGGCATGAATTTCTGGTTCACTTTAAAATAAAACGACTCAGGATTTGATTGATTAAAATCTGTAAAATAAGAGTATTTTCCCAGAAATGTACTTGAGCTCCCCTGTAAAGGAGTAGGGCAATGTTCCCACTGAGTGTAATTCACAGGAACCCTCCTGGAACTTGTCTTGTGTAAGAAATGATTCCCATAATGTTGGTAACAAAACAAATCACCATAATTGACAGAATCTAAGTACAAATCCTCAGCATCAAAGGCCGCATAATATTTCAAATCAGAGAACAATGCTTCTACGGCCTGAAGATCCCAATCATCAGAACGAACATTTTGCTTAATCACATCTCCCATGTTTACTCTAAGCACATTAGGAACATTAATAACTTCTGTGGGGCCATGTATCTGAAACCTAACCGCATCCCACACAATTCCATCAAGGACTGGCCAAGCAGTAATCTGTACTGAATGTAAGTCTCTCTTTAGTCTGTGTACTGAATGAGAGGAGGAAAGAGGGGCCAATGTTCCATTAAGGTACCGAATTCCTGTTCTTTCTTTCACATAATGGCCATCGATCAGTCGGAAAAAATAAAACACAAAACCAATTGACATAAAAAGATGAAATAAAAATAGTATCAGCCAAATGTATGTCCAAGGTGGAATTAAAAAATGTTTTTTAAATAACGTGGCATATTTTGCAATAGTCGATGGTTTCTTCGAAAGTTCCGAATCAGAGTCAAAAGAGAATCTGGATTGGTTAGCCAAACGAGCTTGTAAATCGGACATAGATAAATCAGCAGGATCTGCATAGGTCACCTCATCAATGTTAGTAACAGGAATAGTATTTAATAAAGGACTAGTTATGGCAGGCATCTCGAGGGACACCTCCTGATCAGCACCGGATGTAATAGCCAGCACAGAGTGCCTCACCATGGAAGGACAGGATACAGCCGGTGTCATGCTATGAAGAATCGGCCACCCTGTGTGTCTTGACATTGTCAATAGAAATAAATCTGTTTTCTTTACGACCTGGAAGTGGTGGTAAAATGACTGTTCTTGTGCCCTTCACTCCAAGAACCCGAACAGGTGCACGATATGAGGGACCAAACTCTTTCTTGTTATCGATCTTCTCTCGAACCAGTTCTCCAACTTGGGGTAGCCAGCCAACTACCGGGATCTGCAACGCATCATCCGACGTGGAGGGCAAGTGTTCCTTTGCAAGACTGTCTCTGGTCTTTTGTAGATCCTGTAAAACATTGCAATGTTCATCTACGTCAAAGGCCGCGGCCTGGGCCTGGCAGTCTGCACCATCAAGGTCAGGTACGTACATCTTGATACCAAAGAGCATTTCGTATGGGGTCCGCCCACCCAGAGACCTTCTAGGGAGATTATTAAGCGCACGCTGCACGCCATAGAGGTGGGTCAGCCAGTTTCTACCAGTGCCTATAACACGGGCTGTCAAAGATTGCTTTAAGTCGCGGTTCATTCTTTCAACTACAGAATTGCCCTCAGGCCTGTAGGGACTTGAAAACTTCACCTGTACTCCCAACGAAACCATAGCATCCTTGTACGCCTTAGAGGCGAAAGCCGGACCCTGGTCCGAATGGAAAGTACCACAAGCAAAGATTCCCACAAAGACACGCAAATCCTTAATGACAGTTCGCGAATCAGCGCTTCGATGCGGCCATACCCATACAAAGCGTGTGCATGAGTCAACTGCTACTAAGATGTATTTATACGCAGTATCAGAAGAAAAAGGACCGCAGTGATCCAAATAAACACATCCAAGTGGTTTATTAGAGATGTACAACTGTGTCTGAGGCGGACGCGCAGCAGTAGAAGGCTTGATCTGCTGACAAATGTCACACATAAGGACATAATCGCGCGTCTGTTTGTACAGTCCCCGCCACCAGAACCTCTGTTGTAGCTGAGATACAGTGGCTGAGACGCCCGCATGCGCAGACGCCACACCTTCATGAGCCGCTGTAATCAGAGAAACTCTGCGAACCGAGTTGGGAACCAGACGCTCTCCAACTTCAGGAATTTTCACATAAGGAACCTTATCGGGACTTAAGTGGTATGTGTACTTCGAAGGGAACCCCGCAGGATATTTACCTCCCTTCTCCGTGGCAGCAACAGCCGCCAAGATGTCATCATCTATTTTGCTTTTGGACCTCGTGACCGCTGCAACCAAGTATTTTGATACCGCTGACTTCGCTGCTTCATCAGCAAGCGAGTTGCCAACAGCGTGGACCCCCACGCGCTGGTGGCCGAGAGTATGAATCACAAACACGAGCGGCAGTTTCTCTTTAAGTTCCGCCACTCGGACCCAGATCATTTTATGTTTTATTGTGCTACCCTTGGAATCACGAAAATCATTCTGAATCCAAAAGAACAAGTTCTCATTGTAAGACTGGACACAGTAGTAAGAATCACTTACGATTAAAGTCGTCACACAAGGATCAGCGTACTCCAATGCGAGCATAAGAGCACGAAGCTCTGCTAATTGTGCGGTGCAGTCCCCTAGCGTTTGCGTGTGCACAACACTGGACTTGAACTCATCGTTCACCATGGCACCGACTACAATGGCGCAAGCGGAAACGTAGGCGTGTTTAGAGCCATCCGCAAACCTGCGCCGAACCATCCGTGTAAATGATACAATGGAAATCCTCCAACGGCCGCATTGCTAAAGGAGCAGGATGAACAAATTCATACTGTAAATACTCCTGCGACCGTAAAGCGGCGTCAAAAATAAACGTGACATCCTGAGATGTCAAGGATGTAGCCCACTGAATCCACCGAGGGTGCAAAGCTTTAGAATTCGGTACACTGGCTTTCGTGACCGCCTCCAAGGCTGGACACGGGGTGACAACCAACATGCGCTTTCCCTGCGACAGGGCGCGTTCCTTAAGAATTGCCATCTGCACAGCCGTTAAAACTTTCTCCACAGTGGAAAAACGCAGTTCAGCCGAAGTGTACAAGTGTGACTTGTAAGCAATAGGTACAGTATCCCCTTCATTAAAAGTCAGGTACGTGAAACCCACCGTCCCAGGGATAATTCTTATCACCAGGTTGGTCTGGTTATCACGAGTCTGTAAGTAGTCAGAAGCGAGCATATCAGCCTGCAAGGACTGCAGAATGGCTGAATGCTCAGGCAGCCAGCATGATTTGGAAAAAGATGGTTGTACCAAGGCATATAAAGGCTTGATACGCTGGGCATATTCCGGAATGTATGTCCTCCCGAAATTTAAAAAACCCAGTAAAGACTGTAATTTTTTCAGCGTTGTCGGAGAGCACAACTGCGCGCACTTCTCCAGGAACTGAGGAGCCAATCCCTTTCCTTCATGGTTAAGTTCATAACCTAGAAACAACACTGTGTACTCCGCAATGTGTGATTTTGCAAAGTTAAACTTGTAACCCATGTCTGCAAAGTTACAAATTATGCTGTTTACTCGACACAGATGCACCCAAAGTTCGTCGTCTGTGAGATAAATGTCATCCACATACGAACATGCAACTGGATCGAAACTCTCTAAAAGAGAGACTATGCGGGCGGAAAACACTCCAGGACTATTTTTATATCCCATTGGGAGTCGTTTAAACTTTTTTTTGTACGCCGCCGCACGTAAAACTGGTCCATTGGGAACTTAGACCATCTAATCTATGTGCATAAAAACCATTGGAAATGTCAAGCGTGGTTTTGAACCGTTTACGCTCAAGACTATTCACTAGGGCAGAGCCGTGAGTATTCTGTACTGCACAGTTACGGCAATGCGAGTTCAAATGCCGGTAATCCAAAACCAGACGATATGAGCCGTCCGGCTTGTTAACAGTAAAAAGGGGATTATTCATTGGTGACACACACGTTTCAATTACACCTTGATATTCCAATTGTTCAAGGATAGCCGCGACCGAAGCTTTAGCTTCACGCCGTATGGGATACTGGGGTTGTGGCTGCGGCTGTGACCGTAAAGGAATCTCATGGCTAGGGGACAATTTATCCCAGCCACACTGATTTCGGTACACAGCCGGCGCAAGCGCCAGAGCCCACTCTTCTGCAAAATGCAGCGCTTCCACTCTCGAAACAGTGTGCGCGAAACTGGGGAGGATTACCTCCTCCCCTCGCGGAGCTGCGAGAACAAAAGGTGGGGGCCAGTCAGCCTCCGAAAGCAAAATGTCATACGTATCCGAAAGATTCTCCCAAAATACCCCTTTTACAGTTCGCTGCATGTCACCTTCAATTAACAGGACAATTTCAAAAAGTCTTTCAGGGGGAGCAACATGTGTATCAGCTGTTTCAATCACAATAAAAGTCTCAGTCGCTGTCACCTTCAACAGTGGACGGAGGGCCTCTCTCACTATGGTAATCTCCGCCGCGCTGTCCAGCAAGGTCAGAGCCCACGTCAGATTCCGAAGCCGCGTTCTCACTATCTGGGGCATATCGATGCGCCGTTAAGGCTGCGACTTTCTTCTTGGCAAACTGCGGTCTCTTTGGCGTAGAGTCGTCCCGCTGATCCCCTTCACTTCGCGTGCGGGGCTGGCCACGTCCTTGCTGGCCACCCCTGCCCCTGCCGCCCCCTCCACCACCGGTTGACGGAGCCGATGAGTCCTGAAAGGAACGAGGAGAGCGTTGGTCAGATGCCTGATATCTGTCAGGCGATTTAATCGTAGCGCGATCGCGCAATTCATAAACTCGATCCGACTGCGCAGGTTGTGTAGGCGCCGGACTAGAAACCTGTGTCTGTTGTTGTTGTTGCTTACCCTGATTCTGCTTTTTAGGCCAATTTTGTTTTTTGGACTTGGGTTGTCCACCCGTTTCCGAAGACTGCCCCTGGGGCTGCTTCTTTTCTTTTTCAAGAAAAACCTTTACACCCTTAGAATTGCGGCCAACCGTTTTATAAGCCGCCACAATAATTCTTGCCAGCTGACGGGGTTTCTCGGCATCGGGAATTAACGCCAGACCATTGGCCACCTGAAAGTTCACTGCATCCCCTTTTACATTCGCAAGGATAATACTGCAAACTGTCTCAAATGAACCGCTCAGGCGCATACCCAACTCAACCGCCGACTCCGGTCCGTGATCATCCTGAACACGTTTTAGGACCGCAGACAGGTTCGACACTGACGGGGTGCCAAAGCACCTCGAGTAAACCGCTGCAAAAGTCTTACCCCATGTTTCACAGTCAGCAAGTTCAGGGGCTAAATCCTTCGGTAAACTAAGCGTAAGAATCCGGTGTTTTTCACCCGGAGTCGTATTAGGAAACACAGCCTCCAGCTGGTCGAATTTCTCGGCAAGCCAGTAAGGAAAATCATCCTTATTTTCTGGCTTTCTGCCCATTACGGAATTCACCAAGACAGGACTGATTTTCAAACCAGCCTGTTCCGCTCGAAGCTGCGCACCTGCGGGGGCTGCGCCATGTATATTACGACCAATGTAATGAACAAGCGCTCTAATCACGTCAACCGCGACATCATGCAGACGCCGCAGATCACCCACCTTACAAGTGGCGCGATTAGGATGAGGAGTAAATCCACCCAAGGCGGGCCAGGCTGTGCCCGGAATGGACAACGGACCTAACCTCGGAGCCGTTAAAGAATGGGGTAGGACGCCACCAAACCAAACTCCGTGCTGCCAAACATCTATAGGTACTTTCAGTGCCCTGTACGGAGCATAAGCCGCCGGAACAGCCGAGGCAGTGTATGAATGGTAGACACCCGAATTAGCGTTTACTTCCGGAAACGTCACCCAGGAATAAAACAATTCGTACGGGTACGCATGTTCCGCACTCACCACTAGAACCACAGCCAAACCTTCCGCAGGGACATTATATGCCCGCAAATGGTCGCGAACCGCGACGCGGCTATGCTGCGCTATGTCCACGGCCATGGTTGCACAGGAAGTGAAAAAAGACAAAGAACACTTTGTAGCACAACTGGGTAGTAATTCAAAGAAACCGTTTAAAGAAGAATTCAAGCTTGAAAAGACCTATTTCAAAAACAGGTAGGTTTTCCGACACCACCGTTTACCGGAAACGGGAATGAAGGTGTCAAGGTATGAATGATATACTACTCGAGTGTCATGAAATAAGGCCAACCAATCCGTTGGGCGCCATGTAGCAGGGTTTCCGTTCTCCCACAGAACTGTGCATAGAGATCTAGAACCTCAGTGAGTTAGGATGATCCAAAACTCATCTCAGTGTCAGAAATCCCCTTACCTAGCTAGCTACAGTGTCTCATGGATCATTATGGAATGATCCATGTCTTAGACAAACCAGAACATGATCTTTAGAATACCTCAGGAATCGTGGAACACATGAACACTCTTTCGTTATATAATCATTTCAAACCAAAACTGAGAGTCAAAGAACACAAGTGCAAGTTTGAAATATTTATTATTCAATGCAAAGTTCTCAAACGCAGTATCTTGTATAATACCAAAATGCAGATTATAAAAATCAGAGTCAGCAGCATAGTCACTAATCCATAGTAAGCAAAAGGTGCTAGCATGTTATAATGCAAAACCTATAGAAATCTATATCACCTATATTTCGCGCACCCTATCTAGCATATTATTTTATATCTAAGAAGGTCTCATTCGGGCTTTAGCAGGGCGGCCCCATACCTCTCAATGTCAGTAGGAGCAGTTCACATCAACAGCTACCAGCTCTCTTCATGCGCAGCACCAAGTGTCTACGTTCATTCCGTGTAACTCTATCTTAAACCCGCGTAGAGCCCAAAATGTTGGCATCAACATTATTTGTGTTATGTCTAATGTGGTGCGAGGATCAGGCCTCCCAGCAACCTTGTGTTAGGTTAATCTTAGAGTGTGCAGCTCTCAGTGTGCAGACAGTTGTACCAAGTGTACCAGGCAAAGCTGATAGCATAGAAATAACATATTATTCTCAAATAAACCACCTCACCGCTTCTAAGGCGAAAGCTACAACAACAAGTATGTGTCGTGTGCAAAACTGAAGCCGAAGGCAAACCGGCTGTTTAAACATGTAATACACTCATGCTAACTTAACGCAATATATGTAATGAAGTATCCATATGACAATGTAATTCCTTTTCTGTGCCTGCTAGAAAGATGCAAATACATTTGCGTCCAACGTTAACATGTCAGTTATACAGTTCTCCAAGAAAATCATGTTAATTAGGCTTCTAGGCCTATGGTGCCAACGTCTTTACGTAGTGCACTTTTGAATCTCGCACACGTTTTCCTCCATGTTTTCTGGCCCAGTCGAGCCAGACCCTTAATCGAGGCTCCGAGTTCTTTTCTGCCTCTGAAAGCTGCCGTTTAGGTATGCATCCCTGACCTCTGCCTTACTTCCTGCTCAGATGAGCGGTGCCCGGCTCGGCCTGGTCTGCTTGCCAAGACGATGTTTTACCTACAAGTTATCTGTTCAGCCTCCTCGAAAACACATTCCAGTCTAGTGAAATAGGTAAACATATTCCCGGCTGCAGAGCAAAGGGCCCTGCCTTCCTGTCTCCATGCAAGTAATTTACTGCTCCCGTTACCATGGTAGGCCCATGGCCCCGCACCCTACATGAAGATCCATATGCACGCACTAGCATTCAGTGATGAACGGCCCCTGCCCGAGAGACCTTTTACTCCAGACACTACATCCTCAAAACATACGATATCAGATATGCTGTATGTGCAGGTCGTTCTGACATCCCAGACATTAGTCTCCTCTACTAGTGCTAAAGTCAAAGCCCCCAGTCCCCCAGTCATGCTCAGTTGCGTGCGCATCTGTAATAACAAATTTCTGCTGATTCTGCAAATCTACTGTAAAGCATCCTCCCACATGTGACGTTTCCTGTGACGATTCTCTGACATGTCGAGTGCACGCCCATGTGTACGCCTTCTTACACGCCTCCTGTTACGCACATGTGTTCTTATCTCTCTCTCTTTTCACCTGTTACGCCTACTGTATTCACTTCAAGTGTACTATTTTACTATATATAATGTGTGATGTTAATAAAATGTTGAATGTCCCTTCCTGAACCTTAGTGGTGATGGAACCCGATGTCCCATGCTTCGAAGCATTTCATTAAAGCCCGTATGACTCAGATACCACGGACTCTGCCTCTGATTTGATTGAGCTATCCTTTATGGAATTTAATGTACTCAAAAATTGTTCAGTAAAGTATTTACCACATAATTTGGCGCCCGAACAGGAACCCCCCCCCTTCCCCACTCGCCGGCGATGTACCGCAGGCCTTGACCCCTACGGACCCCTGACGGAGCCAGTGCACTCTTGCGGGTTTTCCTGCTATCTCCCTCAGGCCAACGGAGGAGACGGAGACTGCGACCCGGCATCCAGACGAGGCGGTGAGGAATGCGGAGGATCCCGACCAGAGCCCCTAGTCGAGAGAGCAAGGTCCGAGATATCCGGAGACCCACTTGTTCCGAGGCGCGTGCGGCGTAGTAGCAGCCAGATGTCGTACCAGTCCAGTCCAGTCCAGTTTCCGAGGCCTTCAGTTATTGCTTCCCGGTGAGTACCGTTGTTGGGAACGCATCTAGACGGGTTCATTAATTTGTGCCCGGTCAAGACAGGTCTGGGTACACAGACCTGGTCCAGACGTGTTCATTCCGGTGGACACGGTATGACGTGTCTCTTTATGGGACCGGTATTGTCTGTACTGTTTTAGCAGTGCATCTAGAAATTCAGTGATTCCGTATTCTAGTATTGTATCTCGAGATTTTCAGTATTCATGTGTCTTCTATGTACCAGGTAATATCCGTCTGAAATGTTTTAATGTGGTTCAATGTCGTGGTATGAATGACTGTTTTGCTATTCATTACTGTGTTTACTGTGTTTACGTTTAAAGCAATCCAACAATGCCACTATTCTCGAAATTACGTCAGTTAGGAACTAGGAAAGGGATACTCGAAGAAGCAGTTCCTGTTCCGCCTAGGGACACTCCTGGACATTTTATGTACCATAAGCATGGCTTAGATGCCATACTGTATCTAGATTTGTGGGTGGATTACACGAAAGACCTGGAAGAGAAGTATAGATGGCCTGTCTCAGGGACATGGGATGCTGATTGCATCATGAGAGTAGAAGAAGCATTATGGAAAAAGAAAGCCAGGCAATCCCAGAAAGATGCCATAGAATTATGGCATAAAGAAGCGCATAGAAGAACAGAGAAAGAACTCAGGAAAGCAGAGAGAAGTAGAGAAGAATCCGAAAAAGCTAGAGAAAAAGAGTTACTAGAAGAAGGAGAACGAGTCAGAATAGAACAACAAGACAGACAAAGAAATGCCCTTATTACAGGCATGTATCCTGTTCTCGCCGAGGGCCTGCCCAAGGCGACCCCGGAAGTACCCCGTAACTTGCCACCACCATTGGTCCCGACTAAATTACGTCATAAACAGACCGCCGCAGACATTTTCCTTTCCTCTTATTTAGATGATGTAGCTCCAGAGTATACCAATGTACGTGTACCACCTGCACCTGCTAATAATGTTCCTACCAATAATGCTCCTACTAATAATGTTCCTCAACAGTCTGTTCAGGATGACACGACTCCTCCCACTGTCCCACTCGTTACTGTTCCTCCTGTCACTGGTCCTAGTAATCCTTTTGGCCACCCTGCGTTGCCACAAACATTGCCTGCTCCTATTACTACTTCACCTACCCGACCAGTTCCAACACCAGTGACACAGCCAGTTCATGCTTTTGCTTCCGCTTCAGGAGGCGCAACAGGAGGTCTCCCTGTCACCCCGCCTCAAATAAAACGAACGACACTTAGAGACCTAGCATTACAACGTACACCCAGGGCAGCGGCATACGCAGCCCTTAAAGAGTATGTTACAGACTGCAGATGTGACCCAGTACCAGGCGAAGGCGGGATGGTACTATACTCACTACGTTTACGGCGAGTCGCAAATTATTTGGTTCTTCTGCCACATATGAAAATACATCTAGATAACATATATAATTTCATTAGAACAGGGGGGAGACCAGAATGCATTCAAGAGGCCATGGCACACAATAAGGTTGAGACACAAAGCATGATTTTACAGTTTTTGATAAATTGTTTGATAAGAGAACGAGATCGGCCAGGCCACAGCAAAGAAGAAATGGATGGCCTGATTAAATGGAGTAACAATATAGCTGACGGTAAACATAATACGCAAGGTTGTATAGAAGCCATGTACAGAAAAATCCGTAAAGAAATTGTACTGATACACGAAAGGGAAAACGCAGCTAGGGAAGCTGAGAGAGATGACACCACTGAAGAAGAGGACGATTTATTGGATACAGGAGAAGCCCCAAGAACTATAGCGTATGTAGGTAGAGCAAGACCTTTTGATAGACCTATTCGCCTAGAAAGCAAGAAACGTTTTCTTTCTCCCATACCAGAACAATGTTCTCTTGAACATTTATTTCAAGACACTGATAAAGTACTGAAACAACGAATAGGTTACAGTGAACTTAGTACTATGCGTGAACAAGAATTAGCCCGATCAGCAGTGCAATGGGCTGGAAATAACTGCGTATATAAAGATGATTCAGTAGCGCAAACATTTTTGACTCTGTCCCCAGACGAACAGCGACTAGCTGGTATGTACATGATCCAGCATCTCATTACACTATATGAGAGTCAGCATTCTGATCCAGGTCCCTTATATAATATATTGGAAGAATTACTCCTAAAAAGATGGAGAGGCCTAGGTACCGATTTAATTAATATCATTCTAGAACAACGACACAAATACAGAACTTTTCTGACTCCACATTTTGTTCCTGTTCCACCTCCAGTAAGACAACCATTTTACATAGACAGACAGAATCCCTTACGAGAAGTTCACCCCGTCCAGACCCCAGGGGGTGAGCTCCAGCGAGTATTCGTATACACACCCTTAAGCAAAATGGAACTATTGGAAATGAAGAAAATAGTGCCTTGTCATGATAAAGATCCAGCAGGGTTTCACCGTGAATTAAAAGACATGTTACTCATATGGGGATTATACGTATTCCGATATTCTTAAAATGTTGAAAGTATTGTTGCCCGCCGGTATTTACGAAAAACTTAAAGAAAAAGAATGGGAGGTGGGAGATAAAAAGATTAATTGGACTGAATTAGAAGACGAAGAAAATAGACGAGTCCCAGGTACGGGTCTTGGGGACAAAGCTAAAGCATTACCAGGATTATTAGTACAGGTCTTGCCGAGGTTATTGGCAATTAAAAAGGAAGACTGGGATGCTATCTCAGCCTGCAAACAGAAACAAGACGAAGACACTAGTGATTTTTATTCCAGATTTGAGAAATGTTTTATTATTAATAGCGGTTTGAAGACAAGTAGTGAATCATATCCACATCTTTTTGTGACTAAATTAGTCGAGAATTCCTTACCACAAGTTAAAAACAGAGTTCTGAAAGTCGAGAGTACCTGGCAAGCAAATACCCCTTCTCAAATGCTACAAATGTTACAGTACCACCAGAACCGAATTAGAGAGGAACATGATCATGAACAGAGACATATGAAAGACACGAAAATGAAAGTACTAGTTGCTCAGTCTGTTCCAGCAGACGGTCAGAAAAAGGGTACAGCACCGCCAAGTCATTCTGCAGCTCCTGTTAAAGGGAATTGCAACTACTGTAAACAGCCAGGCCACTATATAAACGAATGTACTGTTCTGAAATATAATATTGCCACAGGCAGGACGAAAGAAAGGCCGCGTCCTCCAAGACCAGAACAGGTTCCACAGAATCTTCCACAGAATACGCAACCTCCACAGCATGCACAGCAAACAGTAGCTGTACTCCAACCCCAACCTATTGCTGCCACGCAACATGTTACACAGCAAATGTACCAGTATGCACAGTCAGATTACCCCGATTATCAGCAGTATTCATGAAACAGCCTAGAGAGGGAGGTTGGCTTGCCTCTTATCCAGGTTCCTGTAGATCAAGAGGGTCCCTATGTACATAGTCAGGTATTAGGGAAAGACAGAAAATTTTTGATTGACACAGGGGCGAGCAGAACTACCATCAGTCATGACGAGGTTCCAGGGGCACCCCTCTCAGGCTCACAGAATGTTTCCCTGGGTTTTTCAGGAAAGCCTATTGTTAACGAAGTGTCAAAGCCAGTTTCTCTAGAAGTTGGTCCATTGTCCCGTACTACTGACTTGTTACTTACAAAAGCATGTCCTGAAAATCTGCTTGGTATTAAAACGTTGAAAGCTCTAGGAGCAGTGATATGTTGTTCTCCGGAAGGAGTGAGATTATTTTTACGTGATTTCAAAGGTCATTATGTGTTGAGAGATTTTGATCCAAGATTGCAGAATGTACCACAGCATTTATGGGCACAAGGTCAGACTGATGTAGGTTGCATGCACATTACACCTTATCGTGTTACACTCAAGCAAGGAGTTGTACTACCCAGAATCCGACAATACAAATTGCCACCCGAGGCTGTAACAGCCTTACTGAAAATTGTTGACGAACTGATTGCCCAAGGAGTAGTTATAGAAACTGATTCCAACGTATGTAATTCTCCAATCATTCCAATTCTTAAACGAACTGACCCAAATGCACCACCAGTCTATCGATTGGTGATTGACCTTCGAGAACTGAATAAATGCATCATTCCTCAGTACCCAGTAGTGCCAGACATCTCTTCCTTACTGACTGCCATTGATTCTGAAGCAGTGTTCTTTACTGTAATTGACCTCAAGAACGCTTTCTTTAGTGTTCCCATTCATCCGGAAAGTCAATATCTTTTCGGATTCTCTTTAAATGGCCGTAGCTTTAAATTTGCACGTGCACCTCAAGGGTTCATGGAAAGCCCTAGTATTTACAGTCAAGCCCTGAAAAGACAACTAGACAGTATTCACATGCCTACTGACACTGCTTTGCTGCAATACGTGGATGACTTGTTAATAACCGCACGGACCGAACGTGACTGCGAACGCGCGTCACTGACTGTCTTGTATTTCTTGGCCGAAAAGGGGCATAAAGTGTCCCCTTCGAAGTTACAATTCTGTGCCCAGCAAGTGGTATACCTTGGGCACTTGCTGTCCAAGTGGGGGAGACAGTTGACACCAGAACGCATCCAGTTAATTGCACATCTACCACAACCCAAGACACAAAAGGAGGCATGGGCCTTCATTGGCCTCACTTCTTACTGCAGACAATGGATTCCTCAGTATGCATATCTAGCTAAACCGCTCATACAGTTGACAACACAGGAGGCAGCGACTTCGACTGTCCTTCCTTGGACTCAGGAACACACACAAGCTTTTGACGAGTTAAAGAAAGCTTTATGTCAAGCACCTGTTTTAGCGACACCATGTTACAGCAAACCTTTTACACTTTTTGTCACAGAACGCGATGGCACAGCATTATCTGTGCTCACACAAGATCAAGCAGGACACAATAAGCCTTGTGCTTATTTTTCTAGTACATTGGATCCTGTGGCCCAGGCTTTGCCTGCGTGCCTCAAATCAGTTGCAGCAACAGCTCTAGCAATCAGACAAAGCGACTCAATAGTGTTAGGACATCCCCTGACCGTACAAGTTCCACACTCAGTGGAAGTTCTTCTGAACCGTACCCAGACACAACACTTGACTATAGCAAGACTGACAGGATATGAATTGACATTGTTTCAACCACACATAGAGATCAGACGTTGCAATACATTAAACCCTGCCACATTGTTACCATCGAGCACAATTGACCCGACACCACATGACTGCGTAGAAGTCATCAATACTGTAACGAAACCCAGACAAGACTTGACAGACATTGCATTACCCGATCCAGACCTGACACTTTACGTAGATGGTTCATGCATGAGAACAAGCACAGGAGAGTTAGTGGCCGCCTATGCAGTGACCACTGAAACTGAAGTCATAGAAACACATCGTATTGACACATTGTCTGCTCAAGCAGCAGAACTCATTGCTCTGACGCAAGCCTGCATCCGAGCCAAGAACCTGAAAGTTAACATATATACAGATTCACAGTATGCATTCGGAGTTGTTCAAGACTTCGGTATCCTCTGGCAAGAAAGAGGTTTTTTAACTTCTCATGGCGCCAAGATACAGCATGGTCCCCTCATTCAAGCTCTGTTAGAAGCAACACACTTACCTGCATCCATTGCTATCATGAAGTGCAAAGCACATACGAAAGTCACAGATACCATTTCCCAGGGTAACGACCTGGCAGATCGAACAGCTAAACTCACAGCTCAGACGCACACAGACATTCCAACGGACATGACAAAGACTGAAGTATCATCACAGACACATTGTATGACAGTGAAGGATCCCATTCTAGATGTACTCGACATACAGACACATGCCACTCCAGACGAAATCAAGAAATGGACTGAACAAGGAGGGATCCAGACAGATCAGGGATGGATGACGAAGGGTAGAGCCACATGGTTCCTCCCCGACTCTATGGTTCAAGTTATCATTAATACAGCACATAGTCCAGCACATTTAGGAGAAAAAGCCATGTTAGACAGCATTCAAAACATCTGGTTCAACAAGCATTTACGTGCAGCAGCAAAACAGAAAGTGCGTACCTGTATGATCTGTTGTCAGTTCAATCCAGGCAAAGGCATTCCCGTGGAACAAGGTGGATTCCATCCTCCTGACCATCCTTTTGAAGTCCTCCAGATGGATTATATCCAGATGGACCGATGTAGAGGTTTTAAATACGTCCTCGTAATTGTATGTGCCCTTTCCAGATGGACCGAAGCATATCCAGTCCCAGATTACACTGCCGCGACCACTGCCAAGCAGTTGGTTCGTGAATTCTTCCCACGATACGGTTTGCCCCGTGTTGTGTACTCAGATAATGGTCAGCCATTCTCGTCCGAGCTCATGAAACAGGTATCACTCCTGTTAGGTTACCAGTGGAAATTTCACTGTGTACGACACCCCGAAGCAGCAGGTCTCGTCGAACGCCACAACCAAACTCTGAAAACACGATTAGCCAAGGTCTGTGCAGAAAAAGGTGTAGATTGGATAGTAGCCTTGCCAGTTGCCCTCTTCTATATGCGCATGGTTGCTCATTCTAGAACCGGACTATCTCCTTATGAGGTAGTCTTCGGCCGACCTCCCAATATGTGGGGAACGCCTATGCCTCGTAGAATTACCGATGTCGACAGTACTATGCTGACAGATTACCTAGCTTCCTTGATGTCTGCACTACTATCTTGTCGTTCACAGGTTGCGGCTGCCTTCCCGGACAACACCCAAGTAAAACCGCATGAAATCGTTCCTGGGAATTATGTCTACGTGCGAAATTTCGACCGCACAAGCCCTCTGGAGCCGAGGTGGAAACAGCCAAAGTTGGTGTTGATGACGACGAGGACCGCCGTGAAGTTAGAAGGTCGCAAGGGGTGGTTACATTCGAGCCACGTTAAACGGTGTTACGGACTGTGTCCAGGAACTGAAATCAAAGACTGCCCCCTTTCGGACACTGACTCTAAACTCCCCCTGTTAGAGAAAACTTCCCAACAGGAATATCGAGCAAAGTTGAGGTCTAGTAAGTCAGACAGCGTTTAATTGTTTAAGTCCCCCTCGGGTGAAGCGGTTAGACAGGTTTCTGACATGAATAAGATAGACCCAAGTAGTCAGAGAGATAGGCGTATCAAGAAGAGAGAACAATATTGTAAGAACTTGCACAGCCGATGTATCATAACGTTGATTTTCATGTTTATTCTGAGCATTTCGATTGTATGTATAAGCTTCATGTTACATGATTTCTTTCCTTCTTTTGGTTCAAGTGCACATAATTCCTCTAATGACTCTGTAGAGCACACTTTCAGTAACCTGCCCCCTCATGAATTATCCTATCGACTAGCAATGCGCAACAATACATTCATTCGTATGTTACACCACACTCACCAGACCAGCAATGCCACCAATTGTTGGGTATGTGGCCGACTCCCACCTTACCAGAAATACAAGGGAGCTCTGCCTCTTTTTCCCTACCCGTTTACACATAATGGTTCATGTGGAGCATGGTTTGCTTTAATGTCCTCCTTAGACAGTAAGTCCAAAGTCTCCCAAGGCAATTGGATTTGGGGGAACCTGAATACAGTCATGAATAAAGCATGTTTTCCAGACACAGACGGTCTTCCCCAGAGGAGAGGGACCGACCTAGAAAATGAAGTGTATGAATTAGGTAATTTTTCCCTCAATCTCATGATCCTGAACGTCCAGTCCGAGACTAATTTGAACTTGCCGTTTATAACAGTTTTGCCAGTGAAAGGCGAACTATGTGTTAGAAAGAATGGTTCAGTACATCTAGGACACAGTGATTGTAATACTGTGGTCGAATTCAGCGATAAAGGAAAGTCTACGTTCAAAGCCTCTCGCCATTCTTATTTCATTTGTGGTCACACCGCTTATGTACATCTGCCCCTTGATTGGGATGGGACGTGTTACATTGCGTTCCTATTACCACCTGTTTTCCTAGCCCCACCTGATTATCATCGAAATTCACGCCTTGTACATATAAGACATAGAAGGGAGATCAAGTCCCCAATAGTCGATCAGACTGAGACAACATGGGAACAATATACAGATTTCAATAAAGGATTCTTTTTCTTTGTAGGTCCTGTCCAAAACAGTAAATTGATACGCAAATTAACCATAACACTGGAAGCGGTAGTGAATGAAACTACGTCTGCTTTAGGTAACCTGACCGAAGAGCAATCTGCCATGAGAATTGTTGTTCTTCAAAATCGCCTTGTCCTTGACGTCATCCTGGCCGATAGGGGCGGGGCTTGTAGAGTGATCGGATCTAGTTGTTGCGTGGCGTCGGGGAGGAACCTCGGAGGGCAATAAGAGACACAAGAGACCTGTTAGTCTGGCCGGGATCTCTATACAATACTTCCACCGTCACCCGGGTAGTGAAGGAGAGAAAGGAATGACCGTGAGGAAAGGGGGGGCGGTAACAAGAAGGGAGGTAGGGGACGAGAGCGAGTTGAGTGAGGTTGTGAAGGGAGGAGTTTCCACACAGTGCGGTGCTGTACAACTAATATACATTGAGACTAAGATTACGTTCGTGCCTAGGGAAGAAGATATTTACACAGTATCTACAAGGAGCACCTAGCGAGCTCTGAGATGGAATTACGGGTACTCACACGGTCCGCCGTGACTCTCCGCTGAGTCACGGCCACTCTTCAGCCACCTCCTCGGGTCTCCACCAGTCCTCCGTCCACAAGTCTTCTTCCGTCACCTTCTCCAGCTCCAGTTCGAGTGTCCTGCCACGATACTCCAACGGCGCTCTTCTGTCCGGTCTTGGCTTTTCCCTGTTCTGACGCTGCCACGGGGGTGGGACTTCCGGGGTTAGAGGGTTGTACTTCCTCTGAACGAAGGTCTCTGATTGGCTCCTGCAAGAGATAGGAAGGCGGAGTTCCGTTGGACATGGTTGCAGCTCCTATGCTCGTTATTGTCATGGGGAAGCGTTCGTGGGGCTGCAGTCCTGGCGGGAAGGATGGTGACACAGGTGTGTGGGGGCGTTCGCGGGGTAGGGGGTCCAAGTCTCCGTCTCACAAGAAGCCATCGCATCCAGGAGCTGCGAGAGAGAGATCACCGCTGGTCCGCGCATCGTCAGAACCATAATTATTAAAGGATTGCCCTATGTGGACCTGCACTTTAAGTATGAGTCTAATTGTTCCGCTTCCTTTATAATTGTTTGTCTGCTACTTTGCAACTTAAAATGAAAATGTTTTTCTTTTTGTGTGTCCATAATGAGTGAGAAGTTGTAATGACTGAATTTTCCGCTTCTTCAGGTATTTCAGTTAGTTATACAGGCAGCCATTACTTATCCAAGTCCCTTCCCAGATGTCCCTCAGGACACCTCACTTCGGAATACTCACCTGGAAAAAGGAATAGAACTAACTACTAAAGATGAAAGAAGTCATAGCTCTGAGGGTATGTATAGCAACGTCTCCCGGCGAACAACGCATACCTACGCGAGCAACGAACACTGGTGCGAAATCAGCAACGTCTCCCGACGAACAACGCACATCTGCACGAGCAACACACCCTGGTGCGAAATCAGCAAGGTCTCCCGACGAACAACGCGCATCTATGCGAGCAACACACCCTGGTGCGAAATCAGCAACATCTCCCGACGAACAACCCGCATCTGCACGAGCAACACCTTCCGGTGAAAAATCAATACATCCCTCATACGCTATGTTGGGTTCGTCTACTTATACTTTTAGCATTCTTGCTTAGGAGCCAATTTCCCTCCCGTATCAACAACTACTTGTTAGAGGGGAAATAACCCATCTCTCTGTAAGCACTTGGTAAAAAAGGGGCCGACCTTCCCTTACAAAGAATAAGAACCAAATTCACATCCCAAGGGTCTCTATTACTTGATAATAGTGGTGGCAAGAAAGAAATAATAATGGTTAAACATAAACACACATATACACATACAACTTGAAAATGAAAGGTAAAATTAGATAAAATTAGATATACATGGAACATCTCACCATAGTGGTGTTCATCTGTGTCTTGAAGAAGGGTCCAACTCTCTCTCTCTTTGTCTCTCTCTAGTTAGGCCAAGACTCTCTGCTCCATAAACACGACTGCACGTCTGCACCGTGAAGTTTCGTCAGACCATCAAAGCCGCCAGACTGTCGTCTCACAGGCCATCAATTCATCTCCCTTCACTTGGACCCACTTTCACTAGTATAGAATGTAACCCCTTCTCGAAGCTTCTAGAAGAACCCGCCTACCGTTCTCACAGGATTCCTGTACTGCCTCGTACCAGGCACACAACAGCAGCTGGCCAAGCGTTTGTTGCGTCTCCGGCGCGAAGAGAGCACATTCCACTGATAAGAACCGGTCCGTGCTGGTTCACTGCTAGCAAATAACACCTCGAACATAAAACATTACCCTTCACCTAGAGAGGCTCAGCAATATGGTGTCAGAAAAGAACATGGCTTCGCTCGAGCACAGGCCCTTAGGCCCGAAAAGGAGCAAAAACAGTGTATAAGACAGCATAAGTTTGTCAAAGTCTATCGGTAAGCTCTGCAAATAGGTGGAGTAAGAGTCGAAACTACATCATATACTGAGATGGTGATGGGCAATGGTCATAACCACGCCAATCAGAACCGGTATCTCAGTCATTACAGAAGTTTTAACTCCTTATTTATAATTGTCAAATTGTTATTTTGAAGTCATTTCACACTAAACAAAAACTGTATGTCACTTTCAAGTTGAGGAAGGGTAGTGAATAGGACTCGTTACATCGTGGATTTCACTCCGTAATGCATTCACAATGCGGTTGTTACAATGACTGCATTGCACTGCATGCAAGTCATTACAACGACTAGCGCTAGATGGTGCGCTGAACTTAGGAATAGTATGATTTACTATTCCAACTCCAGTGTATGCAACACTAGGGAAAGTGTTGGAATAGTAAATCATACTATTCCTTATCCTAGAGCACCATCTAGTGCAAGTCATTGTAACGGATTGCGTAGTAATGGCACTGCGTTGTAACAACACGGCTGTTGTAACAACCGCATAAAAGACGCAACATATAAATATGCTACAACACATGCAAAAAGACAATATTAGTTTGAATGTATACTATTCTGTTCTAAAGAAGCGAAATGGAAATCAATAAAATATATAGCAAACTGAAGCCATTAAGTAAATTTAGGGTTTTTCTAAAAATATCTAAAACATAGACGTCACTCGATCTGTGCTCATACATACAAATATTAACACTAAGCCACCAGACATTCGTTTTTTACATTGCAAACTGAAACACCCATTCTATGGGGTCTGCAGGGCTTATAATTTACAATAAAGTTAACTCACTGCGGTCTCCATCCAGCTAATACTCACATATAGTTCTAAAAATCAAGACTCTCCTTCCATAATAGGGACAAGAGGAATATACGCCAAAATGACATGATCGTCAGTAGTACACATTTAAATTATATGTACATTTTCTTTATTATAAAATATATATAATTATATATTTTTGCTTGATTATATAATTTTAAAATTTAATAAACGCAACAAAAAAAAATGTAAACGTGTGAACTTATATTTTTAAAAATCTAATTTTACTAACTAAACACACCTTTAACAATATGTATTAAATATTAACTAAAAATAAAAAATGTTAGTGAGGGTGGGTACATTTTAAAATTATTGTTTAGAATTATTATTTATGAATTAAATTAATATATTTAAATGAATAATAATTTAAAGTAATATTTTATACACACTTAATTTAATGAGTGAGTGCACTGTAACTTTCTATTTTATTAGTTTTAGTTTGAGAATAAATAATTTAACCCTTTCGATGCTGATGACGAGCTCAGCTCGTCATCACCCACGGGTGTCGTGTGCTTATGACGAGCTGAGCTCGTCATGGTGCCACTAAAATGGCATTTTCCAGCACAGGGGGGGGGGGAACGCCCAGCAGCCATGTGGTTAAAGGTGCAAAGTTACCACTTACCTAGAGATAGCAGACTGCCTGATAGAGTACATCAGTGGCAGCTTGTGATGCAAGTAGGTCCCACTGACTCTCTCAATGGTTCCCATCGAGAGTTGCACCCCAAAAACTACTTTGATACCACCATACGCACGCCCCTAGATAGATTCTATAGGCCTTGACTTGGTACGGCCACCGCCAAAGAATGAAAAGCTTTAACACTGTTGAGAGAGAGTTGATCTGAAAAAACTGCAATTGGCAGAAGCACTCAAAGGCCAGGAGGAGAGTCGCAACTACCTAGCTGTAGGATTCATCTGCTCCAGCCCAGAAAAGGTCACACGTGCCGTGTCTATGATCTGCCTGAAACACCCCGAACGGGACCGCAACTGCCAAAGGAGCCGGTATTGCTATGCCAAATCTTCTCACCCACTTTAATCTGTTCCACCGGGAGGCCCCTGCAGCTGAAGGTGAAGACTTTAGACTGTTTATTCATAACCACAACTAGGGTAATATCAAAGTGTTAGATTACAATTTAAATATTAACTGCACCTGAGCCTAAGTCATGGCTCTACTAGCTTAGCTAGATACTGCTGAGGGACTATAGTGAATAGACTCACACAGCAGATATAGGGTACTTTGTGGAGGAGGAGTGTCATCAATGGGTAACACCCTGTATTTGGAAATTGGATTGTGTATTGTTTAGTTCTGCTGTGTGATTAAAATAACTTTTTACAAAAAGATAAGCACTTGGCTGGACAGTGAGCTAATATGTCTTATTGTGGAGTTCTCCGTTCTTGCTTCCCTGCTACCTCCTAAGAGAAGCTTTTGAATATTCACTATCCTAAGAGTCAAGTGCAGAATAAGATGTACTTGGTCCAGTTTGTATCTCTATAGTAGAATTAACACAAGTGACAAATAACCTTAACCACTACTGTTGGGGCTAAGAAGCACCTATCTGCCCTGTAGCCCCCTGAACTAGGTCTGACAAATAGATTTTGTGAAAATGGTAAACTCCTATGAATTGTATTCCTTCACTGCAGACAACTGAATTGTTTACCATCACAGACTATTATGGGGTCATTTAGACCCTGGCAGGCAGCCACTGCTCCACCAGGTCAGCCAGGCTGTGGATCTCTCTTCCCTGGCAGAGGAACATCTGCCACATTTTGAGATTAGCACTAGGAAGATGGAGAGTTCTGTGTTTTCAGTGATGTCAAAGCAGTGGCAACTCCACTGAGGTTACTGAACTTTACCTAGCGGGTGCCATGTTTGTTGTGCCCACTCAGCAAATTATTTCTGTTTTTAAAAAAACTCTAGGAGTAGGAGTTTGTTTCTTGAAAACATAAAGTCAATAATATGGGGCACAGACATTTTGAGGCAAAACATTTTTTCATTAAAATTTTAATAATTCAGTTTGGGGGAAATTCTGTTATGTTTTTAGTTATCAGAAGGCACTTATTGCAATATATCTTATTACATTACTTGCATGAAGGTATTTCTTCATCTATGCTGATAAAGTTTTTTATGATGTTATGGTTGTCTGAAACTTTAGCATGCACTATTGGTGTATGCTGCCTGATTTTGCCAGCTCTATGAAACTGAGCAGTAGCATTTTTGTCTGAGCACATGTTGGAGCTTATTACAGAAGATGTAGAGGTTCCCTCAGTTAATTCAGGAAACCCCAGAAATCTGAGTTTATTCTTCTTTAAATGTACCTACTTATCTTTGGCACAGAGCTCCAACATGTGTGCTTGTTCTGATGATATCGTGACTGTCTTTTGCAGCTCCAAGGCTTCTGTCTTTAGCTGGGCCATTGTTGCTTCCATCTTTTGGGCTCAGTCTGCTACCTTTCACAGGCCAGCACTGAGTAAGTTGGCCAGAGCCTATAGCTGATACAGGCTGTCATTATAAGTATCCCCTTAAATGGGCTGGGTTGTCGCCACCCAGGATTTACCAATATCATGGGTGCCAGTAAATCCAGCGGTGGGACAATCTGGCCTATAGCAAGTTGGATGCTGAGGTGCAGAAAAAATTAGAAATGAAATAATATGTTTAAATGAATATTAATTGACATTGGTATATGTTGTAATATCTTGTAATTCCCTGTCACCCTTTCCTGTTCCCTTTTCCTTCACCCACTTCACCCCGGCCTTTCTGTCCCCATTGATATTTACAACTGTTAGAATCTTGAGGTGAAGCTCACCTTAGAATGTTCTGTGTAACTTCATTCTACAGTTGGTGCTTGACCATCTTTATGAATAAACATGTTCTGCTCATCTTGGAGTCTTTATTTCTTAACAAATTCGTGACGATTGCTGTGCTGGGGGCAGCCTGGGATCCTCTCCCCTGGTCTGTACATCACCAACTGCCAGAGACGTTTATGATCTTATCTGGAAATTTTATAGAGAAACCGGTCGCTGTGATTTCCTTCAGACTCAGTTCCTGGGTGAGTCCTTGTTCCTTTGGGCTCATTACTACTCTTTACCTTGTTTGGAAGTTTCCTGAACAGTCCCTTTTGGACCAGTACCGTCTGTGTGCAGTTTTACCATTGGTTGTGGAAGCCGCGTGTGTCTGCCAGCCATTCTTGCAGCTGACCATTATTGGAATCTTTCCACTGGTTGCCCCAGGTTTGCAGTGGCTGTGTGTGTTTTCTAGCCGTGCTGCTGCTGATTGTCATTGGGGCCGTTAGGGAACTGCGGAGAACTGCAGTGTGTTTCTCCTCACTGCCTGTCGAGGTTATTCCCTCTCACCAGTCATCAAGCGCCTGCCAGCTACTTTCTACGCTGACAGGCACAGTTGATTGCTAATTGCTTATCGAGAATTTTGTTCTCAGCACTGAGCAGAGCGCTTGCCAGACATCTCGGTGCTTCAGATCCAGCCAATTTCCTGCTTCCGCGCTGAGTTTCCCGCCCTGATTCTCCCCGCCCCATTGCTGCCCTGCTGCAACAGAATTTTTGTTTACCTCAGCTATTGCGGGGTAACGATGTGCATGACGCTGTTTTAATCTCTGAGCCCTGGGAGGGGCCGAGAGCACCGCCACGCTTCGTTTCCTCAGCTGTTGCTGAGCAATACTGCACGTCACTTGCTCTTTCGCCCAGAGCCTCAGTAGGGGCTGACAGCACCATTGGTTTAGATTTCACAGCTGTGTGGTGCCACGCAGCTCACCGCTCTGCGCTCTCCCTCCCTGAGCGCCGGGCATTGTGCAAAATCTTTCCAAAGTAGGCGCTGTCATTCTACTCCGCCTGCCAGCTTGCATGACTGCTGAGAGGCACAGCTTACAGTGTTACATCCGGTGAGGTTATCTTCAAGTGCCTTTCTGCGTCAGATTTTCATGCAGGGGCCTCTTTTCGTTGCCGGCCACCTGCTGAAAGACATTCCCTGCTGAAAGACCTTTTGCCTAAAAAGTGATATTATTCTGCCTTGTGATGCTATTTTCAGACTTTAAAAAAAAGTATTTGTCCTCATATTGTAATTCATGTAATTGGGGATAGTACTTATGATGGCATAAAGAAGAATAGTATTTGTTTAAGGTGATTCTACAACTTCATTATTTCTAGCCTTTCTTCCTATTCTTCTTTTCATCTTGTTTTCTCTTCTATACCTAATAAATTATTTTTTTTTCTCTCTATTTTCTTTTCTCATATTTTCCTTTACTCCTAGGGCCCCATTAGGATGGCGGGCGGATTGCCTCCGCCAGGGTAGCGGTGGCCACCGCCACCCTGGCGGAGGCAATCCGCCCGCCATCCTTCCCTGCATTCCCCCCCGCCATATTACGATGGCGGAGGGGACCGCAGCGGTCGGAAAGACCGCCCGCCTGTTTTCCGCCCCGGTCGCATGGCGGCCGGGGCGGAAAAGGGATAACATGGTGGCGGTGTCCATCAGACACCGCCCGCCATATTAGAATAGGCATTTCCCAATGCCTTTCCGTGGCGGCAATGCCGCCACGGAAAGGCATGCGGTGTTCACTCTGGGGGGCCCCTGTGGGCCCCCAGAGTGACGGGCAAAGGGGGGTGGCACACGGGGGGGGTACGTGTGGTACCACCCTGCATTTGCATAATCGCAGCGGCAGGCACCGCGCGGTGCCTGCCGCTTCGAGTATGCAAATGCGTGCATTTGTTTTTGACATTGTGGCGGGCGGTGCAGTGAGCACCGCCCGCCACAATGTTACTTTGAGGAATGCGCCCGCCACAGTGGCGGGCGCATCCTAATGCCAATGTCGGGACCCCCGCCCTTTAGGCGGGCGGTCCCTATCTCCGTTAGGGTGGCGGGCGGACTGTTTCCGCCCGCCATCCTAATGACCCCCCTAATATCATGGCTTCTTTTGCTATGTCACAGGTGAGCAGTCAAAATATTGATTCTTTTATATTGACCTACACTAATATCGAGTTTTTAACATCGTAGAGACAGAATATCGATGTCAAGAATATCGGTGACGAGAATATCGACCTTAAGGTAAGTAATATCGTTTTTTTATATCGAAGTAAGTAATATCGAAGTTAGTAATATCGAAGTAAGTAATATCATCAGCAAAAATATTGTTGTTAATAATATCCATATTTACATTAGTGTTATGTATTTTAGTATGTATTTTATACGTATGTTTAACATTTTTTGTAATGTATTTTTATTATTTTAAAATATATGTATTAAATGTTTAGAAAATAGTCATTTTTTTAAGTACATTTTGCATTTTAACATCGGAGCGGGTTGTGGGTTTACAGGGAAATAGGGTGGGAAATAATTTAATTTCAATTAATTAATTATGTTTTTATTTATTGATATTGATTATTAATTTATTGGTAATAAATTTTTATTACTTTATTAATTTATCATTATATTAAATATAATTAATGTATTATTTTATGTATTTCTTGTTATTAATTGATTTATTGTTAATTAATTACCAATTGGTAATTAATATGTAATAATTGATTTTTTATGTATTGTTATTGTTAATTCGTTTATTGTTAATTATTTTTTATTCATTGATTAATTGACAAATACATTATTTGTGATTTTTGTATTTGTATCGGGTTGTGTGTTTATGGTGGAATAGGGTGGGAAGTAATGTAATGTTATTTAAGTAAATATTAATTTAATTGTATTAGTATTTATTATTCATTATTTAGTTAAATAATTGTGAACATGTTCTTCTTTAATTTGCAAAATTTATTTAATCAATAAGTATGTTAATTTAACCTCTACACTATCCTTCATTTTCCACACTGTTACATTCACTGGAATTGGTATATTAATTTTAACCCCTACGCTATCCAACACTATCCCTATTGTTGCACTCCCTCGAGTGGGAATATCAAATTTAACCTCAACGCTATCCAACACTTTCTCTACTGTTGCACTCCCTGGAGTGGTAACAGTAATTTTTACCCCTACGCTATCCACCACTTTCCCTACTGTTTCACTCCCTGGAGTGGGAATAGTAATTTTTACCCCTACGCTATCCAACACTTTCCCTGCTGTTGCACTCACTGGAGTGGGAATAATAATTTTGACCCCTACGCAATCCAACTTTTCCCTACCGTTGCACTATTTGCAGTTGGAATAGTAATTTTATTACCTTCGCTATCTAATAATTTTTGTATTGTTTTAGTTAATTTAGTAAACAATTAATATTAAAAAGATAAAAAATTATTTTAAAAAAAAAAATTGTTATATATAGAGTATTGAATTTTTATTTATATTATTGTTTTGTGTGTATAGATGTAATTATAATTTATATATTTATATATTTCATTTGTTTTATGTTATTAAAATAAATATTAAAAATTATTAGTAAGTATATGTATTATATATTATATGTATATGTTTACTTTATTTTTACATTATATATATTTTAATTATAATTTTTTTAACATTTTAAAATATTTCTAAATATGTTTATTTTAATTATATATATTATTTACTTTATTTTACTTTTTTTACTTAAATAAAAAATAACATTTGTAACGATATTTTTGACATCAATATTTTTTTCCGATATTTTTGTACTTACAATAATGCAGATATGATGTTGATATTCTTGACTTCGATATTCTTGCTTCGATATTTTTGTAGGTCGATATTCTGACCTTCGATATTTTGTCAGCGATTCTATGTCACAACCACCAACCTTTTTGAATGATGTGGGTGAGCCACGTATTCATTGGAAGAAATGGGGAAATCTGTTTGAATACTATTTAATTGCCATAGGAGGTGATAGATTTTCTTCTGTGAGGAAACAGCATATTCTCTTACATAATTTGGGTAAACATGCTAGGGAAATTTACAATGACCTTCTTGATCTTGCTGAGGAAAATCATGAAGGCAATGAAGATGCTACTGGTGATTTTCAACTTGATGTGTATTACAACACATTTTGGATATTCAGTTTGGAAAGAAATTGAATGTAGTTTTAGAATGCCATAAGCTTTTCTCTAGGTCACAAGGAAAAACTGAAAAAGTAAGCAACAATATAGCGGTGTTAAGAGGGTTGGCTGCAACACGTGATTTTCGTCCTTTGACGGAGTCATTGATCAGGGATCAATTGGTGAGCTACACTAGTGATAAAAAAATTCAAGCAAGCCATTGCTAAGAGCATTGAACATACTGCCTTTTGTATGAATGAAATGAAAGAAGCTGTAGAAATAAAACACATTAATGATAACTGTGTACATAAAGTTATGGGCAGAGAGGATAAGAGCAAATCAGCAACCAGTGAAGTTACTAAGCAAAAAGGTGAATTTACCACTTTCAAGTGTTTTAGATGTTGCAACTCGAATCATTTGGCCAATAACTTAAGATGTCCTGCCAGAGGGGTAATATGCAAGAAATGCAACAAACGTGGACACTTTGCTAAGGTTTGCAGTGATATAAAGAATAATATCTCACACATGTTCAGTTGTGAAGAAGTTCAGGAAGATATCATATTTCAAATTGCAGACAAATTAGGAGTCTCCAACAGCAACTATCCTACATGTGATATACTTTTAAATGATGTTCCTTTCAGGGTGTTTGCAGATTCATGCTCTCCTTACACTCTTATTAGTGAATCCTGTCTTAAGGAAAACTTCAAGGAAAGGGAATATACTCTCTTGTCTCCAGATATCAGTCCAGGAGGTTACAATAAAGATCCAGTACCATTAGCAGGAATGCTGGTTATGCAAATCGAATTCAAGGATAGATCTACCAAAGGGAAAATATACATTACACAAAATTGCTCTAATCTACGAGGGTGGAAACACCAAAAGGAGTTGGGGATTAAGTTGGATTCCAATGCTCCGGATCCTGTTTATCTGGTTGACAGACCAAGCACTGGTGGTGAAATATGTGAAAAATTCCCTGAGGTTTTCTCTGACAAGTTAGGGTTACTCAGGGGTTATCTTCACAAGATTAAACTCAAAGATCAGTTCAAGCCAGTGGTGCTTAAGACCAGGTCTATCCCTTTGCTGGTACGAGATCCCTCGCTAAAAGAGTTAAACAAATTGGAAGCCAGCGGATAGATTAAGAAGATTGAGAGCTTTGAATGGCTCGCCCCCTTTTTTATCGCAGCCAAGGAAGGGGGTAAGAGCATCAGGTTGTGTGTCGATTTGAGAGACCTGAACGCTAACATCTGGGTGTACAGGCACCCACTCCCTAATATTAATGATATGCTCAGTATCATACAGGGAGCGAAATACTTTAGTGTCTTAGATCTCTCATCAGCTTTCCACCAAGTTGCTCTACTCCCTGATTCCAAAGCTCTCACTTCTTTTATAACTCTGTTCGGTGCCTACCAGTTCTGTAGAATGCCGTTTGGACTGCCATCTGCTGCGGCAGTGTTCCAACGTTCATTAAACACATTTTGCAGGGTGCTGATAAGGTTCTATTCTTTCAGGATGACATTCTAATATATGGCGAGTCTAAAGAGGAACACACTATAGTTCTTGAAAATGTCCTGAGAAGATTAAGCAAGGCCGGGTTCACCACACAAACAGACAAATGTAAGACTGGAGTAGAATCAGTGGTGTATCTTGGACACAACCAGTGGAACAAGCCGCAAAACCAGATTGGTAGATTCTGTCAAATTAGCCCCGGCACCATCTAATAAAGTAGAGCTTAAATCCTTCTTTGGTCTAGTGGTGTACTGTAGCAGGTTAGGCGTGTGCCCCGGGACAGGGTTGTCTACTTCTACCCAGGAGGGGGTCGATAGGGGCGGCTCTACGGAAAGAGAGGCTGCAGACTTAAATAGACTTTTCAGTGACGGCTTTATTTTGGTATACGTCTTCCTCTGTCTACTAGTAAGGCGCTCTCTGGCAAATGCGGCAGGATCATAGGTCGATGGCCGGGGAGAATCCAGGTTGCCGTGGTCTCTGCTCTGTTCCTCGCTGGAAAGCGTCTCGTACCGTATGGAAGATGAGAAAGGGAGTATTAGGACCACACACTCGCTAAACTTAGCAGGGACCGAGAGTGAGGGAACCAGTGCTCGGGTGTACTTTACAAAGGCGGCTGTGATAAGGGATTGTGCACGTGAGGTCGGGGACACCGGGCGGCTGTACATGGGTCTGTACAGTTACTCTACGGTAGGCAGGCTGCGTTGTCCCATCCAACCCGCCATACGACCCCGTACCTGTTGTAGCCACACCCCTCCCGTGGGCGTGTGGCGGGGCGGCTCGTTTCTCCGAGGCTCTCCTGGCTTCCACGACTCCTCGCCTGGGCTCGTCAGGTTCTCCTCTGCGTTTGGGCAACAGCTTTCACTCTCCTCTCCTCCAGTCTTCTCCGGGGAAACGGCGTCCGTCGCTTCCTGCTTCCGGGGTTCTTTTGACGTCGCCACGTCCGTGGATAGGGGCGGAGCTACCAGTAAGGGTTCCCATTCCTTAAAGGTGTCCGGTTCCTTTTCTTTCAACGTCGGCCACCAGTATTCCGGGTCTCTGGTTTTCCAGTCCTCTCCGTCGGGGCTGTCAGGGTGCTGCAGGGGGGAATGGAGGCACGTGAAACCGCGGCGGCTGACCACCAGTCCATAGTCTGTTCCCCTTATACCGGGGTCTGTGCACCCACCCCGTCACACACCTCCCCTCCTGGACTCTCCCGATCGGGGAGAGGAAACACCCGGGACAGGAAGTCCGTGTTCCCATTGTCTTTTCCCTTTTTGTGTTGTACGGTGAAGGCATAGGGTTGAAGGGAGAGGAACCAGCGTAGGACACGGGGATTGTGAGAGCTTTGTTGGTGCATCCAACGCAGCGGGGCATGATCTGTATGAAGGATGAATGGCCTGCCCTCAAGGTAATACTGTAGTTTCTCAACTGCCCACTTAATGGCCAGACACTCCCGCTCTATGGTGGAATATCGCGTTTCCCGGGGATACAGTTTCCTACTTTTATACACTATGGGGTGCTCCAAGTCATCGGGCCCTTTCTGGGACAGGACGGCCCCCACCCCCACATTCGAGGTGTCCGTCGACAGTACAAAGGGCTTCTCAAAGTCTGGGGATATCAACAAGGGGGCCGATATCATCGCTCGTTTGAGACGGGAGAAAGCCTGGAGGGCTTCTGGGGGGGGGGAAGTTATGTCCCTGGGGCGGATATCCTTCTTCAGCCAGTCGGTAAGGGGAGAGGCTGTTTCCACAAAATTGGGGATGAAACGTCGGTAGTATCCGATGAGACCTAAAAAGGCCCTCAGCTCTTTTTTTGTTGTCGGATAGGCGACCTCAGTGATGGCCTTCACTTTTGCTTCTTGGGGGGCTATGTGGCCTTCCCCCAACACATACCCCAGATAGTTTACTGTTGAAAAAGCCGCCCTGGACTTTTTGGCGTTTATGTGTAGGCCGGCCTCTTGTAGCACTGATAAGATGGTCTGGATATGTTCCAAGTGGTCTTCCCAACTCTGGCTGAAGATCACTATGTCGTCCAGGTATGCTGAACTAAAGAGGAGATAAGGCTGTAGGATTCGGTTCATCAGGCGTTGGAAGGTGGCCGGGGCCCCGTGAAGGCCAAACGGAAGTACTGTGAATTCATAGAGGCCGTCGTCCGTGACAAAAGCGGTCTTCTTCCGGTCTTCCTCACGGAGGGGCACCTGCCAATACCCCTTCGTGAGGTCCAGGGTGGTTATGTACACGGCGTCTCCGATCTTTTCTATCAGTTCATCCACCCTGGGTATAGGGTAGGTGTCAAAAGAGGATATGGTGTTCAGCGCCCGGAAGTCCATACAAAACCGCTTGGACCCGTCGGGTTTCGGGATCATCACAATCGGGGAGGACCACTCGCTGGTCGAAGGCCTGATCACTCCTAAGTCCAACATCTCCCTGACCTCCTTTTTCACAGCGGCCCGCCGAGCCTCGGGGATCCGGTAGGGTTTTTGTTTCACTATCTTCCCCGGTTCGGTGCTGATGCGGTGTTCGACCAGGCTTGTTTTTCCGGGGAGGTCGGAAAAGATAGTTGAAAAGGGTAGAAGTACCCGAGTCAGGGCTCCCTCCATCGCTTTGGTCAATGCGGGGTTCACTACCAGCTGCTTTACGGTAGAAGGTGCTGACCTCATAGAACAAACAGTGTGTACACCTTTCGGAGCCGGACCCAACCATTCCTTCAGCAGATTGATGTGGTAGCTTAGGGTTTTTCTAGCAGATAGTCGTAGCTTGTAAGTCGTGTCCCTTATCGTTTCAACCACTTGGTAGGGGCCCTGCCACTCTCCCTTTGTTTTTCCGCTTATGGAGGGGATTAGTACTAGGGCCCATTTCCCCACGGCTAGGCGCCTGAGTTTTTTTCCCTTGTCGTAGGCCTTTTTTTGCTCCCTTTGTTTCTGTTCCAGATTGGTGGACGCCAGGCCTCTCAGCTTGCCAAGCCGACTCCTCAAATGCCTGGTATAATCGAGGACGTCTTTTTGTTCCTGTAACTCCTCTGATTCCCAAAGGTCCTTGGTGATCTCTAACAAAGTTCTGGGGAGTCTTCTGTATAGGAGCTCAAACGAAGAGCAGCCAAGACTGCTCTGTTTTTGGGCTCTTAGGACGTACAGGGCCAGTGGTAGGAGACGGTCCCATTCGGGTCCTTCCGCTGTCATCATCTTCTTAAGAACGTTTTTTAAGGACTGGTTATACCTCTCTAACAGACCGTCGGTCTGAGGGTGGTAGACCGAGGTTTTCAGGTGCTTTAGGTTCAGGGTCTTGCAGATCTCCTTCATGAGTTTAGAGGTGAAGGGCGAGCCTTGATCGGTTAACACTTCCTTGGGGAAGCCCACTCTAGCGAACAATTCGACGAACCGGTTAGCAATAGCCGCGGTAGTGGGGGCTCTTAGCGGAAACGCTTCCACGAACCTAGTGGCGTAGTCCACTATTACTAGTGCATAGACGTGTCCTTTTGCTGTTTTGGGCAAAGGGCCTATTAAATCCATGCCGACACGTTCAAATGGTGCTCCAATGACGGGTAGAGGATGCAAAGGCGCTGTGCTCGGACGGTGCATGTTCTTTCTCTGGCACACCTCACAATGAGCACAGTAGTCTTGCACTTCTTTGTAAATACCCGGCCAGAAGAAATATCTCAGGATATTCTCTGTGGTTTTTTCTTTGCCCGAATGACCCGCAGTTAGGTGGGTGTGGGCGTAGAACAGTACCTGGTCTCTGAAAGACCGCGGTACTAAGAGCTGGGGTTGACTGTTCTCCTGTGGCTGACGATATAGCAACCCGTTCCGTATGCTGAAACGAGGGTAGACTGGGAGTGGGTTACCCTGGGATGCTTGTGCGTTTTCCCACGCATTGAACAGAGTCCGGTTTTCGGCCTGTGCATAGCAGAAGCTGTGATCTGTAGTCCAGGGCTCTGGAGCAAGGAAGTGGGGAATCGGACGGTTCTCGTTTGCGGGGCAGGGACCTAGAGAGTTCCTGAACAAGGAAAGGAAATCGGGATTGTCTACCCCTACGATGACGTCCTCGGGTAAGGAATCCACTACCCCTACCCGTACCTTACAGGGACCCTTCCCCTTGGCAGTGAGAGTAATGGAGGCTAGGGGGTATGGCTTAACATCCCCATGGACGCATCTGATGTGGACGAGGGAGCCGGGGACATACTGGCTAGGGAAAACAAGACGTTCCTGCACTACCGATTGTCTACACCCCGAGTCCAACAGGGCCCTCATCTGCAAGCCATTCATCCACATACTTACGTAAAATGAGGAGCCCATTTCGGAGGAATATAGCACTGTTCTGGGGAGGTACCCCACCTCCATTGGTTCCTCGGGGGGGGTCTTTTCCGGGGACACAGGCGGGCTATGTGTCCCCATTCACCGCACTCGTAACATTGCGGCCCTCTCATCAAGGGGGACATCGCTCCAGGAGGTTTGAAACGTCCTATATCCCCGCTGGGTTTGGTTTTTATTTCTATCTTGACGGGTAAGGGATGCTTCGTTGTTTTCTTGTGGTCCCAGGAGGGGTTCTTGGGCTGCGCTCTGGCATAGTTGGCGGCCATTTCAATGGCCTGCTCTATCCCCAACCCAGAATGCTGACGTAGCCACCGCTGTGAGGCATAGGGGAGGGCTTCCATGAACTGTTCGAGATATACCTTATGTAGTATTTCCTCCTTGGTGCAGGCCTCCGGGGTGACCCATTTATCAGCGGCCATTTTGAGGCGAAAAAAGGGGGTCTTTGGGTTCTCTCCAGGAAGGCCTCTCTCCTTCCTGAACCTCACTCTGTAGGCTTCCTGGTCGAGTCCCAGGTGGTCCAAAATCACTCCTTTGATCACAGTATAGGGGGTGTTCCCTAACGGGTTAGCGGCCTGATATGCAGACTGAGCTTCCCCCGTGAGTAAAGGGGCCAGGAAGAAGGGCCATTTTTCTTCGGGCCATCCCAACGCCTGAGCGGCCCTTTCAAAGTTCATCAAAAAGGCGTCGGGGTCTTCCCCGTGCAGATATTTCTGTAGGGAAATACCCGAGGGGTGGGGAGTGTGAACTCTTGCATCTCCCACTGGCAGTATCGCTGGAGGCGGCACACTTTTCAAGCTCTCGATCTGTGCAGTAATTGTGGTCTTGAACAGCTCCCTGTCTGCTTGGGCTGAGGATAACTGTCTTTCAACTGCCCACTCGAGTTTCTCTTGTCCCTTGATAAGGTGCTGGATCAGGGCGTCCATCTCGCTGGCACAGATGGTCTGGTCTTCTGATCCCACTTCTGACTCCAGTTGTAGCGGGTTAGGCGTGTGCCCCGGGACAGGGTTGCCTACTCCTACCCAGGAGGGGGTCGATAGGGGCGGCTCTACGGAAAGAGAGGCTGCAGACTTAAATAGACTTTTCAGTGACTGCTTTATTTTGGGATACGTCTTCCTCTGTCTACTAGTAAGGCGCTCTCGGGCAAATGCGGCAGGATCATAGGTTGATGGCCGGGGAGAATCCAGGTTGCCGTGGTCTCCGCTCCGTTCCTCGCAGGAAAGCGTCTCGTACCGTATGGAAGAAGAGAAAGGGAGTATTAGGACCACACACTCGCTAAACTTCGCAGGGACCGGGAGTGAGGGAGCCAGTGCTCGGGTGTACTTTACAAAGGCGGCTGTGATAAGGGATGGTGCACGTGAGGTCGGGGATACAGGGCGGCTGTACATGGGTCTGTACAGTTACTCTACGGGAGGCAGGCTGCTTTGTCCCATCCAACCCGCCATACGACCCCATACCTTTTGTAGCCACACCCCTCCCGTGGGCGTGTGGCGGGGCGGCTCATTTCTCCGAGGCTCTCCTGGCTTCCACGACTCCTCGCCTGGGCTCGTCAGGTTCTCCTCTGCGTTCGGGCAACAGCTTTCACTCTCCTCTCCTGCAGTCTTCTACGGGGAAACGGCGCCCGTCAGTTCCTGCTTCCGGGGTTCTTTTGACGTCGCCACGTCCGTGGATAGCGGCGGAGCTACCAGTAAGGGTTCCCATTCCTTAAAGGTGTACGGTTCCTTTTCTTTCAAAGTCGGCCACCAGTATTCCGGGTCTCCGGTTTTCCAGTCCTCTCCGTGGGGGCTGTCAGGGTGCTGCAGGGGGGGAATGGAGGCACGTGAAACCGTGGCGGCTGACCACCAGTCCGTAGTCTGTTCCCCTTCTACTGGGGTCTGTGCACCCACCCCGTCACATGTACATGTCCAAGTATATTAAAAAAATTCTGACCATGGTCACGCTCTTAGGTCTTTGTTAAAGAAGGGTAATCTTTTTAATTGGAACACAGAGTGTCAGAATCAATTCACATTTATCAAGCAAGCTATCATGGAAGCACCCCTCTTAAGTAGGTTTGATCCCAACGCCAAAACAATCCTAAACTCAGATGCCAGTATGAAGGGGTTGGGTGCTTCACTCACTCAAGTTATTGGTGGGAAGGAAAAAGTAATAGCTTTCATGTCCAGAACACTTAAAGAGCCAGAGCGTAATTACTCCACCATAGAGAAGGAAGCTCTTGCTTGTTTTTGGGCAATAAATCCTCTCAAGTTTATTCTGTGGGGAATTCCATTTACTTTAAAAACAGATCACAAACCTCTGTTGCCAATGTTCTCCACTAAATGCGTTGAGAAAGCCAAACCAAGTTGCGGACTGTCTTTCCAGACTTCCCATTGAGGGAGAGGATTCTGTCCCTAAGCCTTCTGTTGATGCAATTCTAACAATCAATATCCCAGCAATTGATAAAAAAGAATGGGAAAAATGCAAGCAGGAAGATGACACCCTTTTGTCTCTTAAGGCCATGATCAGTAAAGGGTGGCCCAAGAATGTCAAGGAAGTTCCGGAAGTCCTTAGGCCTTTCTGGATTGTAAAAGATTAATTATCTATTATTAGCAACCAGGTACACAGGTGCAACAACAGCATTCCAACCAGAGGCATGTACGTGCATATTATTGTAATCACTCACGAAGGTCATCCTGGGAGGAGTTTAACAAAGAGTAAAGTTAGGAACAGTTACTGATTCCCTGAAATGGATGTTATGATAGAAAATGTGGTGAAGGATTGTTTGGACTGTGGCTCAAGTGATGAAACTAAGATCACTCACAAAGCCCCACTCATTCCGGTTCCTGTACCTTCTAAACCTTGGGATAAGTTGGGCTTGGACATCATTGGTCCCCTAAATTCACTCAATGTTTCTCAAAGATTCTTGTTTGTGTTAATTGATTATCACTCTCATAGGATTGCCCCTAAGTCCATCACCAATATCACCACTCAAGCACTCATTGAATTGCTTAAGGACATTTTTTCGAAAGAAGGGATTCCTAGCACAATAGTTACTGACAATGGAGTGCAATTTGTTTCTAATGAAATGAAAGAATTTGTCAAATTATTGTCCATTGCTCACGTAAGATCTCCCTTTTATTGTCCCAAGGCCAATGGGTTGGTGGAGAGGGCTATTAGAATGATAAAAGACACCATTGAATTGGCTCTTGCCTCCAAAGACCCTGTGGAAGATGCTGTGAAATAAATGTTGTGTTCATACCACACTACTCCTAATAGTGTGTCAGTGTCTCTACTTTTGTTTCTTTCAAAGGAAGAAACCCTGATTCAAAGTTGACCCCCAACTGGCTTAATGGGGGAAGTCCTGTGTGGGTTGACCGTGCGACTGTATTAGACAGGGTGAAAAGCCATCAAATGGAATACAAATCCCAGTATGACCAGAAATGGGGCAAAAAGGAGTGAATGTTGGTGAGTGGGCTGTTATTAAGAGACCAAATTTGAATTACTCTAAATCTTCAGCCTTCTCTGAACCACTAAGAATTAGGTGGATTACCAACAACTCCGTGATATTGGATGATGGAAGTGCTTGGAGCATGGACAGAATTGCAAGATATACTAATGTGGGCACTCCCGTGTGTCAAGGATGGAGGTACGGCTACTACCAACTCCAGTATGGATAATGCCAGGTGAGTTAGGAACCGTTGTCCTCTCAGCTGGCTAATGGATTATGAAATGTAATGTTTAAATCTGTGGCACTATGTATCTGTGCAACATGATGAACTGTTTTCCATCTTGTTCTCTTGCACTCCCTGTGTAAGGGAGATGTGTTGTAATATCTTGTAATTCCCGTTCTCCCTTCCCTGTTCCCTTTTCCTTCACCGACTTCACCCTGCCTTTCTGTCCCCATTGGTACTTACCACTGTTAGAATCTTGAGGTGAAGCTCACCGTAGAATGTTCTGTGCAACATCATTCTACAGTTGGTGCTTAAGGATCTCTATGAATAAACTGTTTCTGCTCATCTTGGAGTCTTCATTTCTTAACAATATTTGTCTTAATACACATTTACATTCATGAGTTAGTGCACTGTAGCATTTTATTTTATAAGTTGAAAAATATATATATTTTAAAGGTGCAAAGTTATGAAGTACCCAAAGACAGACTACACCAGTGGTGACCTGTGCTGCAGGTAGGTCCGCCCGACTCTCTCTATGATTCCCATCGAGAACTGCACCCCTAGTCTAGTTTGCTACCACCATCTGTATGCTCATTGATAGCTGCTGTAGAATTGTTAATTCCGAGTACGATTCGCTTGGTGATTCCTCATTTTCCCCGGTACTGTCAAAGGGATATATATAAGCAATTAAGAGGCCACTCGTAACAAGGGCCTTAGAGTTTTTGTTTGCCTGCAGTATCAGTACTGATGAGGGATTGGATTGAGTATCCGATGTGCACTGTTGTAATTGTGACCTCAGCGCCATAGCATTTACTACTGCTGCTCAATATTGGTCCACTTTATTTCTTTAGTTATTTTATCTTTGATATAGTGGTTGTATTTGCATTTTGTAAACCACCTGGTATGCCTACTGTAGTACTTAATTTGTAAAAAACATAAGTGCCAGGGCCCTCTTTAGGAGGCCACTGCAGTTTGCACAACACATTGCCACTATACTAATACAACTATTAACCATCACAGTGCTACAAGTGTGACAATTCAGACTGTTTGTAGTCGACAAAGCTTTAAAAATGGCTTGGGTGGCAAGTATTAGTTGTTTTTAAGGTATATTGTATTAACAAACAACTGTTTTTCTGCTCATCTTTAAATTGCACAATTAGTGCCACCATGTGGCAGCTGTTATAGGTGCTGGTTCCTGCAATCAAGTGCCGGTGCGGAGCACCTGAAACCACCGGCTCAAATTAAGCACTGGTACTGTATGTGCACTAAGAGCTGGGCCGGACTGGCTACCGGGCGTTTTGGCGTGCTGCCGAGCTGGGGGCTGATTTCATGATGGAGACCTACATGTGCTGAACGAAATTCGTTTTGCTTTGTTTATTTCGAAGAACACGCAGGTCTCTATCAACAAAATTAGCCCTCACCACAGTGACATCAGCCCCAGCTCAGCAGCATGCCAAAACGCCTGCTATTCAGTCCGGCCCAGACTAAGAGCACCCCTTCCTCCTTCTTTGCATTGTGACATTCCTATGCCCTAAATCAAGCACTACATCCACTATGTGTACATTCTTATGTGCCAACTGATGGTACAGTGTTTACCACCTGCACCTGCTATTTTGTCAATTACACATTTTCTTTCCTTTTTTATCCATTTCCTTCAACAGTGGTAGATGGAATCATCCTATGTCTTCAATGTTGGTGGTTGTCATTGCTTTGTCCACAGTTTCACTCCGAATTCCTTTGGAAATTCCACTCTCCTTCCTAGGCCAGTTCTATCTATACTTTACTGAATACACACTACTGACTATATAATGCGCTCGGACCCTGTACCATTGGGGGTCCCTTTCACCACAGTCGACCCTTGCCTCTGCACACCCCTCAGAGGTCCACTGTCAGTCGATCTACTTCCACCACTGCTCCCTTTGTCATGTAGATAGTCTTTGCCTTTACACTGTGTTAAGTTAGTATGAGCTTATAAGGGGTTTAAACGCCATTTTACCTCTCTGTTGCTTTTGTGCATGGCACATATTGTTATTAATGCTTTGAGCCTAGTACAATATTTTGCTTCGCACAAGAATAATGTTTTCCTATAGTATCAGCTTTGCTAGGTAAGCTATGTCTGAACAGTGAGTGCCGAGGCCTTCTAGTTTATTTGAACACAGCAGTTGTTGTTCGGTCTGATCAGCGCACGTCTTAGACATAACACATGGGCTGCTGTGGCCAACTCTGGCTTTTGGCGCATTTAATAATGCACTGCACTGAGTATGCACACACTATTGATGAATATCCGCATGCAGAGAGTTGGTGTAGAAGATGATGTGATCCCTTTCTACTAAGACCAGAGGTATGGGGCCGCCCTTCTAAAACCCAAAGAGACCTTCTATAATATAATATAATATACTAGCAAGGGAGGGTAAGACTGAGGTACTATTTAGACCTTTTCCCTTTAGCATTTTAACATGCTTTCACCCTTTGTATTTTATGGACTAGTAACTATGCTGATAACTTTGTTGCTTATAATATGTGTGCTTGCATTAGCTAAGATACTGCGTCTGAGAACACTGCATTAGAAATAAATATTTCAAACTTGCACCTGTCATCATTTACTCCTCGTTTTGGACTGATATATTAGTATAACGAAAGAGTGTTCATGTGTTCCACGTGACCTGAGGTGTTCTAAGTTCATGTTCTGGGTTGTCTAATCATTGGGGGTGTGTAAGAACCAATGAGACACTGATTGCTAGTCTGGTAGGGGATTTTGGATCCTAAGGTGAGTTTTGGCACACCCTAATTCAATGAGGTTCCAAGTCTCTATGCACAGATCTGTGTAGGAGCAGAATATCTGCGACACCTTTACATATCACTCCTGGGGCACTTTTGTGTCTCTTTGTTTTGTTAAAGATATTTTTATTGAAAATACAAGAAGGAAGAAATATAGAAGAGAGAGAAGATAGAAACATACGAAATGCAATGTGAGCCCTCGCAGGAGCTCGCTCCACATGGCCAAGAAGCAATATCATTGTTGAAGATTGTACAACGCGGCAGCCCTAGCCAGGATAAATCTCAAAGTCCGCCATCCAACAGCGTTGTGCGCAACGAGGAAACCTTGGAAGGGCGTCAATCCACATTGGCACCAGGCAAAAGCTATCCGAGTCAGAGGCGTATTCGACCAGTTCAAGTTGCGCCTCCTTGTGTCTTGGCCACGAGAAAGACGTTGCAGCGAGGTATAACGTAAAGACCCACCCCCCCTTGAAACAAACAAACCAAATCCCCCCCCAAAGACTCCAACCACCCTCCAATCCCCCTCCCCCCAGTGGTGGCAGTCCAGCAGCAGGCATTCATACAAACATTCTCTCACACCTGAAACAAATGAAGTGCACGTAAAGTGGGTGGACAGACCGCCAATGGCAAGCCTCGAGAAAGAAAGCGGACTAGCGGGCCCCACCTGAAGGTGAAGTTCTTAAAGTCACCTCTGAAAACATCAGCCATACGTTCCATACTCAACAGCTTCTACAACTTAGCATACCAAAGGGAAAGTGCAGGGGCCTCCTTCTTCTTCCAAGCCGCAGCCAAGGTCAACTTGGCCGCACCTATTCAGAGCCAAAGGATTTGTTTATCTGCCTTGGTCTGATGCTCCAGAAGCGGGTCACGAAGACCCAGGAGCACCAACCCTATTGAGTCCGGAATCGGGTAACCCAACATATCTTTGATATGGAACAGTATCTCCTCCCAGTAAGGGCGTATGATAGGGCAGTCCCACCAGATATGGCGAAAATCCCCAAGGTGACCACAGCCTCGCCAACATCTGTCCGACGCAGAGGGAAAAATCTTTTTCAGTCAGGTCGAGTAAAGATACCAATCCAGCATTGTTTTCATATGGGCCTCCCTGAGATCAATAGAATGATTGAATTTGTGTAAATCGCGCCAGAGGTGAGTCCACTCCTCGTCGGAGATATCTCGCCCTAAATGCTCTTCCCACAGACTCATATATCTAGGGCGAGGCGAGATAGCAGTAGTCAATAGAAGGTCATAGAGGAATGAGATCACCCCCTTCATAGACGTTGCGCGGGTGATATAGGATTCGAAATCTGTAGGAGGCCTCGTCGCTGCATCTCGCACCCCCGGCGACAACGCCCAGTGAAGCAGTTGGGCATGCCGGGAACGCTCGGAAGGTAGCACCGCGTAGTCACGCATGCAATTATGGAAGGTGAGCGGCTCATACCCATGGAACAAGTGTGTGAGTGTGTGGCAACCCCCCGCTCTCCACCCATCAAAGGGGCCCTCAACGAGAGCCGGCGGAAAGGCCGGGTTAAAGTGGATAGGTGTGAAGGGGGACGGGAAGGAGGTCCACCTCTCATCGCTGGAGACCGAGTCCCAGACCTTCAGAGTGGCACTCGTAGGAGTGCTAATGTAGGCGTTACGAGGGCGATCCCCCTATGCCTTCCAAACCAGGTCCCATATCGATCTTCCTGCCACACTCCTGTCCATATGCAGCCAGTGCTTCTCCGACTCCATTTGGGTCCACTCGACCAGCACCCGGAGTTGCGCCGCCTTATAATAGAGGTGCATGTCCGGGAGGCCGACTCCACCCCTCCTCAGGGGCCGACGCAGCGTAAGAAAGGAAAATCTAGCACGGCCTCCCTGCCAGATATAGCGCAGAATCATGGATTTAATGCGCCTAAAAAATTCCCCCTCCAAGGTGATAGGGAGTGCTTGGAACAGGTACAAGAGCTTGGGGAGCAGCTTCATTTTAATGGCATGGACGCGACCCATCCAAGAAATGAACATGGGCTTCCATCGATTAAGCTCGGTGTGTATCTGGGTCAGCAGGGGAGGGAAGTTGGCCGCATACAAGGTGGCAACAGATGAGGTCAGCCTGACCCCAAGATACTGTATGGAGGAGCTGGACCATGACAGGGGCGTGAGCGGTCGGATGCGTTCCACCTCAGCGGGCGGCAGCGTGAGATTGAGGATGTACGACTTGCCGGGATTGACCCGAAAACCCGCCACCGCTTCGAACTGAGAGAGCACTTCTTGCACCCGTGGGAGGGAGTTTGTAGTAAAGGGCGGAAACATGAGTGGGTTTAAATCCAGGTTTATTTGAAGAAGCTGAAAACCCAAGCGGAGAACAGGACCATCTGTCGTCAGGTAGAGGGATAGATCACCAACTGTCCATAGTGGAATGTTCAGCACAGCTGAACCATCCAGAACACTTAGGATCTAGAACTCAGTGACAGGGAAAACAACAAGCATAGATAAGTACAACATGAAATACTACATATGTCTTCCTTTTAGAAAATAAGTTTAAACACAAGAGAAGAAACAGAGCAGAAGGAACACAGAAGAAGAGAACAAGAAAGAGGAAACAGGAGAGAAAAACTGAAGAAAGAAAGAAGCAACAGAAAAAGGCAGATAAAAGAACTTAAACACTAAATCTATGAGGATAAGAGAACTTTAAACTCTAAATCTATGAGGAACCACCCTAGTACGTGAACTGCGCCTCAGGACAGATTGTCCCGTACAATCTTGATAATGACTGACAGCAGAGGAATTACAAGGTTCACCCGGCAAGGAACATTTCACCAACCGGCTCTTGTTCCACCAATTCCCATTAACCAGTTTAACAGGATTCCCTCTGACATCACACACTTCAACAGGAGAACTGAATTTAGAAAAAACTTTTTTGACATGAACAGGTTTCTTAATGGAGACATAATCTCCAGGAACCAAATCAACCACCTTTACATTCTTTCTCTTATCAAAATACGCCTTTTGTTTAGATTGAACAGATTCCACATTAGACCTTACAACATCATCATTCCACCGTCCACCTTTCACCCACTTAGACATCCAACCAGGACAAGACAAAGTAGGGGCTTTCCGGCCTCGTAACAACTCAAAAGGTGAGATGCCAGTGGTGGAATGAGGCGTAGTCCTGTAGAACCAAAGCATGCTTCTCACTGAACTGCTGACAACACAACCATTCTTTAGAGCCCACTGTATACATTCTCCTAAAACCTTGTTCATGCGTTCTACAAGACCATTAGTTTCCGGATGATATAAAGAACTCTTCAGGTGCTTGATGCTACGGTAGACAGTCAAAATATCGAGTTGGAAATATCGACTTACCATAATATCGAGTCTGTAATATCGAAGGAGCATAATATCGAAGACAAGAATATCGTAGGACAGAATATCGACCCAAGGTAAGTAATATCGAAATACTTAATATCGATGTAAGTAATATCGAAGTTAGTAATATCGATAGCATATATATCGATGTTAATAATTTCGATGACACTAATATCGATATTTGTATTATTTTATAGTTTTTTATTATGTATGTGTTATATGTTTAATTTAAGTATTTAAAATAATTACTATTATATGTGTATACATTTTCTATAATAATATAGAAATTTATAAGGACATTTGATGTTTTAGTACCGGAGCGGGTTGTGGGTTTATAGGGGAATAGGGTGGGAAGTAATTTAATTATGGTAAGTTGATTAATAATTAGTAGGATTAATTAATTAATTATAATTAATTGCTAATTAATATTGATAATTGGGAAATAATTAATTGATTAATTGATATATATTTTCTGTAGCGGGATGTGGGTTTATAGGGGAATAGGGTGGGGAGTAATTTAATAATAATTAATTAATTAATATATGTTTTTAAATATTTATAACTAATTAATTGGCAAATAATTAATATTAATTAGTTAATTAATTATTATATTTGGTACATATTTTAAATTAGTAATTAATTGGTAATTAAATAATATTAGTTAGTTAATTACATTATTAGAGTAATTTATTTATATATATAATTTTTAGTTACTGTTAATTAATTAATTGGGGAAATGATATTAATTATTAAATTATATTAATTACAGTTATGTGCTAATATATTTATTTTATTGTTATTGTTAATTAATTATTAATTGCTAATTAAATAATATTATTTACCTTTGGGTTAAGGAGTATTTTTAGGGTTCAGGGTCAGTTTTCAGTTCTTGGGTAATGGGGTATTTTTAGGGTTCAGGGTCAGTTTTCAGTTCTTGGGTAATGGGGTATTTTTAGTAAATTAATTATTAATACTTATTGTTCAGTACATATATATTATATCTTTAATGTATATATTTTTATTTATTAATTTTAAACATTATTAGATACTTTTAAATATGTATATTTTATTTATTAGTGTTATATACTTACTTTTACATTTATATATTAAAAAAAAAATCGATATTTTTAACATCGATATTTTTTACAACGATATTATTTTTTCGATATTTTTGTACTTACCATGTTGTAGATAGGATGTCGATATTTTTGCCCTCGATATTGTTGACTCGATATTCTTGTAGGTCGATATTTTTGTAGTCGATATTCTGTCATAGATCCTGATGCTACACTTGTTCAAATAATCTTCAACCTCCAACGAAACAAATTGAGTACCATTGTCCGTAACTAGAAATTCCGGAAACCCTTCTTTCAAAAAAACATCACGGAGGAAGTTAACAACAGTTCTAGCAGTAACCTCCCTGACAAACTTAATCTCCGGCCATTTTGAATAATAATCCATAAGGACCACAGCAAATCTAGAAGAGGAATCAAGCGCATTTAAAGGCCCAACGATATCCAACCCAAGCTTCACCCAAGGTGCAGATGGCAACTCAATGGGGGACAAAGGCTGGGTACGCAATTTCACAATTTTATCGCAGCTAACGCAGATAACACAGCCCTTAACAAACTCATTAATCTCCCTATCCTTGTAAGGCCACCAGAAAGAAAGACGTACTCTCCTCTTAGTCAAAGTCGCACCTAAATGGCATTCATGCGCACATTTAATCAACCTATTTCTCAGGACCAGTGGAGGAACCAATTTATCATCTCTTAAAACCAACCCACTCTCAATCGTAAGCTCATCCGCAACTTGTAGAAACGTCTTGAGATCAAAGGCAAGATTTCTTTCTTTAGGCCAACCATTCTTAATGAAGGTAACAACCTTCTGCAAAGTCATGTCAAGAAGTAGAACCTGCCTCCATTCATCCTCAGACACCGCACACAACTGGGGAAGATCAATAGCAGCAACCAAATATTGATCCTTATCTTCTTTATCCATATCAATGTCCTTGTCAATCGTGTCAGAAGAACGGGAAAGGAAATCAGCACACCGATTCTTGTTCCCAGGAATATATTCCACAAGAAAGTCAAATTGAAGCAACTTGGAGGACAAACGTGCAATTCTAGGTGTGAGTCCTCTCACATTCTTCCCACTAAGGATAAACACAAGAGGTTTATGATCAGTCTTAATGCAAAATCTCTTCCCCCAAAGAAAATTCCTGAACTTCATTACAGCCCACCAGCAAGCTAGTAACTCCTTTTCGATGACAGAATATTTCATTTCAGCACTAGACAACACTCTTGATGCAAAACCCAGCGTATTGAATTCACCATCCTTGTTCTGTGAAAGGACAGCCCCCAACCCCACATTACTGGCATCAACAGTAAGTGTACACATTAAGGAAGGATCAAAATGCTTTAAAACAGTAGGGGAACTGAGTTGTTGTTTCACGCACACAAAAATCTCTTCACATCCGTTGTTCCACTCAAAAGGAACACCTCTCATCAGCATACGTGTTAATGGCCTGAGTTTGGTTGCAAAATCCTGTATAAATTTTGAGTAAAACTCACATAATCCTAAGAAGGATTTCAAATCACTTTTATCAGAGGGAGCTTTGGCTTTAGTGATAGAATCTACTAAACTAGTCTTAGGAAGAATACCCTTTTGGTTTATCATATGTCCCAGATAATCCACTTCACTGGTGGCAAAGACACATTTGTCTCGGCGTAACACTACTCCAATTTCTTGAAACCTAGATAAAACTTCTTTCAGAATGGCGTCATGAGTGCTCTTGTCAGGAGCATGTTTAAGTACATCATCTTGAAAAACTGACAAGCCATCAATACCCTTCAATATCTCTGTCATGACCCTCTGAACTACGGACGTCGCTGAGGCAAGCCCAAACGGCATGCGCACATACTGAAAGGTACCAAAGGGTGACACAAATGCTGTGAGGGGCCTGGACTCAGGTGTGAGTTCGATTTGGTGGTATGCGGATGCTAAATCCAACTTAGAGAAGAACTTAGCATCCTTCAAACTAGCTAACAACTCATTTATGTTAGGAAGGGGAAACAAATCGACCCAAATCTCCTTATTAAGACAGCGCAAGTCCACACAGACTCTTAGTTCACCATTCTGCTTCCTTGCGACAACCAATGGAGACAACCACAGGGAAGACTCCACTGGTTCAATGATCCCCTTATCACGCAATGTTTCTAACTCTTTTTCCAGATCCTGCCTAATACTGAAAGGTACGTTCCTAAGTTTATGTTTTACAGGACAGGCACCCTCTTTCAGAATTATTTTATGTTGAAAATTATTTATCCTTCCCAACTCTCCTGAAAAACATGAGGAAATTCATTAATTAGTTCCTCCAATTCTGGACTGTCTCTCACAGCAACTACTTGATTTTTCGTACCAGGCCTGAGTTGCATCCCAAATAGGCCTTGGTGAAACCAGCCTCATATATTTAGCCCCTTTTCAGCCACATAAATCTTCCCAAAGATTTTCCTTCCCTTGAACTCTAAAATCTCTTCAAAATATCCTGCTACGGTTATTTCACGTTCCTCATATGAGACTGCTCTCCGATCAGGAGGAAGGAGAACTTTACTAGGCCATGTTGTACGAAAGAGATCAAGAGTGATCATTGAAATGCATGCACCAAAATCGACTAATAGATTTAACACACGGTCTCCAACTTGTGTGTTCACATATGGGTCAACACACAATTCGGGATCGCCAGTAATGACCCCATCATCTCTTACAACAACGACCATATTACACAATTCCTTAGTTACACACCTGTTTGGAAGGTATCAGTATCAACCACACACTTTACAGGATTAGACTTTTGAAACGTTTTGTTCTTTCCTGTCTGACAGACCTTAGCAAAGTGTCCCACCCTATTGCAAATTTTACATGTAACAAATTTTGCAGGACATTTTCCATTCTGACCATGCGGTCTATTACCACATCGAAAACAAATATTTGTTCTACTAAAAAAAGAATTTTGCTTATCAAATGACTGCTGTCCTTCTCCAAACTTATTGAAAGGAGCTTTTGTCTCTTTTAACTTTACTGCTGTGACAGCCTCATTCTTCTTTTCTTCCAACTCTTTCACAGAGATCTGTGATGTCTCTATACTTTTCCCTACTCTGATTGTTTCCTCCAGAGTAGGATTTCCCAAAGTTAATAATTTCTGTTTAATTGCTCTATCCGTACATTTTGCTATGAACTGATCCCTTACTAATTGGTCTGCAAAATTTTCAAACTGACAGTCCGAAGCAAGTCTTCTTAATGCCGTTATGAAATTGTCTACATCTTCTCCCGTGTTTTGTGTACGTTTAAAAAAATTGTGTCGCAGAACTACTATACTGGGTTGAACATCAAATCTTGTCTCCAGTTTTTTTAATGTTTGTTGATATTCATCCAGAATTTCACCTTCAGCTAGCACTAAATCCAGAAGATGTTTGTATATCTCTCTCCCTTCAAAGCCTAAAGAGTGTAACAAGATGTACTTCTTCCTTTCTGCACGATAGCTCATCGCACCAATAGCGCCAATGTAGGTTTCAAATCCATCAAACCATTTGCGCCACTTAATAGGTGGATCTCCAGGCGTTTCTAAGAAAGGAGCAGGTGGTAGAACTCCTTGCAAGGACATAGTGAGAGTATCCAGAAGTTGTAGAAAGTGGAAACAAAGACTGTAGATAATGCTCAAGCCAATCACTAGGTAGTGCTAATAAAGAGAGTGCAGAAGGAAAATGATGAAAAAAAAATAGTGCTTCCAACTGTGTGTTAACAATGTCCCTTATGACCTCACAGATTATTCCAGGCAACTCCGACTTCCAAAAATTAAAAAGTTTTTTTTTTAATCCCTTGTGAGGTCACAGTATTGTTTAAGTGTTCTTCGACAATTTCATTGCCTCTGTGACGTTTCCAATTCTGAGCAAGAATTTTCCCTGTACTGTGCCTTTATGACGTAAATTTACTTTAACTCGAAAGTGTCTATTCAGCTGGAACGCAAGCGTGCTGAAACGAATATCACAGAACAGCCGATGCGCTTCAAGCTGGAACGCAGACGTGCCACAGCAAACGTAACAACGTGAATCAACGATGCGCTTCAGACTGGAACGCAAACGTCACACTAAACGTAGAGAACGTGACAACAGTCCGTGACCCACGTTCACATTTTACAGTTGCTGGAACGCATTTCCCTGCTTTGCGTTCCAGCGCCAATGGCACCAAGCGCGACACAGTACAATTATAAAATCCGGTTCTCCACTCACTAAATCGAGAGCCAGCACTCGCATACAGCATGCGCGGCTTACCGCAATTCTGCTACAGTCTTGGAAGGAGGAGTACCACCAGATTTGAATGAGGGACGATGAAGCAGACTCGTTACGAAGAAATTCGATGAAAAAAAAATTCAAGGTGAGTTCCTCCTCCTTGCGGAAGGTAGATTGCCGTGATATCGATGCTGTCGATGCTGTAAATACGAGGTGAAGGTGTATTCTCCTACTGAACACACCGTTTCTCGCCGATTCTTGTTCCGAATATTTGTGGGTCCGTGTGGGTTGTTCAGTACCCGTCGACAAAAATAGATGTAGTAAAGGGCAGAAACATGAGTGGGTTTAAATCCAGGTTTATTTGAAGAAGCTGAAAACCCAAGCGGAGAACAGGACCATCTGTCGTCAGGTAGAGGGATAGATCACCAACTGTCCATAGTGGAATGTTCAGCACAGCTGAACCATACAGAACACTTGGGATCTAGAACTCAGTGACAGGGAAAACAACAAGCATAGATAAGTACAACATGAAATACTACAGAGTTCCCCGGGTCCGCTAGTGACAATAAAACGTCATCAGCAAAGAGGGATATTTTATGCTGCTCCCCCGAAAAGGGGAGACCAACAATATCCGGGTCCTCCCGTACCCTAAGGGCCAGAGGCTCGATGCTGAGCGCAAAGAGTAGGGGAGATAGGGGGCAGCCTTGCCTCGTACCCCGGGAGTGCGCAAAGAAGGGTGAAACATGGCCATTTACCATAACCCTCGAGCAAGGACCATGGTAGTTGGCCCGAAGCATATCGATAAATTTGGGTGAAAAACCAAAGGTCTTCAAGGTACTAAAGAGGAAGTTCCAGTCCACCCGGTTGAACGCCTTTTCAGCGTCAAGGCCCACCAAGACCGCTGGGATCTTAAAGCGATTGGCCTTCTCGATCAGGTGAATCAGCCTTCTGGTGTTGTCGTGGGTCTGGCGACCTTTTATGAATCCCAATTGGTCGGGATGAATAAGAGCAGGCATAAGGTCCTGGAGCCGGGTAGCAAAGATAGAGGAGTATAATTTAGCATCCACGTTTAACAGGGCTATGGGCCGGTATGACTCACATTTGTAGGGGTCCTTCCCGGCTTTGGGGATAATCGAAATCATCGCTTCTGCCATGGTGCCCGTAGTTTGGCCCGCCTCCCTCATGCCGTTGAAAAGTGTCACCAAAAAATCCCCTAGCTCAGAGGCAAATGTTTGATAGAAGGGTGCCGTAAAGCCGTCTGGGCCAGGCGCCTTAAGCGGTTTAAGGGACTTAATGGCGGTCAACACCTCCTCCCTAGTGAAGGGGGCCTCCAGAAGGTCATTCCACTCCTTGGAAACCTGCAGAAGTGGATAAGCCCCTAAATATTCCTGCTGCTCTTCAGGCGCCAGGTTATCTGCCGTGTAAAGGGCGGCATAAAAGTCGCCGAAAAGCTCCGCCTTGGCTGCGTCCCTATGTTCCATGGAGCCGGAAGGCGCCCGGATGCCACCCACATATTCCCTCTCACGCTTATCACAGAGCTGTCGAGCCAGATGTTTCCCCACTTTGTTGCCTTGAGCATAAGAAAGGTGCCGTAAGCGCAAGAGGGTATACTCCGCCCGATTATTATAGTGGGCTCTGAGTTTACCCCGCACCGCAGCAAGAGGGCGAAGAGTCTTTCGAGAAGGATTCTGTTTATGCGCAGTTACAAGTGTCGCCAGCTCCGTCTCCAGCGCCTCCCTTTCCTCGCGCCTAAGCTTGTTCAGGGCGGAGTTCAACGCAATGCACGTGCCCCGTGTCGTCACCTTGAAGGCGTCCCATTGGGTGAAAACCGAGGTGTCCCCCGCTTTGTTGAACTCAAAAAATTCGCTAATGGCTGCCCTAAGTTTTTTGCAGGATTCCTCATCAAGTGTAAGGGAGATAGGGAAGTACCATTTGCGGTGTGGGGACGTCTCCGGGGCCAAAGTCAAGCACGCTGCCAAAAGACTGTGATCTGATACAGAGAGCGGAAATATTCTACTGTCCCGCAAGTCCCCCAGTAGCGACTGATTTAGAAAGATGTGATCGAGACGTGAATACGTGTGGTGAACATGGGAATAGAACGTGTAATCCTAGTGTGGGGGTGGAGGGCGCGCCAGCTATCAATAAGACCCAGACTGTCCATGGCGTCGCGCAACTCAGGGGAGAAGAGGCCCGCCTCCGTCCTTTGTTGGTGCGAGCAATCAAGACCTTTGTCCCAAACCAAATTGAAATCCCCCATTACTATCAATGCTCCCTCCTCAAAATCCCCCACCTCCCTCATGAAGGCCTCAAGGAACCCATTTTGGCCCGTGTTCGGTGCATAGAGAACCACCCATGTGCAAAGCTTACCAAGGAGCATCCCCTTCACCATCAGCCATCTACCCTCCTTGTCTCCTCACACCCCCATGGGTTGAAACTGAAGTGTAGAACAGAACAAGAGTGCCACCCCCCGGTGCTTAGTGGGGGCAGAGGATTTGTAAATCAGTGGGTATTAACTATGCTTAAGCCTGGAGTAGTCTTTACGGGCCAAATGAGTTTCCTGTAGTCCCACCACATCCAAATGATGATCTATAATGTATTTCCACACTTTCTGACGCTTTTGAGGAGAATTAAGGCCCTTAACATTCCATGAGCCTATCGTAACTGGCATCATTTAGTCAGTACCCCCCCCGCTCCACATAGTGCCCCCCGTAGTGCTAGAAGCAAACCGAACACACTCGCATTCATACCAAATCCCCTGCCGCCACCACTGAGCCCATTCCAAAACAACCCTTCCCCAATCCAAAGGAGCCTCAAAACAATATACAAAAAAGAGAGATTCAGAACCAGAAAAAGAACAAAGAAAGTCGGACATGACCATAAGGGTCGGGGGTAGAAGACCCGGGTAATGCCCCCCTCCAGTTCAGGGTCGGGGTAACCCTCCAATGGAGCATGGTCCTTCAATGTACCTGAGGTGGTAGAGCCCCCCCGGCCCCACGGGCCTCTGTTGGGGATGCCTAGGCTGCTGAAGAGCTGTCCACCCGGCTCGACTCAGTCACCAGGGCCACCGAAGCCAAAACCTCTCCCCTCTCACTTTGGCTCGCCAATGGAGTCAGACCCTCCGCCACACCATGTCGTCCCACTCTCTGCCACGCCGGGGAGCGGGAACGGCAACGTCTTCTCGGAGAGGCGCTAGCGCCCGCCGACGCGGCTGCTTCCTCCATGCCCAGAAGTTCCTTGGCGGCTGCCAGAGATCTCACTTGCACTAGTCTGTTCTGCCATCTGAAGATGAGCCGAAAGGGGTGACCCCAGGAGTAGGACACCCCGTGCTCCCGCAGGAAAGCCGTGATCGGGCGGAAGTCCCGTCGCTTTTGCAATGTGGAGGCCACCAGGTCCTGAAAGAGCTGAGGGTTGTGCCCTCGAAATTGTAAGTTGTTGGTGTCCCTTGCTTTCCGTAGGATCTTCTCTTTCAATTGGAAATCGTGGACACAGACTAGAATGTCCGGCGGCGGCGAGCGCGTGCCAAGCGGCAGCCCAACCCGATGTACTCTGTCCATGCGGATCTCCGAAAGGTCGTCCTCCGCCAGAATTTGCAGAAACAGGGCCTCCACATACTCCCGCAAGTTCTCACCTTCTCCTTCCCAGGGTTCCGCTCGGATCCGAATGTTATTACGGCGGGACCGGTTTTCCAAATCTTCGCAGTGGGCCTGAAGTTCTAAGTTCTGCTCACATAGCCGGAGCATGTCCTGTTGTAGTTGATGGACGTCACCAGTGAGGCCCAGATCATGGTCCTTCAGGGTCGCCACCCATTCTCCGATGCCGTCCACATCTCGGCGGACCTCACGCAGATCGGAGGCCAGCTGCGACTTCAGTTCCGTGATGTCGTCCTTGATAGATGCAAAAAGTTCAATCAAAAAGGCCTTCGTGACTGGGCCCTCCCCGTCGTCCTTGGCTGGAGACTTGCTAGAGCCGGGGGGGCGATCCGGATGGACCCTTCCCAGGACCGTCCTTCCCAGTCCTATTCATGCGGTTCCTCGTCGCCATGATGAGGCGCCTCAGCCAGCCTCTGGGCTCTTCGCGACTTCCAGGAGCGTCCCGAGATATCAGGCCGCGCTCCCTCACACCTTCCGCGATCTCCGCTTCGTCGGCACTGGGAGGCCGGGGCAATCAGAAGGCAGCACTCGCCGTGTCTCTCAACGCCCGTTGAATCGCCCCCAAGGTATAAGGGGGTAGGGACGAGTCAGCACCTCTTCTCCTCACAGTCTTCTGCGCTGTCCAGCAGCCGCTAGACAGGTCGGCGCCTCCTCGTCACCTCCGCTCAGGCGCCGTTAGCCAGATGGATCACAGGGGCGCCGAGTGGGCTCGTGACGATCCCAGTCGGGGGGGTCCTGCAGTGCAAGCGCCACAGTACACAACTTGCTGGGATCCAGAGTACCCCCGTGCTAAGAGCCGATGCAATCCAGGCAAGGCTATGTAGGCCGCACCAGCGCTCGTGCGTCACCACTTCGACACCTCGGCTAAGTCCTCCGTTCTAGGTCGTAGCTTGACGGGAGAAGGCTCAAACGCATTCAGGGCACCTTAGTGACCCCAGGAAAGTCAATTCCGGAGCTGAAATCGCCCCAGTTCAGCTACACAAGGCTATGAATGGCTCAGGGTGCCGGAGGAGCTCGCAGGCACGTCTTACTCCGTCGCCATCTTGGCCACGCCCCCTTGTGTCTCTTTTTAAGCATGTCAGCTACAACGTGACCTCTGCCACACTCGGTGGCTTGCAACCGATGTACCCTACCACTTAGGCAGCTCCATACCGCTGTTGAGGTGAGTCTGTGGCTCATCAGCGCCTGCTGCAAACAGGCATCTGACGTTCAGTAGAGTTCACTCGCTTAGTAAGAAAAACTTCACTAGCCAAAATAAGCTGTAAAGAATGTAAGAAACTGACCATTATCCATAGTAGCCATCAGTCACAAGCACCCTTACTTGAAGCTCCACCACTTCCAGCACATGTGCAGCTCTTACCTGCTCAATGGTAATGTTCCTTTATCTTCCAAGAAGGTGGCAGCCATCTTGTGAACACTTGGGGCTGCGGAAGGACTGCTCCACTGCCTATTCCTCAAGTGGATGCCAGTTTCGCAATTTATCACACATATCTTTGAAGCACTGGAAACCTACAATTCCCCTTGCATGCATCTGGACATCATAGGACTCTCTAGAGCCTGTCCAACATGAGAGAACTAGCCTGAGGGACACCAAGATCCATAGAATGCCTCCATCTCTTGGCTGAGGGTAACAAAACTCATGCTTCAGAAATTTTAAAACAAACATATGAACATCTCCGTTTTACACAAGCAAGGAGAATTGCATATTTCTTACCATATGATCAGAATGAAGGTAAATAATATAACCACCATGCAGCAAGGGTTATAAGGTTTCAAAGGCATTTCTACTTCTAAACTAAAAAACAGGCCTTGTCCACAAAGACGCTGGTCAGAACACAATGATTTGCCCTTCCTTGTGACCAGCCTCACACTTTTTGGCTTGGAGTATTCGCAAACCCTTGCAGTGCAAAGGGACCTCTGTAAAATGTGGCAAATCGTACACCTCATAAACATTAAAGGGATGGATATTATATTTGCCTCTAACTCATTGGGAAAAGCAGTGAAAGATGCAATGGCGACCAGCATGGGACAAAAGACCTTCATCCCAGATTTTACATTTACAATGGGCCTCTATTACGCCTCCTTCTCTTAAGTAAGGCTCACTGGAATTATGTGATTGTGTTGCCACTGTGATTTTCGCATAGTTATAGATTTACTGCATTTTCCACATACTCCACTCTCTGCCACATAATCTACAGATTTTAACCAAAAAAATCTTTTCTGGCTCAAGCGGTTCAAAAATTGCTAGAAATGTAGCAACATGTGTTGCTGCTCAGTGGCAGGTCCTTTGCAAAGCTGGACTGGTCAAATTTCTGTTGCTTATTGCTATATTTGGGTGCTACACTAGTACTAATGAGGTGCAACCAATGGGAGACGTCCATTACAATGCAGGCATTACATCGTCATGCCTTTACAACGCAAAATAAGAAAATGCGTTGTCGCAGTTTTTCGGTATAGGTCCTAGGTACTTAGAAAAACACTTGGCGTTTTGAAAAGAAAATGTTTTAGTCATTTTTAAACCATTGCCTAATGGATTTTGGGACTTCAAATTGTTTTTTTTGAGAGATGATTGCAACAATGGATTTTAAGATGGTGATTTCTTTCAAATCATTACTTCTTTTTCATGGAATTTTAGAATGGGATTTCAAACGAGACTGGATTGCATCGATGGAATTTTGTTGTGTTTTTTGCCAAACTATATTTCTTTTTCAGGATTTTTTTTTGGGTGCGATTTTTGTAGGCGTGCACTGTAACTTTTACGGTTTAATTTTGAACTGTAAAAATATGTTTATGCAGAACTGTGCCCTTTTTTGATAGTTTCATTTGAGACGTGGATTAATACAAGAATTTGGGAATATTTGCAATGGTTTAAATGACTGCAAAGGACTTTTGGTGAAAATCTGTATTGAACGGAATTCCAAGAGTTGGAAAAAGAAGACATCTGAAGGTAAGGAAACCCGACTTTATACTGAAATGTAAGTATTTTTAGAAAAATGTCAATTCAATTAGGGGGAATTTTGGTCAAAAAGGCAAGTAAGGAGTTATAGGAGATTGTAGATTAGAAATGAAGGATGTGTGCAATATTATCTAGGTAGTCAGAAGCCACCATCAACGAAAATTGTTGAATTGCACCCAATAGTTGCTCTGACATTTCCTTTGTTCTTTATGACATTCGTAGGTTCAGACTACCAGTTAATGACTGCAAAATTCTAATTTCTTGGAAACTTTGCTCCTTCCTCAAAATTTCCAAAAAATTATAGAAGTTAGGAGGTGGTTTCCTAATTGATTTATTGAAGGAGTTGCACCATTCCTCTATTGCATTGTTTGTTTTTGCTCCTCCCTCTTGTTGCGTGCTTATCTAGGTTCCTGATCGATACTGTGACCTTATGCCCCTATTCGGCTATAAAGCCATTTATTCCCTATCTTGGCATAACCGTTCAAGTGCGATTTTCTGTAAAGTCATCTCTGGCCTCACACGAACAGAGCCACATTCCAGCATGACTCTCTGCTACTTCCTTTGCGACCAATTAGTGCAATGACAGAGCAGCAGTCACTATCTGATATTCCTAGATAACACTCCGAGTTCTTCAACAAGATAAAAACTCAGCAAACCTGGAAATCCCCGCTTGCTATGTTTTGATTAGTAATGGAACTCTAATGAGCAACTGATAACTATCACTTCCTAGTGACATCTTTAATTGACGTCTTATGTCCAGCAAACTTGCGTCAAACCCGGCACCTGTCAGGTATAAATATTACCAACGTTGCCTTAAGCAATGTGAGATATACGAGCTGCGAGTTCGTTGCCTGTTGCTGATGCCAGCTGCCTGCATGACCCCGTGTTGGTAAAAACTAGCACTCTGTCGCTGCAGCCTGCTATCCTGTGGTGGTGAAGCTACTGATTACCATTATCGCCGCTAAAGCGCGACCTATGGTGCAGTACGCTTGAGGAGCCGTGCAGCCGTCCTCTGCGAAGACATCCAGCCCAGCTGCCCGCGGACGCTGTCACCCCTCCTTCCTCGACGCGCTGAGAGAAGCCGCTGCCTTTCTCGTGCAGAGAAATCCAGTCCCGGCGCTTCCGGTTTACCCTCGCAGGTGACTGGGATATCGAGAGAGACCCCTGAAGGAGATACCAATCCTCCATCATTCTATTCAGAGGTATGGTGTTGACTAAACCCTTAGACGAGAATTCTTGAAACAAACCTTGGCAAAACCAACTTAACTTAAGCTACTTACTTACTCCCCTTCTCACGTGTTAGGCTTAGGTCAGGCACACTGGGGTAGGCTTAGTTAGAAGCACCAGTTGAGTATGTTAGCCTAATGTATATATGACTGTATATATGTTTTAATTCTTTTAAACCATTATATGGCTAAGAAACCATATCAATGCTTTTACAGTTCTATTTCACAATACTTATCTTACTGTACGTACTTTTTATAATAACAGTTATTGCAATTGTGGCAATGCATTTCTCTTGTACGAGAAGAAAGACTGTTCAATAAATGTTAACCTTTATTGATACACGCCCGTCTCTCTATTCTCTACATCTCGTGAAAGTAAACTGCACTAGACTGACTGAGTGAAATCTGTGTCTATTGTTTCACACGACCCTAGAGATCGACTCTTGATCTGAGGAGCAAAGTTGTCATGTTGCACGGTTGTTGGAAAACTGAATCCCTTCTTGTCTGTGCCAAGGAAGCTGATCACTTCCTATGCAGAGAAGAAAGTTTCCAGTGACCTCTGAGCTAGTTGGTAACACAACCTAATTAAGTTTAGCATAGTCAGTGGAGGCCTGGAATATAAGCAGTTCCACGTCGATACTACTGTTTATGTTATTCCAATGCGCAGGGCCTAGAGGGAAACTAGGAACTACACTACATGGCGCCCTAACGTTTGGTAAGGCGATAAACTAACGCAAGACTTGTAGAGTAACTCAGTCGTGCATATTTCACACCCCTTTCTCCCGTAAATACTCCAATAGACGTCTGGAGTGGGTGAAAGGTTAAAATCCGCCCGACCTTAGTAGGAAGAGATTCCTATGTAAAGCTCTGGTTTATTCAACGTTGAAGGATACAGTGTTCCAAAATATTGTGCACCTAATCTTTGTCTCCTTGGAGACCTACTCTGCAAAAACTGCATTTATAAAATGTCAGACAATGAAGGAGCAGCTAGGCTGGCTTCCATACTAATAGAGGAAGACACGAGTCTCCTACAGGCTGACCCGGATGCTATTATCATCCCGGTCCAGTTAAGAAGATCTATAACTTTAAAACTTATAGAACACGGACTGACACCTCAAGGTGGTACAGTAATTTTCGTGATAGAGGCTCACGAGTACCGGCAGACAGAGGTATTCTATTCATGGATAAACTTTCCAGCGGTAAACGCTATAACACAAGAGTTTCACTATTACAAAATAGAGGAACCTCCGGGAGAGTACGCTCCTTTCGAGGAGATTGAAATCCCACTTAAATTTCAAGAGCACCTGCTCTGGTTTAATGGCGCCCTAAAACACAATGATCACATAACCAGGCTCGGTCCACTAGGTAGACCAGGAGCCACGTGGCCGGTTCTAGCCAGCTACACACCACATCCTGACATTGCAAGAATGTCTAGAGAAGAGCTGTTAGCACAGCTAAACACATTAATAAAAATACATAGGCAATAAGTCCAATATGTAATACGGACTGCAACAGTCCAGCCAGCTGTTAATTCACCACAGCTGACCCCTCATCAGGGGAACACTAATAAAATTACACCACAGAACATACAGTCATGTCTTGGTAAAACACCCGTAAAACGGGAACAAATTCCTTTCTGGTTAGCCCAGAAAATCACTCAAATAGAGGCAGTATTTCCTGATACTACCCCTATTGAGAAACACAGAATCTTGACCATCTGCCTTCCTATGGGAATCGCACCACACGTGGAGGACTGCGACACTTGGGGTACAGTCTTTGCTTCCATTTACACAAAAACACACGGTGTTCCGTCTATGGCGGTAATACCAGAAGTGCTAAAACAGATTCAAAATGAATTCGGTCCAGAGCCCGCTTTAAATCTGGGTATGAAATTACTGAAAGATTTCAAGCAGGTCACAGCTATATTATTAGCTAATGTAAAGGGAGAAGCAGCATCTGTGGCGATTCGCCAGAAGTTGAGGGAAACAGATATAAAAGATCCTCTTGAGCTTGCAAAAATCATAGAAAAATGCTATGAAGAATTAGGTAGAGACAGCTTGGGTGGGAAACCAGTAAAACCCCAACTGCTCGAAAGCCCTGAAAAATTATTTATTAAAAATAATTTAAACACTCCTAAAAAGAGCTGGGATGGAAATAAACAATCCACTCCCAAGGAAAAAGTTTTCCAGACCAGAGGAAGGTCTCCTCGACGGAGGGAAAGAACTCCGACTCGAGAACGCCAGTCTCCCCAACGGGAGCCCTCTGAGAAAAGATATAACCTTAGAAATAGGGATAATATAAAAAAACCTGATAGATATCAAAGTATTGATACACGTCCCTCTCGATCTCTTCCACAGAATTCGGAAAGAAGAGGACGGTCAGACCCAGGAGAGCACACCAAGTCCAAAGACAAGGAACCTGCTCAGAGTAAAAAATCTCAATTTCCTAAAAAGAAGGTAGCCAGTATTAGAGTAATCAACCATGCCGAGAATACTGAGGACACAGTTGAAAAACGGGGAGTGGGCATTGACAATGTTGGACAGTGCAGCAGAAATCAGTATAGCGCGCAAGAACTTGATGAGTCATCTGGAGACAGTGGACACGAATGAATACATTCAGGTTGAAACTGCCGACGCCAGACTTAGCGAGCCCCATAAAATATACGAAATAACATTGAGTATGGAGGGTGATAAGACTAGGAAAATTAAGGGTCTATTTTGGGATAAGCTCTCAAAAGGCTATGATATTCTGTTAGCTGAAAAAGATTGGCCCCCGGAGTTTGTCAGGGAGTGCCCTCGTGGCGAAGAAGTAATTATGCCTGCCTTCTCGAATCACATTCCGATTCATAAAAAATACACATATGCAAGGAAATGGGCAGTAGCCCAGGCACCTGCATTATATAAAAATCATGTAGGATGGGATGAGGATTCACCGCCTCACAAAATCCAGCTAAAAAGTGAACCAACTGCCCAACGGCAGTATCTCATAAAGCAAGAAGCTAAAAAACAGGTCAGGGAGATCTTAGATCAACTTGAGTACCAGGGGGTGATTGAAACATGCACCTCTCAAATGAACAATCCTTTGTTTCCTGTCTCCAAGCCAGACAATTCATATCGTCTAGTTTTGGACTACAGACATCTTAATACGTGTTGCAAAACTTTTGCAGTACAAAACTCGCACAGTGCAGCCCTAATGAATAACATAGTTAGGAAAAAATATAAAACGACATTAGACATTTCTAATGGTTTCTTTTGTCAAAACATTGCACCAGAAAGCAGATATTTGACCGCTTTCTCCGCATTTGGGTCGCAGAAAAAATTCTGTCGACTCCCACAGGGGTTCAAGAACAGCCCAGGACTATTCTCAGCTAGGGTAACAGAGTTACTACAAATCTATGATGATGAAGCATTGTCTTACGTAGATGATATTTATCTCACAGATGATGACTTGGATACTCATTTGAAAAGAGTGAACACCATTATACTTGGGTTCGCAGCAGAGGGTTACAAATTCAACTTTAAAAAGTCCCTGAATTGCCCATCTGACAGTACTGTTTTTAGGGTACGAATTATCAAGTGAAGGGAAAAGCCTAGCGGACAACTTCTTAGAGAAGTGCGCTGTACTCCAAGCTCCAAAAACGCTGATGAATTTACAATCAATACTAGGTTTTCTGAATTTCGGAAGAACTTACATCCTAAATTACGCAGAGAGGGTTAAACCTCTCTACGAACTAATTAAACCTGATTTTAAACAAATCAATTGGACTCAAAAACACACAGAAATTTTGAGATCACTGCAAACAGACATGTTAGTAAAAACAAAATTAGACACACGTGACAACACACGTGATGTTGTAATCCGAGTCATCCCAGGAAGATGCGGATTCACATACCTAACCTCTAATGAGGGAGAGAAGGTACCAATAGCTTACAAATCACATTTGTACACAAAGGCTGAAATAAAATTCAGTTCAACGGAGAAAATTCTAACTGCGGTTCAGACTGCTGTAGCGAAAGAAAGGCCCCTAGCACAAGGTAAACGAATAATAATCGTAACACCCATACCGGCTTTAGAAGCGGTAACTAAAGCAAGCATTCCTAATGCTAAAGCTTTGCATCCGAGATGGATTCAGTGGGTTAATTCTCTTGCTGCAACAGACGTAGTTTACGAATTTGATCCTAACTTAAAAACACAGGAATTTTTACAATATGAATACGAATGTCCTCTGCCAGTTGAAATCCTGCCTCTCGAAGAATACAGAAGTATTATATATACTGACGGATCAGCACAACCCGCAGTTGGGGGTAAGCAAGCTTACAGTGCTGCGTGCGCGATTTTTAAAGGTCGCTGGCACAAAGGAAAATTTAGACCATTGGTCACTAAAACACAATCTCTAGGAGATTGCTCGGCTCAACGAGCTGAATTAGTAGCATTTAAGATGGCGCTAGAAAATACCGATCGCGAATTCCCCACACTAATAGTGTGCGATTCTTTTTATTGCGTACAATCTTATAATGAATACTTGCAGAATTGGGTGGAAAATGGTTTCAAAGATGCAAAAGGTGGCACAATAAAGCATAAAATGCTTTGGGAACAGGTAGTTCTTTTACAGAAAGAACTACAAAAGACTCACGTGATACATACACTGAGTCATCAACGTGATGGCGTTCACGTTGCAGGGAATTCATTGGCTGATGAAGCCGCGAAGGCAGCTGTGCAAACGGCTTCCGTAGCTGCGATAACTCGGTCACAAACAAAAATAGACAGCGATATTCTACAAGCTGTCAGTACGTCAGTAAAAAATGATAAGGAAACACTCCCAAAAGGCTTTCCTAAAAAGTACTTGTACTTAACGGATACAAATAATGTTCCTTTTGCTCGAATCCCTGGAGTGGGGGATAGAGTAATTCCAAACAGGGAACACAGACTAGGACTGATCAAAGCGGCACACGAAGGGCTTGCTTCTGCACACGCTGGCGTTTCCGCAACAGCATCACTATTAAAACAGAGATATTGGTGGCCTCGCTTGAGAATACAAACTAAAAAGTATGTATTAGAATGCGACATATGCCAAAGGATAAAAGTATCAACGGTGAAACGACCAGCGCAGACACCCATTCTCATCTCGGATAAACCATTTGCATGCGTTTACCTGGACCACTGTGGTCCCCTACAAAGGGACGGTAACTATAGATATATCATGGTAGCAGTGGATTCCTGTACGAGGTTCATATGGATGTGGCCCCAGCGCTCGGCTGACGCTAGAACGGTTATAAAAGATTTGCGAGTCTTTATCGGCACATACGCAATTACCACGTTCCATTCTGACCAGGGTCCTGCTTTCAGCTCTCGAGCCTATAAGGAGGCCATGGCCAGCATGGGAATTGGGTTGCGGTATTCTTGTCCGTCGCATCCCGAAGGGAATAGTGTGGTAGAAAGAAAAAACCGGGACATAAAGCAATCTATAACAGCGAAGGTATTAGGTTCAGGCGCTGGGTGGGTCAAACATTTAATAAGTGTCCAGACTAGTCTTAACAACATGCCAAGAAATTCTCTAAAAGGTTTCAGCCCATACGAACTATTGTTCGGAATTAGAATGAACGTTCAGGACCTCGATAGTCAAATGTCAGTGGTACAAGAAGAAACAAAGCACTTTGATGTAAAAGACCGTTTGGCTGTTTTACAGGAACTGAATGAAACAAGAAAATCATTAAGCAACATAAAGTTAAAGCAACAGCCAAGTACCACTGACGAGGCACCACCCGCAACAGCCCCAGCAAGGCCTGTCTGGATTCCAAAGATTGGGGATCTAGTCAGAGAAAAGATCGCGGTTAAGAAGGAATTTGGGCCTTCTTACAGAAAAGCAGTACCTGTCTTAGCAGTCACCGGAACAAGATCAGTTGTGCTACCGCCCCTTGCTGGTAAAAAGGAGAACAGAATCGTATCCATCGATCTGGTAAAACCACAAGCATGTGGCCTATAATCAACAGTAGGCCCAGTGGACTCCCAAGAAACAACAGAATACCCAAACTTGCAACAATCCAAGAGGTTCAAACTGAAAGACTCATCACATTCGATCAGCCTGCAGTGCACAATGAAGGACTATGCAATAATGCCATGGAACTCGTGCCTCTTGAAACACAGATTGAAACAGTTCATCAAGAAACATCACCAGTCTACAATGATGTGGCATCAGAAAGTGCTACCGAAAGACAGACTGAAAGAACAATCCCATCAATTGACAGAACTGCCTCTGGTTATTTCATCAACTTCGACAACTTCTCTGAAGATGAAAACGACCCCGAAGTGATGCCAGAAACAAAAAAGTCTTTTAAAGAAAAAGCAACGGAACTCTTTCATCAACTGAAGAAAATCTACCTTGTTTCCCCTTGGCTAGAGTTCTGGTTCGGTCTAGGTGTATTTTTCCTCCTGCTTTGGCTCATCATGGTACTGTGTTTGGGAAAATTCATTGAAGGAAAATATATTACAATTAACACAGCAAGTCAGAACATCAACCTAGTCCTGAAACCACACAGATCATCCCACGTGAAGAAAAGAGAACTGTCAGCAGTAAATGTCACAGCAATTCCAATACCTGGTGGGGTAGTATGGGAGAAAACAGACTATGAGATCTATGGTCCGGTCGAAATCCTGAAGTATCCTCATCAACTAAAGGTTTCCTTAAGTGACTTTGTTACACCTAGTACATTCTCTGATGATTGGGACTTTAACAGTATTAATGACATGATGTCTGATTTAGTAATGTCAGCTAGATTCACAGATCATGATTATTTACAAGGTTCATCTAGTTATGAGCAGTTATTCTGTTACACCCACTATGGGGATCATTACTTGCATAAATCTGCACAGCCTAGAAATGTTTTTATGTATAATCAATGGGAACATTGTTCTACACCACCTAAAAGCAGTTCTAAAGCATTTTTTGAGAAATTCAAATATTTTTCAGGGTTTAACACAAGTGATGCAGTAACGTTTTATTATAAACTGTTAGATAAAACAGGAATGAAAACAATGCTGACAAATTCTAAATTGATATATTCAGAAGCATTTTATGACAAAATGATGACATTTGGTTTTGATTATTGGAAAAATAATATTGAAACGAAAAGCAATTTGGGGTACAAAAGATTGGCAGGTGCAAGGCATTGAAGCACTATTTAGAACCTGCATGATACCAGAACAAATGTTGTTTTTAAATGACACAATACACCAAACATCTTGTCTTGGCCTAGCTAAGAACAAAGACCTTAAAACACCGTCTATACCAAAGCCAATAGCTGAGAATGCAACCACAGATATTGAGTTAGACGTGTCACAAATTTTACATTTCAACAGAACACATCCTGATTGGAAAAAGTGGTTAATCTGGCCTACAGACACAAATAGCTGTCAAGATAGATTCCTGAATAAAACACAGGGTTTAAAAATGACCAGATTAGACCCTAGATACTCCCAGAGACAACATCCAGGGATTATAACAACATACAGTGTAGGGAAACTCTGCCTAGAATGGCTAACTTCATCCACACTGGCTGAAATTAAGCAACACTTGTCTTTATTAAAAGATGGTGCTGATTTGCGCGATTTCATTCTTGGACCACGCAAACAGCGTCAAAAGCGTTTCATAGCGACCAGCATCTATGCTGCTTACAACGAGGCTTGGAAAGTAAAGCAAATTGAAACTGCTGAAAAGATACGAGAAATTGATCGTATTAATTTGGAGAAATCACTTTCTGTGGTAGACAATGGGTTAACAACTCTGTCTTCCAGAATATATTCTTTGTACAATATTGTATCCTCTGCCTTTGATGTGATAGACAGAGATTTGCTAATGTTACAACATGGCTAATCTCAATTACGCTCTATTATAGAATTAGGCTGGACGCTGCAAAACCTTCGTTCAGGCTATGTGCCTTGGCGTTTAATCAACACAACGTCATTATTTTCCAGTTTTAACCTTACTGATAAACAGATCAGTTTGGCACAGAAAGGAGCAGACTATACAATCCTGAGCATCGAAAGACTCGAGAGATTACCATTGACAATGTCAGAGAGTCCTGTCATTGAATGGATAATACACGGGAATATCACAATTCCGATAACAACTTTCCGATTTAAAAAGTGCCTTGAATACATACCTGCTGGCCAATATGAACAATTGGGTAAAGGATATTTAAAATCCGAATGGAAGTTACCATACACTCATTCTTGCTATAGTGACAGCGACAAAAATGTATTTCTTAGTGGTGACAACTGTAAACATTCACTAAGCGGTATACTTTTGTGTCAGGGTATTAATTTACACGGAGCATGTGATGGAAATTCAAACAACCTTTCATGCCACCAGCTAGTCACACCTGCAACTCAGATAGAGCCCTTCTTTATGTAACTTTCGAACGGGAGTTACATTCTTAGAACGGATCACAGGTGCTGTGGCCTCGCGCCCGGAAAAAGTTATCTAGTACAAGTAACGTCCATGGTCAAATGCTGTATGCAAGCATTGTTCCCGAGCGGGCCTCCAGACATAGTGACTCCCCTCTGGCCTCGTCTGAATCTCTATTCTATACGAATTGATACATTAAGCAAAATGAAATCTGTGCTTTTACAGACAACAGTGCCTATAACGTCATCTAAAGAGACGTATGATCTTCTAGTCGCAAGGACGGCTACTGAGGTCCATGACCTTTTATCAACAAATTGCCCCGTGCATTTCGTAGAAATGTTGAGCCAACTCCTTAACATGTCTAGTGCAACAAGCATCCCAGGCATATTTAAGACAGTCTTTACGGGACTGCTAACACCCTTCCAGGCAATTTTGGGAATCTTTCCTAATTTTGTGCACTCCATTTTTGGTGGTATTCCACTATTTTTGGGACTCATCGCAGGGATTCTATTTTTGACCATCCTGCTACGTTATGGCAAACCTCGGCTCAGACATAGCTCCCATGGGAATGGAAGAGACAATCCTAGCAATGCGCTACAGGGACAGGATAACTAACGTCCTCGGATTGGCCAGGCTGAGAGATCTAAACATGACCTGGTTCCTTTCATTCAGACCGATATGGCAAAATTGCATTTTACCTGTGCTACGGTGTATGCTTTGCGGCGATGAATGCGTGTTGGACATCTGTCTTTCACTTCCATCAGCAGTACCAATGGACGTCGATACTTTGCTCAGTCCAATAACGGCTCACGCATTGTGTTGTCCCCAGCGGCTACCAATCCTGATGACGGCATTTGTGGAGACTCCTGTACTACAGCCAAGTGGTAACAGTGGAGCGAGTGACAAAAGCAACATCACCCAGGTACAACGTGCTGTGAGCATTGCTGGTCCTGCCTTCGATGACAGCAATCATTCTCACACCTGCCAAGTTACAGCGCTATCTAATTTGGTTGAACTATCACCTGATTTTGTAGACCAATTCTTTGCGAGCCTGTCTGATACGATGTTCTCACCCACAGAGAAACAATAACTTTTTGAGAAGCTTTCCGACACACAGCGTTCCCATGAACTCTGAATTCGGCCTTCAGTTTTGATCAACAAAACTGCCAGGAGCTTTGGAAATCTATTTTCTTTGAATTGGACAATTTTTCTAATATTGACCTTTTTTGGCACGAACAATTCTTTGCTTAACGTAAAAACTATTCTTAGAGAACAGAAGCTTCACACTTCTATTTCTAAACACATCTAGAGACATAACAACATAACACCAGCCTCTAGCACACATGTTATTACAATGCATTTTTATGTGATGATTTATCTCGCATTTCTTCTGTCAGAGATACTTCATGTGTAATTCTCTATGCATAATCGTTCATTGAGTTCATATGCAATAATTTTTGAATGATTACTATGCTTTAAAAAACGTACAGTACCTAAATTCCATGTATTACAAGTACGCCTATTTCGAATGCATTTATGTATTTTGGGGTGGGCAATGTTACACATGCATCTAATTGCTTAGTTTTAGTAATTTTGATGGACATTAACCCGTGGAGTGGGTGTTGCGTGCTTATCTAGGTTCCTGATCGATACTGTGACCTTATGCCCCTATTCGGCTATAAAGCCATTTATTCCCTATCTTGGCATAACCGTTCAAGTGCAATTTTCTGTAAAGTCATCTCTGGCCTCACACGAACAGAGCCACATTCCAGCATGACTCTCTGCTACTTCCTTTGCGACCAATTAGTGCAATGACAGAGCAGCAGTCACTATCTGATATTCCTAGATAACACTCCGAGTTCTTCAACAAGATAAAAACTCAGCAAACCTGGAAATCCCTGCTTGCTATGTTTTGATTAGTAATGGAACTCTAATGAGCAACTGATAACTATCACTTCCTAGTGACATCTTTAATTGACGTCTTATGTCCAGCAAACTTGCGTCAAACCCGGCACCTGTCAGGTATAAATATTACCAACGTTGCCTTAAGCAATGTGAGATATACGAGCTGCGAGTTCGTTGCCTGTTGCTGATGCCAGCTGCCTGCATGACCCCGTGTTGGTAAAAACTAGCACTCTGTCGCTGCAGCCTGCTATCCTGTGGTGGTGAAGCTACTGATTACCATTATCGCCGCTAAAGCGCGACCTATGGTGCAGTACGCTTGAGGAGCCGTGCAGCCGTCCTCTGCGAAGACATCCAGCCCAGCTGCCCGCGGACGCTGTCACCCCTCCTTCCTCGACGCGCTGAGAGAAGCCGCTGCCTTTCTCGTGCAGAGAAATCCAGTCCCGGCGCTTCCGGTTTACCCTCGCAGGGGACTGGGATATCGAGAGAGACCCCTGAAGGAGATACCAATCCTCCATCATTCTATTCAGAGGTATGGTGTTGACTAAACCCTTAGACGAGAATTCTTGAAACAAACCTTGGCAAAACCAACTTAACTTAAGCTACTTACTTACTCCCCTTCTCACGTGTTAGGCTTAGGTCAGGCACACTGGGGTAGGCTTAGTTAGAAGCACCAGTTGAGTATGTTAGCCTAATGTATATATGACTGTATATATGTTTTATTACTTTTAAACCATTATATGGCTAAGAAACCATATCAATGCTTTTACAGTTCTATTTCACAATACTTATCTTACTGTACGTACTTTTTATAATAACAGTTATTGCAATTGTGGCAATGCATTTCTCTTGTACGAGAAGAAAGACTGTTCAATAAATGTTAACCTTTATTGATACACGCCCGTCTCTCTATTCTCTACATCTCGTGAAAGTAAACTGCACTAGACTGACTGAGTGAAATCTGTGTCTATTGTTTCACACGACCCTAGAGATCGACTCTTGATCTGAGGAGCAAAGTTGTCATGTTGCACGGTTGTTGGAAAACTGAATCCCTTCTTGTCTGTGCCAAGGAAGCTGATCACTTCCTATGCAGAGAAGAAAGTTTCCAGTGACCTCTGAGCTAGTTGGTAACACAACCTAATTAAGTTTAGCATAGTCAGTGGAGGCCTGGAATATAAGCAGTTCCACGTCGATACTACTGTTTATGTTATTCCAATGCGCAGGGCCTAGTGGGAAACTAGGAACTACACTACACTCTAAGCAGGTCAAGCAGCAATTCCACCAGTTCACATGGAAACGTGGTTTCCTCCTGCAACCCAACCTGCTTAGAAGGCCAATCCATGTGTCTTTAAAGGAGTAGGGGTGCCAATTTGTCTTTGTTTGCAGTAAAGTATTCAGATTCAGTAATAGATGTGTCGTATTCGTCTACACTGTACGGAGGAACAAAACAAAGTGCAGTTTGTTTTTTTTATTCAAATTGTAATTTGCTATCTGATATATAATCCTCAACTAAGAATGTTTTTTAAATTTTTCACCAATATGACTGTGAAAAGTGAAAAAAAATCCTTAAACTTGGGTATCCGTGTACATGTTTGTAATTGTGTTAATCATAGGTAATTGCAAGTCAATTAACACATTTCTTGGACTTTTGTTAATTGTTTTAGCTTTTATCACTGACAAAAATTCAGTGTATGTTGAGGATTGTTTATCACGGAGTAAACTGTACACTACGGGAACAACTGTTCGATTAATATAGGCATGAATAGTGTATCTTTGGGTGAATGGATAGGGTGTGGATGGGGATTTAAAGTCCCATCCATCATCCAAATAGCACTGCTCTCGAACTTAACAAGATTATGTGGTATGCTAAAGATTAGTTAACTTAGTTGGTTGTCATGTAAAAGAAATGGTTCATTGGTAACTTTTATAGAAAGTTCAGGAGGAATGTTAATGTCAAAAAAGGTTTGGGGTGTTATTCTTAGGGGGTTACGGGCCTGTTTTTTACACTGAATAATTTGGTGTAGGTTGGGTATTGTGGGCATACTACTTGCAAAATGAGATGGAATGTGTTGTGACACCTCTCTCAAAAATCACTGGAGGTGGATGATAGTGGTTTTATTTCATTGATGTTTTCTCGTACCTCTATCTCCATTGCAGGGGCAGAGAGGTTATCCTCTGTGGTTCATAAAACAGAATCACCAAGAGTAACCACTCTGCCAGTGCAATGGGATGAGTAATATTGCACACACCTCCAATGACACCTGGGCACAGTTAGTCTCTCCTTACAATAAACGTACCCACTATGACTTTAAAGACGATTTCCTCTGTTGGACTTTATGTATTTGGCTTTTTTATTGGATGGCATTATCTGTAAAGAATTGAAAAAGAAAAAAATATTGTTTCATTTCTTTGAAGTGTTGTTGATTTCCTATTTTAAAAAAAATATGTTAGTGAAATTTTAATGCAAATTTTTTTTGCAGTTCAAATATTAGACAGTATGAACCTTGATTTCATTGTTTCACATGGTTGATGTTGCTTTTGAATAGTTGCGTTCTTTTTTTATACCTAAAAATAAATAATAGTTACGTTGTTATACACAAGAGTTATTTTCAAAGCTTACCTTTTTAAGTGTTCTTTTTTGTTGGTTAAGGAATTTCTGATGTCCTGTGTTGGTTGTTTTCTGTTCTGAGGCTGTGTTTCAAAATATATTTTATTGCTGTTTTGTTGGTTTTGAGAAAAATGAACAGAAAATAAGGATTTTTTAGGGTGCTTTTTATATTTTAAATTACCCTGCAATTAAAAAAATGTGTGTTTTGTAATGGGTGAGCAGTTTAAAGTTTGGCTTGCTTTTTTTGGACATTTTGCTTTGGTTTGACTATTGTTTTGTTTCCTGGGCTCTTAAAATGTTATTAATAAAAACATATGGCTAATTCTTTACTTTGGAAAGTTGAGGGTCTGTTTTTAATTTGTAGTTGGATTTTTACTGAATGGAATTTTCTGATATATCAAAAGTCTAAAAAAAAGATTTGCCATTCAATTTTACATATTTTTTAATACAGTTTAATTTTGCAAATAATTTTCATGGTTGAGATGCAAAGTTACATATACTTTTCTGCAAATTACTTGTGCTCTTGTAACCTGCAAATGTTTATTTAAAAAAAGGAGAATATTATTACCTTGATTTCTTTATAATTTTCGTAGAAAAAATTGCTTGTCTTTTGTTTCAGTTGAAAGGGTATGTCAACCTCTGCTGGTGTTGTTTAATCTTTTTTCTGTTGAGAAAATGAAATGTTTTGTAAATGTATTATACTTTGTTTTACACATATTGTACATCACCATCCTAATTTAAAAAAAAATAATAATTTAAGCTTGTATTGGGGTACTACAACTTTGCATGCATTCCCACTCAACACTCTCCATGAGGCAAGCAGATGTCTGAGTAGGATTAGTAAATTTGCCCTCATCACCATCCAGCACTTTCCCTTAGGCAAACACAGGTCGGAGTTGGAATAGTAAATTTGCCCCCAATACCATCCAACACTTTCCCTGAGGCAAGCAGATGTCGGAGTAGGAATAGTTAATTTGCCCTCACCACCATCCAACACTTTCCCTGAGGCAAACATAGGTCAGAGTAGGAATAGTAAATTTGCCCCCACCACTATCCAGCACTTTCCCAAAGGCAAACACAGGTTGTTGGAGCTGGAATAGTAAATTTGCCCCACCACCATCAGGCACTTTCCCAGAGGCAAACACAGGTCGGAGTAGGAATAGTAAATGTGCCCCCACCACCGTCCCACACTTTCTCTGAGGAAAACACTGCTTGGAGTTGGAATAGTAAACCTGCCCCCACCACCATCCAGCACTTTCCCTGTGGCAAACACATTTCGTAGTTGTAATAGTTATTTTGCCCCCCACCACCATCCAGCACTTTCCCTGAATTAACCACAGGTCGAGTAGAAATAGTACATTTGACCCTCAACACCTTCCAGCACCTTCCTTGGGGCAAACACAGGTTGGATTAGGAATAGTAAATTTGCCCACACCACCATCCAGCACTTTACCTGAGGTAAACTCAGGTCCGAATTGGAATAGTACATTTGCCCCCTTAACTATCCAGCTTTTTCCCTGAGGCAAACACAGGTTGGAGTAGGAATAGTAAATTTGCCCCACCAACATCCCATAGTTTCCCTGAGGCAAAACACAGGTCGGAGTTGGAATACTAAAATTGCCCCCATCACCATCCAGCAATTTACCTAAGAGTAAACACAGGTTGGTGTAGGAATAGTAAATCCCCCCCCCCCCCCCCCCACCACATCCAGCTCTTTTTCAGAGGTAAACACAAGTCAGAGTTGGAATAGTAAATTTGCACCACAACACAATTCATTCCTTTTAAGAGGAAAGCACAACAGTTTTTTGTTTACCATTTTGTTAACGGCTGTCTTTTTTCAAATATTGATGTTTATATTTGAATATAAATTGTATTAAAAAAAATCTTAATTATATTTATTTGGTTTAAAAAAATTTTTTTTAAATGTACTTAGAAAGTTAGTGTATTTTTTGCAGTGTGGTATCTGTTTAATTAATCTTGCTGCTTTTGGAATTTAGCAAATGCTGTAAAACATTTTAAAATATTTCCTTTAGTATTTCTGAATTATGTGATCATATTATATATTACAAAATACTTAAATTGTACACTTAATTCAGACTGTGGATGGCACTGTTTGTGTTATTCAAAGTTGAATAGTTTGCTGGCTTGAAAAACATGCGTGGTCACCGTGGAAGTCAGTTTACCACCGTTTTCAAAATGGTGAACAGCTGCTTTTATACATTGTTTCGATGGTGAAGATAATTTAAATGAAAATATGTTTTGTAAACAGTTTTTTGCGTGATTGAGAAGCTGACTAAAATTTGAATTATTTTGATAGCTTTAAAAATGTTCGTTATTACATTTATTGTTGTAATGTCAGCCGTTTTGGTGAGTTGCTGGTTAAGGAGCATTCATAAAAATAGTTAGTGGGCTTACATTTTTTCGTTTTTCAAAATGGTGGCTTAATAAACTTTTTTCGCTTTGTTTTTTTCTAAAATATATTATTCTTTTTTATGTATTCCTTTTATATTTTTATATTAAAAAACAGGTTTTCTTACAGGGACATAACAAAATACATGAGTATTAATTTTAATACACAAGTACTTATTTTTAATACCCATGTATTAATACACTTCCCCACCCAAAACCCCCTATTTCCCTTGCATCCCGTCCCAGCAGTTAGTTGTCATTTTAATAAAAAATATTTGAAATATTTTAGTTAATGTAAAGAAAAATATACGTAAAGTGCACAAACATTAATTTTAATACCAGAGTATTTTTTAATCCAGAGTATTTATTTTTAATACCTAAGTATTACCACACTTCCCCACCCAAAACCCCTATATCCATTGCATTGCATTTACCAGAGGTTAGTAATACTTGAAAAAAAAATTGGAATTATTACCTTTCAATAAATTTTTTAAAAAGCGTAGTAATAGAATGAGTAGTAATTGTATGCATTGTTGAGGTATGCATTGTAATGTTACTTTTAGTGAATTCCTATGATTATGCGATGTGATGGTATGCGTTGTAAAAACATGCGATGTAATGGTATAGATGCATTGTTAAATCAGCATTGTAAAAGCAGGTGTTGTATGGTTTGTGTTGTAACATCATATATTCGTAACCAATGCCCAGACAGTGTTACCTAGTTTACAAAATGACGAAATAATGAAGTAATACTGTTAGCAATTATGTCGCACTATGGGCCATATGTATCATCATCACCATTTGCGATTTCTAAATAGCGATTTTTAAGGAATCGCTATTTAGAAATCGCAAAATGGTATGTATGTAGAAAATTGCTATTTTTTTGCGATTTCCAATTATTCCTTATTTGCGAATTCGCAATTTGCGAATTCGCAAATAAGGAATAATTTCCCATTCATTTCTATGGGCCAGGAGGCCCATAGAAATGACTGTGAAATAATTCTCAATTTGCGAATTCGCAATTTGCTAATCGCAATTTGAGAATTATTTCCAGGGTGCAGGGGTGTCTCAAGGACACCCTGCTGCACCCCTGAAAATTACATGTGTGTGCATATGGCGCACATACATGCCCAATGGGCATGTATGTGCGTCATATGCCACCCTCACAAATGCACAATTGTGCATATTTACAAGAAATCGCAAATTACCACCAACTACAAGTTGGTGGTAATTTGTGATTTCTAAACCTGAATTTGCAATTTTGAAAAGCTTCATACATGGAATGGAAGGAATGGAATGTAATATACACTTATATTATGCATGGTTACCCGTAGGCATCCCAGCGCATTAGGATAACTAGAACGCCAAACCACTCAAGGGAAAAGGAAGGTCTTCAGCTGTTTCCTGAATTGTAAATAGTTGGATTCAAAACGAATCGATTCGGGGAGTTGATTCCAGAGTCTTGCTGCGTGAAGCGCAAATCTGCGTCCGCCAGCATAGCATAGCATAGCATACCATAGCATTTAAGGAATCGCAAAATTGTGATTCCTTAAATGCTTAAGCAAAATAAGGAATCACAATTTTTTGCGATTCCTTATTTTGCTAATTTTTCATACATTTCAAAATCGGAAAAAAGGCCGTTTGCGATTCGCTAAGGCCGAAATTCTGCGAATTTCGGCCTTAACGAATCGCAAAAGGCTTGAAACATATGGCCCAAAGTCACAAAATTTGCCTTTCCTTGCTGCATAAATTACTCAACCCTGCCGCATAATTTGGCTCTCTCCTGCTTTATACTTTCAGTGGACCTGTCTTAAGAGGACAAAAGTCAGACTTCCACAAACAGGGGCACACTGTGAATGCGCCATCAACATGAGCATGCAGTGGTCCACAGCCTGTACAAGGAAAATGTAGGGTGCAACTGTTGGTAATTACGAATTGCAAATCACTGATGTGCTGCAGCATCGGGCTTTGCAATGGCATGTTCAGTTGCTCTGGCATGTGAATGCAAAATCTTTTTGTGCACGATACTCTAGATTGCGTAGTTACTTGTCCAAACTGTTGCTTATCGTTCTGGTCGCAGCAAGGACTATAGCCAGAGGTTGCAACATCCCTGATTGCAAACCAAGGCCTGTAAGCATCTAAGCAGAAAATCCACTGGATCTAACAGAACGGCAAAAGCATTATGGGTCCCAAGTAATGGAATCTGACCCTAGGTAACAAAAAACACATGGCCCTAGATGTGATTCCCAAATGCGAAAACGAGTCCTACATGGATGGAGTCTGCAGCTACATTGCTGCCTCAGCAGAACAGTGATTCTTTCTTTTTATGATGACTCTGCAAGTCTGCTGGTACACTGCCCGACAGCCTTGCTTCTCTGTCAGAGGTAAAGTCTCGGTCTCCCACGCGCTCTCCCAATTTCACATAAAAATGAACTGAATGCCTTCTTACTGGAAGTCACTGACATTTTCTGAACAATGGAGGGCAAGAAGGCGAGTTAAAAATTTAGAACATTCCTATGCAAGTTTTTTTCTTAGCATGGCACAGAATGCCTTCATTTAAAACATGCTGTACTCTCTTGGTAAGACCACGTGCGGCTGCTCTTTGAATTCTAGTGCACACTTGAGTTTTAATTAGTGGTTTTACTGTGTGGCGAAGCATGTGAGATACAGAGAGGACCTTCGTTCTCTCACTTCTTGGGAGAGCTCACACCATATCTCAGAAGTAAGTCACGTTTGTGTTTATAGGCGTTACCAGCACGCCCTTTCCTTCAGCGAAGTCCTCACTTCACGAGGGCGAGCCCAGGAAACAAGCAACTCTGCTTCGCCTTTAAAAATTAACTATACACTTTTATCTGTGCTCTTAGAATTGATGTTTGTCTTTTTTTACACAAGTTCAGGCACCTTGTTAAAGTTGAATGTAGCTACCATAGTTGCCCAACTAATCTATCTTATTTATTGTTCAAAGTGCAGTTCTCATGCCCCTCCTCCCACAATGGTGCCTTTTGCCATTGTCCATTTCCTAGTTACAGTCGTTGCTCTATGAGGTGAGTCTGCATCCATAGTCAGGCACTTTGTTGCCTTCTTCCCCAGTGCCAGTGCCGTGACCGGCAGCATTGAACCTGCTCACAATACCCGCAGGATGGTGTTAGGGTTGGGCACTGGCAGATCTGCGTTGAATTCATTTTTTAGCTTACTTTGCCACCCCACTTCAGACCCAGCCATATGCAAATCAGTCTTGACCCTGTGCCTCATTCCAGCCCAAACTACCGAGCCAGGTCTTCTCTGGACCGGAAACAGGCATCCTGGGACCGGTTTTGGGGTATGTCATACTTCCTCAGCCAGGCTAGCTTGAATCTAGTGGCAAAGTGAGCTAGGGACCCACGTCTGGGCATACCCAACCCACTTAGGACAAACAAAGCAAATACAAGGAGATGATGGACGGAGCGCTGAAACTTTTCAGACACTCACCCCCTGTCACAAGGTGTGAGCTTGTGCTGGTGCCTGGGGGCAGTGGGCCCAGGGATGGTGCGTTTGAAGAAGAGTCAGGGGACCCTGATCCAGAACTTAGCTGCTAGAGATTGTCAGGCTATGGTAGGGGACTGTGGGTCAAGGGCTTGGCTGTAGGGGATTATATGTCCAGGGCTGAACTGCAGAAGTTTGAGCAGGGACACTAAAGGCAGGGCTGGCCTGCCAGGAACCGTGGATTCAAAATAGGTAGCAAATAGTCAAATGCTAGACTGCAGGGGGCTGTAGGACCACAGCTAAGCTGAAAGGACCTATGAGGCCATGGCTGGACTGTTGAGGACTGTGATGCACTTTAAAGTATATTTGTCAACTCCTGAATAGGATCAGTGTACAGAGGTATGCCTCTATGCATCTATGAATGTATGTAGTATCCGTATAATGCAAATCTAGCCACAAGGCAGCAGGGCCATGTGCAGGATCAACGGCAAACATAGAGTTGACTGACTATAGTGGGGGGGCGGTGGGCTCCTGGATTGTGAGAGGGGAAGTGGACTATTACTATTCAGTGATGTAGACTTCTTTAAAGAGGTGCGTTTTCAGTTGTATTCTAAATTGTATGAGGGTTGGCACTGTCCTTTGGGATGTAGGGATGTATTTCCACATCTTGGGTGCCTATATGGAAAAGATCAAAAGTTGGAGCACAAGATTTTATTTACAGATTAAATCATTTCTAAAAGTATGCCTTATAAATCATTTTTGAGTGCACCAGCAGAGGTGTTAAGATTATCAAACACATGTAAAAATAATACTTCTCAAATATTAGTTTTAAAAATAAGCATTTTGTAAAAATGAACATGTTAACCCTGCCAGCCTTAGGGTGGTCTTACCCAAACTTTTTGCCTTCCTCCTCTATTTTTTCTGAACTCGTTTTTGTTGGCCTTAGGACTCTGTGCACTTTACCACTGCCTGCCAGTGCTAAAGTGCTTGTGCTCTCTCTACTAAACATGGTAATATTGTCTTATCCCTAATTGGCATTTTGAAGTTATCTATAAGTCTCTAGTAAGTGGCACTACATGTGCCCAGGGTCTGTAAATTAAATGCTACTAGCTGGCCTGAAGCACTAATTGTGCCATCCACTTAATTAGCCCTTTAAACATGCAGAAACTGTGTCTGCAGTTTACACTGCCACATCGACCTTGTGACATAAACTCTTTCCCAGGCGCACATCTTTCCTTTTCATACATATGGCACCCCTTAGGTAGGCCCTGGACAATCCAGAGGGCATGGTGCAATGTATCTAAAGGGCAGGACCTGTACTGTTAAGTTCCACACCTGGTAGTGAAAACACTTAAATTAGTGTTTCACTACTGCAAGGCCTATCTTTCCCATAAGATAATATTGGGACTACCTTATTACATTTTATAAGTGTAATTCCCAATTGCGAAGAGATAGTGTTAGAAATTGGGTCTCTAGTTGGCCGGGGTATGCATCCTGTCCAAGTTGGGACCACAATCCTACTCAAGGTAAGTCAGATACACACAGGAACTCACTCCAAATAAGCAGAGTGAGCAAATTGTGTACAGCATTGGCTCTCCAATTACATAGCTTTCAGAGCATGATAAATTAAAGACGAAGTTTACAGCAAACACTATCTTTTGCTGTTCTAAAGAGTGTTTATGATTTATGCCAGAAAAAAGGTTCGAATTTCTTTTAAACAGATTTGAGCATTAGTACTAAGCGACAAAATAAAGTTAGCTTTGTGAAAAGCGTTTATTTCTATCAATCAATCAATCAAAGCATTTGTATGGCGCGCTACTCACCCGGAGGGTCTCAAGGTGCTTGTGGAGGGGGGCCCGCTACTGATCGAACAGCCAGGTCTTGATTTGCTTCCTGAAGGCGAGGTGGTCTTGGGTCAGGCGGAGGTGGGTGGGGAGGGAGTTCCACGTCTTGGCGGCCAGGTAGGAGAAGGATCTTTCTCCCGTTGTGGCTCTTCGGATGCGGGGGACGGCGGCTAGGGCGTGGCTGGTCGATCGAAGCTGGCGGGTGGGAGTGTAGAAGTTGAGGCGGTCGTTGAGGTATCTTGGGCCTTGGTTGTGGAGAGCTTTGTGTGCGTGGGTGAGGAGTCGGAACGTGATTCTCTTGTTGACGGGGAGCCAGTGCAGGTTTCTTAGGTGTGCGGAGATGCCGCTGTGTTGGGGGATGTCCAGGATGAGTCGTGCTGAGGCGTTCTGAATCCGCTGAAGTCTTTTCTGGAGTTTTGCAGTGGTTCCGGCATAGAGGGAGTTGCCGTAGTCCAGTCGGCTGGTGACGAGGGCCTGGGTGACCGTCTTCCTGGTTTCAGTGGGGATCCACCGGAAGATCTTCCGTAGCATGCGTAGGATGTTGAAGCATGACGAGGAGACGGCGTTGACTTGTCTGGTCATGGAGAGGGAGGAGTCCAGGATGAAGCCCAGGTTGTGTGCGTGGTCCGTTGGTTTGGGTGCGCTGCCCAGGGCAGGGGGCCACCTGGAGTCGTCCCAGGCGGATGGCGACGATCCCAGGATGAGGACTTCCGTCTTATCTGAGTTCAGTTTCAGGCGGCTGTTCCTCATCCACTCGGCTACGTCTTTCATCCCTTCCTGTAGGTTGGTTCTGGCGGTGGCGGGGTCGTTGGTGAGGGAGAGGATCAGCTGGGTGTCGTCCGCGTAGGAGATGATGTTGAGGTTGTGTTGGCGTGTGATGGCCGCAAGGGGGCTCATGTAGATGTTGAACAGCGTGGGGCTGAGTGATGATCCTTGTGGTACGCCGCAGATGACTTCGGTGGCTTCTGATCTGAACGGGGGGGAGGCGGACTCTCTGTGTCCTTCCGGAGAGGACGGAGACGATCCATTCCAGTGCCTTCTCTTGGATTCCGACGTTGCTGAGGTGTTGCACTAGGGTGCGGTGGCAGACAGTGTCGAACGCCGCGGAGAGGTCCAGGAGGATGAGGGCCGCTGTTTCACCGTTGTTGAGCAGGGCTCAGATGTCATCAGTGGCTGCGATGAGGGCGGTCTCGGTACTGTGGTTCGCCCGGAAGCCGGACTGCGAGGGGTCGAGGGATCCATTCGTCTCGAGGAAGGCGGCCAGCTGTCTGTTGACGGTCTTCTCGATGACTTTGGCAGGAAATGGGAGGAGCGAGATGGGGCGGTAGTTTTTGGGGTCGGTGGGGTCGGCTGATGGTTTTTTTAGGAGGGCGCTGAGTTCGGCATGCTTCCAGCTCTCCGGGAAGGTTGCGGTGTCGAAGGAGGCGTTGATGATGTCCCAGAGATGGGGTGCGATGACGGAGTCGGCCTTGTTGAAGACGTGATGAGGTCAGGGGTCGGTTGGAGATTTGGAGTGGATGGAGTTCATCGTGCTTATGGTCTCTTCGGTGTTGATCGGGTCCAGGCACGGAGGGTGGTGGTGGGGGGCACTCGTGCGGTCGTAGGGTGCGTCTGCTGTGTGCTGAAGCTGTTGTGTATGTCTGCGATCTTGTTGTGGAAGTACGAGGCGAGCGAGTTGCAGAGGTCTTGTGATGGGGTGATGTTGTTGTTTCCGGCGCTGGGGTTGGAGAGCTCTTTGACAATGTTGAAGAGTTCCTTGCTGTTGTGGGCGTTGTTGTCCAGTCGTTCCTTGAATGCTGTCTTCTTGGTGGTGTGGATCAGTTGATGGTGTTTTCGAGTGGCGAGCTTGAGGGTGGTCATGTTGTCTGGTGTCGGGTCCCTGCGCCAGGCTTTCTCGAGGGCTTGGCAGTTCTTCTTGAAGCTCTTGAGTACGTAGGTGAACCAGGATGCATTCTTGCTGCCGGGTCTGCTGGGAGGGGTTCTCAGTGGGGCGTGGTCATCTGCGCAGTTGCTGATCCACCTTGAGAGGTTGTTGGCGGCATGGTTGGGGTTCGCTGAGCTGGCGGGAGGGTTCTGGCTCAGGGATGCAGCAAGCTCGTCGGCTGTGCTCTTGTTCCAGCTTCTGCGTGGAGCCTGTTGCTGGTGGTGGTGGATCGTGTTCCTTCTGAAGCTGAAGTGGACGCAGCTGTGGTCCGTCCAGTGGAGTCCGGTGGCGTGGCTGAAGGAGGTGTCCTTGCTGGAGGAGAAGACGGGGTCAAGCGTGTGGCCGGCGTAGTGGGTGGGGGTGGTCACCAGCTGCTTGAGTCCGAGGTTGGCGAGGTTGTCCAGCAGGGTGGTGGTGTTGCGGTCGTTGTTGTTCTCCAGGTGGAAGTTGAGGTCCCCGAGAAGGATGTAGTCAGCGGAGGGGAGGGCGTGCGGGCTGATGAAGTCGGCGATGTCTTCGCTGAATTGTGTGCATGGTCCCGGGGGTCTGTAGATGAGGGTGCCTCTGAGGGTGGTCTTGGGGTCGGTGTGGATCTGGAAGTGCAGGTGTTCGACGGCTGTGAGGGTGTCGTCGGGTTTGGTCGTGATGCGGATGGTGTTCTTGTGGGCGATGGTGATGCCTCCTCCCGTCTGGTTGACGCTGTCCCTCCGGGTGATCTTGTAACCGTCCGGGATGGCGATGGCGATGTCGGGCGCTGAGGAGGCGTTCAACCATGTTTCCGTGAGGAAGGCGACGTCTGGAGATGTCGAGTCGAGGAGGTTCCAGAGCTCCACGGCGTGTCTGTGGACATAGCGGGTGTTGAGCAGGATGCACTTGAGGTGGTTGCTGCTGGGGGTCGGCTTGGCGGGTGTAGTGCAGGTCCGGGTGCCAGAGAACTTGCAGGAGTGGCAGGTGAAGGGTCCGTGGGTGCGTCTCGGGGTGGCTCGGTAGCAGCCGGGGGTTCGGCCGGTGTTGAGTGCGTTGAGGGTGGCGGCGTCGTAAGTCTCGCGGGTGGGCTGGCATCTTCGGGGGCCAGGGGTTCTGGCGCTGGGCACGGTCCAGGCGCGGACGGGCGCCGACGGGCTTACCTTTGGCACGCCTTCGGCGCACAATGGGCGTGCCCGCTGCGCGTCAACGCTGCGCGTGCATGGGGGCGTCATAAGAAGGGAGCCGGAAGGGAGAGTCCACTGGGGGTGGGAGCGTGGGCGCCAATCGGCTGGCGGGGCGGGGCCGCAGGGAGGCAGCGGCGGGAAAATCGAGTGCGGGCTGGCGGGCGGATCAGCGGCGGCTGGGGCGCCTGCAGGGAAATGAAGTCAGCGGCAAAATGAAGTCAGCGGCACACCAGGAACAGCGGTGAGCAGGAGGCAAGAGGAGCGTGGGGGCGACCAGGCCAAGGAAGGCGCAGTGGTCACTCCCGAGATGGTGGCATGGTCCCCTTAAGAAGGGAGCCGGGAGGGAGGGTCCGCTGGGGGTGGCGGGAGCGTGGGAGCCAATCGGCTGGCGGGGGGGCGGGCCGCAGGGCGGCAGCGGCGGGAAAATCGAGTGCGGGCTGGCGGGTGGCTCAGCGGCGGCTGGGGCGCCTGCAGGGAAATTAAGTCAGCGGCAAACCAGGAACAGCGGTGAGCAGGAGGCAAGAGGAGTGTGGGGGCGACCAGGCCTAGGAAGGCGCAGTGGTCGCTCCCGAGATGGTGGCAGGGTCCCCTTAAGAAGGGAGCCGGGAGGGAGGGTCCGCTGGGTGGCGGGAGCGTTGGAGCCAATCGGCTGGCGGGGGGCGGGGCCGCAGGGAGGCAGCGGCGGGAAAATCGAGTGCGGGCTGGTGGGCGGCTCAGCAGCGGCTGGGGCGCCTGCAGGGAAATGAAGTCAGCGGCAAAATGAAGTCAGCGGCAAACCAGGAACAGCGGTGAGCAGGAGGCAAGAGGAGCGTGGGGGCGACCAGGCCTAGGACCTACTTGTAGGCTTCCCTGGGAGCACAGCAGATCTACTAATAAAAACACATTGACAGATTTATCACTAAAGCGCAAAGGGCAAATTCCATACTACTACCATTACAGTACAGTAATATTTACATTGGAAAACAATGCTTACTGCTTACCAGAATGCATGTAAAAATGTCTTTGCACAGAGAAACAGCTTTTTAATAATCTTCAATGGGACACACTGAACTTCTTGCATGGTTTTGTTTAAATGTGCATTTTTTTTTAAACCAGTTAGATATGAGAAAACGCCATGGCGTAAACCATATATGCAGATATGCAGAGAGCAATATGCTATTCATTACCACTCGTGAGTTAGGGGAGGGACATCACAACCCACTCGAGCTTCACCTCTCTTGAGCCATGGCCACTCCCCATATACAAAAAGTGAATACATTGGGACTTAAAGAAGGCATATTCCATCGGAAGTAACTCAGGACAAGACTATGCCCACATTTGTAAGTAGGTAGAATGCCCCTCTTTAAGCCCCAAGCAGGTGCATTGGTAAATGAGTCCCATCACACACAATGAAGTTGATTGGAATCCCTGTGAGAGGGCCCACTTGGTAGGTTTGCCTTGGTGCTTCATTTTGTCTGCTCAGGCACAGACCTGCTCAACAGCCCACCATCAGTCTACTAACCTAGGATGGCGGAACCACTGCTCAAAACAACTCTTACGGCAGCTCATCCTTCCATCTTGCGATGTACAGGGGTTTCCCTGAGCTGCCTTCTGCTATCTGTGGATTCCTATCGCTGGCCAGGAGCGTAGAAGGTGCACAGTGCACTTCCTTGAGCCAGCGGGGGGTAGAAGCGGCCAAGCTAGGTCAGTGGCGCAACTTGCTCTATGCTGTGTGCTTTCACACTCTCCAAAAGCTTTGGGAATCTGCATTTCATCAGTCTTGGGAATCGTAAACAGGCCCTATGGATCCTCACTACTAGGTATCAATCTATAGTTGTATAGTTGTACCTGAGAAGGCATCAAAAAAATGACTAAAAAGTATTAACAGGATGTGGGGCCCACCTCCTATCCCCTGCCCCAAGACTCACAGACTAATCCCTGGAATACATTTACCTTTTTAAAAGACCCAATGGACACACTGCTCTCGCATAACAAAGACGCTCGAGGTCTTCAAACGCCCATACAGGCACAATCACTCAGCACCTTTGATCCGCTCCCGGCATATACTTACGGCAGTTCAGGGTCACAAAATCTAACAGAACCAAAGAGAAAGGCACCCTTTAACTGGGAGGAATGGGTAAAAAAGAGTCTGGAAACCAGGGAAAAGATGATAATCCAGGCAACAGGTTTTTCCAGGGCAAATCTGAATTTCAAATCCTTGCAGCCTTCTACTGACAATGTCACTGAGGCACACATCCAAGACAGTTTTGATATAAAGTCTACCAACGGCACCCCAGTTAATACTGAATCCTTTGGCAAAAGGAAGGGCTGTCAGGTTGCTGCAGAGGTATATCATCCTTCAGCCTTTGACGCTATGATCTCTTCCTCAGACAACTGAGAAAATGTTGGGTGTTCCACAGCAAATTCAGCCCTGCTCACAGTTCAATCAGCGATAAAAAGTCCACCAGCCATCATCTAGCAAAGAAGTAGGTCTCCCTCCCTTGAATTGACAGATGAGGCTTCTCCTTCATATCAGGCTGACAGCCTGGCTTTCCAGACTTGAAGAGGCTTTCAGTAGGCTCACATCTGTCAATGAGTGCCAACATCACCCATCATAGCCACTGATCTGATAACCTCCGGAGCCAAACGTCCCAGAAAGAAGACGTGCCAAGCGACACTTGGGACATCCTTTTCCGCTTATTTCAGCCTGTTGTTAACACTTTAACATACCAGTTGAGAAAGTTCGATTTGCAGGTGGACCTACTTATTACTATGGCAGTCTGTGTTACGGCTATTGACTAAAAAATTAGAGCACTAAACTCACTGATACAACACGCTCAAGCTGACGCTGGCCAATTAGCTCCAGTCTGCACAGTCTGCACCCTGTCATTAACAAGCTGGCATGCCTCCCAGGCACCTTAGACTCAGTTCTAACTGCCTTTAGTTCTAGGCGAGAATTGAATGTCAGCCACAAAACTAGCTTGATTACTCAGCCTCTGCCCAGCAAGCCTGCTCCTAGTTCTGGACCAGTAATGGTCCACTCTGCTGCAAGAACCCAACCGACGAAGACAGTGCAAGAGGCTTAGAAAAACTCACAACAAACAAACTATTAAAGGACTTTCCCGTGCAGATCGACCAAGTCTATTCCATATTCAGATCAGCCTCCAAGACTTTCAAACGAGCTGCGAGAAGACGAGGAGCTACTTAGAGGAACAAATCTTAATAAGGAAGCCAAGGATAATTCAGAGTCCTACAAATCCTTCCAGTCCATCTAGATCCTTCAACTACACACAAGATCCTACCACCAAAGCAGTCACTACTGAAAAACTCAGCTCAAGACCTGAACACTGGTGAGGGGAACCGAATAGCAAATATTGAAGCTAACTTAGTAGGTGCCCAGCACATCCCTTGAGAGCATCAACCATTCACTGTGGTGGTAACTGGGATCAATACTCCTGCCCGAACAACTAACAGAGAAGGCCAGGAGTCCAACCAGCAGCCTAACCGCCCATCACTGGGCCCTTCCTTTACTTCAGGTAACGATGCAAGACCGATTTCTCAGGTTACTATAAAATGTCAACCTTCAACTGCTTCCGGCATGCCGTCTATTAAGTGACCAACTCTGAAGGTAGGCAGTTCCCCCAAAAAGCCCTTGCAACCTCATTGCATACCAAAATACAAAACACTAAAGCAATTTGATATATCAACAGAGGTACAATGCTTCACATGGTGCAGGAAATTCCAACTATATGGAACATTTAGTGCCTGATTTAGAACTCAGCAGACGAGTTACTCCGTCACAACGGTAACGGATATTCCATCCGCTAAAATATAAATCCCTTAGGACAGGGGTCCCCAAACCGGTCCTGGAGGGCCGGATCCATGTCAGATTTTTGGGATATCCCCATTGAGATACATGTAGTTTTTTGAAAAATCTGGCATGGATCCGGCCCTTCAGGACCGGTTTGTAGACCCCTGCCTTAGGATATAATGTGATTTCTATTTTGGGATGGAGTAGCCTGTCCGTTGAGTTTTAAAAAAGGCCTTCAGAAATACACCCAGTTACTTTTTTAAGCCCTTCAAACCCTGGCAGGGAAGAAGCCAACGTCATTACCTGGGCAACCCCTTCTCCCATGGGGAAGGTGTGGGCAGATAAACAGGCATTTGCAAAAAAGGACATTGAGATCTACAGCCATGATCCTATCATCATTTTTGACATCACAGCCCCAGTAAAGACCTCTCCCCACTAGCCCACTCAGGAAATTGAAGCAAACAAGACCCAACCGTGGGATTAGAGGAACATGAGCAAATCGAGCCAACATCTGTTCTTGCGGGGCTTGGAGCCGCTCAGAATGAAATACAAACTGCCAAGACACCTACTCAAATGGCTACAACGAGGCCAAATGGCCACAAAGTCAATCTCATTACATCACAACTGAATGTGCTTGGCTCTCGAGTGCCGTGTTACCAGCTGCAAATAGGCGCAGGAGGTTTTAGTAATCGCCTAATCGACTGGAACCCAAAGAAAAGTTTCTCAATCTGTGCAAGGAACATTGAGGGCTTATCAAGTAAAATTGAGATGGTTACTTTTTAGCCTACATTAAGTCCTTCCACTTGGTGATATTCTAAGAAACCTGAGCCCAAGCAGCTTTAGACCTTTTAGCCTTTGTGGGATTTAGCAAATCAGTAATCAAAACTCACATGCTAGGCCACCCTGATGGGGGTCTCGCCATCTATGTAGCGGTTGAAATCCATGCCAAAATCGAAGACATCAACATTGACCACTCCAACCTGCAAACTGTAAATCTCTCAGAATGCTTGCCAACTGGTGATTTACCCTTGTTGATCATAAATGTCTACATCCATCACCCGCCTGCCAAAAACAAGAAAATGTACGTTATTGGCTTTCATTACTGTCCAAACAACTTTAATAACGACTCCGCTCCTATTTATGACCAGTGACTTCAATATGAACTTACTGCAGGCTGCAATATGTGATGAAGTCGTGGAAATTTACGATTAAATCTGACATACCTTCATTTCAACCATTTATGCAGAGGAAGGAAGCTAGGGGTCGTTATTAGTCAATGATGTGCAGCATCTGGGTTTGAGAGCCTTGACTCGTCGCATTAACCCAGACAGTCCAGCTCAGCCTATGTATCACTTGGCAACCTCCAACTCAATCATCAATTACACCTTTGTGTCCCTTGCTCTATTTTGCAATGTCACCCACTACGAATTGGGAAGCAAACCAGAAAGTGACCATCTACCTCAAAGGGTCCTGTTATCCTTACACTGCTCAACACATTATCAATCCCAGCAGGACATACATACAGTTTCCACCACTAACTACAGAAGGCTTATTGGTAAACAGGATCCATTGTGTGGGTGGAATGCAAAGCAAGGCATAATTGGGAGCTGGTATGCAAATCAACCTCTGACCCATTAGAACAGTAGGCCCAGCTTCCGACACTCCTCCTGGATGATCAATGCCAATGCCATGGGGCATTAAATGGCCAGCTCCAGCATTGGATTGGTCCAGGAGGGCTTCAACTCAACTTATTATAGCTAAAAAGAAGCTACTTCATGCTCTGAGGTCACTTCGAAATAGCTCAAACCTGAATCGACAGTGGGTGACCCTCCCCAAGCTAAGATCATTGTACAAAAAAGCCATAAGGGAGTCAGCTAAGTTAGAAGAAGACTGGTACTGCTGTAAAATGTTCCTGGCCTCCAGAAGAAATGATGCTAGAGAGTTTTGGAGATTGGTGAACCATGCCTCAGGCACTCAACTGCCTTATTCATCCTCGAACATCCCGGAAGCCACCTGCATCACCTATCTCCAGGAAATGCATGGGGTCCCAAGTCACCACTGGGGCACCATGAATCAGGGTCTACAATTCCAGAGGCGGCATGCCCAATCCTTCAATTCTACCAAGGAGTGTGGAGAAAATATTTTTTACCGGATGTTGTGACAGAGCCCCAGGCCCCAGTGGCCTACCGTATGGGATCTTCAACAGCACCCTCATTATTTGGCTAAACATCTGTCCACTTTGTACAACTACGTCCCTACCAAACAGGTTATCCCAGACACCAGACGAGGATCGATCATAGCCTCGATCTGTAAAGGAGGGAAAAAACACTACCCTCAAATTACTAGCTGATTGCCCTATTGGATGGGGAGGCAAAATACTTTGCCAAACATCTCCTTGCTGAACTGACAGACTGAGCAGAATAAGGCTCACTGGTCCCTGTGAATCCAACTTTGTTTATTAAGAAAACCGGCACCACTAACATCTTAATGCTTACACTGTTAATCGATCAAGCTAGACATCGCTCCTCAAATCTACACCTGTGTTTTGTGGACTTTCGCTATGCTTTTGATGAGGTTCAGCGCAAAATCCTGTGGTCAAAGCTGCAAAGCTGGGAAATCTCTCCCTCCCTTCTAAAAGCCATTGATCTGCTCTAAACTAATATGTGGTCATGGGTAAGGCTGGGCACAGGCGCATGGTCTAGAAGAAAATACCCACGAGCAATGTCCCCCAACAAGTATGCCTCTTGGCTCTGTTTCTGTTTTATTTGTATCTAGCGGAGCTGACAACTGCTCTCAACAGTGTTATCTTTCACTCTCCCTTAGTGTCCGTATTCAACGCTTCACACATACTGTATGCTGATGACATCGTCTTGATCAGTTACACCGAGGTAAGCCTGCAGCGATTAATTGAGGCAACTGCCTTGTACGCTGCAGTCACACGACCCAGACAACTACAGACCAAACACAAATAGACCTTTCCTGGGCAAACTGATAGAAAGAGCAGCATTTGCCCAGATGTCACAATTCATTGAAGATAACTCCATACTTTCCATACTACTTAACAGAATTCTTCCCAGGAAGAGGCACAGAATCTGCACTCGTCGCCATCTGGGATGACATTAAAAACACAGTAGACCGAAATAGGGTTGCTGCACTACTTCTCTTGAACCTCTAAGCAGCCTTTGACACAGGGGTCCCTAAAGGCTTATCTTACCCATGCTTTTAACATCTACTTGAAGTCATTACCGACACAGATCAATTCATTTCAGCTCACATGCTACAACTATGCAGATGACACACATTTACTCCTTAAACTGGAAACCCCCAAAGATATTGGAAATTCAAAAAGTTGCCTGAGAGCCGTTGATCAGTAGATGACATGGAGCATTCTGAAATTGAATGTCTTCAAAATGGAAATACTCACATGTGGTGATTGAAAAAATTCTGACCCACTCTTAGCTGGGCCTGACGATCTGGGGTCACCTCCTGAAGTATCTAAACCCCCAAAGACATTGGAAACTCAAAAAGTTGCCTGAGAGCCGTTGATCAGTAGATGACATGGAGCATTCTGAAATTGAATGTCTTCAAAATGGAAATACTCATATGTGGCGATTGAAAAAATTCTGACCCACTCTGACCTGGGCCTGACGATCTGGGGTCACCTCCTGAAGTATCTAAGAAAGTAAGAAATCTTGGAATTACCATTGAATCCAAGTTAACAATGAATGCTCAAGTGGACAAATTAGCAATATCAAGCTTCATCGCCATGAAAACTCTGTGATGCATCTTTTCCAACCTGGAATTTCCACAAGGTCCAGTCTACTATCTCTCTTATACTGTCTAAACATAATTACACCAATTACTTCTCCTACGGACCATCTTCATCAACTATGAAAAGACTACAATAGACTCAGAACTCTGTTGCCAGACTACTCCAACACGCAAAGCCATAAGCCCACATCTCTCCTGCCTTGAGGGCCCTACATTGGTTGCTGGTTGCCAGAAAACCCACCTTCAAGCTACTTTGCATCACCCACAAAGCAATACGGTGAACAGGACCACTTTCATCAGGAACCACCATAGAAGAAAAAGACCATAGGTGGTACATCTTTCTCTGTTCAAGCAGCCACACTATGGAATTCCTTACCCCCAAATATGAGATCCAAATATGAGATCCACCGATAACTACCTTATCTTCCGAAGACTACTCAAGAGTTGTGTCTTTCCTGCATAAACACCATACTCCACCACTACTATCCTTCTGTATGTAAACAGTTATAATTTGATTACATCTGATGTGTATCTAGATATGTGTATTTCTTTATACAAATATGTATAATAACTATGGTCTTTAAAATATATAGATATTCTTTAGGTCTGCTTAACAAATGTATATATTTCTATGGTTAAATATTTCGATATAGTATTCCAAGCTCAACATGTTTAGAGGTCACTGCATAGTTTTTATATCAGTTATTTGATTAGATGCTTATGGGTTTCTGTTTTACTTATCTACCACAGTGTGTAAATATTATATTTACTATTTATCTTGAAGTGCATCACTATTGAAATATTGAGAAGATAAAAAATTAAAAAATCAGTTATGAAAAATACACAAATAAATTATCTTCAAGTACATCAACTCTTGAAAGTCTGAGTTTATAAAATGCAACTTTAGATCTCAATAGATTGGCTTCCTTATACATATACACCCTTTGCATGTAGTCATGTATCTATATATTTATTACTTTGCTGTCTAATGGACTTCTCTGTCTCATCCTACACTTCTCTCAATATATCCTTCACATCCACTCTCCTACTCATCCCAATGTCATTTTACTACAATGATCTCCCAAACAACCCTTTCTACAGATGATCTCTCTAATACCTTTCTACAGACTCTTCCCTCATCCATCTCTCCTTTTTGCTCATCCCATGCGTCATTTAACTACTACGATCTCCCAACTAACACTTTCTAGACTCTTCCCTCTTCTATCCATCATTAACCTATTCAATCCAACTAACAGACTCACATGCTCACCACTCATATATACTCATATTTTCCTATACTAATCCACCACTTATACTTTTCGGTTCCGGAGTAGGGTACTACTTGCCGAAATAGTGCTTCGCCGCTTCGTATGGGGTAGTAAGCACTATATAAATACAATTACAATAAACTTAGGACTGCGTAAAAAAAGGAGGAACTTTATAAGAAACAGGTTGGTGAGTGGATAAATTCAATAGGACATGGTCTTTGCTTGAAAACCATTTAAAAACAAGTTCGTGATTATATTGCAGTTAAAAGATACCTAATACATTTTATTGTTGATGATTGGAGTATAAAAATAAGAAAATATGAAAAGTGGAACTTTCTTTTTACACACGCCCCTCCTGATGTGCTAATTTGAATGTTGTCTTTGTGGTTATTGGATTATTTATATTTCAGTATGGAAAGGATAAATATATTAAATATCATGAACTGAAATGTATTCTGAGTCTACAATATTAAATACAATGTAAAACAAATACAAAGTTAATAAATACTATTTTACTCTGTCCATCTACATGTGTTTGCATATATACACTGAAAAAAACACAATGAAGTTATGCCTGAAAAAAAAACACTTGGATATCCCAGGTACCTGAGATAAACTAAACATAACTTGCGCACAGCCATGCACTGCTTAGGACCTCACATATGACATCACGCATGACATGCTGAACAACATCATTTATAACATCACTCATGACATCACAAATTATATAATTGATTACATCACTCATGACAACATCCTAAAAAATTTGAAATGGATTAATATTTACTAAATATCTATCACAGCCAATAATACCTTCATTGGAGAACTGTTGATGTGCATGTTTTGCCTATGAAAACACTGTGTAATAATGCTGTAACCACTCCCACAAAAACATAATTCACTTTCAAGCATTAACTTACTATAATCATACAAAAACCTTTGCTTTAAGACACATGAACCAATATTGAGACAGATCACAACTATCATAAACCACTATAAAAGAGCCAACATAGACAAACACACCCACTGTCTCACTATCTCATATGCCCTAATTGCAACATGAAACAACCAACATAATATACCACACTACTGCTGTAAAAAGCAAGACATTCAATTTTATACTGCAACATACCTTTCATAATTTAGAAACACTCGAATTTACTATAAACATCAGTGTCATATCACCACACATTCACTGATAAATCCAAACAGAAAGAAAAATATAGTCAGTCTGACTAAGACAAGTATAAGCAGATATAATATTATATACTATATGAACATGTAACATACATTAGCATACACATCACCACACAAACACAACATAATTTCTCACTGCGATAGCCACACCTCAGTACGTAATTACACAAAATGCAACATATACCTTTATAATCAAATACAAACATTCAACTGTTATTAAGAGATCCACCATTGTGTTCTAAAGTAAAATATATAAACAATACAAATCAATTATTTCTTAAGAATACAATCATAGAAACAGCAGCTCTAAAACAACTTATTATTAAAGCAAGTGTTTTTTTCATGTGGAGTGTATATCATCATCATTCACACCATTAGAAAAAGCAAAACAAATGTCAACAGCTGTACCATTGTATGTAGTCATCCCCTTTCCAGCCAAAGTTATCGAGAAGACCGTCAACTGACAACTCTCCGCCTTCCTCGAGACCAACGGATCCCTCGACCCCTCACAGTCCGGTTTCCGAGCAAACCACAGCACAGAGACTGCCCTCATCGCAGCCACCGATGACATCAGGTCCCTGCTCGACAACAGGGAAACTGCTGCCCTCATCCTCCTGGACCTCTCAGCAGCTTTCAACACCGTATGCCACCGCACCCTGATACAGCACCTCAGCAACACTGGAATCCAAGGAGCGGCCCTGGAGTGGATCATCTCGTTACTCGACGGAAGAACTCAAAGAGTCCGCCTCCCCCCGTTCCGATCCGCGGCCACCTAAGTCATCTGCGGGGTTCCGCAAGGATCCTAACTCAGCCCCACCCTCTTCAACATCTACAGGAGCCCTCTTGCAGCCATCGCACGCCAACACAACCTCAACCTCATCTCCTACGCCGAAGACACCGAGCTAATCCTCTCCCTCACCAACGAGACCGCCATGCGCCACCGCCACGGCCAAAGCCAACCTCCAGGAAGGAATGAAAGACGTCGCAGAATGGATGAAGATCAGCCGCCTGAAACTGAACTCAGACAAGACGGAAGTTCTCATCCTCGGACCATCTCCTTCTGCCTGGGATGACTCCTCGTGGCCCCCTGCCCTGGGCACCGCACCCAAGCCAACGGACCACGCACGCAACCTGGGCTTCATCCTGGACTCCTCCCTCACGAAGACCAAGCAAGTCAACGCCGTCTCGTCATCCTGCTTCAACACCCTGCGCATGCTCCGAAAGATCTTCTGATGGATCCCCACCGAAACCAGGAAGACAGTCACCCAGGCCCTCGTCACCAGCCGTCTGGACTACGGGAACACCCTTTACGCCGGAACCACAACCAAACTCCAGAAAAGACTCCACCGAATTCAGAACGCCTCAGCACGACTCATCCTGGACATCCCTCGCCACAGCCACATCTCTGCCCACCTGAAAGACCTGCACTGGCTCCCTGTCAACAACAGGTTCACGTTCGGACTCCTCACCCACGCACACAAGGCTCTGCACGACACGGCCCTGAAGTACCTCAACAGCCACCTCACATTCTACACACCCACCCGCCAGCTCCGATCCGCCAGCTTCGCCGTAGCCTCCACCCCACGAATCCGCAAATCCACAGTCGGAAGAAGATCTTTCTCCTACCTGGCAGCCAAGACATGGAACTCCGTCCCCACTCACCTACGACTGACCCGGGACCATCTCTCCTTCAGGAAACAACTCAAGACCTGGCCGTTCGAGCAGCAGCGACCCCCCCTCAGCGCCTTGAGACCCTTACGGGTGAGTAGCGCGCTATACAAATGCTGCTGATTGATTGATTGATTGATTGATTGATCAGTGATGCCATTGTCTAACTTTATGCTTACTCATCACGCTGTGCTAAAGTTATATTAAAAAGCAAAAAATACATTTTCAACTGTCAAGCTATACAAAAGCGGTAACCCATTTAAGCCCACCCGGCAACACTAATATCTCAAATCAGATTCGCTCCAAAATCAGATTTTCACCAAACCAAAAAAAGCAAACTTTCTGAGTAAACTTGTACATTCATACCAAGTTTGGTGTGAAACCTGCTTGCTTTAAAATCCGAGTATTGACAAAAATCTATGTAAACGATGCAATGATATTAATGTGGCAGCTATGTAAATTTCTGTAAAGTTGGACATTTCTGAGAAGGTTGCTTTACCCCTGGTCGAATGTTCTCTATGAATACCTAATATGTGTCTGCTGAGCTTCTGACAGTATGTGGTTATACATGAGACTATCCACCCTGTGATGTATTCCTTATAAGTTGCTAAAGATGTGCAGATAGCTCCTTGTTAAAAACATTATTGTTTAGTTTAATTCACCACATTTTGTCTTATCCCAGGTAATGCCTAGAACCCCTCTTTCATCCACATTGTATAAAGATTTCTCTTATAGTGGAAATTGAATTGAAAAGAATTATGAAAGAGAAATTGTCCATTTTGTGTGAAAATATGATAGGACTTTTAGAGGAAAAGAAGTATTGGTTGCCAGAGACATAACATTGTATGAGATGTTGTAAGGGTTTATGGTAATATGAATTTTGCATTTCATTAAAGGTTTTTGCTGATATAATAGCCAGTAAGAAAGCTGCCTTCCACAACAGAACTTTAGGGGAGACTTTTACAGTGTTTCAAAGGTAGGACCCAGTAAATATTCTGGGCTATCCTGACCTTATTTACAGCCTACATAATGTTTATGGTGTAAGCCTGCAAATCTAGGAGTTCAAACCCAGAAATGGGTGTTCGAAGTGATTGAAAATGCTTTTTTTTAAATGTATGGTAAAGCATTAATTTGTAAAACTTTGTCTGCCCAGTCACAAAATGGAATACGATTGTAATTTGCCACATCTGCTATAATTTCTTTCATTCTGGCCATTTTCGTTTGAAAGGCCTCATACCAAATGTATAAGATGGAACACCAAAGCTTTGACTGTCCACGTTAAAGATGTGCTGTTTATCAGTTTGGTGGATGTCTGACCAACCATGAAGTGGAGAATTTTTATTTTTTTTCACTTTTAATTTCTGAAGCATTCTCAAACCTTTCCATTATTTGTTGTGCTGTAGAATGTGAGGGCTCCAGATCTGTTATTGACATCAATAGATTGCCCGCAAAGACAAACGTCTTTTTTGTTTCACTACTGCACATTACCAGCCTAATGTCTTGCAGTAACCTCAACCTTGCAGCTTCAGGTTCTATTGATAAGGCAAACAAAATGGGTGACATGACTCAGTCAGTCAGTCAGTCCAACCACTTTATTCGATTACTTAAAATCATACAAAGTAAAAAACATACATCACAAATCACAATTATTTACATCAGGAAGACACCATATTTTAAAAAGTCAAAAATATCATCCTATATTATAAAATTCCCCAGGGTCTCAAAATTATTAAAAATAGACATAAGTCTAATTTGCTACAACTCAAGATAATTCATACCATATTAACATTAGGGTGACATGGCTCATACATCTCTACAAAGCCTCCATTTTTGATTTCTGCCCTTTTTCCAGGCCTCAGTCTTCCTTTGTAATACATACAAGACACACTATTTAGGGCTAGAGGCTCTAGTAGCCGGAAGCCCGGGCGGCGCAATACCATAAATAGGTATGTGTAAACAGACGCGCAGCGGATGCGCGCAGCGGACGCGCCGTAGACGCGCCGGAGGTGCGCCAGAGGTAAGCCCGTTTGTGCCCGTTCGCGTCTCGGACGCGACCGGTGCAGTGCATAGGGCTACCTCTGGCACATCGAGTTCTCCGACGGTCCCGCTGGTATTTCCTGTTGAGAACAAGGGAGGAGTACAACCTCAGGTTTTATCCTGTGGACTTTTGAATGTACGCTCCCTAGTTAAGCATTACGCGGAAATTGCCCTGGTAATAGAATCCTCCCATCTGGATATTCTGTTTGTGACAGAGACTTGGATCACATCAGATTGCGAGGTAGAGCTCGGGTGGGCGTGCCCACCTGGATATCTCGTGAGACACGTTCCTCGTGCCTCTGGCAGAGGAGGAGGAGTCGGATGTATTTTTAGAGACTCAATCTCCCTCCTACCGCTTGTGATAAAGGAAATTCAGGGATTTGAGCTCATGGGCTTTTCTATCGGGACCCAAGGTGGTACGTGGATGGCCGGCCTGTTGTGTTATAGACCACCCTCGTCAACTACAGCGGCCCTTCAATCCCTGGTCGATCTGATATATGATCTTTCAAACTCCCACTCTAAGTTCCTTGTCTTGGGCGACTTTAATCTGTGGCCCTCTGGGCCCCATGACCTTGCCTTTCGAGAACTCTGCCAAGCGTGTGAGAACATTCAACTTTAACAACTTGTCCTCTCCTCCACCCACACGAAGGGGTATACACTGGACTTGGTGTTTGCGGATAATGAACTAATCTTAGTGAAGGACATTTTAACCCAATGTTGGACCGACCACTCACTGATCCTCTTTACTGTAGCTCAGCCGGCCCTATCAAAACCAGTTAGTTCGGGGAGTACTACATTCAATCGATCATGGACTCGCCTGTTAAAGAAGATTAGGCAACCTATGTTCCTGGCCCGAACATTTGAGTTAAAGAACAGCGTAGGTGAGAGCTATGATGCCCTCTGTCAGCAAATCTTAACAACCTTGGACGAGGTAGCACCCTTACGGAAACTGAAGGACAGATCCAGAGGGACCAATGGTTGGTTCACCGAGGAACTCGGCCAGGTGAAGCTACGCTGTAAACAAGCAGAACGCACATGGAGGAAAGGGTATTCAGAGCAGGACAGGGCTATCTATAAAGGCATCTTACTGGAATATAAGCTCCAGTTAAGAAATGCCAAAGCCAAATTCTTGGAAGAGACATTGGCAAAGGCATCGAATAAATCACAGACCCTGTTCAAATTGGTAAAGAGCTTAGCCAACCCTACATGTGCCATACCATCTCCACCGGTGTCACAGGAGCTCTGTGACTCTTTAGCCACAGCTTTTGATGACAAAATTAGGAACATTCTGAAGGGCCTTGAGGGTTCTATGCAGCCTATGCCATCTGGTTCTTGTCCCTCTGTGTCCCCAGGCCACCCGGCTTCTGAGTCAAGTATGAACAAGGAGCCTGCATGTCAGTTGCCGAGTTTTCCAATACCCTCGCTGGAGGAGTTTTGTGCTCTGGCTAACTGTGTATCATCTGGCTCTCCTCTTGACCCCATGCCGCACAAGATCTGGAAGGCCTTTCAGGGCGAGCTGTTTCCCCCGCTCCACTCAATCTGTTGCCAATCGTTAGCTACTGCATCTGTACCAGACTGTTGGAAATTGGCTATTGTAACACCTTTGCTAAAAAAGGCTACTTTGGACCCCCTCTGCCCAGCCAATTATAGGCCTATTTCGCTGCTACCATTCGCGATAAAGATCTTAGAGAAGTGGGTTACGAGAGCCTTGGCCAACTTCCTGGAATCCAACTCCAGTCTGGATGTAGCTCAATTTGGCTTCAGACCGGGCCACGGTACTGAGACTGCTCTGGTTACCGTGTTGAATGATCTGCGAACGCGTGTCGACCGGGACAAGTCAGCATTTTTAGTGCTGCTTGACATGTCGGCCGCGTTCGACACGGTGAACCATGAGGTCCTTCTGGGCCGTCTCGGTAATGCGGGAATAATGGGCTCAGCACTAGCCTGGTTATCATCATATCTGGATAACAGACAACAGGCAGTAACATTACCACCGTTCCGCTCTGCCATACGCCAGGTGAACCAGGGTGTCCCCCAGGGTTCGGCGATAAGTCCGATTCTTTTTAATCTGTACCTCCGCCCCCTGATACAACTTATAAGATCTTTCGGTATTCAAGTCATCAACTATGCCGATGATACCCAATTGATTTTTTCTTTTGAGGGTTCAGAGGCAGTGTCGAGGGACACCTTCCATCAGTGTATGTCGGCCACAGCAGAGTGGTTGCAAGCCAATTCACTCCAATTCAATGGCGCAAAGACGGAGATATTGCACTGCTCTTCTGACCGACTCCCTCGCCCATTGCCGGAAGACTTTTGGCCTAGCTCCATTCCAGGCTCGGTGGAGGCAGCAGACTCGGCCCGCAATCTGGGAGTCATGTTCGAGTCGAACCTGCAATTGGACGTCTCGGTGAACAGGACTGTTGGGACATGTATGGGCCTGCTCCGTGCTCTACGGAAGATACTGCCGCTTCTCCCGCGGGAAGCCAGAGTAGAAGTAGTGCGTAGTACCATCCTCAGTAGGTTAGACTACTGCAACGCACTACTTCTAGGAGCCCCAAAGGTTTTGATCCATAAATTACAGAGGGTTCAAAACATGGCGGCTAAACTAGCCCTATCCCTGCCTCGCTCGGCCTCTTCTGCCGGAGCCCTGGCAATCTTACATTGGTTACCGGTCCAGCAGAGGATCTCTTATAAGGCTTTATGCCTGGTTTTTGGAGCATTGCATGGTCAAGGACTAATACCATTGCAAAATCTCTTTTCGTGGTATCAGGCTGCTAGGCCTCTGAGATCCGCCACAGCGTTCTTAGTGAAAGTCCCAAGAATAAACAGAGTGAGAATGGGCGGCCGCGCCTTCAGTTTTACGGCCGCCACAATGTGGAACACTCTACCTCTAACACTGAGGAGCAGTCAAAATTTGATTCTATTTAAAAAGGACCTTAAAACCTTTCTCTTCCCTAGAGCAGAATAAATTGTAGAACTGATGGTGGAACTGATCTCAGCGCCAGGATACCCGCTGGGTGACAGCTGCGCTTAATAAGCATTAAAATACATACATACATACATACTATTTAAGCCAGATTTATGGAATGATCCAAGTGCCGGGGACGGGCCATGGAAGGTACAGTTAAACAAGAAAAGCTCTCTTCAAGCGGCTATTTTGCTACAAACACTATATTTCTCGAAACTCTGCGTGATGAGAACAAAAAAGAAATACAAGTCAACCTGAAGATGGGCCCTAAACAGCCCCTAGGGCAGGATGCACTGTATTAAAAAGTTGGACATGGACTCTTGAATTCTTTTTTCACTACTGCAAATCCTACCTCTCCCATAGGATAACATTGAGTTACGTTATTACATTTACATTTAGTAAGTGATACCTTTTGATTGTGATAGAATTCACTTTTCGATGCCCCAATCTCCGTCTCTCATATGTGAGTTAGCATCATATGGCTAACTAATGAAGTTCATATATGCACCTCCATTGCATAATTCCGTTTGCTATTTCATTATACAAATATACGTGTGACTACATTAGTTCCTTAGCTTAGCCTGTGTGCTGCCATTTTGTATATCTATCTGTGTCCGCGAGCCTCACTCGCTCATCTGCCCCTCCCGCAGGAATAGTGAATTCCCCTAAGACAGCAGTTTTCGTTTCTCGGCTTACTGTGGCCGAAACTAACAAGTCTCTTTATCAGTAATGTTCTCATGCCCCAGAGACGCTGAAGCCTAGCTCCATGGCCTTGAGTAGAGATAGCGATGTTTCTTTTGCAGGTGCAGATGCCTGCTGTATGATGGCATTGTTCACTGGTCTGGGTTTCAGTAATTTTCCAGAAGGGGCGTACTCTAACGGACTGTATTGCATTATAATGTATTGCTGTGATGCGGGGAGTCAGTCCTCTCGTTCGCACTCCTAGGAGTGAGGTCGGACAGGGCCCTCTCATATGAGTGTTGTTTGGCCTAATAAAGACTTTTGTTTATTCTTCTCCACTGTCCGGCTGACTTCCTATATCGTAATTATAGGTGAGTGCGGTAAGTCACTCGGGTGGATTTGAGCCACGCTTATCAGATGGCGCCCGAACAGGGACCCCGCAATAAGGATCTTTCTCACCCGTAAGTGGGTAGCAGAAGACCGGGGACCCGCTGGTCGGCACGGTGGGCCCGGGTACCCATCTGATGCCGAGCTTGGTTCTCGCAGCGCTGCCCCACCCTGCTGATCGGGAGAGGTCCCGGTTCGGATCTTACGCCGGGGTCCCGAAGGCGGAACTCGAAGCTGACCGTGTTGGTCCTGGCAGCCGGAGGTGGAGAACGGTAGAGGTCGGTGCCGCCTACGGAAGGTGAGTGGTCCACCTGTGATTGTTTCAGGAACTGGAGTGTTCCGGGAGACTAGGGTGTCTCCAGTGGATTGAGGAGCCGGTGTGCTCCTGGGGCTAGTGTGCTCCGGGGAACTCAGAGTGCGAGCAGGCGCTCTGACAGACTTGTCGAGGTTGGGGGAATATCTAGATGTATTGTTTGTAGCGATCCGACCGGGTGGTACTGTGGTGAAGGCGTGGCTCATTGCGGGTGGACTCCGATGCTTGCCCTGAACTCCTAGAGTGGCGGTTCAGTGAAGGTGAGTCCTGGGTCTCCCGTGGTAAAGTGCGCAGTGATCTGTAGTGCCGCACGGGGAGCGGATTTATTCCCCATCCTCAGAGCAGTTAGTGTACTGTTCGGTCTGCGGTAGAGTCCAGGTTCCCCAGGACTTGGTCGACGGGCCTTGTCCCATTTTGGTAACACGTGTTTTGAGGTATTGTATATGTGTGTGTGAATTCTTAATGTATATTTACATGTGTGTATGAACGAGCTCGAGCTAGCGACTCAAGGTAACGAAGTTTGTGGAGAAGTGTTTCTTTCACACCAAAGTAGAGATGCCGTGTTTTAGTAAATTACGATGTTTTGGATGCTGTCGTCGACCCTCGGATACTAGACTGTCCGAGAGCCAACCTGCCCCCCCTGAGGGCACTCCAAGCTTTGATATGTACGTCAAGCATGGATTGATCCCGATTTTTTTTGTACTTTGTGGCACCGGTACACCGCCGACAATGTGGATTTGCAATGGCCCTTAACGGGTTCTTTCGATGAAGATAAATTGGATTATTTGCAGGACAAATTGTTTGCTAGGCGTAGCCGTCAGAGCATGTTTGATTCTTTAAGAGTGTGGCAGAAAGAAGCCAGGAAACGTAAGTTGAGAGAAGAGAAAGAGGCTTATAAAAAATCCACGCAGACTATGGCGCAGAAAGCGAGAGAACAGGTTGGAAACGAGAATGCGCTACGCATGGAGCGCTCAGATAGACTTTGTAGGTTGAAAGAAAATAAAAGTTATGTAGTGCGAGAGGATGACCCAGATGAGATGGAAGACGTTTTGAATACCCGACCCCCTCCCCCTTATGCCCCGCAGCCCTTTTACCCCTCCCTGCCAGTTTCGGCCCCTGTTAGTGGGGTTCCGGGCCCATCAGCGAGTGCTCCCCAACAATCCCTGCCCTCGACACCCCTCGTTTCTTTACTCCAGCCCACTTCATCTGCACCCTCCCAATTCTCCTTAGCACTCCCTACTGTTTCAGCTAGTACTACCCCAAATCAGGAGATGCTAACGCCGAGTCGAGGCGCAGGTAGCGCATTGTTCTCACAGGTACGAAAGTTGCTTACGCGTTCCACAGTTGGTTTAGATGAGAAGACTATGGTGGCTAATCAGGCATGTCAGTGGGCCAGGAATAATATTTATTCGTTTGAGGATATTTGGTCCACTATGAAAGATTTTGAGCCCTTGATGCAACAGCACGCTTTGTGGCATATGTCAAATGTATTGATTCCGCTATGGGAACAGGGGTATGGAGGGGTGGCGCCCGCGACTTTGCGAGACATTTAGAACGGAGCCTATAGAACGAATACCGGAGTGAAGGAGGTGATGAGCAGTTTACGTGCTCTATTACAATACAGAAATGAATTGCCCTCCGCAGGCACGCCCCATTTTCCAGGTATACATCCAATGCGCGAGGTGCACCCTATTTTTCATCCCGAGATCCCCGAGTTGGTAGATCCACTCACGAAGGCTGTCACCAGGAACAGGATAGATGCGCATTTCCAGGAGCAGTGGGTGTATACGCCATGGAAGAGAAGTGAGGTATTATCATTGAAGGCTCAGCTGCCAGATTCTAGAAAGAACCCGACTGCTTACTACAAAGAGCTTACTGAAGCTGCGTCTTCCACTGTAATGACTTTGGCTGATGTTGAATTGTTTTTTGGGCTTTTGGTCCCAGTTGATGTGTGGCGGCAAGTGAAAGGTACAGATCATTCTGAAGAGTTAGGAGGTACGTGGCAGGAGTTGCAGGATTGGGATAAGGAACGTAAGCCAGGGGAAAAGCCGAAAGCCGAGATTTTAGCTTTACCGGGGCGCATAATAAAATACATGCATTCTCTCATTCCCCCGAAGAAGGTAGATTGGGACAAGTTGACGGCTTGTAAGCAGAAAAAGGATGAGGCAGTCTCGGATTTCTTTACGAGGTTTGAAGAAACGTTCATAGATTTTAGCGGGCAGGATGTGGCACAGGATGGGGGGTTGCGACTTTTTGTTAATAGGTTTGTTATGAATTTACTGCCCGAAATTTCAGCGAGATTGCAAGCATCGGAGAGCACGTGGACGACGTCCTCTCCTTCTGGTATCCTCAGTATGGCACAGTATTACGAGCACAGAGAAAATGAGAGTAAGGACAAGCAGGAAAAGAAGGCTAAGGATTTGAAGACAAGGGTTTTGTTGCAGCAAGTGTCAAGGGGCCGAGGAAGGGGTGCAGCGCCGGGTCGTGGTGGCGGCTTTGGGAGAGGGGAGAGTAGGGAAAGACTGGGACCGAATAAGTGCGCGAAGTGTAAGCAAGAGGGGCATTGGTGGAGGGATTGCCCATTGCTTCAGTCAAATGCCGGTCCAGGGCGAGGACGAGGAAGAGGTAGTGGTGATTTTGGGAGACAGAACCCACGGTCGGATGGAGGTGGGAGACCGGGAGGTAATTACTTCGACAACAGTGCAGACAGGCAACAGTTGCAGAGGGGCGGTGGTCAGTACTACAATGATGATTATTCAGTGGACGATCTGACAGGGTTCTTCCACAACTAGGACAGCGTAGGACAGAGCGAGGGACCAGTGCCTGTGGAAGTTGATCAAAGGGGACCCTATGTCGAGGCAGACTTATTGGGGTCTCAACAAAAATTTCTAGTGGATACGGGTGCAATGAAAAGTTCAGTGGCTCACTCTCGGGTCCCAGGGGCGGCTCTGTCTGGCAAGAATAACATCTCTGTGGGTTTTGCAGGTACCCCGGTGATTAGCCCCATTTCTAAACCTCTCACGTTGACGATTGGTCCTTTCACTGTCGATTCACCGTTCCTATTGACATCGAATTGTGGAGAAAATTTGTTGGGCTTAGATTTATTGAAAAGGTTGCACGCCACCATCTATTGCTCCCCCGATGGCGTGTACATTACGTTGGGCCCAAATGTCGCTCGCCCATTACAGTGTTTTTCTAAAGATGACCCATTACCACCTGAATTTCATGGGATTCCCGACAGCTTGTGGGCTGTCAACGACACAGATGTAGGAAAGATGGATATCACCCCGGTGGCAATAAGGGTGAAGATGGGAGCGAAATTGCCCAGGGTTCCACAGTACAGGATTCCTAGGGAGGGAGAGAAGGCCCTGTTACAAATAATACAAGATTTAATTCGGTCTGGTGTAGTGGAGGAGACGGATTCGAACATATGTAACAGCCCTATTTTACCTATCCTTAAGAGACGGTCACCTGATGCTGCTGATAATACTCCTGATGTCTATAGGTTTGTGATTGATCTGCGCCATGTGAATAGAGTAGTGGAGCCACAATACCCGGTTGTCTCGGACATCACTACGATATTAACGATGATTCCCCCTTCTGCTAAATATTTCTCTGTCCTGGATTTGAAAAATGCTTTCTTCAGTATTCCAGTCCATGAGGACAGCCGTTATCTATTCGGATTCTCATTGGCTGGACGAAGCTTCCGCTTTAAGAGAATTCCCCAGGGGTACACAGAAAGTCCGAGCATATATAGTCAGGCTCTAAAGGCACAATTGGATGAACTGGAACTTCCACCTGGCAACGTCATGTTGCAGTATGTGGATGATATCCTGATAGCGTCGGATGACGAGAAGGGTTGTCGGGATGCTACTGTGAAATTACTGCACCATTTGGCAAAAAGGGGGCATAAAGTGTCCCTTCCAAAGTTTCAATACTGTCGAACGGAGGTAACCTACCTCGGTCACCTCCTTTCGAAAGTGGGGAGGAGATTGACGCCAGAACGCATAAAAGCTATCACTAACATGAAGGTACCTAACACGCAGCGAGAGGTGCGCGCATTTTTGGGCATAACATCGTACTGTCGCCAGTGGATACCTAACTATGCGTTACTAACAAAACCCCTATTGTATCTGACTACCAAAGAAGTGCGCGAACCCCTACCCTGGACTTCTGCATGTCAAGAAGCGTTTGAGTCACTAAAAACTGCTTTATGTTCTGCGCCTGTGCTTGGAACACCTGATTACCAGAAGCCTTTTGTTCTTTACGTACATGAGGCGGAAGGTTGCGCGTTGTCTGTCTTAACTCAGTGTTATGGGGGAAAACAGAGACCTTGCGCGTATTTCTCTGCGATGCTTGACAATGTGGCAAGAGCACTGCCGAGTTGTCTGAGAGCCACGGCGGCTGCTGCGGTCTCTATAAGACAATCGGCAGGGCTCGTATTGGGATCAGATCTCACAGTTATGGTACCGCATGCTGTGGACATTTTATTAAACAGAACACAGACGCAGCATTTAACTAGTGCTCGTCTTACCGGTTATGAGATGACTCTCTTTGCACCTCATGTGACGATCAAAAAGTGTGCTACACTGAATCCTGCCACATTGTTACCTATCCCCACAGATACAGAGGACGATGACATACATGACTGTCTGTACAGGACAGAAGAGGAGACAAAGGGGAGGGTGGATCTGACAGACAGGCCCTTGGACGAACCGGACGGGGAGTTGTATGTGGATGGGTCTTGTTTTAAACTACCAGATGGTACATCGACAGCAGCATATGCAATAACGACATTACAGACGGTAGTGGAGACCTCTAGGATACCTTACAATTCGGCCCAAGCTGCTGAGATCATAGCCTTACTGAGAGCATGTGAATTGAGTGAGGGGCTAGACGTGAACATTTATACTGACAGCCAATACGCCTTTGGCGTGGCTCATAATTATGGGCGACTTTGGGCAGAACGGGGATTTCTGACTTCTCATGGCCAACGCATACAACATGGCCCACTGATATTACGACTGCTAGCGGCACTGACATTACCCAAAAGATTAGCTGTGATATAGTGTAGCGCACATAAGACAATAGTGGATGATGTAGGGCGAGGCAACGCCTTCGCCGACGAAACAGCAAAAGAGACTGCTCGGGAGAAATTACCACGGATGTTTGTGGCAGGACCGGCTAGATGGGTCCCAGATATTAATATGTTTGCAGATACTGTACAAAGTGTGAAAAACATACAAGGAAAAGTGACTGAAGATGAATTGAGGGCATGGAAGGATGGGCAGGGGCAACTGGATGTGGATGAATGTTGGACAGATTTGACCGATAAGAGACGATGGTTACTTCCAAATGCATATGTTCTTCCAGTAGTGACGATGGCTCATGGGCCTGCCCATATAAGTGCAAAAGGCATATGCAAACTGTTGGACCCAGTGTGGAGCAATAAGAATATCTCTAGAGTGGCGACTCACTTGGTTTGACAGTGCATGGTGTGTTTAAGACACAATCCGGGAAAGGGTACCCCCGTCCCAGTGGGAAATTTTGCACCCCCTTCTTTCCCTTTTTGAGGTGATTCAGATGGATTACATCGAAATGGAAAGGGTCAACAACTTGAAATATGTTCTCGTAGTTGTATGTGCCTTTAGTAGGTGGGTGGAGGCTTTTCCAACCAAAGACTGTACGGCCATTTCTACTGCAAAAATGTTGATAAAGGAGTATTTTTCTCACTATGGATTACCTAGGGTGATCTGAAGTGATAATGGTACGTCCTTCAATGCAGAATTAGTCAAGCAAATATGTAAAGGCTTACAGATTTCCCAAAAATTCCACTCGGCCCTACACCCGCAGGCAGCAGGACTTGTGGAGCGGTTTAATGGAACGCTCAAACTAAAAATGGCCAAAATACATGAGAGTACAGGTCTCCGTTGGCCAGACGCCCTTCCTTTAGCCTTGCTTTCCACGAGGGTAACAGTGAATTCGAGAACGGGCGTCTCCCCCCATGAAGTGATATTCGGCCGCCCGGCCAATATCTGGGGAGTGCCCAGGCCTAAGTGCTTTTCTGAAGTACCATATCCTTTGTTGACAGACTATCTGTATGCTTTGACTAAAGATCTTCGTTCTATTCATCAGCAGGTAGCAGACACCCTGAAGCCGTTGCCGGAGGGGCCTGGACACTCCATCAACCCAGGGGACTGGGTCCTCGTGCGAAGATACCAACGAAAGTCCTGTCTGGAGCCCAGGTGGTCGGAGCCGCGTCAGGTGCTCCTCACGACGCGTACGGCGCTTCGGGTGGAAGGAAGGAAGGCGTGGACCCACGCCTCACACGTGAAGAAGGTCCCGCTGCCGTTGCCCTATGATCAATGGGTAAAAGAAGGCATTGCTGACGAGGAACATGAGCAAATACCCAGATATGTTCCCTTCTCGGATGCTTCACTAAGGGGGGAAGAGTGGCGTGACAAAGAAAAAGGAAAGTCACATGCGGAACAAAGTGCAGAACAAAGCACTTTAACAAGCTCTGTTACTCCCGTTGCTACTAGTGAAGAGGCGCCAGAGAGTTCAGTGCCTGCCAGTGATACACCTGTTTTGTTCACTGATCCCGAAGTGCCAGGGAGCACCCGCTATAATCGGCGGCCCCGAAGAAAAAAAAGTGAGAGTGACAAATGTGATGGACTAAACACTGGAAGAAGGGCTTAGTGTACTTTTGAATATGAAGATTTAGTGGTAGGGATGGACTTGTAAGAGCCCTGGTATTTAGCCAAAGATTGTGTTCTATGAGACTATAGAGTGGTGTGGGGCCCAGATTAAGTGCTCCTCTTTTTTTCAATTGCTGTGTGTTAAGCGACGTTGGAATAAGGTATGGACGGTAAAAGCCTGCCAGTGAGGCTTTGAAGGACACAGGGAGAAGATCCCTTTTTAAGGGTTGAAGAACCCCTCTGGCCGGTTGAGGATTGTCTGGGACTATTTTTTAGTTGAAGTGTTTTTTTCTTATCCCTTTTTTTCAATTTTTGATATATTTTGAACGCTCTTGAGAATGTATCCCTTTGGCCGTCCCATCCCTGATGAGGAGCAGCCCTTTGCGGCTCCTCCGAGACCTGTGCCTGATTCCCCCTGGTTGGCCCTTCCCCGGAAAGGAAAAATAGTGGTTATCATTGTGGTTCTAATTCCCTTTATAGTGACTCTTGGAATATTGTTTTTTCTGGATAAAGCTTACCCCGTTCATGTGTTTGCACCCACACCTACTGCCGTTCCTGAACATAACATGATTACTGTGGATTATGGTGAAAGAATGTTGAGAAAGGGTTACAAAGAAAATGTTTTTATTAAGACTTTGTACCATGCACATGCCACCACAAATTTGACAGATTGTTGGGTTTGTGGACTCCTGCCTTCTGCTGCCTACAAGAAAGATAGATTCCTAGCACTCCCTTTGACACCAGTGAATAGTTGTGTGGGGTGGTATACTCTCATAGGTCTTGTTAAATATTTTCAGCAGCCAGATTTTCTGACTCCTCGACTGCAGAATAGGGGATCGACAATGATAATGCGAGTACGCCCTCTGCCTCCATCTTCTCTTGGACGAATATATACTGACGGACGTTTTGATCAGACCTTTATAGAGACGTGTGAGAAAAAGTTGGGCCGGTTTCTGATACCAAATGATACTGACAAGGTTAGGGAAAGTTTCCTGAAATTGAATGCCTCCCTGTCTTACAGACACCCCCCAAAGGGAAATAACAGTGCCAAGTCTCTGATACCCCTGGCTGTGGTAGGTCCTTCACCATTTTTTGTATAGAGGGAAGGGGTCCCATCAAAGTCGGTAATAGCTCCTGTAATGTGACTGCATTGATACGTCTGCCTCTCAGCCCCTCTTTAATTGCCCCCCCAGCATCTATTTTGTGTGTGGAGATAATGGATACTTATGGTTGCCCGAGGGTTGGGGTGGGGTGTGTTATTTAGCCTATATGATTCCTCCTGTATATGTGGCTCCTTCTGATTACCACAAAAGTCATCGTAGATTCCCCAGTCCACAAGAGCAGCGTAAAAGGAGGGAGCTTCAGGTAGATGACGTTGACCAGACAGACACCTCGTACCAGCAATGGACTGACTTTTCTAAGGGCTTGCTACCTTTCTGGGGTCCGATATTTAACAGTAGGGCTATTCGACGACTGTCCAGGGTAATGGAAAAGGTAGTCCTTACTGAAGCTGACATTGCGACTAACATGTCCGTTGAGGTTCAGGCTATGAGATTATTTACAATTCAAAATAGGATGGTGCTAGACGTCATCCTGGCAGATAGGGGCGGGGCCTGTCACGTCATCGGGACGTCTTGTTGTGTGTATATACCTGATTCAGCTCCGACTGTTAACTTAGCAGTGCAGAAATTACATAGATTAGCGACTGAACTACATCAAGATAATGGGACATGGTCCTTACAGGGGTGGCTCTGGAGTGCCTTCTCCTCTTGGGGTTGGAAAATATTGATGGGTTTGGTTGGTGTGGTGAGCGTAATACTGACATGTTGCCTCTGTGTATATTGCCTCCCTCCATGTTGCTCAATGTGTGCTGCGAACTTACGCCCGAAAAAGAAGGTGTCAGCTCAATATACCACTTCAATGATTACTGAAATTCCTGCTGATGCAAGTTGGTTGATGTTTATTTCAGAAGATGTTTTAGACTAAAAAAGGATGCTCTGCCCCTAGAATGGATATGTCGGCACTACCTTTTGGCAAATAAATGTGGCCACAGTTAGCCAATGATGCTAAAAGGAGGGTCTGATAGAATTCACTTTTCGATGCCCCAATCTCCGTCTCTCATATGTGAGTTAGCATCATATGGCTAACTAATGAAGTTCATATATGCACCTCCATTGCATAATTCCGTTTGCTATTTTATTATACAAATATACGTGTGACTACATTAGTTCCTTAGCTTAGCCTGCGTGCTGCCATTTTGTATATCTATCTGTGTCCGCGAGCCTCACTCGCTCATCTGCCCCTCCCGCAGGAATAGTGAATTCCCCTAAGACAGCAGTTTTCGTTTCTCGGCTTACTGTGGCCGAAACTAACAAGTCTCTTTATCAGTAATGTTCTCATGCCCCAGAGACGCTGAAGCCTAGCTCCAGGCCTTGAGTAGAGATAGCGATGTTTCTTTTGCAGGTGCAGATGCCTGCTGTATGATGGCATTGTTCACTGGTCTGGGTTTCAGTAATTTTCCAGAAGGGGCGTACTCTAACGGACTGTATTGCATTATAATGTATTGCTGTGATGCGGGGAGTCAGTCCTCTCGTTCGCACTCCTAGGAGTGAGGTCGGACAGGGCCCTCTCATATGAGTGTTGTTTGGCCTAATAAAGACTTTTGTTTATTCTTCTCCACTGTCCGGCTGACTTCCTATATCGTAATTATAGATGAGTGCGGTAAGTCACTCGGGTGGATTTGAGCCACGCTTATCAATTGGGATAACCATTGATTGGGAAAGTCAAGTTTGGTTTCTAATAAATTGTAATGTAAAACCCTGTTTAATGGTAAAGTGGGATTTTAAGTCACAATTCTGAAAATGCCACGTTTAGAAAGCTGGCAGTTTTGTGTCCAAAACATTTGCTTGCAGCCTGTATCCTGGGTCACATGACTGTAGTTGGCCTTTATGTATTCCTTCCATGCATTATTACAAAGAGGGACTGAGTGTTGGTAGGATGAGCCTTATTGACCTGTTGCGGGGATTCTACACATACACAGAATTATGTGCAGGAAAACAGGACCTCGGTCTGTAGGGACTAAGCCTTCCTACCGCCTCAGTAACAAAAATCCCAGACCCGGCTAGCTATAGTGTCTCATTCGTTCTCCTACATAATCACAAAGCTACAAATGATTAGACAACCCAGAACACAACACTTTCGGACTCACTCTGGAATCGCAGAAGCAAGACGTACCCTTTCGCCTACTCACTCATACTTGTCCACAATAAGAATAGACAGAGTCACTGTTATGGTTCAAAATGTTTATTTTAACTATCATGCTCTATAATGCAGTATAAGAGCCACTTCCAGCAGCAAAATGCATAAACCTAAAAATGTTATCATTGTAGCAAGTCCATAGACTATGAAAAGGGATATCATCTTATACAGACAGTGGTTAAAGGACTATGGGCCAGAATTTCAGCGTTTGCGGTCAGTATTTGGCTGAGAGCAATGTAGGTGAGTTTAAACCTACTAGCAAAATAAGGAATCGCAAAATTTGCTATTCCTTATTTTGCTCTTGCATTTAAGGAATTGCAAATTGTGATTCCTTAAATGCAATGTAGGTAGCACAAAAGAAAGTGCACTTTAGGCTTAAGGAATCGCTAATTATCACCAACTTCAAGTTGGAGGTAATTAGTGATTTCCTGTAAAAAAACACTTTTTTACTTTTTTAAAAGTGCCATGTGGCACACATTCATGACCTTAGGGCATGTATGTGCACCACATGTGCACACATGCATATTTCAGGGGTGCAACAGGGTATCCTTTTGGCACCCTGGCACCCTTGAAATAGCTCCCGCTATTTGCAATTCAAATCGTAAATAGTGAATATCTTCCCATTCATTCCTATGGGCCTCCTAGCCCATAGGAATGAATGGGTAGGCATTGCTTATTAACGAATCTCAATTTGCAATTCGTTATTAAGGAATATTAAGGAATCGCTAATATTTTTGCGATTCCTACCTATATTCAAATGTGTGAGTCCTTAATAGCGAATCGGTAACATTTTCTATTAAGGACTCACAAATTTGATATTACCTACATCTGGCCCTATAAGGCCTAACCACCCTCCCCTTGGCTAGAAGAAGTTTTAGTTTTATTGTATAAAGGAAGATCTTTGGGCTTTGTCAGCAGACCTCATACCTTAGTGCCTACGTTGTAATTTTTACATCATAGGAACAGCATAGCTCTTTTCCCTGGAAAGGTCCCTCTCCAAGTGTGTTAAACCAACATGCAATCCCACAATATCAAAGCACGGGTTTCCAGCAGCTGCAGCTGTGTAGCATGTTTTGTCTAAGTGCTAGGGACTGACCAGAACAGAATAACAAGGGGCATTGTTTATCGACCTTGCACATCGTGTTCAGACTACACTGCAGTAACAGGCAAAGAATGCAGAAAGCAGACAGTTCTCATGTGAAAGGTCAAACAGAGTTTTGCAAAATAAAGTCATGCAGTAACATGCGCAAAAGCAGCATCATGGCAGCAGAGCTTATGCTAACTTAGCAATGTCGACAATGTCCCTAACAGCCATACTACAGGGGGGGCAGACCTGTCATCTACAAGACTTGCACTTCAATTGAGCTGCCAGAACACACTTATAAAGAACTTCACACTAGTCGACTGTCATTCCAGAGCCCTCGGAGCCAGGATAGAGAAAGGAATGAAATTCTAGAACCAAATATGGGAGAAGTGGCTTGAGGGGTCTCCCATTGCAAAGCTGACTCCAGGTTTAACTATTGGACCCTCAGACCAACTCTTCAGATCGGATGTATGACGTTACAACGCATACTTTTACAACGCATACCTTTACAACGCATTTTTTACAATGCAACATCCATTACAACGCATTCCATTACAACGCATGCTATTACAATGAATTTTTAAAAATTACCTTTACAACGCATTCCATTACAACGCATACTACCTTTACAACGCATACCATTACAACGCATAACATTACATTGCATGCAAGGTAAGTATTGGATAGTGTTGGGGTAAAAATGACTATTCTAACTCCAGGGGGGTGTAATAGTAGGGTAAGTTTTGGATAGTGTAGGGGTAAAAATTACTATTCTAACTCCAGGGGGGTGTAATAGTAGGGTAAGTGCTGGATAGTGTAGGGGTAAAAATTACTATTCTAACTCCAGGGGGGTGTAATAGTAGGGTAAGTGCTGGATAGTGTAGGGGTAAAAATTACTATTCTAACTCCAGGGGGGTGTAATAGTAGGGTAAGTGCTGGATAGTGTAGGGGTAAAAATTACTATTCTAACTCCAGGGGGGTGTAATAGTAGGGTAAGTGTTGGATAGTGTAAGGGTACTATGTGTTGTAATGCTATGCGTTGTAATGGTATGCGTTGTAATGACTGCCTTGTAATGACATGCGTTGTAGTGGTATGCGTTGTGGTGTCATGCGTTGTAATGGTTGCGTTGTAATGGCATGCGTTGGAATGGATGTTGCGTTGTAAAAGTTTTGTTGGAATGGTAGTGCGGTGTAAAAGTTGCGTTGTAAAGGTTGTTTCCCCTTCAGATCACTTCTGGATCTTGTGGAGAAGTGTGGCTCACTGGTTAGATGAGGCAGACCTGGAAGCAGAGGTCAGCCCGGGACCAGGGTTCATTTCCCGGCTCGGCGGGGTCTTGAGTCCTAAAATGTCCATGGACTCGACAATTCTTGCTCCGGTGCCTACTCGATTCATGGGTTCACACTCGGCGACTCTGGGCAATAGCTTGCTTAATCTCCACAATGGCCCCTCGCGGCGGGATGCCTGGTTTTCACCTTGTGGATACCCTGCCAGGGTTATCTCACAGGGGAATACCAGGACGGGTTCCCTAAGCAAGCGCTTAGAGACCGGTTGGTGATTTGCGCTATATAAATACCTGTACATTTACATTTACATTTACATCTGTGAAAGACTCAGAAGAAGGATTGCTATGCTGCCCTGTTGCCTGTGGATGGAAGACTGGATCTTCTTCTTGTAGCCAAAACCACCAGAGTGCCTAAAAGGGCTAGCTGACTGGCCTCCTGGTCTGTGCTACAGGAACATAACACGCTCAAGAGACATGCCCTGCAACTGTCCAGCTGTCCAGACTCAACTGGACCTGCCTTTGCCCTGCTGTTGTCCTCTGTTGGAGTGAGGCCTGATCCCGAAGAGGTGCTTGCCAGGTCCTGGAATCTTGGCTGGCATCAGAGTGTACTCCTCCTAGCCCAACTGTGGGTTCTTCAAAACTGGTACAGCGCTATGCAACTGGATGCAGCCTGACTCAGGACCTCACATTGCAGAGCCTCACAGTTCCTGATCGATGCCCTAATTGAAACTCACGCAGCGTGACGCATCCTGATACTGGACAATGCATTTCAGCACCTTGTAGTTCCTGATTGGCAGCCTCATTGGAACCGATGCCGTGCAACGCATCTCAACGAAGGAACATGCATCACAGCATTTTGCAGCTCCCAAATGGCAGGCTCATAGGAAACAAAGTAGTACGATGCAACTCAACGCAGCACGATGCATGAACTCGCACCTCAGTCCAAGTACATCCAGGTACATTGGCCAGCAGGTGGATCTCAGTCCTGCGCCCGACCCTCACTCCAACGTGGTCAGCTTGAACATGTGACTTTGTCCCAATCCAGCACAACCAAATTATCTCATTTGGCGCTTTGTGTTTTTTTTAAGGTACTTCTATCTAAGACTTTGAAAGTGCATATCTCAAGTTCTACTGATTGGATTTTTGTTGTTTTTGTGTCAAAAAATGTATTGCATTTTACTCAATTTTTCTGAATTGGTGTGGGATTTTTCTTGTATTGTGTTTCACTTTATCAGTGCTTGGGTGCTTCATAAATACTTTACTCATTGTCTCCAGGTTAAGCCTGACTGCTTTTGCACCAAGCTACGAAAGGATTAAGCACAGGTTAATTTAGTGAGTTTTTTGGTTTACCCTGAGAAGGATTCTGGCTGTTGCCTGAGAAGAGCTCAACCCCCTCCCCCAACCAACACCCCAATTTCTCCCACCAATGACATACTTCAGAGAAAGCTGTAAATATTGTCACCATCGTTCCCTATATTCATATTGCAATTCATATCTCATTTGATCCAAACATGCTCTTGGGGGTCCTCACATTTCTTAAATACACCTTTTGTGAATCTAAGGGGCCCATTAGGATGTCAGGCGGATTGCCCCTGCCAGGCTGGCGGGGGCAATCCGCCCGACATCCGCATTCAAATTCCCCCCGCCATATTAGTATGGCGGGGGAACCTCGGCGGATGGAAAGACCGTCCCCCGCTTTTCCACCCCGGTCGCCTTGCGGCCGGGGCAGAAAAGGATTAATATGGTGGCAGTGTCTATTAGACACCGCGAGCCATATTACAACGGGCTTAGGTCTTTCAGGACTTTCTGTGGCCACGAAAAGGCTTGCGGTCTTCACTCAGGGGGCCCACTGCGGGCCCCCAGAGTGAAGGAGGGGTGGGGGGCTCACACGGGGGTACCTTTGGTACCCCCCTGCATTTGCATATACAAAGCGGCAGGCACCGCCCGGTGCCTGCCGCTTTGTTTATGCAAATGTAAAAGTGCATTTTTAGCATTGTGGCGGGCGGTGCTGATACCCCCCGCGGGACCCCCGTCCTTATGGCAGGCGGTCCCGATTACCGATGGGATGGCTGACGGACTAAGTCCGCCCGCCATCCTAATGGACCCCTAAGTGTGCTAATGAGGTCACAGTAATCCTGGTCAATCTCTGCAGTGGTCTGTATTTGCCTCGCTGCTGATTTGAACTACAACTGCGCCTCTGCTTATCAACTTTCAGCAACACAATGCCTCTGCTCATGACTTTCTTCAGTTTAAAGAGGTTTTTGTATAAGGTTTTGTCGAAATCTGCATTGATCTCTCCTGGGCATGACTTAAAATCTTCCTTCGTGAGACCTGTGTTCAATTTCGCTGCTGCTCTATTGCTGCTACCAGTGGACGGATCTCTTAATTCTCCTCCTGCCTTGTTCTGCATAAAAGAAATGAGACAACTTTGTTTGTTTTTTTCTGAGCTTTTGATATACGTTCTGTGATCAATTTTCCTCAGAGAGTCACCCTTACAGTTGCGTGCTCCAGCCGCTTACTAAACAAAGGGAATTGACAAATTTCGCCGGCATTCTACTGGCATCCACAAGTGCCACAAACGAGAGTTCACTCCTACAAGTTAATCCTTGCATCCTTTCTCCTGCAAGGAGGACCTCTCACAACATCAGATTGCAGCACTACACCATTCAACGCAGAGGTTTTAAATCCAACTAGTTGCCCAGCCATCAACAAGTTAAGGGTAAAGACGAGATTATCTACATCCCTTTGCAGAAGGACTTGCTCAGCACCTATGCAACAGCCTTGTTCCGGCACTTCACTTCTGCCATTTTTACTTAGTCATTAATGCAACAGTATGGGGGCACATTCCTAAGACATCATTATTGGCTGTGCTCACTTTTGGATGGATTCACCTTCACATCCATGGCCACGCGCATGAGCCTTTGTGTATGCTGGAGCCCTACCTAGGCATCAGATTCTCTTCATGAGAGCGGCTGGGAAGTCCTCTGCCACTCCTTTCATCCTTTACCCACCTTGGGGTTCAGGTGAGGCATGTGTCACTACCTTCAGTGCTTTCACAGATATCTGCCAGTGCCTAGACGACCCACAGACTGCATAAATAGGTGTTGGATACAGGCACTCACCTGAGGACAGCTCACAAAGAGACTGCGCAAGTGGTGGAGTCTCTGCACGAGTGGGGGAATCTCTGCAATGAGTCACAAGTGTGGAGGCTCTTTGTGAATCAGTCCCCTAGTTTTCCTTCACTGACTGCAGCTCAGGTCTCCTCATTACGTTGGGCTACCGATAGCTACCAAAGCATTCATGGCCACCATCTTAGTTGCTGTGCTCCATGAGAGCAGCCACTTTCCCCACTCAACAACAATTAACTCCAGTTCTTCTACAGGCTCTGGGAAATAGCTGTGAACACTTTCATTGACTTTGGCTGAATTCCTTTTGAATTGGGCCCATTAATGCTTCTGTATGTCAGGGCTGGAAGGACTCCCATTATTGTTAATTCATGAGGCCTTGCTTTTGGCCAGAAGATCTGTGGACTTTTTTTTCGCTTTGGGGAGTGCTTTGCTTTCATAACGCTGTCTCATCTCTACAAATCTCAGCACTTTTCTGCTTCCATATATTGGCTATATATATATATATATATATATATGAGTGCCTCAAAGGTCTCTCTCAATTAGGCAAATTTAGTTTCATTGTAGTTGTGGATGTATCTAAAGGAGCACTAATGTTAGAACTCTTCTTTCTTCACACATCTACTTAGCAGTTCTGAGGATGGTAGCTGGCTAGATGTATTTGCCCTTTTAAGATCAGATGACTTTTTCAGTTGCACCCTTTTTTAATAAAACTTTGTACTCTTGAATCATATCTTGAGATATAACTGCTTGTTTACTTTTGATGGCCAAATGTGCAGGAGCTCATCTAATTTTTAGCGCTTACTCATTTTGTGCAGTGTTGACCACTCAATTGTCCTAGGCAATGTTTGACCTCCTGTCAAATGGTTTCTGATGTTCCTTTCCTTAACACATAGGTGCTTGGAGGTGGATGGGCGGAGAATACATTGTTTGCAGAGTAGCGACTTACAGCTACTACCCAGGTTAGTGTCCAACTACGCTTTTCCTTCGGTGTCTTTTCCTCCTGTTGTATACAGGTTTACAAGTTTATTGTTGGTGCCTCTGCCAAAAGCTGGGTTTACCCATGTTTGGGGTAGATCTCTCCATGTGTGTTTTGCTGTGGATGAGAGAACTCTTCCCCTTTTCTCGAGGTTCACAGACTGTAATGTCTCCACTTTGATCTTTGTCTTGTGAACATAAATTTGGCCATGGGAAACAAAGGAGGATGATCATGAGAATTTGACGCCCAGAACTTTTTATGCCTTTTTTTTCAGTCTACATAATCACTGCCCTTAGCAGGGGGTCAAAATATGCTTTGACTTGTGAATTTGTCCTGGATGCAATTCAGCAGCACCTACATTTTGTTTGATTTCTGTGTGAAGCAGCATTGTGCAGGCGGGGAGGGGCCATTCATATTTTTTATTCCAACTAGGCACAAAATAAAAGTATACATTGTTATTTTGCACACCATGTCACCTCGGTTTGGACCCAGCTATATGCAAATCAGTCTTGACCCTGCTGCAATCGGAGCAGACCAGTCCAAAGTGCCAAGTTAGGTCCTCCCTGAACCAGAACACAAGCAACATGAGGTGATATTGTGTGCAAAATAACGATGGATTGCGACGCGTCCCAAGTAATTACCAGTGGCTGAGATTAATTCTAGCATTCCATCCATCACTTTTTTGTATACTTCAGGGTGTTACCTTAAATGGGACAGGTCTGCCCATTCCCTGGGCTTTACCAGGCACACAAATGTCTCTGCAGCAGGTGCCTTAACCCGACAAGATATTTTAAAATTCAGCCTTTGCAACCAATTAATCCATAACAGATTTACTGTCCCATTTCTCCTTGTTGCCAATTTCTTTGTGGTAGAGTTAAAACTATATATATACGTTGACTCTCTGACTACTTTTTATGACCCAGCTTCTTGTGACTCCGCCCCCTTTTTGTTTCCACATCTGTTACCAGAGTGAAGTTTTTCTGATTACACCACTAGACATATATTCAGTGTTTTTCAATGTAGACAGCAAAGTTATCTTTCAAATGGGGCACATGTATCTCAATTCACCAACATGTCACGGGGTAGTGGAAGTGAAATCACACACCCTTTGACCTCCCATGACCTCTCAGGGTTGACCCATTGTCCTTTGCGCACTAACATCCTTCCGCAATCTACTGATAGGCTAGAATAAGGGATAAGAATGGAAAGATGGATGGTAAAGCAATTAAACAAGGATGCTAGAGCCCTGCTAACATATGTTTGTGCCTCTGTGTCCCTACCTTTAAGTGTCTTAAAACCACGGATAACAAAAGCAGTGCCAGGTGTGGTAAAGTGTGGGCCAAAGGGATGGTCGGGTGAGGTGCCTTTGTTTCCGCGTGACACAGCAGGTCAGTGAACTATGCCCTCACTGCTGACATCATCATGTGCTCTGTAGGTTACAAGTTATAATCCAGGAAAATGTGGCGCATAGATGGTTCAGGGCGTCATCCTTCTGATGTAGTAAAACTGAATAGCATTAAGTATGAACTAATAACGTCAATTACAGTGCCAAGAAACGCCAAAACGGAGGTAGTAATGCGTTATGAAAATGATATAATTGTGTGAGTTAAGCGGAAGGTACTTATTCAGTCATTGTTCTTCCTGTGTTGATGAATGCATCCATGGGCCCATCTCAACAAAAAAAAAGACATGTTTTGCAAGTTTTTTGTGAGCGGATTCCTTGGTTATTGTGTCTTGGAAAACAACAAATAATTCTACATGCCGCAGGTATTTAATTGAATACACAGTTTTCCGAATCCACATATTAATGTCTACCTGCAAGTGTGACAGTAATATACTGCTGCCTTTCCCTCTCAGCTGTGAAAGCCATTTTTAGACCCCGACCCTCACATAAATATCCATCACATCACTACGTTGAGTTCCAGTGGCAGTTTTCTGCAGCACTTCTCCGACTGAATAAAAGAATTAGGGCCAGATGTAGGTAATTCCTATTTACCGACTCTAAAATACCGACTCATACCGAATCGGTATTTAGGAGTCGGTAAATAGGAAGGAGGCAGATGTAGGTAAAAAATTACAGAATCTGTAAGAGTCGGTATTTACAGAATCTGTAAATACCGAATCTGTATTTCACATTTATTCCTATGGGCTTTGGGGCCAGATGTAGGTAATTCTCATTTACCGATTCATAAATACCGAATGTTACCGATTCGGTATTTATGAATCGGTAAATGAGATGTAGGTAAAAATTCGGCATTTTTTACCGAATCGGTAAGATTCGGTATTTACCGATTCGGTAAATACCGAATCGGTATTTGCTATTGAATCCTATGGGCCTTGAAGCCCATAGGATTCAATAGCAAATACCGATTCGGTATTTACCGAATCAGTAAAAATACCGAATTGCTAAGGGCGACAGGGTGTCACTTTGACACCCTATTGCACCCCTGTAACTGGCTTTTGCGCCATGTGGCACACATACATGCCCTTAGGGCATGTCTGTGTGCCACATGGCACAGGTGTTCATGCATAGATGTGCATGTACACGAGAATTCGAAATTTACCATGCAATTGTATTGCATGGTAAATACCGAATTCTAAAGGCCCTGTAGCACTGTTAGAAGTGCTACCTACATCACAAAATACATTTTCGGTATTTTTACCGAATGGTAAATTTACCGAATCTGTAAAATGTACAGAATCGGTAAATTTACTGATTCTGTAATTTTACCGATTCGGTAAAATTACCGAAACGGTAAAATTCCCGAAAATGTACGTTTTTTTTGCCCCTACATCTCAAAAGCCCTTTACCGGTCGGAAACGGCCGAAAATCGGTATTTTGGGCCATTTCCGACTGGTAAAGGGCTACCTACATCTGGCAGGCAGGGTAATATGTAACTGATGGCGGCTAGTGACTTGAAACTCCCAGACGAGCTTTAGCAAATACTGTAAATCAGAGGTTCTTAATATGGGGTTCGTAACGCATACCAAGGGGGTTCGTGACTTGTTAGAAAATTAAATAATATTAGTAGAAGAATTAAGTATATATACATAAAAAATAAAATTTAAAATTATGAAAACTTTTACTAAATGTGAGGGTATCTGAAATTTGAAGCTAAAAATTAAGTGGTATCCTTGGGTTGATTCGTGATAGCAGAGCAAGTGCATCAAACAGTACAACCGGTGGCCTCAACTGAAGCACTGGTATGTGCAGACAAAAAAGAAAACATGCATTTGGAATAATAGGCCAGATTTATCAAGGTTTTGTGTAACGCTCGTGTGGCGCATGGGTGATGCAAAACCTAAGTTAGATTTATCAAGCCATGCAAGGCCGCCCTGCAGGGCTCTGTATGGCTTGATAAATCTGGAGTAACGTAAGGCTGGGCAAATCGCTGCCTTGCGTTTACTCTGTGACAGGGAGGCGTTACATGGCTGGAGCTTGGGTGTTTCTATGCTTCCACCCATGGATTTTGGCACGTTCCCAGATTTACCATTAGTGGTAGATTTGCAAATGCGCCAAAATGCTATGCCACCACAGGTGAGGCGTATTCTCCTCGTTTTTCCTCTTTCTACATGTGCTGCATTGTGCAGCACTTTTAGAAAGATAAAAACGCCTCTAAGGATAATAGCACTTACTAGCCCTGAAGAAGTGTAGCTTAGCGCTTTGTCTCTTAGAAATAAAATCAAGTTTTGTAAAAAGCCAACATTCCCATTAAAATGGTGCTAAATTGGAAATGAGGAGGATGGATGTGAGGAGGAAGAAAAGAGAGAACTAAGGGAAGGGAACAAGATGATTTATGTCCAGCTGCATGGAATTTAAAAAATTGATTAAAAGCAGGTGTGTGTTTTTGCATAATAACACGAACTTTCAGCAAAATTATGCATACTTATGTGAAATGCAAAACTGCCATTTAGCGCTGCATTTTAGCTTAAAATGTATCCTTCTGTCCGTTTTAGACACAAGGATGCATTTCATGGTAAAAAAAGGTGCAAAATAGCAAAAGTACTGCCAACAACAGTCACTCACTATCTTGTTTGTGTTATTCCCTAGACATTTTGACCACTTACCGAGCATTTGTTGTACATTTTTACTGCGAATGACACATAAATATGAAATATGGTGTAATAGTATAAATTCTGTAAATGTAAATGTGACTTGAAATGCCCAAAATTAAACTAATGATGCCAATGTAACACAAATTTCACATGAGGCTAATGTCATTTACATTTTGCTTCCGTCCAACTTAGTATACTGCATGGGACAATGGGTCGACTGACTTCAGCCGTTGTCTCTCTTGCGCGGTGACTTGGGGCATTGTGCATAATCACATTTGCACATCCGCCTAAAATAAGTGCACTAAAATGGCCGGGATGGTGGGCCAATACTTTACTTTGTCAAATATTTTTCTGTCTATTATTTATCCTTTCTTCATTTCTAGTTATCCATGTATGGTTAAATTGAATTTTCAGGTTACCATAATTAAAAGCAAAAATAACCTTTTCCTTGTGCCAAAAAGAAACATATTTTCCTGTGATGTGGATTAAAAGTAACTACACCTTTTTTAGGTACACTTGCCTGTAGGAACCACATGACATGTTCTAATAAAATTGTCTTGTTATGTTTATTTTTTTAATGTAAATTTGTTATTGGAAGTTTATGGCAGGGGTATGCATTGCTTTTTTGCCTTCTTTATATTTTTGTGGCATATGTTTGCAATAAAAAAAGTCAGACAAGCTCGCCAAGGCTAGACCTATTGGCTTTACCAATGCTTATTATTTCAGTGTCTGGCATCCTATCGTGAAACATTAGAGCACCTCAGCAGCAAAACCAGTCCATCTTGTACCATAGTACAAGGAAATATTTCCACTTCCCCAACCCCTACTCAAGAGGCAAAGGATTAAACTTTATTTTATATTGTCATTCATTTACCAATATATGTGGAAGATTGAGTACCATTCTGTATAAAGCATGGCATTTCCTTAATCAAAGAACACGTGACAAATACCTAATTACTCTGTTGGTCACAGTTCTGAGCTCCGTCTACCATGCCCTTGGCAATAAAGGTTAAAGGTAGAGCTCTATTTTACCCACAAGTCGGTCACGAGTTCGGATCATTTCCGTCACGAGAAAAGTGATACTTCCTGCCTTCCGGAATGCCACGTGCAGAATGTTAACCGTCATTGTGAAGACAGCCGGCTATTTTAAAACGACGGAGTAAGACTTGATAGGGGAGCTGTGAAGAAAGTCATAGGCATGGGCGTCCGCAGGGGGGGGCAAGGAGGGGCGCTTGCCCCCCCCTGGAGCGACCCTCCTTCCCCCCCTGCGGATGCCCATGAAAACCATGACTTCAAGACGGGGTTCTCACTCTCTTTCCTCTCCTTTCTTGTTTTTGCTTCCTTGTGAAATGGATCCAAAAAAGAGACGCTTTTGCTGGAAATGTTGCATTTTAATTCCAAAGTGCAGCATTGGGAATAAAAGGCTAAAAATATGAAAAATAGATAAATAACTAAGTAAAGTAAGACAGAGTGGTAGCAAACTGGCAAAACTGATTTTATTCACACTGAAACACATTAGCGCCACTTTTACAGAGTTCGCCAGTGAAGCGCTATTTTTGTTTTCTTCTCTTTGTTTTCCCTGAACTTGAAACTAGTGCACCAATGCTGGAGGTACTGAAATGTGTGGATTGGAAAACAAAATGTGTGCTGCAGCTCTGCGTCCAGGGATGTGGTCTTTTTACCATACTGCTTACGTTTTGTAAGAATATAAGCAATGGCCATTGAAATGGGTCCATTCAGGGCCCTGCAGTCGTGTCCTTAACGTTTCAGACAAAAGCACTCACTGATTTCTGAATAGTGAGTGTAAAAGCTTTACGGTAACCATGCTGTTCCTGCTTACATTTCCCATGGTTTGCTAAATTTTGCATTCCCTATAAGTGTTTGCTTTTTCCAGGATGTTGTTACTTTTTTTTTTGTAGGCCGCATATTGCTCTTGTCTAGTGCGTTATTTAAATTGAGCTGCATCTAGGTGTTTATAGCGGCCCGGGTAACAATTGGGTTGTAGTTGTTGACAGTGGGAGTTTTTATCAGTGGGGCAGTACGGTGTTCAGTGGGGGAGAGGATGTGGCACTATGGTCAGAGCTGCTGAATTTGGAACTGGGAACCAAGTTACGCCTTAATAACCAGTCCACCAGACCACTCTCCTGCAAGAGCACAATCACATGCTAGACCTTAGAAGGCTTTGCAACACCTTAGAAGTCCTGGTGTCTTTCGCACAAGCAGGTGGACCCTAGCATGACAAGTGTAGGTTAACCTTCAAGGCTTGTCCACCACTATCCATACTGAAGTTCACCTCCAGTCTTGCGGGCAGGCCTATGAGGCAGCACACCCAAGAACAACAGTCACTGAGGTCACAGGACCCTTGAGAAGGGCCAGCTCTAGGGCGGTGCAACCAGTGTGACCGCACCGGGTACTGACTTTAGGTGGAGGCATCATGTTTGCAAGTATATTATGGTTTTAAAAACGCTTGCTGCCGCCTTCCTGGTCTCCAGCACTTTTCCGCAACAATAAAAATGTCATGATGACTCTGGTGATTAATGTTCTTCCTAGTGAGAGATCAGAATTTTGTCTAGTGGAAGTTTTGACTCATGGAAAGGTAGCTCAGAGGGTTTATGTACCGGCTGCAAAGAACATGCGCTATGCAGATCACAAAGTGCACATAATGTAAATAGGTCAGTGGGCTACTGCTTTTGTCAGAGATCCTTTTGTTACTTGCAGTTTATAAGGTAAAATTCTAACTTAGAACAGTGAGCTATTAACTGTCATCTAAGAGCTGCATACAAACTGCAAGGTATAAATTAGAGCATTATGTCCCCCCCCCCTGCTTTGATTATCCTAATGTCCCAAAAAGTGTTCTTTTGGACAGAAATCAATTCTGATTATTAAGGAGAACCCCCAACCATAGGGTATTACGTTTTAAATTCCGGGTATTGTGTTTCTCCAGACCAATCACTATAAAACTATACTGGCTACTAGTACGGTTGTCATGTGACTCCTACACCTTGTAGTCCTTAGTCTTATGTAAAATTTTCCATACAGTGATTTACACACATATTGATTGTCTCTGTGTAATGTGTGTGATGTAAAGTGCTCCGACACCTTGGTATAAGTGGCACTGTAAATCAAATTAAATGCATCTGAGAAAGAGTGGTTATGGAGACTTGGAGGGCACAGTTAAAGGGTGGTAGTGAGGGAATCCATGGCAGAGGTGGTCATTGGGGGCACTAACAAACATTAATGCACAGGACACCACCAGTGCTATGGCTGGCCCTGCCCTTGAGGCCAGTCTGCCTCACCGATAGGTACCTCCATTGGCCTTGCTTCAGCAGTAGTAGCTGCAACTCACCAGGGATTGGCAATGCAGGATTTGCACGCACACCAAACTAAGTTCGCAAACTTCACAGTCTCCCTGCTTCATTCACATGCACTTTTAACATGTGCTGCCTGCTGTGGGGCCACTGGAATTAATTATGTAGAAAAGGATGACAACATTATGCTGTAGTGTTGACTAAATTATGCATGAAAAAAAAGCCTGCAGCGTAATGCAGTATATTTTCAGATATTTTATTATTTTGACGTGTGTACACATGCTAACAGTCTCTGGAAAGATTTTGCCTTATTAGTACCAGTGTAACATACAAACGCAGCAGTGAGAAAGGTGACCAGTCAACCTTTACAATAGGCCATCCACTCCGCAGCAACACACGTCACAGTTTATATTAACTTTTGATATGTTTGAGCTACAAACAATTTATTAGTTTAAATGGTCAGATCATGCAGCAGATCTTGCATTATGAGGCAAATATGGCAGAGCCATAATTTTAGAGAAAACATTTGCAAACTAGGATATTTTGCCATTCATGTTTGAACTGCTGTTGTGGGAAAAGGGAGAAGTAATGATGACAGAAACTCCATGGCTCGGAGACAAATGGCTTGTGTTTCCACATTTTATCGTATTTGGTACATTCTGTGATTATTAGAAGCATATCCCACTTTGTGAATATATTTTAATGTCAATAACTCATTATAACCTTAAATAATCATGTGTATCCATTGGTTGATTAAACTGGGCAGTGAAATGCCAAACAAATACTAAAAATTGGGATGTCTGCGCATTCTGGCCACACCTCTGGTTCCACCCACAGATCCAATCCTTGGGTTATTCCCGCCCTCTGATTCTCCGCCCACTGTTCCCCTACTTCTTTTCACCACTTCGACCACTGTGTAAGACTCAGCATCCCTGGACCTGTGATGTGCCGTCGCTGCGGGCGCCGCATGTGCCACACATTTACGGTGCTGGGCTTCTGCATATGAGAGCTGGCCATTATTGTATCCCTAAACGTGCGCACGTTGTCAGTTTGACATTGACTACACGTAGAGGGACTCTTAAGTTTCTTTTCAAAAATATAGCTAACATTTGGACCTATACATTTTATTTTGTATAAATTAATTGAATGTGTGTAAAATTTAGCAATGCCCAGGGAATTCTAGTAAAGGGAGCACCCATTGGCGAATCACTAGCGTGTGTGATTGCTGCATTATTTATTACTAACTTTGACGTTGTGCTTTAACTTTGGATAAAAGTTATCATGAATTCTAGCACCAAGAAGCCAATATTGGTGAATATGTGTGCTACAAATAATCCCTAACATACACTGTGCATACAGTATATTTAATCTGGTGCTTTAATCATAGGCTGTTTTAAAGTATTCTGATAAAAATCGAATCGTGCTGAAGACAGCCTTGATTAGTGTTGGGATCGAGGACCCGGAAGTCTGCACACCTAGCAGACAGAGATAAAACGCCTTGTCAGAAAGTGTAGCGTTTTCCCTACAGGTGGTGTTTGTTGGCCTGTGGCAGGTTCAGTCACATATCCTGGATTCCTGGCATTTAATTGAGTCTCTCAGTTCTGCGCCCCAGTGTTTCTTGTGCCCCACCTGGCACACATCATGTCGGAGGATGGTGATGACGTTAACATTTTGCCCCCCCCTGGAAAAATTTCTGCGGACGCCCATGGTCATAGGGCAGTCTGATAAAATAATAAATGTTACTTAGAATGAAGCGAATTGTACCTAATGGTCTCTTTTTAGCAGTATGGCACCAATTAGTCTGCTCACCAAACAGGGGATCCCCTAGTATGGTGGACTCGTTTGGCTAGTGTGAGTTTTCCCACATAAAGTACACACAAGCCACCCGCAGTCTTAAAGCATAAGGAGGAACTGATTTTTGAATTTGGCGACAGGAAAGGGTTAATATAATGTCACAAAACTGTCATTTGTGCTCGAATTCTACTGGTGTTAAGTAGGTTTTCCAACTAATAAGCCAACATAATTCAGACACTGGTATAGCTACTGTGTTTCCGTCACTGAAAATGTACTCACAGAGTTGTTCCACAAAACATTAAATATGCACTATTTATGCGGTTTTCTTCTTCATATTAAATAATTTGAGTGTCTTTTGGCTTTTAGCAACTTTTTAAAACAAAATTCTGCAGTCCTTCTGAGAACTTCACAGTTTGTGTTTTTTGATGTTTGTAGAATAATGCTATAAACAGGAGGGACTACTTCATGGCCCAATTAAAATATCCTAAAATAGTATATGTTGACCACTGTGCCTTCTACGAGGCCGGGTCACCCCTCCTGCTGCCAAGCGCCTTCCTTCCTGTCTGCCTGCCTGCCTGAGCGACCCAGCCGCCGCTGAGCCGCCCGTCGTCATCGCCGCTGCCTCCCTGCGGCCCCGCCCACCTCCAGCCCATTGGCCGCCCTGCTCCCGCCTCCCAGCTGACCCACCCTCCCGGCTACTGATTTAAGGGAAGCGCTGCTGGCGTTGCTGGAGTGACCACTGTGCCTTCTACGAGGCCGGGTCATCCCTCCTGCTGCCAAGCGCCTTCCTTCCTGTCTGCCTGCTTGCCTGCCTGAGCGACCCAGCCGCCGCTGAGCCGCCCGTCGTCATCGCCGATTCCCGCCGCTGCCTCCCTGCGGCCCCGCCCACCTCCAGCCCATTGGCCGCCCCGCTCCCGCCTCCCAGCTGGCCCGCCCTCCCGGCTACTGATTTATGACGCCCCCAGAGCAACCGTGCAGCGGACGCGCGCAGCGGGAGCGCCGACTGAGTGCCGAAGGTGCGCCAAAGGTAAGCCCGTCTGCGCCCGTCCGCGCCTGGACCGCGCCCAGTGCCAGGATCCCTGGCCCCCGCAGACCCCAGCCCACCCGCCGGATGTACGACGCCGCCACCCTCAACGCACTCAACGCCGGCCGATACCCGGGCTGCTACCGAGCCACCCCGAGACGCACCCACGGACCCTTCTGCTGCAACTCCTGCAAGTTCACCTGCATCCGGACCTGCACCACTCCAGCAGTGCCCAAGTAGGTGTGGGCGGAAAATCCGTTCCGCTCGCGGATTTTGCGGATTTTCGGGAAATCCGCAATCCGCGAGATTTGCGAATTTCCCGCAAAATCCGCAAATCCGCGAGCAGCGGATTTTGCTCGCGCTGCTCGCACTGTTAGCGTGAGTTCGCGCCCCGCGAATAAGTGCGAAATTGCAGAAATACGATCTTGGCAAAACTGAAAGTAACTACTTACCAGGTTCAAAAGTTCAGGCACATCATTAGTAGCCATTTCCTGTAGGGCTTCCTGAGGGGCCCCTCCAGAGTTCAGTTGCCAGTTGAAACTATTATGTGACCCTGCTCTGAACCTCAGAATAGTTACACATATGCCACAAAGGTCCTGAATTACAGCTAAGGGAGACAAGCAGGAGCCAGGCTGGAAGTTAAAATCCATTAATCAGCCCCTAATTCATTATTGTCAGTTGGGGCAGGGCAGGTGTTGTAACTAATTTTGCAACAATGAAAGCACTTAGCAAGTGCAAAAGATCACTAATCAGGGCGCACTAAGGAAGCAGGTGCCAGCTAAAAAAATATTCTGTGACACATTAATCAGCCCCAAATTAATTCAGGTCACTTGAGGCAGGGAAGGTGTGCTTTGCTTTGCCGAAAATAATGTACACTGGACAACCAGAGGGTGTAGTGATGAAACAGAGGGTGGCATGGGTGGGCCAGAGGGTGGCATGAGTAGTCAGAGAGTGGCAGTGGTGACAGAGAGTGGCAGTGATGAAGAAGAGTGTCCCAAACAGGCTGGACACGTAGAAACAACAAGTTCGCAAAACTTGCGACCCGACAGGTAAGTTCGCAAATTGCGAAATTGTAAAAACCCTCGCGAACTGGCAGAAACACGGGCGAACACAAAAAAAAAAAAAATCCGCAAATTCGCGGGAATTCGCGGATTTTGCGGATTGCGAATCCGCAAATCCGCAAAATTCGCGGATTGCCAATCCGCAAAATCCGCTCATGCTTATGCCCAAGACCTCGACTAGCAACAGCAGCAGCCACCTGAGATGCATCCTGCTCAACACCCGCTCCGTCCACAGGCACGCCATCGAGATCTGGAACCTGCTCGACACCACAGCCCCAGACGTCGCCTTCTTCGCGGAAACCTGGATGAACGCCTCCTCCGCGCCTGACATCGCCATCGCCATCCCAGACGGCAACAAGATCATCCGAAGGGACGCATCAACCACACCGGAGGAGGCATCGCCATCATCCACAGGAACACCATCCACATCACGACCAACACCGATGACACCCTCGCAACCGCCGAGCACCTGCACTTCCAAGTCCACATCAACCCCAAGACCACCCTCAGAGGCACCCTCATCTACAGACCCCCTGGACAACGCACACAATTCAGCGAAGACATCGCCGACTTCATCAGCCCACACGCCCTCTGCTCCGCTGACTACATCCTCCTAGGGGACCTCAACTTCCACCTGGAGAACAACAACGACCGCAACACCACCACCCTGCTGGACAACCTCGCCAACCTGGGACTCAAGCAACTGGTGACCACCCCCACCCACTACGCCGGACACACACTCGACCCCGTCTTCTCATCCAGCAAGGACATCGCCTTCAGCCACGCCACCGGACTCCACTGGACGGACCACAGCTGCGTCCACTTCAGCTTCGCAAGGACCACGATCCACCACCACCAGCAACAGGCTGCACGCAGGAACTGGAACAAGATCACAGCCGACCAGCTTGCGTCCTCCCTGAGCATGAACCCTCCCACCAGCACAACGAACCCTAGCCAGGCGGCCACCAACCTCACGAAGTGGATCAGCGACTGCGCAAACGAGCTCGCTCCCCTGAGGACCCCGCCCAGCAGACCCGGCAGCAAGAAAGCCCCATGGTTCACCGACGAACTCAAGAGCTCCAAGAAGGACTGCTGAGCCCTCGAGAAAACCTGGCGCAGAGACCCAACACCGGACAACATGACTGCCCTCAAGCTCGCCACCCGGAAACACCACCAACTCATCCGCGCCACCAAGAAAACTGCATTCAAGGAACGACTGGACAACAACGCACACAACAGCAAAGAACTCTTCAACATCGTCAAAGAGCTCTCCAACCCCAACGCCGGAAACAACGACATCACCCCTTCGCAAGACCTCTGCAACTCCCTCGCCTCCTACTTCCACAACAAGATCGCGGACATGCACAACAGCTTCAGCACTCAACCGACGAACACCACGACCGAACCACCGCCCCCCACCACCACCCTCCGCGCCTGGACTTCGATCAGCACCGAAGACACCGTCCGCACGATGAACTCCATCCACTCCGGATCTCCGACCGACCCCTGCCCTCACCACGTCTTCAACAAGGCCGACGCCATCATCGCACCCCACCTGCGGGACATCATCAACACCTCCTTCGACACCGCTACCTTCCCGGAGAGCTGGAAGCACGCCGAACTCAGCGTTCTACTCAAGAAGCCATCGGCTGACCCCACCGACCTCAAGAACTACCGCCCCATCTCGCTGCTCCCGTTTCCTGCAAAAGTCATCGAGAAGACCGTCAACAAGCAGCTGGCCGCCTTCCTCGAGACGAACGGATCCCTCGACCCCTCGCAGTCTGGCTTCCGGGCCAACCACAGCACCGAGACCGCCCTGATCGCAGTCACCGATGACATCCGAGCGCTGCTCGACAACGGAGAAACAGCGGCCCTCATCCTCCTCGACCTCTCCGCGGCCTTCGACATTGTCTGCCATCGTACCCTAGTACAACGCCTCAGCAACGTCGGAGTCCAGGAGAAGGCACTGGAGTGGATCATCTCCTTCCTCACCGGAAGAACACAGAGAGTCCGCCTCCCCCCGTTCAGATCTGAAGCCACCGAAGTCATCTGCGGCGTCCCTCAAGGCTCCTCGCTCAGTCCAACCCTCTTCAACATCTACATGAGCCCCCTCGCAGACATCGCACGCCAGCACAACCTCAACATCATCTCCTACGCCGACGACACCCAGCTGATCCTCTCCCCTACCAACGACCCCGCCACCGCCAGAGCCAACCTTCACGAAGGGATGAAAGAGGTAGCCGAATGGATGAAGAACAGCCGCCTGAAACTGAACTCAGATAAGACGGAAGTCCTCATCCTGGGATCCTCACCCGCCGCCTGGGACGACTCCTGGTGGCCCCCCGCCCTAGGCAGCGCACCCAAACCAACAGACCACGCACGCAACCTGGGCTTCATCCTGGACTCCTCCCTCTCCATGACCAGACAAGTCAACGCCGTCTCCTCGTCGTGCTTCAACATCCTGCGCATGCTACGTAAGATCTTCCGGTGGATCCCCACCGAGACCAGGAAGACCGTCACCCAGGCCCTCGTCACCAGCCGTCTGGACTACGGCAACACCCTCTACGCCGGAAGCACCGCCAAACTCCAGAAGAGACTCCAGCAGATCCAGAATGCGTCAGCACGACTCATCCTGGACATCCCCCGTCGCAGCCACATCTACGGACACCTGAGAGATCTGCATTGGCTCCCGGTCAACAAGAGAATCACCTTCTGTCTCCTCACCCACGCACACAAAGCCCTACACAGCCAAGGCCCAGGATATCTCAACAGCCGCCTCAACTTCTACGCTCCCAAACGCCAGCTTCGTTCGACCAGCCACGCCCTCGCCGCCGTCCCCCGCATCCATAGAGCCACCACAGGGGGACTGTCCTTCTCCTACCTCGCCGCCAAGACATGGAACTCCCTCCCCACCCACCTCCGCCTGACCCAGGACCACGTCGCCTTCAGGAAGCAACTCAAGACCTGGTTGTTCGAGCAGTAGCAGAAGCTCAAAGTGAGACTAAGCTCAAAGTGAGACTAAGTAAAAACATAACTGCACCCTCTGTTTTTTAAGGATAGTTAAACAAGGCCAAAGGCAAGAGAGGGTCAGCACCCCTTTGGCGTTCTGCGGTTATCACACTGAAGAACTCGTATTTCTAAATGGACCAGTGGAGGTCGAGGTTATCGGTGGTGGGATACCCATGGGACCCAAAGACTAGACCAGTCACAACTGGGACCTGGGCTTTAGGGTAAGTATCCAACTGCAAATTGAAATAGCTACATCTCTGGAGGTCAAATAGGGAGAACTGCCATGGCCATGTGAACACTACCCCAATAGCAGTCATGATTAGGAAACATCTTTCGGGGTCTGGATGGCACCAGCTATAGTACCCTAAAGTTGGAATGCTGCATGATCACCACAGATATCCTTGAGGAAAACGCAACAGCAGCTCCTGTACCTCAGCGGAGGCTGTATCTTTTGTCTTTACTTTTAGTCGAGTGAGGTGCAGGAGTCATGTGACTTTTGGATGGCTCAAGCCTTTAAAGTAGACTCCTTACAGAGTCATCATTCAATCGGGCCTCGTGCAGGTTTTCTAGCAGTCAAGAGTAAGCCCTTCTCACTTGGAGGTTGAGTTCTGCTTCTATTTTTTCTTTTTATTTCGCAGTTAAAGAGTCTCAGCAGTCCATTGCATATACAAGTCCAGAAGGAAGGCAGCAACCAACAATGACCTACCTCAGACAAATGTTTTCTGAGAATTTGTGAGCAGGGTCCCTTTAAATTTGATTGAAGCGTAAGCTATTAGATAAAACCATTTATATTACATTAGGGATACAGTGGGAAGACAGGGCTAACAAAGTATTGTTTGATTTATTGTTCAAACCATTTCCAGTCATGAGGAAATGCATTCTTGTTCTCTGTTCTCTTTTCACAGGCTTTTTCTGGTGGTAGGAGTCATAGGTCAGGTCAGTCACAACTGGTTAAGGTAATTTTTAAAGTAGAGCAACACTGGTTACTTCACAGAGCCTCGGCTTCCAGGTGATGGCCTTCGATATAAGAAAAGGAGGAGGGTGAGGATCTTTCTAATGTGGGGTAACCTATACCTGCAATTGACAGGAATGGAGTTTGTTTGTAACTCTGGCATTCAGGAGGGGTGGCCTAAACAAAGCAGTAGGCACCACCCACAATGGCTAAAGAATAGTCCGCAGGTAATCCACTTTCTTGTGCAGTTATGTAAACTGTGTCTCAAAATGACATGCAACTTCCTTCGTACAGTCTCTAGGCCGAACACAAGGGAAGCACAAACACAAGCACAGATGTATTCCACAGATTAGGAGAGGCAAGGATCCCAGTTATGGTAGACTGTCTGAACATTTGCAGACAGCGTCCTGTTGGAAATGACCATCTTTTGTGTGGTATCACAGCGGAATTTTGTCTTGACTGTTTAGCTGGCAGTAGAATTCTAACCAACATAGTGAAATTTGGAATACCCCTGATAGACATTTTACTTACCTATGAGTCCGTCTATATATGTAGGCTATCCTGTTTTAGGTTAAACCTATAATAACTGATAAAACACCTGAAAGGGAAATAGCCCTCACCAGTGTAAACATATAAACACTGAAAACACACCTGCAGAACCACAAAATAAATGCCATTCAAAGAAAGGAAAAAAACTGTGAAAGAGTAATTTGTATTTGTTCCTGAATGGCCAATACAATGTAACTGTGTTATACTAGGTTGTAGCAAGAAAGGCTGGGCTAACATTATTCTGGTTGAGTTTTAATTTTTAGGGAGGTCGAATTTGCTTTTTTTCTGTTTTGTGGACGTTGGTCTAAAGTTGCAGGGTTTAGAAGCATGTTTTATGTCATGTTTGATTATTTCATAAACTGTAGAGAATCAAGAAATATCAAAATCATATTTGTTGTATGGGCTACATTTGATTATTTCACTGATCTGTAAAATGGCTGGTGTCATAAGAATATTCCCAATATGTACCATCACATTTACCCACAGACAGAGAATGGGTGAAACCCTTTGATACATCAGCCCCCATTTCTAGTGAGTCAGTATTGATAATAGGTGAATTGCCAAACACCCTAGGCTTTAAACATTCAGTGCAAGGTGCAGTGACAGGTATGCTGTCACCAAGCATCTGGGATAGTGGTGAAAACATGGCACCAAACTTTTGGAAAACATTCAACACTGTGTCACTTGGAATGCTGCTGCAAAAAGTTCTTACCAAATTCAACAAAGATTGGAGAGATAGTGTTTGTTTTTGCAGTGATTCACCTATGTATATGAAAAAGATGTGTGATGACCAGTCGACATCTATACCTGAGCTGAAGTACTTCCCTGTAATAGATCCTTGCTATATGCTATGTTGAAAGCATATTTACCATCTTCAGAGTTAATGAAAAATGCTATTGGCTTTGTAGTCCATTCTGGTGCAGTTTCATGATATGCAGGAACTAAAATGCAAAAATTTCTAATTTTGTGCTTTGTGTGGCATCAAAGTAAGAGTCATGCTAACTGAGTCATTTAGCCAATGGTTTTCAGTCCTAGAGGCTGTATATGGTATTTTATCCATGTGGAGACCATTTACAGAATGTTTGCTGAGTGATGATGCCAAAGGCAACAAATGTGAGGATCTTCTGTCGTATATTGATAGTGATGTGAACAAAAGTATATTCTGCTGCATTCTTAAAGTTTTACAGGAAAACATGACTGCTGTAGTGGACATAATTTTAAAAAACTAGAGTCTGAAAACACCCTTGTCTGCCAAGTGTTCAGCGTAATTGGTGTATATGTGAAACATCTCATTGAGAGTAGGCTGGATGACACTTCTAATGACTTTGGTACTGCAACATGTTCCAAGTTAGAATGCTTGCCACTTGTTAAGCAAAAAAATGTTGAGAAGCAATTCAGGAAATTTTGTTTTCTAATGCATGAGAAATGGCTTGCAATGATGCATAGAAATGTCCCTTCACTAACCACAGCATTTGAAGTCAATGAATCGTCACTGAGGTACTCTGCACAAGTTCTAGATCTCTTCCGTAAAGGGGAATTTTCTCCAGACCTTGAAAAGTACTGCTTCATTTTTGACCTCTTCAATAACTAAGAGGGCATATGCGCTTAGTTTAATGCATATGTTGCAGAACCTGTCCCAGAGAATTATAATCTTCAGGTGTACCAGTATTGGTATGGAAAGCTATGTAGGTGGCCATAGTCAGCAAATTGTATACTGGCCGTTTTGGCGTTGCCCGTCTCAAGTACCAATCTTAAGAGGGCCTTTTCACAGATAAAAGTTTACGTGGAAAGGAAAGAGCAATCACACATTACCAAAGAATCACTGATGAAGTACTGTATGGTGTAGTACAATAAGTTTAATTTGTAAAAATGTATTTGGAACTCATATACACTGTAGGCACACTGTCCATATATCATGCACTATCAGTGCAGAAAGCAGGGAATAATAAAAGTAAAATGTTCCATAAACAACGGAAAAACACTGTTTCGGTTGTTTTTAACCCCTCCCCTGCTGGTGACGGAACCACTCCGACATCAGCCGTGGTCGCGCTGTGCTGATGATGGAGCGGTTCCGTCACGGCCCGCTCGGCACACCTGCGTGGTGCGGGTTCCGCGCCTGCGCTGAGCGTTCCATTGAGCGGGCGGGGCCGTGACGGAACCGCTCCGTCATGAGCACAGCGCAACCGCAGCTGGTGACGGAGCGGTTCCGTCACCAGCATGCGCCCGCCGTGTGGCCGCCCCGCCCCCTTAGCACTGCGGCCGAATAGCCGCCTCAGTGAAGGGGTTAATGACGCGGATATGTGTAACCACTGATTACCACTGTTTTGTTAAGGTACTGTAATCACTGAAAACCCCCCACCAGAATTTACTAAAAATAGAACCTGAAAACAGGAAAGCCTATATATATGGTACAAAAGTGTACCCAGGGGCCGTAAGTTAAATGTCACCAGTCAACTGCACCACTTCTTGTGTCATCCACTACAATGACAATGTAAACATTAGTGTAAGCCTGCCATGTCTAACACCTACTGTGCAGGTTTAAACTGAAAATTCGAGTTGTCAAAATAACCCCTTTTGACAGACCTAAACCTTCCTTTTGAATAATAAATATTAATATGTTACCCCTAAGTAGACCTTACTGCCCTTAAGGCAGAGTGCATGGTATTTAAAAGTAGGATGTTAAACATGTTGTTACAGTGAAAAGACCCTAAGCGATTTTCACTGTAGCAGGTTTGACTGTTCCTTAACCCCTTCGGTGCTCATGACGAGCTGAGCTCGTCATGAGTTGTGCCGCTCGCATGCTCATGACGAGCTCAGCTCGTCATGTAACGCGGCTTTTTGAAAAAAGCCACACAGCGCAAAAAAAGCCGCCGCACGCATGTGGTTAAGGAAAGCATTGGAACACAATCATACCAATCAGCTTTTCGCGATTCCGTGATTTGCAATTTCCCGTGATATTTGAAGTGTACCACGAGGACTGCAATATTTAACAAACCATCTGCAAAGAAAACAAAATAAGCTTTCTCCCAATGTGATTTGTTTTCTTTAACTGCTGGTGCAGCTACAAAGCCCCATTTCAAGGGAACAAGGTCAGAAATAAAAACAACATGCAGGGAGATCATTTGTTTCAAGTGTCAGACTGCGCCTTTTATCTGATTTGATCAGCAGACCAGGGATTGATACTGTGCTGTCAGAAAAGGGGGCCATATGCGCCCCCACTTCCCATATCTCCATCTCTGTATTTTGTGAGTTGATTTGGTGGCGCAGGGAGAGAGCAGAACAACACCAGACATTTGCATTTAAAAAAGTCTGTGCCTCATCCCTGACTTGGGAGAAACCACGCTTGCAGATATTGAACATCCATCAGTGTTCTTTATTGAAAAACAGTGGTTTTAAACTTGTCTCTCTTGGAAACAGACGTCATGGGAAATGGGCACTGCTAAGTCACAGGGCTATTTGCTGCAAGTCAGCAAGACAAGGCCTTACAGATGAACACTGGCTGCTCTGTACAGCTCAGAATGTACTCCTCCCTCGGCAAGCTAACTTTAGCCTTTAATGGTAGAAATGAAACTCCTAAGGCAGAGTTTTAATTTTCTCAACATCTATATGGAGGAAGTGTTTCAAATAGTCCCACTGGGAGAGCTACCTGTACCACTGTAGCCTTGTAGAACATGGCTGGCTGTCTGAGGCACCAGTAGCAGGAGTGGATAGAGATAGACCAGCCACTGTAAGCTAGGGCAGTGATACATTCGTGCAATTTGCTTTTGCTTGATTACTCGTGATTTCAGCAAAGTACATGTAATGCAAATCTATCATTTAGCGCTATATTTTAGTGTGAAATACACCCTTGAGTCCGTTTTTGATGCGAGTACACATTTCATGCTAAAAAGGGTGCTAATAACAGCTGTTCGAGTGATATAGATAACCATCTAGTGGCTGAACTGTACAATGTAAAACAGAAACTCAGGCTCAATCCTGGCATTCCTGCTAGACCAAACTATATGATCCTGGGCAAATATTTTATTTCTCAGTGCCTCCTTCTTCTTCACGATCACACAGGAAAGCACCTTCATATATGTGAGTTCAGGATATGGGCTGTTCAAAAACCTCCTGGGTTTGATTTAATAGACTGTAACATTGCTCCATGCATCCTAATAAACTCTGCCATGTGACAACTCATTTGCCACTTAGCTCAGTAGTGAATGAATGAATGAATGAATGAGCAATTTGTATAGCGCAAACTAAGCCCAAGGGCATCAAGGCGCGGCATCATCATCAGGACAGTGACATGAATATTTCCAAGTTTATGTTTAAAATCGATTACTTTTAATAAACACCTCTTAATGCATTGACATAATGTGATGTGCTAAGGTGAAGCCCTACCAGAAGTTAAAGAAATAAATACTTTATGTTCATTGCATGATGCTCTCAGAGTCAAGTTAGACCATTGGCTCGGCTTTCCCTGTCCATTTGTTGCCTTGCCCACCTAAAATGGTGGCCAGCAACATTTTGTACAGGTACAACACCTATGGTGGGATTGCACTACTCCTGGCGAAGTCACATTCAAAATCCTTTCAAACAGGTTGGTGCATGTGTGCCTGTCTAGGTCATAATTACTTAGGCTGTGACTGGGATGCTATAAATAACTAGTACCTGGTAAAAATCAACTTAAACAGCTTGTCCATGAGTAATAGAAGTAGAACATTCAGAATGCTCCTTATTGGATATCACCTAAGGGAGTATGATGTCAGAACTCACATATTCACTCACACACTCACGCATATGTTCCTTTCAGTGAATTAAGCAGTAACTCCCCGGAGAAACCTGCAACCCATATGCTACTCACAACTTAACTGCTTATGTTCTGTGAGCGAGTAATGTTTGTACTAGCCTATCCTGCAGAGAGAGAGAGAGAGAGAGAGAGAGAGAGAGACTCTTGCTTTTCTACTTCGGTTCCGTGAGGAAGCAAAGCTTGCACTGTACCCGTCCTCCGAAGGAGGGAGACTTACCTGGTTTCTGTGTAAGCTGTACCCGCTCTATGAAGAAGGTCTGTTTCCACTGCTGTTGCTCCTTCTTATATTGAATGCATTTACATAACAAAACATAGGTTAACCTATGAACCAAGGCTTTTTCGCAATGTTTGAGGTGAGATACCAAGACCCACAGTCCCCAGGATGGCACTTTGCTCTGAGGGGACAATATACGAGCACCAAAACACGGAGACAGCAAAGAGCACAGGAGTCTGTTACTCAATGCACCTGGTTTTAATCTTTTGACATTGAGACACCAGTAAATAAAACAATTATCTTGCTCACACACAATTTTAATACAGGCTTGACAGTTTATCAAAGGGAGAACATCAATGTTGACATAATGAACATAACTTCAACACAAACTAGGGAATCCTTAACTAGGAGGATGGAATGCACTGCCAGTGAACAGATACTCTCACATGCTACCAATTGCTAGCTCTGAAACCCACTGAAGCGAAATACAGCACTGTGTAGGTGAGGGTTTATTATCCTATGTGAGTACATGAATGTATGGCAATTCCATAATAGGCTTGGCTGTTTTTAGGTCTCGCTGATCCTGCGCGCATGCTCTGCCAGCGAGACATTTAGTAACTGGCTTTTTGAAGGGCTTTCTCCGGCCACCAGCAAGTGGTTACGCGCGCGCTTAAGAACACAGGCGCCATCTCGCAATTACTTTCTCTTTCGCGGCGCCGATGGCCATGCAGCCAATGCTTGTTTATGACTGCATCGAGCAAGCAAAAGGCGAATCCGCTTTCGTGTGAGAGAAAAAACATACACCTCTTTAAATTTCTAAATGTAAAATCAGTGGGGCGAGAACATTTCGACGTTATGGACGGCTTATCAAGCCAAAGTATTTATAATGTGTGTGAGCTTGTCTCTCGGGGCTCTCGAACTGCTGTGCCCTTGCCACTGTTCTACCTTGATTTCTTGGTCCCATGAGAAACAGAAAGGTGTACGCTATTACTAGACTTCCTTATTGGGAGCATGCTGGGATAGGTTCAAATAGAACTTAAGGAGTTGCTCAACTAAATCAGTTGTTTGCAAAAGGAGCACAGATCCTTTTAACCGCCATCCCTGAAGGTACAAAGTTTGAACAAGAGGGAAGTGCAGTCCAATCCACACCATTGCTTATTTGCATTATAAAGGACAACGCATTTAAAACTGAGTATATTACCGACGAACAAGGAAAAAAATCTTTTCCACAGTAAGTACAAAATGTGTTATCAATCGCAAGGATAATGTTTTTTCTTTTAATTGTGCGTCACTAACAAAAGACAATGAAGTTTAAGAGTGACGTAGTAGACTTATTCCGTAATCTGTAAATGAGAGCAGGAACCCAAATTGTTGATATTTAGCAGAGATTACGGATTCTAATAAAATCGTTTATCCAGGGTAGATGCTTAAATTTGCGTACGATTTATATGCAAATCTACGTGACCAATCACATCTACCCAAAATCAACAACCCCCAATGTCAAACGGAGGGGCAGGAAATGTATTTCTTAAAATGAAAAACATGGGCGTTTATAGTTTTTGTTCATCTTGGTTTCTAAACTAGCACAGCAGGTACCTATTGGCTACAGTTACCGATATTAAAAATACAGTGATTTTAGTTTATTCTGATAGAAACAGGGGGTAATTTTAACTTTCTGAAACTCTTTTTTTGCTTCCTGAGAATATAAATTTTTTTACTTAAATTTGCAAAGAACAAAGAAAGGAATGACACATTTTTTAACGTCATACAACGGGTCTCGAGTCACGTCCCATGGAAACACATGTGGTATAATTGCACACTTCGTAAGGCTTTTGGAAGCCAGGTTCTCAACATTATTGCTGGAGCCTGGGTTGGATAACCCAATATTGATAACAACGTAGAAAAAATGTCACGTACAGGGCACAAGTCCAAAACAAGAATTGGCATAGCCAATAGGTCTCGTTTTTGGGACCTTATAAGTATTTAGTTATGAAGCACAATATCCTTGGTGCAATAACATCCACTGTTGCATGGCTAAAAACGTATAAGGTCCCAAAGGCGAGACCTATTGGAAATGCCAATGCTTGTTTTAGGAGTGTTATACTTCTTATATGGTTGTTTTGTTTACAGAGAGCGTACAACAGTTCTTCAACTCTTTTTACTCCCTCTTTAGTTTGTTGCCTGTGTTGTTATCTGTCCTGTATGTGCAAAAGATTAGTGTTAAGTTCTTCCTGCTACCGCAACCCACCCTCCTTTACTTATTTTTTGTTAGAGAAGTTTCCACTGCTGCTATCTATGTTGTACTGTACTACTTCCCCACTTAAATTGCAGGACAGTATGTGAAACAGAATGATTGTCAAGAAAATGCTGCAAAATGTTCAGTAGATTGCTGCACAATTTTCAATTTTTGTCTTGCAAAATTTCGTAATCCATACCGCAATATCCTGGGGGTCTTTACAATGTTAAACTTAATAATATTATCTCTGGTTAGGGGAAAGCTACAAATTACATTCTTGGACTTTTCAAAATATTTATTAGAAGCCTAATTCACTTATGAGGTTACATTTTATTAAATATTTTGGAAAAGTACTTTTAGAAACACTTTCATAGCTACAGTTTTCCCTTGGTTTGCAGCAGTTTATAAAGGCTTGATTCAATAAGGCAATTCACACCTGTTTAGCTCCTACATTCTAGTTGGTACAGGGTGGTGCCTCATTTCCATCCAGTGGCTTCAGCTGAAGCTCGAAAATGGTGGGCGTATAATGAAACCATAGTTTTTCCATTAGTGACCAAGTAGGTATAGGCTAAAGATGCATGCTTGGTGTAGCATTTGTGAAAACAGAGGTGGGGCCTTGTAGGCAGGCATGCTATTTTGTTGAGCGGACAGAGCTAGTTACAATGGTACAGACTAAAATCTGAACAGTAGGGGTCACTCAATACTCACAGGCTCACATTCTCTGTCCTTTGAAAAAGAGGAACTTGTCAAAGTCCGAAAGAGGAGCATGTCTGTGAAGTGGGCTAAGGTTATCATCAGTGGCAGCCGTTTCTGCCATGTTTGGGGCAAACATTCGGATTTTGTGTTTCATAATGGAGGTATTACAGTGGGTTATTTTTTTCTTTCTTTCAGCTTTTGCTGAAGTGTGTGCTTTTTGCTGAAGCTGGGCAGCCAATGCTTGATGGTGGGTAAAGCGGATTCTGTTTTCTCTTTGCATTTGAGACACTGCCCCGTGACTTTCAATTTGACTGATAATTCGAGAGAATGTGCCCTTGCGCCCACCGTAGAACCACATTAACTCAGAATAAGGAAGTAAACAAACTGCTTGAAAATTTTACGGGTACAATGCAACTTTGATGTTCAAACTCTGATTCGGTTTGTTCATTGTTAGTTCCTTTTTCTTTCACCCTTCTAATGCTTTGGATACCTTTTTTAGGTCGAGCCTGGACAGCACATGCACTGCTCTGCGAGGCATGTAGTATTCAAGTAGGGACTTGAAGCTCCACCCACATTTTTCATTGGCTTGTGTCATTGTCCACTGTAAACTGTAGCTGTTCATAGGTCAAAAGGCTTAGTAGTCTCTCCTTAGTGCCGTCTTGTCTCATTTTGTAACGTCCCATGGCGAAACCCCCTGTTACGTGTGTTGTTGCTTGGTAGGCTTTAATTACAGCCTCCGAGCACTGTGTTCTCAAATAGCTTTGTCCTGCCAGCTGTTGCAGGCAGCACACGCTCTCTCCTAATGCTTTTTAATTATTTTTACAGCACACATTTGCAATGCAATAGTTCTTGCATTTGCAAGAGTTAAAGCTACTGCATTGTAAATGACAATGCCTTTTAGTTATCTGTTTTAAAAACAACACATAAATAAAAGGCATTGTCATTTACAATGCCAATAGCTCAAACTCTCATGAATGCGAGACCTGTTGCATTGGAAAAGCTTGTTTAATGTGGTGTCTGTCAGCGCGGAGAGACATGTGTGTTATGTAATGAATTGCACATGCTATTTCAAACGTATAAAAAACACTTTAATAAACATGTCCATGCTAAATTGACGTGAGGCGCCATAAAACCTCACATCCTAGAAACCTCAGCTGCACTAATTTCTGCAAGTCTCCCCTAGCAGCAAAAGGCTCTTGCACATCACTGATAATTCACAAGAGTTGTGCAGCATTCCTGAAGCCCTCATAGTAATACTGCTGTAGCCTCAACAAATTACCAGAAATGTTTGTAATGCTCATAAGCAGTAAAAATTAAAATAACCTGACTAGAGCCATTTTACTCTCTGTAGAGAATGTTACCAGGATATTGTAAGTGATCCCCACGCCTGTGCCAAATAATGATCTCTCCTATGGTGCCAGTTCCCCCAGAAACTCTGACCTGCGTCGAGACTCAGACTCATGCGGTGATGGAATCTTTGGGGAATCCAAGTTCTTTCTTTTGCAGCGAAGGCTCCATGTCAACCAGCCTTGTGAATGATCTTCATGCCACAGTGCTACCTGCCCGCCGTGATGGACGTCGCTTTCCTAAGAGGTGTGCTACAAATGTAACCCTCCAACTAAACCAATCCTGATGCTACATTTATGTCTCCTCCTCAACCTCTCAGCAGCGTTCGACACAGTCTCTCACTGCACCCTAATACACAGACTCCACAACACAGGGATTCAAGACAAGGCCCTCGAATGTATCTTCTCCTTCCTCTCAGGCAGAACGCAGTGGGTCAGACTCCCCCTTTCCTCTCGGACCCTACACCAACAACCTGCGGAGTCCCCCAGGGGTCATCCCTCAGCCCTACGCTCTTCAATGTCTACATGGCTCCGCTCGCCCCCATCTTCAGAACCTACGGACTCAACATTGTGGCATACGCAGACAACACCCAACTCATCCTCTCCCTATCCAACGAACCCAACACCACCAGGCATAATTTTTGAGAAGGCATGGAAGTCGTCGCTAAATGGTTGAAAAACAGCTGCCTGTCGTGCTCTCACCTTATGTTGCCTCAGGAGTGCCACAGAAGTGAAGACAGGTCCGCAACGTCCCCAAAACACCACCATATGCCAGAAGGGGAACAAGAATACTAATGGTGGTATCCAAGGGGAAGAAGGGAAAACAAAACAAGGTAAGTAGGGAAGAGAGGGTCTCCGTGATGAGCCTTCAGGACAGCAATACAGGGACGTCTTGATCAACCGTCAAGCAGGTCTTCTAAGAACAGGGAGGCGATATCTTGTCTGCAGACATCAATGCTCTTGAAGGGAAAGTGACATAAAAATAAATAACATCCTATGTGTGTAGAAAACATAAAAAGGTGTGCGATATCTAATGGTTTTATACCTTTGTCTTAGGTTCTTTCTTGCTTGGGATAAACAGCAGGAGGCACAAGGATATCACGAACTAATCTTGGTGAAATTAACACAATGATCAACTATATAAGGAATAGGCAGATAATGTATACACTAGTAATTTAATGTCTCTCTTATCACCTATTGCTTTTGTCTGATGCACATGAAAATCCCCAAAAGAAAGTGCACATCTATGCCATAATACAATAATAATCACTTAGCTCTTTTCAATGCAGAGCATAATAGAATTCAATTGCCCGTTTGGAAAATACTACATCTAGCCAGTATCTTCTCATATTTTTAACAAAGGAATACACAAATTGAAGAGTCTAATACGACTACCGGGCAAAGTAGTCCCGAGGGACTAAGGATACAAACAGAACGCCAGAAACACGGCGTTTAACTCAAAAGTCTTTTAGTTACTCACGCTACCACAGGGGTAGAGGATCCTGAAGCTAGTAATACCGCTTCCACCCAGGGAAAGCTCCGAATTTCCGAAATGCCAAACTCCCGAAACGCCGTCACTGATTACCGTGACCCGGAAGCACAAGAAACAAACCCTAACACGAAGCATAGAGGTAACCGAGAGGAGGGCTTAAGAGCCACCTTCTTCTCTCATGCACATGCGTCGGTCTTTGCGCATGCGTGCAAAGGCTCGGCGGCGATCTTGCCAACCAGCCTGTCGTCTTGGTTTTGCCAACCGAGACGACAGGCATGACACTGCCTTCAACCAAACAGAAGTACTCATCCTTGGCCCACACCCCGATGCCTGGATCAACACCTGGTGGACTCCGCCCTTGGAAGTCCGCCCACCCCCTCGGACCACGAACGCAACCTGGGAATCCTCCTGGACTCCGAACTCAAAATGGACTGCCAGCTCAATGCCGTCTCGTCCTCCTGCTTCCACACTCTCTTCCTCCTAGGCAAGATCTTCAAATGGATCCCCCTAGAACACAGAAAAAACGTAACTCACGCCCTGGTCACCAGCAGACTCGATTACGGCAACGCACTCCAAGCCAGAATAAACAAAAACCTCACACATAAGTCACAGAACATCCAGAACGCCGCAGCAACACTGGTCCTCAACCTGTCAAGACACTGCCACATCTCCCAGCATCTGCGCACACTCCACTGGCTCCCCATCGAAGCTAGAGTCACCTTCAAGATGCTCACCCACGCTCACAAGGCCCTCCACGACACTGAACCAGCATACCTGAACAGCCGACTCCAATTCCACACACCCCAAAGGACCCTACGATCACCCCAGCTCTCCTACGCCATGGTCCCTCGCACCAGAAAGACCAGATCAGGCGGCTGCTCCTTCTCCTTCCTCGCGGTCAGAGCCTTGAACGCCCTCCCTCTCCACCTCAGACAGACAACATCTCTCTCCATCTACACGCGAAACCTCAAAACCTGGCTCTTCGACAGACCCCAACCTTGTAGACTGGAACCTGCGAAACCCCCCTCCCCCAGCGCCTTGAGACCCTCACTGGTGAGTAGTAGCGCTTAACAGACACGTGATTGATGTCATGAGCACTGTGTAACCGTGCTTTTAAGGACTGGTTACACCCTTTCCTCAAAGGCATTTGTAACATGAAGAGTTTGAGATTTATTAAATTGCCCTTGAACTGACAACATTTTCTTGCCATGTTGAACCACAGTGTGCTGCTGTGCAGCATGGTAGAAATGAAAAGAAAAGTGCTGTGATGCGGCCAGCGTTGACCGTGTCATTGCGTTTCTTTATACATTCAGCCATGCTGCACAGCAGCACGCTGCTTGTATTGTATCTTAACATTTATATAGCACTTACTACTCCTTGTCGGGCATTGGTGCGCTTGCCTACATGTGTATCATGCTGCACCATGTAGGGAGTTTGGTTGGAAGTGTGTTTCCTTTATTTTGATCCTATGTGGGAAGTGTTTCCGTATTGTGCATGTGAACCCCCAAGGTGGGGTTATCGTGTTAAGGGATGCAGTGCCTGCCAGTGTGATGGATGCAGGAGAGTGAGAGATAGGCATACAGTTTACGTTTTTCAGAAAGCTGGCAGCTTGGAGCAGTTCGGCAGATCCATTTCGGTATTTTGTTTACGTTTATGGTTCTGAGCAGGCATAGGTTAAAGAGAGAAGTAGTGGCGAGATCTGCTGGAATGGACTTTGTTAATTTCATCCCAACTGTGATTGCCATTGTTAGATGCCAAGAAGTGGCCGTAGTATGTGGCTAGTGGGGACCTGCAGTGTTGCATTATATTAGAGTCCTCCCTTGGTCAGTGGTATGTGGCAGATCTCCTCGATTATTCTCTGCCTGTTCAATTGATGATGGGTGGTTTATTGCTGGGGACTGGTATAGTATTGGGTGATGGATATGACCCCTAGCAAGTTTGTGTTATGGGAGTGTGAGAGTGTCATTCAGTAAAAGGGAATTTTTAAGCAGCCTTTCTGAACTACAATTGACTGTCTCATGGCTGAGTGTTATGGAATCAGTTTTAGTGTGGGTTATAGTGGTCAGCCCGTTGTGTAATCAGGACATGTTATGCCTGACCAGGACACCGGGGGCACTGCTGAGACCGCGGAGATCCCGACTGCTGAGATCCTGAGATCGACATTGGTCCACCCTGAAACGCAATTGAGCCCATTAAGAGGAAAAACAGGATCGAGTTTGAAAAGGAAGACGAAACTGATGAGGAGACTACGCTTGCAGGAGAAGAAGGTGTGCGCAAGATGGAAAGACCACGAGTAGAGGAAACAATGCGGAGTACCCCGATGGAACCGCCAGACGGAGAAGCCAGTGACGTGACTTGGAGCACGGGACGACACACACTCCTGGATATACGTGGAAGCAGCTAGTGGACGAGGAGATGGGGTTTGCTCTGACCCTGCGGAAGGCACTGAGAACCTGGCTGCCACGGCTCTATCTCAGAGTCGCAGCCTGAGGTTAGTGGCTAAACACAGCTTTCAAGCCGTTGTATGGTGGGCATTGACATGTGGGTATCTGGTGGGAGTGTGAAGGGATGGAGGAAAGCATGCATGAGGTGTCTTGGTTATCAGCATCAGACGTGTGTCTAGTAATCACTGAGAAGGTCACGGAATGTAAGGATATTTACTTAAACTTGGAGACTGACTATGTTTATAAAACCCCGCCTCCTCACAGTAAGAATACCAAGACGTATTGGTATTACTGGCTCGTGGTGAAACCTCTGTATAGGTATCTAGAGCTTAAGAGATGTTAACCTGGGTGTTGGTGGCGGATTGTCTCATTTTAAAAGAAACAACCCTAAGACCTGTCTTCATTTTACCCGGGGAGTATCATGATCCAGAGAGAAAGAAGATTCTAGGACCCGCGATAGGAGACCCCAAGTAAAAGACGAAAGACAGACCCAAGTGGAGAAGCTCCTGAAAAGGCTGTTCCTTAAAATAAAACACCTCATTCTCTAAAGCAGATTCTGAGTCATTTCTGGCACCCTATTATAGTGGTGCCAGAAGTGAGATAAGAAAAGTTCCCCTATAGGGCACAGAAATAGCTCAACCAGTGACCATGGAAGATGTGTTCAAGCAGCTAGCAGAAGAACAGTGTCAACTGCAGCTGGTCGTGGGACAACAGACAGAGGCAGCACAAAGAGAAAGAGTAGTCCTTTAGACGGCAATAGCAAATCAAGCAGGGCTATTGCTGAAAATCACCAGGTCCAAGATACAGAACATTTTAAATTAACTGATACCATTGCTAACACCAGGGTGTGCCCAAATCTACTACAGAAGTACCAACCGGGAGAAGACCCTGACTTTTTTTTCACTGATTTTGAATGTGTCACCACCTCAGTAACGTGGCCTGTAGAACGGTGGAACCAGTATGTAGTTCCCCTCTTATCTGGAGAACTTCGAATGGCTTAACAGGCCACCAACTCCACAGGCACCACACTTTACCCAGATAGTAAGAAGATAATATTGGAACATCTAGGTTTTGATGGCAAATACTACAGAACCAAGTTCTGCAAAGAAAACTGGAAACTTCATAATAATTGCAGAGCTCTTTATTAGAGAGTACAGGACCTAGGGACCAGTTTTTTAAAGGCTGTTGGTTCCTCAATGGATGGAGTGCTAGAGAAAGTGTGCTTGGAGCCTGGATGCACTACCAGGACCCACCCGGATGTCGATACGCCAACATTCAAGCATCCCTGTCCTGGTAGATATAGAATTGGCCTGGGCATACCATAGATCACCCAACTTTCTGATTAATAAACCCTGTCCCACAGCTGTAGCCCCCCTAAATTTGAGAAGTCAGTGTAAGGTCATTCTAAAATCACTTAACAGGAACCTAACACGTTCTCTAGGGAGAGACCTCAGCCAGGGACCCCAGTGCTATCAGTGCACTGAATGGGGGCAGATAGCCCGTAACTGTCCCCTAAAAACTTCCCCTCCCAAACCCATGGAAGTGGGCTATTCAAGGTGTAGAGTTCTTTGGGTTGGCGGTGATTCACAGTAGTATTGAACAACAATCAAAGTTAGTAACAAAACAGCAGTGGTTCTTCTAAATTCAGGTTGCTGTTATTCCGTCATTAGTGAGGAAAATGTAAAAACACACTGTGGGAGAGCCTGCCGGATTTATAGACGAGGAGGCTGAATCTAGTGTGCCAAGGTTGGTCGTTTATTGACAGACTTTAAGGCAGAGCTAAGGGTTTGTGAGGATTCCTCGAATTTGTGGGGTCTTGCACTGTCTTTAGGAGTGACGTCTTCTTCGGTCTCTTCTCCAGTTAGGTCTTCTTCTGAGCTAGGGCTTCTCCCCCGGAGGCTCATGAGAGAAAAGAAGAGAAGGAGCCACCAGTTCTGTTTCTTTCTAGATACCGGTATTGAGGGTAGCCCATCACCAACAACTCTGTGCCTCATGCGGTCTGGAAAAGGATCACGTGAAGGAGACGGGGAAATTATCGTGACTAGGGAGCGGGGATAGTAGAAGGAGTGCACACGACTTCTAACTATTGGTATCTTACATCAAATGCCAACAGTATTCCCTTGTTTGTCGGGAGTGAGGGTTTCAGGGATAAAACTCCAAGTGTGGCCAGTAAAGCAGAACAATAAAGAGAAAGACAAAAAAAATACTCGTGCCTGTTTTACTCCCCCCCTTTGAATAACCCGCCCCTCCCTGTTCACCCCTCTCCCTCCCGACCCGACTGACTCACCGGATCTGCGGTAACTCTCCTGAGTTACGGCTGCTCTCCAGCCTCCTCCTGTGGGGTCCACCCGTCTTCGCTCCACGTCTCATCGTCTTCGTTCTCCTCCTCTTGGTACTCTGGGCGTTCTTCCTCGACCTTTGGTGCAGCGTCTTCCAGAACCTCTCCTGGCGTCCTTGGCTTTTCACCCGACTGCTCACGCCCCTCGGATGGCGACTCGTTTGTTTTCTCTTCCTCAGAGCCAATACTTCCGGGGTTAGACCCGCCTCTTCCGTTGTCGTCCCGCAACCTGAGATCTTGTGTGGGCAGAGGAAGGGGTGTGTTTAGCCCTCCAGACCGTGCTCGTGGATGCTTAAGGATTTCAGGTACAGCCATTTCTTGACCCCGTAACGGCCAGGGCCGGTTCCGAGGTGGTGTCCCCTCACACACACCAATGGCAGGGTGGAGAAAATGTAGTGATAACCTGTGTACACGGGGACAGCAAAACATATCCCGTAACCAAAGTTACCATCATTGTAGGGAATTCCCCGATGACATGAGGTTGGGTGTCATCCCTCACCTGGTAGAAGAGATTATCATAGGGACGGGCTATGAGGACCTTTCTCTATTGTTAGCCAACACTGGGAAGAAAACTTCTCCCCCTAACTGGTTAAGTTAAGCCTGTAGGAAAGTGCCCCTTTTTGCCTGGTACTTGAAGGGATTTCGACTGGAAGGGCACTAAGTTCCTGATAACCATGTCCCAAGTGCCAGATCTCTTTCCCTAAACTGGGCAATCACTTCCCCCAATTGGCGATACCTTTAGTTCCCTCTGTAAGCCCGTAGTAAATGGTACCCATGGTACCTAGGGCCTGAGGTACTAAAGAGGGTCGCTAAGGGTTGAAGCACAAATTGTGACACCCTAAGGTTTTCCTCACCAAGCTCATGCAAACTGCCACTGCAGGCTGTGTGTCTTGGTGCAGACACACCCTTCCACAGAATGACCTATGGATTAGCATTCCAAGGCCAGGGAGCTTCAAAGAGGCTAACCACCTTTGGTGCGCAAATCTGGCTTCTCTCACAGGAAAGGAAACCAACCACCTTTTATCCAGAGTCGTTCGTTACCTGGACAGGCAGGAAAATTAGATAGGCAAGACAGGCATGTCCACCCTCAGGGGAGCACCACCCCTGAACTGGGCTACCTGAAGTGGATGCAACTTTTCAGAAGGGACCATCTTGGTGATGGCAAATTTAGGCTCTCTGGACAGGTTTATGACCACTTCCCTACGGAAGTGGTCATTGTGACCACAGGGGTAAGTAACCCATTGGTTACTATCCTATCCTCCATTAACACCCCTAAATTCACTATTTAGGGGAGCCCTGGCACCAGGAAATCAGATTCCTGCCAGCCTATGAAGAAGAAGGACACTGAAGAGCCACAAAGGCACAGATTGTGGAAGAAGAAACTGACCCAGAGCCAGCCCCGCCATACTGTTTAATGTTCCAAACAGGGTGCACCTAAAGTCATCTCATCCTGTAGATGCTGTGCCTCCAAAGCCTCGGAGGGCTGCCTGCCTTCAACAAAGAACCAGGGACTCCAGCGGCGCAGCAAAGCTGCTTCCCTGCATCCTACAGGCAGGCTGAAGAAGACTGTGAAACTGCAAAAACCCCATGCCGCAAAGCACCACATAACCCACGCCACCTAGCCTGAGCTGAAATGGGCCAATGGTGTTAGCGTGGTCCCACAGCCCTCCAGAGAAAAAGCCCACCTTGCACTTGCCCACTGCGGACTTCCAAACGCCACCTTCAGCCTTTGTTTACAGGCCCCCTCTACCGAGGATGCTCCCGGTGATGAAAACCTGACACCTAAAGACACCTCTGCACCCGATGCCCCTGGCCGCCCATGGTGAAGAGGACCAAAGGTGTCCCCACGTCCTAAAGCATTGTGAGGCCTGAGTCCCCTTTTTGACTCGGCCTGTCTGGTTTCCTGGTCCGATCCTGCAGCCTCTTCTCCGACTGACTGATCTCTATAGACTTGAATGGGGCACCCGAAGCTGTAAGGCACCTCTGCACCTGGTCGGCCCATAGCTGTCCGAATTGAACTGTTGGTGCTGCCTTAGACCTTGCCTCATACTCACTTTGAGTCCAGAAGATTGGTCCAGTAAGTCGCTGTTGAGTGCCCAAATGTAATACATGTTTTCCTTCATAAGTTAACATTACTGCGAAGTGCTTCAATTATGATTTAAATTATCAAAATCACCTGACGCTGTAAAACACACCTCTGAATCCAGATGCCCTTGTGCCTCCCGAGGTGACCTGTAGGTGCTGCCTTGTACAATGCACCATACTCACCGTAAGTCCCATGGAAGGATCCTGTAATTCTTTGCTAAGTGAACGTATGCAGTGTATGTTTTCCTTCCTAGGTTAACATTGCTGCTAGGTGCTTCACTTACAATTTAAAATATTAAAAAACGGTTTTCTTCAACCCTGCTATTTTAAAAAGCACTTACCTGAATTTGATGATCTTGGTGCCTAAATATAAAGATAAATTGTTTTTATAAATTGGTGTGAATCTCCTTATTGAGACGTGTATTATTTATTGGCTGTGTGTGTGAATCCGATGTCTAACACTCTTCCCTGATAAGCCTAAGGCTGCTTTTGACCAGATTATTCCCTAAAAGACCACCTTGGGATTGCTAGAGTAAGGCCCTTTCCACTAGTAAGAGAATACCTGGACTCTTTGCACAGTATACCTCCTTTTGGTATACCATATAAAGAGACAGTTTCCTACAAAGACCCTTTCCTAGACGAACCTATGGATGGGGGTAAGTGCAGACCTAAGTTTTCCCACAGGAAAAAATGCAGTCAGAAAAGATCACATGTGCTTGCAGGTGACAATAACTTCCCTTCTTCTTTGTCTACAGGTAAGATACAGGAAAGTCAGTGTAGTTTCAGAGCGGCTCAGCGGGAAGACCCCAATCTAACTCCAGCTTGGACTCATGCAGCAACAGATGGGCAAGACCAGGTTGGACCCCGTTTCTATGTAGAAAAAGGGTTGTTATATAGAAAACCGAGGAAGGGGGAAGAAGAGGTAATACAGTTGGTTGTCCCTCTCATTTTTAGGAAACAAGTACTACACGTGGCCCACTGTCAGATGGGGGAGACCACTATGGCTGTGAGAAAACAGAAGAATATCTCCTGTAGAGGTTCTACTGGCCCGGAGTTTTCTCTGATATTTGTCGCTTTTGTGCGACCCCTGGGGCCCTTGCCCATTAATGCCATCCCTTTCAAGAGTCGGAATGGACCTAGTGGATACATTGGTAACCTCGGTTCGGGGTTGCCAATATATATTAGTCTTAGTCGACTAAGCAACAAGATACCCTGAGTCTATACCTCTGTCAAGTAGGACCACGGCCTCAGTAGCTCAAACCATGATCGACTTCTTTCAGAAGTGGGATTTCCAAATGAGATACTCACGGATTAAGGGATTCCATTTATGTCTCGGCTAATGGCCCAGGTCCTCAAGATCTTTGGGATGAAACAGTAAAGGACATCTATATATCACCCCAGTCTGATGGCCTGGTAGAGCAGTACAACCACACTATCAAAACCCTTTTTAAAAAGCTGATTTCTGACACAGGAAGGGATTAGGACCACAAGTTACCACTGGACCTCTTTGCTGCTTGCACTCATACCCAGTCCTCCACTGGCCACAGCCCCTTTGAGTTGGTCTGTGGCAGACAGACAACCCAGGAGTGTGTTGGATATGGCCACAGAAAGATGGGAGGAGGGGGAGGACGAACGAAAGCTTGGGTTTCTTAGAATACTTAATATTTAAGACCGAGACTCTCTGAGAAAGACTGAAGGAGAAATAGCGCGGAGCGCACAGAGACAGAGAGAGAGAGATACGGTAGCTAATAACCAGGAAGGTTCCAGTGACTTGGAGGGAAGCAGAAGAGATTGAGCCTAGCGGTGCAGAAGTGTACTTGTGACGGCTGGGGTGTGACTTCGAGACGAGCCAAGACACAGAGACGAGAAGGGAACCTAGATGACTGCCGAGCCCCGACTTCATATTAACCAGGTGACCTCCGCCCTTTCTTTAAATCACTCTAACCTTTACCTTTTCTTTGCAGAAAATACATTTCATAGTATTGTGTTTATGTTTATTATCAATAAATATCCTGGTTTGTTGTGAACCGACATGTGCCTTGTATTCTTGTTCAATCATGGTAACTGACCCTTCCAGTTGAGCATTGTTTGCATGAACGGATGTGAAATCCCGATCAGGTAAGGAGTGATCAAGCAAATAGGAAGCAAGGGGACCTTTGATGCCAGGAGCAGAAGGTACATATTATAATTAGGAGAACCGTACTAACTTTCATTGTCATAGTTTTATCCCAAGTAGATAAATGAGAAGTTGCTCCCATAGGTGTCCAAAGGAAAGTGGTCGTCGTTGATATACAGCGTTAATGAGAGCGCTGGGGGGGATACCAGCGTGGAGGTTCGCCGGATTGTGAACCGTGTGTAAATGAGAGCGCTGGGGAGGAGACCAGCGTGGAGGTTCGCCGGATTGTGAACCGTATGTTAATGAGAGCATTGGGACTGCAGGCCCGTGTGTAGACACGCCGGATTGTGTGTCATATCTGCCCTAGGGTAGATCAGTCTGGGTCTGAGTGGCCGCTAGACTAGCTGATATGAATACGATATGGTAGAAAACCTATGCATGTTTAGTTCTATTTCCCCATCCTTAGGTACGAAATGTACATATATGTATCCATACCCATTGTAAATACGTTCTAAGGAGGGAGGTGATTACGTTCCGGCTGGGTTAGAGGGGCCCCTGGGGGCTGATTCCATCTGAGCGGAAAATCCGGACGTTACATCTGGCGTCACAAACAGGATACAAAGCCTGTGTGCGCTGTATTGTTTTTATCTTGTTGGTTTGCGCTCGGCTCGTACGTGTTTTTCTTTGTTAATAATTGTGTATATAATTTTTGTGTGTCAAAATGTTTTTGAAAAAATCAGGCTCTGTTTTCAAATTGCCTATTCAGATTCCCGGCTGGGAGTCTACGCCTTACGAGGCTTTGGCCCGTGAGTGGGCCGATTCTACTGGTTTGAGTGAGAATTGGACTTCTTGTTTGGAGCAGGCGGAGCCTGCTGATGTGGTTTCTTGTTTGCAAAAAGCTCCAGTAGTGAAGGGTGATGTGCTTCCTATTTTGGGACGCAGAGGTTGGATTGTGCTACATGCATACCGGATTCTTCATGAGAGGTTTGTTCAGTTGCGAAAGCAATGCAAGGATATGGAAGGACAGGTTGTTGAATTGCAGAATGCGCATACTTTGTTGCGGTGTCAAAATAAATTGCTTGCCGACAAACTTAAGACTTATCAAACTATAGCCGAAAGGGCTGCTGTTCGCATTGCGAGATATAAATACAAACACCGTCGTGGTCGTGTGTCTACACGGAAAGTGCGTCTGGTCGTGGCGAAAGCCGGACTGGATTGGAACCCTGACGAGTGGGATGGTAATATCTGGGATTCTAATGCTTCTGACTCCTCGGCTGAGGAGGGTGACAAGCGCGAGTCTTCTCGCTCCGGACGTGACTGTAAATCTGCTTCTTGTGACAAAGATGTCATGTCTAGCGACCGTGGTCGTTCTTCCCGTTCCGATGACGTGTCTTATCCTGACTGTTCTTCTAAATCTAAGGACGGGGCTTCTTCGGGAGCTCTGCCGGAGGTTTCTGCTCATCCTGTGTTTCGTCGCAAGTTACAACAAGCTCCTGGTAATCCGGGTGGTGTTGCCCTGGATAGTATTGAAGATTTTACTCAACAGGAGGTTAGTGATATTTTACAACGATTTCGTCAACGGCCCGGTGAGGCTTTGCTTACATGGATGGTGCGCCTATATGAACTGGGCGCTGCCGGTATTATGCTCGATGCTGTTGATTGTTTACGGTTTTGCTCTTTGAGTTCCGACTCTACCATTCAAGATCATTTTCGAAACTATAATGGTGCTGGTCAGATTACTTTGCTCCAGCTTGCGTCTGATGGCTGTAACCATAAATATCCTACTGAATCTGATTGGCCTGTCAATGACAAACCGTGGTCTACTTTGCGTGATGCGTCACAACGTCTGAAGGAGGAAGTGATGAAGACCGCGATTTTTCTCAGTACTTCTGATAGGTTGTTGGACGGTCTTTTAACATCTTCTGTACGCAATCGCATTATCCGTTCTTCCCCTGTTGCTTACAAGCAGGTTATGATGACTTTATTGATTAATCAGACTGGCAATCCTTTGTCTGCGGTGCTTGAATCTGTTCGTCAGCTTGGTGAGTTGGGTGAATGGTTTAAACCTGAGAGACAATCTCGACCTGAGGGTCGTACTGCTGGGGATTATAAGTTCTCTAGACGTGATATGTTTCTTGCACTTTTGGCTGATGGTGTGAAGAGGGAGGACATTGACGGCGAGCCTAATAATCGCTTGTGGGACATATTCCGTAAGCGTGGTTTGGATCGGAAGGAGGGTGCCCGTCGTGTTCGAAAGAATGATTGTGGCCGTGGTTCTGATGATAGTGGTGATGAGAGGCGCCGTGTGGATTCTGATCGCCGTGGTGACCGGCGTCTTGATTGTGATGTGTCCCCTCGTCGTGACAGAGAGAGGGAGAGAGAGGGGGAAAAAGAAAGGGGGAGAGATGATCGTGTTTCCAACCGATATAGAGAGGAGAGAGATTATTCCCCTGAGCTGAGGAGAAGGGAGGATCGTCACAGGCTTGCTGATCGTAATTCACAGTACGATGTAAATGACAAAAATCCATTTCGTAATGGAGATGGATATGAACAGGAAATTTTGATACCCAAGAAACATGAGAGTATTTATCCTGATTTGTCCTGGCTAGCGGAACGCAGTAAAAATGACTAGGAAATAGGTCAAGCTCCAGTACGAAGGTGGGCTCACAGAGATAACAGACCCTATGTAGATATTGAGATTTTTTGGAAACATCGTAATATCCAAAGGGCCCGAGCATTAGTGGATACAGGAGCGGAGGCCACTTTAATTCATGGTAAAGCAAAGAAATTTAAAGGACAATTCTTCACAATTACTGGTTTAGGTGGGAAAGAGACCCCCGCAGTGCAAACTACACTTGAGATGAAAATTGGTAGGATTCCCCGTAAAGAATATTCTGTGTTAGTCGTACCACTTTTGGAGTATATAATTGGAATTGACATTTTGAAAGGAATGACTTTGCATTTGGATGATGGTTGTTATCAATTTGGAACCAAGTATTACATTTCGTCCAGACCCGTACGGGTTGGCCGTTTATGAATGCCCCCCATTAAAATTCCTCAAGCCACGAAAGTAGTTTCTCAAAAACAATATCGTATCCCAGGTGGTCACGAAGAGATCAGTGCCACAATTCAGGATTTGGTTGATGCAGGCGTTATAACTCCGGTTACTTCTGCTTGGAATAATCCCGTTTGGCCCGTGCGCAAGAGTGATAATTCTTGGCGCATGACTGTTGATTATCGAGAGTTGAACAAATATACACCTTGTTTGACTGTTGCTGTACCAGACATTGTTACTTTGATTCAGAGAATTCAGAAGCATCCAGGTACATGGTATGCGTCCATTGATATTGCTAATGCTTTCTTTTCGATTCCAATTGCCCCCGAGTGTCAGGAACAATTCAGTTTTACCTGGAATGGACGTCAAATGACGTTTAGGAGTCTTCCTCAAGGCTATGTGCATAGTCCTACGATCTGTCACCGGCTGGTGGCGGAACATTTGTCTGAGGTGCCCATACATCCACAAATACAGGTGTGTCATTATATTGATGACATTTTGATCCAAGGTGAGACGCAAGATCAGGTTCAATCCCATTTAGATCAGATTCTTGACTGTTTACGAGCAAAAGGTTGGGAAATCAATCCTGATAAATTACAAGGTCCATCCCAAAATGTTACATTTTTAGGCATTAATTGGCATGAAGGTCACAGAGAAGTGATCCCACAGGTGAAGCGGAAAATTTTAGATTTTGCGGTTCCAAGGAATAGAAAAGAGGCTCAGAGCTTCATTGGTTTGTTTGGCTTTTGGCGTCAGCATATTCCACATTTGAGTCAGATTTTGGCTCCCTTATATCGAGTCACTCGTAAAAAGAATGTGTTTGAATGGGGTGAATTACAACAGAATGCATTTAATTTGGCGAAAGAAGCCATTCAGTACGCCTTGGATTTGTGGCCTGTGGGCGAGGGTGATGTGGATCTGAATGTGTCTGTGGAAGGTCCGTATGCCAATTGGAGTCTATGGCAAAAGCAGGGCAGACAAAAAGTGCCATTAGGTTTTTGGACTAAAAAGTTACCTGAAGCTGGTGAGCGTTATACACCTTTTGAAAAACAGTTGCTTGCATGTTACTGGGCTCTGGTGGATACCGAGCAATTGACTTTAGGTCATGCTGTGATTTTGAGACCTGAAATTCCTATCATGCAGTGGGTTTTGAGTTCGCCAAAATCCCATCGGATTGGACATGCTCAAGAGGCGAGTGTGATTAAATGGAAATGGTACATTCAGGACAGGGCACGTGTGGGTCCGAAAGGTGTGGCAGTGTTGCATGAGCGAGTGGCGCAGGCGCCATCGAATGAAACTGGAAGTAATTGTTCTGTACCTGTAGTACAGGAATCTCCTGTCAAGTGGGGTAAATCATTTGATGATCTGTCCGCGGAGGATAGAAAACATGTGTGGTTTACGGATGGCTCAGCGAGGTTCATTGGTGAGAAACGACATTGGAAAGCGGTGTCATATAATCCGATTACACAGAAATTATTGAGTACAACTGGTGACGGAAAAAGTAGTCAATATGCTGAATTGTATGCGGTTTACCAAGTTTTGAAACAGGAACTACCTGGCACATGTCATATTTTCACTGATTCCTGGTCCACTGCTAATGGACTGGCGGTATGGTTACCAACATGGCATTCTCATAATTGGGAATTGCATTCAAAAGAACTGTGGGGAAAAGAACTATGGCAAGAAATTTGGGAATTGCTCCCACAGAGTACTGTGACAATCTTTCACGTAGATGCTCACACCCCGATAGATTCCCTTGACAAATTCTTTCATAATATTGCAGATGAAAAGTCTAAAATTTCTGAGGCAGTGGTGGACATGCAAGATTCTGATTTGGCGGGATTGGCGAAATGGGCCCACCAGAAAGCGGGACATTTTGGAGAGAGAGACACTAACAGGTGGGCTACTGACTGAGGAATTCATATTCCTTTACATTTGATTAAAGATGTCATTCTGCATTGTCCGATTTGCCAGCATTCTAGAAAGAGAGAAGTGCCTCACATTGTTCAAGGCCATTTACATCGAGGAAAGTTGCCCGCTCAAATTTGGCAAATTGATTATATCGGCCCACTCCCTATGAGCAGAAATTGTCAATATATTTGTACCGCTGTTGATACCTATAGTGGCCTTCTGGTCGCTTTCCCTTGTAAAAATGCTACCCAAATCAATACCATTAAAACATTGGAACTACTCATTTTATATTATGGTGTTCCATTTCAAATTCAATCTGATAACGCATCCCACTTCCGTGGAAGATTGGTGCAGGAATTCTGTGTGGAAAATAACATTGAATGGGTGTTTCACATTCCATATTATCCACAGGCTGCGGGATTGATTGAGAGAATGAATGGTTTGCTAAAGAATCAATTACGAAAGTTAACGGATGAACATTACAAACACTGGAGGGACTTTTTACTCCAGGCATTACTGATTTTGAACAATCGTCCCTTGTTGCATGCTGAATCTCCTTTAATGCGTCTGTTTCCTCCAACTGTTGATGCAAAACCGAATACCCTTGTTAATACTGTTATGTATTGGGAAATTACCCCCGGAGCTTTGGCTCCATGCAGAGCAACCCCAGGTTCTGCAGGCTTGGACCTGCATGCTATGGATGACATTGTCCTAAAAGGCAGAGACCGAATCATTGTTGAAACTGGCATTGGTGTCTATATACCAGCCGGTAGCTTTGGATTGATTGCCCCTAGATAGGGCCTTGCCTTAAAAGGTATTCAAGTTCTTGGAGGAGTGATTGACAGCGATTATCAGGGAGAGATTAAGGTCCTCCTGCTTAATAGCAGTGAGGTTGATTTATCATTCAAAAAGTCTGACCGCGTTGCTCAATTGTTGATTATGCCTGTCTTCAGTGGTGAGATTAAGAAAGGCACTGCCCCGACTTTGCTAACGACACGTGGCCAAAAGGGCTTCGGCTCCTCCGATAACCCCGGAGCTAAGATATGGGTGCAATCGCCTAAACATCCCCCTGAACAGGCTGAGGTTATTGCGACCGGTCATGACAACACCATTTTGGTGATGAAGCCAGGGAAAGATAGCTGGGAAGATGTCCCAGCTGACAAATGTTACTTACGAGAATGATTAAGGCCTGTGTTTGTATTCTTTCAGATCATTCTCTGGACTGCTGCTGCGGGATGTGCCGGCGTTGGACTCCTTTTGGTCTGCCTCGCCGGGAGAGGAGAGAATCCACCGACTTCGGTTGATTGGAGAACCAGAATTCCTCGTTCCTTCGCTGCGTGGGACTCTTCGTCCAATTTTTGGATTACTTTTGCGAAAAGAGTTACTAACTCTCCACATTTTTGTCTCACTCCCATGAGGTCTGTGACTGACATTCTGGCGACCTGTTTGGTTGCCGTCCCTGCTTCTACTGAGACTTTACGACATATTTTTAATATTTCCAGTGCCCGACCAAATATTATTCTGGGCGATTTTTTGACTCATGAATTTTGTCCTTTGTGTACGGTCTTGTCTGAATCGATTTCCCCAATCCATTCCCAAATCACAACGTATAATATTTCACAGGGTGATCTATGCTTCATTTTAACATGTGATCCAAAGGCCATCACGGAATGTCTTAAATTAAAACTGCAGGCTGCCACTTCTTTTTCAGCTCATCAACGATTGTTGTGTTTACAGAGACTTCCAAGTTCATGCATTTCTGTCAAGAACAATATGACATGTAAACGTTTATTAGTTGCTCCTAGTCATTATCGTGCAATGTTATTGCCTGCTGGATGGCTGTTCTCTTGCGGGAATACCTCCTGGCCCTATATTCCCGCTAATATTTCTGGAGGTCCATGTACTATCACTAGATTAAGTTTATTAATGTTTTCCTCACACCCTGGTTCCCATTCCCGTGTAGTACGAGACTCTATGATGTTACAAGAAGACTGTGATTCGTCCGTACACCTCTATTCCAAATCGGAATATCTTAGTTTAGCTATTTCTATCATTGGTGTCCCGGCGTTAGCTGTTTATAATGCCAAAACAATTGGCAAGATGGCCTTCTGGATGGTTAAATCCATTAATCAGACTTCAACTGTATTATCTGACTTATTATTCGATGCCCAGGGTGAACGCCGAGCCATTTTGCAGAATCGCGCTGCGATTGACTATCTTTTGTTAAAACATGGACATGACTGTTCTGACTTTGAAGGCCTCTGCTGTTTTAATTTATCTGATCATTCTAAATCAATTCAGGCCCATATTGACAAACTTCACGACTTGACGGCAGAGGTTAGACAACATATTGATCAGGGCTGGTTTGACTGGCTCTTTAATTGGTTACCTGACTTACATTCTTTACGACAGATTTTAGGGGGTATTATACTTTCCGTTTGTGTTTTAGTGGCTATTTGCTGCTTTATCCAATGCATTCCCTCTTTATTGCAATTTTGTAGATTTGGTAGAAAGAGTAGGTCAGTTAATTTTGTTTCTTATTATTCCTCCACTGATGTTAGTTCTATATAGAACATGGCTAATAGACTGGAGTCAAGGGTGAAATGTAATAACCGACTTTTCCGACCCTTTTTAGAAGGAGGATGATGGACTATTACCCTTGTAGTACAGGGATTAGGACTATAAGTAGGACCTATCCATAAGGCACAGTAGTGCATTTTCGTACCCTTTTCCTTAGATCAGGGCTTATAAACTTAAGCTAGGGGATAGATATATAAGTATTAGTGATGATCCGTCCTTTTGCAAGTGTATTAGTATATTTTCTATGGAGTTATGCATATTTTGGGCCTTGCAGGCCTTAAACGGGACAGACTCCATCTTGCCCTCTGCCTGGTAGCTGGAGAGGCTTTCTAGGTTAAATGTAATGTTTTAGTTTCAAGGTGTTGTTCGCTTGAAGAGAACCGGTTCAGGTTGGTCCTTATCGAAAGACTGTATTTTTCTCCACTCCGAAGACACAACTTCAGGCCGGCCGGCTGGGAACGTGTCCTTGGTACGGGGAGGTACAAGAATTTGGTGGGCGGCAGGTTACTGGCCGTAACTTTCCATGAAGGGACAGCTTCCATATTAGCGAAAGTGTTAGGCAATGAGTCAGTTAGTTCGTAGGCGGCAGCTAGCCGTTAGCATCTCTGCTATTAATTATTTCCTCGGCGGACAGTCGCCATCTTTGAAGTCCGAGAAAGATTTAAGACCGAGACTCTCTGAGAAAGACTGAAGGAGTAATAGCGCGGAGCGCACAGAGACAGAGAGAGAGAGATACGGTAGCTAATAACCAGCAAGGTTCCAGTGACTTGGAGGGAAGCAGAAGAGATTGAGCCTAGCGGTGCAGACGTGTACTTGTGACGGCTGGGGTGTGACTTCGAGACGAGCCAAGACACAGAGACGAGAAGGGAACCTAGATGACTGCCGAGCCCCGACTTCATATTAACCGGGTGACCTCCGCCCTTTCTTTAAATCACTCTAACCTTTACCTTTTCTTTGCAGAAAATACATTGCATAGTATTGTGTTTATGTTTATTATCAATAAATATCCTGGTTTGTTGTGAACCGACATGTGCCTTGTATTCTTGTTCAATCATGGTAACTGACCCTTCCAGTTGAGCATTGTTTGCATGAACGGATGTGAAATCCCGATCAGGTAAGGAGTGATCAAGCAAATAGGAAGCGAGGGGACCTTTGATGCCAGGAGCAGAAGGAACATATTATAATTAGGAGAACCGTACTAACTTTCATTGTCATAGTTTTATCCCAAGTAGATAAATGAGAAGTTGCTCCCATAGGTGTCCATAGGAAAGTGGTCGTCGTTGATATACGGCGTTAATGAGAGCGCTGGGGGGGATACCAGCGTGGAGGTTCACCGGATTGTGAACCGTGTGTAAATGAGAGCGCTGGGGAGGTGACCAGCGTGGAGGTTCGCCGGATTGTGAACCGTGTGTTAATGAGAGCATTGGGACTGCAGGTCCGTGTGTAGACACGCCGGATTGTTGTCATATCTGCCCTAGGGTAGATTAGTCTGGGTCTGAGTGGCCGCGAGACTAGCTGATATGAATAGGATATGGTAGAAAACCTATGCATGTTTATTGCTATTTCCCCATCCTTAGGTACGAAATGTACATATATGTATCCATACCCATTGTAAATACGTTCTAAGGAGGGAGGTGATTACGTTCCGGCTGGGTTAGAGGGGCCCCTGGGGGCTGATTCCATCTGAGCGGAAAATCCGGTCATTACAGTTGGTGAGGAGCTTGAAGGTTAATGATGATGTTGAGGAAGTCCCGCTCTGTAACTGGGCTGAAGTTAAGCCAAGATGCATTATTTTTTAGCTCAGGGCTGGTGAGGAAATGTTCTGTTGGGGCGACGGCGGGAGGGAGATGAACAGTCAGGAGGGGGCGAAGGTGTAAAAGGAGACTTGAATGGGAGGTCAAAGAGGGTGGAAGAGCACTGAGGTGGGAGGGTTACGGCAAAGGATAGATGAATCATGGCGATTTTTTCCAAAAAGAAGTTTGCAATTTCTTCACATTTTTCGACAGAAGTCATCAATTTGGGGGGGGCAAAAGGTGTTTGATTTTTGATAATGCTGAATAGTTCCCTGGGTCTATTTTTAACTTGGTTGAGTTGTGAGAAGGAGGCCTTTTCATTGAGGATGTGTTTTTGTAATTAGCTCTTGCGGTTCTGAGGAGGGCAAGATTTGGGGGGGGTGTTGTCTCCACGTGCGTTCAGTCAGCCTAAGCAAGCGTCTCTCATTGTTGAGATCAGCATCGAATCAGGATTTGGCGGGGATTTCTTTTGTGGTTTTAATTTGACTGGGGCAATTTGATCAAGGACCTCGATGATGGATTTGTTGTTCGGTAAGGTCATTAGCATTGTGTGACGGAGGTGAAAGTTGAAGTTTTGCTTTACTCTTAGTCTCCAGTTTGCCTGGAGGAATAAGGTGATAATTTCTGGTTAATTTCCTTTTTTTTTGTTTTTGGGGGAATGGGGAGGTATAGAAGAGGATAAGGTGATGGTTCGACCAATCAATGGGGACAATGTGGGAAAGGGGGATGTATGACGTTACAACTCATACTTTTACCGCGCATACCTTTACAACGCGGTTTTTACAACGCATGCCTTTACAACGCATAGCGCTTTGGGGTGCTGGATAGTGAAAAGTTTAATTTACTATTCCAACTCCAGTCCCCGTGGACACTAGGGAAGGTGTTGGATAGTAAATTAAACTTATTCCCTATCCTAGAGCGCCCCCCAGCGCAATGCGTTGTAATGGTTTGCGTTGTAATGACTGCGTTGTAATGGTAGTGCGTGGTAAAAGTTTCGTTGTAAAGGTTGTATACCGGGAAAGGGAAGCCAGATCTTTGCTAGTAATGATAATGTCAAGAGTAGCCCCTTTGGAATGTATTGTCGAATGGCAGAGTTGATTCAAGTCAGTAACGTTGAGGAGGTCATTGAGGATGTTAACCGAGGGATCATCCTTATTGTTGCAGTGAATATTAAAGTCTCCGAGGAAGAGGTTTTTGGAGTTGGAAATCGAGGCTTGGGAAAGGTAGGTCAGACAATTCCTCCACAAAGGGCAAAGGGTCACCAGGGGGATGGTAAATATTATGTATCCGAATAGGAGGGGAGCCCAATCTTTAAGTTCGGCTCCAATTGCAATAGGCCGTATGTTAGTTCTGATCGTTCTTTTATCTTTCAGTTAAGAACGCTTATCTGTGCAGTATCCTCACGTTCTTCACGCTCCACTTTTCCCAGTTCGAGATGCTAGCTGCTGTGTTGCCCACAAAATGGATCCATTCCAAAGAAGATATTCTGCATGATCCATGTTTGCTTCCTGACATAGATGTACAGCCAGGAAGCAGCCCTGACACAAATGCTCAAACCAGCCCTTTCCGCCTCTCCTCGTTTCCATCCATCTGTTCTCTCTCCTTCTCTCCTCTCTTCTAAGTCTCTGACGTTTCTCACCACCTTCCTCTCTCCCAGTCTCCCTCTCTTGACGCACCACATGTCTGATGGGGAAGGCCAGTGCCTAATTTGTAAAAGAATGAGCGCCAAATACCAGGGCTGGTAGTCTTGAATTCACCTCAGGTTTCTTTAATCCGCTACCAGAAACTACTGCCCCTTTATCTACCTTCTTCGGTCCCTGCTTTCTTCCTTTGGGCCGGTTTTTCCATCTTTCTCTTCCTTTTTCTTTCCTGTTTGTTTATTTTTACCCCTCTTGCTCATAAAATATCATATGAGGAAAAATAAGGGCTGGTCCCCAACAATGAGTGAGTGCTGGTGCTCCCCACTGGCAACCACCGGCTCAAATTAAACACTGAGGGAGCTAATGAAAGTGACAGAGGCACCAACAGCAGTGGCCCTGAGGTTTCAAAACAGGACAGCAAATGTTCCAGCACAGCAGGGAAATGCCAGTCTGGCCCTGTGTACAGCTGCCTAGCAGCACCATGTCATGTCTGACACTTTGCATGCTGGGAATTTTGAACCCAATATTCATAATGTCCAAAAATGAAACTACATGTCCTACATGTTTAATGTGTCACTTGACACTGGGCCAGGGTTGGACTGGAAACTCAAGGCAACCCTGGCAATTTTGTTGGATCAGGCCCCGGGGGAGGGGGTGAAAGTGAGAACCACTGCTGCTTTTGTTTCAGGGGGCCAATAGTGCAGCGCGGTTGCAGAACCGGCCCCCAAAAACCAAATCAGCCCCCAACCTTCCAGCCTCCTGGGGAAACGCCCGATGCCCAGTACGGCCAGTACAGCCCTGCATGGGGCCACCTCACTTGGCAGCAGTGCCTAAGAAACATGAAATCATCTCAGATGTATCACTCACTAAAGGATTGGGTGGAATAAGAGTGTTTTGGAAGGTTTGTGCATATCACACTGACTACAAGGCGCCCCTCACCAGTACATTAAACCTACTGTCTTCTTCTGAGACACAGTAGTCAGATGATGTAAAAATTCACAAATAAACCTTGCTTATGTGAAACAGTGCATCCTGCCTTAAACTGCCTACAGAACATCACATGCCAGGGTTTGCATCATGGGTTTGCACTGTTGTGGCAGAACAGGCAGCTGGCAGCAGTGATACCCGCTAGCAACAGCGGTGCCGGTGACCCACCTGCAATACAACAAATATTCAAATGTGACATGTGGAGAACATATATATGTGCATATTTTGAAAAGTCAAGTTCATACATATTACTTTTGCTGGAAAAAGTTAACATTGATGGCTACGCGAGTTGAACAGTCTCAGCTTACAGCCGGTGTGACCTTGAGGGTCAAGCTTCAGCCTTAGTTCGATATATGTTGGGTGCAATTTAATTTCGCATTAGTAACATCTATTATTCCCAGCACTTAGAAATGACTCACATGAAGCGCTATATAAAAAAAACCCTGCATATTTGTTCAATGCAGTACTTGTCAGTTGTTTCAGCCCACCACTTTAAAACTTCGCCAGCCGCCTCTGCTTATGCTAAACACCTCATTCTTTAAAGCTGCTTCTGAGTCATTTCATGCACCCTATTACAGTTATATATTGTATTGTAATTGCATTATATAGCGCTTACTAACCCTGAGGAGGCATTGTTATGCGTTTACGCTGGGCAGCATGTTGCTCCAGATCCCAATAGTACTTCTTTTTTTAAGTTACTGTTGGTTATTGAGGTTAATTTTGTGCTCTACAGGACCCATTCCATGTCTTTGCTCCAGGTTCTATGTGGTAGATTACCTTAGCAGGAATTTGAGGTGGGAGAGGGTGATAGGTGAGTTCATGTATTGGTCGGCAGTATTAATAGATGAGTTACAGATCAGTAGATTGCCCTTCACCAAGAAAGAGATCAAAGACTCCTTCATGTGACAAAGGCGGAATCTTATAGCAAAATCGGAGCTAAACAAACTGACCATCACCTTATATAAATTTTTTATGTTAAACGAGGCAGCCAATAACTATTTGTCACATGTGACTTACGTACAGCACCCTTTTGTGCTATTGAGATTGAGATGTGGTATTGCCCATAACCTTGTCTCATTTCCTAAAATGAAATAATGTTCATCAGATTTGGTACCATGGCCGTGTGACAAGAAGAGTAAACAAAGTACATTGCACTTTTTATTATTCTGTAATCTTTATCAAAATTTTAGATGTTTTTATCTTAAGCCTCTGTTTGTTGACTGTAATAATAGGTCCCATAATATAGCTATGACATTTTTGGTGACATTAGAGGATCCGCTAATATATGATAATGTCACCCTGTTTATCCTGAAATCGATTCATGCAAGGAAAAGCATTTTGGTATAATCTAGAAATGAATTGCTTTTAATAATTGGTACTGTAAATTATGTGTTTATTCTTTTAGATGTTTTTTATTGTATGTAGTTGTATAGCTGTTTTATTTTTTAATGGGCGAATAAAGATTTTGAATGAAAGAGTAGGTATTGTTAGGGTGCAGGGTCTGTCTTTTAAAGGATGAGTTTTGATCTTTGAAATAAAGTGTGGGTAATTTGCAGAAATACAGTAGTGAGGATTACGGCAAGCATGCATGTGCTCTAGAGTAGATTGTACTCAGACCAGAGGCACTCAGAGGATGGAAAAGAAGGACAGAGTCATTTGAAAGAAAAAAGAGAATCGAGAGTTGGAAGTTTGAATTTGAATTTAAAGGAATTTATAGAGCGCACGTGTACCCAGCGGTTTCATGGCGCTAGAGGATGCTTAGTCCAGAGGCTTGGAAAGCAAATTACTGAGATGGAAAAGCTTGTGAAAAAAGAAAAGTCTTAAGGGTCCTGCGGAATTCCAGGTAGGAAGGGACAGATCTAATGTGCAGGGGGAGAGAGTTCCAGAAGGTCGGGGCTAGAACAGCAAATTTCAGACCCCCTGATCTGCTTTTCTTGAATCGGGGTACTGAAAGAAGGAACTTAGCGGAGGAACGGAGTTCTCTGTTGGGACAGTAGACCTTGATTGCAGATTAAATAAACGCGGGAGCAGTTCCCGCAATGGCCTGAAAGGTAGTACAGCCCAACTTAAAGAGGGCCCGTTCTTTAACCACATGGCTGCTAGGCGTTTTCCCGTCCTGTGCTGCAAATTGTCGTTTTACTTTATTTCATGACGAGCTGGCCTTGTCATCAGCGCACGGCAGGTAAGCGCCATGACGAGCCCAGCTCGTCATTAGCTTCGAAGGGGTTAATTGGCAACCAATGTAATGATTTAAGCAGGGAAGTTTAAAGTCAAAGTTAGTTTTCAAGCAATAGTTTTAGGAATATTGTGGAGACTTTTTGAGCCAGCATGCCAACCTGTAGAAAGAAATACCATTATTGGCAGGTGTTGCAATATCATTGTAGGCCATGAGAACACCACTGTGCCTACACACCACCATCACCTGTGCATAAATAGAATTGAAATAAATATGGTTTTAATTTTCCCATAACAACGGATGTAAGCAAAACACAAAATATGAATGTTGTACTTTAAATTCTATGCTAGAGATATGCCTCCCCTTTCCTCTGATGATCAGGGTGGGATAAAGGAGAACAGAGTCTGCTTGTAATGTAATGCTTCACAGGGCAGGTAGAGCTGGGACTGTGTCTAATCTGTAGCACCCACAACAAAGGCACAATGAAGCGTGAGATCTTACATCTGGCTGTCATTCAGCCTTCTTATGGCAGTAATCAGACACACAAAAGAAAGGCCCTGCCTAGAAACTGCCTTAGCTGAGCAATAGAAACTGTAGTGCCACTCTGCACGCTTCTCATTTACCAAACTAGCAGTGCTCAGAAGGATCAAGTAGTTTGCAGCTCCTCCCTACTAAAGGCGTCATTGAATTTCCAATTGGAGTCTTGGCTCCATTCCTGGTCTCCACCCTTAAGCAATAGGAATGAAGGCAAATGCCGAATGTATGCACGCTGACTCATATAAATATATATAGAATGCAGAATACTCCTCTACAAAGCATCCATACTTATAATGAAAACAAATGTACACACGCGCAACGACACGTACACACACGCACACACATATACACTTTTTCATTTGATAAATATATCAAGAAAAACATTTGATGTTCTTTTCTATATTTGCAGAAATCACAAAAGCAGGAGGCTGTTATAAAAACATCCCTTCCGCTCCTAAACACTCCCCTCACTCTCTTTCCTATTGAAGCTCAGTGTCAGGGCAGCTTTCACTGGGCAGTGGCACCTTGACACAATCTCATTAGTATTGAAGATGCTCATATACAAATATACAGCATACTTATGTATGCGCATACGTATATTCACACACATCCTGCTGGCACCGGTGGGAACTCTGTTGCCCCCCCAGGCACACATACCCAGCGAGTTTAAACTCAGAGATTGCTTGAGTATGAATAGCTGCTACCTGCAGTATTTGACCCACACATGGGTATTCATAGCCCCTTTCTGGCTGGATGCTTGCAAGGATGACTGGGAGTGTCAAATACTTATACTGTGGCCTCCCACTGCTGAACACTGGGTAAACCTGGCATAGTCAGTGTACCTGGGTTACCTGGGTACCAAGGACCAGGGGGCACCTAGCCAAAAGTGGTGCAATCCTGTCCTTGCAGACCTGAGTCAGAAGATGTCACTTCTGCTGAGGTGTCCCATAATAAGCAGACAGATCCTCATAATGAGAAAGGTGTACCCAAAGACAGGGCCGGCTTTAGCACTGGTGGCGCCCGGTGCGACAATCATTTTTGGTGCCCCCAAACCCCATGACTGTCACCTCAGATTCTCTCACTACCACCGGGCAACATTGCCCCTCATCTCCCCAATCATAAGTTACTGAAAAAGACAGCGTCCCCCTGAGGTCAGCGCCCCCTTTACAGGTCAGCGCCTAGTGCAGCCGCACCAGTCGCACTGCTGTAAAGCCGGCCCTGCCCGAAGGGCACAAAACTCAGTAACCTGTGTGTGCCATGAGATGCATGCAGGAGGGTGCACTCCTGGCGTTTCACACTGTTCATCTCAGCTGTGGGGTGTTACACCTGAGGACCTCACGGCCTTGTGTATCTAGACACATGCTCTTCCGAGAAGCAGGGAAACCTTCACCATGGCTCTGAACACAGGTTGCACGTATACCTGTAAAGGTTGTCTAACTGATAGTGTGATTTACTGCTGCAGTCGAACATACGGCTGTGTAAGGGACTGTCACTGGGCAGCTGGAGGGTAGGAACACACAGGTAGTTACATCCAGCCACAAATGTGTGTCCAGTGCAGCATGGTCTTCAAATCTAACGACCCAGAGTAACCATGTCTGGAATGCACTCGCGCGTATCTTTGTGGTGCTTTCTGCAGGTGTGTGCAAATCTGCATGTACAGGCCCATAGCCAGAGTATATAATTTTAGGGGGCATGGCCCTCAGCTGTGACCAAACATTAAAGTTATGCCCCATTGGTGCATTCTCTCTCAAATAATGATTGTACCACTAAAGAACGACCCCCAGAAGAATAACAAGGACAGAATATTGAAAGGTAAGTGCATATAGAGAAGTGCAGATTTACTATTCCTAACTCTAGATATATTTATTGCGTAGGTACAGAGATGTGGAGTAAGGTATAGAAAGGTAAGGTAAGGTATAGAAAAATTGTACTTACTTACCTGTCAATATTTTGAGTTCGATTTTCTGTCCTCGATATTATGTGCCTTAGATATTCTCAATTCGATAATCAGGTGCACACTCTGTGATTCTATGTGAAAGGATATGTGGATTTTTTATAGTACATATTAAAGCACACTCAATCAACTTTTCACAATACAACTTTAAATTCTATCGATTGAATTTAAAGAAGAAGGATGTAAAGTTGTAAAGAAGGCTGACACAACGTTGTAGATTTTCTTAACTGTTAAAGCTTTGTCCAACGCAAAGCTTATCAAGTTATTTTTTTTACATTTTTTTTTAAAAGGCTGTCCTCAGCTCATAGCCCTGCCTCCCACACCGCTTACTTCAGGTGGTGGATGTCCAGCCTCCACACACTTTTTCTGCTGGAGGATGTTCTAACTAGGACATTCCGCATCAGGAAATCATCACACCAAGAAGGCCTGAAAGGATAAACCTTACCACACGTAAATTTAAGAAACTTCATGTGCTTCATAAAGTGTGACGGTTCCTAATTTCCACCAACTTTGTAAGTGAAGTTTTTATTGAAGTTGCCACTAATTTAAAACCATGTTACAGAGAGCTTGGAGTATATTCAATGAGAACAATTTAGGAAATAGGTGTTTTAAACATTTTAGGGATACAATAATGGTGAAAACTATATGAAATTTAAATGCCATTTTATAAGGGACAGTGGAAAGGTTCTACAATGAATTTCACTGTAAGAATAGGACAAAAGATGGATAGTTCAATTGCATGCCATCAAAAGCACCAATCACAACTGCATGAACTTGAAGCAGACTCCCACATTGGCATATACCCCTCTGTGTTAAAGGTGTTGTACAAAAGGAGACCGTTGTTAGACATTGACCAGCAAGACAGATAGGCTTGGTAAAGAATAGGTGATTGTGTGAACCCAGGATGTGCCCATTTGAGGTCTGTGGCCTGGCTGAGGACACTAGCTGTAGCACAGCGTCTAATGCTCTGAGTGGGGGTTTCACAGTTTGTATCTAAGATACTGCACTGTGAAAACATCTCTGTTTGATGCTGTTAGCATGGCACCTCTCAATTGGATGTTACAGAGAACTTCATTCTCAGAATTATGAACTTTCTCTACTCTTTCACATGCAGTAGACACCTTGCATAGGGCCCTCAATGTCGCACCCTATATGTGGCTTACATTGCTTGGACAAGCATGCACTTTTCTCAGCGGTGAATGTAAAAAGCATGGAAGCTGGCCATGTGTAGTAGAAATGGAAAATATTTATTTGCAGAGGTATTGTTCAGCATTACAACAGGTGCTGACAAAAGGCAAGTGTCATGCTATGAAACAGTTAGGAGACTGCCATATTTTAATGTACACTAGAAAGAGACAAATCACCTCCTTAATAGAACTTTAACTTCTCAGGAAGTAGGTTGTACTTTCCAGTGACTATACCAGAAAATCTAGACATGGCTGATATGCATTAAAAGAGAAGGTGTCAGCACTTCTCAACAAGAGCTTATTGTAACAAGTAACAAGGGGGTGCCTTGTTAATCATTTTGAAAAAAAAACAATGTGGATCAAGTAACAATGGTTAGAGCTTATTAGGATTTTAATGACCACTATGCAAGGTGATTTTAGGTTCTTACACTAAGATCCCTTTAAGAAAATACAATGCAAAATTGTGCTTTAAAATCACATTGGACCAGGTGTATTGGCCAAAACATGATAAGCTACAAATTCCACTTATACTCTCCAATCATTATTTCGCTACATGTACACAGCTCTAATCTTTCTCATCTACTTTCTCTTATCACTCCCAATCTCTGCCGCTGCCTTTCTCAACCTTTTCCTCATTAGCCCTTTCTATTTACTCCTGCATCCATCTTCCCAATCTTGTCTCTCTTGCTCCCTCTTGCTTTTTCTATTTACTCTCCTTTCTTTCTTTTAATGTTCTCTCACTTTCTAAAACCTCTTCTCTCTAGCTTCTTTTTTATTTTTTTGTATTTCTCAATATTTTTTATTTTATGTGTAGCCCTCTTCTCCATAGACCATATATGGCAACTGAAACTTTCTCTTGGCTGTTCTTGGCCATAAGCAGCACTTACCACCTTTCTTTGATCACTGTGTTTTTCACTGTTTACCAGTCCCAGGTGCCTACCATCATGTGAGCCGTCTGGAACTGGAGATGTCCCCTACAATCATGGAACAAAGAAGGTAGTGCAATGTGGCCATCACACCCCTACAGCTTGTTATCAATTCTCGTTGGATAGGACCTTATGCTGCATGGATTTGGTGGGATTTAACTGATTTAAGGCAGATGACGACTAGTTGACGTCCCCCACACTATTTTCATAGAGCAGTGGAGTTCAAAGGGGTCATCCAAAGTACTGACAAATGAATGTTCCTGGTAAAAACACCAGAAAATATGTATCTTCCAAAATCAAAGTCAGCATGTGAGGGAAAGGCTTCCCACGAGTCCCAAGTTTGATTTTTTTTGTTTTGCTATATGCGCACTGATGTTGCACAGCAAAACTAAAGGTAAAGCAGATTGCGCTAATGGAATCTGTTGGGATAAGCAAGTGTTATACCACACAGCATTCCTATACTTCTTCTGATAACAGTAGTAACCCACTTAAGTGACTGAGCTATCACCTGTGAAAAGAAAGGCTTCCTAAGGCACCTAAGAACCAAGGAAACATCAAGATGTTGCCTTGCAAATTAACCAATTCTGGCGATGCTGGTAGCTGTGGTTTTTAGGCCAGGGCTCAGTTGGAACCCAGGGAAACCTTCCGGGCCCAGACATTTCCCAAAACAGGGCATCAAGGAAAATCTGGGGTGGTATAGTTACCCAGAATGCTCTGCAAGCACCAAACCTTGGTCAAATCTCAGATTTTCCTCATATTTATGCAAAGGAAAGGTCCAGAATCTGAGGATCCATAACATTCCTTGCACCCATAAAACCACCCAGAGCCTCACTCTTCTCCCAATAAAAACACTACCCCAAATGTTCACCAAATATGCCTTTAGATCATTTACATGAGACTTCAAAACAGCAATGTATTTGTTATGACCATAAATTAGATTAAGATGAAGCAGAATTTCAAAGGAGTCAATACATTTCAAAAAGCAGATTCATACTACAACACAAATCTCAAATTACAATTTACAAAAATCTGAAAATGTTAGTTGATGTTATGAGGAGATGTCTAGAAAGGTCAATTATAATTCAAATGCTCTCAGACTCAGGTGACCTGATTATGTTTTCCACACTATTTGTATCAAGGAGATGAATCCTCAGTATGCTGAGCCTGGCAGGGTTATCTAGATATTCAACCATTTTTAAAACATAGTCAGTTATAGCAACTCTGTGTGACATGGCAGGCTGTATTGGGCAATTTCATATTTGCACTGCTGCTGATTAGGGTATTTGCACCCTGTGCAGACGGCACATTAACGTAACAAAGTATTGGGTTCCTGCTAACAAAATAGCGATCAGAAGAGCAGATACATTATCTCATCAGGCTATATTTCACAACAGGCCAGAGGAGGCTGGAGCAATGTCTGTCAAATATGAGTCATACCTGACTTGTGATAACTCTGCCCCAGGACAATAGGCTAATCAAACCACCATGCCATTTTGGAATCTGGGGTTTACTGATTGGACATTGCTTCTAAATGACTGGTAGTTTTGAATAGTGGCGAACATTTACGTATCAGGAATAGGAAATGTCATGAAAGCTGCTGGCTTAAGAACAACATGACTCAATGTACTGTACAGCTGTGCAGTCTCTTCACACAACAAATGATTATTTGACATACCATGTGTAAAAAGGTAAGAAGGGAGTTCAGCTAATGCCCACTGAATTCTTGGCCTCTCAACTGTGACAACAAACTAGTGTTGATAGGAACTTTTATATTAGCTCCCCACACACATCTCTGTATCATTCCGCAGGGGGCTATCATATCTCCTTCACTCTACTTTACAACATCTACTTAATCTCCTTACCAAACCAGGTTAAATCATGCAACCTCACCTGCTACAACTATGTAGATGACACGCAAATAATTTCTAACAAGCATTTACAATGCAATGGTTTTGCCTTTGTTAAAGTTAGAGCTATTGGCATTGCTCTTGACATTATTTTTATTTATGTTTTTTTTTTAACATAAATAAATGGCATTGTCATTTACAATGCCACTAGCTTTATCTCTTGCAAATGACACACACAAACACACACAGAGCCCCCCACACAGAGCCCCCACACACACAGCCACACAGAGCCCCCCACACACACAGCCACACAGAGCCCCCCACACACACAGCCACACAGAGCCCCCCACACACACAGCCACACAAAGCCCCCCACACACACAGCCACACAGAGCCCTCCACACACCCACACAGAGCCCTCCACACACCCACACAGAGCCTTCCACACACACCCACACAGCACAAGCAGGCAACAGGGGCACACGGAGGCACAAGCAGGCAACAGGGGCACACGGAGGCACAAGCAGGCGACAGGGGCACGAAAACGGAGGCACAAGCAGGCAACAGGGGCACGAAAATGGAGGCACAAGCAGGCAACAGGGGCACACGGAGGCACAAGCAGGCAGCAAGGGCACACGGAGGCACAAGCGTTTTGAGTTTAGCGGCGCAACACGTGTTACCATAATAATCCCTCAATATGGGACACAGTTTAGCCATTTCGGGACAATAAAAAAAAAGGAAACGCCTGCATTCGGGGTCCAGGGTCGTTTCCCCTGCTACCCCCACCCCCCTTACTGTTCGACAGCTGTACCGTGAATTCGTCTTTATTTAAGGTTCGTCTCGGTTTCAGAGTGGCCGTTTTTGTTGCATTTGATGGCTTGTCTCCGCTAGCCAGACAAACTCGGGACAGACGGAAATATAACGTACTACAGGTGACGTAATGCTCCTTGATAAGTAAACCATCTCTGCATAAAGATGGGGGTTAAATAGAGTTTGTGCGCCCTGGAAAAAACGGAGTCTTAAATGCACTTTGGCTTCCCTTACACTGCGGGCACAGATGATGGACTTTGTTTCACAAGCGCCCCCGTTTCCTCGCCCACCCAGAATGCAATTATCGTAAATGTCAGCACTGGATAAAAATGCCACGTATGTCAAATGCTACGTATGATATGCCCACTTGCACAACTATGCTGAACAAATTGTTCTGTGCGGACCTGGGCTGCCAGATGTACAGGGATCAAACTTGTTTTCTTTTTTGCCATTTTAACTTGTGAAACTGGAGGGCAGAACCCAGGCTGCTCTGTGTGCAGGCATAAGGCCTGCACTATCCGTCGCCATGTAATGAACGAAAGACAAAAAGGTTCCGTGCGAGGCTATCAATTTTAAGAAGGAATGCTTCGGTGCGCAGGGCCCTTTAACCCCAATCTGCACGCGCCTCGCCTCGATATGCCGGCGGTGGTCGGATCGTGATAAAGTAATTAGTTTCTTTTCCAGCCCATTCTCCTCTTGCCTGCCCTCCTTCTCCTGAGAGGTCCGGCTCTCCAGCCGCCCGGGCAGCGCCGCCATAATCACTTGTGTCAGAGCGGCGACCAGTTAGGAGAATCATCAAACAGGCGCAGAGGCGGACACTTGAGAAGAAACCAAAAAGCAATCAGGGACCCGTCAGCCCTCCTTAACTCCAGGCACCATCTAATGAAGAGCAGAAGCCTTACAGGGCCCTAAGTGAGATGAGGCGGCACCGCACGCAGCTCTCACTGCGGCACGCCACGAAACAAGCCAAGCCTAAAATCAACTGCAACGGCCTGAGATAGGAGGGGCATTCGGCCCCGGCTAACCACCAGAGTATGACACAAGACAAGAACTGTGTAAATCCAGCCCACAGCGCCCCTCTCCCCTTGCAGGCACTCACCGGGTCCGGCGGCTGCTGGAGGAGAGCTCCTGCTCCTCGGGACTCTCCGGGGCCGCGGAGGGACGTTCTCTTTCCCCGGGGCTCCTCCTGTGCTCGGGAGCCTCGGGACGGTCGGTGCAGGCTGCTTCCTCCTTCCGGCTCTCTCCTCCTCCTCCTGCGATGACGCGAAAGGGGGCTCGGCCGGCTGGGCCAATCCCAGCGCGGCCCGGGCTTGAAGGCGGGCGCTGCTTCCTCCTCTCACTCGGGGCCGCGGCGGTGAATACACGGAGCAATGCCGGGTGGGCACCGGCCTTAAATCTAAATATTAAGCGAGGTGGGCACTCGCTCGGGGTACCACAACAGCGGCAAGGTCCCTGGGAGGGTGGGCACCTGCCAGCGGACAAAATACTCGAAAATCAGAAAGTAAAGCGCTACCGGCCAAATAAGTAGGCAGGTGCCGGCAATGCCGGACCAGATTCAGGGGCGTTCCCGGCTTTTGGCTGACGTAGCGTTACGTAGCCAAAAGCCAAAAATTCTCGGGAACGCCCCCGAATCTGGTCCGGTATTGACGGACAGGCACGTCTTCCAATGGCTAGCCTCCATTTATGGAGCTAGCCAATAGAAGACGGGGCGGATTCCAAGCCCCATATACTATTCTCATTAGGTTTTTTCTAGCACATGCGTACTTCGTACGCATTGGCTAGTCAAAACCTAATGAATGGTATTGAACACTACAATGACACTACAATTTAACCACTTTCAGGCCATAAAAACATGAAGATAAATAACCATCTAAAGTTAAAAGCTGCAAAGACAGAGTTTACGACTTGCGGACAATGACAGAAATACAAGCCTACCACCACAAGGCCTAAGGAACATGAAGTACCTACAACAATATCAAGAGAAGTCAGAAACCTAGGGTCAACCATGGATTCAGACCTATATTTGAGACCATATGTTAACAATGTAAAAGAGAGTGCCTTGTACATAATGAAAACACTATGTTGCATCCTCCCATTCTTTGGATACCAACAGAAACTGCAAGCCATCCTCACACTCACAATCCCAAGCTTGACTATGCCTACAGGCTATATCTTTCATAATGCACATAGTACAACTCATCCAAAAAGCTGCTCCAAGACTTCTTCTTTGCCTTTATCCAAGCAGCACATGACTCCAGTCTTGCAGTCACTCTACTGGCTACCTATAGTACAAAGGGCAATGTTCAAGGCACTTTTGTATTGTTCACATAACATCCAAGGAAAAAGACCACTATAACTACAAGCAATACAAACAAATGAGGGCACTGTGCTCCAGGCTTACATTTCTTAACATACTACCTTAACATAAGAAATCTGTAGGCGTCACTCCTTCCTTAGTACAAGCCACCGAGCTCTGGCCAGCATTCAAAGCATCCAGGAGCCAATATACTGCAGAGGATGGTTGAAAATATTCCGATTTCCAACTCAACTACACCACCACACATGCCGGTAACAGAACCTGGAAAGACAGTCGCACCCTCAAGCTCAATCTTCACCTTTAAATCCACAGATTGGACATGCCCCAAGTAGCAAACTACTTATGATAAGCAGGTAAGTTAAGGCAACCTACCCGGTGCTTCACTGGTATTATATAGTAATGTAAGTTCATGAATAAGATTTCTGGTCTATATGAATACTAATACCACAACTCTCAGAGTTCTATTCTGTGCACTCCCCCACCCCTCCTACTTGTTTATTTCGCTGGCCGGCCAAGAAGAAGTGTAAGTGCTGGGGTGTGCATTCCCTGCAAGCGGCTCATCTACTGCTGCATCTGCAGCAGCTGCAGGAACCGCAAGACGGGACACCAGATCTGCAAGTTTAGGAAGTGCAAGGAGCTCCAGAAAAAGCCCGGCGCGGCCCTCCGAGCGATGAGAGGACATGATTACTTCTTCCACTGCCTGCCCCAGTCACTGCGCTCGCCCACTGCCGCCTCCTCGACTGCCTCCCACCACCAGCCCCCGCAGTGCTTCTTGTTCAAGCAGTTTCTGGAGGCAGAATTTTCAATGGTAACTAGTGGCACAGCATTGAAACATGTCACCTTTGCAGCCTGTCATTGACATTAATATAGTTTTGGGAACTCCTAATCCGTTTCTTCCATTTCTTTCAGTCCAGCTGTTTTAGGTACTTTTGAAGTGGATGATTTAATTATTTACACCTGATATTTAAAATATGTGCCTAAAAATCAGTCGGAGACTATCCTAGCATTAGGCTTTGAAGGGGTCCGTTAACAGCACAGGGCTCTTGTTTTCCTTACAGTGCGCGTGCACCACTCGCAAAACGACTGTCTCTCATTCCTGATATTTTACTCACTGTTAAAAGGGGCTGGTTACTATCACCTGATTCTTTCATTCTTAATCGCCCTCGCACTCGCAATCTTCTCCACCCTCTAGCCCTTGCTCTAAACTGCTTTGCTTGCCTGCTTGGTGTGTGTGAACTTTGGGTGCGGAAATGAGTGTTGAGTGTGTGCTTGTATAATGTAGCTGGTGGTGCTCATGTAAAGTAAAACCCTACTTGGTTCGAGTTATTTTTAACTACACACAGAGGCATAAATAGACGGCTTGCCCCATGTCTGTTGCATTCTCATTCGACACCCCCGATGTTGTGTCCTGTAGTAAGGGGGTGACGACCCTAGGGATAGTGATCTGGGGCCTACACTCCGGGGCATCTGTGGTTAACTAGGCCTGACACGTGGCCCTAGAAATAACTGAGTCAGACACTGGGAATAACTTGGTGGCTCGGTCTGCGCGCCTCTGAATACATGCATGCGTGCGAGACCTCTTTTTATTATAGGGAGTCACATGACTTCAACGCCGCACGCTCCCGGCGTCAGGGGCGTGCCTCCAGGAACATAACATTCCTCCTAAAACAAGGAAAAACAAACATGGCAACAACCCAAACTCAAACGTCCTCCAACAGTCTCATAGAACATTTATTAGGAAAAGTCTTACGTGAAATAGTCGCGTAGCCGGCAGGAGGGGGTGGGATTATTTCTCAGCCGGTGCTGCGACACCCTTTGACTCAGCATTTCCGCTTCGGCTCCTGAGGCGGGACCTGCCGCCTCTCTGTCGGCCCCCTCCGGATCTGGTGCCTCCTCGAGGGCCTCAGCGTCTCCTCCCACCTCTTCACTCGCTGCTCTCAGATCGCTACCCGGAACGACCTCGTGACTGGGTGTTGATTCAGCGCAGGATGTGTTAGTTGCAATTTCAGTTCTGTCAACACTCTGCAGAGGGCCAGATTCGGTGGTCGTTGGATGAAAGTGTTTGAAATGAGATACATTGCGAGTTACTGTCTCTCGTCCTCGGATCACAGTGAGACGGGTGCCTTTCACTCCAATCACTCGCCACGGTCCTTTCTCATAGGTGAGCCTGAACTTGCCACTGGTTGTTCGGTTGCGAAGAAGCACCACATCTCCTTGGTTAAATCGGGGTATCGCCGCCCTTCTTTTCTGGCTGATCTTGGCGAACGTAGCCTTTCTCTTCTTTGCGATGACTTCCTCATTTGCCACCTCCGGTGACCATTGTGGATGATGAGGAATGGAATCAGTCACTACTCGTCCTAGGAGAAGATGAGCAGGGGCTACCCCCGTGGTGGAGTGCGGGGTCTGGCGGTAACTTCGGAGAAATGTGAAGATGGCCATCTCTACTGACTGTCCTTTGTCATGGGCAATGCGGATGACTTTGTTCAGGGTTCTCATAAACCTCTCAGCCTCTCCATTGGCTTGGGCCCACCTGGGTGTTATGCGTCGGTGACGTGTTCCAAGAGAGGACAGATAGGTGGTCAGGTCTTGCCCTTGGAACGGGGGTCCGTTATCCGTTCGGAGCTCCCTCCTGGCTCCGTGAGTGGCAACAATTTTCTCCATTTTTGGTATTACACAGTCTGCACTTGTGCTTGCCACGATCTCTACTTCCGGGTATTTTGAGTGGTCATCTATCATCACCAACGTGTGCCTTCCATCCGGGAGACTGCCAAAATCCATGCTGACTCGCTCCCACGGTCTTCGGGGTCTGGGTTCCACTATGATGGGGGCCTCCCGAGGAGCGTCCCCCGTGACTTGGCAGGGAGCACACGACCTCACCATGTTCTCCACCATGCCGTCCATGAGTGGGAACCATACTTTGGTTCGCAGCCGGGCTTTGGTCTTGACCATCCCCTGGTGACCCACGTGTGCTAGTTGTATCACTTGACCCGTGAGGGCCGTGGGTATTACCAGGCGATGCCCTCGCAGCAGACATCCCGCATTGTCCTCATTGAGTTATTCCCTGACGTGGTACAGGCTCTCCATGACCCTTTGAGCCTCCGGGGTGAGCGCCTTCCAACTCTCCTTGGCTTTGTGCCAATTCGCCGTTCGAAGGATTTCCTTGGCTCTCTGTATGCAGGCATCTTGTGCTGTGGCGTTCACAACGTCCTCCAGAGAGATGGGGCGCGGGCATGACCGCGCAACTACCCACTTTACATACGCTTCCGTTTCTTCCGCCTCATCCATTTCTTCCGGAGTGGCTGGCCTGGGATGACGCAATAGATAGTCTGCCGGGTTCTTCGCCCCAGGCTGATACTCGATGTTGCAGTTATATTCCTGCAGTTGTAATAGCCATTTTTCAATTCGCGGGAGCGGCTTTGATGAAGTCCCTGAGAATAGAGCCACAAGCAGTTTGTGGTCCGTTACCACCGTGAACGGCTTGCCGTAAACATATAGGTGAAAATGTCGACACCCCCAATGTATTGCAATTGCTTCCTTCTCAATTTGTGAGTATCTCTGTTCTGTGTCCGTGAGAGATCTGCTGGCGAAGGCGACTGGGGTCCAGTCTATTTCATCCCTCGATCTTTGCATTAACACAGCCCCCAGCCCCGCTGGTCCGGCATCCACCGCTATGAGCGTGGCATTTCGGGGGCCAAAGAACGCCAGCGTGGTGTTGCTGGAGAGGGAGGCCTTGATGTCTTGGAAGGCTTTTTCCTGCTCCTGTCCCCAGGTCCACGGGATGGAGTCCTTTGTGAGCTCACGCAGTGGTAGAGTCAGGTTGGCCAGGTCTTTGATGAAACGACCGCAGTAATTCACCATGCCAAGAAAGCTTCTGACTTCTGTGACTGTCGTGGGTGGTGGCGCATCCTTGATGTCCTTCACTTTGTCGGGGTCTGGGTGGACACCATCGGCTGAGAAGACATATCCGAAGAACCCTATTTTGGTTCGCAAGAATTCGCACTTGTCCCGATGAAGCGTGAGCCCCGCACTTCGGAGTCTGCGAAATACTTGCGCCAGTCGGTGATTGTGTTCTGTAATGGTGCGAGCATGTACCATTATGTCATCGCTGACATTTATCACCCCAGGTATGTCAGCAATCAGTTCCTGAATGACGTTTTGAAACACTTCTGCCGCACTGGAGACCCCAAAACTGAGTCTGGTGTACCTGCGAAGTCCAATGTGTGTAGAAAAGGTGGTGATGTTTCTTGATTCTTTGTCTAGCACCAGCTGATGGTATCCCGCTCGGAGATCTAGCTTTGAGAACCAGCAGGCCCCTAGCCATTTCCCCAATTAGGTCATCGATTGTGGGGGTGATGTGGCGCTCCCGCTTGATGGCGGCATTGGGGAGGCGCATATCCACGCAGATCCGAACTCCCCCCGGCTGTTTCGGTTTCCGTGTGACTACAGTGGGCGAGACCCAGGGGGTGGGGCCTGAGACCTTCTCAATGATTCCGGCCGCTTCCAGTTTGTGTAGTTCTTCTTCCACTAGCGGCCGAAGATGGAATGCAATGCGACGGTGTCGCAAGGCTACTGGCTGCACTGTGGGGTCTATGTGTAGATGTATCTCCCGCCCTTTGAAACATCCAATGCCCTCAAACAGGTCCGGAAAGTCCATGAGTAGTTGTTGCACTGATTCTTCGTGGACTCCAAAGGCAAATGTAACCACTCCCAGGTCTTCGGCTGTTCTGCAGCTTAGTAGCATGCCTTGTCCTTCTTCCGACACAAAGATATTTGCTCTTGTGACTTTGTCCCCATGGCGGACTGCCGCTCGAAACTTTCCCCGGATTCGAAGCGGAATGTCTTGTCCATAGGCAAAAACGGTGATGGGAGTGGGGCTGAGGATCGGAGGCGAGGTCATGTTTCTATAGAGTGAGGCGCTCATGAGATTTATGGACGCTCCCGTGTCCACTACCGCCATGATCTCCTGGTCCGCTACTTGGATCGAGCACTGAGGCAGAGTTCTAGTGCGCCGAGTAGCGGTGCCGATCATGTGCACTTTGTGCACGGACCGCTCCTCCTCTTCGTCATCATCCATGTCGCTGTTGCTTGGATCACCTTCCACTACAGTTTTTACGGCTTGGCGGGGTTTGCGGAATCTCTTCGATCGGCACACTTTCTCGAAATGGTTCATTTTGCCACATCCGGAGCATCGTTTGCCCCGTGCTGGACATTCTGGTGCCGGGTGGCGCGGACTTCTGCAGTATCCGCATGAGTGTCCGGATGCCCCGCCTTGGGTCGGTGCTGTTCTTTTGTGTCACTTGGATGGTGTCTGGACCTGTAGTTTGTTAACCGGTTCCATCTTCACCGTAGCTTGCAGTGCAGCTTCCATGTGTGCCGCCCTGGCTTTGGAAAGCTCCTTCGTGCGGCCGAGGGTGAGGATATCGGCCGATGGCTTCCCTGACTCTTCTAGTATCCTTTCTCGTAGTTTGGCAGAGGCACAACCCTGTATGATTTGTCCCCTGATTTCCTCCGTTATATCTTGGAACCCACACGTCAGTGCCAGCTTCTTGAGTCTGGTGTGGTATGCATCCAGGGACTCTTCCGGCAGTTGCCGTGCTTGTCGGAAGACAAAGCGTTCGTAATCCTGGTTTGCCATAGGCTCAAAGTGTGCATTGAGGGCATTGATCAGGGTATGATGAGTCTTGGGGGTTGCCTCCGTGAGAGTTCGAGCAATAGAGTGAATGTCTTTGCCGCCGAGGTGGAGCACCATGGCGCGCTTTTGCTCCTTGTGGACTTTCGTGGCTTCGAAGAAAACTAGGAGCCTGTCCACCCATTCCTTCCATTTCGGTGCGAGAGTTGAGGACGCACCCTCCACCACAAACGGTTCAATGGGCGGAATGGTAGCCATCGCCCAGGACGCGCTTGATCAGGCCTGTGACCGGCCGGGGCGGCACCGGAGTCGGTGCGCGGATGAGTGATCTGACAACTGTCTCCGTGTGCGGGAGTGTTGACACTCGCAAGCAGGTCGGGCCTTGGCCGTGGCGGGCACCTCGGCGGGTTTGGGAGAGCGCGTGCGACCGGAGCTCTTGCCACGGACGTGACAGGTCCGCCGCGGGACAGGCAGGTGCAACGTCCACACGAACCGCCAGATGACACTGGGCGCCTCCCTGATCGTCGTGCTAGGCGGGTCGAAGCGCGCTTCACGCACGTGCCACGGGGCCCGGTGCGGCGCCGGACGGGAATGCCCTGCGGGAGAAGTTCGGCACCCGGCCACTGGTGCCACGATGCGCTGCAGGCCAACGCTGGGCAGCACCGCTCACCTGCAATATCCCAGGGGTGGAAGTCTTCTCTCCAGGCGCACTGTGCGGGGGCGTGTGAGAAAGCATGGCACGAGCACCACGAGCCACAGGCAAAGCTCGCAGCCGCCTCACAAGAAAGTGGGCACACACACACCCCAAGGGAGGAGTCGGCAACCACCCTCGTCGCCAATTGTTGTGTCCTGTAGTAAGGGGGTGACGGCCCTAGGGATAGTGATCTGGGGCCTACACTCCGGGGCATCTGTGGCTAACTAGGCCTGACACGTGGCCCTAGAAATAACTGAGTCGGACACTGGGAATAACTTGGTGGCTCGGTCTGCGCGCCTCTGAATACGTGCGTGCGTGCAAGACCTCTTTTTATTATAGGGAGTCACATGACTTCAACGCCGCACGCTCCCGGCGTCAGGGGCGTGCCTCCAGGAACATAACACCCGACTCTGCTCACGCTGCTGCAAACGGTTCCCACAAGCCCACTCAGTAAGCGTTTGCGGTCTGTTTTTTTGGAAAACATTTCCCTTCTTTGTCTCGCTTTATTTTTATAATTTTTATTTGTATATTGTAAGCAGCCCCAGAGGCAGGGGTGAGGGTAGAGCCAGTCAGCCCCTTCACGAAGAACTGAAACCAGACTGAGCTCGGCTGCCAAGCGAAACCGCTCCACCCCCACCCTGCACGGCCTAGCTTACCCTGTGCGAGGCAGCTACTAGTGATGTATGCTCTCCAGAAACGCAACTGGTACAGAACTCTGTGTGCAAATTGAAATTCACATATTTAAATGCTCACACAGTAAGTACTCTATAGTAACCAGGTTAGGACACGTCCTTTTGAGTTCCAAAACAAACACCTTCGTCAGTTCACATCAGGTAGAGCTCTGGAAATCTTCCGCCTGCGGCAGCAAGCTCTCTCTTAGAACAAAAGCACATTATCAGCTTTAAAACAATTGCTTCCAGTAAACACTGTGCACCAAAAAGCAGCAACATTGATCAGCATGTCTAACTCCTAGAAACTATCAGAGGGCAGCATTCTGTGTTCCCTCAGAGTTTTGCTTCAGCCTCCCAACTTTTGCTTTAAAGTGCTTTACAATGTGTCCATAAATGTTTACTATTGCAAGCATATATTTCTAAATCAGGCTACTCTTCAATTCCTGGCTGCACAACACCCAGGAAAATGTGCTGCATGGCTAAACACTTATAAGGTCTCAAAGGCGAGGCCTATTAGCTATGCCAATACTTGTTTAATAAGGCTCATTTCTGTTGTTTGCCTTTCAGCAATGCAGTGCAGCAAGTTGCCTTGCTGCATTGCATTGCATGAGATGTTAGTAAATCTTCCCCCAAAGCAAACTATAATCAGAAGAAAACTATAATGAGACCTGCAGTGCTGTTTAAACTGACTGTCTGTGTCTCTCACACCTCATCATCCACTGTTGTGTGGTACATCGGCCCTGGGCACATAACCCCCATTTTACATGTTACGTCTAAAGTTGACATCTTTCTTAAACGATGACTCTTGACAAACATTTGCTTGTGCACCCCTATGGGATAATATTCTCAGAAATAGATTTGCTTGCATTTACACTTCTTCATAGGCATATTATCAGGCCCTTGAACATTCTGTTCAAGGGCTAAGAAGACTGCACAAAATGTTGTTGTTTGTTGTTGTCTATTCAGCAACAGCTCTGCAAGGGTAGAATCAATAAAATCAATCAGGACAGCCAGACCAGAGCTCCAGCATGGAAACATGGGTGAAGATTATTATACAAGACACATCAAACCTTTGTTTAGACAGAGGAGCATTTTGATGGTACTGTCGAGTCACCCCATGCAGGACTTCAAGCTGAATACTGTTACCTTCCTGGGAAGGCCCGCGGTCTGTTCTACACCAAGGCTGACTTCCAGATGAAACATACCCACTGGTATATGGGGAGTTAGGCCACTCTGAGGTATTCTGGCAGATTCACACCCTCTATGCCTATTAGGATAGGAAGCTCTAGGTAGGAATATTCATACAAATATATGCAAACATATAATCAATGTAACAGCACAATGTTTGACCTGTTTATCTTCTTTACCATTCTCATAATACTTATTACTCTGTTCTGTTACCTTATATTAATCATTGCAGCACACATATTTTACACAAGAATCCTATTTCTTCAATAAATGCTTGAAATCCCAATTTGAGTATTTCTTGTGTCTCCCTTTGGGCATGCAGGGGTTACTAATGAAGGGTCAGATATGTTTCCACTATTTCCTTGGGGAGTCAGGGTTGTCATATTATGAGGTTGCACATCTCATCCGGTACATGCTAAGGTTAGGGGTACAGGTGGCGCACTGCGAGCTTGCCAGAAGTGAGGCCCTGTTGCTGTGCATGGACTCAGTCCCACACAGTTTTGATATTTATGTTGTCCAAACACACAATCTTACTGAAATAACTTGAATCCTATGACCCCACCACAATTCTATGTGCTGCGTATCATAACATGATAACTGCACCTCGATGGTCATCATGTATGACATGGAAACACTTCCCACATTGGCTCACAAAACAAAGACAACACCCTTCTAACCACACACCACTGTATATGGTGTAGCTTGCTGCCCATGTAGGAAAGTGATTCCATGCCACACAATACAAATGTGCAATACAATACAATATTTTTCACTTGTTCATCACCAAGATTTGTTTTGATCCTATTAAAATCTTTGTTTCCATCACACCTCACTATTATAAAACAAATTGTGCTGCACATTTGCTTTCATAACTGCTGGTAAATGTTGAAATATGTGTACAGGTCATTTACAGATATTTCATTTTTTGATGAACTAGAAACAAATTGACATCTTACAGTGTTTCTTTTTGCTCTCCCCATGTACATGTTCACTGGAATTATGCCATTTTGTGGCCACAGAATAATATGAATCTGCAGCCATGGCGTTTGAGGCATTGTTAGAATTTGGGGTCTCTAGTTGGCAGAGGTAGGTACCTTTGACCAAATAGGGACCCCTGCTTCTAGTCAGGGTAAGGGGGTAAACTTCTAAAACAACCCCTGCTCACCCTCCTGGTAGCTTGGCATGAGCAGACAGGCTTATCTCGGGGGCAGTGTGTAAAGCATTTGTGAACACATACAGTAATACAGCGAAAACACTACAAATGGACACCACACCAGTTTAGAAAAATAAGTAATCTTTACTAGACTTAACACAAGACCAAACAACAAAAATCCACACTACTGTAATCAAAAATAAGACTTTAAAATGGTAGGAATAGCTTAGTTCCATTTAGACGGTAAATGCAACAATTTACTCTTTAAGTACCTTGGATGCGTCACACAATACAAACAAAAGGGTCGCAGGGAAAGTGATACGTCGGTTCCTTGCTTCGGGGGAGGTGATGCGTGGTTCCTTACTGCATCGCAGGGGAGTTGAAGCATTGGTTCCTTACCGGAGAGAAGGTGATGCTTCGGTTTCTTACTGTGATCCGGTGCGATGCGACAAGATGGCGCCTCACTGAGATGCGACGATCCGATGTGATACGAGAAAATGGCGTCTTGATGTGATGCGACAACTTTGGATGTGATGCGTGCACGCCCGACGGCCCTGCGGTGAACTCTGTAACTTCTGAGCCGCGACAGGCCCTGCAACACACTTCTCCAGTGATGCGATGCACTTCGTCGATGATGTGAAGGCGAACAGCGGCAACGGCAGCACGCTTCTTCGGCATTGCGACGTCAACTGCTGCAACAGGCTTCTCCTTGTTGCGTCACCCTTCCAGCTTCCAGCGTCTGGCAGTCTTCTCAGAGGGCCCAAACAACAGTAGGCACCTCTCTGCAGGCAGAATTCCACAGCAAGGGAATTCAGGGGAGCTGGTGGTGAAGTCGTATATCCCTGAGACTTCAGGCAGGCGGGTAGCTCAGTTGAAGCCCTTGGAGATTCTTCTTCAAGATTGCAAAAGTACACACAAAGTTCCTTTTCTCCTTTCCATGGCAAATAAAGTAACCACTGCATGGAAACCCCATTTTAGCACAGCACAGGGGCCGTCTCCTCCTTGCAGCTTCCTTGTTTTTTTCTCCTTGGCAAAGGTTCGTCTTGATACCCAGAAGTGATCTAAAGTTCTGGGGTCTGTGTCTCCCTTTTTATACACCAAAATCCTTTGTTTCTGAAGGCAGAGAGTGTCTGTACCTAATCCAAACCAGTTTTGTGCAGTCCTGTAGAACTTTTTTACATGACTCCTTCTTTCCTTTGTCAGGGTGGGCCAGGGTCCTCAGACACACCACGGGAGGTGGAGCCAGCACTGTGGAAGGCAGGCACAGCCCTCTTCAGGCCCAGGTGCTACTCCTCCCACCACTCCTCATGCAGATAGGTCAATTCAGCCTTGTGCTGACTCACCCTGTCTCCTGGAGCCCCCAGCCCCTGTCTGTCACAAACCAGACATGGAATACACAACCTAGCAGGCTTGGATGGTTAGGCAAGAAAATACCTACTTTCTAAAAGTGGTATTTTCCAACACAGAATGTTAAAACCAACTTCACTAAAAGATGTATTTTATCATTCTGAGTTCAGGCATACTAAACTTGAATTCCTACCTACTTCCCTGAGTCAGTTAGGATTATAAGATGTTATAATCAAACTGCTGGTTCTGGCCAATGGAAACAGGTAGCCTTGCAATAGTGAAAAACGAAATTGGCTGTAATTCACCATCAGGGCATGTCCTACCTTTTACATACAATACACCCTGCCCTTGGGCCTACCTCAGGGGTGACTAATAGGTATAAAAGGGAAGGTTTAGGGACTGGCAAATGGGTGCACTTGCCAAGTCGACATGGCAGCCCCAGGCTGCACACAGGCTCTGCAATGGCAGACCTTAGTCACATTTTCAAGCTGCTTCTGTGGGTGACACAACCAGTGCTGCAAGCCCACCAGTAGCATTTAATTTACAGGCCCTGGGCACCCATGGTGCACTGTACTAGGGTCTGACAAGTAAATCAAATGAACCAATCATGGAGTCACTAATCCAACACAATACTTTACGATAGGGAGCACTTGCACTTTGGCACTGAATAGCAGTGGCAAAGTGCCCAAAGCATCTAGGCCATCAAAACACATAGCTAAAATACAGGAGGCAACAGCAAACAAGCATTGGCATAGCCAATAGGTCTCGCCTTTGGGACCTTATAATTGTTTAACTATGCAACAGTTAAGGTTGTTGCACCAAGGATATTATGCTGCATAACTAAATACTTTTAAGGTCCCAAAAGCGAGACCTATTGGCTGTGCCAATTCTTGTTAGGTGTGGCATTGTCTGGCGTGTAAGTGTGTGGAGTCGGTTTGTATCTTGGAATTATGTGGCTTGGTGTTCTATTATGTGGATAGTACTTATGTGTTTATGAGTGGTCTGGAATTATGTGGAGTGTGTTGGAGTGTAACTGTTATATTTTGTTAAGTGGTATGTAGTGGAGTTTAATTGTCGTGCTGTTGAATTTTACAGTATGACGTTGAATTGTTGTAAATTGGGTATGTGGTGTGTGGTGGAATGATGTAAAGTGCAATGTGGCTTGGTGTTGAATTTCTGTGGTGTGGAATTGATTTGTGGAACGTTGAATAGTGTGGCATGAAATAGTGTAGTGAGTAGAACTATGTGGCATGGTATGGAGTGTTTATTTTCATTGTTATGTGGTATAGAGTGGATTTATGTGGGGTGTATTCATGTGGTATTGAATAGTGTATGTGGCGGTGAATTATGTGGCATTGAGTGGCATTATATGGATTGCAATATTGCGTGGATTGTAATGTTACGTGGATTGCAGTTGCATGGTTGTCACCAGAAGTGACTTGTTGCACTCCTCTCTGCCTCCGTCCAGGTCTATAGCGATGACCAAAGAACACTACACATTTGACACTCAATCACGAGTTGGCAACCTCAGTTAATAGAGCTTAGGCATCATGTTAATGAGGTATAGAACACCTCTCAGTGGAGTGGGTGGGAGTAGAACGCATAAGTAGTGTAACAGAGAGGGGCAGGGTTGATGCTGTGGTGTACAGGTCTGTGTATTTGGTAAGCGGAGATAGGTCGAAATAGCTGTACTTTAAAAAAGCCTTGAAGCTAGTCTGGAGCATTAGTGAAACAAGTGCATTGAAAGGCAATATCAGATTCTGAATTACTTTAAAGAATTGTGCTTCAACTGCAGAAGGAGAAATACCAGAACTGTGAAAATGTGTTCAAAATGTATTAGCAGTAACAAAGCAGTGTAATTGGTTCCCAGTTTACAGAAACAGAGCAATGGACTGTCCAGATGTGAGGGCCATCTGGCTGGATTTGGATCGGGTGGGAGGGAAGGGGAAAGAGGCTACTGGAGACAGAGTGAGCGGACAGCTGTATTATAAACCCCGGACACGCATGCACCAAGACTTCAGACAAATCTGTTTGTGAAACATATTAATATGACTGGGGCGTTCTTTGCTCTGCATACCAAACGTAGCTTCTCAATAACAGAATACAACGCAAAACCGGCGTATTTCAATAATGTTTACAGCTCACTTGTGCTTCAAAAGAGTGGAGGTTAATGGAAAAGACGAGTCAGGACGGCTTCCTGTGAGGTCATAGCATGCATCTAACCAGGCTCCCATGCACTTACCAGCCTGCCTCGTGTATGTGGTACAGCTTACTACAGTCGAGCATTTAATTTGTCCCCTGTAGTGTCAGTCGATGTGCACCTGCACCCCTTTGCTACATGCTAACGTGCTGCATTGTTCATCCAAGGAAAGCATACATTTGAATACATTAGGCACCCTCTGAAAACGGCTGATCTCTAAGAACATGCTTTATAGGACCATTTACTAAAAGGGTGCTCAGAGCCTAGGAGCCAGTGACAAAATAAAGTCCTTATGAGGACTGCTCTTACCGGCTGAACTGAATGAAGCAAACTCAAAGTTTAAAAATGCAAATGTTGTGAACTGTGCTGACACGAGCAGAGGCAAACAAAAACAAATAGGGTGCATAAAGGAACCTAAATAGAAGAAAAACAAGCCCGGGAGTGTAATTTTTTTTAAAGCACGCTACTGCCTGCTGCAGTATAGAGAGGCGGGTGCGGAGTGTAGGCCAACAGAGTGGCGCGGTCTGTGGTGGGGGAGGGGGGCAGGGAATTGAAGCGCAAGCAAGCAAGGCGGAGAGAGGCACGCAAGGCTTAATGAGCCTTAACAGAAACCCACATGGCAGCTGCCCATGTGCACACGCATGTGAACGCAAGCTTGAGGCCAGCAAAAGCCTCTGGTAGTGCTTTCAAAAAGCCACTCACTAAATTTCTTGCAGAGCAGCCCATGCTCTGGCTCAGCGAGACCTAAACATTGGAAGGGAGACCCACGCCTATGGTGCCAGGTCTAACAGGGATAATTGTAAATTTATCTCATTTGACGTATAATCCTTCTCATGCTGCATAATCCACAGATTCTAACAAAAAAACAAATTGTGTTTCTAGCTCAAACATATCAAAAGATATTAAAAATGCTGCAACACATGCTTCAGTGCAGTGAAAGGTCCTTCGCAAAGATTCACTGGTCACCTTTCAGTTACTTATAGCTGTATTTGGATGGATAACTGGTACTAATGAATATAAAAAATATCCCAGCAGTAGCATAAGTAATAAAAGATATTCCACGGAGCAAAACAAATTAAAAAATAAATAATACACAGAATTTGCTATGTCAATAGCTCAGAGTTTCACTAATGTGAGACCTTTAGCATTGCAAACTCTTGTTGCACTAGTCTACTGGACAGAATACGAAACACTCTCACAGTAAGAGAGGGGCCTGGGACCTTGATCAACAGCTCCTATCTGTTGAAGGCATGTTTTAAGGCCCTGTTGAACTTAATCACATTATCTATAATTTAAATGCTGTTAGAAGTGTGCTGCGAGGCGGACACAATTTTACCTGCCATGGGGCTCCTAGGGCTGCAGCTACTCTGCTCAGCCAAGCTCCTGCTGAGTCAGAGGTGCAGGCAGGCTACGAGCAGCAACCCTAACACACCTGAGGCCCACTGTATCATAAAGTCGATGGTAATGGACACATGATGACACCTGTTGGATGTTCACGTTGAATCAGAGTCTGGAGCAGAGGAGAACCAGTGACATGTTGCTCGTCTGCTTTGGGTGTGATGCCAGAAGGCGATTATCTGCGATGTGCATGCTGGGCGCTACATATTGAAGCTCATTCTGGAAAAAAAGGAAATAGTATTTCTATGGCCTTCTCACAGGTGGAAAAGTGATTTATATGGCTGTGACTTGGCATGGCAATATGGGAAATGCAGTCACAACGGGACGTCAGGCTTTCCTTTTTCATCGGGACTACTCCAATGCGGATACTCTTCCGAGTGCCGGTGGGCAAAAACGAGACCCCGTGGGGCAGAAGAGAGTGCTCATCCACTTCTCCCAGTGTGCACTGTCTTCAAAAATGTTATGCATTACATTTTTGTTAATATAAAAAGCATGTTATTTGAAAGTATAAATGCACACACTTTAGTCAGCAACAGGATTCGAACGAAAGTTTCAATTATGCAGTGTTCAAAAACAGTAAACAAAGCCACTGAACTAGGTTTTAGAGTGACAGCCTTAACTTCAATGTACCTTAACAAAGAAAGAATTCAAGATGTCTAAACAGCTTGCAGAGGCTTCACTCAGGAGCATCAATAGGGAGGGCGAAGGGGAGATATGGCGGGGAGATACAGGGAATGAAACCAAAGAGTGCTGTAAAATAAGGCACGGACTCCTGTGGAGTGCTAAAGAACTAATAATGCAAAACCAAAGGGGATGATGGACGGAGTGTTGAACATTGCAAGCACTCACCCCCAGTCAACTGATCTGGGTTTAATCCATCATCATTCTTTAACTCGCTCAGCCTGCCCCAGTTCAGAAATGGCTATATGCTAATTAGTCTGACCCTATGCCCCATGGGAATGAGGTTCCGTGACAATTGTAAGTGGTGCTTTCGACTCGCACGAATATGGTCGAGTCTGGTATCTATGAACCGCAAATGACGAGTTTAGTAAGTGTGCGCAGTTTCGCTGTGCTAACTTAAACCGTTCGTTTGTTATGTGGGTTTTTCATCTGTACTCACGGGTTCCATCTTAGATACGGCATCCATTTTGTCTCTTGCCCTCAAGTAGCCAGCGAACGGACATTGTCCGCTTCGCGACCCTGGGACTCCCAAGATATTTGCGAAAGACACATGTTCTTTGTAAGTGTCTTTATGACGAGGGGGATGCTACTGTAAGGCAAATGGCGCCGCTCGAGGCTCATCTTGCCGCACGGACTTATTGTCTCAGCCGTGCATCTCATTAGGCACGTCCCTTTGATGCCTGCATCTCGTGTTTCCCGTTGCCTTCCTTTTTTACACCCTTTCCAATCTCCCCACTGTCTCCGTCTTCCTCTGCACCTGTCTCCATCCCTATTTCGATCTACTTTACTGCCGATTGGAATTTTCTAATGGTGGGAAGATGGGTTTTTACAGTTGGGAACCGCCAAATGTTTCCGCACTCATGTTCCGGACCTCATGCATTTCAAAGTGACCAAAGCGACCCCTCTGGGGGCTAATTGTGGGAACTGGGTTGTAAACTTTTGTGTTCAATGTTACCCTATGGGTAAAAACTGTATAAAAGGAGCGATCCACAGAACCAATTTGAAGCAGTCTCCCCAAGTTGCACGCTGTGTACTTGTCGTGATCTCTGTGTTCCCTGCAGCAAATAAACCTTGAATCTTTGACGTCAGAGGAAGTGTCCCGTGTCTCTGTGACTTGTACGCCGGAGCAGGTTACCCACGAAGGTTTCAGGTGTTGTGCCCTGGCACCGCTGGGTCCAAAAGAACCCAGTCCTTCAGTTGGCGCCCAACGTGGGGCTGCATCAGTGGTACCGGTCCAAGCCCGACGATCGTGAGGAACTTCGTGTGAAATCTCCGAGGGAAGGTGCACTCCGCTTCATCGATCCTGTTGTCGAAATAAGTGGCCCGAAGACTTTTCCCGCGAAGATTCCCGCCTCCGGACGGCTGCGACGGACTGCTGCCCTGACTGTAGACCTGTTTTGGCGCCTGGCGTAGACCTTGGTAGAGCGAGACGATAGACGGGCCTTCCTGGTGACGCCATCGATTTTTGAGTTAAGTATTTGTGGGTCGCTCCCATGGTTCTTGGTTGTTGACACTCGAGCGAGTGTTTTTGTTGTTCACGCTGTGTGAGTGTTTTTGTCGGTGACACTTTGCTAGCGTACTTTGTTGTTGTATTATTTGACGACTGCAGCCGCCAAAGACCGAGGGTTTTTGTTCTTTGCTGGGACCTGGTAAATCCCGTAACCCTTGAAGTTTGTGAAACTCGGCTAGTGTGCAAGATGCCTGGTCGCAGTACTTTGTTTAGTTGTTTCAGACCTTGTGGTGCGGATTCCCTGCTGGAGGACTCGTGTCCGATACCTCCGGTTGGAACTCCTACTTATGATCTATATAGCAAACATGGGCTAGGCCCAATTACCTTTAACGATTATTGGATTAAATATACAAAGAAAGACGGCGACCTTCGCTGGCCACCTCACGGTAGCTTCGAGGCGTCGATCTTAGATAATCTAGAAATGAAGTTGTTCGAACGAAAATCAAGGCCGGCCATGTTTGATGCCTTTCGGTTGTGGCGCAAAGAAGCCCGACAGAAAGAAATCAGACAGAATAAACGTAGTCAGCGAGATAATGTTGCTACTATAGTGAAGAAAGCTGAGCAGTTTCAGCGTGATAAGGAGGATAAGGATAAGGAAGTGTTTGAGAGATTACAGCGTATGACCATAGATAAATGTTATCCTGCTTTACCTACGGAGTCGGATAAGAAGGAAGAGGCAGTTGAGGATCCCTTAATGTCCTATCTAATGAAGTCGCCACCTCCGTACGTTCAGGGTACCGCAGCTCCTGTGGTCCCTGCCGTACCTGTTCTCCCACCTATTGTTCCTCCACCTGTTCCTCAACCTGCACCCGTTCTTCCGACTGTTCCTGCTCTTTTGTCTGTTTCTATTCCTACTGCTCCTCCGCTTCCACATACTCCTGCTCCCGCTACTGCTCCTGTTTTGTTAACCCCTGCTGTTGCTACTGTTTCTACTCCTTCTCTCGTTAGTCCTGTGTCTTATCTTTCTCCCTCTACTCGTAGTCGTAATTCTCCTATTGCAGCTAGTTTCTTTCAGTCGCTCGGACCTGTTCATGGGTCTGCTAGCTCCGATGGTCCTCAGAGACGTAGTCAGCTTCCTGGAAACAGAGAACGCGTTGCGCTATATAATATGGCGATGGGTTGGATGGTAAACCCCCTTAGAAATCCACCACGTGTTGTCCTTGAAACGTTTAATCAATTCAACATACCAACCCAAAGATACGTGTTCGAAGAAATGTGCAAGTCCCTTTATGATCAGATAGCGGCCGATGCGCCTGACGAGGTGCTGACCGCCCTGTCTGAGCTTCGGCTTCAGTTCGCAACTGGACTGATAGTAGATACCAATGTCCGACGTGCTATTGAGCGGTTACTATCGTTTCGTCCCGCTCCTATTCCTCATGCACTGTTTGTTGAGGATATTGAAAAACCAGACGAGTCTGGCCAATATCCTATGCGTGAAGTCCCGCCGGTTTGGATACCAGCAGATGCTAATGCTAATCCTCCGGTATTGGCGCACTTTGAGCGAGTGTGGATACACCTCCCATGGAAACGATCGGAAGTGCTTCAGGTGAAACAATCTTTGCCCGATCCTCGTAAAAATCCTACAGGGTATTATAAAGAATTATCGCAGCTCGTAGATGCTACGATTATGAATCTTGCCGATATCGACATGTTGTTCGGCAACGTCGTACCGCAACCGGTATGGGCTAAGATTCGTCACCAAGATCACGCAAATGAATTAGGTGGTGATTGGGCTGCCATTACAGCGGCAGATGCTGGACAAGTGGCTGCTACTAAACCCGATCAATTGATTACTGTTCTTCCCCAAAGAATTATTACGTTAATGAAAACTCTTATGCCAGCTATGAAGGTAAATTGGGACAAATTGTCAGCTTGCAAGCAAAAGAAAGATGAGAGTGTTTCCGACTTCTTTACGAGGTTTGAGGAAGCATTCATTGACCATAGTGGTCAGGATATGGGTACCGAGGGTGGACAGAGGTTGTTTGTGGATAAATTTGTTTCAAATTTATTGCCCGACTTGAGCAATAAATTGAGAAATTCGGAAAGTGCATGGGCCGTTTCCACCTCAGCTCAGATATTGGCTACGGCACAATATTATGAGAATAGAGAGAAAGAAGAGAATGACCGTGCTGACAAAAAGACAAAAGAGCTGAAAACTAAAGTGTTGTTGCAACAAGCGTATCCTCCGCGGTCAAATCAGAACAATTCACAACAAAATAGGTCGCAGTCGCAATCGAATCGTTCACAGTCGCGTAATGATTCCTCCTCCCAAAGGTCATCGTTAGGGTACAATCAATGTGCTTATTGTAGACAGGAGGGACACATTAAATTTGATTGCCCCGTTTTGAATGAACGTAATAGTGGTTATTCATCTAAAGGAGGTCGAGGTGGTTCGCAACAGGCGTCACGTGGTAGAGGTCGTGGTGCTCAGAATGATCGCTCGGATAACTCATCTAATTCTAATAACTGTTTCGATCAACGTGGATCATCGCAAGGACGATCTGCGCAGTACAATGTAGACGATTATTACGTCGATCAGGGAACTGACGACAGTAATTACTAGGACAGCCAAAGACAAGGAGAGGGAGTGGTATCAGTTCCGGTTGATCAGAGAGGGCCTTACGTCGCAGTTGCTACATCGGGCGTTGTTGAGCCTTTTCTGTTGGACACTGGTGCAGCAAAAAGTTCTATCATGCATTCGAAACTCCCTGGCGCACCTTTGTCTGGCTTAACAAATGTTTCCGTTGGATTTTCTGGCGCCCCTGTTAGCAATCCAGTTTCACGCCCTTTGCCCCTTCAAATTGGGCCACGTGAGCTAGAAGCTCCGTTGATTTTAACCACGGGTTGTGGCGAGAATCTTTTGGGCCTGGATTTGCTTAAACGTTTGTATGCGACTTTATACTGTTCTCCTGCGGGTGTAAAGCTTACGTTAGGAGAGAGAGTTGTCTCTCCCATGTACTTGTCTCTCGACAAGCTTCCACCGGAATTGAGTTCTCTTCCTGCGTCTTTGTGGGCGACGGGTCCAAATGACGTGGGCCTACTTGATATCTCCCCTTATGTTGTTCAGTTGAAATCTAATGTGCGATTGCCACGTATTCCCCAGTATCGTATCTCCCTTGATGGTGAACGAGCTTTGTTAGCGATCATTTATGATTTGATCGAGAAAGATGTTATTGAGGAGACTCGGGGAAATGTGTGCAATAGCCCTGTACTACCCATTCTTAAACGTACAGATCCTACGAAACCGCCTGTTTATCGCTTTGTTATCGATTTACGGGAGGTAAATAAAATTGTGGTTCCTCAATTTCCTGTTGTGCCCGACATCACGGCGCTACTGACTCTGATTCCAGCTACTGCATCTTGGTTTTCGGTGATTGACTTGAAAAATGCGTTTTTCAGCATCCCGATTGCCGAAGAGAGCAGGGACCTTTTCGGTTTCTCTCTTGGTGGACGTAGCTTCCGGTTCAAACGCGCTCCTCAGGGCTACTGTGAAAGTCCATCGATTTACAGTCAAGCCTTGAAGGGTCAACTGGATGCGTTTCGGTTGCCGGTTGGTGCGGCCTTAATCCAATACGTCGATGACTTATTGGTGGCTGCTGATACTAAGGACATTTGCAAGCTTGCTACGGTGTCGTTGCTGCAACATCTCTGTGAGTTAAATCACAAGGTGTCACCTTCTAAACTCCAATATTGTTGTCAAGAAGTAACCTATCTAGGTCACTTATTGTCAAAGGAGGGAAGGAGATTGACCCCAGAGAGAATTGCAGCGATTGCGCGAATGGCTGTGCCACAAACCCAAAGAGATGTGCGTGCCTTTCTAGGTATCACGTCGTACTGCAGGCAATGGATTCCTAATTTTTCATTGCTAGCGAAACCATTGGTGGCTCTTACGTGCAAGGATGTTCCAACTCCTTTACCATGGACGGAAGAATGTCAGAAAAGTTTTTCTGAATTACGTGATTCATTGTGTTCGGCTCCTGTGCTAGGTACTCCTGACTACAGTAAGCCGTTTACACTATATGTTCACGAGAGGGAAGGTTGTGCTTTGAGTGTCTTAACGCAACCTTTCGGTGGTAAGCAACGTCCATGTGCATATTTTTCCTCGACCTTGGACCCAGTAGCTAGAGCATTGCCGAGTTGTTTGAGAGCAACTGCGGCAGCTGCGGTCTCCATCCGACAATCAGCAGGATTGGTCATGGATAATATGCTTACGGTGATGGTTCCGCATGCAGTCGATACTTTGTTGAATCGTACGAAAACTCAGCACTTGACGAGTGCGAGGTTGTCTGGGTACGAATTGACGCTCTTGGCAAGCCATATTCAGATAAAACGTTGTAATGTCCTAAATCCGGCAACTTTGTTACCAATTAGCTCAGAGTCAGATGAAGTAGCAGAACATGACTGTTACTTGCGGACAGAAGAGGAAACGAAAGGTCGAGTGGACCTTAAAAACACCCCATTGGACGATCCGGATGGCACTCTGTATGTGGATGGGTCATGTTTCAAGTTGCCGAATGGCGATGTGACTACCGCTTATGCTGTTGTAACGTTGAATACTGTTGTTGAAACTGCAAGATTGAATCAGAATTCTGCTCAAGCTGCGGAGCTGATTGCTCTTACTAGAGCATGCGTGTTAGCGAAAGGGAAACGTGTGAATGTGTACACTGATAGTCAATATGCATTCGGTGTAGCGCATAGCTTTGGACGATTGTGGCGAGAGCGTGGTTTCTTGACATCGCACGGTACGAAGATACAGCATGGCCAGCTTGTGAACGATCTTTTGGATGCATTGACTTTGCCTACGCAAGTCGCGATTGTTAAGTGTAGTGCGCATCGTAAAGTTACGGATGATGTTGGTCGTGGTAACGCGTTTGCAGATGAGATTGCTAAGGAGACTGCCCGGAACCTTAGCACTCGAATGTATGTGACGAGTTCGGTTAGGTGGCCTACAGAATCAAGTATGTGTGAAGATACTGTTGGCAGCGTGAAAGCAATTCAGAATGAGGCCACCGAGACTGAAAAGGCGAAGTGGAAAGAAAGTACGGGAAAGTTGGATGCAAATGGTTGTTGGATTGATTTGTCGGATCAGAAAAGATGGTTGTTGCCTGACGCGTATGTACTGGCCGTTGTGACAATGGCACATGGGCTGGCACATATTAGCGCGAAAGGTATCTGTAAGTTGTTGTCGCCTGTGTGGAAGAATGATGGCATTACGAAGTGTGCTGAACGTCTGGTGAAGAATTGTATGGTGTGTATAATGTACAATCCTGGCAAAGGAACCCCAACTCCCCCTGGTAGTTTTGCTCCTCCTTCGTATCCCTTTGAGGTGATTCAATTGGACTTCATCCATATGGAGCGATGCAATAACCTGAAATACGTTTTAGTTGTGGTTTGCGCATTCTCCCGATGGATCGAGGCCTATCCTCTCAAAGACAATACTGCTTTGTCTACTGCGAAAATACTACTGAAGGAATATTTTCCTCGGTATGGAATGCCTAGAGTCGTGTGGTCAGATAATGGAAGTGAGTTTGTTGGAAGTGTGATGAAAAGTGTGTGTAAGGGCCTTGGAATAAATCAAAAGTTCCACAGCGCCAATCATCCCCAGTCAGCTGGATTGGTTGAAGGGTACAATGGCACCCTTAAACTAAAACTAGCGAAGATTCAGGCTACGACTGGTCTTTCGTGGCCTGACGCTTTGCCTCTAGCATTACTGTCAACTAGGGCGACTGTACACTCCCGAATAGGGCTTAGTCCCTACGAAATAGTGTTCGGCCGTCCTGCGAATGTGTGGGGGGTTCCTAGGCCAGGGATATTTTCTGATCTTGAGTATCCAATGCTGATTGACTATTTACATGACTTGACCGCTAAACTGAGGTTAATTCACCAACAGGTTTACGACGCATTGCCGACGCAGACGGAGGGTCCAGGCCACCAGCTCCAGCCCGGAGACTGGGTGGTTACACGCAACTTTTCACGAAAGAACAATCTGGACCCCCGGTTTACTGGACCTTACCAGGTGCTCCTGGCCACGAGGACTGCCGTTCGTCTTGAGGGGCGGAAGAATTGGGTACATGCTACCCATTGTAAGCGAGTCCCTATTCCCTTGCCGGCAGACCCGTGGGTAAGGAAAGGCATTGCATCAACAGAAACAGAGACATTGCCAGCGTTTGTGCCTTTCAGCGACGCACAGCTTGTTGAAGAATCCTCAGCGCAGCAGACAGCCATTGTTGAACATTTGTCAGCAAAAGACTCGAGACCAGATCAATCAACTGATCAGCAGGACGCTGTCTCTTCAACGGATCCTTTGTTCGACGAGCAGACACGTCCCGGGAAACATCGATATTCTTTGCGATCTCATACTAAGGACAAATAAAAATTTTCTTGCTTTGTTGAAACTGCCGACTGCATCATCCTCGTTTTCCGAGATCAATTTTGAACGTTCATATCACTGTAATTTTTGTACATATATTGAGCTTCCTCCTTGTATCTTTTTACTCCCACAGCTGAGAGACATTGTGCTTGAATATACGTATTGTGTATTGAAGGCCGTAGGGCCGCGCGCGTACTTCCTTCTGGACAGCAGGTCTTGACGCTAGGTTAGAGGCCGTCGGTTCCTAGGAACTCCTAGGGATTGACTATTGCTGCACAGAACGGAGTGCGTCAAGAAACGTTGCGGACGGTCGTAGGGAATGGCATTCTCGAAGCTGAATGATTTGGAAGGAGCTCAAGATTATAGATTCAAGCTGCAGCAACTCAGTCGTACCAAATGTTTTATATTTCAATTGTTTATGTTATTTTTGACTGCTTCTGCATTATTGGCGGGTGGGGTGTATTACACTATGTCTTACTTCTTACCTGCTACACCTACTCCTACCCCTTACCCTAATCTTACCTCTACTGTTTCTCCCCATTCTTTTCACATGTTACCGGAACACGAGCAGGCTAGACGTGTAGAATTCCGCAATAATTCCTTTATTCAGCTCCTTCATCAGCATCAGTTAGTGGTTAACACTACTAATTGTTGGGTGTGTGGGTTGATGCCACATACTACAGATAAGGGAATTCCATATCTGGTGTTACCGTATAGTTCCCAAGGGTCAGCTCGAGCATTTCAAACAATGTTTCGAAGTGCACTGGGTTTCCACCCCATTCGAGAACCACATTCCCCCTACTCTGGCCCTACCTCGTATCAGAAGCCTTTATCGATAGCAATAGAGGATATGGAGAGTGAGATCCATGACTATTCGCTTATCCCTGGGGAAGAGGTACGAGCCTATAAGGTCCTAAGTAGAGGTGAATATAGTGTGTTCACTAGTGAAAAGCAGCTTAAAAGCTCGCCTCCAATATGGGTCGTACCCCACACTGGTAATTTTTGTATCATGGGTCGTGGCCGAAGATCGCAAGCCCGACTTGGAGCAAGTGGTTGCATCGAAAATTACATTTTGCCGATGTTTTCATCCCCTGTGTTTCTGGCTGCCAAGGGTACCTACTTTATCTGTTATGATCGTGCATACACATGGTTGCCGGCAGACTTCATGGGCACATGTTTTATTGCAAATCTGTTGCCTCCGACGTTCACTGTAGATGCCGATTATCATAAGACTAGAGTTGTGCGAGGCGTAATTAGCGAAGAGGACACTGCCGGTCAAGAGGCAGGAGACTTTTTCAAGGGTTTCCTCCCGTTTTGGGGACCTATGGTTAATAGTAGGAACCTGAGACAGTTGACTCGAGTGGTAGAATCGACAGCTAATATTACTGCCAGTGCCCTTGGTAATATCACCACAGAACTTCAGGCGGAGAGGCTTATGACGTTACAAAACCGAATGGTTTTAGATGTCATCCTAGCAGATCGCGGTGGGGTATGTAAGGTGATCCATTCGAGCTGCTGCATTTTCATTCCAGATAATGCTCCTACTGTCTATCAAGCCATCTCGAGGTTGCATAAGATCTCCGAATCCATACACGTGGATGTAGGGGATTGGACGCTGCTTGGATGGTTCTGGGGCCTGATGTCGACTTGGGGTTGGAAAATTCTGATGATCATCGGAGTTGTGGTAGTGTTCCTGTTCACGTGTTGCCTTTGTGTACAGTGTGGTCCTGCCTTATGTGGCCTCTGTGCTACAACGTGTATGAGACAACCATCTGTTACCAAGGGGACTCGATTGGACAGAGCTATGCTACAACAACATCTCGAGGGTCTGATGAATATCGAATATGATTCCGACTAGTGCTTGCCTACATGAGGGCAAAAGGAGCGTCTGAGGTTCCGTGACAATTGTAAGTGGTGCTTTCGACTCGCACGAATATGGTCGAGTCTGGTATCTATGAACCGCAAATGACGAGTTTAGTAAGTGTGCGCAGTTTCGCTGTGCTAACTTAAACCGTTCGTTTGTTATGTGGGTTTTTCATCTGTACTCACGGGTTCCATCTTAGATACGGCATCCATTTTGTCTCTTGCCCTCAAGTAGCCAGCGAACGGACATTGTCCGCTTCGCGACCCTGGGACTCCCAAGATATTTGCGAAAGACACATGTTCTTTGTAAGTGTCTTTATGACGAGGGGGATGCTACTGTAAGGCAAATGGCGCCGCTCGAGGCTCATCTTGCCGCACGGACTTATTGTCTCAGCCGTGCATCTCATTAGGCACGTCCCTTTGATGCCTGCATCTCGTGTTTCCCGTTGCCTTCCTTTTTTACACCCTTTCCAATCTCCCCACTGTCTCCGTCTTCCTCTGCACCTGTCTCCATCCCTAATTCGATCTACTTTACTGCCGATTGGAATTTTCTAATGGTGGGAAGATGGGTTTTTACAGTTGGGAACCGCCAAATGTTTCCGCACTCATGTTCCGGACCTCATGCATTTCAAAGTGACCAAAGCGACCCCTCTGGGGGCTAATTGTGGGAACTGGGTTGTAAACTTTTGTGTTCAATGTTACCCTATGGGTAAAAACTGTATAAAAGGAGCGATCCACAGAACCAATTTGAAGCAGTCTCCCCAAGTTGCACGCTGTGTACTTGTCGTGAAATCTCTGTGTTCCCTGCAGCAAATAAACCTTGAATCTTTGACGTCAGAGGAAGTGTCCCGTGTCTCTGTGACTTGTACGCCGGAGCAGGTTACCCACGAAGGTTTCAGGTGTTGTGCCCTGGCACCGCTGGGTCCAAAAGAACCCAGTCCTTCAGGAACAGTCCTATTTAAACAACAAGGGGACCCCAAATGGTATAAGCGAGGGACCTCTGGGAGGTTAATCATGTAGAAACAACAGTGGTCCCTGGCAGGGAGATGAATGGTTGAAAATGAATATAGACTCAGTCAGTTCTATATTAATGAGGACATACCCAGCCGGGCAGTGGTCTTCAAAGTTTTATATTTAAATGAAGACATACAAAACAAAATAACACCTTCAACAGTTCACGTGCGTGGGGCACAAGCCTGTACCCAACCACGACCGTGCACAGACAGAAACATACACAAAAGGGCTTTACAAGGCAAAATCAACAGTCTCTGTAGGGTTCCAATTTTTGGACAGAGAGATTACTTATAGGTACCATTACAATGTTTTATATTGTACATTTCACAGGTATATGGTACACAGTAGGTCGACGACGTTTCGGACCCCCTTGTTAAATAATGGGGTCCATCATCAGGACAAAGCAATGGTTGCCTTTTTAGTTATTAGCCTCTTTAGCCAGGAAAGCAGTAAACAAGCTCAAATAAGAGCACGCAGGCGGTGGGTTAAAACAGGAACAGTAGAATAATCTATTCCGTGTTTTTAGAATTTTTCGGGAGTTCAGTTAGAATTTTGGAGGTCCAGGGGCGGGGAAAGATTAGTATCTTGAGTCCGCTTGTACCAGTAAATCAGTACAAGAATCTCAAGGGTCCAAGGCGGGAAAGAATAAGTATCTTGAGTCCGCTTGTACCAGAACATCAGTAAGAAATTCTCGAGGGTCCAGTGGCGGCAGACGAGTGGTGTCTCTTGTCCGCTTGTACCTTCGGAGCCGAATATTATCGGGAGCGCCGAGTCGCGCTGGGTTCCTGAAACCAGGGGGCCGGATCAGTCGGCAGGGATTGAGTTCCTGGTTCGGGAACAGTCCAGCCCAAACTTCCAAGCCGTGTCTTCCCTGGATCGGAAACAAGCATCCTGGGACCGGTTTCTGGCTAATCAGCCGTCATTAGCCAGGCTAACTTGAATCTAGTGGCAAAGTGAGCAGGGGACCCACGTCTGGGCATACCCTGCCAACTTAGGGCGAACAAAGCAAAACCAAAGGGGATGATGAACGGAGTGTTGAACATTGCAAGCACTCAACCCCAGTCAACTGACCTAGGTTTAATCCATCCTCATTCTTTACCTCACTCTGCCACCCCAGTTCAGACATGGCCATATGCAAATCAGTCTGACCCTGTGTCTCATGGGAACAGTCCGCCTGAACTGCCAAGCCATGTCTTCCCTGGACCGGAAGCAAGCATCCTGGGAGCAGTTTCTGGCTAATCAGCCATCATCAGCCAGGCTAGCTTGAATCCAGTGGCAAAGTGAGCAAGGGACCCACGTCTGGGCATACCATGCCATCTTAGGTCGAACAAAGCAAAACCAAAGGGGATGATGGACGGAGTGTTGAACATTGCAAGCACTCACCCCCAGACTACTGATTTGGGTTTAATCCATCATCATTCTTTAGCTCACTCCGCCGCCCCAGTTCAGATAATAGCAAAAAAGAAGCATACAAAGTAGTTCCAACACATCAGGACTGAAAGGCTACACCTTTGTTAATCGAAAGCAAGGGTAGGGACAAACAGATCACGCAGGACCTTCACTAATAAAGCCAGCCTTACTGGCTGGTGGTGCATGATTTTACAGTGCTGTCGCTCTCTTCCGTGTCCTGTGAATGGTTTCTAGAAAACAGCCTTGAGAAACTCCTGGCAAACCCCTCCTGTCAAGAGCCCATTTTCTTCTGGCCACACATATCCATAGAAGTCGAAAAGGGTGGGGAGTCCCTGGGACAGCAAACGGATGGCTGGAGAAGTATCAAGCGATCTGCCACTGAGAACTCCAGGCAGTTGAGAACACGCACAACGCAAGTCTTAGTCAGGCGAGCACTGCATTTTGTAAACATCATACACGGCCACCATGGGCGTCCGCAGGGGGGGCAAGGGGGGTCGCTTGCCCCCCCCTGGATCGCCGGTCTGTCCTGTGCTGGCCCAGTGACAATGTGGAATTACAGCAGGCTGTGCTGTTCTCGTGCGAGAAGCCCCAGGAGTTGAAACATTCTCTCACTTGGGGCCTCTCGCACTTCTCTCTGAACTCTAAACCCCTTCCGAATCTCATGCAGACTGTGGCGTGGCCCATTGTCATTCTGTCAGCTCCTGATCATCACATAAAGAATGACAATGGGCCCTCTGCCTTTAAGGTGCCTTGCAGTGCAGACATCCTACCTGTGTTTTTTTTAATTAAATAGTGTCAGCTGACACCAATGCAGCAGTGCTGCGATTCACAACTTAGCCCATTAACAAGTAAATGGTCTTTTAAAGACTCCCTGTCTGTCTGTTTCCCTCCCTCACTCGTTGTGATCTGTCGAGCCAGGTGTCACAAAGGCAGTGTTATGGTTTGAAAGGCACGAGCCAGGGGTCACAGCCGCGGCCCCTGGTGACCCCAATATGACGTCCATGGTGCTGTGGCAGGATGCAGTGTGCAGAAACGCAGACCTGATGGAACAAGAGAACGCTGCAGATAAGTCTTGAAGTGGCCATGTTACGTGCCTGCAGCAAGCGGTGGGGTGAGGGGGGATTCACTGGCATGCTTCACTGCAATGGCAGCATCCACATGGGTTCAGATTTGTGGGCAATGCACGGACCGCACAGCATCCTTCCACAGAAGCAGGCCAGAGCCTTCCAACTCACCTTCCTTTTGTTCTTTCGGGCCGTTTTCTCTAATTAAAAAGACTAATTTGTTGATCAGATCTGCTCTTCTTTAACAGAAAACACTTTGATAGGTGAAGGATTATGAAAAATGCATCCAGTGATTTATTAATGTACTAGGATTATATTTTATGAATAGATCCTGAAATAAATAAATGGCTTCTGACGGAGGGAGACAGAGGGCGACAGACAGAGGGAGGGGGGCGACGAAGGGAGGGAGACAGACGGAGACAGATAGAGGGAGACAGAGGGAGAGAGACAGATAGTGGGAGGGAGAGAGAGAGGGAAAGAGAGGAAGACGGAGAGAGAGGGAGACAGGGAGGGAGACAGAGGGAGAGAGACAGAGGGAGGGAGGCAGAGGGAGGGAGACAGACAGAGGGAGAGAGAGAGGGAGGGAGACAGAGAGAAGGAGACAGAGAGAGGGAGACAGAGAGAGAGGGAGACAGACAGAGTGAGTGAGAGGGAGAGCGAAAGGGAGGGAGGGAGACAGATAGAGATAGAGGCAGACAGAGAGAGATGGAGGCAGAGACAGGGGCAGACAGGCAGTGAGAAACTGAGAGGGAGACAGAGGGAGGGAAACAGGGACAGACAGGGACAGACAGAGACAGGGACAGGGACAGACAGCGGCAGGGACTAAGACAGACAGAGAGGGAGACGGAGACTGAGGGATAATTAGAGAGGGAGGGAGACAGAGGGTGATAGAGGGAGGGAGAGGGAGAGAGACAGAGGGAGGGAGACAGAGAGAGAGAGACAGAGAAAGATAGAGAGAGAGAGGGAGACAGAGAGAGAGGGAGACAGAGAGAGGGAGACAGAGAGAGGGAGACAGAGAGAGGGAGACAGATGGAGGGAGACGGAGACAGACAAAGAGGGAGACAGAGAGAAAGGGAGGGAGACAGAGAGAGGGAGGGAGACAGGGAGAGAGAGGGGGAGGGAGACAGAGAGAGGGAGAGAAGAGAGATAGATAGAGGGAGGGAGACAGAGAGAGAGAGGGGGAGGGAGACGGAGAGAGGGAGAGAAGAGAGAGATGAATAGAGCGAGGGAGACAGATAGATAGAGGGAGAGAAGAGAGATAGAGAGAGGGAGAGAGGTAGAGAGAGAGATAGGGAGAGGTAGAAGAGAGATAGGTAGGAGAGAGAGAGAGAGATAGAGAGAGATGTGTGTATGCTTGGTCTGGTGGCTCAGTGGATGAAGGCGTCCGCTGCACGGGCATGCGTTCAACCTCATGGTCATAGTTTTTTTGTTGCTCTAGCCCCAACCCCCTCCCCCACTGACCCCGCCCCCACCGGTGCAGCCCTCGGCCACAAACCACACTGTAAATTTGCCCCCGCCCCGAGAGAAAGTTTGTGAGTACCCATGCTCTAGAACCATGTCAACCTGATATAGAATTTTTTGTTTTTTCTGGCCATTTTTAGTTTTTCCCTCTGTGTTATGGTAGTTGCCACGTCATCTGCTGTGGCGCCTCACAAGATTTTTCTGTTCCTCCTATGGGTTTCTTTGTTTATTTAAGCTCTTTGTCCTATTAGATTTTTATTAAATGTATTTAATACTTGTGCTCAATCATGTCGGAGGATGGTGATGAAGTTAAAATTTCGCCCCCCCCTGGAAACATTTCTGCGGATGCCCATGACGGCCACCATTGGTAATAAAAAGATGAAGCAGTGGAATGGGGCAAGGCATGCATTTTGTAAATAAATGTGTGGGGCTGCCATTGGCTAGTACTCCAGTTAAAAGAAAAGTGTGCAGTTGCTTAAAGTAAAGCGTGCCACACTGCCAAAAAAAGAGAGGAAGGCGCGCAGCCGCAATAGTTAAAACGTGCTACGCTGTCAAAAATAAATAAATAATGTAGATGAAAAGTTTTAAGTTGGGCGAGCCACACATTTTGTAAATATCATGCCCGGCTGCCATTACTAAAAAAAATATAAAAGCAGGCGCTGTGCTGAAACCACTTTTTCCAGAAACTTCATTGTACCACCCGGTTTTAAGTGACATTAATTGGCAATCACCACCTTGCTCCCCTCCTACCCACAAATGGTAAGAATAGACCCTTTAATGATTAAGGCAAGTAGGGGTATTACAGTTCGAGGACACATAGCTGATATACTTTTCGTGTTTTACCATGTTTTAGTGTCCGACCAAGTCCTGGTCCTGAGGAGAACCCCAAAGAAAAGCAGGTTTCCGAAATGCGTCGACCCACTCCAGCTAGCTGTAACTGAATAACACAGTGTACAAACAGGGCAATTAGCCTGTGGTAATTGTTTTGTCGACTAGCTGTGCATGACAGGTTGCAACATTGTAAAGTGTAAACAGTCTGCACCGCCATTGTTTCTTTTATAAGTCAAGGACTGGTCAATTGTCTTTTATCATGTTTTGTCACTTCATCCGTTATGTACTCGTCTAACGCCAAATGTGTTGTTATTATTGATGTTTTTTTGAACCATTATATATACTGTTCTTCTTTGTGACATGAGGTTGATTTTGTCCGCGTATGTTTCAAAAACAAATGAACAGGAAAAGGTGTAATAAAGACACCAAAACCACTCTAGTTGTCAAAGTGGTTTTTGTGAAATGTATTAAATTAAAGTGCTCGCCCAAACAATTTTCTGTCCATAAAATAAAGAAAGAAACCTAAAGTGCAGCACCCAGAGGCAGGACGGCGATAAGGAGCAGACAGACAGCAGAGAGTGGAAACAAGGGCACCCTTGCAGGAAAGCATCCCGTGTGTGCAATAGGAAAAAATCATTTAAGAAAACACATACCAAATAACACACAAGTAAAAGGGCCAGTCCTCATGGGAGCTTACAAAAGTAGAAAGGTGGTACTAAGGAGGGACTACTAAGCCTGTTCATGAATCAAAAGCAACCATTTAGGAAGGACAGTAACAGGAGCCAATTGAAAAGATGGATGATAATAGCTTGTGTCCTAAATTTCAGAGACAGGGATGCTATTCTGCAGCATGCACGGTCCAGGCCCCCTTTGCACTTCGAAAATGCCACCCTCTCCTTTTTCCCGGACTTAACGCAATTGGTGCAGAGGCAACGCCGAATGTTTATGGCTGTTAAAAAGAAACTCAGAGACAAGGGACTTAAATACGCCCTCATGTTCCCAGCTCGTCTCCATGTGGAAACTGGGGGAAGGGCATGGTTTTTTGATAACCAGGAAGTGGCCTCGGACTGGATGGAAAATCGTCTCATGGGTGGCCCTGGAGGGGGAGCGAGGGCAAAGATCAAGAATTCCAGGACCAATAGTGGGAATTGATAAGTGCCCTTCTCATCTGAACGATCATGCTCAGGTAACGGGGTCGTGAGTCCCCACAACTGGTCATCAACTCACGGTGTTCCGTTTTGCATTAGTACAGCCTAACATGGACCTACGAAAGACACTGGACTTACAGTTTAGGGTTGGGGGGGCGGGAAGACGGAGTTTTGGCTTTCCTCCTCTTTTCTACCTTTAGTTATTTTCTAGCTTTAGAAGTGGGTGACAGGCACTCTGCCAGTTTGTAATGGGCCGTTCTAAGTACAGATGGCAGGGAAGCAGGGAGGGGGATTATTGATGGGGGTTTCACGCGAGTTTTTCAATGTTATTCTTTTCCATTGATGCATGACTGCACTGCAAAGGCACAGAAGACTCAAAACGGTTTCAATGCACGCACACTGGGGGAAAAGCATTAACATTTTAAGCTGGAATGTCAATGGGCTGGAAGATATAATTAAGCAGAGTGTTGTCCTACAGTATTTAAAGAAGCAGGGCCTGGATGTCGTGCTGCTTCAAGAGACACACCTTATGGGCCACTCCTGTAAGGCACTGAACCGATACAGTTTCAAACTAGCGGCACGTGCAGGATTCACAACTGGTTCCAGGGGGGTGGGCATTGTGGTCAGAAACGCGTTCCCCTTCGTACCGAGCTACTAAAAGACATTGACCTGCCCACCCTTACCTCACCTGATTCACAACTACTGGATAGTTCTCTCACCACAGACGAAATCACCCAGGCCATTAGGTCGCTCCAATCTGGCAAGGCCTCTGGCCCTAATGGGATACCCATAGAACTATATAAACTCAGTCCGGACAAAATGTCAGCCCACCTCATAGTCATGTTTGAGGAAAGTAGGGAGTTAGGGGAACTTCCAATAGATCAACGCATTGCTAACATAGTTGTAATCCTTCAGAGGGCAAACGAAACTCTGACTGTGCGTCATATCCGCCCATCTCTCTTCTCAATGCTGAACCGAAAATCCTTGCTAAAGTTCTTGTCAATCGTCTAGTTAAGGTCATATCAACTCTCATACATCCAGATCTATCTGGCTTTATTCCACACCAGAATACGGCATTGAACCTTCGCCGGGTCCATGGGGTGCTTGGTAGAGCACATACTATACGTGAGCCGGCATTCTTAGTTTCCCTAGATGCCACTATGGCGTTTGACAGGACCGAATGGCCATATCTCTTCGCTGTGCACCAGAAGCTGGAATTTGGTCCAGAGATCCTCAGCTGGTTCCGCCTCCTATACACAGCGCCAATGGCTTAGGTTGTAGTTAACAATAAGCAATGGAACATCTTCACTTTGACCCGGGGCACCCGTCAGGGCTGTCCGCTCTCCCCCCCTTTATTTGCTCTGGCACTAGAGCCGCTCGCAGCCTGGATCCGGCAGGATCTCACGATCCAAGGATTACGCTGGTCAGCGGACTGGGAGGATTGGGTATTGCTTTACACCAATGACATCCTACTTTATCTTACAAACCCTCGGAAATATTTAATAGCCCTATTGGACATCTTGGCAGTGTTTGGGAGATACTCCAGATTCCAAATTAACTGGGCTAAGTCTCATTTGTACCCCCTTTATGGGGGAATACCTGCCTTACTCTCCACCTGCCCTATCCAAATGAGTACATCCGGGATTAAATACTTAGGGATATTCGTATCCCTGAATCCTACACTCCTACACTCCGATATAGCAATAATCTCCTTTCTCCGCTCTATTGTCTACAACGAGACATCGCCAGCTGGAAAACCCTCCCATTGTCCCTCCTTGGGAGGGCTGCTCTCTTCAAAATGATGTCCCTCCCCCGCTTCCTCTATGCCTTACAAGACTTGTTACACGCGGTCCCCTTACTTTTTTTAAAGAAATTGAGAGACTCCAGAGGGAACTACTGTGGAATGGACCGCCTCGTATAGCTCTCGATAAATTTACCCTGAAATGGTAAGACGGAGGAATTGCCCTCCCCGACATCAGGAAATATTATTGGGCCGCCCACCTGGCCGCCATCAATCATGGCACCTACGGAGCCCCTGATGGCCCTGGATATCGCATGGACAGATGGCTTCTCCCGGGTGGGAACTATAGTAGGACACTTTATTCCAAACCAGCTCGACCTGCTCTAATTGGCCCCACCGGGCACTTGATAACCGTCTGGCGCACTGCCACCAGATCTATGGGATGGGAGGGTAAACTGACCTTGGCCACCCACTTATGGGAGTCCGAGAAGCTGGGATACTTATGGCAGACAAAGGGATTCGATAAGTGGGATCTAATAGGCATTTCCCGTGGTCAGGATATGTTGGAAAAGGGCAATATTAAAATGTTTGCTTCCCTGCAGGAGCAACATGACCTGGCCGACTCAGAACACTTCTGATATAGACAAATACGACATGCCCTGCGTTCAGCCTTCCCTGCTGGCTCCTCCCCCCTGAGTCCTCCCCACTGGAAAGTAGGATTCTGGATGGACACCTTCCTTAGAAGTCCATCTCTTTGATTTACAATAAATTAATACATAACATGGGGGATCCTCTCACACAGCTACGACAAAAATGGATAGCTGACGGCATTGAACTGGATGACGAGGACTGGGGGATCCCCCTGCTCCCAGAGGCGCGTAGATGTTTGCTCAACATATGGGAGCCCACTGACCTGACTACACACCAGACACAATGTCAGTCAGTCAAAAAGCTTTAATATCGGTTAAAAACCATAAAAGCGAACAATTCATAATTACATAAAACAGCCCTTTAACCAACAATAGGCCACAATACAATATAGGTAGTTAAGCGATACACCTAAAACATGCATAAGTAGCATTTAAAACAGATAAAAGCAACTAAAAGCAGATAAAAAAAGGGGCCACTTGCAAATGGTATTAAAATTCCCTCTGGCATTACGGGATGGTAATGGACCAGTTATGGCGGCTTACTTCTTAATTTTGGCTCCTCTAGTACACCACATGGAAAACAGGTATCTAGAGGTCGCAAGCACAGTCAAGGGGGAAGAGTCGTATTTCAACAATCTAAACACATCCCTGTAATCCCTGAAACCTCTGGACTTGCATAACTGTAAGATCCATTTGGCTCTAGCCTTGGAGTACAACGGGCAGAAGAGCAGAACGTGCAGATCCGTCTCTTCAGCATGTTCACACCACGGGCAAAGGCTAGGTGCATGGTGAGCCATTGACCACTTGTTTGTTACTGCCCTCACTGGGAGGGATCCGTGTCTGAATTGGACGTATAACCAGAAACAATGGACCACACTTAGTTTTATGGTAGCTAAAAGGAACATACCCCAGGCTTGGGGGGAAGCCGCCCCTCAAACGTTGAAAGACTGGAAGGCCAACAAGGACTGGTGCATGTTCCATGAAAAGACTGTGTATGTGGCTCTAGGCTGCCCCGGGAAGTGGTACCGGATCTGGGGACTTTTGAATCACTACAGAGGTAACATTTGCACCCCACCAATGCAACAAACCCTTGATGACATTCACTCTCCTTAATTTGACCCTTGGTGTATACGGTGCTATGTAGTGAATAACTTTGTATGTGCCTGATCGATTCCTATACATTATTGCAATGTAACCTACTCTCTGTTTGAAGCCGATGATTGTTAATAAAAAGAATTATCAAAAAGATGGATGGAATATGGGCAGAGCTGCGGACCATACCCGAATACAGCGTGTCTCGAAGAGATAGCGCAAGTGCTGCCTAGGCGAGACCTAAAATTACAAAATAATGAAGGGATACAATTAAAAACATGGAGCATTAAACCTCATAATTTGTGTCTTCTTGCCACATTATTTAGCCAATATTGCCACATAATTTAGGCCTCCCCAGTAGCCTAATTCCAGTGGCTCTGTCACTACCACAGAGAGATTGTCACATGGTTCCCTTTACAAAATCTTCTCACTTTGCAGTCAAAGGAAGGAAAGTAAACAACATCTTCACACAAGAATAAGCAGCAATTTGTCACAAGACATAGCGTGACCTTTAACCTCTTAGAACACTCAGCAAATGTAACAAGATAAAAATAATATTTAAAGGCATTTTTATTGCTCATTCGCCGTCTGAGGTCTATACTGTAGCAGCTACCTCGGCCGTTTCGGGGGGCCAAAGATTCCTATGGGCTGCCCTGGCACTCAAAGCTAAGCCCCCTACTATCCTGCCCCAAAGTGGCTACAGGCCTGTGCGTGTACCTAGCTGCGTGTTCAATACGGACTCCTGAGAAAAACAATAGTAAAAGCAAAAAATCACAGACTTGCACAAAGTTAAGAGTCTGCTGTGGCAGGGGGAGTCCCTGTTAACCGGTTAAATATGAATTTACTTTCGTTCACGTGAAACCTCCCAGTGAGTCAGTTGTGACTCATCTCCGCATATTGGTTCATATCTTTGTAAACAAACAGTAAGTAAATGTTGGATTGCACAATGCACGGAGAGTGAGAAACGAAGCCTCAGCTGAAATTCAAATGTGAATAAACATAAATGAAATATGACTTACAGGGGCCTCTTCTTGCAGCCTTTAATGTTTGGGTATGTGGCCCGACGACGCTCCTCGATGCGTCTGAAAAACACCAAAGAAAAGACTGCACTTGGTGTCGTATTTCAACCTTGGAATCACTGAAATCAGCGCTACATTGTGAAACTAGGCAAAGGTACTTAACCTAGTTATTTGTGTTCGGATGACAAGCCCAGCGCTCACCTCACAAATGGTATATTCTCTGTATAGGGGGGATGGTGTTTTTCAGTCACGTCGAGAGTCGTCGGGCCACACCAATCTAGTGACGCAACGGATCCTCGTTAATAAACTGGCACCCTCCTCCCACATGGAGTTCATTGAGACAGAAGAAGAGCCCCTGGCGGTATTCCCAAGGACGCAGACAATGCTGTCATTGTCCACCTCTCAGTCAACGAGCGCGACTCACTGAGGAGCGTTACGTCTCAGTTTACTCTTTCTTTGACTGCAAGAATAAAACGCAAAAAGCTCGTCTTAGAAACGTGCCCTGTGATTAGTGAATGACTCCACAGCTACATTGACGCCAGAATACACAATATTCAATGTAATGTATCTGCCTGCATAGAATACATTTCACAACTGCATTTATATAACACATCTATTTTGATCAATAAATATAAACAGGGGGGCCTGCAGGTTTCCTCATGGTTTACATGAACTGATGGGTCAGGGTGACATGGTAGTGCTTACTCTTCATGGCCCACCCATGGGCGCTACCAGGAGTTATCTAAGGGTGGGGGGCAGGGGGTGGAGGGATAAGGGTTGAAGAAATGCGGGCTGACCGACACGTCCCCGCAGGGGACCCTCATAAGAGGGCGGCCCCCTTAGTGCCACAAGATGGCACACTGGACAGGCTAGTGTCCAGGGACCCCTTCAGAGTCAGACGCGTCATTTCCAGCCGGGTGGGGGTAGGGGGGAGGTATATCTGCCTCCCCCGCCCACCTGCCGGCCTCTTTCGTCCTCACCCTGACGTCGTTTGAGGTGCTGCCGGGGACTACTGCCGGAGATGACAAGTTAGTAATCTCCCTCCCTCCCCCCTCCAAGCTGGGGTCCCAGCATGCGGGCCGGGCCCGGAAGTGACCATGTTTTCCTTTTTCTTGTTCAAAGCCTGCCCTCCAGGAGGTCAGCTTTCGGCGGTACCAGTGGGGCTAGGGAGTGGGATGGGTGCCGGAGGGGGGCTTATTGTAGGCAGCAGCCTCGCAGGTCATCCCCGCAGTCACCGAGGTCTCGGCCTGAAATGGGGGGGGCTTTTCCTTCCCAGGCAAGGACACCCCAAGTGGGGGGGGCGCGAGAGAGCGGGCCTTAGTCAGGGGCCCCATGGGAGATCGAGCAGGCCGGACGAGCAGGATCTCCAATGGGCCCAGGTCGTCCCGAGGCTCCCCACAATGGACCTTTGGGTCGCAGGGGACAGCAGCAGACTTTCCGGTCTTGTGGTTTCTTGTTCTGCTCTGCCCAGTGGCGCTAGGGTTCGCACACTAGGTCCAGGCAGATGGGGCTTCCGGGCTCTTGTTATTTGGTCCCGGGTTTGCCTATGGACGACTTTCCTTCACCCTGCAGGGCGCACTGGACAGCCTAGTGTCCAGGGACCACTTCAGGGTCAGGCGCGTCATTTCCGGCCGGGTGGGGATATGGGGGAGGAATATATGCCTCCCCCGCCCACCTGGCGGCCTCTTTCGTCCTCACCCTGACGCCGTTTCCCTCCCTACTGCTTACCCGGCGTTTTCAGGGTGGGGGGGGGGGTTGTTCTAACCCTCTTTATTTGTGTTGCAGGCGGAGTTACAGGGCGATCCAGAGGCGGAAAGGTACTCAGGGGTACCCTCTTCAGGAGCACAAAGGGTGCTGAGGCCTAATATCCCTAGGAAGTCTGTGCGGTGGACCCTTGGGTGCGACGGCGGCCTGTCTGTCCTACGGACGGTTGGAAACCTGTACAACCGGGGGTCGCTTGAACGCTCCGCCCCTTGTAGGGGGGGGCGTGAGTAAGAGGGTGGACCAACAGTTCACCGGAGGTGGGAGGGGCTATCCCCTCACCGCAACCGCTAAGCACCGATTGGCTAAGGCCACGATGCAAGTTGGCCCATCAGGTGGTAGGCCGCGAGGGGTGGCTTGCCTTTGGATCGTCTGAAAGATAACCCACCATGTTGGCATATTTGGTATGCTAATAAACCTGCAGCAATTTTTCCCATCAAAAAGTTATCTTGTCTGCTTATTTATGTGACATGTATGTTGCTGCGTGAGGGCTGGTGAGTGTGGCCGATATTGGCACTAAAGTAACAGCACTGCTAGCTGCAAAAAAACTGGCTACACCATTTCTCACGGGATATACAAATTCAGAGCCCCACTTATTAATTGTTTGCCCTCCACATTTTTTGCACATCTTTTGTACAACCCCCCACCCCTACAGCTCCCATTGGCCCTTCCTGAAGCCAATGAACAAAAGGGCAAACACATATGACTGTGGCAAAGTAGCAGATTTTGGTCTCGGACAGACAAGACGTAAAAAAGTAATGTCCCAAAGAAGTAAAATAATATGAAATGAGACAGGAGAGCTGGTTTGAGGACCTTGCTCCTGGGGTCCCAGGCAGCAGTGTAAGGCAAAATGATGGGCGCACTTCTGGAATGTGAAGAGGGGCCTCTGAGTTTCCCATATCTAGCAGATATTCTTTTAATTGAGTTGAATAGGGCATCCCTGATGGGTTAGGGGGTCTCTTGAGCCACCTGGGCTGCAGAGACCTCTGTTACCCCTGGTCCCAGTCTTACTAGGATCCAACTGCAGCATTTGAAGTCTTTTCCCACTGGTGTCTTCAGTTCACAGTGCTATTGGGCGTTAAACCTGATAACCAAGGCTCACTCAAGGAAGTGTTGTAGGTTTAGATCTCAGGATGGAGTAGGACACTTTAGTACCCCATATTATCTGATTGTTCAGCCAGAGCTTTAACGCAGACAATATAATATACTGTACATAAACAATGATTAACCAAGAAAAACGGAAGATCTTACCCCTTTCTGGGCAGAGATACAATCACATAAACTATTATAGCAAGTATGCACAAAGCACTATAGGAACGTTTATTGTGGGGGCCTATGGACAATGTTATCAAATGGAAGGTGGTTGAAAAATCCAAGGAGGCAACCTCAGAACACCACAGCCCCCAGTTCTTGAGAAAGGATCAGTGATGTAATATCACCAAAATCCGTCTTTTAATTTGGGTTCATGTCTTGGTGCTGCAATTTGTTTTTGATACACTAGGGACAAAAAACGTCTGGAGCCTAAGAACTGCATAAAGATGACTTCCCAGATCATCAAAATGCTCCCTCCAACTTGGCAAGCAATGGAGGTAGCTTTCTGGGGGTTGCATAACGGAACCATGCATGCCTTTACAACGCGGTCTGAAGAACGCATTAGTCTTTACCATACATATCTTTATCACGAAATAGTTTACCATGCATATACCTTTACCACATATGCCTTCACAACCCAAATATTTGTCGGTAAGTACAAAGCCTTTAAATATAAATGCAAATATACCCAACCCCTAAACCCTGCCCACCCTAAACCCCAAAAATACCCTTGCAACCCAAGTACCCTTACCCACCCTAAACCCTCAAAATACCCCTTCAACTCATATACCCCATTCCTCCCTAAACCCTAAAAATACCCTTGCCACCCAAATACCCCTACCCCCTAAACCCTAACAATTCTCTTGCTATCATAATACCAAATATTAATAAGCATAAACATGACATATACACATGAATTTATACAAAAATGAAAACAGAACGACTAACTGATTAGTGATCCTGTATATATACAACACTAAAAGAATCACTTAGAGAACAAAATCAGAAAAAGTCAAAGGGATTAAAACGCCAGAGGTAAATGTCACATATATTATAAGTGTCATGACCTACTTGGAATAGGCTAAGGGGTTATTTTCATTATTAGTCACAAGTGGGATTACTGTTTGTGATATTTTCCCCGCTATCCATCATATTTCCTGCTGGGGAAATCCCCTAGCCTCTGTCATCGATGCGTTTTAAACCTCTAGTAATTTGAAACCCAAATTCTTGTGTATATGTCATGTTTATGTTTATTGATATTTGGTATTATGATTTAATTCTCTCGTCAAGTTGACTATGATTGATCATATGAAAAGTCTTGTGATAGATTATCAAAAAGGGAGAATCTACACTTTCTCCAAACGTTTGACACAATAAGACGTCAACAACTTGCAGCAAATGTTGAACCCGCTGTCACAGCCAGTGGATATAATAGTTCAGAATTGAGCTCTGCGGTTAATACTGATCTGGAAGAAAACAATGTACCTGGTGCAAGCAACATCAGCGGCAGAGATGCACCATCAGTCATTGAGGAGCTTCGTTTTTGACTAGACAAGACAATGAATATATGGCCACTATGCAAAGATAAACTGGGAAGAGGAAGAGGAAACGTAACAGAAAAAGCAGATGCTGGGGAGGGCAATACAAAAGACACAACAAAACAGACGCAGAAAAAGTAACCAGTGACCAACTTGTAGACAACACAGTTATTAACGTTTCAGACATGGATTCAAACGAAGAAGAAGAAAAAGTTTTAGCTTTGGGATATCTTTCTGCTCTACAACTAACTTTGATTATGCTCAAGCTAGGATTGACTTTTTCCATTTCCTTAGGAAAGAGCAAACCAGGTCACATACAAAGTGCTACTGATAAAACCCTGAACGCCTGAAAGTATTTTCCTTTTTCCTCTTTCATTTCTGTTCTTTTTGTATTGGATACAGGATTGTATCCCACTGTATATTTGTGCTCACAGAATCTTTTCATTCCTTACATTGATTAAATAATGTGTCCGGCTGGACACTTTTTGCTTATAGTACACATTGTTGACTATAATTCATTGTTGCCTGTTTACTAGATAAGTTAGGGACCCTTGTCGCCTTGCAAAATAGTGCTACCCCAGGTCCTTAACCACCTAGAGTGTTCCCTTGTTATTATATAACCGCATTGTACATCAGAGCCTTGTCTTCATTTGTCCCTGAGGGGGCGTCTGGTGTTGTATCAGAATGTCCAGGCCCTAGAAAAACATTTACTAAGGATTCTCTCAATTATTTAGGTCTGGCCTGACAGCGCAGGACCTATGGTTATCAAATCTTTGAAACATACATAGATTTGGCTTTGCTTCTATGTAGTATTTCTGTTTCACCCTAAGCAATGTTCTGTTTGGTGTCTGAATCTATGTCCTATGAAGTGTTAGCACTACAATGCGTGAAGGACTATTTGCATCTCAGAAGTCCACTGAATTATCATACATTAAATTATTTAACTCATCATTACATTGTATACAGAAAACAATTGTCTTGAAATGCAAACCAGATTTATCGACTTCGCCAATGCTTATTTTACTAAATGTACTTTTCGAAAATACTAAGGGGTTGTATAAAATGGTTGGGTGATACTTAAGTTTTAAGTCTCACCTACAGACAGCTTTCAGCTGTCTGTTGATGAAGACCTATTATGTTTAGCACCAACACATAGGGGCTTATTAGTATGGCAGGTGGATCGCCCCCGCCAGGCCAGCGGTAGCCACCGCATTCATGCAGGAATGACTCCCTGCCATATTATTATGGTTGGGTGTGCCCGCGGGGGATTGGGAAGACCGTCCGCCGCATTTCTGCCCGTCGACGAGTCAACCGGGTGGAAAAGGGATCTAACATGGTGGTGGTGTCCATATTAGAATGCAGGCGGAGATGCGGTCTTGGTCAACGGGAGCCCGTAGCTATGGCACCCCCCTGCATTGGCATGGACAAAGTGGCAGGCACCAGACGGTGCCTGTCACCTTGTGCATGCCAATGCACAATATGCATTCCCAGCATTGTGGTGGGTGGTGCTGTGAGCACCGCTTGCCACAATGCTGGGAATAGGGGATGGCACCGCCAGGGCAGCGGTGGCATCCTGATAGCAGGTGCAGGACCACCGCACCCCTTGCGGACGGCCCCAAATTCCGTTATGGTGGGAGGCAGATTTTGTCCGCCCGCCATCGTAATAGACCCCTTAAAATGGACTTTGGGTCAGCCGTTGCTACCATTTATTAGCTTTCTAGTGAATCTAATTTGCTTGCTTCTTGTTCAACAGCTTTCCTTCCTCTTCATGAGCTTGTTCTTCGCCTGGACCAGCACTTTTTTTTACCATCCTATTAATTGGATGACTTGTATCCTCCACTGCAGATATTTAGGGAACTCCTTTTTCTTTTTCTTTCAGCACTCAATGGAAGTGCATGTGTTTTCTTGCAGTCCCCCATGTGTTTCTTTCTGTCCTCACATTCCCACCCCCGTGTTCTCTGTGCATTACCCCTTTCCATTCCACTTAGCTTTTTCTGGCTTTTTTTAAAGTTCTTTCATTATTTCCATTGCACCCCATGGTCCCTAACAATCACTCCACTCAATTCCCATTTAATTACTACCCCTATCCGCTGCACAGTAGCTCCCTTTCCTTTCACCCCACCACGTTGACTTCTTTTTAAAATTATTTGTATTTCATGGTGGCGGGGGACTCAGCCACTGCAATCTGCTGACAGGCTATTCCTGTTTTAATGAGGTATTTTCATGCACTTTTTACATTTTTAAATTTTCCATTCCACTTGAAAAGGTAAATTAACAAAAAAATCTGTTGCACATGTATGACAAACATGCACTTATGCAGTGAGGTATTGTCAGGTTTGCCCCAAACATGTGTGCATGATCCAACATAGGCGTTACTCTTTTCCATCTTACACTGTCCCCACCAATGGCATACTAGAATTTCCTGTGAGCTACACTTAAAGAACCATACATATCTTGCAAAATACTTAAACACTTACACATTTCCCTATATTTAATATAACTACCTCAAGCTGTGTCACTATACACTCTTTTGGGGGAGAGGAATATAGGGCCCGATTCACAGAATGAACTTAAGACTCAATCCTAAACTTACTACTATTTTGGTATTCACAGAATGCACTTACTACTTTTGGCATTCACAGAATGCACTTACTACTTTTGGTATTCACAGAATGAACTTACTACTTTTGGTATTCACAGAAGTTAGGATTTTGTCTTAAGTCTGTCTTAAGTCTGTCTTAAGTTTGTCTTAAGTCTGTCTTAAGTCTGTCTTAAGACAAACTTAAGACAAAATCCTAACTTCGGTGAATACCAAAAGTAGTAAGTTCATTCTGTGAATGCCAAAAGTAGTAAGTGCATTCTGTGAATACCAAAATAGTAGTACATTTAGGATTGAGTCTTAAGTTCATTCTGTGAATCGGGTCCATAATGTCTACATGACTTCCGTAGAACTGAAAAGTGAAGAACATCATTCTGATTCTTTGAGCCCATGCCCCAAACAATAGATATTCAGCCCGGAAATCAAATACTTTGTATGCTAAGTCCATTAACATTTGCACAAATGAGACTTATCCTCATAATAATCTGTCCTGTTCCATCACAAGAACTCGTAGTAGACCATATCCCATCAATCTTTTGAGTTCAACCAAGTGCACAAGGAATAGTTCAAAGTTTGTTTTCAACCCACGTGCAGTTTCAAGATATTTCTATATAAACAATAATGTCCACAATCCAATCTTTTAGGAACTAGAGGTCATGGCCTTGTAAACCAACATCAATGTATCAATGTCCAACTGCTGCAAAATTGTAGAACAATTGCCTGGGAAGGATTTAGAGCACCAGTACTTTCGCTGTAAAATAATAAGGGCTGTGCCCAAAGTGCTACTCAGACAGCCGCGGCTGGCTCTATAAAATGTCAGTGTGCTAAATACAGGGGGAGCATAGTCTTGAATCCACTTCATGCCTCATTCATTAGCTGCCAGACACCATCTGCCCCATTATCTCACTCTTACAGGTTTCTGCTTTCTCCCTTGGTGACAGATTGTGTGTCTTACACTTCCTATGTGTTTCTGTTTTGTGTTTTTGCTACTCTTGCTCTCGGGAAAAATCTGATGAGGAGCAATAAGTTCTGGTCACCAAAAAAAGTGCTGGTTGTCCCCACCAGTAACCACCGTCACAAATTCAGCACTGCGGAGCACTATGAGGAAAATTCTACCTGAAGGTGATCGCTATCTGTTTAGGCATCCACAAACCCATGGCCCACTGAGGAACATAGTCCTATGTGATGCAGTCGATTCCCAACCTGTGTGCACCCTGAATCCAGTTAGTGCGCACACTAAGTAATGATCGTCTGCTTTTCTTTTTAGGTCTCGGCCTAAAACATTGCTTTAGCAATGCTTGTTTGTTGAGATTCTAGTAAGCGGTCTGAAAAGTCTTCCAAAAAGGCGGATTAGACACAGTTCATGTGAACTATGCACGTGCACAAACCAGAAACGTCATAAACCACCATTTGTCTGCGCCTCGCATCAGACTTCAAAGACTGCCGCTCCCTCACTCGCCACCCCATCAGACTTCAAAGGAATGTGCTCCAGCCCCGCCCCCACCACAGAAATGCCGAGAGCTTGGTTTTTAAGGCACCTCTAGCCTGGGAATTCAAGGGGTGTTCTCTCCTCTTCGCCATCAACTTTTGTTTGTCCCATCAACTTTTGTTTGTCCGGCTGGAATTGACTCTCGACAGCTTCTCACATTTACTGTTTTTCTCCAAAAATAGCTTTCTTTTGAGCTGGCTTCAGTAACTGCAGACTTCTGTGTCACTCCTATGTGGTAGTGCAACCAGGTCTAGGCCTGCATCTGCTGCTTTTTATTGCCAATGACAGTACAATACTTACGTTTTCCTTGTCACGTTACAGCTCCTCTTACGCTATTGTGTACTCTCATTGGTGTCTCTAACTCTTCTTAAGCCAGTCTTTAGGCCGTTCGGTCAGTTTCACAATGCAGCCCTTCTTCACAACTTGTACACCACTCTTTTATCACATTCAGCTTCGTCATCCGGCTCACCTCCTCCTTACAATTAACAATTTCATGCAGGGCTTAACATGGTCTTCCAGCCCTTGTTGCTACACACAGTGCATTTGCTTCAAAGGTGCCATGCACTTTCAGGCCAAGTTAGAGGAGATCTCAGGTGACCTCAACTAGATTTTCCACCTTTCTGTCCTCCGTCGTGCATTGCTATCACTCTCCTTCATATCCACATACCTACTTTCTTTCCTTTGCTTCACAAGTTTCTCACCTCCACTCATCAAGAGGACCGACTAATCCAGCCTCTCTGTAAATCTCTCTCTGGAGCACACTTGGCAACACTTAGCCTCACTGTGCAGTGCAAGCAGACACAGAGCATCTTGCACAATGGTATGAGGTTTTTGTGGCGGCACTTTCTATTCATACCTCACAGTCAGTCCACCTTGTGTATTATTGCTAATTGTAGCAGTGGAGGTAAGTGGGGTCAAGGTTTCATTTGCTACCAACCTCCCTGAGTATGAACAACTTTGTTTTCTACATCTATTCTTCCTTAGTGTTGTTTTCAGCATTGCATTTTGAACCAGTATGAGGACACTCGAGGTGAAGAGAGGATGTCTGTTTGGAAGTCTTTTTACTTCACGCCCCAATCTGAACGCACTTTATGGTGAATAAATGTATCTCTTGCTGCTTGTCCTAAAACAGTTGCTCAGAAACTGAAAGCTCCAGACCTCCCAAATCCTCTTATTAGACATGTTGAGACAGTTTATTTATTTTTTAAACAAACTTTATTGAATTTGACCTGAAGTTCAAGTTGGCATCAATACACCGTGTGTTACTTTGAAACAAAACCATAATTCTCCAATTCGCTATACACCATATACAGCAGTAGAGAGGGACGCACACTGCTGCACGACACACTGCTGCACGCCTCACACTGCTGCACGTCTCACACTGCTGCATGCCACACACTGCTGCATGCCACACACTGCTGCACGCCACACACTGCTGTACGCCACACACTGCTGCACGCCTCACATTGCTGTACGCCTCACACTGCTGCATGCTGCACACTGCTGCATTACTCACACTGCTGCATGCTGCACACTGCTGCACGACACACTGCTGCATGCCTCACACTGCTGCACGCCACACACTGCTGCACGCCTCACACTGCTGCACGCTGCACACTGCTGCACGATGCACACTGCTGCATTACTCACACTGCTGCATGCCTCACACTGCTGCACGCCTCACACTGCTACACACCTCACACTGCTGCACACCTCACACTGCTGCACACCTCACTGCTGCACGCATCACACTGCTGCACACATCACACTGCTGCACGCATCACACTGCTGCCCGCTGCACACCGCAGCAGGCTGCACACTGCTGCATTACTCACACTGATGCATGCTGCACATTACCGCACGCCTCACACTGCTGCACGCCTCACACTGCTCCATGCCACACACTGCTGCACGCAACACACTGCTGCACGCCTCACACTGCTGAACTCCACACACTGCTGCACGCCTCACATTGATGCATGCCTCACACTGCTGCATGCCTCACACTGCTGCACGCCTCACACTGCTGCATGCTGCACACTGCTGCATGCTGCACACTGCTGCATTACTCACACTGATGCATGCTGCACACTGCTGCAAGCCTCACCCTACTGCACGCCTCACACTGCTGCACGCCACACACTGCTGCATGCTGCACACTGCTGCACACCACACACTGCTGCACGCCACACACTGCTGCACGGCACACACTGCTGCATGCCACAAACTGCTGCACGCTGCACACTACTGCATTACTCATACTACTGCACGCTGCACACTGCCGCACGCCTCACACTGCTGCCCGCCTCACACTGCTGAACGCCTCACACTGCTGCACACGGCTGCATGCTGCACACTGCTGCATTACTCACACTGCTGCATTCTGCACACTACAGCACGACTCACACTGCTGCATGCCTCACACTGCTGCACGCCAAACACTGCTGCACACAGCCGCACGCCACACACTTCTGCACACTGCTGCATTACTCACACTGCTGCATTACTCACACTGCTGTATGCTGCATGCCTCACACTGCTGCACGCCTCACACTGCTAAACGCCTCACAATGCTGCATGCCTCACACTGCTGCACGCCTCACACTGCTGCACGCCTCACACTGCTGAACGCCTCACATTGCTGAACGCCTCACATTGCTGCATGCCTCATACTGCTGCATGCCTCACACTGCTGCACGCCGCACACTGCTGCACGCCTCACTGCTGCACTCCTCACACTGCTGCACGCCGCACACTGCTGCATGCCTCACTGCTGCACGCCTCACACTGCTGCGCGCCTCACACTGCTGCACACCTTGCACTGCTGCATGCTGTACACTGTTGCACAACACCCTGCTGCATGCCACACACTGCTGCATGCCACACACTGCTGCACGCCACACACTGCTGCACGCTATACATTGCTGCACGCCACACATGCTGGTGCACGCCGCACACTGCTGCACGCCGCACACTGCTGCACACCGCACACTGCTGCACGCCTCACACTGCTGCACGCCACACACTGCCGCATGCCTCACACTGCTGCCCGCCTCACACTGCTGCACGCCTCACACTGCTGCACACTGCTGTATGCTGTACACGGCTGCATTACTCACACTGCTGCATGCTGCACACTACTGCATGCTGCACACTAGCGCACGACTCACACTGCTGCATGCCTCACACTGCTGCACGCCACACACTGCTGCACACTGCTGTATGCCTCACACTGCTGCATGCCTCACACTGCTGCACGCCATACACTGCTGCACACCACACACTGCGGCATGCCTCACACTGCTGAACGCCACACACTGCTGCACGCCTCACACTGCTGCAAGCCTCACACTGATGCACGCCTCGCACTGCTGCACGCCTCACACTGCTGCATGCTGCACACTGCTGCATGCTGCACACTGCTGCATTATTCACACTGATGCATGCTGCACACTACCACACGCCTCACACTGCTGCACGCCTCACACTTCTGCATGCCACACACTGCTGCACGCCACAGACTGCTGCATGCCACACACTGCTGCATACCACACACTGCTGCACGCCGCACACTGCTGCATGCCACACACTGCTGCACGCCACACACTGCTGCATGCCACACACTGCTGCACGCTGCACACTACTGCATTACTCATACTACTGCACGCTGCACACTGCCGCACGCCTCACACTGCTGCCCGCCTCACACTGCTGCACACCATACACTGCTGCTCACTGCTGCATGCTGCACACTTCTGCATTACTCACACTGCTGCATGCTGCAAACTACCGCACAACTCACACTGATGCATGCCTCACACTGCTGCACGCCACACACTGCTGCACACTGCTGCATTACTCACATTGCTGCACACTGCTGCATTACTCACACTGCTGTATGCTGCACGCCTCACACTGCTGCACGCCTCACACTGCTGCATGCCTCACACTGCTAAACGCCTCACACTGCAAAATGTCTCACACTGCTAAACGCCTCACGCTGCTGCATGCCTCACACTGCTGCACACCTCACACTGTTGCACGCCTCACACTGCTGCATGCCCCACACTGCCTCACGCCTCACATTGCTGCATGCTGTACACTGCTGCACAACACACTGCTGCATGCCGCACACTGCTGCATGCCACACACTGCTGCACGCCACACACTGATGCACGCCACACACTGCGGCACGCCACACTGCTGCACGGCACACACTGCTGCACGGCACACACTGCTGCACACCACACACTGCTGCACGCCTCACACTGCTGAACGCCTCACACTGCTGAACGCCACACAACACCACCACATCACTTAGTGACACCACCATATCACTCTAGGACACCACCATATCACTCTAGGACACCACCACATCACTCTAGGACACCACCACATTACTCTAGGACACCACCACATCACTCTAGGACACCACCACATCACTCTGGGACACCACCACATCACTCTGGGACACCACCACATCACTCAGGGGTATCACTCAGGGGCACCACCACATCACTCACAGACACCAGCACATCACTCACAGACACCGCCACATCACTCACAGACACCACCACATCACTCAGGAACACCACCACATCACTCAGGAACCCCACCACATCACTCACGGACACCACCACATCACTCTGGGACACCACCACATCCCTCTGGGACACCACCACATCACACAGCCCAACCACATCATCACTCAGCACCACAACAGCATCACTCAGCACCACAACAGCACTGTCCTTGCTTGCTACCAACAAGCATTGCCATAGCCAATAGGACTCGCATTAGGAAAGTGTAAGCTATTGGCTTTGTGAATAACAATGCTATTAATTTATATATTTTCAAAGTCAACACATATTAAAGAAAATTGTCACGTACAATACCAATTGCTCACACTTTCCTAATGCGAGACCTATTGCATTGCAAATGCTTGTTCTCAACGGCATTGACCGTGGATGGCCAGAAGGCACTTCTTTCTTGCACTTAAGCGGCTCCTCCAACCTCACTTCCTGGCGCATGTGCAAATGTATTGGTCATTATCACGCTTTTTATTTTTGACAATGGTGCTCAGCATTGGTAATGAACATTTCTTTGTTTGGGGTGGGCGTGAGGAAGGGGGGGTTAGCTAAACAGAATCCACGAAAAGCACTGGCAGAGTCAACAGGCCCTGTATTCTGTGTTTTTTCTGTGAATATATATGTATATAAATAGGCTTTATACTTACCAGTGAAATACTTATATATTAGTGGTAAAGGCATATGCACAGTAAAAGATGCACTCTAAAGACATGCTTGGTAATGGCGTGCGTGGATCAATAATACATTTGCCAGGACAGGGGAGACAGGAAATTCCATGCACTTCAAAGCCGCTGTCTAGAAACTAATCCCACCTTCCAGAACCAGGGCACCAGGGTATAAAAGAAGGACCGTAGACACCAAAGGGCAGATGTATCAAAGGATTTTGTCAATTCTGTGTCCATGGGGAAATGTGTTGATAGATATGGCCCCAACTCTTCAGTACTCTTCTGGGCCTTGGGATACACTGCCAGGAAGAAGGACCGCTGTACTGCTGAAAGGATTGCCACTTTACTGGTCTACTACTCTGAATTAACTACTGCCCTGCTGTGCTGACTTCTGTCTACTTCCTTCTTGCCTAGGGAGGAAGAACTGGACCTGCAACTCATCTTGAACCCAGGACCCATAGTGACTCAAAGAGATAGTCTGCTGGCCTCTTGAATGGAGCCTCAGGGGCATAAAAGGCTTGTCAACAGCTCCTGGACCCATCTTCAGCATGATGCTGACCCTTAGGCAGTGCCCCTCAGGTCCTAGACCCTTGTTGTGGTTCACAGGCCTCTTAAATCGAGCTTTTGGGTTTTCATGACTGCAAACAGGCAAATTCGCACTGGAACCATGCCACTTGCACCGAAAATCAGCATGAGCCACTGCCAGCATCTCTCTTCGCACAGCATCATCGACAGCCTGAGGAGGACTGCTAATGCGCTTCCACTACACCTGGCCCGCTCTTCGCGCCATGACAGTTACCACCAGCAACGTCCTAGTGACCATCTCTAATACAAACGGAACTCTTGGCAAAAAAACTTGAGAAAGTAAAACTTCCACTGGACAAATTTGGGCCTGTATCCGACCAGCGCTCCATCGCATTCGGCCTAAACTTTTGACTTTGAACCGTTCCAGCACAAAAAGATAGCCGCGGTTGGCTCTTTATGATTTAGGTTCTATATTGCAGTTTACTCTTTAAAAATTCATAACTCCAGTTCTAATGATTGGATTTTTGTCATTTTGGTTTTATTTCTTAAAATTTGCTGTATTTTTTAAACCTGGAGTGGGATCTTTTTATGTGGTGTTTTCACTGATTTACTTTTTGAAGTGCTGCACAAATACTTTACATGCTGCCTACAGGTTAAGCCTGACTTCTCTGTGCCAAGCTAGCAGGGGTTGAGCATAGGTTAATTTCAGGGTTTTCTTGTGCCTTATCTCGACAAGGATTGTGTTTACTGATTGACCATGGCTCACACCTCAGACAACTAACAACCAAGGGCCATATGTAGGTAAATGGCATTTACCGAATCGTAAATACCGAATTTTACCGATTCGGTATTTACAATTCGGTAAATGCCATGTAGGTAATAATTCGTAAACAATTACCGAATCGGTAATATTCGGTGCTTACCGAATCGGTATTTACCGATTCGGTAATTGCCATTGATTCCTATGGGCCCTGAGGCCCATAGGATTCAATGGCAATTACCGAATCGGTAAATACCGATTCGGTATTTTTACCGATTTGTCAAGGGGGACAGGGTGTCACTTTGACACCCTGTTGCACCCCTGATTCTAGCATGTGTGCCATGTGACACACATACATGCCCTTAGGGCATGTATGTGTGCCACATGGCACAGGTGTACATGCACAGATGTGCATGTACACAGAAATTCGTTATTTACCATGCCATTGTATTTCATGGTAAATAACGAATTTCTCAGGGCCTGTGGCACTGTTTCCAGTGCCACCTACATCCCAAATTAGCGATTCTGCACATTTACCGAATCTGTAATTTACTGATTCGGTAAATTTTCCGATTCGGTAAATATACAGAATCGCTAAATTTCAAGCCCCCTACATCTGGAAATATAAATACCGATCGGTAACGGCCGAAATCGGCAGTTACCGACCGGTATCTGTCCACCTACATATGGCTCCAAATTTCTTACACATACCTGTGTTTCATAGACGTGTTGCCTTTTACCAGAGCCAAGATGCCTTTTGGTAAATGTAGCGCTTTATCAATAATTCACTTTTGTTCAGTGCTTAATTGGTGAAAAGATAAGTGATGGGCCCTTCTCATGGGGCAACTGTAGCTTACACCACCTATTGCCTCTGCCAGCATGCCAATGACAGCACCAACACAACTACTAAGGATCACACTCCTCTAAGTGTGACAATTCAGATTATTCCATGCCCCCAAAGCTATAAGAATGGCTTGGGAGGCAGCAATTCGTCATTTTTAAGGTATATTGAATTAAAAAACAACTGTTGTTGTGCGCCTCTCTAAATTAGACAAACAGCACCACCATGTGGCAGACTATCATTACAGCCGGTGTTGCCAATTAAGTGCCTGTGGCAGCAACTGAAACCACCGGCTCAAATTAAGCAATGCTTTTATTGAAGACACATTCCTGCCAGTTGACAGCATGTCATTAGGAATTTCTATTCTAAATACTATATGTTAGCAATTTGACACGTAAAGGCAGACCCAGCATCAAGCAGGGGCATAACACAGGCCCCTACAACCCTTCAGGGTGCCCCAATTCATCCCAAAACCTATGAATATCTGTGAGGTTTTGGAGAATCAGGGCCCGTTATCACTCTCTTCTTAGGGGCCCCCATCAGTTTGCGTTACAGCACTGGTATTGAGTGTGTACCGCACAGTTTGCGCTGCCTTTGCCTTGTGCGTTACAGTGGTGCCTGCTCCATATATCGTGTTTCTTTCTCCACGAGCACCAGTGCTTTCAATGTGTAGCTCCTGGAGGCACCCTGTACCTTCACTTCCTTCATTGGAAAGATAAAGTACCTGCAATTCTCAGCAGCGGCACATTTACTGAAAGAGGACTGGCCCTTCTTAGTCGCAAGTAGGTATTCTTGCATAATGTGTTCCTGCTCCTTTACTGTTCCACAATTTGGGAAAAAAGCAATAGCAAACATACATTTAACACATTAAAAGTTTAAGGTGCACTAATGAATAGCCCACAAATTGATATATGGAAAAATATATATTTATTTTTATTCTATTTCATTCTCTTTTCAGTATTTTTTGTTTCTTTTCTATTATGGTTGCAATATTTCAACTCATAAAATGCATTTTCTTATTATTTACATTTCACTTTTACATTCATAATTCTAAAAACAAATAAAACAAAAACGGATACATATGATGATGGCTAGCGGCAGAATAGAGACTATGCACGTTTTGGCACTGCTGCCTTCATCAGGAAACCGTCTTTTAGCATCATTTCTCTCGAATAGATCAAGCGTTTTGACTATCTGTACATATAGGGTCCTACGGCACATATGTTGGTACGTGAATCAATTCTATTTTCTGAAATAAATCAAAAGATGTGTCAACTGAATCATTACATTTTCTTATATTTCCATTGACCCAAATTTTTTTTTAAACTTCTTTGGTCAAACTTGATAGTATTTGGCCATTAGTTTTTGAAATTGTTGGATAAGTGGATGCCTGCATCTGTTATTGTATGGCGCAACCGCTGTACCTTAATCATTAATTTCAGTAAATTCAGTTCTCTTGCAAATTATTTTAAAAGGCACTATACATGTTCTGTTGTTTATAGGGTTCACCTGGTGATTTTCACTATTTTATAGGGCAAAGAAAGCATTGATAGATGGGATATTTTGTTTTTTTCCCCCTCAATGGTATCTACATTTTTTGTGGGCAGCTGTAGTATCGGTAAATGTTAGCAGGCTCCGCGTTTATCTAAGACTGAAAACGCCAACTTCTGAATGGCAAAGGCCAGGTGGAAATCCCCTCTTCTCACAAAGAGCAATGTAAACCTGCTTGGTCATTGTTCAAACAGTTTGAAAAAATCTGACTGTACTTACACAATGTTATCAACCGTGTTTACACAAGGCGCTCCTTAAAAGTACAGCACTCCATGCCTCACTTGACCTGCCCTCGTTCACTCATTAAAAAGGTCTGTTCACACTCAATGGAGAAGTAAGTCTAAAGAGAGCCTTTTATATAAAGATTAGCAGGCTGTAATTTACATCTGCCCTTGTTTATGTCATTAGATGCGAGATTATTGGCTTGCACTAATAACATGTAAGTTTGAAGAGTGCAACGTTCACCACCAGGAGGTCTCTTAGGGCCAGATGTACAACCCTTTTTTGCAGCCGCAAACGGGAGATCAGCCTGTTTACGACCACAAAAAAGGTTCCAGGCACAAATGCTATTTTGCGAGTCACTGACTCGCAAAATAGAATATTTGCGACTCTCGCTATTAGGAAGGGGCATCCATTCCTAATAGCGAGTCACCATGCCATGTACTGTTGTTTTGCAACCACATTTGCGGCCGCAAAACACTTGCAGTTTACCACCTACTTCAAGTAAGTGCTAAAACCACTCACAAATGGGAAGGAGTCCCTAGGGGACTTCAGACTTGGTGAGAGGGCAGCTCGCCCTCAAGGGACGTAGGAACCCACCTCCTGTGTTACTGGTGTCTTCAGAGTCCGCAGGAGCTCAGGATCAGTAGACCGGTCAGTTGCGATACAGTGCCTGCGACTGCAGGGGAGTGACTACTTCACCCCAAGGGAGATACTTCAGTTGTCCTTGCTGCTTCACAGGTCCTGCATGGAGCCTGTACGGTGCACGGGCACCAGCGATGCTTTGGATGGAGAGGGAGACGAAGTCGGGCCCAGTCGAAGTCCAGGTGAAGTCCAGAGTGTCCAGATGGTCGAAGTTCTGTGTTTTCTGCTTCAGAATTATGTTCACGTGAAATCTAGGGTTCTATGCCCAGGTAAGCCCTTTTGTACCCACAGGAGAGGGTTGGACAGATTCAGGGGACCTTTCCAGGGGAGGGTCAGGACAGTGGGGAGGATACTCTCATGACCTTTGTCCAGTTTCCCGCCGGAGCAGGAGCCAACGCCTCCCAGGACTGGTTTGAACTGGACTATGCACAGGGACACCAAGTGTGCCCCAGATGCAGACTTTCAGGTACTTTGGAAGTGCACCCACCCAGCCACAATACACTAAATCCTATCTGGGAGGTGGTCACACCTCCCTGGGACAGGATGTCTATTGTCCTGCCTTCCCCTGCTCGAGCTTGGTTCAGCAGCAGGAGGGAAGACAAGAGTCTCAGCAGCAACAATTTTGAGCTGCCCGGGCCGAGAAGGCTGGTACCGGGAAGATCAGTGACCCCACAAAGCTTGCTTCAGAAGGGTGGAATAATACCTCCCACATTGGGTACCTGTGTGGAGGTATGATTCCAAGGTGTTTGATACCAAACACAACATGTTTTGTTGCAGCCGTTTTCGAGATAGCGCTTTACTTGAGCATATAATGCAACTCTACCTATATGTCTGGCTGGGTCACCACACCCCGGGAGAATGGTCCCTGAAGGCTACAGAGGGACTCTTCTCATGCAGAGGCACACTCTCACAAAACAACCAGCACCCTGCCTTCAGGATTGTCAATGCCTGCTAGAGGGGTGACTGATAGGTTTTAAGTGTAGTGACCTATAGATATATTAACCTATATCTAAAGTAAGTGGATCATGCACCATCTTACATACACTGCAATGGCAGGCATGTAGTTCCATTTTTCATAGCCTCCCATGGATAGCATAATACATGCTTCAGCCCATGGGATGCCTCTGGGGTACCTATGCCCTGGGTACATGGGTACCATATACTAGGGACTGACAAGGGTACCCCAGTATCCAATCTGGAGTGTACCTAAGTACATGCATAAGATTTTTAAGGAGAAAGAATATGGACGGGCCCTGATTAGCAGGATCCCAGTCAAACTAGTCAAAACACTGTAACCTCAAACAAAAGGTGGGGGTAACCGTAAGAAGCATATCCTACTTTCCTACATCGGACATGTCCAGTTTTCTGTTTATGATTATTCTAGGGTTCCTACCGTGGGTGCTAGATGTGGGTCCGAGTTCCGCCAGCCACCAATTGGAGTCCCATGGTATGGTGTTCTTGCTGACAATCACTACTTATGTCTTGTTGGTGTTGAACTTGAGACAGTTGGCTTTCGTCCAGCTAGTGGCTTCTATCATGCAGGCAGTGAACTGGTTTCTTGTGTTGCAGATCTTTTACGAGAGCTGCATCTCATCGATGTAAGAGAGGATGTTAATGTCTTGGTGCGAAGATGACATTTGCTGGAGGGATCATGTATTTGGTGAAAAGGGTGAAGATGAGTGATGTACCTTGTGGAACTCTACAGATGAGTTTACTGGCTTCTGAGGAGTAAGGTGCCATGCTGACAGCTTGTTTTCTATCGGTTAAGAAAGATTAGATCCAGCGGAAAGCAGGTCCTTGGATGTCAATCTTATGCAGACACCTGATGAGGAGGAGATGTCAGAACTTTTCAGATGCTGCAGAGAGGCCCATGAGAATGATGACTGCCATACCTTCTCTGCCAAGGATCAAGTCAATATTGTGTGAGGGGACAATGAGTGCTGTTTCTGTATTGTGGGTGAGCTTCAATAAAGAGTGTGTGGTATCAAGTTAGCTAGTGGTTGCTGAAGTGGTCGGTGAGGCATCAGTTGATTATTTTCTCTAAGACGTTTGTCTGGTATGGTAGTAGGGAGATGGGGCTGTAGTTGGAATGAGTAACTGGGTCAGCAGGTGGTTTCTTGAGCAGGGGTATGGTAGTGGTATGTACTAGATGTCCAGGAATGTCACAGAGGCAATGGAGGCATTGAGGATGAGTGGCAGTGCTTTTGCCGATCAGTAGGAGCCTTTTGATGGAGGCGTGGTGGGGGCAATGGTTAGATGTGGCCCCCAAGTTGAAAGTCTTCATGGTAGCATTGCTTTTCATGGTATTGATGGTAGGCCATGGGGTCAGGGTCTGTTCTTTGGCTGTGATGGGAAGTTGAGTGGCGACAGTGATGGATCTGGTTGATGATCGAAGATGCTGTATATGGAGGTGATTTTGTTACAGAGAATTCTGTGAGCTTGTTACAAAGGTCTTGTGCTTGTGTGATGTTGCTGGAGGTGGCAGGAGACACAGTGAAATATTTGGTGATGATGAAGATTTCCTTGCTGCTGTTAGTGCCAGTGTCAATGCGATCTGAAAGATCTGTGCACTTGGTGTTACGTATCTGCTGGTGGTAGCGTCCTAGGGCAGATTTGAAGATGATTTAATCTGTGGTGTCTTGACTTGTTTGTCATTTGTGATCCAGTTCCTTGCAGTGGCATTTTATCAGCCTGAGTTCCTCTGTGTATCAACTGGCCTCTGGTTGAGCTCTTGCCATTGGGTTGTGCTTGAGGAAAGCCAGAATGGCGACGCATGCAGTGATCCAGCTGTTGAACTGTTGATGGCTTTTTCCAAGTTGCTGGTGTGCTCGGGCCTGTGCTCTGAGATGATGGAAGCCCATTCCTTTTCTGTGATGCTTTTCCAGCTGCCGCGGGCGGTTCCAGTTGTAGTAAATCTATGGCGGTACGGGATAGGTATGCTGAAACTGACATGGGTATAGCATGTCCAGGTCATTGTTGTTGGATTTTTGACTGTGATGCTGCTGATTGAGGAGTACATTGAGTCAAACAGATGTCAGGCAAAGTGGGTGGATTCGGTAACATGCTGGGTAATGCCAAGGTTTGCAAGTTTTTTTAGACAGGCGTAGAGCTTGGGGCCGAGCGGTATTCTAGGTGAAAGTTAAAGTCTCTGAGGAGTATGAAGGTGCTTGCATTGATAATGAGGTGTGTGACAAAGTCAGTGATGTCACTGGTGAAGTTGGAGTGGGTTCCTTGTGGTCTGTGTACGAGTGTTCTGCCCAGGGAAAACTTGGCTGTGATGCGTATCGTGAATGTGAGGTGTTCCATGTAGCTAGTAGGGGTGACTGTGTAGCTGGTGCTGCTGATTGTATCTTTGAATATTATGGTGACTCCACCTCTGGACATCTATTGATGGTCTTAACTGGCAATTTGGAGCTGACAGGGATGGCTGTAGCAATGTCAGGTGCAGAGTTTTGATTTTCCATGAAGAAGAACAGGTCTAGAGCGAAGTCATACAGTGGGTCCCATATCTCCATGGCATGTTTGGCAAGCAAGGGGGTGTTTAGGAACATGCATGAGAGTGTGGTGTGTTGTGTGTGTGATGTTTGGTCTGTGTGAGCATGACTGGGTGGCTGCCTTGTGTGAGTGTCAGCGTGTGGTGTATTGTTGGTATGGAAGTGGTGGGTGTGGGGCGTGGATGCGAACGTGCAGGAGGTGCAAAGTAACACTCCCTCAATGTTGGGTTGTGTGGTGTGACTGCAGTGCGGCTAGTGGAGGCCTGTGTTGAGAGCACTGAGGAGCACTGCAGGGTAGCGGTGGGTAGAGGGAGAACCAGGGTTCCTGGCACTGTGTGCGGTTCAGGTGTAGATGGATGTGGATGGGCTTTCCTTTTGGAGCGTCTTCGTCATGCCAGGAGGACACCCACTGTGCATCAGCATTTCATTTGGCGTTAAGTAGGGCTTGGGAGGGGGAGGAGCGCAAGGTGCAGTGGGCGGGACCCAGTGGTGTCACTTCCTGTGCAGATGGATGATAGGAAATCTAGTGATGTCACTTCCTATGCAGATGGATGATGGGAAACCGATTGATGTCACTTCCTGTGCTGTTGGATGATGGGAAAAGAAGTCCTCTTACTTGGAATTGTTTTGGCAGAAAAACTGTGATGTTACTTCCTGTGCAGATGGATGCTGGGAAATCCAGCGACATCACTTCCAGTGCTGATAGATGATGGATGATGGAAGATCTAGTGATGTCCCTTCATGTGCTGATGGGTGTTAGGAAATCTTGAGGGTACATTCTAGGCTGGTGAGCTGTTTACTGAGATTGGCGACCACTTATGTGACCTTGGATGATAATTTAGAACTGTATGAATTTGAGTCTGAAAAAAAACACTGAATTTTCAAGCATACATAAATAGCTTAAAGAAAATGTATACCTAGTACAAACGGCATGCCTATTCACCTGAAAGCAGTGTTACTTGCTGTCAAACGGTGTGTCAACAGAGTGTATGAACCATTCAACATATATTCCACAGGACTGGTCATTCTAATGCACAAATCTGAATATGATAATAGATTCCACATGCTCATACCACAACTGAAGATTTTTCATATTTCAGGGTATTTATTATAGTCAAGCTACTGGTGACGCTATTTTTTATTTGATTCTGCTCAAAGTTCAAGAGAAGAGCTGGGTGACTTTAATACATAGTTGAATTGTGCTACAGCCAGATTCTTTCAGATGACCAGTCTTCTCCCTGCAAAGTTCCAGGCAGTTTTCCAAATTATGAATTTGCTGGTGTTGACAAATGCCTGAAAGGTGATGCTGCCACATGATATAGCACTGTCATTCTATCTGTCAGCATATTATTCTGTTTCCCAGATACTCTATTGGTTATTATCACAAAGGAAGGCCCCCAGGGGTGACCACAGTAAACATATTTCCTGTATTTTTGACATTGATTGTATCGTTGACTTCTCCCAAACTGCCATTTAGGCATGTCAATATCTTTGCGGCACACCTTCTTGCTTTGTTTGAAGAGGTCCATGATAATTGGGTATTCTACTCTGCTAGACCTGACAGCTTAAGGGAGGGTCTTCCACAAACTTTTTGCCTGCCTCCCTCCATTTGTCTGACCTAGTTTTGCTGGCTTTAGGACTCTGCACACTTTACCACTGCTAAATAGTGCTAAATTGCTTGTGCTCTCTCCCTTAAACATGGTAACATTGGCTCATATGCAAATCGCACATTTAATTTACTTATAAGTTACTAGTAAAGCGTACTAGATGTGTCCAGGGACTGTAAATTAAATACTACTAGTGGACCTGCAGCACTCATGCCACCCACTTTAGTAGCCCTCCGCCCATGGCTCCGGCCTGCCATTGCAGAACCTGCATGTGCAGTTTACACTGCCACTTCGACCTTATTACATCTTTTAAGTGAAAGTCCCAGTTGTGAAGAGATAGACTTTTCAAGATTGGTATCACTGGACTCACAATTTTAAATCACAACTTATCCTGAAGTTGGACTTTAAATTACAGTTTAGCAAATGCCACTTTTGGAAAGTTGGCATTTACTTTCTTTAGCCATTTGGCGCCTGATGCCTGTCTCTGTTCAGTCTGGGTGGGGTCAGCTAGGCTTTGTGTATTCCCTCTACACAGCCACACACAAAGGGAGCATAGGTGTGTCTTGATGGGTCTTCCTGTGAGATGGGAGGGAAGAGCTGGGCACAGCCTCACATTTACACCTGAATAGGCTGTGTCCTGTCCATACACGAAGGGCTGCATACTCCCCCGCAGTGAGTCTGGAGCCAGAGCAGGAAGGGAGGACCTCTGTGTACTTAAAAACTTTCTTTAAAGTCTAATCCACTTCAAAGGCACAACTGGGTGTGATTACTAGACCTCTGACACCATAACTTCAATACACTTCTGGACCAGTGACACTTTGCCAGGAAGAAGAACTGCTGTGTTGATGAAAGGACTACTACTCTGCTGTACTGCTGCTTTGCTGAACTCTGCCTTGCAGTGTTTTGCCTTGTTGAGCTGCACTGCTGTCTGCTGTTCTCCAGCATGGGTGTGAAGGACTGGACATGCATCACTTGAACCTGGGAGTGACTTCAAGGGCTTGCTGGCTTGCATCCTGTTATAAGTCTCAGGGACATAGAAAACTTCAGCTCATTCTTTTACAGCACCTGAACTTTGCCTGCTGCAAGTCTCGCCCTGCCAGGTGGTGCCAAACCAGTCCTGGGCCCTTGGAAGTGAGTATAAAGTGCAGATTCAACTAGAACCCTTGCATCCTCATCAGAACCAGTGCATCTTCGCCTTTGCGTGGGTTGGAACCAGCGCATCCCCGTCGTGAAGTGGATCGGAACTGGCGCATTACCTTCGGAACCAGCACATCACCTTCCGAATCGCCGAATTGCCTGCTGTGGGAACAGCAGTCATGACTCACATTCAGAACTAGTGCCTCGCACTCTGTACCGACGCATCGCCGCAGTTGTGTGGAGAAAATGTACCCATCTCGTCCACTGTGTGGCTTGACAGAATGCATCGCTTTGGCTGCACTTCGCGTCTGCATCAACAAAGATGCATCCCAGATCAAGGTACTTTGGTTTAGTGAGCCCAAGTGAGTCCCTGTATCTGGCCCGCGTTTCATAGCTGTCGGCCTGAGCTTTTGACTTTGCCCCGGTCTAGCGCGACCAGATATCCAATTTAACCCTATTGCTTCTAAGCTCTATTTTACATTCATTCTTGGGATATTCATTTCTAGACTTCTACTTGTTTAATTTCTGTCTTTTTGGTCTTGTTTTATTTATAGTCTTTTTGTGGTGTTTTCACTCTGTACTTTTTGAAGTGTTGCACAAATACTTCACACATTGCCTCTTAAATTAAGCCTGACTGCTCTGAGCCAAGCTACCAAAGGGTGAAGGTGAGCACGGGATAATTTAGGGTGTTGTGACTTACTCTGATTAAGATTGTGGTTCCTGCTTGGACAGGGTGCATACCTCTGCCAACCAAAAGGCCAGTTTCTAACATACTCTCTATGAAAGAGGCCATAATTATAAACCAAATGAAAATGGGTACGATATTACACATCGTATCAGCTGCAAAAGTGTTTTCTTACCTCAATAAAAATGATTTGAAAAAAAAAAAAAAGTGGATCTCTTTATGAACCCCTTGCTAGGCCAAATCATGTAGGTTTTACACTGAGTGGGGCAATGTTGCATAATGTGAGAACACTCATCGCCTTTTCACACTGAAATCTATCCACAGTTATAGGCTACATCTGTCTTTTTTTAACGTGATAAAGAAAAGACTTCTGATTTGTTACCATAGGCCTTCCTCACAGAGGCGTTTGATGGATCCAGGTTGAGAACTACATGCCATGATTGGTCAGTCTTCTATATTCACAGCCACGTATGAGAATTAGGGTTGATGGCATGATGTCCAGGCCTACATATTTGCTATAGAGGTGGTAGGCTTGGGTTACTGCCGTTTCCCCCTGCACTTTGGAAAAGCTTTGGGGTCTTTGGCATGTGCAATACACGAGTTTCCCTCCCAATAGGGATTAGAAAAAGACACAGCATCAAAGAAGAAGGAAAAGAGAAGATAGGCTACAGGTGAGGCAGTGTGAGGAAGAGGAGGGACAAGAAAAGGAAAAAAGACTAATGAGCTGGTATTCACAGAGGCAAGATGACGAGAAGCAGAGAGAGAAGAAAACCAGAGATCCTCAGAAAGGGGAGAGTAAGTAAGTAATACTTTATTGTACAGTTAACAAAAACCATTACAAAACCAGCAGCAATAAAAACAGTTATAAATACCTATAGCAGCATGGGGAATAATACTTGTGATAAGTTAAAAGAGAAAAAAATAATCTTTAATTAAACAATACTAAAAATTTAAATTAAAAAAATAATTAGGGAGGGATGTTTGTCCGCCACTAAGGCATTTCTGCTTTTTCTCGGGGGAGGTTTCTTATGATTATCCTGACCTCCTTTCCCGTTCTGAGTGTGTTTGCAGTCACCATTCTTTATAGGAGGCAGGCCGTTCTTTTCCCTGTAAGCTCGTACCTTTTAGTAATCTGTCCTTGTTTGATCTTATGAGCCAACTGTGCCTCTGTGTAGTCTGAGTGTTTTGGCTCTGGGGGTGTGAAAGATGCGCTTTCTTTATCCGTTTATTCTTTATTTGTGTTAGTTCTGGCTTCTGCCGCTCCGATATATTTTACCAGTCGATAGGCCATTTGGACTTCATCACCTGAGAAGCAAGCCAGGACTGCTTGCCTGCAGGACCTGATCCCTTTTTTGTTAAATAGTGGTCTCAATAGGTTCCTGCGGTCTTGCTGCAACTCCTTTCAGATAGTGATGAGGTGTAAGATGTTTTCCTCATCATTCCCACACAGGCGGCATTTTGCTGGTTTTGGAGGACGCAGCCAAGGAGCCATATGGTCTGCTGAGGGCAAAACTCCTAGCCGATATTTAAGGAATGACCCTTTTGATTTTTTGGTGAAGCTGGTCAGAAGACATGTCTGCGGTGTAAGTTTATTGTAGGTTTGTACAGTTAGCCAACCGCGTGCTCGCTCCATCAGTGAAGCTTTGTCCTGTAAGAGAGATTCTTTCCTGACAGTGATGTTTACTGCTTTTTTAAAGCCTGCCAAGTTCCCTTGTAGATCCCACAGTTGTCGCACCCCCAGTTGTTTTATTGCGTCCTCCAGAAAAAGCCTTGCTGGGCTATTGTCTTTACTTTGTAGATCTTTCCAAAGAAGTGCATTAAGGGTATTTGCCTCTCCCCTGCTGATTTTATACCAACGTTTAAGGTATACTCCCTTGCGTGCGAGCTCTTCTTTTACCAACCCAAATTTGAGTCTAATCTGCGCAGGAGAAATTTACCTCGGGAGGCCAAACATCATGTGCATCGCTCTTGTTATTACTCCGTCTAATGTTCCGGCGTCCCTGCCTCTCATTGCTTCGCTTCCATACGTAATGGATGGAATCAGTTTAGCCTGGCTCAGCTTTATTAGTGGGGAGAGGTTTGGTCCAGCGATCTTATTTTTCAAATTTCTTAGGGATACAGCTGTCATTAGGCCTCTCCTTTTTATTTCCTCGTGTTGTGGTATAAAGCTGCCCCTGTGATCTATGATTACTCCCAGATAACGATATTTATTTGTAACATTCAGTTTCCTTGTGTCCAGGTACCAACTGGGTGTTGATTTCTTTTTGCAATGGTTAAGGCACATGACTTTTGTTTTGTTGTAATTGATACTGAGTTTATTTGTTTTGGAGTATTGCGAGGTGATGTCAAGGAGCCGCTGTAGGCCAATCGGAGTCCGGCTGATTAGCACCAGGTCGTCAACGTAGAATAGGTTGGACAGCTGGATGCCCCCTAATTTGGGTGAGTGGGAGTTATTTTCATTTAGTGTGGTTGATAATTCTGCCATAAAAAGGTTAAATAGGGTTGGCGCTAGCACGCATCCTTGCTTTACTCCTGTGCTGGTTGGGATTTTCTTAGTTAAGAAGTCCCCGGTTCCTAATTTAACCTGGACCCAGGTGTCGCTGTGCAAGAGGATTAGTTGGTTCAGCAGTATTGAAGGAATTTTCATTCTCTTTAGTTTTTGCCACAACAGATTTCTATTTACGTGATCGAAGGCGGAGCTATAATCGATGTAGCACAGGTATAAGGGTTGTTTTGCCTCTAGCGCTGAGTCAATCAAGAGTGATAAGGCTAGTGTGTTAGTGGTCGTCCCCATGTTTTTCCTGAAACCGGTTTGATTAAATGGGATTGCTGATATTTCTTCCGCCCATGATGTTACCTCCTGGAGTAAGAGGCCGTGTAGTATTTTGCCTCGTTATTTAGTAAGGCTATGAGCCAATAGCTTCTTGGGTCGTTTATGTCACCTTTTTTGACTATTGGGGAAATAGTTGCCCCCTTCCATGATCTTGGAATTGTTGAGGTCTGCCATATTTATTCGAACATTGGTTTAAGGACAGTGGCCCAGTATTCTGGCTCTTGTTTGAATATGATTGGTGGTTTGCTGTTTGGGCCAGGGGCTCCCTCTCTTCTCCCTTTCGAGATTCTATTGCATATTTGTGAGTTTGTAATCAATAGTTCCTCGAAACTTATGGGGGTTTCTTTGTGTGGGGACTTCTCTTCTTTGCTGCTGATTTTAGCGTTGCATGATTCTTTCCGCGGTTCTTGGGCATCATTGAAATGTATGCTAAGGTAAGTTGTCCAGGCCTCTTCTGTCGCATGGGATTCGATCCCCTGGCTTTGCTCGCTGATGAGGCTATTTATCTTTTGCCAAAACTGTGCGCTGTCATTTGTTTTGGCAAGAACAACAGTGGTCCTATGCAAGGAGGAAATGTAAACAAAGGATAAATATAGACACAATGGAAACTATATTGTATATTAACTTGCCCAGCCGGGCAGAGGTCCAGTATTTAATTTTCACAAATTTTCAGATAAATACCTTCAACAATTTCTTGGAGATGGGCACAAGCCTGTACCCAAACATTTACAAATTGTCATGGTTAGCAGAGTAGATAGAAAGTAGAACGAGATTTTTAGGCAAGAGCTATTATATTCTGTGACAATAGCAATAACAGAATTTTCATTCACACCATTACTGGAAATATAGTCGTTAATACACAACACAGTATATGGTGTAGTAATTGTCGACGGCGTTTCGATCCCATTAGAAGGTTACAGAGATCATCATCAGGACTGAATAAAGCCTAATTATTCCTAGCCATGATAGCCTAAAGGAAAAGGGAGAAAAATAGAGAGATTTAAAAAAAAACCACATTAAAAAGCCCTTCTCGTTGAACATTTCATTAACAAAGGGCATACCGAGAATGATGTAAGATGGACTGTGATCAGCCAAATAATCCTACCCCCCAGAGGTGGACACTTGTCCAAACTTCTCAATAAGGAAGAACTGAAATGGATACTACGAACTGACAGCCTAAATTCTGGACTCAACGAGCAAGAGGACTGGGCCAACTTAACATAGACCGTTGCAATTTGGGCTTTTTTAGTCAATTATTAAGTGAAATGTGTGGGTCATTAATTTGTGTATGTTTAAACCCGTCTTTTACTTGCACTATCACCACGGCATGATCTCACCCTGTCACCCGGTCATCCAAATCACTGTCACAGTAGTTCAATGAGACTTCCACTCACTCAACATGGCCTCCCCCATGTCCTTCTTTTATTTTTACCCAAACCATGTGACCGTCCTTTTCCAATCATGGTTGGGCTATATTTTACTTCCTGGTTGGCCTGCCACTGCACCGACCCGGGAAGCGTCTGCAGTCCAATGTGAAGGTAAGCTCCAGGCTGCAATCTTTCCTTGAATCTTCGGGCCTTAAATCCACCCATTTTTCTTAACATGCCTCCCCCCTTTATCCCCTCAGGCTCCCATTGACACGACCAAGCCCATCGCTGGCGCGTCTTATCTAAAACGGGGTAAGCTCATTAACTGCGCGTTTCACTTTGCATGTTTCTCCTTAAATCGCCGACACTCACTAGCTGTCCCTTGTTTAGGAGACTGTTCCCGTCCCAATGCTGGATTACTGCCAGGGTAATACATCCCCTTGCTGAAAACTGCCCGGATAATACGGAACAATCAGTTCCTTCACGGGTAAGTAACCGCTCTTTTGAGTGTGTTAGCTCCTTCTTCCTCAGTGGTTCACACTGCTTACAGACCTTTTTGGTCTCTTGTAGGTCACGACTGCAAACCGTTAATTTTTACCCTGTACCGGCCGGCACCAACTGCGCGCAAGCTGTCCACCGCTGTAAGATTGTAGTCTGCGCGACATGTTTTCACGGGCTCCCCAGGCACTTTAAAATCCCTTGACGCGCCCTTCTTCTTTTTATCACCCCTCACTCATTACTGTTTACCCCCCACGGTGCATCCCGCACCTTTTACTACCAACAAAGTCTCGTTCACTGGAATATTCACAATCGCCGAAAGATCTTTTAAACTTGTTCTGTAACTATTGTGTGGCTTACATTTTGGATGCACGCCCGCAGGGCACCATGAATTTGGAGATTGACTATCCCTGTTGTAATAACATCCAAATTGAAAATGCTGCTGCCATATACAAATGTTTTTTCCTTGGTTAAAAACACTTCTTTCACCACGGTTATGCCTTACAGTGGTAGCTTTTAATTCTCTTCCATTTGTATAAACTTCACTTTACTTCTTGTGCACAACACCTTGATATAGGCCCTTAAGGCGACACGGAATGTCACTCATGTCTTATCTTAAGATCATGTACAATGTAAGCTTGTAGCTTTCCCTAAAATGCGTCCTCCCTTGGACAAATCTCTCTATTTTTCTCCCTTTTCCTTTAGGCTATCATGGCTAGGAATAATTCGGCTTTATTCAGTCCTGATGATGATCCCTGTAACCTTCTAATGGGATCGAAACGCCGTCGACAATTACTACACCATATACTGTGTTGTGTATTAACGACTATATTTCCAGTAATGGTGTGAATGAAAATTCTGTTATTGCTATTGTCACAGAATATAATAGCTCTTGCCTAAAAATCTCGTTCTACTTTCTATCTACTCTGCTAACCATGACAATTTGTAAATGTTTGGGTACAGGCTTGTGCCCATCTCCAAGAAATTGTTGAAGGCATTTTTCTGAAAATTTGTGAAAATTAAATACTGGACCTCTGCCCGGCTGCGCAAGTTAATATACAATATAGTTTCCATTGTGTCTATATTTATCCTTTGTTTACATTTCGTCCTTGCATAGGACCACTGTTGTTCTTACTAATATGTTCCCCGAGGTCCTGTGCTGACTCGATTGGGTGCCCTTGTTGTGTTTCATAGTCATTTGTTTTGGCATCGTGTAGGAGTTTTCCTCAAAAGGCATTGTCAGTGTCTTTTTTTAATTGCCATATTAGTTTCCTGCAGTTGCTATTTAACTGTCTCAGCGCTTGACAGGTGGTAGGATCTACTTTAGCTCTTCGCAGTGTGTTGTTAATCTGTGTCTTGAGCCTTTTTAGCCGGGTATCCTTTCTGAAATTGTGATGGCTCTTATGTATCACGGAGTTGCCCTTTCCATCTGGCTTTGTATATCTGTTTCTTTCGGCTGTGTCTCTCAGTTTTTTTGTAAATAACTCCCAGCATATGATTAGGTTTGGGGATGCGGATTGTGCCTCATCTGGAGGTTGTTTCGCTTGCAAAAGGAGGTTTTGTGGATCGTTGGTTTTGCACTTTATCCGTCTTTTGTTTATTGTGAAGTCCAAGCCTAGTTTGCTAGCGCCTGGGGGGCTTGGTATTATCGGTGCATCTATCATGGTTTCCTGGGGGAGGTGATCGCTGTGGTCCATCGTGCAGATACGAAAATCTCTTACCCTTTGGTACAGGCTATGGGAGAAGAAAGTGAAGTCGATTGTGGAGCTTGCTGTGGAATGTTGCAGATTGTGGTCGATCGCCTGGAAATCTGCTGTTAAGTGCCCTGAAGCCAAGCTCTTCTAATTTGGCCAGCAGGTTCCTGGCTGTTTTTGTGCTTCTACCTCCCGAGGTGCAGTCTTGATGGTTTTGTTCCCAGGCAAACGGATCCTCCTCGTCGGTGCTTTCGGGGGCAGAAATGCTGAGCATATTTAGATTGAAGTCCCCTGTGATGATTATGCTGTTTGTTTTCTCAGTTTTTATTAGTTTTACAAGTTCTTCCTTCAGCTGTTGTGCCCCCTTGATTTTCTCCCTGGGATGCAAATAGAGGTTAATTAGAGTTATGTCCTCTTTTTTTTCCTGCTAGCGGAGTGACAGTCGCAGTGCTTGTATTGCGTTTGGGGGGGCTATGTTGTAAGCCAATGGTACTGCTTCAGCTATCGATGGTATTGCACTATAGGTGGCAAGGCCTCCTTTCTTGTGACCAAACGGTGAGCTCTGTGTAGACGGTTGAAAATTCAGGTTGTATCCCGACAGCGCTGGGGGAGAGTCGGACCAGGTTTCTTGCAGTGAAATGATGGCAAATCTTTGCAAGTAGATGTTTAAATCTGCGTCCGAAAACTTGTCACCTAGGCCATTAATGTTCCATGAGCATAGGCTGAGGGTACTGGTTGTATTTGTTGGTTTTGCATTGCTTTGTCATTTGTTTGTCTCTTTCATGTTTAGGGTCCTTGAAAGCCAGCTCCAGTTGGGGAGGGCAGACTGTCGTTGACCGATGTTCTATTGTCGGGCATTTCTCGGTGGGCTAAGTTCTCTAGGGTTTTGCTTCGTGCCCCTCTTAGGACTGTGTTTTTAAGTGATTGTTCTTTTGTTTTTTCCCTTTGTTCACTGTCGAACAGCAAAGGATCTGGGTATCTTGGTTTAAAGAAAGGCTGTAATTTTATTCCCCAGGAAATTCTACTGTGGCCCATACTATTTATGTGGATTCTGCTCCAAGGTGCTCCAAGGGTTCTATAAATCCTACCGATTCCAAATCACTAGATGATATGTTTTTTAGGCTATCTATGGTTTTCAGTAGCCGTAATATGTTCCCCCTGTTTAGGATGTCTATTGGGCCCCTTGATTGATACTCCTGGTGGAACATTATTGTGGTCATACCGGCTTGCCCTCTATTGTGTGTCCGACTGTTATCGATGTTGTTGATTGGGGCTTCCCCTCGACCATGATGTTCCTCGACTCCTACTGCGTTACGTTTATCGGTCATTTTACTGCTCGAGGTTGTATATCTTCCCTTATCAGGGGGGGATTTTTGATATGCCCTCGATCTTGGGGTGGGATTCTTTCGAGGTTTTCCCTGTCAATTGGGTTCGTAGCTTCTTGTGGGTTGTGCCCCCTTTCAGTATTGTCTTTTTTGGTGTTCTGCATTGCTTGTGGCTAGTGTGATGTTACTTTCTCGCTTTTGATGGGGGGGCTATTGTTAGGCCTTCTTTCTAGTGACGGGTTTCTTTCAGGTTTTTTTTCCATTCGGTTTTTATTTTCTGTGTTAATGCACTCAGAATCTGATGCATCTCTCGTCTCAGTCAGCCTGTCTTGTGATGTGTTTACTGTCGATTTCTCACTGGTAGTGCCCTTGCACCATGCTATTACTGCTGTTGTTTTCTTTTGGTTTCTTCCCTTCCTTTTCTGTTTTCTTCCCGCTTTTCCTTGTTGGTAACGAGTCAGCGCTCCGTCTTTTTGGCAAGTTTTTTCAGGTTGCGCTGTGCTCTCTATTGGAGGAGTTTGGGGTCCTTCAAGTTGTTGTGTATTGTTGGCCGGTGCGTTCTTTTTATTTACTTTTTCCCTGAGCGGGAGCGGGACTACGATTGTCTTTAGATTCTCCTGGGTTGGAGACTGTGATACGACTTGCGTGGGCAATGCCGTTTCGTATCTTTTCTCGACGTGGTTGCTGGGACGGTTATTTTTGACTGCGTCCCTGATGTCAGAGAGGAGGTTATCCATTGCTTTTGGTAGTGTTACCAGTGTGTCCACAATTGTAATACAAGAGCAATTAGATTGTATTAATTGGGTCTCGGCTTGCGCCCTTTTTATCATGCCGTTCAGCTCTGCTAACTTACCATCAATATTGGCAACGAATATTGACAGGGAGTTGAGGACAGAGAGTTGTAAATCCATCTTATCAGACTTGTATTGGATGGCATTTACTGATAATTGCATTGTGTGCAGAAGTGATACCCAGATGTCTTCCTTTGTGTTTGGTCTTTCCTTCCCCAGGTTTTCGTTAATGCTCTCTCCTGGCAGTTCCCTCTTCGATTCCGCGGAGTAAGATGCTACCAATTCTTCCCACTCTTCCGGAGTGAGGTACGAGGTTTCAAAGTCGTTTATCCGTGATAATGTGAGTCCTGTATTAGATTGTATGTTAGATACAGTAAATTGACTCAGGGGTTCTGTTTCGGTTGGTTTTGGAGCACGCCCTTGCTCGGCGCCATCCTCTTGCATCTCAGGTTTATCAAGTTTCTTGCGTTGTTGTTGGTCATTAAATTGAGGTGAACGCTGACCCTGGTCTCTTGTTTCCTGTATTGTTATGGTGTTTGGTTGCCCAGCTGCGCCGGAGTCTGCCCTTGTTGTAGATTCTCTCGTGTCCCAGGGTTCAAGCGTTGCTGGCCTGTCTGCTGGCGTTGTCACTGTATGTTTGCAGGTTGTTATTTCTTTTTATATTATTAAATCTGCATTCTGCGTGAGTTTGCTCTTCTGCGTGTCGTCCTGCAGGGGTAGATCCTTGGGCCCCCGGTTTGCTGCCCTGTCTGGTCCGCTATGTCCCACAGAGCTTCCCAGTGAACCGTGCCTTCTTTTCTTGGGTACTGAGCTTTCGAGGTATTCCTCCTCAGTACAGTTGTATTTATCGTTGTGTCTCGCTAGGCTTGTGGGAGTAGTGGAACACCTCTCCCTGCTGGCTGTTGATGGAAAGTTGAGGTATGGAGTCACCCTTTGGTCCACTGTTGTGTATTCCTTTGTGTGATCTTGCTCATGGCCTTTTGCAGTTGTTTTTGCGTTTGGGTCTGCCCACTCTTGTCTTTGTTCCAGGGCCTGAGCTGGTTGGTCCCCCGGGGGCCCATTGTTCGCTTCTCCTCTGATTGCAGGTATGCCCACCTCTGCGCGGTGTTCCCTTTTTTGGGGGTCGGCTTGGTTCTTTTCCTCATTCGCCACTCGTTGTTGCTTTAAGGGAGTTGTCCTGTTTGCTTTGGTTGGTTGGAGTGGTGTTGGTAGATCGCTTTTGCTGGCGCTATTTAGATAGAGGGCCGTACTGGGATCTTTGATGAATGCGAATTTTGTGTACATTTTTGGTTGAAAGCCCGGTTTGCTCCCAGAGGGGCTGTATAAGCATTTGCACGCTTTGGTGTCTCCATGACTAGTGAGCAGGGGGAAAATCAGGGAGGTTTCTCCTTCCTCACCTCCGTTCTTTCCCTTATCCTTCCCATTTCCTTTGTTGCAAACATCCATTAGATCCCTTTTAAGGTTCTTCTTTGCTTTCCCTAGTCTTTTAGGGGGATTCGTAGTTGCCGTGTAGTTCCTTGGCTTCCCAGACCTCATTTCTCTATTTTCCTCTCTTTGATCTTTTTGTATCCTTGTATCCTTTATCTCCTTTCTCTCCGTTGCTTTGGGGTTAATAGGAGTTAATAGGAGTTTTGTTTTGCCGGTCTATCTTACTGGGTTACTGGACTATCAGGAGGTCGTGCATGTAGTGTTAAGTTTTAACTCCTGCAGCACAGCCTTTCCCTGTGTTCACTAGTCACTGAGGCAGCGGTGCGTGACTGGACACTCTGCAAGAGACTCTGCAGGACACTTTGTAACCCGCTTGTAGCCTGGTCGTAGCCCGTCACTGGCTACCACTGCCACTGCCGCTTTCTTACACACCAAGACCCCCAGGGGCCCCCTTCTCAGGGTTTTCTCTCGTAGCTCCACACTGTTCTCCGCTCCCTGGTCCCCACTGCCGCTGTGACACAAACTGCGTCTGCCGCCGCGGCCGTTTTATTTTCTTTTGTGCAACCCCCACAGCCTAGCTCTCCAGCTCTTCAACCCCTGACTCCCGGTTTCTTTGAGGGCAGGCGCTACAGCGGGGGAGCTGCAGGTGGGTTGAATTGCGACTTAGATTGACCTTGTTTGGTTAGATTAGGTTGGTATTCTTTTTAGTGGCATTCGAGGGCGGCAGTCAAGGGTGGCAGGGGATGACAAAAGAGCGCAAAAAGGCACAAAAATGCACTCTCTACGGTTTTTCCAACTCACCGACTTGCTTCTTGCACCTTGGATTCGCTCGTAACAAAGATGCCGTGAGGTGGGGAAAGGCGGGGCTGTGGGCAAGTGAATTGCGGACAGACTCACCCCTCCGGCCCCCCTCGCTCTCGCTCATGCCGCTTGCTCCTCTAGCCGCTCCTCGCAGGGGCACCAGAGCCATCAGACACCATGTGCCAGGTGTCAGGTGCTGGGTGCTGGGTGCCGCTCTGGTTCGCGCTCGGGGCTCGGATTCTTTGTCTTGGCTCAGGCACGAATTCACCTGCCTCGACTCAACCAGCCGCAGGCCGCCAGCTCCGTTGCTCTAGCACCTCCTCCAACTCGATGCTCGATGCTGCTCAGTAGCGCCCTCAGGAAGTTCAGAAAGGGGAGAGGACCCAGGCTGCTGCCATTATGACGAGTCAGGAGCAGACCAGCACCAGGGTGGAGAGGGTGGATGGCTTCCCAGACGAAATCCCAAAAGCGATAGAGACAAGTGGATAGAAGAGTCACAAATTTGCTAGCATTCGCGACAAGAATTTGCAATTCTATTAAGGACATGGAGGCGAGGATTATGCTTCTCAATCTTTACTTGAAGCTCACAGCAGCCAATGAAAATGCTTGCTTTTCATTTCAATAAACGTTAAACTGCATATCCCATCATGCTTTACATATAACCACGCCCCTTTAGTCCATAAGAGGCCTTAGCCTGCCGCCATCTTCCTCTTTCTTGCGGCGAACAGCTCCAACCGAACATGTAACTCCAGAACTCTTCCAACGGGAAGGAGAACCTTCAGGCGAACCATCTTGTTATACTTCGAGACTCAATCACCCTTTTTTTCCGAACCTGAAAGAAAGGATACGAGACCGTAACCACCGTAACCATCTGGGTGGGCAAGCATTTTATAACTCCATATACAATGCCGGGTGGGATAATCCTCGCCTCCGTGTCCTTAATAGAATTGCAAATTCTTGTCGCGAATGCTAGCAAATTTGTGATTCTATGTCAGGACCGGAGGCTTCTGATTATGCACGTTTAACGCTTACTAAAAACAACAGAGGTAATATCCCCCACCGGCTTATAATAAAACGTCTTGAATGTCGATTCAGACGACCAATCTGCACAATGCATAATATCATGAATGCTGGATCCCAACATGAACGATTTCGATGCCATGGCACCCCTGACAGAATGCGCACCAAACATGGTGATGTCAATGCCTGCTTCTTCCATCACGAAACGAAGCCATCTGGCAATGGTGGCCGCAGCCACAGCTCTGAACGGCTTTTGTAAGGCTATCAACAGCTGCGAACAGCCCTGAGGCCTAAGAGCCGCAGTACATTCCTCATAAGTCTTAAGACAGTGAACGACACATAACTTTTCATTCTCCTGAAATGCATTATACGATACATGTGTAGACAGTGTTTTAGTACGCCTAAAAATCTGAAAAGAAACTCCTTCCGGAGTAAATACTCTACCTGTTATATCCAGTGCTCTTACATCCGACGATCTCCTACACGCCGAAAGGCAAAGCAACATAGCCAGCTTGGCTGAAAGCTGTTTTCTGGAAAGATCTTTGTTAGCTGGCCATTTGTCGAAGAGGTCTAAAACTCGCTTGACATCCCACAAACCAGAATATTTAGGTTTAGGGGGATTCTCTACCCTAATACCCTTCAACAATTTACACACGACAGGGTGCATACCGATAGGTCTTCCTTCCAGCTGAACGTGGCCCGCTGAGATGGCAGACCTGAAATTGTTGATGGACCGATAGGCCAGGCCCTGCGAAGCCTTATCCGTCAGGAAATTCAACACATGGGGTAAGCCGGCCCCCACGGGATCCAAATGTCGTTCCACGCACCAACCCACCCAGCCTTTCCAGGCCGAGGAGTACCGTTTCCTCGTGGAAGGAGCCCAGGCCTGCTTGATGAAGTCTGCAGCCCTGCTCGAAATCCCTGGCACTTGCCACTGTTGCCTGAAAGCCTCCAGGCCATCAGCCGGAGCCTGCCCTCCGAGATCAATGGATGTGTCTCCTGATGAGGGCCCAGCAACAGGCCCGTCGACTCCGGAAGGAGTCTGGGGCGGTCGCAGCTTCACTGCATCAGTTTGGGGAACCAAGATTGGGACGTCCACCAAGGCGTCACCATGACCACCTCCGCATTCTGTCTGATTACCTGCGACATTGCTCTGGGGATCAGCAAGAATGGGGGAAACGCATAGTGAATCCCCACTGACCAGTCCTGTAGAAAGGCGTCCGTCGCCTGAGCTAACGGATCCGGTCTCCAACTGAAGAATCGAGGGATCTGGAAGGTCAACCTCGATGCAAACAAGTCCGTCCCGAACGGACCCCAAATCTTCTCTAGCCACTCAAACATCCTCGGGCTCAGCTTCCAATCGCTGAAGTCCCGGAGGTACCTCGAGTTCCAGTCCGCCACTTGATTGGACTGGCCTGGGAGATACTCCGCAATGACCGATATCTGGTTGCGGAGGCAATAATGCCAAAAGTCTTTGGCTATTTGAACAAGCATGGACGACCTCGTGCCTCCCAACTTGTTGATGTACCTCACTGCCGAGATATTGTCCAGACGCAGGAGGATACAGCAGGATGTCCGCTGAGGGGACAATGTTCTCACCGCGAACGACCCCGCCAGCAGCTCCAGGCAATTGATATGGAGGGAAAGCTCCTCCGGGGACCAACGTCCTCCTGTGGAGATGTCTCCACAACGCGCGCCCCAGCCCCATCGGCTGGCGTCCGACTCTATCGTGACTTCCGGAAGTGAACCGAAGATCGCTCGGCCGTTCCAAGCGTCGACGTGTCCCAACCACCATTGCAACTCCGACCGCACCTCCTGCGTGAGGGGAATGCTGTCTGAGTACGAGAGACCCTTTTGAAGGTGTCTGATCTTCAGTTGTTGCAGGGCCCTGTAATGAAGCGGGCCCGGGAAAATCGCCTGGACTGAAGACGCTAGAATTCCTACCATTCTCGCCAGTGCTCTCAAGGAGACAGACTGGCTGCTCAGAAGTCTCCGGATCTCTTTCTTCAGATCCCGAAGTTTGTCCTTTGGAAGGCACATTTGGGCCATTACCGAATCCACCGTGAAACCCAGAAAATCTATAACTTGTGAAGGAACCATGACTGACTTCTTGTTGTTTATAACAAACCCCAGATCCTGCAACATAGTCGTGGTCAGTTATGTGTATGTTGCTATATGGTTGTATTTCTTTACAAACCGAATAAAGCACCTTTTGAATTGAATAGTCGTGGTCAGTTGGAGGTGTCGTAAGAGAGTCTGCCGACACTGGTCCACTATCAGAATGTCGTCGAGGTATATGATAAGACGAATACCTCGTTCTCGGAGGTACGCCACCACCGGCTTCATCACCTTGGTGAAGCACCAAGGTGCCGAGGAGAGCCCGAAAGGCAGAACCAAATATTCGTACCATCGGTCTCTCCATTTGAATTGAAGAAACCTGCGATGTGGGGGAAAGATCGGAATAGAGAGATAAGCGTCCTTCAGGTCCAGCCGGACCATCCAATCGCCCACCTGCAGTAGATCCGTTAAAAGATGGATGCCCTCCATCTTGAAATGATTGTAAGTCAGGAATTGATTGAACTCCCTGAGGTTTAAAACTAGTCTGTTTCCACCCCCTTTCTTCTGAATCACAAAAATGTTGCTGCAGAAGCCGTGAGGGCACCGAATACTTGGTGCAATCGCGCGCTTCTGTAGCAAGGCCGCAATCTCTTCGTCTATGAAACTGGCCTCTAGTTGGGAAAAATGGAGAATAGGGGGTGCGCAAGTCTGAACTGGACTTGAGTAAAACTCCAGATGAAAGCCCTGAATAGTCTGAAGGACCCAAGCGTCCTGAGTAAGGTCCTCCCACCGCCCCAGGCAGTGCTGAGTCCGACCCCCCAGGGGAAGAAGGGAAGTATCTGAAATTCTCACCTGAGTTCTGCTGGTGCTTGAATTTTCCTCGTCCATCTCCAGTCTGATATCTGTTTTTGTTGAACCTCCTCCGGGAGGGGTAGAAGGTTCCTCCTCGTGTTGAGTCAAAATCATTTCTGCCCCTTCCGAAGTCTCCTCTGTGGGGGCCAGGAGGACCTCCTCGGCCTGACGAGCGACCCCCGCCTCGTCCGGCCCTGTGAAAAACACCCTGGCTGAGGGCGCGCTTGATGCCCGACTGGGCCTTGTCCAAAGCTGTAAAGGTACCGACATATTTTGAGACGTCCCTAACGAATTTGTCACCAAAAAGAAGGCCTTCTGCGAGGGGCCCCGGCTCCGCGTCAGCGAGCTCCGTAAGATTCGAATCCATCTTCATCAGCAAAGATTTTCTCCTCTCTGCCGAGACAGCGCAGTTCGCGTTGCCCAAAAAACATATGGCTCTCTGAGCCCATCCAGCGAGCACGTCCGGGTTTATGATGACTGAGGTCTCCTTGGCCACAAAGGCCATCTCTAGGATCTTTGCCAAGGGGCCGATGGCGTCTAACATTTTGTCCTGACACCCCCGCCATGCTCTATCCAGACCTCTCTTCGGGTCCTTGGTGAACTTCTTCAGAAAGGTGAGAAGATTAGGATCAATCTCCGGTGTTTCCGCCACCTGATTCGGGATTTCCGGCCTCGGGCACTCTGAGCGTAAACGATTTCTGACATCCCTAGGGAAGCACTTGCGCAAATTATCATGGATGTAAGCCGTGACTGCAGCAGGCGGCATCCAATCCTGAGATCTAGGGTGTACAATCTCCAAAGGATCAAAGGTGAACGGTGTATCATCCGGCGCGAGGCTCTTGGGCTGCGCCACCTTTGCCTTCTTTGGAGGATTGCGATCCTCTGAGGTGTCCGTATCCGTGTTCGTGCCAGTATCCGTATCCGTGTCGGTGTCATGGACCCTACGTTTACTGGTGACCTTGGCTCCAGCGTAAGAATGGTCCGCCGTGTCCGGCAGGGTAGCTAAGGCCTGCATGTGAGGCCAGGTGGCAGAGTCCCTTGAAGGACCCGAGGTGGATGCATCATCCTTCTTCTTCTGAGGTTTATTAAAGCCATGTCTTTTGGCAAAACCTTCCAGTTGTCGTCGGATAGGACGAAGGGCTGAGGCCAGTGCCTGATGCACTGTCTGAGGTACAGTCGTTTCCATCGCCCGGTTAACGGAGGACTGGACCGAAGCGTCCAAAGCACTGACCAGGTTGTCCTCCAAGGCAGCAGTCTGCCTGTTCTCGAATTCCTCCTCCTGATAGTACCCCTCATTAAACTGCTCTTCCGACATTCTCACTGGGAATTCTGACTGGGTTGTGTTCAGACAAAACCAGGTACTAGGAGGGTCAGGGGGGGGGTCAGCCCACACAGCACACCGACTTTCACAACCTAAAACCCCCTCAGCAAAGCTGTAGTCCAAGCGGGCCAGAGACCCAGGCCACTGAAATACACTGAGCGTGTGCGCGCTCAAATTGGCCCAATTAGTATTTATACCACCTCACCAGGCGATCGCTAAGGCAGAGGGACCCTTCCTAACACTCCGATATGAAATTGCAACTGAAACTGACAAACGAGGTTCGCGCCGCGACGTGCAGCCCAAGCGCGACTGAAAACCTACCAGAAAATAGCCCAATTCAGCGCGCTTTGGGTGCACGTCGCGGCCGGGAGCCACCCGGCCTGAATAAGCGTCAGCGGCGATGAGGGAAGCCGTCTGCGCATGCGCTAACGCGCGTAGCCTACGGGGACAACACCGGGCTCCAGCAGGCTCCACAAACAGACTACCGGCATCCGTCTGCCTCCGGTCAAGGACCGTCGCTACCCTCGCGCGAGTACAGCGCGCTCCTGCCACCTGAGGAATGAATTACCAAGACGACGGGCACAAAGGTGCTCCGCCGAAGGACAGCTACTCCCCCTGAAGAGGTAACAACCTCCGCACAAAATAGCAATACGATAGCAGAATACCGCTAATAACAATATGAACAATGTATAAACAGAACGAACAGTGCATACAGTGCCAAGTAATGTCACTCAAACATTAACAAGCGCAATAGAGACACAGAGGGAGTAAACAAGGTTGTACTTAGCTCTGTGAGCAGCAAAGAAAGAGGAAGATGGCGGCAGGCTAAGGCCTCTTATGGACTAAAGGGGCGTGGTTATATGTAAAGCATGATGGGATATGCAGTTTAACGTTTATTGAAATGAAAAGCAAGCATTTTCATTGGCTGCTGTGAGCTTCAAGTAAAGATTGAGAAGCATAATCAGAAGCCTCCGGTCCTGACATAGAATTGGAGAAACCTCCTGGTGCGGTGGAGCTGAAAGTACTGTCACAGGCCAGGCGGGACATCATGTGTTTTAAGAGGATTAAAAGGGGACGCCTCCATGCGGAATGGATTTGAAGATCCCAAAACCAAAGTTAAGCTGAGAAATTATGGAAGGGCTAATGGTACATATATTCTTTGTTTGTGTTTGGAGTGGACTATACTGGAAAATAGGGAAATGCAATTTGTTTCTTCCATAAGGTGAAATTTGCTGTTGAATGGACATTGTACAATTCAAGAAACCTATAGGGAACAAGCATTAAAAATGCAATAGTTCTCGCCTTTCATTAAGTTAAAGCCATTTGCTTTGCTATACAATACCATTAGCAAAGCAAATAGCTTTAACTTAATCAAAGGCGAGATTTCTTGCATTTTCAATGCTTGTTTTTGCATGTGAGACACTGATGACATCATTGACATGCAACGCTGTAGCGATAGCACGGCAGATTTGTTATGTTGTTTATGTAACACAGAACAGCAAGTTTTTATGCAGCACTTTGTAACACGAACCTTAGTAAATCTGGGCCAGAATTATCAAATCAAATCCAAAATAAAATATTCTTCTGTCCTTTAATCTGCCTCCCTGGCTGACTCCTTCCATTCTTGCCCTGTTAAAATCCTTCTGTACCCAATCATCGTCCTGAGGTCGACAAAGACCCCCTCAACCCGAGCCTGTGCTCGATACCTGTACACTTGGGAAAGAACTCTCTAAGTCCAGAGGAAAACCTGGACTCCGAGGAATGGAGCTCCTTGTGGGAACTCACTTCAGTCCCGTGTGAATCCAAAGATCATTGAATAAAACCCAAACCTGTATTCCTATCCATTAACCTCTGCATTCTCAGTTAGATACAGATAGTAGAACTGTAGAACCAAAACGAGTGAGAAAACGTCCCCAGTACCCGGAGAAGTTGGAGGGACAAACCCGAGCAGTACCAGGAGACAACCCTGAAGCAAGGGAGCAAAAGCAGAAATCAAAACAAATTCTCCCACCAGCAGACTGGCAGGGAGACATGGCATAAACCTCTGAATATTAAAGAAATGGACAGAGCATATTGTTTTAAAGCTTGTGCCCAGCTCTACTGTGGGTACTTGCTCAAATGAGAAAATAGGATGAAACAATAGCGAAGACTGGAGAACAGTTTTAAGGACCACTCTGCCCTGCCCAGTCTACAATGAAGCACACATCAGGATCCTGACAAACACTGCTACGTGCAAGAGTCTAACTACTGCAGAGAGGGCGATAGTCACACTCCAGGCAAGGACTGATACCAGAACTCAGAAGCCAGGCAAGATCACCCTGTACCATCTGATAGGTTAGTTGCTTGGCCTAGAAAAGGAACTGCTCCTCCAGTACCAACAGAACACAGAGGACCATAAATGTGGGCTGGCGCAGCCATTTTAGGGATCTGTGTTTGACCTACATAAAGATGCGAACCCCAGCAGGTGAAATCAGCACTTCATACTGCCAAGGTAGGTAAAATGAGTAACACTGAGTTGAGTGGCAATGCACGTTAGCTACTCAGCACCATGATTAGTAACAAATTTGTGTTATTTAAAGCGTAAGGCCATAGTAAGGGTCTTCAGTGGGTACTCTCAATGACCCCGGCCGACATGTAAAGCCCTCCTTTTCAGTTAAAACTTGGAATGTTTTTGAGCTCCCTTGGTGCTAACAACACAGCAGATATATATGTTCTTCTTTTCTGAGATGTGTTGGGCTGGGGTAACCACCTTTCACTAAGAGAAGTAATAGTGCGGACTGCAGATGGGGGTCAGGACCAATCACTGCGAAAGAGTCCTGCTGACTTCCTGGATGCAGAGCATGCATTCTGTCATGAGGTTGCCTCCAAAGGGCTTCGGATTATGAAACAGATACATAAATGGGCGTGCTTGTCCAGAGAGAGAGGACCCTGTGGCTCAGCGGAAGTGGAGTGGAGGGTTTGGATGTTGTGGCGGTTGGCCCCACACCAATTATCATTAGCAGCCATTTGCGAGGGAAGCCTGCCTTTTATACCCATTTCCCCTTTTCGATGTCAATCACTTACGGCTGGGGACAGGTTCTGTGATGCGCCACATTCAAAATCTCTGGAAAAAAAGCTAATTGATCTGTACAAATGTAGAGTGTCTTCAGTGCTAAAAACTCAAATAATTGGATTCCGTTAATCTGTGGGGACACGAGATTTAATGCTGCATTTAATTTTGCTAAGTGGGAGGAAGAGCGTTTTAGAGAGTGGATAAAGAATTAATAATCTTGGTGGGGTTCACAAGCGTACAAAGGCCCACCCGCTGACGGCCCTCCCCGCAGAGTTCAGCACCCCCTCCAGCCTCCCTGTCCCCAGACCCCCCTCCTGCACTTGGACAGGGACCGGAACATGCTGCTCTGACGCGGACACTCAATCCTATTTCTGACGAACAGATGGCAGATACACAAGCATTCTTTTTGGGTCGCGCCTAGGTCACATTAAACCCCTCAGAACATTTAACATCAAGTTTCACGATAATTCCGATACGAGCCAGAGCTGCTGCTCTGACATGGCCGTCAAAAGTCAAGGCTTTGTGGTACTTAAATGACCACATGCTTGATAATGCAGATGCGCCCTTCTGCTATTTAACAAACGCATTGGCATTTAAGATAAAATTAAACTTCTTAAGCGTTCTCTGGGAAACCAGCTACGCACAAACACGAAACCACAAAGTGTATTCTTTACTCAAAAGTATTCAGCAATGGTGATGTCGCATAATTACAACAGCTTTTACGTAGGCAAAAGGCAGAGGGAAGGGTCTGCTCGGGGAGACAGAGGGAAGGGGAAACAAATAGTGCTTCCCCAGTAATTAAAGGCCATAGTCTAATGCCGTGGATAAAAGATCCAATCCCGGTGGGCGTGGCTAAAAGGAGACAGGGTGGCAACCAGGAGGGATTGACATGCCTCCTGTGCAATCATTGCACTGCCTTTGGCATAATTTGTGACGCCAAACACCATGCACAAATGAAGGCAGAGCTGGGACATGGCTTCGGAATCCTTATTGATTACAAGAAGACCCCTGCAAGGCGAGAGTCGCGCATGCGCTGCTTTCGCCAGGCCGAGACCTAAAAAGGGAGCAATAATTGAGGATCCTATAGTTTTTTTCCATTTGATAAACAAAAGAACTAATGAAAGGGAAAAAAAAGGACAGGAAGCAAAAGAAAACACAAATAAGTATAGAAGAGCATGTTCCTTATTTCTTTGTTTTGACTGAACCCATGCTTACTTGGATTTTGTTATTTTATTGTATTTCCTAGAAAAGCACTGGCTCTGAAAGAGAACAGGACCAGCATCTAAGGGAGTAAAGGAATTAACCATGAACTGAGACATACTCGACTGAGCATTATAGGAAACCGGTATTGTCTTTTAAGACCTAAAAGAAAAGTTATTATTGTGTAACAGAGTTTACTTGCCTAATTTAAAAAAAACACACCCTAGAAGCCCCAATCGACTTATGCCATGCATTAACCACCCCTCATCACACACGGTTACAGACCAAGTCCATCATGATCATGACCAAATCTGAACTGCCCACCCATCATACCTTAGCTATCTAGATGATATCACTCTCAGTAAGCTAAACCAGACACCCACTCTCTCGCTTATCAACCTCAGCTACACTTACTCCACACTCACCCCCTTACTCTAACCTATCTACAAACAGCCTCTATTCAACCCCTGTTACTGAAAAACCCATGCCTACTTACAACACTCCCTCAATCCTCCCACATCTAATAAACTCACTCCATGTTTTCCAACTAACCACTCTTCATTAATCAGTACTTCTACTAATCATCGCCTCTCATTCTACTCTTATCATCCATCATTACTGGATAATAATAATGTTAGACACACAGAAATTTGATAACAATCCAGAATGTTTCCTCTTGTTTTCGAATAAGAGAAATACAGGGCCGTGTCCACACAGTGAAAAATACTATCACAACAAATTTCACACAATATATAATGTATTTATTTATAAAGATGCATATGTTTAACATATGAAATACATATATTTACAATAACAACACATTTAATGTATTTAAAACCATAAAACATAAGGGCAATACATAAAACATTGTTAACCCAAGAAATATTTTACAAATACCCCTAATCTCAACTCGTTTTCATTGCAGCAGCCATCTTGGGTTAAACCATAAAAAGAGAAGCAGTGTGGTTAAGCTTGCTTCCCAAACTTGATCCTTGTTGCCTTGGAGTTTTTGTGTCCTTGCAGCGGTCTTCATATTTCCCTGGTGGATCCCTCCTTCTTTGACTATCTCCTTACTTACCTTGTTATGGTAGGAGGGTATCAAAATACCCATCTTGGTAACTTTGGAGCCTCAACTGTTTGTATTGGCCTTGTGACTTTTGCATACCTTTGAAATTAAGTTCTCTTGTGAACTCTGCCCATGTGGATTTGACTGATAAACATTTTGAGGGCAATTACTTAAATTTGTATATTCAAAAAGTAGAGAGACTTTGAGAGGATAATGTATTTCTTATTATTTGAACTACAGTTTTGAACTATAGGTATTAAGTGATTTAACTCATATTTTGTTCCCAGTTGACAAATCCCACTCAGAAGTAAGGATGAGATTGTCAGATTGCAAACTAAAAAATACCAGTCTCATTTATAGAATGCACAACTTAATGCAAATGTTTATTTCCTTATAGGATCAGATTCTACACCACACAAGTAGTCGAAGAGCGTAACTGAGAAAGGGATGTTAGCTAAAAAAGATATTTAGGTTAATACATTGGCAATAAATTACTAAATTGGTAAGCCTTTAGATGCAGAGAGGTAAACATCTATCTTCTATTTTTGTACACTTTGAGTTGACTGAACCCTGAGCGACTAGGAAGACATCTTGAGCCAGCTGTTTCTGTTTTGTCCCATTCGGGTCTCCCCCCTTTGTACGTCTGATTCATGATGTCAATACTGTGGGTCTTGAATGCTGGAAGGATGAGCTCGATTCTTGTCAGAGACTTCATGGCACTTCTACAGAGCGGTATTCTGTGAGTAAGGAAAGATCTATGAAACTCCAGTATGGTCAGGTGTAATCACTGCAGATTGGCAACGTTGATCTTGGCAGTCCTGATAATACATTTCTGACCTCACCTGGGTATCGTATGAAACTATAGGCCCTTCTCACCCTTGTAGCATCATAGGTCAATTACACACATGGTTTGTACCCAGGAGCTGTCTGTTCTACACTATGAAACTTACAAAGGATCCAAAACACCACAGCAAGACAACTATTACACTTCCACCCGAAGGAAAACATTACGCTTGTGCTCCTACCTACTAGCTGGCAATAGCCAGCCGCTCTTCCTTTAAACACTTTGTATCACCCAGTGCGCCATCGAAGGGAAATGCCTTTTAAACCTACAAGTGAAATCACAATCATACTCCAAGAAGAGCATACTGCACTCAAGACCAACACCACTGCTCATCACTCCTTCCCATAAGAAAAAGACCATGTGGGAATTAGTATTTAAAAGTGTCAAAACTTTGGAACGTATTGCCAGACAAAATGCTAAATGTGCAAGATTGGGAATAGAAGAAGCAATTTTACCAGGGAAACCTGCAGTCCACAGGACATGCTCATACTATTAAGCAGCCATTATCAAACCCACTAATCACTGCCACTCTGTACCAAAGAAGACTGGCACTCAATGCAAAAAAAGATCTGCCACATATAGGTGGCATTTTGGAGGACTTTAACACAATTCTTCCCTGCAGGTCCATCACCATAATTTAGTGACACCCTAAAGCATTACGAATTATTTTAGAACAACTGCTCACATAATGAATAACAGAAATGCATACCATCCAAGTAGATCTCTGTCCTCTTCTTCCTTTTCAGTCCCAAGAATTACAGAGAATTGTTGTATCTAGCAAAGAGGTGGATTGAAAGTTGTTGGCAGTTATCATGAGCTCAACAAGGGACTTGAAGTGTCACTTTTAGCAGCCAGCTAACAGAATCAGAGCAAGCCCCATCTCTCATTCACCCTTCCTCCATCACACAATCATACTGCTAAACAATACATAACAAGAACCACACTATAGTCACTCATGCACAACACCAAAGTACCTCCTTCAGACGTCCAGGGCAAGTACAACGCCCTTCCAAACAAGTACTCCAGTACAGTGTAGTGTGCTACACATCTTACAATGCACATTGCAATGGAGTATGACAGAGATCTAATGTAAACACAAAGACGTTGTTTTATATTTGGACCCAAACTCTCTTCACCTACATATTGCTTTGCCTCTGTACATGATTGTTCCCTTCATCACAGTCCTCGGACTACCCGCCACCCCAACCTGCAAAACATGCAGTCATGCAACGTATTTCCTCTATCATAATTCTTCTTTGATAACCTATGGTGATGCCATTGTTTTGGTTCCCAGTTTTTTAGATTTCATTTTATATTTTATCTCAGATATCAACTTATGATGTATTCATACTTTTTATTTTCTCTTATGTATCACCTCTATGCTATTCAAATGTTTATATACTCTTTTAAATTCTAATAAACTTATTGAACAGAAAAAAAATTTAAAAAAATTCTTCTTGATAACTGCTGAACTGGTACACGTGTATATATTTCTATTTATTTAGGTGGAAAGACAACTCCTCTTCTTCTAAATTATTTTTGACCAAACACTTAACACATCCTGTTAAACTTTTCTGTAGCAGAGTAGAAGGGAGATCATTGTCATAAGGCTTTTAAACATGTTACACTTTTTGCACTACTATAAACCTTTACAGCAGTTAGCATGAGGCAAACGACACACTTTCACTACTAATTTCCAATAATAACTGTTGTGTCTTCTGTAGACTTTTGCTGACAGTTGGTTTACTAAAAATACAGGCAGAAACAATGTTTCCCTTGGTTATTCCCCCTAACTCCAGGAACATGTTAAAATATGGAGGACAGCGGCTGCTTGTAATGCTAGAAATTGAGTTACCATTTTCAATATAATTCAGAGTTCTTCTACATTGGGTTCTTCAGGGAATCATAAACCCATTTCCAGGCTGAGAAATGCCCTAGAAAATGTGTGTGACTACTTCCCAGTGCCCACGCACATTTGGGTTTGTAAATGTTCCATGCATTTGTGATTGACGTCCCTTTTTCCAACTCTAAATTTAGCACTGTTGAAAATTTTATATTTGTATGGATTATGGGAGAGCTAAAGCCCCAATGGTCGCAGTTTTTAAGCAGTCTCCTAATTGCCAAACGAGAATATTTTTACCCTTCGATAGATATAGTAATCAGTTACGTACAAAAACTGACATTTGCTATGATACGCAAAATCTAGCCTCGTGCATATTAAAGAGTCAGGATTATCTTTGCGAAGTCTACCAATTACTGTGAATGCAGCAATGGAGGCCTGTGAAAAACAGTAGACTTCTATCCCTGCACTGGAATTCACAAAATGGTGATATTGCAAACCATGTCAACAGTTTTTGTGTTGTAAAAACTTGGGGGCATATTATCAAGGGGGTTTATCTCCACTTTTTTGGATTGAAAAGCCAAGAAAGCGGAGATAAAATTATCTCCCTATTACCTAGCTGTCGCTAACACCAGATAGCGACAGCTAGTAGGAGATAACGACCATCTTGGGCCCCACTTTGCATGTCAGTGATATTTATCACTAATGACATGCAAAGTGGGCGTGCCAAGATGTTAGCGACTGGAAACAGTCGCTAACATCGCTATCTCCTATTACCAACTTTTGGAGATATTCGCGCTAAGCGCAAATATCTCCAAAAGCTAACACCTGCCCTGAGCAGTTCTTAGCCATGTTATCCAATGGGAGGTGGATAACATGGCTAAGAGCATTAGCTCGGTAATGCATGAATATCGCTGACTTTTCAGCGATTTTCATGCATTGGGGCCGTTTTTCATCGCATTTGCGATAAACCTTGGTAATACCAAGGTTTATCTGCGATAAAAATCGCCGCAGCTCAGAGGTAAATGTTTGTCTCTAACCAAGCAATAGCGATAATTATCGCTATTGCTTGGTAAAAGGCCCCTAGATGTTTTGAGACGTTCTCGACAGAGAATACTTAACTCCTGTGAGATAATGCATGGCCTTTGGATAGAATAAGGAAATAGTCTACTTATGGCTAGAAGTGGAATAAAAGGTTCAAATGCCTTTTCTGCTCTGCAAGCTGTTCATGACAGTTTTGACCTTAACAACTGTAGAGAACTGCTCGCTAATTTGTCGCTTGACAAAGCATAAATAAGTAATGTTTGATTTGTTAATTCCACCCTCAATAGGACCTCAAGAGGCGGGGGTATTGCTCTTGCCGTCAAGTCCTGTTACCCTACCACATGGCATGGGCAAAAGATCTCGGGGTGCGAAAGCGCTCTGTTTAAGGTTGCTATTTCATCCAACTTCACCCTGTCGGGACTGGTAATTTATCGGCCCCCGGGGAGTGAAGTGGCCTTCAGAGCAGCTTTACCCGAGGCTGTTAGCAATCTGGCTACGGGGTGCTCCAATTTTACCATCATTGGAGATCTAAATCTGCACTTTAACAACTCCAGTAGTCCCTCAGTCGCCAGTTTCCTGGCTGACCTTGAGGCGTTACAGCTTAATCAGTTGGTGACGCAGCCCACACACTCAGGGGGTCACACCCTTGACCCGTTCTTTACCAATCTGACGGAAGTCTGTGTCACCAGCTACACACCTCTGGCGTGGACTGATCATTATTTGATACAGTTCCACTGCCCTATCGTGGCTAGTCCATCTAAGCCAATGGTGTGTTCTGTTCCAAGAAGACGCTGGAACAAACTTAAGCTAGATGAGTTCTTTCATCTCTTATCAGCTGACTCGCTTGACGTCTCAGGTCCTCCGGATCAGTCGTACGACAGGTTCACCGAATGGGTCTCCAGGGCCTTGGACACCCTCATCCCCTTGGTGACCTGTAAAACTGGTCCTGGCAAGGCCAGCCCCTGGTACGACGACTCTCTGCGAGCTCTGAAGGTGTCTTGCAGGCGCGCAGAGCGGGCATGGCGCAAAGCCTACTCCAGCTCTAAGAAAGTCTTATATCAGGCTACAGTGAAGGTGTACCATCGGGCGGTGTGTAGAACCCGTGCCGCTTTTTATGCGACACAATTCAGGAACAGTTCGAACCCAGCAAAGGCTATCTTTAAGGTATTGAAAGACCTCACTGCCAAAAAAGTTATAACATCACATCAGAGCTCTCTGGAGCACTGTGAAAAGTTGGCAGAGTTTTTTCTGGAAAAGGTGAATGCTATCTACCGAGCCTTCCCTGTGGTCGTTCCCTCAGTGATGACATCATCTAAGCCTCCACCATCTGAGGGGCTGTGTTCTCTACCTTTATTAAATTCTGATAGCCTAGGCACTTTGGCTCGCAAAGTGAAATCTGGGTCCCCTGAGGATCCACTTTGCCCTGAAGTGTTCAAGGACCTGGCGGCACATGACATCTCTCCGCTTTGTTCCTTGGTCAATGCGTCTTTGACATCTGGCGTTGTTCCACTTAAGTGGAAGCGAGCCATGGTTCGTCCGATCCTGAAGAAACCTAGCCTGGATGGAAGCAAGCCGGAGAGCTATCGGCCTATTTCACTCTTGCCGTGGCCGGCTAAGGTGATGGAGGCACACGTAAATGCCGCTCTCTCGGAACATCTCCGTCGAGCTGATATACTCGACGCTACGCAGAATGGGTTTAGGGCAGGTCACAGCACGGAGACGGCTCTGCTTTATATGGTGGAGCATCTTCGCTCCGTGCTTGACGCGGGACAAACGGCAGCGCTGGTGCTATTAGATCTAAGCGCTGCCTTTGACACCGTCTCGCACCCTATCCTTCTGCAGCGTTTAGAGGAGGCTGGTGTCTCCGGTATTGCGCTCGACTGGTTCCGGTCGTTCTTATCCAACCGGGCCTTTAGCGTGACCGTCCCACCCTATCAGTCAAAATTCCACCCGTTGAACCTGGGCGTCCCCCAAGGCTCCTCGCTGAGCCCTACGCTGTTCAATCTGTACGTAAGGCCGCTAGCTGAGGTTGTCAAACTATGGGGTATGACCATGGTGTCATATGCCGATGACACCCAGCTAGCGGTCACGATCAGCGGGGATGCGGAGGTCGACGCTCCTAGGTTTCAACAAGGACTGAGGGCGGTCGCTAGATGGATGACGCTTAATTGTCTCCAGCTTAACGCTAGTAAGACCGAGGTGATGTTATTTGGTAGGCAACCGGAACTGTGGGGAGAGAGATGGTGGCCGGAGGAGTTGGGTCCCGCTCCCATCCCAGTCGCCGAGCTTAAAAACCTCGGGGTCTGGTTGGACCCTTCCCTTACGTTTGCATGCCACACTAAACGCACGGCTGCTTGCTGCTTCGGCATCTTGCGTGGGCTCCGTCCTGTGCTAAAGTTCTTCGATGCCCCCACTCGGCAACTCATGATCCAAGCTACCGTCATCTCCAGATTGGATTATGCTAGTTCTTTGCTGGCCGGTTTGAATGTAGCTGAGATCGGGCGCCTGCAGCGGATCCAGAATGCAGCAGCGAGAGCGGTGGTGGGTCTTCCAAGATTCTGTCCCACCTCCAGCACCATTCGAGCACTGCACTGGCTCCCGGTGGCGCAGCGGATTCAGTTTAAGGTCCTCTGCGTCGCCCATAAGATCTTGAAGGGGTCCCCGGCAATGATCCTCACGACCCTCATGGCCAACTATATTCCGGCACGACCCTTAAGATCGGCAGATCTCGAATTGGCCGTGGTACCGCGCTTTAAGCGAAGCAGGGCCGGTGGGCGCTCATTTCGAGTGCGGGCCGCTGCTCTGTGGAACTCCTTACCCCCGGCAATTCGCGCCATGAGCGATTTGCTCTCTTTTCGTCGCGCCTTGAAAACATTTTTATTCCCTTAGTTAGTTTGTCTGTGCTGTTTTATTTAGTTGTGTTGTGTAGCTGCCTTGTCGGGCGCCAAGACGCTCCTTAGCTGGAGCATTTGTGCGCCTAATAAAAACCACATAATAAAAACCACATAACCCTCAATAACTATGGAGAACTTATTAAAAGAATAACAAGGTGGTAGAAAAATTAAAGCAAGGTTCAATGCGTACACATTTTCCATTTCTCAGAACTTGATTATAGACATGTGCTCTGTGTTGTACACACTATTTTTACAAGACCATGCTGGCCCTTCTGAACAGACCCGATACACTTGTATGAACCCATTGCTGCTCCTCAGGAAGGTGGAAAGTGGCATTCTCCCATGAACGTCAATTCACCAAAATACCAGGGGTAACGGAAGCGACATCACATGCCCTTTGACCTTCACTTTCAGTCACACACACATGCTTGCTTACACAGACACGCATTCAAACACTGGCAAGCACACACACATACATTTAAAAGTATATTGTACTTACCTCAGATGCCATGGAGAGTCATATTCCATCTAATTGTACTCCATTCTTTATCACACTAATAGCGAATAATATAATATTATTCACTATTCGTTTAATAAAAACTGGACGGAAAACAAGGAGGCTCAAAAACATCCATAAGGAGGAAGTGTCACTGTTTTCTGGGAACTGATTTTGCGAACCCAGCGGCCAGGGGTCACAAAGGCAGTGCTAGGGGTTGCAAAGAGTAAGCCAGTGGTTACAGCTGCGACACCTGGCGACCCCTAAATGACGTCTATTCATTCTTCATGTCAATCCATTGCTGAGCTATTTCATTAAACAATCGGATTGCTATCGAGAGACAAACATAGAGATGCTCTTTTGGACCGACAGCTAAAGGAGCAAAAAATGAGCTGTGCATAAAACCAACATAACATGGGGGCATAAGAGTGTGCAGGGATGCAGCTGCCATTGGTGCAGCAGGTGCAGAGGCACCGGGCCCCAAGGACCTGAGTCCATGGAACCCTGGCTGCTGCATTTTTCTACCCCTACAGTAAAGCAGTCAAAGGGTCCCTTTTCCTTGCTTGCAGCAGGACCTAAGGCATAATAGCTGTGCTACTGAGTGCCCTTGTGGGTGGTTTTGTTCTCTCCTACTTCCTCTTTCAATCTCTAACCCGTTGAGTAATCGTCTACTCTGACCACGTAGGGGGTGTATTTTTTTATTACTTCACTTCTTCTCGTATGAAACAGAGAGGGTACGTAAAAGTACATGGCGTAAATTAAAAAAGGAATGACATTTCCGTCTAGTTCTGCAATTCATCCCAGAGGGGGGAGAGATAGAGGGCGGGGATGTGTGATACGTCTACGTACACAATCTCGGGCAACACACTCTAGCAGCCAAAACCGGATGTAGAGAGGCAGAGAGAGCCTCACGCTGCACCAGTGCCATCGACGCGACAGTAGAGTCTGTCTGACGAGAATGCGCTGCTTGTTCCAGTCAAGGGAACCGGACAAGACAAGACAATAGCTGGGGAAGACCCACGAATGACATTACAGGAGCAGATGAGGAGACACTAAACATATAAACAAGAGGAAAGCAGTTTGAACACCCCATCAGCTGGCACACACCGATAGTCAGGGATTCACGAGCAAGGAGGTCAATCTGCATATCAAAACCCAAGCAAGGCAAAGGTGAGTAAACACAACCCCAGTGTCTTGCTCCCCAATAAAAATATCTATTTTACAGACAAGTTGCACAGTGTTTATTGAAGAGACGGCATACTGGGAACAGGGAACTCTGAAGCAAGTTTTAAGTAGCACGTTGAATAAAATACTATTGACACTGAGATGCAAGTCCGGAGTGATTGTGATATATAGCTGGGGTGAGTTCCTTTAGGTATTTTATAAAGCGCTGGTTGCCATTTTATGATGAATTAGAAGTGCTGAAAGAATGTGAAAGGGGGGTGATTGTAATGGAAAGGGGTGTCTCTCCCTATTGAGCGGGAAAGGGCAGCATAATTAAATTCCTGCGGAAAACACCCCATGCTAGTGTAACCACATTTTGTAATGAAGGCTCCCAGTTTTCCATCTTTACATATAAATACAAAAAGAAAAGCATCTATTTCTCTGCCTTTATTTATTGTTAAATATGGGAAAAAAGGAAAAATATTTCTTCCTTTGAGTCATTCTCGATAAGGTAAGGACTGACAGACAGGTCTTACGTGAAAATGAAAAATGAAAAAAGAAAATGAAAGGCCACATATGGGGAGGGTGGGGGGTGGGGGGACATGGTGGGCACACCCTGAACCCCAGAGTCATGTGGGGGGAGTTGGGTTCAAAAGAGATTCACCCTTATGTCAAATTAAAAAAATACATATTATTTCGGTTCGGCGGAACTGCGGTGCAGTAGACGTCATTACTGATGTTATCAATGATGTCATTTAAAATGTCACAAGTGATGTAATATGTGAGGTCATAAACAAGGCATGATGGGGGCACATGTTATAGCTAGTTCCCTAAACAATATCTAGCAATTTTCACAGGTTTTAGGTTTGTAAGCTTTATTTCTAAACTCATTTCAACAACTAACTGTGTCCCTCGAGTCATACATGCCAATAGACCAGATTCAGACGGGAGACGCATGATTTTTGAAGCCCAAAAGTAGCTTCATTTTGGCTGTCTCCTGATTGAAATTGTCTCTATTTCAATATAAGTCAAAAGAGGATATACATTCTCCCAATACTTTTTTTAATTGCCCACATTTCTCATCTAAACTGTTGACGTGTATGCTTTAGCCTTTGGTTTTTTCAGTGAATTTTCAGAATTTGTTTTCTTCTGTAAGGTAATATCTTATAACAACCACACACACCTCTGTTTTAAAGGGGTTTGCACTGAGCTGGCAGGACCCTGCCACGGTAAAGAAGAATGAACAAATGTAGAGGCTTCTACTGAGGCACTTTGCAGACCCCCCAGGATATAGCGGCATGGATTGGCAAATTTAGCGGCACAAAAATGAAAATTTAGCGGCACAAAAATGGAAATTTAGCGGCATTTAGCGGCATTTTATTTTGGGTTTTTTGCAACACCAAACACAAATATCTTACTGTTTGAGTTATTTGACAACATGGAGCTATGTACAGTTTGTTTATTTACAATTCAGCCCATTTGTTTTAGGTAAAAGGCATGTTAATCTTGGCCATGTACGTTGGATGCTTGTTTCCAGTCCAGGGAGGACTTGGCTTGGCAGTTCGGGCTGGCCTGTACCCATGGGGCACAGGGTCAAGACTGATTTGCAAATGGCTGGGTTCAAACTGGAATGGCATGTGAGCAGGGTGCCCTGGCCCAGAATGCCGCCCACTACCTGCCAAACCCATCACCCCACTCGCAGTTTGTCACACACAGATACACTACAAGCTCTGTTGACTCAGTGATGCTTGACGCACTGAGAAGTTACGTTGGCAAGCACCACAGTGGCTCTCCCAATCACCTGAACCAGGTACGAGCGACTACTAACACAGCTTACAGTCAGTGAGAAGACAGACTGCTATGTGATGTACAGTCAGTTCTCAGCTGTAACAGGGCAGGCAGGTGGCAGCTCAGAAGAGAATCATGGCTGTGGCACTAGAAAACAATTTACTATCAGGGGTATTGCCAAGTAGGCCTACACACATGAACAAAAACAAGAAAAATAAAGATACACAGTGAAATTCGGCCCCAAGCTGAAACTTGCACTGCATGAAAACTCAGAATACGACCTGCTCAACGAGTCCCTATGACGCCTTTGCAAAACGTTATGAGATAACTTGCAAGTCTAACATAACGCCCAGATGAACAGAGAGGGCCCTACACACATTTGTTTTCAGAAGTATAATCGGATATATATATATATATATATCTCTCCTCTCCAATTGTCTGCTTCTACTTTGTCTTCATGTAGTGCAGGTGCGAACCATTTATCAGTGCTCCACCCTCCCACCTCAGTTATGTTTGGGTTTTATTTACACCTGTGCCTAGTCCCTTTAAAACAGATGACATGGCTGAAACAGAAACAAATCTCCATTTCAAAAATCCCACCATTCACTGAAGTTCCAGAAGTGTTCACTACAGACCAGGGGGAGCTGGCAGCTCAGAATGATTGAAGCATTAATGCTATTTATTAGTAGCAGCCATAGCAAGTTAGCAGAAGCCTTCACTCACTCTGGACATCCTGGATCCTCCATGCTGCCAGCAATCAATCAAGTCAGGATGCAGAGGATCAGTGTGTACTCCAGGGACTTTCTGTCACAAACGGGACCAGGCCCACAACTGAAGGATGCGAGGTCCCAGCATCAAAAATACGCACCTCAGCTGTAATGCCTTCAAGCTGCAACACTAGTAGACTCCTTGCTGCCCCATGTGCTCGATTCTTGCCTGTTCAGTACTGCATGCAGTGCCGTGAGTCGGACTCACTGTGCAGACGTCATCGGCAATGATAGCAGGTTCACTACTCTAACCTAAGCTCTTCAGAGGCATGGCGCAGGCATGCTGACGTGAGACTGTGACTGCAAGCCTCGTCAGCCGGCCTTGATTTTTGAGAGAACCGTGGTACTACCGACAGGAAAGGCAGCAGGTGAGTTGGCACAACTTTGCAAAATTAACTCTAACAGCCCTTACATGGAAAAAGGATTTAGGATTTGCATTTTACTTACTAATGTTATTTTAACATGTAGCACCAAAATCTACAGTCGGAAAACAAAATCCAGCGTGAAGTATGAGCTGTTAAAGAGTGCACTGCAGCAACGGAGAAACAGGCAGCTGCATGCATGGACAGCAGACTGACCCCGTTAGACAATATAATGTAAACAACTTACTTAGTGTAGGCAGATAAAAATGCACTCCGAAAACTTCAGTACATCATTTTTTGCATCCAATAACTGTCACGATGCAAGAACGTGCGGAGGATGGAGGACGTGCTGTTTAATGCACTCAATTTAGTGTAGGCCTACTCTGCAAGCGTTAAAAAGACAATTTATCCATCGGATGTTCTCACACTTACTTCGTGCTCTCTCCCCCTCTTGCTGGTGTGCTGCTGCTGGTCTTCTCCCTCTCTCGGCCGCCGTGGTCTTCTCCCTCTCTCGGCTGCAGGGGGAATAGGAAAATGGGTGCCTCGCTCCTTCTCTATTTACGGCGGAAACGGCAAATTTCGCGGGCTTTTTGCCAAATATCGCGGCATTTCCCGAGATCGGCCGATTTCGCGATTTTTTTGCAAATCGCGAAATCGCGATAAGCTGGAGGGTCTGACTTTGTTTTCCTCAATAGTGTACAAAACATTTCTGTCCTTCCCAGTTTTGGGAATATGTTCCCACATCTAGACACTTCTGAGCAAAATAATTAAAAACATGCTGGAATATTAAATATCACTCTTTGAAATGGAACTTTGCATTTACTGAAGCCCCAGATAGCTTCTTATGTGCCTTAGTATTATATCAAGGATGTTCCTGTACCTCAACTTAGAGCTGTCTCCATTCACCCCTCCCAGAACTCTTCTCATGAAAAGTCATTCTTGGTTGTGTCAAGATGAGAATATGTAGTCCTGGGCCACTCAGGGACTCCATTAAATAACACAATAACACATTGTTGAAAATATCCTAGATAGATTTGTCAACTGATCCCCTCTAATCATTTCATGTACTGGTTCCTTTTTTGTATTTTAACATATTTTTTTATTAAAGTCAAAGGTTTGTATACAGTATTTATATTCTTATATGAATTTAGCATTTTAACATAACCAGTATACACTGATACGCATAGTTGCCTACATTTATAGTATAAGTATGATCTATAGTTTCACATGTTACTCTCAACTAATACAGATATGCTCTTACAAACCAGTTCTCATGGTACAGTATATGTAGCTATATTTTTAATAAACTTTTATCCCTCCCAGAAAAACTTATTTTTCTTAAGCCCTCCCTCAGTACATCCCACCCAATAAAAAGTAAACCCCAATTTTCTTTTAAACTTTGCCGCAATATTCTAATCGCCTCTCTTCGGTGCAAGACACCCTTTGAGGTAAACAGTCTGATGCTGGAGAGAGAACAAGGGAAGGAAAGGGGGGGGAGGAGGAGAAGAAGGGGGAGGGGAAGAAAGGGAAGGAGGGGGAAAGCCAACACATGTGTCTAAGCCCTTATGTACACAAATTCAGGCACTGTTTGTATGATCATGTAGTGCTTTCTGGGGATCTACCATCTCCTCAGCCCTCTCAACATTCACTGGTTGCTCTTGAGCAGGAAATGATTGCAATGATTGGTCTGAAGGGAGGAGGAAAGGTTTTCGTCTATGGGTTACTTTTTGTGGCAAAGACTGTGAAAACCATAAGGTAATCCATGTCAGCATTGCAGTCCCTGTTTAAATTTCATGTCATACTTCATCTTGCATTCCATTGGTGTATTTTCTTTTTCCAGATGTGTAAGAAAATGCCTCTTTTTGCATGATCACTGAGAGAAAGTGGATTATTAGTTGAACTAGATTGTAGTCCTCTTCAAGTGAAAATGCCACTATTCCTTACAAGGTCCAGTTAGGTTTCAATAATTTAAATCTGAGTTCAACCCTTGGTAGCTCTAGCACAGATAATTCAGGCTTAACATAGGAAACATATGTAAAGCATGTATAAGTACAACACAGTTTAAAAGTAGAAAACGCAACTCAATAAACCCCCAACTCCAATTTATAAAAGTAGGGACATTTTAATGAACAAATAGACACAAAACAACAAAAATAGGATGCAGGGAACCAGAGGTATAGACTTCTAGGTTTTAGATGTTTCTAGAGCCAATAAACACAAAGCGTCAGTCTGATCGTGTGTCAAAGTCAAAAGTTAAGATTGAACGTGATGGAGCGAGCTTCGGGTAAAGAGACCAGGTTCGTACTGGTGAAAAGATTACCTTCTGATTTAGTTGTTCTGGAGAAGAGTCATCATCAACAAGGCCATCAGTGGGTCGGTTGCCAGCTGGTTCCTGAAGATGGATTCGTTGACGATGGTCAGGGGAAGCACAGAGCCTTGGTGGGAAGGTCAATGCTCTCGACATCAGTGACAGGAAAACTCCAAGTGGGCGAAGTCTAATCCCAGAAATGCATCATCATTTTTTTTGTAAACAGATTTTTAATAATTTGTGGCAAAACAATCAATAGAATCGAAGCAATAATACAGTGATGACAATCTAATTCCAGTGTATAACCTACTCTGGTTATACAGACTAATCTCAGGCTGTTTCCGCAAGGAGGTATTAGTCCTGCTCCAGAGCAAGTAAATGGTAATTCACCTAATGCAGCCTGATTTCTGCAGTCCTGTAGTGCTCGGTATCACACCTATCAGGTGTGTATCATCTCAGTAGTCTGCTCTTCCATTAACTCCTAATAAACCAAAGAAAAAAGAAACCCTACTCCCTCCAAACGCCCTCCCCTCCCCTCCCCCCAGGCATGTCGCTAATTCATCGGATTCCCTGCATGGTAATGCTAATCAGACTAATAGGGCACCGGGCATGCTATTTCAGGTAATGCAGTTCCACAGTTGGGCCATGCTGAACAGGAGCTCCACAGGGCCGCTCGATCCCTCGGGCATCAGTCCGGGTCACCCAGTAAATCAAGCGCTCAATCCCCTACTACAGGGTCTGCACTGTCAGGTGGTATATCATTGTCGTCACTCGGCTGTTTCAAGACCTCCACTAACGACACCCATGCCCTCTCCGCCTTCAATGTCTTTTCGCTCCCGGTTCTTTGGGCCATTTGTAATCAGAAGGTCCCTTCGCAGTCTCCCCATCTTATAAGCTCCCTCGTCCACCTCAGCACGCTAGGGGGATTTTTCGCCTTCCAATTGCTAGTAAGTTCCCTTTTGGCCAATACCAACCCCAGGTCCATAAACTTGCTAGTGACATTATTCCTGGCAGTGTGAGGTGACCAGTGTAGGAGGCGACACCCTGGCGTCAGCGCTCTGTCACGTTCCGTCATGTCCACAAAACTAGTTGTCACCATTCTCCAGAACTCTCCCAGAAGCGGGCAATCCCAGAACGTGTAAAAACCCTGCATCTTCCAAGTTACATCTCGGGCAGGTCGATTGGGCCCCAAAATATTCATTATTCTTATGGGGGTAAGGTACGCTCTGTGGAGGACAAAGAAGTGAATCAGCTGGAAGCGCGCCTTTCTAGAACTTTTCCAAGCCCTTTCCACCAATTTGCCCCATGGTTTCTCGTCAATGGTCTCTCCTAAATCCACTTCCCATTTGAGACGTAGGGTTGTCAGGGGTCATCGTGTCTCCTGAGTGAGGCGTCGGTAAAGGCAAGTGACCACCTTAATCGTTCCAGCAACCATCACTATATACTGGCAAGCCAGGGATGTCTGAGGTTCCACCAACCCCTCCCGCCAATGTTTCCAGATAGCTGCAGTGAGGCCAGCATGTAGAAGGAAATCCCCTCTTGGGAGGTCGTAATGCTCTAATAAGTCATATAAAAGGGAGCAAGGTATTGTCCTCATATAAATCCCCAATAGTAGAGATCCCCGCCACCCTCCATGTCCATAGCCAATGTAAGTCCACACCATGGGGCAGTGTCTTGCAGATCAACAACGCAATCTCTGGTGCATAAGGGGACCTTATCTGCGCCCGTTTAAGGGATCGATTCCAACACCGTCGTACTGCCCGTAGATCCAAAGGAGCCACCCGATCCCTCAAGGGGAGGCGCAACAACACCCGGGCTAGGAACTGCAGACTCCAGGGTCCTCAGCGTTCCGGAAGCGTCCCGCCTTTCATTTCGTGAACCCCTGCAATTGAGCTGCATGGTAGTAGGCTTTGAGATCCGGCACCGCAAAGCCCTCCTCTTCTCTGGGCTTCAGCATGGTGGTAAGTACCTCCCTCCGCCTCCCGGTGCCTCACAGAAACCCCGTGATCAGTGTGTTGAGTTGGGCAAATCAAAAGCCTTCTCAATATCGATTGATAGAATGCATGCCTCCAATGGCAGTACTTATCGTGGCCCGAAATGCCTGATCCTCTAATACTTCCCGTCTCAACCGCCAGCTAGAGATTGAAGGCCTAATACATACCCAGTCCAAGGACACCAGCAGGGGACTGTGATCAGAAATCGTCCTAGTCAAGGATTCACTCAGACTGATCCCTCCATGAACATCTGGGGAGCACAGGATCGAGTCTAAGGGAACGTGTAACTCAAGTAAGGTGGAAAAGTAGGAGTAATCCCTCTCCCCGGGATGTTGGGCGCTTCATGTGTCCGTCAACCCCTAGTGGCGCTGCCAGTCTCGTCTAGCCTCAGCAATTCTGTATGTGGATGCATCAGAAAGTGGCGGGTGGGATCGGTCCAAGCTGACATCAGTAATACTATAAAAGTCCCCCCCCCCCACAATAACACTGATCCCGTTGATACCGATGCTAGTGTCTGTGAGAGTTGCGCTAAAAATGCAGGTTGATCTACGTTAGGGTCATAAATACTCCCTAGCGCTATATCCCATCCGTCCAATCTCCCTGAGAGCACCACAAATCTGCCCTACTGGTCTATTATTTGTCTAACACACTGGAAAGGGAGTCCCGCTTGCACACAAATCAGAGTCCCCCTGGCAAAAGCCGAATATGTATTATAAAACACATTGCCCCTCCATCATCGCTGCAATGCAACTCCCTCTTTCTGCAATAAGTGCGTTTCCTGCAAGAGGGCAATCTGTACCCCTCTTCTAATCAAGTATTTATGTATTTTGTGTCATCGGACCATGGTGTGCATCCCCCCAATATTCCAAGAGATACATTTAATACCTATGGCGGTTCCCATTGTGCGAGCTGCGTCCCGTCTTGAAGCCGTCCCCCATAGCGAAATGCCTGGATCCAAACCAAATCCCCTCAACAATAAAAACTCCCCCTTCCCGGGACAGGCACACACAAACAAGTCCCCATCCAATCTAAAGCACGTGAACAGTTAAGCACAAAAGGTGGTGGGTGTAAACTGTCCCTGTGGGACCCAGATCTCCCCCAGGCCTCCCCCGCTCTCTCAGTTCAGGTTGTGGCCCCAACTTCTACGGCAGTGCCCCCATGCTGCCACCATTAGGCGTAGGGCTTAGCAAAAGTTTTCTCCCAGCAGCAGAAGTCCTCTTTTCATATGACCTGATGTGCGAGCTTCAGATTATGCCATCCGCAGTTTGAGGGGTAATGTCCGGGAGTTCGACATCCGATTCCCCATTCACGCTGCTCGCCCGTGAGCCCTCAGATCTGTCTGTTCCTTGTTCACTAGTATTCCTGTTCAGGCTGGTGTCTCCATGGCTAATCTCTGCCACTTCTTTCACAGCCCTGTCCCGCTCCAGTCTCCGTCCATTTGGCGAAGGAGCTTTCGGAAGAGGAGGTGGAGTGATGGGTTATCGCCGGGGAGATCCCGGTGATGAGGTACGAGTTCAAGCATTCCGTCGGACCTCTAGCCATTCCCATGCGTCGTGCGGGGTAGTAAAGAAATGCAACTCTGAGTAATCAACCGCCCAGAGGCGTGCCTGGAAGAACATAGCGTATGGGAGTTGCAGCTGGCGTAGTTTTCATTTGATGGCCAGGAAGGAAGCCCGCTGGCATTGCACCTCCCTAGTAAAGTCCGAGAAGATCATCACTTTACTATTTCCGATCTGCAAGTCCTGTTTCTCCTGTGCTCCTTGCAGTATATGGTCTTGATCACGATAGTGAAGCAGCCTCACCACCAACGGCGGGGAGGGGCTCCAGGCTTGGGCAGACATGCTGGGACTCTGTGGGCACGTTCAAGCACATAGAAGGGGGAGATTCCAGGCTTGGGCTCCCCGGAACGTAAAGGAACTACCTCCAGACTGGGCATGGCGTATTCTAGGAACTGAGGCAAGGCCCAAAGAGGATGACCTCAAAGTTCTCAATGGCGCATATTTGGTTACTCTCCTTCAGAGATACTTTGCACCACTACCTTGCAGAGCTTTTAAAAATAACACCAGGGCCTTAAACCTAATCCTCTTTTTAAAGTATGTAACCACTCTAACCTCCGTCATTCTGATAGAATGGTTAAACACGTTAAAACAAATTAATATACATTAATTTCCACTGATTTAGAGTTTCCATTTCTTTTTCAGCCTTCCCTGTTATCTGGTACAATTAGACGGTCAGCGCCGGGACGCCCCTTAGCTGGGGCAGCTGTGCGCTTTAACAAATTTTAAGATAACATAACATAACATACAGACAACATTTTGCTGTTTAATGTCTAGGTTGCCTTCTACGCTGTAACCCTATGTCAGAATGAGCTTTGTAGATCCTCTTTTTGGGTTTACAAGTTCGTGAAATATTTCAGCCTCATCCCCATACAGCTACGAACAGTCTGATTCTCATCTTGAAAAGATGTTCACACAATCTATAATGCAAGCAGCCTCTAAACGGAGTTCTTCACAGTGCATTTAGGTAGGGAAGACATTGTCATTGGAATATTGAGTGTTCGAGGCTCCGCTGTTTCTTCACCACCAGTATGTAATTTCCAGGCTGCTGGAACACCGGTCCTAAGCCGCAGTGTACTCTCCAGCTTATTGTTCTCTAAACTGAAGCCATCATCCGACAAGTACACAGCCTAGAGATGAGGCAGCTTGACGTTTAGGATAGTCACCTCTAGGGATGGTAATTTCTGGGGTGAATGCTTTTTCTTTTCAGGAAGGATGATTCTATTTTGCAACCAATTGAAGACTGCATGGGGTTTGTGTGAATGTTCAAGCACCTCCTAGTTCCAGCTGTTAGTGTGCCAGTCAGCATAAACTAGATTTCCATTGGTGGTTCCTCCCTTCAGTTGTTAAAGAACTTTACAATTAAAAGCAAAGCAGAGAGTCGGATATTTAAGACCCTCACTCGGGAAAGGAGTAGCAACTGCCACAGAAGTGATGCTTCGAGTTGGTGGCTTCAGGTAGAACACACCTTGGAGTCAACTCTTTATTTTGGTTGATCTGCTATTGGCTAAGTGCCTTCTAATAAGAGTGGGGTTAGCAAGACCAAATGTACACCTGCAGGGTGGTTTGCAGCGGGAACTCAAACTCTGGCTGGTTTGCAATGAGGAAGAGTTGAAAGAGGGCCTTTATATGGGGAGCAGAGTGTTGTGACAGTGGATCAGATTGGGAAATGATGGAGAAACAAAGGGGCAACAGGGAAGAGAGGAATACCTCTCCACTGGACAGAGCTGAGGTTCACACCAAGGGGAAAAAATTGCTGCATAAAGAAGAATGTAAGTAAGCATTTTACTTACCTTTAAAAATCAATATCTCAAAAAGTACTTACTTGATCCCGAAGTTCTTGGTGTTGAAATTTATATAAAATATGTATTATTTTTCTAAATTGGTCTTGGATTTATTCTTGAGTGAGGGTTCATTTATTGCCTCCGTCAGTACAACAAAAGTTTAGCACTACCCTCTGATAAGCCGAACCTGCTCGCCCACACTACCACAAAAGAGAGCATTTATGTTTGTTACTTGTGCCTCTGTAAACTAATAAGGGTTGCCTGGACTCTCTGCACAGTGTACCTCGGTGTGGTGCACTATATAGGGAGCCAGCTTCCTACAAAGCACCTTTGATTCAATCTGATCTTCATTCATTTACAAATAAATGACCAAATCCCAGGGAAGAGCCAGATAAGTGGCATACAGAGATGGAGGACTGGTTGTCCTGTACCCCACAAGGCTTACCTTTGCTTGTGAAGCAATTCCGCAGAGACGACAAGAGCCACCGCCCCTGTACCCACCTGACCCTGTACGGAAGGATGTACCAGGCAGGGATGATATGGAACCAGGGAAAGGAGCCAAATAAGGATGGGAAGGAGTCTTGTTGTAGCAGATTGTAGGTAGGATCGTGGGCTTCAACTGAGGGGAGACAAGAGAGACCCAATTAGAAGGAAACCCACACCACCCGCTTCCCAAGTACACCTCTAAGCACACACAGAAGAGAGCCACCTGTCAGCAGACTCACCAAGGCTCATGAAGACCTCACAGCCAGGGAAAGCATAGGTGCTCCAGTAAGGCAAGTAAAACAAAGGCAAGCGCTCCTGCGCAGCAAGGACCAAAGTAGGAATAGGCACGTCAGCGCGATGTGATATACCCCAAGAACTGCGCTCCTGCGGCGAAAGAATATTAAACAGAAAGCGCTCCAGCTCGGAATTGTTATGTAAACATAAAGCGCTCCTGGGCAGAAATAAATGCCAACTATAAGCCCTCCAGCGTGGAATTGTCATGAAAACATACAGCGCTCCTGTGCGGATATAAATGCCAACTATAAGGGCTCGAGCGCAGAATTGTCGTGAAAACATAAAGCGCTCCAGCGCGGAATTGTCATGAAAACATAAAGCCCCCCTGCGCGTGAACAAAATACCAAAGATAAGCGCTCTAGCGCGGAATTGTCATGAAATCAGAAAGCGCCCCTGCGCGTGAACATAATACCAAAGAGAAGCGTTCCAGCGCGGGGAGAAACAGGGCGGGTCCGGAAGGACCAGAAACAAAGAGACGGACGCGGTAACAGCAAGGCGTCCTCAGATTACCGATGGTTCGGGACGTCTTCGGGCAAGAACTTGAACCAGGATTCCAGCGAGAATCCAAAGCGCAGAGCCGGCAGGAAACGCAGTGTTTATGCGGATTCCTTGGAAGCGCATCAATGGAGAAAGCAGTCCGTAAAAGACTAGACCGGGTCTCGACTTCTGCACGGAAGTGAGGATCGCGGTCTCCTGTACGTGTTTAGAGGCAACAGCGGGACAGCAAGACGCCGCAACCATGAAACTTGTAAACATTTAGATTGTACTTTGGGGAGATTTGAATGCGTTGCTTGTGACTATGAGATTGTGGTTCTCAAATATCTATGGATGGAATGTAAAGGGGTTGTAAATTGGCCGATAGAAGAACCAACAAGAGTTGCCCAACATTATAGTCTATCTTCTGAAGTGAGGAACAATACAGAGCAGTAATTGAGCATTTGAAACTGAAGGTTCCGCAGAGAGAGGAGAAGTGGTCTAAAATAATGTGGGCAACGTAAGAGCCAAAGGAGTCAGTGCATGCTTATTATGAGAGGCTAATGCAGATATATATAGACCCTACTGTGAAGATCAAGATCCAGTCCTTGTCAGTCTTGGTGGATTAGTTTCAGTGTTTGTGCTTGGTTTGCACCCAGAACATAGTTCTCAGATACAGCAGAATGTGATGTGTTGGCAGACACATTCTTTGAATGAACTATTGAAGTATGCAAAATACTGTTGTGATACTTATGATGAACAACAAAGGAAAATTAAGGAAAAGTACATGTTGACACAAACAGAGCTGGCTCAGAGGATTCAGTAGAGCAGTTCTTCCATGTCGAACTCAGGTTTTGATTCTGTTTCAAGAATAAATGTTGGTGTGCAAGGAGCTGGTGTTCAAAAAGATGTTGTCTATGCACCAACAGGAAATATTGTTCTTCAAGGGAGCAGAGGTTTTATTGATAATTATAACAAGATAGTACATTGGAAACAAGAGTGCAGACTGCATCCTAACAGAGTACTGAATGATGCTCAGATGAATTCTTAGTTTCAGAACATGAATGTGATGTCTGAGAATAGGGATATGCAGTCAACAACGCCAGCCCAGAATGTAGATTCAGAGGCCATATAACACAAAAATACAACAAGCCACAATGGTGCAGCAAAATGTGCTAAATAAAGGATTTCATTTTAACAAAATCCAAGATTTTGGCAGATCCCTTACTCTTGTGATTGTCATGAATGCCTTCCTAGAGCTCAAAGCTAAAACTCTGTAGCACACCAGCACTAGGAATACCAGACTAAGGGACAGATTTTCTTTCTGTTCTGTCATGAACGTGAATGGTTTGCACTGTCTGTGTTAGTAGAGACCCACAGAGAGGTGAAACAGCCAATAACCTACTGCCACAATGGATCTGGAGGCTGTAGCACCCGGTTGCCTGAAATTGGTTGTAGCAGTCTGTGTCAGAATCCAACAGCGGAGGAATAGTGATGGGTTATGGCGTCATGCGATGGTCTTAATTCTGTAGATATTTTGCTAACACATACTCAAACTCAGCATATGACAAACAGCTGCTTGACAAAATATAAACAAGTAATCTTAGCGGCTGAACACAGTTCCATCAGATAATGCAATGTTCAAAATCCTGCAACACATGGATGTACCACTTGTGATGGCCGATTTTACATTATTTCTTAATGGATCTAGTTTGATGGACCATTATGGAACACCGAGAACAGCGTATAGTTTGCACCATATCTGGTATTGAGGAAGCATCCTAGTTGAGCAATGTATCCTCACTCAAGGAGCTGAACTGATCGTTCTAAAGAGAGCTTGTTCCATGGCCAATGATTTGAGTGATACAATCTTTACTTTGTGCAAGTTCGTTTTTGGCGTGGTCCATTACTTTGGGCAATTATGATCACAAAGGGGTTTTATGACATCCTCTGGCTCCCCTATCTGCAACGGAATACATATTCTAAATCTTCTTGAAGCACTGCAGTTACCTAGAGAGATTTCTGTTCTGAAATGTGCTGCACACATGAGTTGTGACAACATGGTCACATTGCGCAACAGAGAAGCCGATAAGGTGGAAAAATATTGAGTTCTTGAGTCAAGCTCATTCAATCTAGAAGAACCATGCAAAACTGACAGTGCCCCCATAACCAATATGATGTTGACAACAGTTCAGGCATTCTTGAGCTTAAAGAATGCCAACATGGATGCATAAAAGATGCAAATCAGAACTGGGTTTCAAATGATGGTAGGGCTGTCTTACCAAATTCCATGTTGTCTGCAATGACCCAACACTTCTTTGGGCCTACTCATGTTGGAAGGTATTGGATAATTTGCACTTTTCAAAAGTATTGGTTTAACACCCATTTTAGTTCCATGGCAAAACATTTGTTTCAAAGATGTAGCAATTACACGACGGCAAGAAAACAGTGACCATAAGCCAAGTAGGAAAGCCAGATGGCCCATTCAATCACATGAAGTTAGTCTTTGTTGAAATGCCTGTTTGTAATGGATTAGGGTATGTCATGGTAGAAGTGTGAATTTCATCAGTTGGGTATAGGCATACACAACTAGAAGATGTGATAGCCTCTAAGTAGGGAAACCATTATTGAGGGAGCTCAATTCCATATTTTGAAATTCCAGTTTATTTAGAATCAGATCGTGGGACACACCTCAAGAAAGAAATGCTGAAGTTAATCTGTATAGCCCAAAAAATCAACCAGAAATGTATTGCAGCTGGAGACTAGAAGCATTATGAGTCATTGAGCAAGTCAACATTATGTTGACATCCAAGATGGTAAAGGTGTGTGCCCCACCTCACTAAGATGGCCCGATTTGCTCCTACTTGTTCTGATAAGCCTCAGAAGCACGTCAAGTAAAAGAACAGGACTCCCCTACCCCTGAAGTGCTGATGGAGAGAGCCATAGGGGTGGCACATTAAAATCCCTTCTGTCCCTGCAGCTGTACTTGTGAATATCACATAGGGGAGTAGCTGATGAGGTGCATTCTATCTCTCATCAGGTCGACTTGGTGATGTCACCAGCGGGGTAGGAGCTGTGTCATGATCTCAGCTCTGGGTTTTGGTGAAAAAAAGTATTCACAAGACTGGAGGGGGTCTCTTCAAGTGATCCTTGTGACCAGCCAAGACTGCTGTGAAACGTGCCAGATTGCTACAGTGGATTTAAACATCGCTCACGAAGAGGGTGAGGTGAGATGATGAAGAAGTGGAGACAACAGCCACTGATTCACCAAAACAAAGTCCAGTCCAGTGAAACGATTCAGGAGAAGCACACGATAGATCTTTTAAGAATGAATATCAGCAAACTCAGTCAGAACAAGCCCAAAAGATTGTGAAGTCACTCCAGAGTCTCGATATCAGCGAAGGAAACTGAAACAAGCATTAACCTCCTCTGTGCTCATGATGAGACCAGCTCTTCGTGAGTCACATGGAGCTGTGCTCATGGTCTCTTCGCGAGCACCGCAGTGCCGAGCTCACCCCCCCACCACACCATGGGGGAATTACCCCCGCAGGGAAGGGGTTAAAGCTCTGTATCTCCCAAACCCCTGGTAAGTCTTGGTCGGCCATGAGGGGTGAAAATTATCAAACCGGAAACAGTCCTCAATCCATGCCAACTGAAGTAAGGATACGAGCAGTGGTAAGAGACAGTTGTAAGTCTTTCAAGTAAAAGTGTATAGTGAAAAAAGATGGCCAAAGGGAGCAAGAAAAAGACCACTGAAGAAAGAACAAAGACAAATGAAGTGGAAACATGGCAGATATAAAAAAGTGACAGCAATAGCCAACAGCCAAAAAAACAATGAGACTAAGAGTGCCTAACCTACAGTATGTAGCTCCTGAATGGTCATATCTAGCTCAATCCGAACAATCAGATACGGAAGTCGTTTATTTCACAGATTATCCATTCATTTTTTAAGAACCTATGTGAGCATGAACTGATTAAAACCTGAAACAATCATTCCTGAAGAACTTTCAGGTGAGTTAATGGACTGATATGTAAACTGAATTCTTTTTACTCAGCTCAATTTTATAGTTAGAGTCTGTTTTTGTTTGTATCTTAGGTATCCAGTTGCAGATACTAGATTTTCCTTCTTAAAAGAAATTAAATACATGAACTGTGCTGCTTTATCATTTTTGCACCATAAAATTAGTGGTTAGATTATTGACTATTATTTAGATTTCTTGTTTGTAAGAATGAAAATGGCAAATGGCAAGAGAAATTGCTGCAAACCTTTCCAATTAATTTTAGTGTCATAATAGTAATATTCATAGTTAACTTTTAAGTGGGATCGAAATTTGCCTAGCAGTGTAACGGTAAGTTTCAATTCTATTAAGGACACGGAGGCGAGGATTATGCTTTTTACCTTCTTCGCTGATTTATTCACAAAACTCACAGCAGCCAAAAAGCACATAACAACAGCCCTACCTCGAACAAAGGGTATGGACAAAACAAAATGAATATGTCCATCAACTACAACTCCCATGAGCATCATAAGGCAGTCCATAATGTAGTCCTTCCTCAGTATCCACTGCAGTTAGGTAGGACGTCCCCTTCATGACCACTTCCTCTTTCTTTGCGCGAGGCACGCTGTTCCACTATTGGTCCTGCTTGGCGCCATCGTTTCCTACAACAAATACCACAGCGTCAGCAGTGAAAGGGAGACTGACAGTGACCAGAGATTCCACAATATACAACATTCAAGTCACATTGCCATAAGACTGGAAAACCTGAGTACTTACTGCAGTACAGGAGGGAAATCTCCGTAGACGGATTGGGAGGGATAATCCTCGCCTCCGTGTCCTTAATAGAATTGAAACTTACCGTTACACTGCTAGGCAAATTTCGATTCTATGTCAAGACAGGAGGCTTCGGATTATGCTAGTTTAAAGCTTACTCACCACCAAATGAGCAATATCAACCACCGGTTTGAAGTAAAATGTTTTAAAGGTGGTGTCCGAAGACCAATCAGCAGCTCTCATCAGATCCTCTAATCTGGCTCCTAAGGAAAACGCCTTCGAGGCCATGGCCCCTCTAGCGGAATGCGCACCGAACTGTTTCGTGTCAATGCATGCTTCCTGCATGATCCACCGTACCCATCTGGCGATGGTGGGAGAAGAGACAGCCTTGTGCGGCTTTCGCAGCACGATTAGCAGCTGTTGTTCGCCCAGAGGGCGAAGTTCCAAGGTTAGTGTGGTATCTATGGTTTAGAGTTTTGGGTTATCTATATTCTTTATGTGTCTCTATTGCTTAGAATGCCTTTTGGGTTCTATGCTTCATGTTCTATCTGGTGTCAGTTATTGCCTGACTTCTGTTCCTAGCTGACGTGCTTCTTGTATGCTGTGAAGGATCTACATTAGAGAACCTTTATTCTTTACCAGTCTTCTCTCCGCCTTTCATTGAAGACAGGATTTAACAGTTAGGTCCTCATAAACCTTTAAACACTGAACCACACACAGTTTGGGAGAGTCCACGAAGTATGGATAAGAAATCGACCTTGAAGCACACTTCGTGCGACGCCCCAATGTGAAGACCACCCCATCAGGGGAAAAAACCCTCGCCGTGACATCCAAGGCGCGTACATCCGTTACTCGTCTGCATGAAATCAGACATAAGAGCATTGCCAACTTCGCCGAAAGCTCCTTCAAGGACAGATACTTATTCAGCGGCCACAACAAAAAAAAGGTTAAGCACCAGGTTAACATCCCAAATAACCGAATAACGTGGTTCTGGAGGCAAAGACAGGCGAATACCGCGCAAGAGGTGACAAACAAAAGGATGTTCTCCTAGCGGTGCCCCCGCCACTGGCTGGTGGCCCGCCAAGATCGCTGACCGCATCGCATTGATAGTATGATAGGACAAACCAGTCGCGGCCGACTCCGCCAAATAGTTCAATGCAAGAACGACGCCTGCGACCAAGGGATCCAGGTCTCGTCGAAGACACCAGCGGGACCACTTATTCCAGGCAGAGCGATAACGTTTTGTCGTGCTGCCTGCCCAGTCCTTTGAGAGGAAATCCTCAGCCGGTCTCGAAAGGCCCGGGACCGACCAATGTCGCCCGAAAGCCTCCACGCCATGAGGTGAAGAGAGCTCTGAGTGAGCAGGTGATAGAGTTCCCCATCCGCGCTGAGAAGAAGCCGCGGAAACCGGGGGAGCAGGATTGGAGAATCCCAAGAAAGTTCCAGAAGAACTGGAAACCATACTTGAGATCTCCACCAGGGAGTCACCATTACCACATCCGCCCGTTGGCGGCGCGGATGGGCCGCCGCTCTCAGTATCATCGAGAATGGATGAAAAGCCTACGACTTCTCGCGGCTCCAGTCCTGGAGGAAGGCGTCCGTGGCCTCTGCTAGAGTGTCCGGCCTCCAGCTGAAGAAACGTGGGAGCTGGAAGTCCAGACGGAACGCAAAGAGGTCTACCGAGAACGGGCCCCAGGTATCGTCCAGCCACCTGAACACTTGTGGATTGAGTTTCCACTGACTGGAGTTCCGTAGATATCGGGAATGCCAATCCGCCACCTGATTGTCTTGGCCCGGCAAGTATTCCGCCGTCACCGACACCTGGCGCGCCAGGCAGTAATTCCAAAAGACCTTCGCCAAGTCCGAAAGCGCCTTGGAGCGAGGGCCACCCAAATGGTTTATGTAACGCACAGCCGAGATATTGTCCATGCGAAGCAAGACGCACGAACGAACTGTGTCCTTGGTCCAGCAGCGAACCGCGAAGGACCCGGCCAATATTTCCAGACAGTTGATATGGAGCTCTTGCTCTTCGGATGACCAGGCGCCGCCTGTGGAAAACTCTGCACAGCGAGCGCCCCAGCCCGCACGGCTGGCGTCGGACTCTATCACCAAGTCCGGGACAGGACCGAAGATCGCCCGGCCGTTCCAGGCCTCCATATGCGCAAGCCACCAATTCATCGCCTCCTTCACCTCGTCCGATAGGGCAACCACTTGATCGTACGTCAGGCCCCGTCGGAGGTGATGCGCCTTGAGGCGCTGAAGGGCTCGGTAGTGCAGGGGCCCTGGAAAGATTGCCTGGATGGAGGAAGACAGTAGACCCACCACCCGGGCAATCTGACGGAGGGACGTGTGCAATCGCGAGATCGTCTGGCGGAGGATGTGGCGGATCTTCCCTAGCTTTCTGGAAGGAAGGCTTAGGGTGCATTGCACTGAATCCACGGTAAAAGCGAGGAATACCACTGACTGGGACGGAACCAGAACAGACTTTTCGCTGTTGATCACAAACTCCAGCCCCTGGAGCAAGGATATCGTTTGGCGCAGCTGAAGATCCAACTGCACTGGGCACTGAGCCATCAGCAGGATGTCGCCCAGATAGACTATCATCCGGATACCCGGGCTCCGCAAAACCTCCACCGCCGGCCGGAGGAGCTTGGTGAAACACCAAGGGGCGGAAGAAAGCCCGAAAGGAAGGGCGGTAAACTCGAACACTTGACCCCCCCCCACCGAAACTGCAGAAAGCGACGGTGCGGGGGATGAATGCGAACCACAAGGTACACATCCTTGAGGTCTAGGCGTACCATCCAATCATTCGGAAGTAGCACATCTCTCAAAAGATGGATACCCTCCATATTGAAGTGCCGGTAGATCAACCAACCATTGAATTCTTTGAGGTTGATAACCGGACGCTTCCCACCATCTGCCTTGTCCACCAGGAACAAGTTGCTAAAAAACCCCGCCGGGTGTCGAGTGGAAAGGCAGATGGCGCCCTTGCGAAGCAGGTCTGAAACTTCTTCGTCGACTAGACGTGCGTCCGCACAAGAGAAAACGATAGGAGGAGGAGGCCTGACCTGCCGGGGCTGATCGTAAAATTCCACGTGGAAACCTCGGATAGTCTGTAAAACCCAGGCATCCGCCGTGATCGCGGCCCAGACCTCTGGAAACAAGGCCACTCGTCCCCCCACGCGGACCTGGTCCGCCGAGATTACACTCACCATTGGAGGAGTTCCCAGCAGCATTCTTGAATCCACCACGGCCACGGAAGCGTTGTCCTCTGGTAGGATAAAAGATGTTGTAGTTTTGCGAGGAGTTATACTGCCCTCGACCGGAGCCTTGATTTCTGTTGGTCGCTTGCTGACCACCACGGCCGGTCGCGTGGCCCCCTCCACGACCGGCCCCCCTGGAGAAACGCTGGTGGAAGACCCTTTTGATATTTGACTGGGCCCTATCTAGGGACGTAAAGGTATTAACGAACTTCCCCAGTTCGATGATAAATGGCTCTCCAAAGAGACCCCCCTGGGCCACTGCCCCTGCCTCAGAAGAGGCCAGATCCCCTAACTTAGAGTCTAATTTAATCAGGAGGGACCTTCTGCGTTCTGTAGACAGCGCGCAGTTCGCGTTCCCCAGGAAAACCACCACTCTCTGCGCCCAGTTGGAGAGGACCTCAGGGGAGATGGTCACCCCGGACACTTTGGCCTCCTCAGCCATGTCCAGAATTTTTGTTATGGGACCTATGGCATCTAACAGCTTATCCTGGCAAGCCCGCCAGGAGCGGTCAATGCCTTTCCGAGGGTCCTTAACAAACTTTGCTAAAAAGGTAGCCATTTTTGGGTCTAACTCTGGGGTCAGGGCAACCTTCCCCTCCAGCGTAGGCCTGGGGCATTCCCCACGCAAACAGCTCCTCGCCTCCTTCTCTAAGGGCTTGCGGAGGCGGCCAGCGACTAACTTCGCCACCTTCTCCCCAGGGGTCCAGTCCACTGACCTCGAATGCATTATTTCATCCGGGTCTAGCATACCCGAACTGTCCTGTGGGAGTTTGGCGGCGGAGCCCGAAGGCCGCCAAGAACGCTCCGACCCTTCGTCATCATTGGTGTCCGCCGGGGAGGTTTGCGCCGGTGACAAAGGAGCTGAACTGGCCGCAGGCTCCCAAGGGGCCCGGGGGTGGGGAGGACGTCGGGGCGGGATCTATCGCCTTAGCCAAGAATGCTTCGCGCAACCTCTCGAAGGCGTCTTTGTCCACACCGCGCGCCCCACTCGACACCCCATCCTTACAGGGTATCTTAGGGACTGGGGGAGTACTCCCCGTTGGGCCGTAGGACTAGCTGGGACCCCTAGATGTGCCTGAGTCACCCTCTTGCATGATACGTGCCGAGAGGCGTTCCTTTATAGGCCCCACAATCTCTGAAACGCACCTATAAATAGAGCTATCTACGGCCTGGTAAAACTCGTCATCATTGAGGTAGCCCTGCGACTCCTCTTCCTCATAATATTCGTCCCCCATCTCTTCCAGGTGCCTAGCACTACCACAATGCCCCATGTTTAAGAAGGGGCCAAAGTCAGCCTGAAGGATAGGGCAGCAGGCTATAGCCTGTACAGGACTTTGGGGCAGAACAAGTCTGCTCGCAGCTGGTGCCCAGTGGAACCGGGAATATAGGGGGGGCACTCACCCCACTAGCGCGCCGGCCCTCCTAGCAAGACCGGGCCTCTGTCACCTCCCTGCACGCTAGAAGCTGTCAGAAGGAAGCCTAAAAACACAAAGTGCCCTTGAACGCCCGCAGGCGGCAGCGCGGTCGAACCGCAATATGGACCCCAAACGGGGTGTCAGAATCGAGTGTGGGGCTTAATACAGGCTCAAATGAGCATCGAGGTGAGGTGACCGGGTGAGTAACGGCAGAAACGTTCTCCTCAGCGCGGCTCCCTGATGAGACACCGCGCCGAGGAGAACGAGACACTTTGGCTCCCCCTAGCGGCCGGAGGTGGCCGAAAACGGGCAAAAACGCGTAGGGGCAAGAAATGATCCCGCGACTACAATGGGCTCTAAAATGAAAAACGGAGCACCATAACAAACCCCACAGTAGAGAAACATGCAATATTAAGTACAAAAAAAAAACAATAATCCACAATCTTGAAACAAATTGAGGAGAAAGTGAGAAAACCACTTAACTGGCTGCGAAGCAGCGAAGAAAGAGGAAGTGGTCATGAAGGGGACGTCCTACCTAACTGCAGTGGATGATGAGGAAGGACTACATTATGGACTGCCTTATGATGCTCACGGGAGTTGTAGTTGATGGACATATTCATTTTATTTTGCCCATACCCTTTGTTCGAGGTAGGGCTGTTGTTATGTGCTTTTTGGCTGCTGTGAGTTTTGTGAATAAATCAGCGAAGAAGGCAAAAAGCATATTCTGAAGCCTCCGGTCCTGACATAGAATTTAGCACGCCACTTGGATATGATTCACCTCAAAATATAATTAAACAGACCCTGATGGCTGAAAGAAATGATCCAAATAACAAAATGCTGCATAGGGATAGTTTTATAGGCGATTTTAGGAAAGATTTATATTTGAGTTTTTTAAAAGAATATTCAAAGAGATTGAATAGAAGTAACTGCTATATATTCTCAATCTTACCTTCCTTCAGTTGCTGAGGACTTGGCGTATCATCAACTCCCACTCACCTCTTCTCTGTCATATAGTGTGTTTATAAATGTGTTCTATTGACAGGATTCCCTGGAACTAATACTTGTGGATTATAGTGTTTATTTGAAGAGAGTACCTATTGTGAGAACTCAGATATCTTTTATAGAAATACAAATTTGGGGGACTTTGTCAAAATATGCAAAACTGATTGCAGAATTTAAACAAACTAATGATAGGCTTACATTCAGATTTAATAGGATTTAAAAGGAGTTTATGAAGGAGTTTAATGAAAGGAGGAAGAAAATAAGCAAATATTGGGAGGATGCAGAGAGATTAATTTGAAAAAAGATGAAGAAAGAGTCTGAAATACAAAGATACATCAGAAACTCAGGGCCCATTTTAGATCTCGGCGGACGGGTTACTCCGTCACAATGGTGACGGATATCCTGTCCGCTGAAATATAAAACCCTTAGGCTATAATGGGATTTATATTTCAGCGGACGGGATATGCATTACTGTTGTGACAGAGTAACCCGCCCACCAAGATCTAAATCTGGCCCGCAGTTTTGATCCAGCACGGAAGGGGATAGGGTGTATGATACATGAGAAAACTCAGGGTGAGGACTTGGTAGAAGAGGAAGGATGGAGCAAGTATGAACAAAGTTATTTAGTTATTAATCAGTTTTGACAGGAAGTGAACCTTCATTTATTATGTGTGTGATAAGACTGCTGATTTTAAACTCCCATGTAATTGGGGGGGAAGCTGCTAATTAGCTTTTGTATTTTGCCACATTTATCATGTAGATGAGATTAGTGGCAAGGGTGATAAGAATTTGAGGAGGGAGAAACATAGTTTTGATCAAGTAATGGGGGATACATATAGTTCTGTGATTTCTTCAATTGGTGTTGCTTTAAGTCATGTGAAGGTCAGAAAGCTGTCTACAATAGTTAATCAGTTGGATACTAATACAGCTCGTGCTCTAACAAGCATTAACAAAGAGTTAATGGCTGTAGGTGCTATGTTCATCTAAATCGGCTTGCTTTAGATATATTGCTTGCAAAGGAAGGCAGAGTCTGTTGCATATTGTGTGAGTGCAGCAATGTTGCACTTATGTGCCTGATAAAAGTTCAAAAAGATATAATTATATTATGAACATTACTAACATCAAGCTTGAAGCAAATCTTTGGAAGAATTTGGAGCATGGGAGACAGCTGAAACATGGGCTGGTTCGATTGGCGAAGGACTTTCAAAGGATGGTGAATGACTCAGGAATGTAGGATGGAGCGTCCTTGTTGGGACAGAAAAATCTTCTGCATGGTAAAGCCATGTACCACTGCCCAGAGTGCCCAACTGTACTGTTGTCTGGATCCCTTATGCAGATTTTATTAAATAGGCGAACACTTAGCATGTGTGTGTGCCATGAAACAGGCCTGTCTCATGGATTGTGGTCTTGTTGGACTGGGAAGGGTGCCCAAAGTGCAACCCTCATAGTGGTGGAAGGATACCACCTTCACCAGGAGGTAAATAGCACGAGTACAGTGGTGGCAGCATACTATGTAGTGATCAGTAGTACTGAACAGGACCTTTTTACCCTGTGTCACTGGTGGAGTGAGGCCTACATGCTCACTTAACTTCTTAGAAGTTCCATGGCTGTGTCCTTAAATCATCCTTGGCCGACATCATAAAGCTGTGGAGTGCAGCATAGCACAAAAGTTGTGACTCTGCGTTAGTTGTATGTGGGCCTGGGAAGGGTACAGTACAAGGATGGAGCAGTACTGTGCAGTTAATGTGTGGTTAGTATGTGTACTGGGTGTATGTATGCCTGAGAAGAAGAAATTACATGGGAGTTGTAGTGCTGTGCAGTTAGTGTACAGGGACCGCATGTGCCGGGTCTATGTGTGCTTGGATGAAGTACAATACATGAAGGGTGAAGAGTTGTGCAGCTTGTACATAGCAAGTGTGAACGGTGGCAGTGCGTGTATTTTAAAATAAACCCACCCTGGTTGAATATAGGAAAGCTTCAGTACTAACAGTGCATGCAGATTGGGTGTGTATACTGAATGCATGTGTAAAGGTAAATGTACAAGGCTTAGCAGTATTAGTGCTAGACAGTAAGTGTGCTGAGAGTGCACACTAAGGAAATGTGGCTGCAATGGTACATTGTATGGAGGACCCTAGATTCCATTTTGGGAAGCCCAGGCATGCCTGGTGAAGACCTGAGGATTCTCCCCAGACAGATTTGTGGACTGCTGCATTCCTGCGAGCTGGCTGGGTACACACTGGAAAGAAAAGGACAAGACTCCCTTTAAATTTCAAAAGACTTCTCTTTGATTCGGTGATAGATTACAAGGAAGGGCCTGGACACATCTCAGGAAGGGAGATGGCTCTGATAAAAGAATTATAAAGATTAGGGCTGGGGGTCTGGGATTAATCTATTGATGCACATATCACTGTGTTGACATCTAGATATGAACTCTGGTCACTCCCATGAATTGTGTTGTGGACAATCAGCTTCAGAGTCATGCCTTCTGTGGCAGATCTCTTTCATGAAGGAAGATGAAAAGAAGAAGTGCTCGCTTCAAAAGATGCAAAGCCCCAACATAAAACTTTAAAGACCCAGACCCTAAATCACATTTGATGTCTGGAAAAGGACTGTAAGAAGGGTAGGTTGAGTCCCCAATTATGTGTCATCTTCCAAGCAGCCAGATGGGCTGTGTGAGAAGGGGAAGCTCTGCAAGACTTCTGCATGTGTCCAGGACTGGGGCCAAGGTCTGCTAGTTTCCATTCTGGGTGTGGGGACATCACCCAGGAAAACCAAGACCACCTGTCCTGGAGCCTGCCTTTTTTTCAAGACCAGTGTGCCCTGTGAGGAAGAGGAGAGTGTTGGAGGGAGCGAGGTCCAGTGGGGAGCCCAACAATGAGGACTCCCTATGTGAGATATGAGGATTCGGCTTTGGACCGATTGGGCCATATCCTGCGTGCAAGACTGTTTTTGGTGACTCCTCTGTGGCCAGAGACGGCCGCCGTAGACTGTGCAAGTGTCGAGCACTGTGTAGAGTGCGCCCAGCCCGCATGGCCACGTTGCGGGGACCCTGGATGCCTGAGGGGGCCACGGCGAACTTAATTGAGCCAGAGCGTGAGACATTTGTCTGCCATGTGCAGGATAATCGCACCCAAGAGTCTGCGCCCAATAGTATGCAATGTGGCCACCCCATATGCCAGAAGTGGCCACTTTTGAGTGAAATTCTGAAGAGTCAAAAGGAAACTCTTGAGTATGGCCTATTAGTTTGCATTTATAATAGATACAACAGAAGTTTCAAAACAAGGGTCCAAGGGATATGGAGTTTAAAGACCCACACCTGGTTTTATCCCCAGCTCCAACTAAATGTATAACATAAGAAACACAGGGGGTCTATTAGCTTACTATCAAAGCTACACTATCAGTCCTGAGTCGACTAGACCTCAATGTGTATAAATCACGAAGATAGTGAAAGACTGAACAAATGAATCAAGAGGAGTGAACTCAAACTACAAAGAAGTTCGGTACATTATGGAATACTCGCAAGTGGCTGACCAGTCCAAAACCGATGATGTAGGGTTTCCATCAAAAAGACTTAATGAGCTACCTCACCTCACCTGGACTCTGCTCAGGTATAGGAGGCCCCGCACTATCCGTCGGTGCCTCAAGCTGTCATCTGAAGCTTGGGGGAGGCTCCCCCAATCACCCATCAGTCAGGGATTCACTATAGCACAAGTGAGTTGGAGGGTGACAATACATGGTCATTACAGGTTGTACCGTATTGAACCATTTCATTCAAGTTTATCAAAATTTTCTTTTGCTTTATGGTGAAGGTGGTGAACCCCCCTTTTTTTCACTAGTGAGAGTGCAACTAGCATAAGAACAGAGGCCCTGATGAATGCCCTGAACGGCGCCGGGAAACCCTTTGTGGGTAGCTGCGCGCCTTATAAATACTATAAAATAAATAATATAAATAATGCCGTGGGATTAGACAACCATTAGGCAGAAACATGTTGGCCTATTTACAGGCAGATATTTGTTACTGCCCCTTTGCACTGTTCTGTTTTTAATTAGGAGGCATGTCACGTCCATAGAATAAAGGTGTATAAAGGAGGGCATTCCATCCTATTTTAAGTCACATTTTCTGTTTTGTTGCACCTTTTTCTAAACCATCAAAGATCAGTCATTACGGATAGTTCAGTAATGTTGGTGGACCAAATCCTAAGATATCGACACTGCGCGGTTCAGTCCCTATGATCAGGGGACTAGCCTTCCACACACCAGGGTTTGGCCAGATGATATGACTGATCATTAAGTCTTTTTGATGGAAAACCTACATCATCGGTTTTGGACTGGTCAGCCACTTGCGAGTATTCCATAATGTACCGATCTTCTTTGTAGTTTGAGTTCACTCCTCTTGATTCATTTGTTCAGTCTTTCACTATCTTCGTGATTTATACACATTGAGATCTAGTCGACTCAGGACTGATAGTACTATTAGTTTGCATTCCCTGATGCGGCCACCAGTGAATGGGGAATAACCCTGAACATGTTACACAAAGGAGGGTGGGGCAGGAATTTGACTGCCAACAACTAGAGCCCTGACCTCAAGGGGTATTTTGTTGTTGCTTCTGAATGTTGGATTCCTTTGCATGGGTGGAGAGAGAAATAAAATACAACTTTTTCCATAAAAGCAAATATTTGGCACAACATTGATTTATTGTTCATACTGTCTTCACTTTGAGTTATCAGTCGTGTTTACTCACTTGTATCTACATCTTCCCCGAGGGAGCATAGATTGCTCGACCACTAAGAGTCAAGTGCAGAAGGGGTACTTAGCCAAGTTGAGCAGGATCCATAGTAGGTCAGTCCCCAACCACCACGGTTGGGGCGAGTAGCCCTGCGTGCCCCATGGCCCTCTGAAAGGGGTTCGGACAGTAATCATTAAAATTATAATACCTATAATAGCTGTTTTCATTTGTGTCATTGGTGTTGGTTTTTGATTAAATACTTGGGATTTGTTCTCTTTAAGAAGGGGTTGTATTGTGAAAGCAAAAAGGTGTCAGCAATGAGCAGAAGAAACAGAGGGTCAAATCTCACCCATTCTCAAAAACACCACTGCTGACCCCAATGACCTTAACAACCTTTGCCCTATCTCTAACCTTCCATTCCTCTCTAAAGCCCTCGAAAAAAATGTGTCCTATTGCAATTAGAGAAACATATCGCCTCCTTCAACCTCCTTGATGTTTTTCAATCCGGCTTTAGAAAGGGATGCAGTACAGAAACTGCTATGCTAAATATCACTGACGACATTCATCGCTCCCTAGACAAAGGGGAATCCTCATTACTAATCCTCCTCGACCTCTCAGCTGCATTTGATACCGTCCACCACCCCACCCTTTATAACACTCTCAAAGACCGGTTCGGATTAGATGGCAATGTATTCAAATGGTTCTCCTCATTCCTTCAAAACAGATCACAGCAAATCAAGCTCAGCCACTTTCTCTCTAAACCTCAACCTGTCTCACTCGGCGTCCCTCTAGGATCCATCCTCTCCACAACCCTATTCAATCTGTTCATGGAACCTCTCACCCTCATCCTCAAACAAGCTAATATCAATTACCACCTCTATGCCGATGACACTCAGTTATATTACAAGATCAAATCCCACAAAGACATTCTCCACCTCAATGAGACCTTGACCAGAATTTAAACCTGGTTCCATCAGAACCATCTCAAACTGAACCCAAATAAAACTAAAATCATCCTTTTCTCCCCAAAAACAACTCCCTTCCCATTTAACGCTGGATAAAGGACATCAAAGCTCTTAACTGCCCACTCTCCACCTCTAATTCTGTCAAATCCCTAGGCATCAGTATCGACCAGAATCTAAATCTCATCCCCCACATTAAAAATGCATCCAAAAGTGCGCTTTTCACCCTTCTCCACCTCAAGAAACTTAAACCATTTATTCCAGCAGACGATTTCAAACTTGTTGTCCAATCGCTTGTCCTTTCCAGGATTGACTTAGGCTGGCACCCCTAAAATCCATCTTGCTCCGATTAAATCTGTCCTCAATCTAGCTGCGAGACTCATCTCTGATTGTAAAAAAATGTGATCACATCTCCCCTCTCCTCAAAATTCTCAATTGGCTCCCAATAGAAGGAAGATCCACCTACAAGATTGCCTGCATCACTCACAAAGCTCTTCAATGAAACACCCCTTCTTACCTTACAACAAAACTACACAAAGCAGGTTGCTCCAGGTCCCTGAGGAGCACAAACTCCCTTGTCTTGATCCCACCCAGACTCAAATGTCAAAAGACCCAATCCTGTGCGTTCTCTGGTAAAGCTCCTACAATTTGGAACTCTCTCCCTAAGGATCTTCGGTGCAACCCCTCTTACCCTCTCTTCAAATAGGAACTCAAAGTACTCCTTCTCAACAAATACTGGGGTATCTAATGTTACTGACTCTGAACAAGTACACACCTCTCTCTTCCCTTGTCCGCTCCTCTTCCCACCCCCTCTCAATCCATTCATTTTTCTCACTCCCCCTCTCTTCACCCCCTCTCTATCCTAACTTTTAATATTTACTTTCCACTTAATGTTATCTCTCTGTTTCTTTGCCCCCTTAGCCCTGTTGAATGCAATATCATACTGTAACTCTTTTTCGCTTAACTGTTAATTTGATCTCATTATGTTCACCATCCTTGTAAAGCGCTCTGATACTCTTGGGTCCAGTAGCGCTATATAAAACCTTTGAAATAAATAAATAAATAAAGGCTGGTGTGTATAATGGAATAAAGGAGTTGGAGGAATCCAGACACAAGAAGTTGAAATTACCAAAAACTGCAGTGTAAAGGGCTTTAACTTTTTCTTGTTTGACTAAAAGGGTTTAAAATTATAAGTATTGAACCTTTTCCTTGTGGGAACAGTGTATCTGAACCCTTGGTCATCCTTCGGCATACAGTTTTTTAGTTGGCAAATTTGCTATTCACCCCCACCCCCAATCTCACTGACTAAGCTACATCTCTGTATAAAGGGACCTTAATAATGAAGTGTGGATTTGAAAAATCATCAGGGGGAATGAAAGAAGGATTCCAGTTAAATGCATGATAGTACTAACTTGATGTGATTAATATGTAGTTGAAATAAAAATAATATGCTGAGAAAACGGTGTTTATCAATTCAATCTTTATTTCGATCTGTTGAGATCATAAAAGACAGTTTACAATAAAAGGCACTCATCCCCATCGTTAAAAGATACAAGATCATTTTATGATATATGGATATATAAAATGAATATACATCTTTATGAAATTCCAAATATTAAAACTTTCAAATGATTTGCTAAAAACATTAAAATTCATATTGGTTTAAAAAGACATAAAATAGGTCTGTATATGTCTAATGAGCTTGCATGGAGTAATGGATACTAATTTAAATGACAATGAAAATGAATTTTACATTTTTATTATGCCTAGTTTGAATTATTTATACGTTTTATATTGTAGATTATTGCGCTCAAGAAATGGAATCTACTCTTTTGAACGATAGCCCTAAATTGGATAAAGTACCATTAAATATAGGTGAAGTTGCTATATTTGCACATTCATATTTAAATAATTGTATAAAAATTTTTATGATGCATCTTTCAAAGCTTTATGTGAACGGAAATACAGATATAATGAACAATGGTACAATTTGTGTTTCTAAACAAGAAAAGTAACCTTGGAGACCTGTTAAATCCAAACTCCAATCAAAGGCAGGAATGAAGCTGGTTAAGTATAGGTTCTTTATTCAGTAACCTTCACAGCAGACACGAAGCAACGTCAGCTCTGTACAGGAACCAGGCAGTAACTGACAGGTTGAACTCTGTGAAGACTCCCGTGATTTGACTTCCTTTAATACCCCTTTTGGTCCCTACAGGTTCTTACGCATGCCTTTTGGGCTTGCGTCTGCTGCCTCTGTCTTCCAGAAGCTCATGTATAAAATGTTTGGCAATTGTAGTAATGTGTTGGCTTACCAAGATGACATCCTCATTTATTCTAAGTGTGATGATGACCATTTAAAGAAACTGTCTGAGGTGTTGAACATTTTGGAAACCAATGGTTTTACTGTAAAGAAAGAAAAGTGCAAGTTCATGGTTGATAGCATTGATTATCTTGGCCATCACATCTCTAGCAGTGGCATCTCTCCCAAACAAGACCTTATCAAAGCCATTGTCGATAGTCCCAGTCCGGAAAACAAAGATTAACTTAGATCTTTCCTCGGTGTTTGCGAGTATTATTCAAGATTTGTGGATTGTTTTGCCTTGCAAACTGAACCTTTAAGAAAATTGCTCAGAAAAGGTGAAAAGTTTGTTTGGGATGATTCTCTTAACAAGACTTTTTTGCACTTAAAGAACCTCATTGTTCAAGCCCCCTCTCTTCATTCTTTCAGAGATGATATTCAATCTATTGTCACGGTGGATGCAAGTGGCATTGGTTTAGGGGCTGTCTTGTCTCAGTTGGTTGACGGTGTGGAACAGACAGTTGGCTTTGCTTCCAGATCCCTTTCTCCTGCAGAGCGCAGATACAGCACCATTGAGAGGGAAGCTCTGGCCTGTCTTTGGGCAACCAAACATTTCGAGACTTACCTCTGGGGTAGAAGATTTATTTTGGTGACCGACCACAAACCCTTGGTGTTCCTTTTGTCTAACAAAGACCACAGTAATCTCAGTCCTCGTTTAGTCAGGTTACTCTCAAGGATGTACGATTTTAATTTCTCCATCTCTCATATCCCTGGTGGTAAAAATACCCGTGCTGATTTCCTCTCTAGGTGTCCCCTTAAAGATTCTGAAAACTCTTCTTCCCTTTGTGAGGACTCCGAATGTGTTGTAGGTATGGTTGATGGCTTGTTGTTCTCTGAGAATATCATCAGCAAGGATGAGTGGTTGGATTGTGTTAAATTAGACAAGGTCCAAAATGTACTCAAGGGTCATGTCATCAAGGGCTGGCCCGATGACAGGAATCTAGATTCTGGTTTACGTTTATTCGCCAAAGTCAAAGATGAACTTACTGTTGAGGATGATTTTTTGATGAGGGGCTCTTTGTTAATTCCTCCCAACAAACTCAAACTGAAATTGTTGAATTTGGCTCATCTGGGTCATCTAGGGATCACCGGCACCAAGAAAAGGTTACGACTCTACTACTGGTGGCCCAATCTTGATATTGATGTTGAAAATTTTGTGGGTAGGTGTTCCTGTTGTTTTGAAGCTGACAAGTCTCTCAAGCTGCGGAATACTCCCCTTATTCCTGTTCCTTATCCTCAGGGCCCCTGGGAGAAACTGGGCATTGATTTTATTGGTCCCATGTACAACTTGAAGCCTCATTTAAGATTCGCCTTAGTCTTGGTGGATTATTTTTCCAAGTGGGTTGAGTGCAGGTTCATGTCTGATCTGAGGAAAGAAGACTTGCGTGACCTTCACCAAGATGGAGTCACGTAGGAGTCACGTAGAGTGAAACAACGTGAGGCGCGTCACTCCGTCACGGACCAGGCGGAGAACTGTGACGTGCGCGGAAGGCTGACTGGGAGGAGGGACGAAGATGGCCGGAGTAGAAGACTCAGTCAGGTACGTTCGAGTGGAATCCTCAAGCTGAAGCTCGCTCGAGGAAGGGAACGTAGAGTCTATGGCGCTCGAGGAGGACTCGCTCGAGGGTAAAGAGGTGCGCAGACGAGATGATGGTGGCGCAGGATCGGTAAGAACAGCCAAAAATTTAAAAGTTACATACGACCTTTTGAAGAGGAAGCGCGTTACTTGTTGAAGAAGTTCTTGCGCCTTCCGATGGTCGAGTAGGCCTCCCAGTGCTTCAGTGGGTGCTGAGGATGTGAAGGATTCAGGAAGAAATCCCAAACGTCGCCAAATGTTAAATCCAAACTCCAATCAAAGGCAGGAATGAAGCTGGTTAAGTATAGGTTCTTTATTCAGTAACCTTCACAGCAGACACGAAGCAACGTCAGCTCTGTACAGGAACCAGGCAGTAACTGACAAAGGTAGAACACTAAGCAAGGAACCTAGAGGGGGGCATTCTAAACAATAGAGACAGGAGAGAGTATAGAAAGACAGAACCATAGATACCACAAGACCACAACTGTGGGTGGCGCAAAAGATCGGGTACTGGGTTGTCAACTGCACAACAATGTTATACAGAGTGTGTTTAAAAATGATAAAGGAAAACTTCACCTTAGGTGGAATTGTAACCACGTTCTGGTATGATACCAGCCTACCCAATTCTAAATTATTACATTGACTTGACAACCTTTGTTGTATTTCTTTCCCGTTTTTATCATAACACTGGCCGATTTATACTCTAGACCTGGCATATCGGTCAAGTTTCAGGTCCATGCGTGATGTGCTGGCTCTTTCCTTTGAATTCTCTGACTTGCAATCCTGTTTTATAATGGAATAAACAAGAGTACAAGTACATGGACTGCAGAAGCACATCATGCATGAACTTGGGAAACTTGGCAGCGCTGAACTTTACAATATTTGATACAACTAGATTATTTCTTGCATTTTCTTCTGAGCGTCATGCTATTTCTTGATATTAATAACATACTGACTGACTTTAACCATTCATTTTTTGTAGAAGTTATTTTAACCCTTCATAAACCTTCAGGGGTTTACTATACTATTTGTCTCGGTTTTCAGTGTAAAGCAGTTTGCATTGTAATTTGTGACCAAATCCAGATGAGCAAACTGGTTTGTGAAGCACTTTAATTTGACATATGTGAAAAAAGCGACATGGCACGCAAGGAAGCAGTTAAAGTACCAGCAAAATGTACATTATCGAACCAACGTCACTTTTACAATACAAGTGGACTACTTAGTGTACGCAAAAGCTAGAAGTGCCCACATGTGCCTTAGACGCCGACAGGCGACAGCCCCCTAACTCGCCGGTCTGTCTGAGCCGTGAAACAAAAGGGCTAGCCCGAAGCCATAGCAATTGCATGGACTAAGGAATAGGTACATGATTGGGGATAGTCACTCTTCTTTTCCTAGCAGCCAAACTGCAGCATGGAGGAGGGTCGCATCGCCCTTCGCTACGCCACTGCCCAGCCCAGCAGTCAAATGTGAACACACAGAGTCCAACCACCGCTCGCTCTCTTCACTTCTGGCCCGACTCCGCAGTCTTATTCACACTCCCCTTTCCCATTAAAAAGGTGAGAGCCCACAACCTAGCCTCGTCTGCCCGACCAGAGACGCACTCACACAGCCAGAAGAGTTTATCACTTCGCTCTGTGAGCGGTACACGCCAGCTACGAATGAAGGTGTTTCTAAAAAAAACAAACAAAAAAAAAACACTCCACCCTGCAATAAAGGAACAGAATAGGACAAAAGCATCTGCAAACTCCAGAGCCAATCAGCACCTCGGAATTCTTACAGCGCACCAATATTGGCTAATATGTCATTAATGCTCCAATCCTAGGTCGCGTTACACTTTAGCAATTCCGCCCACTCATAGGCTACGCCCAGAAAACGTTAAACCACGGGATAGGTTGTTGTGCGACCCGGAAGTGCTAGAATTATGGACGAATGACGTCCATCAAAAAAAATCAGCAACGGACGAGGAACATGAGGCTGATTTCGTGGAGGGTTCCGTGTAAGTAGCGAATGGTGTGTGTTGTTGATCCCTGGAAAAGTGTTGATAGTTTGCGGTGGTACAAGTGCGCTTGTTGTTTATGTACTTAGAGTCCCTATAATAATGTGGCGCTGCATGACTAATTTGTAAATCATAGTTGACTGAATTAGGTGGCAAGAAAAGCCAACTTGTGTAGCTCGAGCTTTAGATTTAAAATTTTACATAATTAACAATTGCATATTGTTAACAGATGGTTTCCAGTACTGTAGAAAAGCAAGAGACTTCTGAAGGGGGAAAAGTACAACCATCTAATAGATGCTATTCAACATGTTATTCCCCAAAAGCAGTTTTGTTTTGCAAGTACCCAATAGGACAGCACTTTTGTCAACAGTGTTGTATCTCTCTTCCACAGTAAAATAGTATTTCTGTTGCACATTCAGTGTTATTTTTCAATCCTTTGTTTATAACATAATAACTGTGGAACACAGTGTTTGTAAATGAATCCATTAGTCCACTTGCAAATAAGCTCAATCTTTCCAATGAGTGGTTTGGGTGACTTTTTTTTTTGTCAGACGTTTAAAACCTACTTCATAAATGCACTGCTGAAATGGATTAGTTTCCAGAAACGGTGTGCCGCAGTCATTTGATGTTAAATAACAAAGTAAGATTGTTGTGGTTGATAGGACAGAAATACGAACACACCGAAAATGTTGAAACCCTGACAGTAAACTGCGGAAGCACTTATAATCGCAGTCATTGTCGAACTCCGCAAAAAACAAATCCGCCTATACACACTTTTTACAAAAAGGTACCGTTTTTTTGTTCTACTAACCCTTGCTATATTTAAATGTTGCCTGCATGAGGTTCATTACCTTTTGCATGTGACATCTGCAAGAAAACGTTTTGAACATAGTTCAATTCTGAAGAGCGGTTTTGTTAATTATTCACTTTTTTATTTTTTATTTTTTTAGGCATTTCACTATGATTTTCATGTTTCGGACCGTTCTAAATTGTGGATGTTTCTTTGAAATAATAATCTCAATTGCAAATAGCTATTGCGATCAGGAGTGGACACTTTTATGCACGCTTGCTGATTTTATTTATTATTATTATTATTTTTTTTTAACCCCTCGTTCTATCTAAAAAAAATAATTTTGTGGGGGATATTGTTTCCTGCTACTGGCTAATAACATCCCCTCATCTATCGGTGCTCTTTGCATCATCGGGTTTAAGTTCTCGCATTTCTTGTGTCTCAATAGAGCAATTGAAACGCAATCTGGTTTCTTTAAAACAAATAACCCATAGCTGCATTGTTTTACGTGTGGAAAATTCATAGTAACTTACTATGTTTCCAAACTGTAAATTACATGGCAAGGACGACAATGAGAACAGTTTCTTTGGAATTGCATACTTCAGTTTCACAGGGCATAACATAGTAAGTGTACAGTAGATTTCACAAAAAGGCTAAAGTTCGCAGACTACGAAAAATTCCTGTTTAGTGGATGGAGATTTATCTAAATGTGAAAAACGATAGTAGAGGTGTTCGAACCAAATATGTACATATTTCCTCACTGATGAGTTAGTTTGATGTATACAGTGCAATTCGTTGTCTCTATTAGTTGATAAGGACATACGGGTCAACAGAATATTCACGATGAGCCAGCCATCGCCGCATTTTATGTCCATATCAGTTTAATTCTGAAAGTGCATGATAGTATAAAGAAAGTCTTTGTTTGCTTGAATGTTTTTCCTCCGTACGGTCACATGTCAATTGTTTGCAGTACTTTACAGTGGAATGCTAAATATATCTGTAGGCAAGGTTTATGACTGCTTAGAAAAATAAGGATCCTAAATTTGTAAACTTTTAGGGGACTCGCTGTACTATGTTAAAGGCAATGTTTATAATTTGTTAAAAAAAAAAGTTCACGTTCGCTGAGACTTTCTGATGTACTGCAGCAGTAGATATGGTGAGGTCCGGTCCTTGATAAGTGTCATATTGATTTAAGTGGTTAAGCCCAAGGATGCTTTTCCTGATAATGTGTCCAATCTATAAGCGGTTGATTCAAAGGATTTCGTTTTGATAAAGTGCATGTCTGAGATTGTATTACACAGACTATAAGAGTAAGCAGAAAACTGTGATAATTGTCCTTAAGGTACCTGAGCGAGACTCATGGATATATGTGTTAAGATAAACTACCTTAAATGTGTGCTTTGTAAGGGCATTGTGAGTTTAAAAAAATATATATTTTACGTTCGAGTTAAGGATTAAAGTTTGCTGTAGATTTGAGGGCACGGTGGTCTGAGGTATTTCTTTTATTCATGTGGGTGGGAATCGAGAGACATGTAAAAATGGCTTGTAAAATACTTTAATGCGAAAAATAAGTAATGTGTTTTTTAGAAAAATCCTTTTATTACATTGGGTTGGCATCATCTGTTGTAAAAAGACGTGTTACATCTGTGTAAAACCTTGCACACAACATTCAAACTTTAAATGTATGCACCCATTCGGACCACTCGGCCATACATTGGTGTCATTCCATATAACCTTTTGATTTCATCCTTATTGTCTGGTTTTGCTTGCTATCACTCGCATGCCAGTTGCACTCCGACCCTAGAAGGGAATCATAACTCTGGAAGCGAATGATAATTCACTGAATCATGTCGTCATCATCTGCTTTCATGCCTTTGCAGGGGTGCGAAATTGTTTTAAAGATCTACATGTGTAAGGGACAAAATTGTACAGAAATCTACTTGCCTTACCTCTTCACTAAATTATAACGATGGACAGACAAAAGTGTAAATTAGATTTTAAACCGTGCTTTTAGTCATTCAAGTGCTTGATGCATTGAAGCTACAATTTGGGAGAACAGTTTCAACTAAGATGTTGCATATATGTATCAGAAAATAACACTGTGTACTTAGTACTTGTGAATCAGTATTGTGATATTTACATGATAACATTTTTTCATAAAGTATTTGCAAAGAATATAAATGGCAGTCACATATCAGCAAGAAACAAGCTCTGCAAAACATTTACAATCCAAGCAGTAATTGGGATCGGATATGAATGTGATCTGTGATTGTCTAGATTAGAGTGGCCTGGTCAGGAAAGCATGACTTTTCGAGCAGTCCAGTGAAGGGTAGGAGAAAATTCCTTTTTAGGTTTCGCCTAGCGGAAGCTGCGCTCTGCGCAGCTTTTCCGCGCAGGCGAAATCCTGTTGAGAACTGTAGTGTGGCTTTTGTTCGGCCCTCGTCCTTGATTGGCTGGCTCCGTAAACGGAGCCTTGCCATTGGACGAGGGGCCTGTCCGTCAATGCCGGACCAGACACGGGGGCGTTCCCGACATTCTTTGGCTTTTGCCGACGTCACGCGACGCCGGGAACGCCCCCGTGTCTGTTCCGGCATTGCTGGCACCTCCCTTGCTGCTCGGGTCTCCTTATAATAATCTCCCGCCTCCCTCGTCCTCTCCCGCCCCCCTCCCGACGTCCGTGACCTTTCCCGCCCCCCTCGTCCTCTCCCGTCCGCCCCCCCCCCCCCCCCCCCCAGAGCGGAGGAGGGAAGCCCGACTTGCCCAGCAGTCCATCGTTTGTGTCGTGACTCTCCCGGCTCACTAGCTGCCCCTCTCCCGCCTCCCTCGTCCTCTCCCGCCCCCCTCCCGACGTCCGTGACCTTTCCCGCCCCCCTCGTCCTCTCCCGTCCGCCCCCCCCCCCCCCCAGAGCGGAGGAGGGAAGCCCGACTTGCCCAGCGTTTGTGTCGTGACTCTCCCGGCTCACTTACCCGGAAGCGGAAGCACGGTTGTCAGACGGGTCAATGTCAGCAGCAGTAGCATGGCGGCTGCGATGCTTTTGCGAGTCTTGCGGTGCGCCTTGCCGAGGGCGGGCGGGAGCCTGAGCCTGCAGACCCGGGGGATGAGGGAAGGTACGTGAAGTATTAGTATAGATATTGTTTTTTATATCTGCAGAGGCCTTCATTAGAATCTGTGGGTTAATTAGCAGATACTGCTGTAAATATAAAATCTAACTTGTTGAAATTCTTATATTATGGCTACAGCTACACAGGGCGAGTGGGCACGGAAATGTCCATCCAGATTTCCCTTCAGAACAATATAGCAATGTCCCTGTTACTGGATCAGCACAGACGGGCCTCCGTGAGACGCTCTTTCGTATGCTGATTGCCTTTTGTGTCTCCTTCACAGAGGTGCACATGTGCTCCTCACAGGCTCCGGTGTCGTGCCCCAGACACACACACACCAGCCCTCCTTTTGACCCTCCAGACGGCGGTGGACGCCGAAGGCTCACTTCCCTGCTTTGTTTACCTGCCTTGTTTGCCTCCCCTGTATGTTTCAAAGGCTAAAATCTACGTTTCTGTCTGTCGGAGGAGGGGGGCATGGGGGATACACATGACTTATTTTAAGACCCCGCATGGTGTCCTTTCAAACAGAAATTCGGCTTCTCTTTCCCCACTGAGAACACGGATTTGGAGGCCCGAGCCAGTAAAGTAAAATGAATGAGCAAACAGACAGCGAGCCCTCCGAAGAGAGAGAAAGGATGTGGATTGCGAGCATTTGACACGGGGGCGATTATCTATCCCAATTGCAGGATGTGCCGTTCCGTCTTTGTCATGCAAACAGGAAAAAGTCCGGGGACCCGTAATAGCCCCTGGGCGGTTTGTGTATTGGAATCGGCGCGGGCCTTTCAGGCTATCAGACAGGGAATTACAGCGGACTGGGAGAGCTGAAATACGGGCAGCCCAGGGCATTAGCGCAGATTTAGTTAATACACATTTATTGAGGTCGAAAGAGCGGGGTTGGACCAGGAGAAGTGGGATCTCGGAATGTTTAAAAATAAGATAAACATTCACGTTTACATACACGTGTTTGTACTTTTAAACTTTACAACCACGCTTCAAAAATTCGCATTGTCAAGAAAAGCGAAAAACTCTTCGATACTACCAGCTCATTGTTGTTAAATGCTGGTCGCAATGTATTTGTATGCTCGCTTTTGATGTTTCGAATTTTACTGTATAGAGGTTGCAACCTCGGCTGTTTAACACACAAACATTCCATCAAATCTAGAGCTGCATGGCCAAGCGGATGGTGCCCCGCTAGGACCATTACAACATGTTTGAATAGTTGTCTCCAACCAGTTTGGACAGTCCAACTGCCTGTGCGCTCCCAAACACTAACCGCCTTGGTCGCCTAGATGAAGACTCTATGTGTGAGTTGCGCACATGACTGGTATGTGGAGCAGAAGCGCTGCTATTCGGAAAGCACGTTGTAAGACTGCATGTCAGTGGGAAACTGTGTGTTTTAGTAATATATTTATTTAAAGTGAGAAGTTTTTAAACAGAAATTGAAAAATCATTCCTGCCACCGACCTGATGACATTTCAATTAGTGAAGTAAGAGGCGAGTCGGGGGTCATGTGTACCCTGTAGGTGGGCTAGGTACAAATTTTACATGGAACATAATTGTAGTCTATTAAATCAAAGAAAAAAGAGTGCCTCTAATAAGAGAAATTCTGAAAGCACATTGTTTTTATATAATTGTCTTTTATGGTAAACTTTTACCGAAATAAAGATTTTTTTGAATTGAATTGAATTGAAAGCACATATTTGAAGGTGTTCTCATGTGCTATGAAGAACAAGGCGGCTCAGTAAAAATAAGATATTTGCCCAAGATCACACAATTTGAGACCAGTTTATGGACCAAGAGCATTACAGTTAGGTTGAATAGATTATTCATGTAATCAGACCTGCAGGTCTGGTAAGGTTTTTATGATTTTTCAAAGCTTGCTACTGATGGAAAACCCATCTTCTACTGTTGATTACACTATCCTGTGGGCCATTCAATCATTTTCACAAGTTTGGGTGGCTGAACAAGGGATGCCTTTGCAATTGTGTGTCAGTTACTGTTGGTGCTTACTGACCGGGGACTTGTCTTAGGTATCACCCAGAGAGGAGCAAGCACATCAATTGCTACTTGCAACACTTATTTGCAATAACAACTCTAGACATGCCACACAAATGCTCAGTTGTCTGCAAGACCCATTGTTACTCATTCTTTACAAAATACACAAAGTGAGTTTTGACTTTGCTCAGAGCAATATTGGACTTACTTTCATAAGTGTTTTAATTTCAAAGGCCCTTGATTCAGACTGCAGGCTATCAGTTGCTTGGGCACCGACATTACAACTCTTTTCTCTTTATATATCTTTACATAAAAGTATATCTGACCATAGATATGATCATGCGACCTTTATCAAAAAAATCCAGTAATGGATATATGATACGGTGAGAAAGGGCTACCTGTTCTTAATGGTGGTGGAGTAAGACGATTGTTTAACATGTATGCAGAGCATCAATTTTTTTAAAGGGAGAGCTGTGTGGGCTGTGTTGGGCTGAGAGCTGTGTGGGCTGTGTTGGGCTGAGAGCTGTGTGGGCTGTGTTGGGCTGAGAGCTGTGTGGGCTGTGTCGGCTGTGGGCTGTGTGGGCTGAGAGAGCTGTGTGGGCCGTGAGAGCTGTTGGCAATATAAATAACAATGCCATTTATTTATAAGTAAAAAAAAAAGAAATGTCATGAGCAATGCCAATAACTCTAACTTTTCCAAAGGCGAAACCATTGCATTGTAAATGCTTGTTACATATGGGATAAGGCTGTAGATTTCAACCCCCTAAGATCAAGCATCATCTCAGAAAGTGTGTAAAGTTTTCATTTGGATGAATCAAACTCTGTGACATTGTGATACATAATGGCAACACTGACCCCCCCCCCCCCCCCTCCCCCCTTGCAGCCTGTTTGGGGTGGTGGAACACACTTAGGCCTATGCTGTAGAAGTCTTACCAACATTACACAGGAAGTCCTAGAAGCATTATTGAGAAATGCAGTGCCCTTTGGATCACGTGTTTAAATCACTATGCCTGAATCTTCGATGCACCAGAGATGACTATCTTAGCATCTCAAAGAAAGAGTCTGTAGCAGATTCCAAGGAAGTCCCATCATGAGCCCACTGTGATACTGGTTGCCTGGTCAGTAATTTCTTCGTCGAGCCCAAGACTCAATTTATGTTACACAGGCTTATAAAACCGTGCCAGAGCTCTTGAAGAACACAAACTTAAAGTCCATGAGGTGTTAAATAGAGGCAGAGGCGAATTACCCTGCCTTTGCTTGCTAAACAGAACTGATACATGGGCAGTTCATGTACTAAATTGCACACAACCTAAAATAACATGCCAGTGGATGATATTAATGCCAGGGAAGTACCATTACTTCTCTTATGGATATGGTTAGTTTCCTCAGGATCTTGACGCATCAAGGTACAAACTGCAGGACTCTGTGTCTGTGAAATGTATACTGTGCCAGTGATTGCCCCCAGTATTTGAAACGTGTATGTTGCAGTTGGAGGGTGGCAGGCTTATGTAGCAACTGTAAGAGAGAAATGCCACCTCTGGGAGAGCAGTAGGTTTTAGTAGGAATCATGTTCAAGGCAGTATGCATGGTCTTCAAGGCCCTCCATGACTCAGGTCCCGGGCACTTGAAGTCTCTATTCCGCTGGCATAAACCAACAAGAACACTGAGATCAGGACAACTGGCCCTGGTGGCGATCCCCAGAATTAAAAAAGTCCGCTGGGGAGGTAGGAGCTTCTCTCTTGGGGCGGCCGAGACATGGAATAAACTCCCTCTTGCGCTCAGACAGACCCAGAATCTGATGGCCTTTAGAAGAGGTCTAAAAACATGGCTCTTCACCCAGTAAGCTCACTCCCCCACACCAGTCTATCCGTCAGCGCCAGGACACCTCCGGGTATTAGAGCGCTCTATAAATTTGTAAAATAAATAAATAAAAATAAATATGAACAACTCGGGGTTGCTTTCAGTAGGCCAGTTACAGAAGTAGTCAACACTTGCTGTAAGAGTCATTCTCCCGGCAGGATAGTCTGTCCTGAAAATAATGGTTATATTTCAGAGTGTTGATGACAGAAATATTATGTATAGAATTATTGCTCCACTGGGTCCACAGTATTCTGATATCATAACTAAAACATTCAGAACACTCTATCTATCTGGAGCCTGAGAGCAGAAGTATGGTTACCGTCTGTTTCTTTTTTGGGAAGTCCCGAAACTTCCACTTCAGTAATGTTTGTCCATCAAATTTTATTCTGGCTTGATCTCCTTTAAAACATCATGTAGGCTGTTATCTGGTCACAAACACTGTATTTTTATCCGGGATGGTCAGCTTTTAAGATCTTGTACCTCAAACGTGTATTAAAAAAATACACTGTGGTGTACCAGGTAACACAGGATAAAAACATGAGGAAATAAGTCTGCAGGCCAATCTACTAGCAAAAAGAACCAGGGACCTGTTGCGGGAGAACTAGGAATAAAAACCTGTTTGTTTTCGAAACATTCCCCATCTCAGCTGGAGATTAGAGACCGATCTAGCAAATCTCTGTAATTTTGAGAGGGCATGGGTGCATACATGTGTGGGTGTTGACCTTCCACTGTAGTTTGTCAATTCTATTTACTACGTGGTCTGTAGATGTGCTCCTGCCTCATTTAAGACATCTCACAAGTCTGCATGTCTAGAGACTTAGAGGAAGGAGTGGTTATGGAATAGAGAAAGAAATCGGAGACAACTTTTAATAAAGGGTGACCTACTTGAGTCTGGGAGACAACCAAGGAGAAGAGTGGCGATTTTAGGTTATTTGCAAGATAAGGAGGTATGGAAAAGCTGATGGAATGAAATAAAGAGAAATTACAGTAAAAGCCTCAGTCACTTTAACCCTTAGAACAATATGTGAAAGTTGCACCAGTGTTCAACCTCTAAAAACCGATAACATCTAAATGATGTTACTAGTGACTCATTAACTGTCAGTTGTCTCCTTAACCACATTGCTGCGGCGCATATTTTTGCGCTGTGCGGCTTTTTTCAAAAAGCCGCGTTAGATGGCGAGCTCAGCTCGTCATCCGCACACGACCACCGTGGCTGATGACGAGCTGACTCGTCATCAGCAGCGAAGGGGTTAAGGAGCGCAGCCAGATTACATGTCCTCAAGACCACTGACGGTACAAAAGGGGGCGGTGATGGACGGAGCATCTGAATCAATCAAACACTCACACCCAGTCAAAAGATCTGGGTTTAATTAATCACCGTACTTTAGCCCACTCTGCCACCCCAGTTCAGACATGGCTATATGCAAATCAGTCTGACCCTGTGCCTCATGGGAACAGTCCAGCCCAAACTGCCAAGCCATGTCTTCCCTGGACCGGAAACAAGCTTCAGAGGACCGGTTTCTGGTATTCCAGGCGTCTTCAGCCCGGCTTGCTTGAATCCAGTGGCGAAGTGAGCAAGGGACTCACGTCTGAGCATACCCTGCCACACTTATGGCGGCCAAAAGCGGTACAAAAGGGGGTGGTGATGGCGCTACGTTTCTCCGACAGAAGAGCTAACCATAAGCGTCTATAAGGGGGGGGGTGCCTTTCAGTACTACTTGGATAGTCAGGAAGAGGAATTCTTACTGCACAACAGGCACCCACATCTTTGCATTTGATTTCCTTGAGGTTTAGAAGGGCAAACAGACTGAGGAAGCCATTTTAAAAGGCCCCTAAAAATGTAACAGTTTTCATGGTCGGTCCTCATATTTCCCCTTCATTGCAAATGAAGCCCTGGTAACAACCCTGTTTTCCAGATTCTCTTGCAGTACTTAAATTCAACATGGAGAATTTGTCAGACACATTTGTGTTCCTTATCTTCTCCTACTGCAACCCCCTGTGCTACAAGTCAGTAATGCTACCTTCAAAGACGTCGCTATCCCATCAGGGTTCACTACATTGGAATTATCCCACAGATCAGGAGTCTAGAAGACCAGCAATAGGTTTTCTTACAGGAGAAGCTGCAGAAAATTGTGCCTTCGAAAATGCCAGCTGCGAGATTCATGCACCATGGTTGACCCTTGTCCCACCCAGGCCCTGCCCCCCCACCAACCAGCCCCACTGCCGAAAGTGGTTAGCATCAAGTGAAAATCGTTAGGGCCGTATTAAAAGTAAAGCAGCCCTGGGACCCCCATAGGTACTGTGGTGGTCTAGCCAACACTACCCCGGCAGTCCACCCGCTGAATTACGATGGTGGCGGTGAGGCCGCCACAAGACCACCGCCTCTACCAGGATCCACTATCCCACAGCGATGGTGGTGGTAAGGAAAGGGGCTGTATACTCTGGTGATATCAATGCAGAGCATATTACGACCTGCTTTCCCATCACCCATTACATGGCTGGGACCAGCTATAAAAATGGTGGAGGAAATGCCGGTAAGGGTAATTCCTTAATCTTAGCAGAAACAGGGAAGATCCTCCTATTCAACTTGACTGTCCGGCAGGGAGAAGTTTGAGCCCAGAAAGAATCTCTGCACAACATCCTGACAGGTGTCCCCAAATGGAGATTACAAACATGGTGAGAACCATGGAGTATTTGAATGACATTAGCTGCAGTTGCTCCATAACCTAACTACCAACAGGGGAGGAGTGTATGCGGATCACACTGGTGGGACTCCCACTTCACATATCAACATAGGCTTAGTTAGCAGTACAGACTTAAAGCACTTGGGGCAGGAGTGCATGTGTATGAGGGAGTGGGTTGCAGATGTATGTGTGAATATAAATAATGTTTAAGATTGTCCATGAGGTGTGTACCGTATTCCATTTAATCGATTTGGGACATAAGACTAGCCTACCCCTCCTGTACTTTTTATTTTTTTAAGCATGTGAATTACATGTTACAATACCATAAACAGACATAGATAAATTACTACTCACATAATGACGGATTGTCTGGAGAACGGATCCCAAGTAGTCTTTGGATTATTAAATTGGCTGGCATTATGAATGTCAGTCAGGACAGTCCCTCGCTTGACTAGATTATTCTTTTGAAGAATATGATTTTTGGCCTTGACCTAATAATATTCAGGTTGTCACTATAATTTGCTTTCTTCTCCAAGACGAGTCATTTAAACAATAGACATAACAGAAGAACTAGTTCCATATATCCATCTCTTGACTGGGCATGGAAGGGTGAAAGGCTGCTTTGAGTAGTGTTCCAAAATAGCCAATCTTACCTGGATGGGAGGACGCGTTTATAATGGGTACTTCAACCAGGTCTTAGAACAGGGATACTCAAAGTACGGCCCGAGGGCCGCATTCGGTCCTTAAAATTGTGGCCCCCTGCTGAACAGCAGCACTGGGGAAAGAATGTTTAATAGATAACTTATCTTCAGCATGCATCTGGTTTGTGTGCCCTTATGCCCACCTTTCACTATCCTGACCCTTGCCCTGCTAGCATCGGTGCAGTCCCTGGGAAGCCACAGACAGTATGTTGTGGCCCCTGGGAAATGTTTGCGAGCAGCAGTGTCTTAGAAGATCCCAATCACCTGCAGAGTGCCCTAGGGTTCCATCTTCTCCTCAGCCATCTTTAATCTCTAAATAGAGCCCCTTTAGACTATTCAAAAACTACAGCATCAAAAATTGGCAAAATTGTGTGTGGTTTTTTTTTTTTAACGTACCAGAGTGCTTCTGGCACTCTATTTTTGTCCACTCAGCCAGAACACTATTATAATCTCCTCTTTAAACACTCTATCTTCATCTATGGGACTCAAAACAATTTGGGGGCACCATTGGTTGTTTTATGCCGTTCGGTATGTTTGTTGAGCAACTTGTAATCTTTGACAAATAGCTCCCTGCCCTATACTTTAGGGCAGATAGCTCCCTGCCCTATACTTTAGGGCTCACCTAAGACTGTGCTGACGCTTGCGAAACATTTCTCTGCTTCTCTTTGGTCAGTAAGTGCCGACTTGAGTTCCTCTTCATATTTATCCCCGCTCATTGTCCTCCCACTATTTGCCGCTTTCAGGGTTATTATTTTATACCCATTTTACTTACACCCCCTTCTTGCTCCTGCCTTGTTTCTTACCTCATCTACCCTGCCACCTCCCGCGTACCTGCTTACTCTGCGCACCGCCGACATCCTCCCCCAGTTCTGCTTGCACCCACTCGCCAGAAAAATAAGCACCCAAAAGTCACACTGATTGGTTTCAAGATCAAAAATGCAGAGGGCGCGGTGATCCCTGCTCTGTATGGCCTTCTTGGTGCAGTCTTCACACAGGCAAACATAGCGAACTTCAGCACAGAGACAAGATATTTGCAAAAGCAAGTTTTCTTCCTTGAATGGCTTTTATGTATTTGTAGGAAACTTTGCGAAACTGCTTTGTTTAGAGGAGCCCTAGCCCGTGAGGAGTGGATTAGCGCACCCGCGCTACAACTTGCCGCACCCGCTTCGCGGGTGCGGCTGTGTCCTTCACCCAGCGGAAACAGAGTCTTACCTGGGCTGGAGGCACCGAGTGGATCGTGGTGCCAGCAACATCAACGCCTGTGAGACTCTCGAAGGCCGGTGAGCAGGGACTCAATCTCCCAAGAGTCCCTGCCTGATCAACCACACCTGGTCCTGCGTTCCCTGTGAGCCCCGCCCACTGGTCCTCGAACGCTCTGTATATTGGACACAGGCTTCCCCTGCGTGGGGGCGTCCCGGGAGAAGCCTGAGACAAGGGCGGGACCGCCCAAGGCTGTCACAGGCTGAAGGAGGCCGGGCTGGGCCACCCCCCTAACATTTTGACTTCTAGAACTTCCTTTTTGGCTTGCAAGTATTGTTCATCTTTATTTTAGCCCATTGTCTTTGTTGGGGGGGCGATTGTTTTACTCAGAGTCTCTCGCTGCCCATGCCAATGACAACAAGATCTGGAAAGGGTACGAAGGCGAGGGGGGTGGAGTGTAAATGGGACCCTGGACAATTTTATAATCCGAGCTTTCTCTGTGCTAGAGAAGGAAATTGCTTCTACGGAACGCAGACTGTCACTTGAACCTCGCTTTCATAAGCGTTCCTCTTTAGGGGCCGTAGCACAAGCAACATCACCAGCAAACAACATTGTGCATGTAGTTGGAGTGCCCCCGGCCCCTGATCGCAATAGTATAGGTGCCATTAGGGCTAGTTTGGATAGGCTGAATGGGGTAGTTGTCTCTAGGCTAGAGTCTTCTGTTCCTTCCGAGCCTCCAGAGCCTCCTCCCCCTTCTGTGCCGATTGTGGTCCCCACAGCTGTTATTACCCACTACCATAACTCTAATACCGCCAGTTCCATCCACTCAAAAGGGAAGATGGTGGGGGGGGGTCCTAGATATCTCGCCCTTAAAAGGAAAAGACTTACCAATAGAGTAAGGGGTGGGCAGGCCAAACCCTCAAAAAAGTTGAAAATAAAATACACCAGTGGTGGAGAGGAATTTGTGTCGTCGGGGAGGGTACATCCACGGATTCTACCTGTAGAAAACAGCGTGACCCCTGATCAGCCCAATTTAGCCGTCAACCGGAGGGTCCAGCAGCGAGCATTCCTGCTACTGGCTTTCCCTCGCCCTTTCCCCCTATAGAGCAGATCGAGAAGTTGGTAAGGTCTCTGATCCTCCCTGTGCTGCAAAGGGCTAAGGATATAGCAAAGAGACTAGATCGATTTGAGCAGTCAACTTTGGACAACTTTTTTTTCTCTCAAATCTCTGATGAAACTACAAGCTAAGAACACCCTGGCAGAGAGTGAGCAGGTTAGAACTCATGGGGAATGTTTAGCCCCTGATGCTGTACGGGCTCAGCCTACCCCTGTAACTGTAAATTATTTGCACTTTGTTCACAGTGCGCCGTCCATGCTGTTCACTTCTTCACTTGCGTCGCCACTCTCACCACACACTTTTTTAAGCACCAAGTCTTATATGGTTGTCACCAATTCAATTTATGCAGTGCTGCTTCCAACTGTATAATTTCTGACCATGAACTTATGTCACAATATAAAGATGATTAACTATCTTTTTTCATACCAATGAGTACTCTCCTTCTTTCCTTGTGAGTAATGCTGTATGCATGCATAATTAATTGCCTACACATCCTTACCTATCAGGACATTGTTTCTTAATGCACCTTACTTACCCAGTCCTGAATTGGTATATGGGTCACGCTTCTGTAAATTTTACAAGATCGCGCAGCGCGAGGCATTTAGTAATCGAAAAACGGGGTTTCACCAGTCACCTAGGAATCTCACACGCTCGTGCGTGTGCATTTCCTTTTCAGCTCCCTCATTGGCCTTTGCGTGCATCTTAATCTAAAAGACTGCACGCAATTGGCCCGAGGCGCGCACATAGCTCCTCCCATAGCTTATTGGTGGCTATTACGTGCACCAAGCGTGTAATACACACCAATAGGCCGTGGGAGGAGCTAAGATCGCGCCCAGTGACGCGCGCGCCACTTGTTTCAATTTTGGTTAGCCGTCATTCGGTAAGTGCAACTTTTCCTTTGCGGATCTGTTTGTGTTGTCAGAGTAATGTGCAAGCACGGAAGCTCTGGCATAAACCGGTTTAGACCATAAAAGAAAAGAGATTGGTGCTCGCATCAGTGAAGCCCAAATTCTTGGTACGAGCATCTATGTGGTACCTGCGGAGAGGACCGGCCTGCGCCCCCTGCCTGTGCTAGCCATGCAGCGGCTGCTGGGGCTGCTGCTCTGCGCCGCCGCTGAAGAGTAAGACTACTACTGGAAGCAGAGCTAGTACTTGGACATCCCCAGCGACCTGCAGCTCTGCCACAACGTGGGCTACAAGATGAGCCTGCCCAACCTGCTGGAGCACGAGAGCATGCCCGAGGTGAAGCAGCAGGCGGGCAGCTGTGTACCCCTGCTGGCCAAGCGCTGCCACCCGGACACGCAGGTCTTCCTGTGCTCGCTCTACGCGCCAGTCTGCTTGGGGCGGCCCACCTACCCCTGCCGTTCCCACTGCGAGGTGGTGCGGGACAGCTGCGCACCCGTCATGGAGTCGTATGGCTTCCCCTGGCTGGAAATGCTCAGCTGCAGCAAGTTTCCCCTGGACAACGACCTGTGCATCACGGTGCAGTTCTGCAGCAAGCAGGGTACCCCGCCCCCAGTTAGAGACTCTCTCTGAAGTACTTCCCCAAATCACGAGAGCAATCCTAGTTAAATTCCGAGTAACATTCATTATATTTCATATAAAGTATTTTGATTCATTGAAAAGCAGAGAGCAATTCCTTTGGTATTGCACAAAATAATGGCATCACACGTGACATAAATGCAGGAGCAGGGAAGTTTAAGGTTTTACCTTCAATCGTGCTTATGACATCACAAGTGACATCACCACCTGTCATCACGCGCTGTCTGAAAGGGGACCGGGATGCGGCAGCTCATTTGGCAATGGAATCAGGCTGGACAGGAGCGTGAAACTTTGAGACATTCTGCTTATTCACACTGTTGATGCCACAGATGAGTCACATGACGTCGCACGCACACTCCACTTTCGTGCCTTTTGATAGCATCACAACTGACACCACACACAAGGTTACTCACGAACCAGAACAGAGGGCATGACGCAGTGGGCAGCAAGGAGTGATATCACACATGGGAATGGTTGTATTCCTTACTTTATTAGCATTTTCTATCATCTACATGTTGGACACTACTAATTCCGGGTCTGCTATTCGTCGCTGCCCAGTGGAGCAATGCGAATAGCACATAATTGGGCACCAGGCTCCTTACAAAAGTCTCCTTTGTCTCTACTAATGACATCACTACGGATACCAGAGAGTAGACAGTGCAATGCACGGGGTAGACATAGTTACTTCATAATAGAGAATCTTTTCCACATACCGGCATCTCTCCTCACACAGGTGTGCTGCTAACATCCACAGCTGTGCACCCTCCTAACCACCCTTCTGTCGCTCCAACCGCACTGAGAAAATTTTACCTAAACGACAAGTCACACAAAAAAATGATATTCGTTCAACTCGGATATTTGTGCTGATGACCTCATTCATGACATCACGCACGGCCCCACGCATCTTTCTGTTGCAATAAGTCGTTGATCCCCAGCGCTGGAAATAATAGACACATTGTGTGTCCTCCAGCGGTTTGAACCCGTGATCCTACATACTGGAGTGCTTTCTTCTGATTGGTTGTGTTTTTTCTTCCACTTAAGTATGTGACAGCTGCTGCCCTACCACCATGTGTTGTCAATAAGATTATCATTCCGTCACTCATAAATTGCATGACGTGTTGGTGGTGGCGAGGCAGCGTTCTGGTGTTAAACATTCCATTTGGATGAAACCCCTGCACGCTGAGGGAGGCATCGACTTTGTCAAGATCACACTAATTGTCAGTGCGACAATCGGAGGGCGCCGTCACGCGACCGTTGCCTGCCACCCAAGTTATGAGCTTTCCACGTCTGTATCGTTTCTGTCTGGGGGTTCTAGTAATGCACTTTGCAGCTGAGCGATCGACGCAGGGGCCTGGAGGGTGGCGGTGCTGCCTGCTTCTCTTGTGTTTTTTTGTTTTTTTTATATCCATTTCAAGGCGAAGCAACTAAAGAAAACAACCACTGGCTTCTTTTAAATGGTGTGCGCTGAGCTGCGATCTCATAACCCAAGCTCAGCTAATTTTTTAACGTTGCAAACTTTTCAAAGTGAAGCCTGTTTTTTAGATGTGCTAATGTTATGATGTAACTGTGAAAAAAATAAGGTATTGGGTCCTACAACTGACCAGCCTGGACCTCAACAAGTGCAAAACAGAACAAAGTGGCTAGTCAGGTTTGTTTTTTGATGAATTTAGGACACACTCAGCCAGTTTGTGCTGCGTGAACCACACGTTTTGTATTACAAAAAATTTATTTTCATTTTTGATTGTGTTCCATAGTGTTATCCATATGTCTTAAAAAGAATATCTCGTTAAAAGTCGAATCAACAACAGACAATTATGTGCGCAATATATACATGTGTAGAAAAGTTAACAAAGGATACTCAAAATTCACAACACCAACATCAGACTTATTACATAATTGATACAAAACAAATTGAAACATGAAAAACATTACACAAAGAAAAATATTATGCGGAAAGAACCAGTCCATAGACTTGTATACCAGTGGACAGGCGGAACTCAGGATACAATGAAACTGCCTGCCTGTCTCACAAGACCTGTGATAAAGTGTTTTTAGGATTGCCAGCTAGGGCCCACGGCAGTGGTATTAATTAATCCCTGGCTGCACCCTTCTTTCTTGTCACAGGCTGGGGGGGTCAACGCGTTTCGAACCGTAGACAGTTGAAAGGTTCTCCCCAGGACGGGGACTGGGTGAGGTCTTCACTGTAAAGAAATTAAGGAGTGGTGTCAAACTAATAGTGCAACAACATAAGTGCCCTCTCTGACTAGACAAGGAAAGGTGATTTGCAATTTACCTGCAAAAAGCGAGCAGGGGCTGCAAAGATGGAGATTAACTGCACGTCGTGTACATTTTTCTGAAAAACAAGGGAGGTGGCAGTCAGGACTGTTCAGTTCAAGAGGTCCCCATGAGTACATATACACGGAAGTGGATTTGCCTAAAAAGCGGTCCCGCGTCATACCTGCACTGGGATGTAGATGCAGGATGAAGAGGACTCGTGGGTCAAGGCATCCGGGAATTGGTCCGGAGTCGAACGGTGTAGCTGCTCACCTTCTTTCAAATACTAAATACAAAGGAGCGGTCAGAGCTGGAGTTCACGATGCTCCAAACGTTAGAAACAATCATTAACAGAAATTGTGGCAAGCGATATGATACAATATCGTGTCCTACCTGCGCTTGAATGTAACTGCGTGTAGATGGAGATGCCCGGGAGAAAGTCCGGAGGTCGCGGGGGTGAAGACTCTGCTACGCTAAACCGCTGGGGGAAAAGCGGAAAGTATTAGCGAACATTCACGGGTCAAGGCTGTTGTATATCAGGGTCGGGGCTTTAAACCCACTTACTCGAACGGGTGCTGGATTCAATCCATATCGCTGCCCGCATCGTCTGGCATGTAGTCGCGCAGGCCGGCTACGATGTGTTTAGTAGGAGGATGGGCTAGAACAACTAAGGTCATAGAAATCGATGGCGGACATTTTCCCTTTAGTTGTCAATAACAATGAGGGTGTCAGGCGAGTATCCGGTCGCTTTTTAACAACCTTATCCCCTTTTACTGAGACATCCCTGTACCCCGGGCAGTGATTGTAACTAATAAACACTCATCATGTAGCGGGCGATTTCCACGCCAGACGATGAGCATGAATGCTCTCTTCCATTTTTTCATCACGGAACTACAAGTACCAGCAACTGCTGCGTCCGTTCTGTGTCCGCCATCGAATTCTATGACCTTAGTTGTTCTAGCCCATCCTCCTACTAAACACATCGTAGCTGGCCTGAGCGACTACACGCCTGACGATGCGGGCAGCGATATGGATTGAATCCAGCACCCGTTCGAGTAAGTGTGTTTAAAGCCCCGACCCTGATATTCAACATCCTTGACCCGTGAATGTTCGCTAATACTTTACGCTTTTCCCCCAGCGGTTTAGCGTAGGAGAGTCTTCACCCCCGCGACCTCCGGACTTTCTCCCGGGCGTCTCCGTCTACCCGCAGTTACATTCAAGCGCAGGTAGGACACGATATTGTATCATATCGCTTGCCACAATTTCTATTCATTATTGTTTCTAACGTTTGGGGCATCGTGAACTCCAGCTCTGACTGCTCCTTTGTATTTAGTATTTGAAAGAAGGTGAGCAGCTACACCGTTCGACTCCGGACCAATTCCCGGATGCCTTGACCCACGAGTCCTCTTCACCCTGCATCTACATCCCAGTGCAGGTATGACGCGGGACCGCTTTTTAGGCAAATCCACTTCCGTGTATATGTACTCATGGGGACCTCTTGAACTGAACAGTCCTGGCTGCCACCTCCCTTGTTTTTCAGAAAAATTTACACGACGTGCAGTTAATCTCCATCTTTGCAGCCCCTGCGCGCTTTTTGCAGGTAAATTGCAAATCACCTTTCCTTGTCTAGTCAGAGAGGGCACTTATGTTGTTGCACTATTAGTTTGACACCACTCCTTAATTTATTTACAGTGAAGACCTCACCCAGTCCCAGTCCTGAGGAGAACCTTTTAACTGTCTACGGTTCGAAACGGGTTGACCCCAGCCTGTGACAAGAAAAAAGGGTGCAGCCAGGGATTAATTAATACCACTGCCGTGGGCCCTAGCTGGCAATCCTAAAAACACTTTATCACAGGTCTTGTGAGACAGGCAGGCAGTTTCATTGTATCCTGAGTTCCGCCTGTCCACTGGTATACAAGTCTAAGGACTCGTTCTTTCAGCATAATGTTTTTCTTTGTGTAATGTTTTTCATGTTTCAATTTGTTTTGTATCAATTATGTAATAAGTCTGATGTTGGTGTTGTGAATTTTGAGTATCCTTTGTGAACTTTTCTACACATGTATATATTGCGCACATAATTGTCTGTTGTTGATTCGACTGTTTTGACAAGATATTCTTTTTAAGACATGTGGATAAGACTATGGAACACAATCAAAAATGAAAATGAATTTTTTTGTAATACAAAACGTGTGGTTCACACAGCACAAACTGGCGGAGTGTGTCCTAAATTCATCAAAAAACAAACCTGACTAGCCACTTTGTTCTGTTTTGCAATGTTATGATGTAATCATTCAAGAATGTCATCGTATAGTGGTCGAAAAGGGGTATTCACGAGCGGTCAAGAACCTTGGCCGCCCTGGCTGATCATTGCCCGCAGGCCTCCTCTGTTCTCTCTATCCAGCAGTCTGACTCCTTCAGTGCTATCTGCTCTCGTCAGTGCTGTCTGCTCTCCCTGCTCGAACCTCCTCCAGAGCCACTTCTGTTTCTTGCATGCAGAGTGTCACTTCAGTGGACTGTCTCCGATGGACGGTTCCAGGTAGCAGTGCTTCTTTGCCCATCCCTCCAGTCTCTTTTACTGGCTCACGAGCTGCACCTCTTACAGCAGAGCATCCTTGAGGTGACCCTTAGGACTGCACTTGTCTTAGGCAAATGAAAAGCTACAAGAACCCCCTTAATCACCAGCGCGTGACCTATGAGCAGTGTGATCCTGGTGCATCACTAGTGAGCACGGCGCCAACAGTGCTTCACGTTTGCTCTTTCATTTACTGTGAGCTGAAGCACTTGTGCTGATATCTTCTCTCTCGCTCTCCTGCCGAGATGTGGTATAAAAGTATGGTGCAAACGTGTTGATGGGTCAGACCACCAAAAAGACCCAAGATCCGGTCTGATTATTAATTTGCATTTGAAAGCACTGATGGACCATACATAGGAGGCTATTTATAGTTTAATGAGTGACTGCGATGGTGACCCACCATTATATTGAATTTTAAATATTACCACAGAGAAATATTTTGACCAGAATATGGACTAACAGAATATTCGGCCACATGCATCATTGTTGCCGTTTGCGATTTTCTTAATTGTGAAAATTAAGGAATCGCAATTAAGAAATCGCAAACGGACCCATCTCTCTGATAAACCTTGATTGTAAAATATATGCAAAAATATTAGCGACCAGACTAAATTCCGTCCTCCACCAACTAATTAGCCCCTCGCAGGTTGGCTTCCTAAAACACCGGATGTCAAACAACAACACTAGACTGCTGTGCCACCTTCTGGAGAAAGCAAAGGCCTCTTCCGCCCCAACTGTAGCGATAACCTTGGACGCGGAGAAGGCCTTTGACAAGGTCTCATGGTCCTTCCTCCGGCATTGCATGCACTCATTCAACTTCGGCGACTTCTTTGCCAAAATGGTGATGGCCCTATACACTGCCCCATCTGCCAGGATAGCTATAAACGGCACCCTTTCCGACCAATTCCGACTCCACCAGGGAACCAGACTGGTAAATATAAATTACCTATACTTAATTTATGCGGTAAAGTTCAATAAGAATAACTCAGTCAAAAATAAGAGGCAGAATCCGTGGTATTTGAGGTTTTAAAAGGGGTTTTATTCCTTAAAAAAGGAATTGGGTATATGGTTCGAACCATGGTAAATCGTATTCCGTCGCCACGAAGGCTCAGGAAGGGATAGACAATACTTTATTGACAAGTTATCATATATATAGTCAATGCATTACAGTAAAGACAGATGCAGGAGGCGTAACAGCTGAGAGGAGAGATAAGAATACACATACGTAATGAAAGAGGCGTTACAATAGGCGTGCATGAGGGCATGTACTAGAAACGTCATTAGGAGATGTCACAGGTGGGTGGATCCATAAGAGAATCCTGCAGTGTCAGCAGAAATATATGGCAGAGATGCGCGCGCAGCAGTATGACGTGTAATTGACGTGTAATTGGAGGGTGAAGGGGACTTGACATTTAGCCTTACATGAGGAGACAGAAGTCTGGGGTGTCAGAACAACCTAATCCTATATCGTATCTAATATCTTGTGTTTAAGGAACTGTATTATCTGGAAGGAAAGGTCTCTCGGGCAAAAGGCTATTCTATACTGACTGCTAGTGCGTGCATATGTGTCTACGTGTCTGCATGAGATGCGAGGGGGCATGGGCCTACCATGGTAACAGGAGCTATGCATTACTTGCATGGAGACAGTGAGTCCGGGCCCTTTGGTCTGCAGCTGGAAGGATGTTTTCCTAAACTACTAGACAGGAATGTATTTACGAGGAGCGGAGCAGATAACTTGAAGGCAAAATACCGTTTTGGCAGGCAACAGGCTGAGCCAGGCACCGTTAGCCGCGCAGGGAGTAAGACAAAGGTCATCGATACAAATGCTCATCCAAGCTGGAGTATTCAGAGGCAAAAAGCAGGAAAGGACTCGATGACAGAAATCAGGGCCTAACTCGCCTGAGCCAGGGAAAACGTGAAAAGTGCACCATGAAAAGACGTTGGCAAGGCACACTTAGGAACGGAATATCTGACCCATTCATGGTGGATCTGAAAGAGGACATGTTAACGTTGGACGCAAATGTATTTGCGTCTTCATAGCTGATACAGGAGGGAAGTTACATGCACTTTAAGCTCGTACATGGAGACGGTGGGGTACACGTTAGGGAACATTTCTGACCATAAAAATTATATTTCCTCATTCCCTCCTTGTTCCCTAAGGACCCTTCATGATATATCGATACTCATAAATCTATCAATCTGTTCTCGTAGTATCATTTGCTCTTCTTTCTTCTTATGTCGTTTTGAATGAGAACTTGAATGAGGAATACATGATGTGGCGCACAAGCCGCAAATCGCTGGCCCACATTGTAGACATAGGCAACAACTGAATACTATGAGAAGGGCAATACCTAGGAAGGATAGGATCTTCCATCCCCAGGCTGACAACGTGGTCCAGAACCAACCGGACCAAGTCCAGGTGCCTGGATTCTGGTGTATCTGACTTGCAATTTTGTGAAGACGAGTAATGGCTCTATACACTGATGGCGCGTTTTCTGGAATGAAAACACAGCAACTCGATCCGATGACTCTACAGGCTCCGCCCCTATCGGCCAGGATGACGTCAAGGACGAGACGATTTTGAAGAACAACAATCCGCATCGCAGACTGCTCCTCTGTTAAGTTGCCTAGGGCAGAAGTAGTCTCATTCACTACTGCTTCGAGTGTTCTAGTTAACTTGCGTATCAGTTTACTATTAAAGACAGCACCTAAGTAGGGAAAGAAACCTTTATTGAAATCTGTGTATTGCTACCATGCCGTTTCAGTATAGTCGACAATCGGGAGATCTCTCTGGGGTCTATTGTGTACTAGATGGGTATTCCTATGATAATCAGGAGGAGCTAGGAAAACAGGTGGCAGAAGGAATGCAATGTAACAGGTACCATCCCAATCTAGAGGTAAACGTATATATGCGGTATGACCACAAATGAAGTAGGAATGTCGTGAAGCTTTAAACGCAGACTTGCCCTTATCACTGAATTCGATCACAGTAGTACATTTACTATGACCCAGGTGTACTGAACCATTCTTTCTAACACATAGTTCACCTTTGACTGGTAATACTGACATAGCGGGCAAGACTGGCTTGGATTCGGATTCAACATTCAGAATCATGAGATTAAGTGTAAAGTTACCTAGTCCATATACTTCATTTTCTAGATCAGTCCCTGTCCTTTTGGGGAGTCCCTCCTTGTCAGGGAAACATACTTTATGCAGAACTGTGTTCAGGTTTCCCCATACCCAGTTGCCCTGGTAAACTACTGTATTTGAATCTAAAGAATTAATCAAACTAAACCATGCGCCACAGGAACCATTATATGTGAACGGGTACGGAAAAAGGGGCAGAACTCCCTTGTATTTCTGGTAGGGAGGGAGTCGGCCACATATCCAACAATTTGTAGCGTTGCTGGTCTGATGAGAGTGATGTAACGTACTAATGAAGGTGTTGTTGCGCAGCGCAAGTCTGTAGGACAACTCATGCGGGGGTAATTCACTAAAAGAATGTTCGGCAGTGACGTTGAAAGCAGAATGTGCACGCTTGAAAATAGGGTAATAGATGTGCAATAGTATACTTGCAGCAATAATCAAAAGACTTAGAAAAAACATAATCAACAGTGTCACTATACAGTGACTACGAAGTGATTTACAATATTCATGTTTCTTGAGCTGTCTCTGTCTATCTCTCTCTCTATTTCGGTCTAGGGCACGGGTACTCATAGTACGGCCCGCGGGCCAGGGGCGGCCCGGCAAGCCTTCCCTGGCGGACCTTGCAGACATGTACCCGTGTTTAATTTTTTTTTTTTTTTTTTTACAGTGTCAGCCAAAACCCCTGCGGCAGCGCGACTCAGACTGCTGGTCTGTGGGGGCCGGGCGATTCCCTTCGTAGTTCGAGTGGGGCTGCAGGGGGGCTAAGAGGTGACAAAGCCTCATTAACATACGAAGTGTCTTTTGAAGACGTGTGAAGTGCTCCAGTGAGGCTGTGTTTGTGTGAGAAGCTGTCTCAGCCCGGGCACACACGGGCAAGGTGGAGGGAGGGAGACAGGAAGGGAAAGGGAGGGCGAGAGACAGGGAGGGAGAGAGGGAAGGAGAGTGAGGGAGAGTGATGGCAGGAGAGTGATGGCAGGAGAGTGAGTGCAGGAGAGTGAGGGCGAGGGAGAGGTAGAGCGAGGGAAGGAGAGAGTGAGGACGAGGGAGAGGGAGGACGAGAGGGAGGGAGAGCAAGGGAAGGAGAGAGTGAGGGAAGGAGAGAGTGAGGGAGGGAGAGTGAGGGAGGGAGAGGGAAGGAGAATGAGGGAAGGAGAGAGCGAGGGAAGGAGAGAGGGAGGTCGAGGGAGAGGGAGGACGAGGGAGAGGTAGGGAGAGCAAGGGAAGGAGAGACCGAGGGAAGGAGAGAGCGAGGAAGGGAGAGAGCGAGGGAGGGAGAGAGCGAGGGAAGGAGAGAGTGAGGGAGAGGGAGGTCGAGGGAGAGGGAGGATGAGAGAGAGGGAGGGAGAGCAAGGGAAGGAGAGAGTGAGGGAAGGAGAGAGCGAGGAAGGGAGAGAGTGAGGGAGGGAGAGAGGGAGGGAGAGAGGGAGGGAGAGAGAGAGAGAGAGAGGGAGGGAGAGTGAGGGAGGGAGAGGGAAGGGAAGGAGAGTGAGGGAAGGAGAGAGTGAGGGAAGGAGTGAGTGGGAAGGAGAGCGAGGGAGGGAGAGTGAGGGAAGGAGAGAGTGAGGGAGAGTGAGGGAAGGAGGGAGAAAGAAGGAGGGGAGGGAAGGAGGGGGAGGAAGGAGAGAGCGAGGGAAGGAGAGAGCGAGGGAAGGAGAGTGAGGGAAGGAGAGAGTGAGGGAAGGAGTGAGGGAGGGAGAGAGTGAGGGAGGGAGAGAGGGAGAGAGTGAGGGAGGGAGAGAGTGAGGGAGGGAGAGAGTGAGGGAGGGAGAGAGTGAGGGAGGGAGAGAGTGAGGGAAGGAGAGAGTGAGTGAAGGAGGGAGAGTGAAGGAGGGAGAGGGAAGGAGGGAGAGGGAAGGAGAGTAAGGGAGCCTGCCAAGAGTGAGGGAGCCCGCCAAGAGTGAGGGAGCCCGCTAAGAGTGAGGGAGCCCGCTAAGAGCGAGGGAGCCCGCTAAGAGCGAGGGAGCCCGCTAAGAGTGAGGGAGGGAGACAGAGTGAGGGAGGGAGAGAGAGGGAGACCGAGGGAAATGGAAGGAGGGAAAGGGAAGGAGGGAGAGGGAAGGAGAGAGGGAGACAGAGAGAAGGAAGGAGAGAGGGAGACAGAGGGAAGGAGGGAGAGGGAAACAGTGAGGGAGAGGGAAACGGAGGGAGAGGGAAACAGTGAGGGAGAGGGAAACTGAGGAAGAGGGAAACTGAGAGAGAGGGAAACTGAGGGAGAGGGAAACAGAGTGAGAGAGAGGGAAACTGAGGGAGAGGGAAACAGAGTGAGGGAGAGGAAGACAGAGATGGAGAGGTAGATAGAGATGGAGAGGGAGATATAGAGAGTGAGACATTCAGAGTGAGTGAGACAGAGGGAGAGAGGGAGTGAGCAAGACAGAGGGAGAGAAAGAGTGAGACCGAGGGAGAGAGGGAGTGAGACAGAGGGAGAGAGGGAGTGAGACAGAGGGAGAGAGGGAGCGATACAGTCAGAGTGAGGGAGACAGATGGAGACAGAGAGACAGAGGGAGAGAGAGGGAGGGAGAGAGAGTGAGGGAGAGAAAGAACGAGAGAGAGAGAGAGAGGTGTGTGTATGCCGGGTCTGGTGGCTCAGTGGACGAAGGCGTCCGCTGCGGGGACTTGTGATCAACCTCATGCTCACAGTTTTTTTCTTGTTGCTCTAGCCCCGCCCCTTCCCCCACTGACCTCGCCCCACCAGTGCGGCCCTCGGACATAAACCACACTGTAAATTTGGCCCCCTAGAGAAAGTTTGTGAGTACCCATGGTCTAGGGGATACATGTCAGAAACTAATTTAACCGATTCACCTAGGGGAGGACTTAAACAATTAAACTGTCTGACTTGCTAGACCTTAGTTTCAGTTTGTATTCTTGGGAAGCGGTTTTCTCAACCAGGGGGAGTTTTGAGTCAGTCTGTGGAGGAGGGCAGGGCTGAGAATTCAAATCAGAAGGCAGTCCGTGAAATTTCTTGATGTGGCTCGAGTGCAGCCACCCCTTTCGGCCCTCAATTTTCACAGCAGTCCTCGTCGTCAAAAGTACCAATTTCGGCGTTTGCCAGCGGGGCTCCAGCGGGCTCCGTCGGTCGAAGTTCCTTATAAAAACATAATCCCCAGGAACCACTTCATGGGGCTTCACGTCGGTGTTGTCGGGAAAGGCTGCAGCTACCTGTGAACGACAAGATTGTAGTGCAGACATCAAGGAGGCAAGGTAATCTGTCAGCATATTACAATCAACATCAGTTATTTTACGAGGTATAGGCGTCCCCCACATATTTGGTGGCCTACCAAAGACCACCTCATACGGGGATAGCCCTGATCGAGAATGCGCTATCATTCTCATGTAGAAGAGCGCAACTGGCAAAGCTACTATCCAGTCGACGCCTTTCTCTCTGCAGATTTTAGCAAGTCGAATTTTCAGAGTCTGATTATGGCGCTCCACGAGACCTGCTGCCTCGGGATGCCGGACACAGTGGAATTTCCACTGATAGCCTAACAGGAGTGTAACTTGTTTTACAAGCTCGGATGAGAATGGCTGGCCGTTATCTGAGTATACGATACGTGGCAAACCGTACCGTGGGAAGAATTCGCGAACCAGCTGCTTGGCAGTGGTCGGAGCAGTGTAATCTGGAACTGGATATGCTTCTGTCCATCGGGAGAGTGCACATACAACTACGAGGACATATTTGAATCCTCGACAACGTTCCATCTGGATATAATCCATCTGGAGGACTTCAAAAGGGTGATCGGGAGGATGAAATCCACCTTGCTCTACAGGAATGCTTTTACCTGGATTGAACTGACAACAGATCATGCAAGTACGCACTTTCTGTTTGGCTGCTGCTCGTAAGTGTTTGTTGAACCAGATGTTTTGAATACTGTCTAGCATAGCTTTTTCTCCTAGATGTGCAGGACTGTGTACTGTGTTGATGATAACTTGAACCATAGAGTCGGGGAGAAACCATGTAGATTTTCCCTTCGTCATCCATCCCTGATCTGTTTGGATCCCTCCTAGTTCAGTCCATTTCTTTATTTCATCTGGTGTGGCATGTGTCTGTATGTCAATTACATCATGGGCGGGATCCCTAACTGTCATGCAGTGAGTCGGTGTCGGAACTATTGTCTTTGTCAGGTCAGTTGCGTGAGTCTGAGCTGTGTGCTTGGCTGTTCGGTCTGCCAGGTCGTTACCCTGGGAAACGATATCAGTGATTTTTGTATGTGCCTTGCACTTCATGATGGATATGGCAGTAGGCAGATGTATTGCGTCTAACAGAGCTTGAATGAGGGGACCGTGTTGAATGTTGGCACCGTGAGAAGTTAAGTAACCTCTCTCTCGCCACAATACGCCGAAGTCGTGCACAACTCCGAAAGCATAACGGGAATCTGTGTATATGTTAACTCTCTTGTTCTTGGCTTGGATACAGGCTTGTGTCAGAGCGATGAGCTCTGCAGCTTGAGCTGACAGGGTGTCAATACAGTTTGTTTCTATGACTTCAGTGTCTGTCGTGACTGCGTAGGCGGCCACTAACTCTCCTGTACTTGTTCTCATACATGAACCATCCACATAAAGTGTCAGGTCTGGGTCTGGTAATGGAGTGTCTGTCAAGTCTTGTCTAGGCTTCGTCGTAATAGTAATGACTTCAATACAATCATGTGCCAATGGGTCTGTTCCACTTAACGGCAAAAGTGTGGCGGGATTTAATGTACTACAGCGTCTGATCTCTATGTGTGGCTGAAACAATGTCAATTCATAACCTGTCAGTCGTGCTATAGTCAAGTGCTGGGTCTGTGTTCGGTTTAAAAGAACTTCCACGGAGTGTGGAACTTGTACTGTCAACTGATGTCCTAACACTATAGAATCACTTTGTCTGATTGCTAGAGCTGTCGCTGCAACTGATTTCAAGCACGCAGGCAGAGCCTGGGCTACTGGATCTAATGTGCTAGAAAAGTAAGCACACGGTTTGTGTGAACCTGCTTGTTCCTGTGTGAGTACTGACAAGGCAGTACCTTCGCGTTCAGTAACAAAAAGTGTAAAAGGCTTATTGTAATATGGTGTTGCTAAAACAGGTGCTTGACATAAGGCTTTCTTTAAGTCTTCAAAAGCTTGTGTATGGTCCTGAGTCCAAGGGAGGACAGTCGAAGACGCTGCCTCCTGGGTTGTCAACTGAATGAGTGGCTTTGCTAGCAATGCATATTGGGGAATCCATTGTCTGCATTAAGAAGTGAGGCCTATGAAGGCCCGTACCTCCTTTTGGGTCTTGGGTCGTGACATATTTACAATTAACTGGATGCGATCAGGTGTGAGCTGTCTTCCCCCTTTGGACAGCAAGTGCCCAAGGTAAACAACTTGCTGAACACAGAATTGCAGCTTCGAAGGGGACACTTTGTGCCCCTTGTCGGCCAGGAAATGTAAAACCGTCAGTGATGCTTTTTCACATTCAGGTTCGCTTTGGGCGGTGATCAGCAGATCATCGACATACTGAAGCAGAGCAGTGTTATCAGGCATGTGAATACTGTCGAGTTGTCTTTTCAGTGCTTGGCTATAGATGCTGGGGCTTTCTGTGAATCCTTGAGGTGCGCGTGCAAATTTGAAGCTTCGTCCATTTAAAAGGGTGCCCTCTCTCCCCAGCTCTTTTCCTCCTAGTCCTTGAACCCCTCCTCACAGACATCAAAAATAATAAAGACATTATGGGTGTTTCCTTCGGGGACACACGGGTTAAGTTAGCAGCGTATGCAGATGACATCTTAATTACAACGGAAGACCCTACTAACTCCATCGAGGGGCTTATGTCCTCGATTGATAAATACTCCTCCTTATCCGGTTACAAATTAAATAGAGATAAATCCGAGGTAAAACCTCTAAATGTCCACACCCCTAGGGAAGTGTTAGGCGAGTCTGTTCTGATTTGGCAAACTAGCGTGATTAAATACTTGGGGATAGAATTTACCGATGACCTTCTGAGTACCCTTAAACATAATGAGACCACGACCCTGGCCAAAATCAAACGACTGCTTGACGGCTGGTCCCCCCGGTTCATCACCTGGTGGGGTCGTATATAAACCATAAAAATTATGATATCCCCCTTAGTCAACTACCTTATCACAATGCTTCCACTTATGCTTTCCAAAGAATTCCACAGTAAATTAGACAAACTGATTTCCTCCTTTCTATGGCAGGGCAAGAAAGACGGAATTAGGTTAAAGAAACTACGATTAGATAAAAGTTTAGGGGGAGTTAACCTGGTGGACTTCAAACTATATCAAATTGCTTTTCTGGCAAAACAAGGATCGTACTGGCTAACCCCACAGACTGAGTATACCCCAGTGTGGCTCTCTGTAGAAAGGTCCATACTACAAGGTCTCGACCCCTGCACCTTGCTCACCGTTAAACTCCGTCCCAACTTAGGCTCGGGCCCTATCTTCAAAAACACCAAAATGGCTCTTCTCCAAGTTAGCAAACACTTACCACATCAATTCCGGCATTCAAACTGAGTCGCTCTGGCACAATACCGCCTTAACATACAAAGGGAAACCCCTGGACTACTCTTCCTGGATAGAAAGAGGTATAATCTTCCTCCACCAACTCGCCGAAAATTCCCTACCTCTCACCTTCAGTGACCTGCAGGACAGATTCCTCCTACACCATATAGAATTCTATAACTTTTTACACATCAAAGTAGCCTTAGCGAAAGCGGACCTGAAAGACGTCACCCCCTCCCTCCCTGGATTCCTCACTTCACTTAACAAGCTTGGCCACCACGTCTCTAGAATATATAAACTTGTTCGCCCACAATCGTCCCCCCTAACCAAACCACTCCAGCTCTATTGGGACTCGTTCTCAACCACACCTTCCTCAGAGGCAGAGTGGGCCAGAACCTGGGAGTCCACCACTCGCCACAAAATAAGCCCCACGCTCTCACAAACCAAGTTCTGGCTACTTCATAAGGCCTTCTGGACCCCTAGGAGGCTCTTTCTCCACAAAATCAGGGATGACGACACGTGCTGGAACTGCAAGGGTGAAGGAGGGGACCTTGAACACTTAATCTTTAGGTGCCCATGCGTCACCTCCTATTGGGACAGAATCTTTGATCTCATATCAAAAGCCCTACATATCACCCTCCCAAGGGAATTCTCAACTCTTGTCTTCGGTTTCGCCAAAGCCGCCACACTCAATGATAATGACAAAGCCCTACTTGACCTATTGCTGACGGCTGCGGTTAAAATCATACTCAATAATTGGAAAAGCACAAACAAAGCTTCTTTCCCCCATTGGCTTAACTGGGTCACCAACTTAAGAGGTGCTGACAACATAGCCCTCGCCTCAACCCTGTGGCGCCCGCCACTCAGAAAACTTTGGGCCTCGCTAGATGAATACTTTGATCTACACAAACCTCCTTGATACATGTCCGTCCCGAGACCTTCCCCTACTTCCACCTTCCTACTTATCACGCTGTAGTGGTAACCTTATCACTTCATCACTCTATGACTATGTATACCTACCGTCATGTAACAATAGATGCAACTCTCCCTATGCATACCTGTACGCTCAATGTAATGTATAACTCTGTTTTATTTAATTTACTGTCAATTACAGACACAACTCTTTTGTATTTCCCATATACCAGCTTTTATTATTGTTTTGTTTACCCTGTATGTGTATCCTTTATTCTGTTAATATTTTTTGCTCAGCTGTATATCTTATATTCTCCGAATAAAAAAAACCTTTGAACACAAAAAAAAAGAAATCGCAAACGGCTATGCACCAAGAAATCTCAATTTTTTTTGCGATTTCTTAAATTTCCTTAATTGTGATTCACAATTTGCGAATCGCAATTAAGGAATCCCTTCCCATTGATTCCTATGGGCCTAGAGGCTCATAGGAATGAATGGGCAGTCATTTTCAATTTGCGATTAGCAATTTGCGAATCGCAAATTGAAAATGCAATTTCAAGGGTGCAGGGGGGGGGTCCAAAGGACCTCCCCCTGCACCCCTGAAATTTAACTTTAAGTGCATTTTTCACACACAAATGCCCCAAGGGCATCTGTGTGTTTAAAATGAAACTTTCAAAAATGCAATTTTGTGCATTTTTGAAAGTTTTCGCAAATTACCATGAAGGTCAACTTCATGGTAATTTACCTCTCCCTAATTGCGAATTCGCAAATTTAAAATGTTCATGCATTGCATTTAAGAAATCTCAAATTACGATTTCTTAAATGCAATCGCAATTTTAGAAATCGCAACGTGATTGCAATTTCTAAAATTGCTAAACACATGATGCATCCCAATTTTGTCAATTGCATTCGCAAACGACCGAAAATTGCGATTCGCACCGTTTGCGAATGCAATCGACAATGATGCATGTGCCCGATTGTGAAGTTACGTGAGTATAGGTTTACAGTACTTGGCATAAATTCTAGATATCATTGTTTATCAGTATATGCTTCCTTCACGATAATTGGATAGTACTTCGATTCACGACCTTTTGGTCAGATTATTGCATGCCAGTCTTTTTGTCATACACGACTTTGACTGCTTCACCAGTTTAGGGGATTAGGATATACGACAGGCACACATGCCTCCGCATTCCTTGGTGATTTTTTTTGATGTGATGAGATCCGAACCCATTCATTGCACATTTTGTGCTGGAGGCTTATGTAGGGCAAAAAACGCAACCTGTGAACCCACAACACATTTTGCACATCTGCATATGCTGTATGTGGGCCTGTCCATGTAAACAATGCAATTTTGTCATTATAAAGTCTATCCTTGCGAGTTCTGGTTTAGTTTTATTTATTACGCCTTTTTGCTGAACTTTTGCATATTACTTTTTTTGCATACGACCTTTGACCTTTTACAAACTACAGCTTTTTCAACTTCACATTTCCAGTTGGCACTGGAATTTGATATAGGTCTAGTGCAAGGCACCAATCATTATCTTGTGTTGCTGCTTTCAGCTCATATGACTGGATAAGTCTGACTACCCGTCCATATTGGAAGTAAGTAATCCTTTATCTCTTGCTTGCTTTGTTAGCTGGACGATTGTGCTTGTTGTCAATCACTACTAACATGTTGCAGTCTTGACTTTTTGATTCACCGATTTTTAAAAAAACAAAAGCATTTGCAATGCAATAAGTCTCGCATTATTAAAGTTGGAGCTATTGGTGTTGCATTATTTAGCAATGCCAATAGCTCAAACTTTAATAATGCGAGACCTATTGCATTGCAAATGCTTGTTATTTTTTGTTGCACAATCAGTTGGAGGACGGAACAAGCGCTCCAATACCATCTTGCCAAAGTGCTTACACCAGCCGATGGTATTGGAGGGCTTTGAGTGCTCACCAGTTACATTACACAGTGACCCATTCATTGTCGTAGGCAGGGGGAAGCTCAAGTGATTTGCCCAAAATCACAAATTGTTCAGTCGATCCCATGATTCGAACCTGGTTCCCCTGTTGGGAGCTCTGGCCATTACACCACATCCTTGTTTCACTTCAAAGCTCCTGAATTGTTTCTCACTATCACTTACACATTTTGTTCAACAAGACCCTGTCAACACCGAACAAGCATTGGCTAAGTCAATAGATCTCGGCAATGCCAAAGCTATTGGTCTTGTCACTGTGAATGTCTTTTTTCCATGGTGTCTAATGGCACATCTGCTGTTCATCATGGCGTAAGTCACTGGAGAAAGCGCCATCAGCCAGCCAGCACAGGCCACTTGATATCGCTTTTTTGAGTTGGGTGGGGCAGGATAATTAACTCAACAGGGGGTGGGCGGGAGCGAAGAGACGGCGCTGCCTCAACATCCTGTGATCCTCGCCTTTCAGTAACTTTCAACCATGCTGAAAAACAAATGTGCTGCTAGACAACATGGCCACGTCAATGTGAATGTCTTTTAGCTTTTAGATCTGGCATTGCCAAGCCCTGTTGCCTTTGCCAGTGCTTTCTATACTTACTCTTCATTTCAGGTTCTCTCTGCATTTATTCGTACTGAGTTCAGTTTAATCACGGTGCATTATAAACTATACTTTCTAAATATGGTTCCAGTATTCTCCTTCTCTTAGATAAAGGTCACCATTATCTTGAAAATTAGACCACCTCTTCCTGGTTCTTCTTCTAGTGAAGTCTAATGGCACAATATGTTCTGTCCAAGTTTTGCACACTTTTGACCGTTTGAATATGGGCCTGCAGCTTTGATTAGAACAAGTGTTGGCAAAGCAAATAGGTTTCGCCTATTCGAGATCTTTTGGTTTTCTCAATGTTATTTTAGACGTGTTGCACAGCAGCACGAGTTGTGTAAAAACAGTGTAGGTATTTAGGAGTTCAGCAGCATGAGGGAGATGGGCAGTGGTTGGGAAAAAACAATGGACAGCGGAAGCAGGGCAGGGGTGTGGGAGGAAAATAAACCGCAGGAGTAGGACCTTGTGTACCCCAGGGGAGGGAGAAGCAAGAATTGACATCGGGAGTTGGGGGTGTGGGGAGACCATACAGTGCCATCCACCCTTATATAGTAAATGGTAGTAAGTTAAACAAAAGTACCTAGAGTAGTGCACAGCCAGTGGAAGAAAAGTGGCCACAAACCAGAGTCTTTGATCGTTCCACGCTACAGGACATATGTCCCAGGAAGAATGCATGAAGTGGTGAGCAGCTTTCAGGTGGCATGACCAGTAAGATTGAAAGAAACCAGAATGACGTGGAAACAAACCAGTGCGAAGTAATGGGTGGACTCAGCCCATTGACAACGTTTTTTTTTATTTTATACAATTGCTTCCGTTGACCACGCATGCGTGCTATTGGCAAAACCGAAACAGTCACCGTACTGGCCGACTATAAAATAGGTCAGCGTGTGGGCAGTTTGTGGGCCTATCAGACTGGCACTGTCTGATTGCACTATGGGCCAGTTTGGCCCTGTGCATTAGACGGCACACACTGCAGTGAAGTAAATCTGTAACAATATACAGCGAAGTAGAGGTACATCGGGCACATACCACAATGGAATATGAACAGACGACATCGATAGAAACTGGAAATGAAAATCTAAGACAAAAAATATTTTACAATTGGTCAGTCTTTGAAGTATACAACTGGAAAAAAAGTGAAGCATCGGCAGAGTGAAATAGGGAAAGCATCGTACCTTCTTATTGGATGTATGACGTTACAACGCATGCTTTTACCACGCATGCCTTTACAACGCGGTTTTAACATCGCAAACCTTTACAACGCATAGCGCTTAGAGGTGCTGGATAGTGAAAAGTTTAATTTACTATTCCTACACCAGTCCTCGTGGACACTAGGGAAGGTGTTGGATAGTAAATTAAACGTATTCCCTATCCTAGAGCACCCCCCAGCGCAATGCGTTGTAATGGTTTGCGTTGTAAATACCGCGTTGTAAAGGCACTGCGTGGTAAAAGTTTTGTTGTAAAGGTTGTTCACCCTTCTTATTTGATTTCCAAAAATGCCTCCCCAGCACTTTCTAAAGCATATTACAGCAGCCCCCTTCAAAACCGCATCTAAAAAACCACATGATAGTAGAAAAATAGAAACTAAGCCGTGGTCCACTGAATTGATTCAAGCAAGACCCGTAATGTTTAGGAGATCTATTTAATAGTCAGATGGGGAGTAAAACCACTGTTATTTTTAGTTTGGAACATTATTAAACTTTTTCTTTTTAGGTGTTAATCCATCCTTGCATCTCTGCCTCCCTATGCTACCGTGAGCCTCCTCAAACCAAAAAAATGAAAAAAGCACCCAGCAAACTGCTGCATAGCTATAAGAAGTGCATCAGGTGCAGTGGTTCCTTGGCCCATGTGATGGAGTGGCCCACTAGGCCCCAAATATGTCTGTTACACAGGGAATGGAGGTAATTAACCTTTGTGCTTTCGAATCTAACACACAGGGATTTGGTCAAGGTGTCTTCTGTCAGCCATTCATATGACCCCATATCTCGTTTGTGAACTGGCTGGATTTCTACCTGATGTACGTTGAAACCAGTCTTCTTGTGTCCGCTATTAATATAGCAGTGTCTTGCTTACATGTTGAACAAGCATTTGCAATGCAATAGGTCTCGCATTAGGAAAGTATGAGCTATTGGTATTGTAAATTACACATTTCTTTTAATGTGTTGGCTTTGATTATATATAAATTAATAGCATTGTTATTCAAAGCCAATAGCTTACACTTTCCTAATGCGAGTCCTATTGGCTATGGCAATGCTTGTTGGTTGCAAGCAAGGACAGTGCTGTTGTGGTGCTGAGTGATGATGTGCTTGGGCTGAGTGATGGGGCGGTGTCCCCGAGTGATGGGGCGGTGTCCCCGAGTGATGGGGCGGTGTCCCCGAGTGATGGGGCGGTGTCCCCGAGTGATGGGGCGGTGTCCCAGAGTGATGGAGGTTTGAGGTTGGAGGGTGGAGCAAGTCAGACAAGGCGCACTTTTAAAAAGAAAGGTGCGCATCCACTATTGCCAACTCTGAGGAAAACACTGGAGCCCACTCACTGATTGGAAGGGAGGGGGAGGGAGAGAAGAAAGGGAAATGGAGGCGCTGGGGCAATGACACAACGAAAGCCAAACCAGCTCGTCTTGTGAAATAGGTGCAGCACTGTTAGAAATAGTTTATACTGCAGCTGTCTGCGGAGACCAGAGCAATTCGATGGCCAATTAAGGGCAAAACTGAGCATTAATAAAAAGCAACTAAGAACAATAAGGCAGATGTGGCCAGTGGCTGTTTCCCCCTGCCTGTCTAGTATGCTAGCTATTCTATTTAGATATGCTATAACGCTAATATCACTTGGGCGTTAAGAATACTGCATATAGATAGCTTCGAAAAAAACACCAGCTAGAACGACACCAGGAGTTCATGTGAAACAATGCATGCCACTGATAAGACGAAAGCTCCGTTTAGTTCTAAGAAGCCACACCAAAAAATGTAGCGCCGCAGTTTTGCAAAGTGAAAGTGCCAAGAAGATTTTTAAGAAGTCAGCTACACAAGAATATACCTACGGGACATGCTGAAGTGAAAGCACCATGGAGATAGGAGAAGGTACTTACAAGACATCGACTGTAAAAGTAACCAGGAACTTACAGGTAGATGTGGCCTTTGGCTGTTTCCACCTGGTTGATATGGGTGGTATGTACATATCAGCATAGCAGATCACACGCTGATGTTAAAATGGAAGCAACATGAACAAGCATTGGAAATGCAATAGGTCTCGCTTTAGAAAAGTTGGAGCTATTGGTCTTGTAAATGACAAATATTTGATTTATTTGTAGGTTTTTAAAATAGCTAAATTGATAGCTTTGTCATTTACAACGCCAATAGTTATAACATTCGCGAATGTGACACCTATAGCATTTGGAATGCAACATGTTTTGTATTTACGTGACTTGGATGGCAGCTCTGGTCGTTAGGCCACATCTCCAGAGAGCAGGAGAGTGCAGCAGGGGAGAGAAGCACAGCAATGCAATAGGTCTCGCATTAGGAAAGTTTGAGCTATTGGTATTGTAAAGGACACATTTTTATTTATGTGCTTGTTTTGAAAATAGCGAAATTAATAGCTTTGTTATTTACATTGCCAATAGTTTTATCTTTCGCAAATGTGACACCTATTGTAACACAATATGTGTTGTAGCAATGAGTGGTGTGAGGGTGAGGGGGTGTGTGAGGGTGAGTGGGTGAGTGAGGGGGTTGAGGGTGAGGGTTAGGGGGTGGGAGGGTGACTGAGGGGATGAGGGTAAGGGTGTGTGAAGGTGAGGGGGTGATGGTGCGAGGGTGAGGGGGGTGAGGGTGTGAGGCTGAGTGAGGGTGAGAGGGTTGTGAGGATGAGGGTGTGAGGGTGAGGAGGTGTGAGGGGGGTGTGAGGGTGAGGGGCTGTAGAAGCAAAAAAGGCAGAATAAAGACTGCTGTTAAAGCGATGCATGCTTTTAACCACTTGACTCTCATGGCGCAACTGAACATTATTTATCAAACCTGCTGTACACATAAACTGAATAGTCTCAAGGCATTTGAGTATTAACACGAAGGTTGGGAGAGTGTAATAAATACTGCAGTTCATGGTGACTGCAACAGGATTGGCCAGAGAGACTCGAGGCGTTTACTAACACGGTTTCATTCATAATTGGGGGACTCGTGTGGGTGAATCAAATTTCAAATTCTCTGTTCCGGGGCAAAGTCAAGGTAAGCTCAATCATGGCAGCTTGTACTGCTTAATGAGATTTGTGCATTGGGAAGAGTAATTTGCTGAATACTCTTCTGAAAGACATGAAGGTAAGACTTGCTTTAATCTGGGTCGGTAGCTTGTTCCATGGTTCGGGCAGCTATGTCATAGACTGATTTGAGTGTGACTTGAAAGGTTGCGACTGGCTGTTCAGAGAGGCCTGAATGGTTTTTAGAGACCTATCATGTTTCTAAGTTATGATTGGTGGACGTGGCTGCCCTGCAATTTTAGGTTAGGCGAAGTATTATCAACTTGATATTGATGCTTACACTTTGAAGTCGCAGAAAGAAGAGTAAACACCAAGCTTCCTCAGAAGCCTGAGATGACATTTATTTTTTATTTTATTTTATTTACTGGGTTTTATATAGCCCTGGCTGGACCCGGAGGTATTAGAGCGCTTTACATCAGGAACAACCGCAATCAACTACAATAATCATTTAGACATTTTACACAAACATTTCGAAGTGAATGCCAAATCATCGGCGGCAGAGAGGGAGAAGAGGGGATAAGAATAAGACTAGAAGGATAGGTGGGGGAGGGAACCTGAGGGGGTAAAGGTAGAACAGGAAAAAAGAGACGTTCAACTCAAGAGAAAAGAAAAACATAAGGTCAGGGTACAGTAATTTAGAGACAGAGTTGCAAGACGTGAACAAGGATAGTGGAAAAATTCAAAGGGGGGAGAGAAGGTAGAAGGGGACAAAAGTGGTGTTATGAAAGCAGGGGCAGGGATAGGAGGGAGCGGGGGGGATGGGGTAAGGCAGACCAGAAGGAAGGGGAAATACGTTTGAGGAGCGTCGGGGTGAGAGCGGAGGGAAGGGGGGGGGGGGGACATAACTACAGCAAGATGGTGGGTCCAGGTCCAGGTCCAGGAGATCTACGATGGTCAGCTACACAATGGCTGGCAGGTCAAAAGTCCACGATGCGAACCAGGGAGTAAGAATTAAGTGCATAATAGAAAGAAGTCCATGGAGGGTACGCAGTTCCTCACCTCTTCGACTACGGCAACAAGAGCCGTCTCCGTGTCTTGCTTACATCTAAAACCTGTCTGGGTGGGATGTAGGGCATTATTGTTTTCCAGAAAGGTGGATAATAGAGAGTTAACCTGCTTTTTGGCCAATTTACCTATGCCAGGTAACAAAGAGATGGGACGATAGTTAGCCCAGTTTTCTGGATCTAGATTGGGTTTCTTTAGGAGTTCCTTCACTCTTGCCTGTTTCCAGGGGGGTGGTACCAGCCCCGCCACAAGGGAGCAGTTAATTACGTCTCGTAAAACTGGAGAGCTAGTTACTGAGGCTTTCTTAAGAATGGTGGGGGGTGCAGCATCAGCCGGTGATCCAGATTTAAGGTTCCCCAGTAAACGCTGGAGAGTGGGTAAGTCAAGAGGGATGAGTTCCTCCAATCTCACCAATCCTTCCGGGGGGGTACGGGGTACTGTTGGTTACACCTGATGAAACTGCGAGTAAATGTTGGAAATGTTCGCAGCAAAAAAGGTTGCTAGCTCATCACAGAGCTTCTGTGCATTAGATGGTCCTATAAAAGGACCCGCAGGAGAAACTAATGATTTAAACATTTTAAAAATTTCCCTAGGGGAATTGGAGGCAGAGGTAATCTTGTCTAGATAATAGCTAGATTGTGTAATTTTTATTTTATTTTTGTAGGACCGAAGGGCTGCTCTATAAATACTTTTGCCAATTTCTGAAAAGTCCTTCCTCCACTTCCTTTCTAACTGTTTGCAGGATTGCTTGAGTGTTTTTAATTCCGGGGTGTACCATGCCTTTTTATTGGTGCCAATGAGGTGACCGAATTCTGTTTTCGGGAGAGTAAGGTCCAAAGAGGATTCCAGCCAATTATCAAAAGATACATTTGCCATTATAGGATTAGTGCTAATAGCTGGAACGGCCCTACTAAGGTTCGTAACCCATTCCTCCAATGGCAACTTAGACCAGACCTGACTCCGTTTTTTAGGTTTCGCCTAGCGGAAGCTGCGCTCTGCGCAGCTTTTCCGCGCAGGCGAAATCCTGTTGAGAACCGTAGGGTGCTTTGGTTCGGCCCTCGTCCTTGATTGGCTGGCTCCGTAAACGGAGCCTTGCCATTGGACGAGGGGCCTGTCCGTCAATGCCGGACCAGACACGGGGGCGTTCCCGACATTCTTTGGCTTTTGCCGACGTCACGCGATGCCGGGAACGCCCCCGTGTCTGGTCCGGCATTGCCGGCACCCTCCCGCTTGTTTCTTGGTGTCCGCCGCGTCTCTCCTCCCCCTTTCCCGCCCCCTCCCGCTTCTTTCCTCATGGCCGCCTTCCTCCTTCCCCGCCCCCGGAGCCCGGACACAGACTGAGCGCGGCGGCTGCACTCCACCCGGACCCGGCTCCTGGCCGGCGGCTGCACTCCACCCGGACCCGTCCAGCAGGTAAGAACGGCACCCCGGGAGACTGCTAAGCTTATTACTCGAGCTAGAAAGTTGAAATGCTGCTTACGCTACTGTCAAAGGGTGTACAGAGGAAAAAAGTTGTTTTCATTCAGTTATCCCATTGGCCTATACAAAGTCAGCTTTCGCAAAAGTACGAAGGATGGGAGGGAGTTCGACATTCAATTCAATCAACGGGAAGGGATTATTAATACAATTCGTGACATGACTGGGGTCTAAGATTTTGATTGAGTGGAAAAATACGTAGTACAATTTTTGTTTAGGTCTCACTGTGGCTAAAAACAAAACCCATGGGGTATACGGCGTCGCAAGAAACCGGATAGAAACAGGTCATGAGATGCCAAAGGCAGTTAAACGGGCTGAAACAAGGCGCTCACGTTCCCCGATATTTATTCTGAGAAAAATACATGTTGCTTGTGAAGGGCTATTACAGGACCGAGCACCTCCCACCCTCCCGCTTGTTTCTTGGTGTCCGCCGCGTCTCTCCTCCCCCTTTCCCGCCCCCTCCCGCTTCTTTCCTCATGGCCGCCTTCCTCCTTCCCCGCCCCCGGAGCCCGGACACAGACTGAGCGCGGCGGCTGCACTCCACCCGGACCCGGCTCCTGGCCGGCGGCTGCACTCCACCCGGACCCGTCCAGCAGGTAAGAACGGCACCCCGGGAGACTGCTAAGCTTATTACTCGAGCTAGAAAGTTGAAATGCTGCTTACGCTACTGTCAAAGGGTGTACAGAGGAAAAAAGTTGTTTTCATTCAGTTATCCCATTGGCCTATACAAAGTCAGCTTTCGCAAAAGTACGAAGGATGGGAGGGAGTTCGACATTCAATTCAATCAACGGGAAGGGATTATTAATACAATTCGTGACATGACTGGGGTCTAAGATTTTGATTGAGTGGAAAAATACGTAGTACAATTTTTGTTTAGGTCTCACTGTGGCTAAAAACAAAACCCATGGGGTATACGGCGTCGCAAGAAACCGGATAGAAACAGGTCATGAGATGCCAAAGGCAGTTAAACGGGCTGAAACAAGGCGCTCACGTTCCCCGATATTTATTCTGAGAAAAATACATGTTGCTTGTGAAGGGCTATTACAGGACCGAGCACCTCCCATCGTGACTCAATGACCCGTCAACAAAGTGCTGAGTCACTCCTCTCAGCTGATCCGTGAACTAAGTGCTGAGTCACCCCTCTCAGGTGACCGTCAATAAAGTCCCGAGCCTTTCAGCATGACTCGTGAAAAGTTTCATAATAGACCTAGGGACACTGTGTTAGGCAGAAAATGGCAGAGGCAAGCCAGGAAAAACTGGCACCGGAGCGGAAAAGACAGCCTGCCCGATTACAAAACACATACAAAATGTGACTGGTGAGCGAGGTTCACATTTCGGGCCAATAGGTGGGAGTGTGAAGCTATGGTACAATCGACTCTAAGCACAGGTATCCGCAGGTGAAGCCAAATCTCGTCCAGCCATGAGGCCATTGCTGATCTGTGAAATTTTAGGTCGGCCTCACAAAATATTGCAAGGAGACGAATTATTTTGGGTCATGCCACGGATGGAAGCATAGGGAAGAACGGTAACGCTCTAGTTTGTAGACTGAGAAGAGAATGTGGCAGATTAGATGACTGTATACATGTAATAGCAACAGTAAGTGTTACATGCTGTCATGGTCAAGGGTGAAGGAGTAACAGCAACAGGGCGCGGTGATGCCTTTAGGATGAATAATGAAGTGTGTTGTGACTTGAATTCTCAATGCATTCTTTCCCTTGGTTACCTGTTCCCTGCTGTTCTGCCAGTATGATTGTGTTGTGTGTGGAATGTTGGAATGCTTGATGAGGTAGTGGAATGCTGGGGTGCCTGGTGTTGTTGAGAGAGAGACAGAGTGTGTGGGCTGAGCGACAAGGATTGCTCCTGTTGCGTATGTGTGTGAGGGGCTCTTGCGTGTGTGTGTGGGGGGCTCTTGCGTGTGTGTGTGGGGGGCTCTTGCGTGTGTGTGTGTGGGGGGCTCTTGTGTGGTGTGTGTGGGGGGCTCTTGTGTGGTGTGTGTGGGGGGCTCTTGTGTGGTGTGTGTGGGGGGCTCTTGTGTGGTGTGTGTGGGGGGCTCTTGTGTGGTGTGTGGGGGGGGCTCTTGTGTGTGTGTGTGGGGGGCTCTTGTGTGGTGTGTGTGGGGGGCTCTTGTGTGGGTGTGTGTATTGGCATTGTAAATGAGAATGCCATTTATTTATCTGTTTTCAAAACCAACACATAAATAAAAAGTTTGCCATTTAGAATGCCAATGGCTCAAACTTTTCCGAAGGCGAAACCATTGCATTGTAAATGCTTGTTTGTTCTTATAGCCGGAGGTGCCAGATCAGGGGGAGGACCAAGAGAAAGACAGGAGAGCATGATCTGACCAAGGAACCATAGTGGACTACCTGCTGATGTTGTCAAGGTTAGTGAAAAAATGGTCTAACAGATGACCTGCTCTGTGGGTAGGTCCCGTGACGATTTGTTTCAGTTAGAGCACGTCTAATCCTGCCATAAGACTTTGGGAGGCAGGGGCGTCTGGTTCATCAAGATGGATGTTAAAATCCCCCACAATAGAAAAGTTGGGGGTGGTGCTTGCGTGATTAATAGCAATATTAGGAAGATCATTACAAAAGTTGGCGTGTGCTCTTGGGGGCCCGATATAAAAGAATCCATGATAAAGTACATGTGGAAGAAAACTTGATAGACAACAACTCTCACAATCAGAGTTGGTGCAGCAGGTTATTCTAAAACAGTAGGTATTTTTATAAATAATAGTAATTCCCCCGCCCTAGCCCTTGTCTCGGTCCTGTCTCATAATGACATCATTTGGGGGTAGAGCCCTGACCACATTTGGATCGGAGGAGGCATTCGTCCAGGTTTCTGTTAAGAAAAGAACATCCGGGCATCTCTCTTCTAATAACATTTATAGTTCATTTGCATGTTTGGGAAGGGAGCGGCAGTTGAGTGATGCTAGGGAATATACCATAGTGGTACCACTAGATGACATGGGGGTTCAAAGGAAGAAAGGTCATATTTACAACAGGGACAAGAGCTGTCTCTTTATGTGTGATATGATGGCTGTCTTGCGGTAATACCGATGTGGGAGGGGTAGGTGACTAGACGCCCTCTGCCAGCAACGAACAGGTGCTTTTCACCCAGTTCTGGCCCCACCAGGTCAGCGCGAGGGATTTCCAACCCTGGGACTATGGTTCTGGGGAGGGACTGGACGAAGGATTGTCCTACGACACACACCAGGTCGTATACTCGATTCCTCTGATCACTGAGGGATCCACAGCAATTATATGAGCACTGTTTTGGTCCTGACGAATTGCCTTAGTGGCAAGAAACATGTTGACCATACGTTCACTAAGGGTTGAATGAGGCTCGATTACTTTAATTGTCCCGCCTCCATACCCCTTATCGTTCCTTTTAATAAAGCAGTGAGCCATACCATTAAAATTTTGCCCTATGGACTCTACTGGCTTATTTTTTTTTTTTTTTTTTTTTAAGACTACACTCACGCTCACTATTGCACTTTTTTAGGCCCCTCACACCCACACACCCTTTGGCTAAGGAATAAAAGATCCCCGCAAATGGCAAGAGCCATGAAACTGTGCCCAGGGAGCAACAGTCCTGAGGGGGAATTGACCGAAGAGTGGCTGAACCTGCCCAAAAGCCCAGGATGGCATGTAGTTGACCATAAAGAGTACCGGGTGACTAGCAATTGGAGCAGGGCCGGGGAATGGCTCCGGAGTGGGGACCTGGGTGGCAGAGGTCTGGCTAGGCAGTGTGGTTGGCAGAATAGCGCTGTGTAAGCTCAAGGGGCGGGGGAGGATGCTGAGAGGGGCGCGCATAAGCGTGAACTGGAAAAAGGCTAATCATTTTGCATTCCCCAGGAGTGTAGTAAAGAAGAATAAATGCCTGCAGTGATGTGCAACTGATTGCGCGGGTTGGGAAGCTGCTCACATATTCCAACAGTTATTGTAAACCAAATCCCTGTCCAGTCAACATAATTATCTCCGCATATGACTGAAAGCCTAAGACAGTTTTGGTATTTCTACGAAACCGTGTATAATAAAAGTATCAGCTTGATAAAATGTTATTAAACTGGACAGCCCCTAAGTGGTCCAAGAAGTAAATATTAAAATGAAGTTTCAACAACATCAAATGGTCAAGGGAGGCCCAAGGCAGTAGTACAGATTACGATGTGATTTAATGTTCCTCCTTCGGGCAAGGTTTGTTGCTATAATGGAGAGGAAAAGCCGTGCATATTCGCCTTTAAATAATTAAACAAAGCGCTGGAAACGAGGGTTCATTTGCCGTGCACGCTCACAATATTAGCCTTTATCGAGTAACATTCAAGGTCCGTCACATCATGTTTTTTAATGTTGTCTTTTGTGGCCCGACTTCCCCAAGCCATAAAAGAGAGGCCTGTTCCCAGAATGTCAATAACAGGCCCTCTAACACCGCTCTATTTATGTGAGATACAAAACATAGTGGCCTCCAGCGCGTTTCCTTCAAGGAAAACTAGACCTTGATGCCTGCATGTCTATTCACTTATTTAGGGAACATTTATCGTTACTCAACGCACAACGTCATCCCAAAGAATGTCTGTGGTCTTGCGGGGTATGGAAGCATTTCTAGGGATCTCCGCACTCCCCTTGAGCTACAGAGGTGGGGGCTGTCAAGTAAGGTGGTAGTGTAAATGGTCGTAGCGTTGTGTGCAACGAACGGTGCTAGGGTGGGCACAACAGCACATGGACACTGGAGTCTGGCATCCACTGGCTAAACTATTCTCCAGGTCTTGCTTGCTATAGGGCACCATCTACTGCTGACTCTATAAGGGAACTGCCTCATCTATCCTTATTGGAGCAATAACTTGGTGTGCATTATCACTTGACTGTCTAGCGTGGTATGGCATAGAACTCTTGGATGGAGTCAATGATGTGGAACACACACAGGCACAAACACAAGCAGACCCACACATACACACATACACAGAGGCGCACAAGCACACACAAGCAAATACAGGCACACACTCCGATACACACAAGCACACACATGGATGCACATACACAAACACAGGCACACAAGCGTACGTACACAAACACACACACACACACACACACACACACACACACACGGCAGTCTGCAGAGGTAAGAGCATCAGGGCAGTGATGGTTCAAAGTCTGTCTTACTTTCAAGTTGTCTGCAAGCGCTGGGACGCCCCGTCACTGGGGTAGCCATGCGCTTTATAAGCATTTTTAACATTAACATTAACTTGGTTTCTTGTCCCACGCAGGAAAATGAGTTTCTAAACGGAGTTTAAAAAAAAAAAAAACTAAAGTCTCAGACCGTGCGTATTCAAAGCTTTTCCCGTGTGCTGACAGGTTTGCTTTTAGTTGCTTTCAATAGACATCTTATCTACCATATAACAAGATTGTGGTGAGCGTAGAGCCAACCATCTGTGCACCGTTGGTTGTCGGCTGTCATGTTAAAACATGAAGCTCATTTGGCTCTGTGTTGAAAAACAATATAATAACAGCAGCGCGGCCAGCATGTTAACACATGAAGTGTGTGAGGAGCTTTGTTGGCAAAAAATTGATACAAAATTAAATAATTGTAAAAAAAAAAAAGAGGACAGCCTCCATTGTTTTCCTATTTATTTACTTTTGTAGAAATCGCATCACAGCCTGCTTTAGCTATAGATGTTTAAAGCTTCAGCGTAGCGTGCCGTGATTGCTACTAAAGTAAATAAACGGAAAAGAAATGCGGCGTCGCCAGATTTCTTTTCTCTTTATTTAATTTTGCAGCTATCGCGGCATGCCACACTTAAGATTTAAACCTGTGAGACTAGCACTAAAGCGTAACAAGACACAAATCCTAATAAAACAAATGAATACAAAAAACTGTGGGCGGACGACTTTACAGCTACTAATAAAGTAAATAAATGCAAAAAAAACCTTTTTACTTTTCAATTTTTACAGTAAGGCAGATTTTAAAACAATGTCCTCCTCTGCAGCATCAGGGTTTCAGAAGCCGGCCAGAATGTCATGCCAGCTTTGCTATGCCATCATTCAAAACACGTTTGTGTGTGTGTGTGTGTGTGTGTGTGTGTGGGAGTGCAGAGCCTCAAAGCCTTGACGCTGTCAGCTGCCACTGCTTCATGCCAAAATTAAACACTGCTGCAATGACACCTCGTGGGCGACTGAATCGTGAAAGGGACTGCTGTTCATAGAACTGAAATCAAGGGCACTCACTGGATTGTGGAAAAAATTAAGGGAGATAAAGTTTCCTTGGGAGTGTTAACACTCGTCAGAGCAACATTTTTATGTGAGTGCGTGGAAACGCCACCGGATGCGATTAGATCCTTGTTAACGTTGGGCCAGTGTTATCCTTAACCCCTTGCATGCTGATGACGGCCGGGAGCCGTCATGGCACACAGTGCTCGTGTACTGATGACGGCTCCCGGCCCTCATGACCGCACCCGCGATCGGAATGTGCTGCACAGGCGCAGAATTGTGGTAACATGCAAGGGGTTAAAGCACAAAGGCAGCGCCAGAGTAGAAGGGCGCTGAGATAGCCCCACATTTATGTAAATGAAATGAAGCGCAGAAGCGCTTCACATAAATGAATATGGGGTATTTTGTACAGTGCTCTCCCTTAACTCACACATTGAAAGGTGCATTGATATGTGATAATGAAGAACAAGGTAATACATGAAAGAAAGAGACTAAGAGGAAGAAAGAGTGATGAGGTGAGGTAAGAAAAGAAAGCAAAAGAGAACAGCAGTACGGGTGGGGGTGAAATGCGAGGTGAGAGGAACACAGAGAAGGGAAACAAGAAGAGAGAATAAAATGCGAGAAAAGAGTAATATGACCAGGGAGTGGAGAGAAATGAAGAAGACAGAGGGTGAACGAGAGGGGCGCTGAGAGGAAAGGATGAGACGTGAAGACTAACCAGACCGAGAGGTGGGGTTTAGTGAAGGAGACAGCTCGAGCAAACTTTCCCGGGAGGCGGCCGCTGCCAGTTTTATCACATGGAGGATTAACAAGCTCTTGGCAATGCTGTGGGGGGGGGGGGGAACGCATTGCTTTGAAGTCTGATGTGGGGCGGGGAGCGGCAGCTTTGAAGTGTGACGGGAGGCCCTGACAAATGGTTGTGTGTGACGTGGCTGGTTTGTGCACGCGCGTAGGTCACATGAACTGTGCCAAATCCGCAGTTGGTAGACTATTCTTTTGCCCAAATACTATAATCTCAGCCAGCAATGCGCAAGCGCTACGAGGCCTCCGGGTTGTTTGCGCTTAACAAAACACAATTAATAATAATAATAATAAGCGCATTGGCAGGCCGAGACCCAAAAACTATCCCAGCCATTGCAAATTCATGAAGGGGTATTGGGAAACCAACACAACGTAAATGTGGAAACAGCGGGAGGTGATAGTGAGTACCATAGGGAACAGCATTGCTGTGTGGGTCCCAGGTTTACGAGGAATAAATCTGCTCTGTGTTTTACTGAAGCATGCGCACAACACCGTGAATAATAATCCACAGCTCTTTTACCTCTCGCATGTCTGGCAGGCATGCGTGCACCGCAAGGTTGTTGTGGCCGAAACCATGCTTCCAGGGGACACGACGACTTGGGGCTGTGGGATTTGTGCGCCCTCAAACTGCAGGGTGTCTGCTGATGCAAAGTGACGTATATGAAATAAGAGTACTGTGCTGATTGATGACTTCGAGCTAGTTTAACTATTGACCATTTTCAGTATATTCGGTCCCATACAACTCAAGAGCGAAAAGAAAATGTTTTTTTGGGTTTCACTATGTACTTGCAGCACAGCTGTCAGATTTTAATAATGCTGCAGTGTAACCCAATTGCAATCCTAATAGTATGTGGTCACTGTCCTCGAAACAGACAAACTTGTAGAGAGCTGGAGAGGGTGGTGGCAGAAACAGGGGGGGATTATAAACACCCGGAAAATGGGAGGGTGCAGGAGTTTAGAAATTCAGGAAAACATGAGAGTTGGTTAAGGAGAGCGGGAGGAGTGTGGGAGTGGGTTTTAAGATCAATGGCATGTGGGTGGGGGTGAAGAAGAAGCTATGAAAGTAACCCCCCCCCACCCCACAAACAGTTTAAAAAAGTAACTGCAGGAACCTGGAGTAGGACACTGGAAGCAGTACTTGTTCCACTCTCCATGGCTTTGAATACGACTCTGAAGCCCAGGAGCGAGTTGGAGGGCAGGAACAGCTGCTGACCAATAAGAAGACCAGACCCAAGAGCGATATGGAAGCCAGCCATTGGTAAGTAAAGGTAAGTAATGGGCGAGCTCTAATCTCCTTTTAAGATATTTTTTTTCCATTGAAATTGATTTTTGCAAGGGCCGTGCAGACTGTTGGACAGGCCACGTGAAGGGCTTGCTCCCTCCCCGCATGACAGGGCCCGAGCCCGGCCCTCCAGGTGTTACCCACAGCAGCCACCTGCTCCCCGTCTCATACGGGACTCCTGCCCCCGGACATCTCTGCATCATGGGGCCGAATCACTACCGGCCCCCCTCGCCTCGCCTCGCCTGGCCTGGCCGCCATCTTGGACACTGCACCACGAGGCCGCGTGGCCTCAGATCGACCCTAACCCTGGGCCTGGCCAGGCCCCGACATCCCAGCACCACCATCCACCCAGGAGGTGAACGGACCACTTGGCAGGTCAATGGGAGAAAGAAGTGTCGATGGCTCTCCCCCGCCAGGTGCCGATCGCCCCCAGCTCCCCCAGGCGCTGGCTCCACCCCCCTGCTGGGTGTCTGGACTCCCTCATCCTGGACCTCCCGACCTCCAAGTGCGAGGGTCCGGACATCAAAGGGCGCCAGGCCTATAACTGGGGCAGCTCCAGAGCAGGAAGGCAGTTGTATCCTGGAGTCGAGAGACGCAGTGAAGAACTCATCCTTGACGGACTACTGGCGCTGCCGTAGCCCTGCCTTGCGAACTATTGCCTTGCCTGCTGGCGCTGCCGCAACCTTCTGAAGCCTTCATCCTCGTCGGGACCTGCTGGCGTGGCCGCGGACCGTTTGTAACTACCACCTTCACCGGGACCTGCTGGCTCCGCCGCGGACCGTCGCTATCATCGATCATCTCTGGACCTGCTGGCTCCGCCGCGGCCCGATCATCCAGAACGTCGAGCTCGAGGATTGTGAGCTATCCATCTTATCATCGCACCTACCAGATTGGTAACAAGACTGTCCCGCTGCCCCTTTCCCTAACCAAGAGACTAGAATCGAGGGGACCCCTGAGTCCAGACCTCCTTGTACCATTCCACCGTACTTAAAGATTGCTTATAAAGAACGTTGAATCTTATCTTTGTGTGGTGTACATCTGTGGGGGGGGGGGAAGTTACTCGTCTGTACGATCGCTGGAGACGGCTCTCCCCGGAGACCTCTCCCCTTGTCCTCGGCCGACCATCCCGGTCCGTCTAACATTGGTGGCCAGCGGCGCGATCCCAATCCACGCGTAATCGTACAGAGAGTAGCTCACCCCACGACACAACCACAATGTCAACCAAAGAGAGCGGATCCACCGAGAAATTCCAGATGGAGAAATTGGAGGAATACAGCCATTGTGAGTTGAAACAATTCTGCATTGAACTTGGTATCGCTACCACCGGTCTGAGTACTAAAAACGATTTCAAGCACGCCATTGAGTCATGGGCAGAAACCGGGGCCGTCAGACCCCCGGACCAAAATGTTGCAGCATCAGAGAGGAGCACCACGGCTCCCGAAGAGCGAAGAACGGGTCTCTCGCAGGAAGAGATCCAAGAGCGAGAAAGAAGCAGACTACATGAATTAGAAATGGCCCGGCTAAAAATGGACGGTGAACTCAAATTAGCCGAACAAAAACTGAACCTGGAACATCTGCGGCTCCGAGAAGAACGGGAAGAAAAACAGAGACAAAGAGAACTCGAAGAAAAGAGACTAGCGTATGAACACGAGCGCAAGCTAGCAGAAATAGACTTACGTAAGCAAAACAAAGAATTAGGGGTGCCCGAGCAACCACGCACCCCGGGAGCGACAGAAAAGAAAGTACACATCCCCAAGGATGTCGTTCGAGAGTATTTCCGAGATGACGACATACAACAGTGGTTCAAGGCCTACGAGATCGCCATGACCTCCCACCGGATCGATCGAAGTGACTGGGGAGCCGGTCTATGGGGGAGGTTCGTCAATGAGGGCCGCGATGCCCTGTTACAGCTCCCAGACCACCTGATGACCTCCTATGACCACATGAAGGCTACCCTCCTCACCCGCTATGGGCTCACACCCGAAATGTACCGCCAGAGGTTCCGAGACTGCACCCGAATCCCGGGTACAACTTGGGTGGAGTATGTGAACTATTTCAGCCGAGCCTTCGAGGGTTGGATCAAGGGAAGCAATGTAACGACCTACGAGCAGCTCTTTAATCTCATGGTGTGGGAGCACCTCTCTAACAACTGCTTCGTCGAGCTCAGGCAGCACCTCCTCGACAGTAAATTGACTGATCCACGGCAGCTCGCCGCCGAGGCTGACCGGTTGGGAGATTACCCGAGTAGGCCGGAATGGGCCACATGAACAGAACCGGAACAACCAAGGTCAGCACCGTCCCCGAGGAGGAGGAGGAGGAGGAGGCCAGGGACGAGGAAGAGACACCGCCCCGGCCGCTCCCGCTGCCAGCACACTGCCCCCGGCCAACCGGGGCAACCCCCCGGCGCGCCCAGGGTACAGAGCCAATGCCACGTGTCACCGATGCCAGCGGGTCGGACACTACGCAAATGACCCGAATTGTCTACAGAACCAGACTCCGAGACCCCGCCAGATGGCTGCCGCCGCCCTGGGGGAAGAACAAATCTCCGAAGAACAAGAGGAGTGCGGGCAAGAACACCAGGAGTGGGAACCAGCCGCCATGGTTCTAGCGTTCCTAGGAGGAAGAGACATGGTCCCGCGGGCCCCCCTACCCGCCAACACCAGGAAATACAGTCAGTGGGTGAACATTAATGGGCGCAGGGCCGAAGCCCTACGTGACACAGGGGCCAGTGTGACAGCCGTCCGCTGTCACCTGGTGACCCCAGAACAGATCCTGCCGAACATTCTCTGCCCCGTCCGTTCAGCCGACAATTCGGAGAGTCTGTGTCGGATGGCCTGCGTCCCCTTCGAGTGGGGAGGAGTCTCCTGCATGTTGAAGGTAACGGTCCGAGATTATGCCCCCGTGGACTGTCTCCTGGGGAATGATCTTGAGAGTTCCCCGTGGGCCGCAGTAGAGAGAAGAGAGCACCTGGGGATGTTGGGCCTCCCCGACTGGGCGTGCGTAACCACCCGGTCCATGGCTGCCCGTACCATCCCCCGACCCGAAGAACCTGAATGGCCGGCACCTCCTCCCCCGGTCTCTCCAGTAGAAGACACCGACCGTGCCGACCCTCTGAGCAAACCCCCGACGGGCTCGCTCAGCCCAAGGACCTTCCCGACCTGGCTCAGTGGCGTCAGGAAGGGGGGCCCACCCAGGAACAGTTCCGTCAAGAGCAGAAGACCTGTCCCTCCCTCGAGGGACTTCGCCAGCAAGCCCTCGCCCAGAGCGCAGGGGATACCTCCGGAGCCCATTGGATCTATTGGGACAACGACCTGTTGTACAGTGAACAGAGAATCGCGGAGTTAGGGGCCAGTCGAGTGCTAGTGGTGCCCCTCCGCTTTAGAGACTTCTTGCTAAACCTGGCCCACGATGTCTCCCTGGCTGGTCACCTGGGTCAGGACAAAACCTACAGTCGCCTGGTGACCCACTTTTTCTGGCCCAAGATGAGGAACGACGTACTCAATCACTGCCGGTCTTGCCCCACGTGCCAGGCCAGCGGGAAGAGTGGCCGCAAACTTAAAGCACCTCTGCAACCTTTCCCAGTTGTCACCACCCCGTTCGAGAGGGTGGGAATAGACATTGTGGGGCCCCTGGACCCCCGTACCGCACAAGGACATCGGTTCATCCTCGTACTGGTGGACCACGCCACCCGCTACCCCGAGGCTGTTCCCCTGCGAACTGTGACAGCCCCGGTAGTCGGCCGGGCCTTGATGGGGATCTTCTCCCGGGTGGGCTTTCCCCGAGAAGTCGTCAGCGACCGAGGCACAAACTTTATTTCAAAATACATGAAGTCCCTCTGGCAACAGTGCGGGGTCACCTACCGATTCACGACCCCCTATCATCCTCAAGGAAACGGACTAGTCGAGCGGTTCAACCGCACGCTCAAAGGGATGATTGGGGGGTTGGAAGAGCCCCTCCGTCGCCAGTGGGATGTGCTACTGCCGTGCCTCCTCTTTGCATATCGAGAGGTCCCCCAGAAGTCCCTCGGCTTCAGCCCGTTCGAACTCTTATACGGACACCCTGTGCGAGGGCCCCTCAGCCTAGTCAAAGAAGGTTGGGAGATGCCCCCCCTAAAGAACCCTCCAGATGTCTTCAAGTACCTCCTGACCCTACGCAATCAGACCAGGCGATTCAGGGAAATGGCAAAAGCGAACCTTGAGGCCAGTCAGGAAGACATGAAAAGGTGGGACGATCAAAATGCTTCCTCCATCGAATTCGGAACCCGGCCAACAAGTGTGGGTGATGTCCCCCACCGAACCCTGCGCCTTGCAGGACAAGTGGACAGGGCCCTTCAAAGTGGTCGAGCGCAAGAGCCCTGTCACCTATCTCATCGATATGGAATCTTCACGGAACCCCCTCCGGGTCCTCCACGCCAATAGACTAAAACCCCACTTTGTGCGTTCGGAGCTCAGCCTCCTGATGGCTACAGACAGCGGAGCCGAAGAGGACTCCGAACCACTCCCTGACCTCCTACGAACTTGGGAGAAGGATGGTTCTGTGGACGGGGTCCGACTCTCAGAGGCCCTCACCCCGGAACAGCGCCAAGGCTGCCGAGACCTCCTACTGCAGTTCGCAACCCTGTTTTCCCTCACCCCAGGGGTCACCCCCTGGTGCTTGCACGATGTGGACACTGGAGACAGTCCCCCTATCCGACATCGGGCCTACCGCGTACCAGATCGGGTACGGGCCTGCATCCAAGAGGAGGTGTCCAAAATGCTCACACTCGGGGTCATCGAGCCCTCAGACAGCCCCTGGGCCAGCCCAGTGGTACTGGTCCCCAAAGCTGCCGCCCCCGGCACCACTCCTGAGCTCCGATTCTGCGTCGACTACCGGGGCTTGAACACTGTCACCAGAACCGACGCACATCCCATCCCCCGAGCAGATGAACTAATCGACCGCATGGGGGCTGCCCACTACCTCAGCATCTTCGACCTGACAGCGGGCTACTGGCAGATCGGTCTCACCCCCCGGGCCCAAGAACGATCCGCCTTCTCCACCCCGGATGGCCACTACCACTTCAAGGTCATGCCATTCGGCATGAAGAATGCCCCAGCAACTTTTCAGCGGCTAGTGAACCAGGTCCTGGCGGGACTCGAGGAATTCAGCGCCGCCTACCTGGACGATATCGCTGTGTACAGCCGCCACTGGTCCGACCACCTCCACCACCTCCGAGAGGTCCTGCAGGCCCTCCAACGAGCTGGCCTCACGATCAAGGCCAGCAAATGCCAAATTGGCCAGGGGTCCGTGACCTATCTCGGACACCAGGTGGGAAGCGGTCTGGTGGCCCCTCTTCAACTCAAGATCGCTGCCACCCAGTCTTGGCAGTCCCCCATCACCCAGACCGAGGTCCGCGCCTTCTTGGGGCTCACAGGCTACTACCGGCGGTTCGTGAGGGACTATGGCAGCATTGTGGGGCCCCTCGCGGAACTCGCATCCAAAAACCACCCAAAGAAGGTCAACTGGACCCCCGACTGTCAAGCGGCCTTCGAGAAGCTGAAGGCCGCCATGTGCTCCGCCCCTGTGCTCCAGGCCCCCGACTACAGTCGGGAATTTATCGTCCAAACGGATGCCTCCGACCATGGCATTGGGGCAGTCCTTTCCCAGTTGAACCCCGAAGGACTTGACCAACCAGTGGCTTTCATCAGCAGACGTCTCCTGGCCCGAGAGCAACGCTGGAGCACCATCGAGAGGGAGGCCTTCGCCGTGGTGTGGGCCCTCAAAAAGCTCAGGCCTTATCTCTTCGGTACCCACTTCCGGGTGCAGACAGATCATCGGCCCCTGCAGTGGCTGATGCAGATGCGGGGGGAAAACCCAAAACTATTGCGTTGGTCCATCTCCCTGCAGGGGATGGACTTCACTGTAGAACATCGACCTGGGCATGACCACGCCAACGCGGATGGCCTGTCACGCTTTTTCCGCCTCGACGAGGAGAGTCCCCAAGAGGATGGGTGACTCTCCCCGCCTTCAGCTGGGGGGGACGCATGTTGGACAGGCCACGTGAAGGGCTTGCTCCCTCCCCGCATGACAGGGCCCGAGCCCGGCCCTCCAGGTGTTACCCACAGCAGCCACCCGCTCCCCGTCTCATACGGAACTCCTGCCCCCGGACATCTCTGCATCATGGGGCCGAATCACTACCGGCCCCCTCGCCCGGCCTGGCTGCCATCTTGGACACTGCACCACGAGGCCGCGTGGCCTCAGATCGACCCTAACCCTGGGCCTGGCCAGGCCCCGACATCCCGGCACCACCATCCACCCAGGAGGTGAACGGACCACTTGGCAGGTCAATGGGAGAAAGAAGTGTCGCTGGCTCTCCCCCGCCAGGTGCCGATCGCCCCCAGCTCCCCCAGGTGCTGGCTCCACCCCCCTGCTGGGTGTCTGGACTCCCTCATCCTGGACCTCCCGACCTCCAAGTGCGAGGGTCCGGACATCAAAGGGCGCCAGGCCTATAACTGGGGCAGCTCCAGAGCAGGAAGGCAGTTGTATCCTGGAGTCGAGAGACGCAGTGAAGAACTCATCCTTGACGGACTACTGGCGCTGCCGTAGCCCTGCCTTGCGAACTATTGCCTTGCCTGCTGGCGCTGCCGCAACCTTCTGAAGCCTTCATCCTCGTCGGGACCTGCTGGCGTGGCCGCGGACCGTTTGTAACTACCACCTTCACCGGGACCTGCTGGCTCCGCCGCGGACCGTCGCTATCATCGATCATCTCGGGACCTGCTGGCTCCGCCGCGGCCCGATCATCCAGAACGCCGAGCTCGAGGATTGTGAGCTATCCATCTTATCGCACCTACCAGATTGGTAACAAGACTGTCCCGCTACCCCTTTGCCTAACCAAGAGACTAGAATCGAGGGGACCCCTGAGTCCAGACCTCCTTGTACCATTCCACCGTACTTAAAGATTGCTTATAAAGAACGTTGAATCTTATCTTTGTGTGGTGTACATCTGTGGGGGGGAAGTTACTCGTCTGTACGATCGCTGGAGACGGCTCTCCCCGGAGACCTCTCCCCTTGTCCTCGGCCGACCATCCCGGTCCGTCTAACACAGACCAAACCAAAAAATATTTAAATAGTTGTCATCCCGAAATACGGCTTTTTTTTTTTTTGTTGGTTTCAGCTCATGCGTGGAATAGGGGCATCAGGTAAGCAGTGCAGTTCTGGCAGAAGCAGCCACTAGATTGCTCATTGCAACCACTGTGATCGTCTTTGCACACCGCATTGTGTCAATGGAATGGAAATTTTGGGCAACCTGCTGCCAATCTTAAGTGAATAGTACCTTGCTGAGGATGTGCAGTGCAGTAATTAAGGGTGGAGGAGTCTCACTATTAGACATACATGGATGTCGATACGCCAAAATAGGAGGGGTTGTAAATTGATTTCACGCATTGAGTCAACAATTTTCTCTTTAGCTCGAGTTTGTGGAAGGGATAGGATTAATTTGACTACTTCTGCTCTTGCACTTCTTTTATCCTTAATCCGCTTTAAAGATTTTTAATAAACAGACCTGAATAAACTTGATGATCACTACTATATCCGTTTAACCTTTTGTGAATCCTAGATTTGGTGCCCTCCCATGGACTACATAACCCTTTGGGTGCTATTAACATGACCTCCCATAAATGGCACAATTCATCCACCTCACAGGCCCAGTTGAACTGACATGTATTGTAGTTGGTCTGCATTTCTAACCCAGGCCCAAGACATTTTATTAGCACCCTGGAGGATCTTCCACTTTTATTAGCACCCTGGATCTTCCACTCTGCCCCCCCCCCCCCCCCTCCCCCCCTCCGAGTCTAAAGCCCGCAAGACCACCAGAAAAAAAAGAAATCTGAATCTCCGCTCACTTGCATTAAGGGATGGCTGCACTATTTTAGATCAAGTCTGTGGCTACCCAGTAAAACCTACCAACTCGTGGCATTTCTGAAACCTAGAAACCCAGGGCAGTTAAGGGTGGTTCTAATAACGATTCCCTGCTGGCTGTTTTGCCCACAACGCCATGTGAATGGCAACACTGTACATAAATCACAGAATTCCACCATCCATGGCAGATGGCTGCAGCTTTTAGGTCACAGGGTCTACAGTAACTCAAGAAGTCCTACATCCCTCTTCAGTACTGAAAAAACCCTGGGGATTGCAGATTTCCCTGCATGATGGCAAACAACGCGCCCAAAAATGCAACTATCTCCCAATGGCAGTGAGAGGATTCTTGGTGATTTTAGCCATAATTATGACGTTTGAAAGGCATCCTGGGTAAAAACAAAATGTTGTGGGGTCAACACAAACCACACTACTTCGTACTGTCCTAATGTCTAGTTTTCAGAAGTATCTGAGGTTAATAGGTTTCCTTGTTTTCCAGCCGAAACCATACCAAAATGCCTACTCCCATCCAATGTTATGTTATGTTAAAATTATTTATACCGCGCTCGGTCACCAACGGTTTCATGGCGCTCATAACAAATGCGGAGGGCAGGAACGGGGTTTACTCTAACGCTGACTGAAAGAGGGAGGTTTTCAACATCTGGCGGAAGCAATCATAAGTTGGGCAGTGTCGGAAAGCAGTCTGGAGGGAATTCCAAATTTTGGGGGCCAAAAAAGAAAAACAAAGACCACCATGCTTTTTACGTTTGATTTTAGGAATGACTAGAAGATTGTGTGAAGTAGAACGGAGATCTCTAAGGGGCACATATTGCTTCAGACAAGAAGAGATGAAAACAGGAGCTTTAAAAATTGTACAACCAAGTTTAAAGACACAGCGCTTGGCCACCGGGAGCAAATGTAGGCTCTGCAGCAGCGGTGAAACGTGCTGGTGTTTGGGCTTATGGTAAACTAGGCGTGCAGCCTGATTTGCACCAGTTGCAACCTGTGAAGATGGTAAGCAGGGATTCCCACGTACAGGGTGTTGGCATAGTCAATTCTGGACGTAACGAGAGCCATGATGACGAGAATAAGTGCGTCTCTAGTGAGGAACCTACTGATCTTACGTATCCTGCGCAGATGGGAAGAAGCGGGATGACGTGACAGCATTTATTTGAGGCCTCATGGATAGATCACCAGAAATGACTACGCCCAGGCTCTTCAGAGTTGACGGGGCAAGGTGGAGACCCTAGTGAGGGAGGCCAAAAGCTGTCATTCCATTGGTTGGTTGACCCGCCTACCAACACCAGCTCAGTCTTAGTAGGATTTAATTTGAGCTGACTGGTTCATCCATTCTGATATATCAAGCATGGTAGTTTGAAAGCTAGTGCAATAGGATAAGGAAGTGTCGATAGGAAAAATGAACTGCAGATCATCTGCATAGTTAAATTGTGGCCGAGGATTTGCGGAAAGAGGCGATTAGGGGCTGCATGTAAAGATTAAATAATAAAGGGGATAGGGCGGAGCCCTGTGGGACTCCGCAAGATAGGGGAGAGTAAGAAGCGGAGAAAGTAGACAGGTGTACTGCCTGGGAACGCTTGTCCAGAAAAGATTTGACCCAATCGAGGGCTACGCCCTGGATGCCAGCATTATTCACACGGTCGATCAGTATTGCATGATCGACCGTGTCAAAGGCCGCCGACAAATCCAAAAGGATAAGTGCCTGGTAGATGTTGTTGTCGGCGCCCTTTCTCAGGGTATCCATCACAGCCACAGTGACCGCCTCAGGAGAGTGTAGCAGCCGGAAACAGGCTTGCTGGGCATCCAAAAATGACGAGCCCTCAATAAAAGCACTCAGGCAGCGAGTGACATACGTCTCCAGAATTTTACCAAGATAGGGGAGAAGGGAAATAGGCCTGTAATTGCTCAAACCGTAGGGTCGGCGTTTGTCTTTTTTAATATCGGTATCACTACTGTTTGTTTAAAGGAGTCCGGGACCACCCCCGTAGCCAACGAGTTGTTGAGTAGTGCCAGTGGGGGGGTCAGGGCAGGCCAGAAAAATTTCCTTAAGGATTTGAGAACGACCGCAATCGTTGGGGGAACCAGAACTCACTTTGTGTAGTAGTGAAAAAAACTCGGTGAGGGAAATGGGAGGAAAAACGTCCAGGCAGTCTGGATTTTTGGGAGGTGAGGGAAGAGGGAAAGATGATGAGGGCGAGGGGATGTTGTTGTTAATGGTAATGATTTTGTCTAGGAAGTAGGAATTAAGGGAACAACACAAAGCCTGTGTCGGTAGGGGTTGGGGAGTAACACGGTCTGGTAGAGAGAGAGCTCATTTACTATGGAGAAGATATCCTTTGCCTTAGAGGCAGACTCCATAATATTTAGGAAAAAGTAGGTTGTTTTAGCCAACATGATATATTTTTTTATAGGCTTTCAGGCGATCCACGAATTCAGTTTTGAGTTGTTGATTATAATTGCGCCTCCAGCGGCGCTCAGCCTGGCGCAAAGCAAGTTTGTCCAGCTTTAGTTGCATTCAAATGTTCTTGAAATAACATCTTGACATTTCATTGTGTTTTTTTTTTTTTTTTTTTTTAGCCTTTCGTGTCCCCTGCACCATGCAATAGCCACTGCATATGTTGGGGTACTTTAATTGATAGGCGTGTTGGAACGTCAATAGTAGACATCTGTTATACACTGAATTTCTTTTCTTGGCTTCCAAATGTATTTCAGTGTGCAGTAAAAGCAAATATCAGAAATGCCTCGTTTTCGTTCCGAATATTTTTCCAATATCTAATTTTTCCAATCATTAGATATTTGTTTCTTGGTGTTAATTGTTTTTGGACAATGACAAACACTTTCTCTGCCATAGGAAGTCCTTCTTAAGTAATAATGTGTTAATTTTTAGGTCTTGCCTAGCTATGCAGCACATGCTCTGCTCGATTGCAAGATCTATTGTCGTCTGGTTTGCTTCATAAGGGAGGTGGAAGCTCCACCCATGCTTTTGGTTGGCCCACGTCATAAACACACGCTTTTTACTGCAAGGGAGACATGTTTGTTACCTCCCTGTTTGCCTTGCCCACCCGGACTGGAGATTGTGCACGGCGGCGCCTCTTTTGCTCTCAGCGTCTCTTCCGCCTTGATATGCGGTCCTAGTGGCTCTCTGTTGGCTTTCAGTCCCTGGACTGGAGATTGTGCTCTTGCATGGCACCAGTCAGTGCAGGCATGAGCAGTGGCTCCGTCTCTTGCCTCTCAGTACCCACACTGGATTTCACACACTTTACCATAGCATTTCTGTGGCATAATTTGACTGATTAAAAAAGGAGTGGTTTGGGTATCAATCCTTCACTATCGGAGCCCGCGGCCATGCTTGCCAGGTTTGTCATGGTCTCAGAAACCTTGCTATGTTTACCTTCGATCTTGGGTTCATGGCTTTCTCCACACACTTGAGAGAGTGGCTCAGAATATGTGTGTTTATGCATTCAGTGATTGCGCTGTTGACATTTGTACGAGCCCAATTCAGCAATCGCACCTTCAGTTGATATCCGCGGTATGCACACTGATGTGTTATTCATTTGGGGGCAGTATTATTCAAGTGGAGAATGAGGTGACAAGCCTGGCTTATAATGGCGATATCCTGTTGGAAATTCTAAAGCGTGAAATGGGTCACTAGATTTTAAGTGGGGCCTGTCTCCAGATGGACTCCATGGTGCAGCACCACCCACCCTCTGACCACAGACCTCGTCCATACTCCTACATTAGGATATGTCACTGTTGTCCCTCATCTAATTGGGAGATTCCAAAGGGCGCTGTCTCGAGACCTGTGGTGAAAGTGGCTAGTCTAGTTTACTTAGCCAGGTGCTGTCTAAAACACCACTTAGATTTGCCACCTCAGGCTTGTTGGCGATACGCTCACTGCGAGGTATAGCTGGGCTTTTCTGCACTGTGATTGGTTCAGCTTTGCAGTGTTCCTTTTGTCCACTGTATACATGCAAGGGCAGGCACAGTGCTGGAGAAATGGTGACAAGCGCGGCGCTCGCACTGGAGGCTTCCTGGTGGATGATGAACAAGGGTGTGACTAACAGGAATATGCACTGTGCATGTAAATAAGGTAAGGCATGTGCATTGCCGTGGGGTCTCTTCTGTATATGACAAACTGGGTCTGTGGTTTAACGAAACTAAAGTGCGTGGCTTGCCTCAATGGCCTCTCAGGTGCCTCTCCTTGCTTCAGCCCTCTAACCTCGCTCCCCCTTCCCATCCCCTCGCTCCCCCTTCCCATCCCCTCGCTCCCCCTTCCCTCGCGCCCCTTCCCCTCTCCTTGCTCCCCCTTCCCCTCTCCTTGCTCCCCCTTCCCCTCTCCTCGCTCCCCCTTCCCCTTCCCTCGCTCCCCCTTCCCCTTCCCTCGCTCCCCCTTCCCTCGCTCCCCCTTCCCTCGCTCCCCCTTCCCATCCCCTCGCTCCCCCTTCCCTCGCTCCCCTTCCCCTCTCCTCGCTCCCCCTTCCCCTCTCCTCGCTCCCCCTTCCCCTTCCCTCGCTCCCCCTTCCCCTTCCCTCGCTCCCCCTTCCCCTTCCCTCGCTCCCCCTTCCCCTTCCCTCGCTCCCCCTTCCCCTTCCCTCGCTCCCCCTTCCCCTTCCCTCGCTCCCCCTTCCCCTTCCCTCGCTCCCCCTTCCCCTTCCCTCGCTCCCCCTTCCCCTTCCCCTCGCTCCCCCTTCCCCTTCCCCTCGCTCCCCCTTCCCCTTCCCTCGCTCCCCCTTCCCCTTCCCCTCGCTCCCCCTTCCCCTTCCCCTCGCTCCCCCTTCCCCTTCCCCTCGCTCCCCCTTCCCTTCCCCTCGCTCCCCCTTCCCCTCCCCTCGCTCCCCCTTTCGCTCCCCCTTCCCCTCCCCTCGCTCCCCCTTCCCCTCCCCTTGCTCCACCCTTCCCCTCCCCTTGCTCCACCCTTCCCCTCCCCTCGCTCCCCCTTCCCCCTCCCCCTCCCCTCGCTCCCCCTTCCCGCTCCCCCTTCCCCCTCGCTCCCCCTTCCCGCTCCCCCTTCCCCCTCGCTCCCCCTTCCCCCTCCCTTTGCTCCCCCTTCCCCCTCCCTTTGCTCCCCCTTCCCCCTCCCTTTGCTCCCCCTTCCCCCTCCCTTTGCTCCCCCTTCCCCCTCCCTTTGCTCCCACTTCCCCCTCCCTTTGCTCCCACTTCCCCCTCCCCTCCCCTCGCTCCACCCTTCGCTCTCCCCTTGCTCCACCCTTCGCTCTCCCCTTGCTCCACCCTTCGCTCTCCCCTCGCTCCCCCCTTCCCCTCCCCTCGCTCCCCCCTTCCCCTCCCCTCGCTCCCCCCTTCCCCTCCCCTCGCTCCCCCCTTCCCCTCCCCTCGCTCCCCCCTTCCCCTCTACTCTCCTTCCCCTCTACTCTCCTTCCCCTCTACTCTCCTTCCCCTCTACTCTCCTTCCCCTCTACTCTCCTTCAGGGCTGGACTGGGAAGCAAAACCGGCCCCAGCAAAGTGCTCGACCGCCCCCCCATCCTCCTCACTCAGGGGGGTTGGAGGTGCCCCCGAGCTCTTTGCCAGGGCCGGTTTTCGGCCGATTTTGTTACAGGGCCGATTTTTGCAGCTATGCTGCAAACACCCAGAACCGGCCCCCACCCGTGCAGCGCACCGGGGGTGCCCAGTGCCCACTATGGCCAGTCCGTCAGCGTCGTGATGACGTCGTCTGAGTACTTAGACGCCGCCTCCGCGTGCTGACGTCATTTTTTCTTTTTTCCGCGTCAGCAGTGCAGATCCGGAAAAAGTGGTACCGAAGTCAATTTTTGACTAAACTTTTTTACGATCCTTTTTGATCATTTTCGAAGTCTTTGACTCCGAACGGTGCCGGTAGGGATTCCTGGATTTAAACCCTGTGAGGACTGCGACCAACTGATGTCGGTAACTGACCCTCACCGCCGGTGCCTTCACTGTCTCGGCGTCTAACACGACGACCAGGCCTGCCCCGACTGCCGAGCCCTGACATTGAAAGCTAGGCGGGAGTGGTCCCGCAAGCGCCTCAAGCTCCGACAGTCAGCCCGTGCCGCGAGAGGTCCCGGTCCTGACTGAGGTCGAGGGACCGGTCGCGGGGTCGGAGCCATCATAGCTCTGGAAGTCACCATCCCTCTTCAGGCTCGAAGTCGTCAGGTAAGCACAAGAAGTCGAAGAGACGTCATCGCTCTTCTGACTCCCCACCAACGCTCGCGCAACGCGGCCGGGGGTTCGGGTGACACCGCCCAAGCTGCTCCGTCTGAGTCGCAGGCGTCTCGGCCTGCCTCATACCCTCCGGTCCCTGGGCAGCAAGCGACGCCGGAGGAGATCGAGTGCTTCCTCACGGCCATGAGGTCCCTCTCTCCTCCGATGGGCTCTGCGGCGCCTTTGGGCCCAGCGGACCCAACTGGGGGCCCTAGCGGGTCGGGTGCCTCGGCCCAGACGCCGGCGGGTGATTCGACCGCCGGCGCCGCAGGGCCCGGCGCCGCAGGGCCCCACTGGACCCGCTTCCGGATCTGGGTCGTCGCCGGTTGACCTGACAACCTCACCGCCGCCAGTCCCTAGGGTGTCACCTCCGGCGCTCTACGCCGCTTGAAGAGTTCTACTTCAAAAAACCGGCACCATCCTTTGACAACACTGATTTTCAGGAGATGGGTGATGAGGCGTATTAGGAGGGGTCTGAGGACCCTCCGACACGTGATTGTCAGTACCAGCAGGACTGAACAGGTGAACTCTGGGATGCCAGTGGTCTGGACACTTCGCCAGACACTGGTTTTGTCTCACCCCCTACCGTGGCTACGGAGGAGGGGGCAACCTACAGTGTGGTGTTGACGTGGGCGGCCAGGGCCTTGGGCCTTGAGCTCACCGTCGCATCCCTGAGGACTAACCTCCTCACGGAGGTCCTTAAACCGCAGTCCAGCTCGGCTGAGCCTCTGCTGCCGTTTAATGAGGCCTTGCTTATCATTCTTTTGGGCATTTGGTCCAGGCCCGCTACAGGTCCGCCTGTAGATAGGAACGTGGCCAGATGCCACCGCCCGGCCCCGGGCAACCCTTGTTTCCTGTCCACCCATCCCACCCCCGAAAGCCTGGTCATCCAGGTCTCCAACTCCCAGACCGCATTCTCGACGGCTCCGCCCGATAGGGAATCCAAGAGGTACGAGCAATACGGCAAAAAGGTATTCGCCTCCCTGAGTTTGGGACTGCGGTCTTCCAACACCGCGTGCCTCTTGGACCGCTACACCCACTCAGTGGGACGCGGTCGCGAACGTGCTGCCAGAATGCCCGGCAGAGGTCAAGGCTAAACTCGCCCAAACCCTTGCGGAGGGTCGAGATGCGGCACGTTATTCCATTCGGTGTGGGCTGGATACCACCGACTCACTGGGCAAGGCGATCGCAACGATAGTGGCGATTCTTCGCCACGCCTGGTTGAGGTCCGCCAACTTTTCGGCCGATGTCGAGAACACACTCGTGGACATGCCGTTTGATGGCCGTCTCCTTTTTGGCGACAAGGCAGACCATGCGCTTAAGCACTTTAAGGACTCCAGGGCTACGGCCAATTCCTTGGGCCTCTCGACCCCGAGCCAGCAAACAGGTACTGTTCGCTCCTTTCGTGGCCAAGGAAGGAGCGACCCATACGTGCTGCCAGCCACACACCGCAGACTAATTTCCAACACGGTGGCGGCCGTGGACAACGGCGAGGTCCGTCCACACCTACCCCTGCAGGATCCGCCTCAAAACCCTCCTAGACCATGCTTTCAGGCCCATGTGACGCCAGTGGGGGGCAGGGTTCGCCATCACCTCCTCCACTGGCACACTGTCACATCGGACAGGTGGGTGCTGCATATCATCCGAAGGGGCCAGCCATGCCACCGCAATACCACGGCGTGTCGGGGGATCACTTGCGACTTCTGCAGGAGGAAGTTACGGCCCTCTTGGCCAAGGGGGCCATCGAGCGCATTCCTGGGCCAGAAGTAGGGTGTGGTTGCTACTCCCACTACTTTATGGTACCCATGAAGGGCAAAGGGGGCCTACGCCCTATCGTAGATCTACAGAACGTCAACAGCTTCCTCTGGAAGGAGTAGTTCAAAATGCTGACACTGGCTCAGGTCTTAGCTGCCCTGGACCCAGGAGACTGGATGGTAGCGTTGGACTTGCAGGACGCTTATTTCCACATCCCCGTCCTACCGGTGCTACCTGCGGTTCACGGTACGCCACGAGCACTTTCAGTTTACTGTGCTCCCCTTCGGCCTTACCAGCGCCCCACGGGTGTTCACGAAGGTGATGGCGGTGGTCGCAGCTCATCTGCGCAGGTTGGGGGTTTCAGTCTTCCCCTACCTCGACGACTGGTTGTTGAAGGCGGGCTCGCCCCGGAAAGTCCTCAGCCACCTCCCAGACGACGGCAGACCTCCTGCACCAGCTGGGCTTCTCCATCAATGTGCTGAAGTCACACCTGTGCCCTTCCCAGAAGCTCCTCTTCATCGGAGCGGTTCTCGACTCGGCGCAGTTTCGGGTTTATCCTCCCGAACAGCGGGTTCGGAATATTCAGGCTATAATGACGATCTTTCAGCCGTTATCCCGAGTCTTGGTCAGGTTGACGCTGCGGCTTCTGGGGCTGATGGCCTCCTGCATCCTTCTGGTGCATCACGCCCGATGGCGGATGCGGGCTCTGCAGTGGGACCTGAAGTTTCAGTGGGTCCGACCATGTCCTGATCTTGGAGGGCACTGTGAGACGGCTGCAGTGGTGGCTCACGGACTGCGATTGGCTCAGCAGCAGATCCCTCTCCCTTCCCCAACCGGAGCACGTAGTTGTGAAGGACACGTCCCTCCGGGGCTGGGGAGGCCACATGGGAGAGGCGGAGATCAGAGGCCTCTGGTCTCCGGCGGAGTCCCGGCTCCATATCAACCTTTTTGGAGCTGCGGGCGATTAGTCTAGCACTGAAGGCACTACACTCCGCTCTGTCCGGGGGAGTGTAGTGCAGGTGTTCACAGACAACACCACCGCCATGTTGTACTGCAACAAACCGGGCGGGGTGGGGTCGTGGACCCTATGCCAGGAGGCTCTGCGCCGCTGGCAGTGGCTGGAACATCAGGGCGTGACCCTGGTGGTTCAACACCTGGCAGGTTCTCTGAACGCCAGGGCGGACGAACTCAGCCGCAGGTGCATGATGGATCATGAATGGCGTCTGAACTCGGACGTGGCTTAAGGCCTCTTTCGGCAGTGGGGAGAGCCTTGGTAAGATCTATTCGCCACCGAAGAGAATGCGCAATATCATCAGTTCTGCACGTTGGAATTTCCAAGACTGCACTCGCTCGGAGACGCTTTTCGAAGCGAGCGGAGTTGCGGTCTGTTGTACGCCTTTCCGCCTATACCACTTCTGCCCAGAGTGCTGAAGAAGATCAGACTCGACCGGGCCCAAGTCATCCTTGTGGCTCCAAACTGGGCTCGAAGGTACTGGTATCCGAGCTACTCAGAAGGTCCTCCTGAAGAGGCAGTGGAACAGGGGGAGTCGACTGACTTACTGTCGCAGCAGCAGGGACGGTCCTCCACCCGAACCTGTCCAGTCTCCACCTCCATGCTTGGAGATTGAGCGGCGACAGTTGAGGCCATTTGACTTGCCTCCTGAAGTCTGTAATGTTGTTCTGGCAGCCAGGCGTCCCTCCACAAAGTCTGTTTACGCCTACAGGTGGAACAACATTTGTGGTATGGTGCACAGCAAAGGCTGTCGATCCTCTCTCTGCCCCTCTTTCTGAGGTTCTTCTCTTCCTTCTTTCTCTTGCCCAGCAGGGCTCTGCTCTGGGCACTATCAAGGGCTACCATCTGCCCTTTCAGCCTTTCTAAGGCTGCCTGATCAACCATCTTTGTTCAAGTCCCCTATTGTATCTCGTTTTCTGAAAGGCATCACGCACATGTTTCCCTGTGTTCCGTTTGTGATGCCTCAGTGGGACTTAAACCTTGTTCTTACCTATCTGATGTGCGCTCCCTTTGAGCCACTTCACAACTGTCCTCTCCACCTTCTTACTCTGAAGACTGCTTTCCTGGTTGCCATCACCTCTGCCAGGAGAGTGAGTGAGCTCCAGGCTCTTTCATCCAAACCTCCTTTCCTTTCTGTCCACCCGGACAAGGTTGTGTTGCGGACTAGACCCTCTTTCGTGCCCAAGGTTGTCACGGCCTTCCACATCGGGCAGTCTTCTCACCTTGCCCACATTCTTTCCGCCACCGCACCCCTCAAAAGAGGAAGAGTGGCTCCACCGTCTGGACCCAAAACGTGCGCTTTCGTTCTATCTAGATCGCACACGCCAGTTCCGGGTGGATGACCAACTCTTTGTTGGTTACGTGGCGCTAAGAAGGGACGGGCGGTGCACAAGCGGACCATCTCTCGGTGGGTCGTCTTGTGTATCAAGTCTTGTTACTCCTTGGTGAAGGAGCCTCCTGTTCGGCTGAGGGCCCATTCCACTCGGGCCACGGCAGCTACCACTTCTTTGAGCCGGTGAGTCCCCTTGCAGGACATCTGTCAGACAGCTACGTGGGCCTCGCAAGACACTACTGCCTGGACAGCCAAGTCCGGACGGATGGCTTTTTTGGCCGTTCCGTCCTCCAGGACCTTCTGGTGTGATTATTGGTTCGCAGACCCACCACCGGGGTTGGTATTCCTGAGGTATCTATTCTAAGGTAAGGAATCTAATACTAACCTGTTTCTTTCAGATGAACAAGTTACTTGCCTTCGGTAACGATATATCTGTAGGAAACAGCACTTAGTATTAGATTCCTTACCGCCCCACCCATCCTCCCCGTTCTGCGAACAGATATCTAGGGTTAAGGTCATCCCCTTTTCAGGGCCCTAGTTTCAATGGCACCAGTGTTGGTTTTTAACATGGCTCTGCGTTTCTGGCGCGTAAAAGCTGTGTCTAAGAACTGACGTCAGCACGCGGAGCGGCGTCTAAGTACTGCGACGTCATCACAGTGCTGACGACGGACACGGAGCCGCGGACAACGCCTACCAACGTGCAAGGGTACTGCTACGCAAAAATTTCCGGATCCAATCTGACGCCTGGGGATATTCTAAGGTAAGGAATCTAACACTAACTACTGTTTCTTACAGATGTATGGTTACCGAAAGTAAGTAACCTGTTCATTAGGCAGGATAGACCCATGGTTTTGTTTTTTGCCACTGGTCTCATTATTGTGAAAACGAGAGAGCAATGTTCTCCTCTTTTATAGATATTTGTTTGTGTGAACACACATTCACATCTGCTTATATATTGAATGTATTCTGATTTTCTTTTTCTGCGTTCTGTTCTGCCTTTGACGAATTGACATTCCGATTCTCTTTAATAATTAAGTATACTCCGACCCTCTATAATGTTGTATTTTTCTTTTTTTTTATGTGTTGTCTCTATGTCCTAGTTCGTAATCACATATTTTTTGTTTACCAACTACATACTTCCATTGTTCTGTCAAATGTGTGTGCATTTTGTGCCATAGTGGCATAGTTAGGTTTTGCATTACTGAAAATTAGAGCTATTGGGTTGCATTCTTATTTGCAACGCCAAAAGCTCTAACTCTAACTGATGCGAGACCTGTTGCATTGCAAATGCTTGTTGTAGATTGGCAAATCTTACAGATGAAAACATTGTCCCCTTTTCAATATTTATTTCCACTGTTACCTCACGGGTTTGCAATTGATCTCGCTTCCCACCAGGGGACTCCCCCAACCATATGCACCTTTAGAATCCTTTACGTGTGGGGGAGGGGGTTGGGGGAGGGGAGTAGTTGAAAAGCTTGACCAGTTAACCTTTTGTGGAAAAAAAGTTATAAAGGTTTGTGTGTGACATGCCCCAAGTTTAAAACTATAGGACTCCGCGCTGATGGGGAAACACCTAGCAGACATCATTAAATGATAAAATCATTATTACTTTGACACTGATATCACTGAAGTCCAAATTATTGCTATTTTTTGCACTTCTCAAATACATCCTTACTTCGTTCTGCATTTTCTCTTTAATGAAATGGGTTGTTGGATGCAATGAAGATTATTTGATTGTCTTGCTTTGCAAGCAGAGGGAGTGTTGCATAGGTCCAATACCGGTTTCTACTGGGCATAGCTAAAGTAATTGGGATCCAGGGGTATGGTTACAGGGCTTGTACAGCAACCAGTCTGCTGCTTGTAAGCAACATTTGAGTAATCATTGGGGTGCAGGGATTTTGACCTACTTTAGTCAGTGGCAATGTGTTATCAGTGATGTTAGTTATGTACCTGTGACATGAAATTGTGAGCATTGAAAGATGTTTGGTGGGCTATGATTATGCATCTTATCATAAATAGCAATTATTGATGATTTTATAGGTTTTCGTTCATAACCATTTTGTCTCTTCTGATGATTTGTATGGAAACCGGAGTAAAGTACCCTAACTTATCTTTAACAAAAAAAACTAAAAATCAGTGACATATAAAACATAAACACTTATATGAATGTATTGCATTGGGGGTAGCAAGATGACATTAGAGACTCTAATGCCTAGGAGTATGCTTTTTGTTTTTCATAGTTCGAATTAGACTAAAGAAGTTTACCTATTTAAAAAAAAGTCTTAGAAATTTAATCTGGGGATTTAACTTGCTTCAGTTTGGTATTTTAGAGTAAGCGGCTGGTTATTAAAGTACTTTGAGGCACACTGCTCATATATTTTAGTAATTACTGAAACATTGAATACAGTGGAATTGAATTTTTAATTCTAAGTTTATTTGAAACTTCAACAATTTTCTATTTTTTGTACTAAACCTCTTTGAAGTGCATTTTTGTTGTTTTAGTTGTGTACTATTTAAAACTGTGTAGATCAATACATAATAAACAAATCCTGGATCTTGTTATTTCTTGTCTCTGTAGTGTTGAAAAAGATGGAGTCGCAAGACATGTTTTTACAAGAGTAAGGTACTACATTTTTGTTATTTAATAAAAATGATTATTTTCTGTGAAATGTAAAGTACATGGATTAACTTATTTTCCTTATTTAAGGCACAGAAAGGTACAAGATGCCTACTTGAGAAAACGCTGGACTTGTACACCTCATATTACCCAGTTAGTTTCTATCTATCTATATATATTATATCTCTATCTCTATCTCTATCTCTATCTCTATCTCTATCTCTATCTCTATCTATCTATATATCTATATATCTATATATCTATATATCTATATATCTATATATCTCTATATCTCTATATCTCTATATCTCTATATCTCTATATCTCTATATCTCTATATCTCTATATCTCTATATCTATATATCTATATATCTATATATCTATATCTATATCTATATCTATATCTATATCTATATCTATATCTATATCTATATCTATATCTATACACTACCTTGATATAAAAGTGTCCTCAGAGGATTGCCAGATCCACACAGCCCTACATAGGAAAACTACTGCTGGCAATTCCACACTCTTTGCCAGCAGTAGCCACCCCCCACAACTCATCAAGAGCATTCCATACGGAGAGTTGCTCCGACTACGTAGGAATTGCTCAAGATTAGAGGACTTCGAGGTGGCAGCTGTCGACTGTGTGAACAGGTTTAAAGCTAGGGGATATGGAGAATCTCTACTGAACAACACCTTGAGAAGAGTTAGAGCTATTCCCAGGGACTCCTTGTTGATACCTAAAACTACTCCAAAGACGCCAATTGGCGGGAAAGATAAGTTCAGACTGATAACCCCCTTTTCTGCGGGAGCCAATGATCTTAGAGCTATGCTCCGCAAAAATTGGCATATCCTCACTACCGATAGCACTCTGAAAGATGACTTACCCACTCACCCCCTCATCACTTTTAACAGAGCCAGGTCCCTGAGAGACTATCTAGTCACTAGCCACCTAGAAAAACCACTCCCTAGAACTAATACTCTAAAAACTATGAGTGGGTTTTACCCATGTGGTAAGTGCAAAGCTTGTGCAGGGAGCAAGAGGGTCTTGTCTATAGAAATTCCTGATACTGGCAGGAAACTTCAGATCAAACAATTCATAACTTGCAGCACACCACTGGCGGTTTATTGTTTGACTTGCCCATGTGGCCTCCGCTACATAGGGAGCACGGTCAACATGCTTAAATTGCGGATTTTAGAGCACTTGAGAGCGATTGATAAAGCTGATCAATCTTATCCAGTCGCCCTGCATTTTGCCGAGAAGCACAATAGAGACCGTAGCCAGCTTCAATACTTTGGTCTTGATACTATCAAGAGTAATGTCAGAGGAGGTGACCGTCTGCGACGTTTACGTAGACTTGAGTCACGCTATATCATAGACCTCTCCACCAAATGGCCTAGGGGGATGAACAGTGGTGAAGAAATGGTTTTCCATTTAGGCAAATGATCCAACAAACTGTGCAATTGTCCCACTGTATCATGAACTACCATGTATTATGATTTTTGTATTTCTGTGAATTACCTTAAGAAAGTAATGTCTGCTTGAGTTAATAACTATGGTTTACAAAGATGAATTTAGAAACTGTATTTCCATTGTTCGTTTTAAAAAAATCTCAAAACTCACAAGAGACACATATGGCACCTTTTCAGGTTCTTTTCTAAATCACTTCTCTATTTCTCTTTTTCTTTTCTTCTCTTTTTTTCTCTTTTCTTTCTTTCTTCTTTTCTTTTTTCGGAACTCTATAGTCTATACACTATGTTCTAGTTTATATATTCAACCACAGTTGTACAGAATTCTGAGAAGGAATGTGATGCACCTCTACCTGTTATGAGGACCATTGCCGATCCACGGCTATATGAATTGATGTAAATGTAGTTCATTAACACTGCATACCTCCAACTAAGCGTTTTAACCTATCAGCAGGTTTAACAATGTTTGTTGTATTATGGTACCAACGTCTATTGCAATGTATAGGATGTATCTTTATCCATTACAAGATGGAACCTGCATTAGTTGGTAAGGTTTTTTGTCCTCTGTTGATTTCAACCAAAGAGGTGTGACCCCTGTACACTGTGGATAATGATAAATGTACCGGTTGTTTTGTGTGCAAACACACACATTGACGAAGGCTAATTGCCGAAACGCGTCTGTGGGCTAACTTGTAGTAATAAACTACTTCGTGGATAAGGTACCTCCCCGAGTGCTGTCTTCTTGAATTCCTTGGATTGCTTGGAGTTGTTTGAGCGCAATATATATATATATATATATATATATATATCTATATCATACTTTATAAAACCGCTGTCAAACACCATATTTGCTAAAAATTACCAGGATCTGATGGTGTTGAACATCTTACCAGTTGCCCCGTCAAAGCTATGTATGGTGAACTATATAATATATTCACTGAAAAAAAACAAAGGTTAAAGTAACGTTATAGTTAAGTGATTTTTCTCAGTGACCACATTGATGTTTCGAGCTAAAATAAAACCTCGCAGAAATTCACCAGTTCTAGTTTTAGCCAACTAAAACTTGCACCACCGTCATGCACTGCTTATGATCTCGCACATGACATCACTCATGACATGTTCTGTGACATCACTCATTACCTGTTCTGGGGCCTCATTTATGACATCACTGACATCATCTAGTGAATGTGCTCATTTTTTTTTATAGTTTAGGATATTGCGGATTACTACCATATTACTTTTCCACATAATTTGGTACAGTTTGGGTCTAGCTAATGTGTGTAAGTATTAGAAATACATGTCCTCCTAATGCACCATTGCTGTGTGGAGATATTTGACACGTTATAAGTCTTTGTATTCAAGAGTAACACTGTGCACAGTAGACTTGTGCTCGCTATTGTCCACATAAGTATTTTGGTACAGCAGATTGTTTCCAGCAGGGCAAAGATTCTACATACTATGTATTGTAATCAGTTATTGAAGAGAATAGTCTCAGCAAGACTATTTCTACTTAAACTAAAAGAAACCCTGTGCACCAGGTACTAATCTATGTACATGTGCTTATTATGCTTCAGAAGATGAGCTAACTTTAAAGCTTTCACCATACATAGCATTAACAGTGCATGTAATAAAATGTTACGCACCTTCAGATCTCGGTTATTTTTAGCGAAGTGTCCTTTTTTTTATTAAGTGTGCACTCTTCTTAGTTATTTTATTAGTCTTGTGTATTTATTATGAACGTTTCAGTGTTTGCAAACAGTGTGGTATAAAGTAAACTCTCTAGCGAGTAAGCACTGTTTACAGTACTTGGTTCTCTACTGATATTAAGCTTATTTCTTAATGTAGGTTCGGAGTGTGTCAGGAGTGTGTTACAGATGAAAGCTGTCCATAGAAGGTCATTTGTTTTGTAATTGGCATTTACTATTTGGCTTTCTCTAAACAGTTGTATATAGATTTAACACTATACTCAATTAATGTTTTCCATATATCTGTGGTTGGTTGTTAATGTGAGCTATACTGCAAGTAAAGCCATAGCAATTTATACAGCCACATGCAGCAAAACTGATCTTGGATGAGGCCATCGGTGATGTCATCAGTGTAATTTGAGATATCAGTGATGTCATAAATAATATCATGGAACATGTCATGAGTGGTGTCCTAAACCGTGCATGGGGGTGCAAGTTCTAGTTAGTGCTGCTAACTATAACAGGTGAATTTCTTTTTTCTTTTTTGCTGCAAAACTTTCATGTTATCCCTGAGAAACTCACCCAAATATTTTGACCTTTTTGGGGGGTTTCTCAGTGAATTTCAAAGATTTTTTTTTTTTTTTTTAGAAGGAAGACCGATATTTTTATTACACCTTACTGCAGAGGTCTTCAAACTTTTGGGTGCCGAAACCCCCCTGTCAACATTTTCCGTCGTAAGGACCCCCTCCTGACAAACATTTCTAAACCTGTAGGCAGGGCTACTAGAATTACGAGGCAGGTGAGGACCAAATTACACGACAGGCGTGACTAAATTGTGTGAGAGGAAAATGTAAATAATGTTATGTGATGCCACGTTATTTTGGGATAGAATTGTTTCATTATTTTGACATTTTTTTCTCACAATAACACAGTACCAGTTTATAACCAAAATAGAGCAATTAACATCAGAAAGATGTCTAGTCAACTTTTGTGATGGGCCTTCCACTCCGCAGGAATACATGCCGCCACATTAGAAGCTCACCTGGCCCTGGCCGGGAGCAGCAGGGGTCCCTTAAAACCCTGGCGGTCTTGTGCAGAGTTAAGCAATTTACCCATGCCGCTCTCATATTGCCGGCATTTTATTTCACCCCTTTTTACAACTTCTGAACTCTCCCCATTAAACTTCTCACTTCACCCTTAATCACCTCTTGCCATTCTGTTCTTTCACTGCCCTCATCTCTAACAGTTTCTCGCATTTATCTCATGGCCTCTCTGGCCCGTCACCTCCCGTGCCCATCTGCACTCCTCATTCACCTCAAGTCTCTCCATTCAAATTGTTGTCTATTTGTATCTTGCACCTCTCCAGTCCCCCCATTCATCTTACACATCTCTACTTTGTTCTTTCACACCTCCTTGAACAAATGTCCCTCTCCCCTGTTACCTCAGCACCAGTGCTTAATTAGAGCAGGTGGTTTCCGGTGCTCCGCACTGGCACCTAATTGTGCACACAGGCACTATGACCGTCTGCCACATTTGCTCTGTCTGTGTAATTTAGAGATAAGCAGAACAGCTGTTTATTAATTCAATATACATTAAAAACGATAAACTCCTGACATCCATGCCATTCCTATAGCTTTGGGGGCTTGAAATAGTCACACTTGTACAGTGTTATGGTTGGTAGTTGCATAGGTATTGTCATTGGCTGCACAGTCAAGGCAATGGGTGGGTGGTTAAAGTTGCATTGGCACCAACAATGCACCTCCTCTCTCTGTAGCACCTTTCTGACAAACATTTTTTTTCTATAGTGCTATGCATAGTTTACTCACATTCAGTTCTGTGATCTGCATAGTACATATTCTTTGTAGCAGGCACATTAACCCTCTGCCCTCTGTTGATGAGAAGAGTGCCCATGTGAGTGCACGGTGAGCGATGCAACAGTGCGGGAGTAGGAAAAGAGGAGTGACTGCAGGGTGAGTGAGGTGGCCATATGAATTTGGGTGCGGATATAAGTGCAGAGTGGGGTGAATGAATGCATGGTTAATGATGGGCTTCTTTGAGCGAGTTGCATAGTGAGCAGTGAGGGGGCAGGTGAATGAGGTGTCACCTGAGTGTAGATGAGTAGTGTGACTGCAGGCTGAGGTACAGGGTGAACAACGCAAGTGCATTGTGATTGCAGAGTGATCACTGTGCGTGCAGGGTGAGAGGGTGAATGATGTGAGTGCATGGTGATCAGTGAGAGTGCATTGTGATCGCTGTGAGTGCAGGGTGAGCGTGAAAGTGAAGTGCGAGAATGAGAAGTGAGTTCTCTCAATGCAGGGTGCATTTCCAGACAATTGACGTAACTCAACATATTATTGACGGCGGCGTAGGGTTTAAGATATAAGTTAAAATATTGCTATTATGACATTAATCCGGGATCGAGGGTGGAGGAAATAAATATTATGCTGATCTTGCAACATACTTCCAGTCCTATGGTTAGGGTTGCCTGCTCATTATTTTGATGTCCCAGACGGTACAAAAATAAGCAGTCACCTAAAGCTGTCTATTTGAGCACTCATCTGTGCATACTTGGAACAGCAAATCTAAATAGAAAGCACTTTTAATTGTGTTCTAGGGCTGCCTCAATGATCCATAACTGATAATTAAAGGGAACAAAGACAGAAAAGTCACAGTACGAATGTATTTATTTATGCGTTTTTATATAGCGCGGACTTTACCCGAAGGTGTCAGAGCGCTTCACAATAGGAACAGTAATGTTACATGAGGGGAAAATTACAAGTGAACAAATTACAAAAGCAAACGTTAAGTTACATGAGGCAAAAGTGACAATAGTGAGCAACCAAAATACAAGAGGTAGCAAACGGTACATTACAGGAGGAAAAAGTGATATGTGTTCATGTTACAAAAGCGTACAAAGTACAAGTAGAGGTATAATACTGCAATAAATGGCAGACACTCAAACACAAGAACAAACGTTACGTAGGCAATGGTGGCACTTGTGCAAGTATATAAAGCAAACAAAATGTGAGAGGTAGCAAACAGGGTGTTACAAGCGAAATGGCTGGTATTTTTTTCTTCTGGCAACTCTGCTTTTTATTTCTTTTCATGAAATGCATTCTCACACTATTGCAGTAAATGTAAAATACAAATGTATGGAAAAGGCTGAGTTGGGGCCCAGGGGGTACTGGAACTATAAAAAAAACCTAAGCCTCAGTAACCAGTTTTCAAAAGGTATGTAAATATGCAAATGGTCGTTAACGACCTGTGAAAAACTCAGGGGTGCCGGGCTGTGCTGGAGATAAGACTGCAGACACAGCCCAGCGGAGGTCACAGCAGCTCGAGCTGAGACACACTACGGGGGAGGAGGGGGCTGAATCCCTGTAGTCAGATGGGCCCGGGTAGAAGTGTGATCGGGAATGCGCGAACCCCTTTCCATCACTCCACGGCCCCCCAGGGGGTCGCGCCCCACACTTTGAAGACCCCCGCCTTACTGTAATGTTACTAAACTTTTTGAGTTTTTTCAATTCATTTCTGAAATTTTTTTTTTAAAGTACATTCTTTTTGTGATTGTGTGTATGGGAGAATGACTTTATAATATATGTTGTGTTCTGATATTATTTTAGTAAAAATTTTTTTTTATTATAACAAAATAGGATATGGTTCAATAGTGTGCGACTTTACCTTATATCTGTTTTAGTGGCTGAGTTGGTAATTGTATTTAATCAATCAACATTTATCAGCATTCCTGTAAGAGCTGGTATGGCTTCGCTTTATTTTTTTGCCTTCTGACCTATATTGCAAACTTAATTTTTGCTGCCTTTAGGGTTCTGGGCACTTTACCATTTCTAATCAGTGCTAAGTGCATGTGTTCTCTACTCAAAACATGTTAACATTGGCTTACCCGCAATTGGCATTTAATTTACTTAAAGGTCCCTAGTAAATAGCACTATGTGTGCCCAGGGTCAGTAAATTAAATGCTACTAGTGGGCCTGCAGCACGGATTGTGCCACCTACTTCAGTAGCCCTTTAAACAGGTCTCAGGCCTGACACTTCAGAGCTTGTATGTAAACTTATGTCGACCTAACAAGCTAACCCTCTTGCCAGGCCCAAACCTTCATTTTTTTTACATATAAGTTACCTCTAAGGTAGGCCCTGAACAGCTGCACTGTATTCAATTAATGTTTTCAATATATCTGTGGTTGGTTGTTAATGTGAACTATACTGCAAGAAAAGCCATAGCAAGTTTACAGCCACATGCAGAAAAACTAATCTTGGATGAGGTCCTCAGTGATGTCAGTGTCATTTGAGATATCAGTGATGTCATAGATAATCTCATGGAACTTGTCATGAGTGGTGTCATAAACCGTGAATGGGGGTGCAAGTTCTAGTTAATGCTGCCAACTATAACTGGTGAATTTCTTTTTTCTTTTTTGCTGCAAAACTTTAATGTTATCACTGAGAAATTCACCCAAGTATAACATTATTTGGACCTTTTTGGGGGGGTTTTCAGTGAATTTCTAAGGTTTTTTTTTTTTTTTAGAAGGAAGACCGATATTTTTATTACACCTTACTGTAATGTTACTAAACTTTTCATTTTTTTTTAAAGTACATTCTTTTTGTGATTGTGTGTCTGGTAGAATGACTTTATAATATATGTTGTGTTCTGATATTATTTTAGTAAAAAAAAAATTTTATTATAACAAAATAGGATATGGTTCACAGTTTGCAAAATGTGTGTATTAAACAGATACAATAATTGAGCAAATACACAATTTCTATTGAATATGTAACTCTTATATCTAGACAAATCACCAGCAATCTTTTTTGTGATGTCATTAATCCCTCAGGTGATGGGTGTCTGTAGTAGGGTGTGGCAACCCCTCTCTATAATGATATTTGTGCTTAGTAGGGTGTGGGGAAGGGACTGTGCTCTCCTTTCAGACTTCCCTCAGTTGATGGGTGTGCATAGTATTGTTTTGGGAGGGACTGGCATCTCCTTTCAGATCAGTATCAGATTACGGGTGTGCGTAGTAGGGTGTGTGGAGCGACTGACCTCTCTGTTGCGACCTGTCTCTGTCATGATGGGTGTGCTTAGTAGAGTGTGGGGAGGAACTGGGCTCTCCTTTCCCACTTCTCTCTGATAAGACCTCTTTCTGTAATGTGGTTGTGCATAGTAGCGTGCAGCGAAGGACTGGCCTCTCCTTTTAGACCTCTCTCTCAGATGACAGATGTGTGTCCTAGGATGTGAGGAAGGACTGCCCTATCCTTTCAACCCGCTCTCAATTGACTGGTGTGTGTAGTAGGGTGTGTGGATAGAGTGCCCTCTCCTTTTTAGACTTTTTTCACTCGGATGAAGAGTGTGCGTAGTAGGGTATGCGGAATGGCTTGCCTTTCTGCTGAGACCTGGCCAACGCCCGGTGGAGTTGCCAGACAGCTATAGAGGAGAGTGGCCCTGGTTCTTCCCCTTGGCCGTCACTTACCCAGCCGGACATTAGACACAGTTTCTCCCAGTCTCCCTGTTTTGTCTCCTTCCTCCCCCTCCTCTGACGAATTTACCTTAACACTGCTTTTTAATCCTATGTTTGATTATCCTTTGAAACATATGTAACTTGTAACTTGTAATTCACTGATCCTCATGTAAAGCGCACTGATACCCACGGGTATTGCCAGCGCTATATGAAACTCAATAAATTGATACAATTGTATATTATGGTGTGTGGAGATACAGGGCTCTCTTTTCAGACCTCTGTCTCAGATGATGGGTGTTTGGAGTGGAGTGTTTGAATGAGCCTTTACCCTTTTCTTCTCAAACCAAGGAGCAAATAGTAGAGTCTGATGCACATCATATCCAGGAAGACTCCTTCATACAGTTATAAGTGTGCATAGAAGAGTGTATTCAAACATTGCCTACCCGTTGCTACTTTTCACCATCCTGTAAGAGTTTTGTGAGATCGTAACAATTAAATTTCAAAAAAAGATTTGACCTTATAGTCATCACAGTACTTATCTCGTACACTCTTAGTTTCAAAAGCAAGAACCACAATATGAATTCCTACTAATGGTGTATTTTGAACTCCTCTACTACTTTTTACTATTTACGAACCCGCTTGCCAGGAAATTGTAAAACATGAGACCATATACTTTTATCTTAACAGTAGTTATTCCTTAGACACCTCCTCTCTAAATCTAGGTGGACCTAGGGGGGGGCTTTAAGCTACCCAGTTATATAGCTTTTAACTTCATTTCCTTTTTTAAAAAAAATGTTTTTAATTTTATTTTGTCAGCAAACAGAACACACAAAATACATACATCATCGGAGATGATTTAACAAACATATTAAAATAAAACAATAGGCTAATCAAATCAGGGCAGCCAATTAAACAAAAAAAGCATAAAAACATACAGGATCGTAAATAATAATACACTGCAGAAACAAGCAGGAACACAAAATCTTATCAGTCCTCTCTACATATCCTCATATTAACTAAAACGAAGATCCTAACCACTTAGTAATCGGCTCCCATAATTGACTCCCTTGCCTTTTTTTCGGATGCCCTTCGTCCTATATAGCGCCATTTCCAAATGGTATGTTGCGAGGAGCCTAGTTTGCCAATTAATAAAAGTTGGAGGATCACTATCTAGCCACTGAGATGTGATGCATAAACGATACATGGCCATGCAAATAAATACCAAACCCTCCTCGGCAGCCGTCAACATATTTCCTTGCCATCCGAAAATGACCATTGTCTCTGTGAGCTGCAGCGAGATGCCCAAGCTACCCGTAATGAAGGTCTGTATTTCCCTTATAAAATTGCTAAGTTTAGAGCAGTCAAAAAACATGTGAGGTGTGCCAGCAGCATGCTGACCACATCGATTACAATTAGTACCCCTATTGGTATTCCATTTTGCCAGTTTCCCCGGGGTATAATAAAGCCCAAAGATTGCCATATAATGCTGGCTCTTCAAAGGGCCATTAAATAATACATTGGATGCTATTTCAATACTTCTTGTCAAATTGACCCCATCAATGCCAAATTTATTTGCCCATTTTAACTCGTGGAATTCTAAATCATCTTTAACATTATTCAAAAATAAATTATAAAGGGGGCGTATTTTGCATCTGACCTTAGTAGCTCAATGATCTCAACTTTCTGTAATATGATTGCGTTTTGATTTTTTATCCGATCACAGTAGCTACGCACCTGCAGGTATTTTAAAAAAATCCCCACGGGGTGAGTTATATTTCCCTTGAAGGCATTCAAAAGATATAAATTGCGTCCCCAAAAAGAAATCCCCTAACAAACCTATTCCCAGATTATGCCATCTTTTCATGACAGAATCTAGAAAGATTTCAGGTAGCAAAGTACAATTTTGGAGCGGCGTATAAATATTCAATTTCGGGCCTATGCCTAACCTCTTTTTCACTTTCCTCCATACTACATATGCAGCTAGAACCGGCTTGAACCTGGTTTTTTTAAAGTAACTAGGCTCAATGATACGATTAATACATTGCTTAGCCTCTTGTCCCAAAAGCATCTCGTAGATTGAGGGAGCCGCAAAATCGGGGGTTGAATCTATTGGTAACAAGAACACTCCCATATGTTGAAGGATAGTGATCAGATGATATATTTGAAAATCGGGGATCCCCCATCCTCCTCTATCCCGGGGCAAAATGCATCTGTTCATAGCTCGCCTAGCACAGTGATAACTCTAGAGAAACCTTGAACACATTCTTTCTATACGAGAAAAGAAGACCGCAGGTATTAGAAAAGGAATAGCGCGAAAAACATATAAAAATTTGGGAAAAATAAGCATTTTAATAACGTTGCTGCAACCAAAAAGAGGGAGATGTAGATTATTGATTCTTTCCAGAACTTTATTAGATACGGTAATGATCGGTTCAAGGTTTTTAGCAGCTATATCCTTAACGTTTGGTGAAATCTTTATGCCTAAGTGTGTTACTTAGGAATCGAATACCATGTTCGTTGGGCGACCAGCCAGTGAATGAATCACCTGGGTTTTTGCGACATTCAGTTTATACCCAGAGCATCGTCCAAAGACTTCTGCAGCCTCGATAATTCGAGGAAGCGCCTCTGCAATGTTAGCTGTGACCACGGCTATGTCATCCGCGTAAGCGTATACTTTATGGCATTGCGTTTTTATCTGAACCGGGATAATTATTCTGTCTGCCTCCATCATTGTAATAAAAGGATCAATATATAACGCAAATAGCAACGGGGAACAGGGACACCCTTGTCTCGTTCCCCTTGCTATCGTGACTATCTTAGAAACTTGACCCCCTACCCGGATTGTCGCTGTTGGATGAATATACAACGTTTGTATAGCTTTAATGAACTCAAGGGGGAACCCCTTCCGAGCCAAAACTGCCCATAGAAAACGCCACGTGACCCCGCCGAACGCCTTTTCTGCGTCCAACAGGGCCACGCCGACGGATGAGTTACTACCCTTAGCCCAATCCATTATTGATATTATTCTTCTAATATGATCTGTGGTATCTCTACCTTGTATAAACCCATGTTGACTTGGTGAAACTAATCCTGACATCAAACCATTGAGCCTGTTAGCAAGAATTTTTGAGTAAATCTTATTGTCTGCATTCAGTAATGAAATAGGCCGGTATGAACCCATTTCGACAGCCTTCTTCTTTTTAAAAATAACTATAGTAGCTTGAGACCATGAATCGGGTGCCTGACCAGAAAAGGCCTGTTGACACACTTCCTGCAACTCCTTCTGTATGGCATTCCGGAATGTTCTATAAAATTCTAAAGGAATACGGTCAGGGCCCATTGCTTTCCACTGTGCTAATCCTAAGAGCGCAGTTTCTACTTCAGCCCAATCTGGTGGTATGGACAAAATTGCCCTATGATGTTCTGCCAACGTATCGGCCACTGACTGGCGAAGGTAGTCCTGCTCTTCCTCCCCCCTCCTTCCCACTTCCGTATTGCTATATGGTAGTTGATAACATTTGCGAAATGCATGAAGTATCCCTGGCTTTGAATCTTGTATCCTCCTGTTCAGATCTATGATTTTGACAATATCGTTATAAATGGCCTTCTCCCTCAGCCTTTTTGCAGAAAGTCTCCTGGTACTTTCACTATACTCATAAGCCTCTTCCTTATATTGTGTATATTCCTCCGCGATCTGTTCTGCAATATTAGCATAAGCCACAGCCCTCGTAATTGTAAGATCTTGCTGGGCCTTTTGCATTAGTTCTTTCCCCCCGCCCCGAGATATTACATCAGCTAGATGATGTTCTTTTGCAATAACCTGTGCAAAATCGTTCTGACTTTTAGCCATCGCTTTCTTATATTTAAATTTAGAGAAGCTGAGAGTTTCCCCTCGGACCACAGATTTAAATGTGTCCCATACTACCTCTAGAGATGCCGTGCCTTGGTTCAGCTGAAAAAATTCCTGTACGTGTTCAAGCATTGCTTGACAATACTCCTCATACTCCAAAAGGTTCCTATCAAAAGTCCATGTCCGTGGGGCTATCCGCTGACCACCCTCCGTAGTTAACTCTAAAATCACTGGATTGTGATCGGAAACCACTTTCGGGTTTATAACTATGTTGACTTTTGTTAACAAAACAGTGGAAATAAGAAAATAATCTAAACGCACAAACTTAGAATGCGGGGCAGAAAAAAAAAGTATATCCAGGGCTATTAGGATATAAAGCATTCCATACATCATAAAGACCATGTTCTAGCATTAATTTTCGTAGAACACCATACGTTAACACCTTTCTTCCTATATATCTGTGATCGGATCTAACATTTAAATCGGCAGCAATATTTATATTAAGATCCCCACTTAACACCACGGGCTGTGGCCATTGGGCTAGTTCAACATTAATGGAGCTCAACAGCTCCACATCGTCCAAATTTGGCGCGTAGATATTACATAACTTAAACATACTATGGCCAATCTGTACCTTTCCTATTGCCCACCTGCCCCATTTATCAGCTACCAAATTATTACATATACCTACTCCCCGTTTCATCAATACTGCTACTCCTCTTTTTACCCCAGTTTACCTAGAGCAAACTACCAGTTCCATACCCAAATTCTTCAGGATATCCCTTTTGGGCCATGATACGTGAGTCTCTTGCAAACCTAGTATATCAATTTGCAATATTTGTATGGTTTTTGCCAATACCTCTTGTTTTCTAACATTGTTCAAGCCACATATATTCAACCTACATATTTTTATTTTCTTATCCATCTTTCCCAACCTTGAATACTCCATCCTCCGCTTTCCAAACTAGAAACATTTCTAGATAAACATAACTTTTTTTTTGCCTTTTTGTTCAAAAACTGATTGCTTTCTGGTGCTGACTTTTAACCCTCCCCCCACCACCACTCCACCTCCCCGCCTACTTCCACCCTCAGTCTGCCACCCCCCCACCTTTGTGCCCCCCCCCCTCACATGAGGCCCAGGGACCATCAGTCCCTGCATAATATGGTGTACCGTGTCCATCCGGGAAAAAACTAAATCCTAACTCCATACACCGAACACAATGATCAGTCTACTCTACTAGGCGGGACCAGAATAAAAAAAAGCGTGTAAAAGACACCATTAACATTGCACTCTTAGCATGATACTACATCGTTCCCAGATACTCTTTAGCCTTAATTTCTGAAACAAAAAATTTTGTTTGCCCCTTATACAACACCTTAAGCTTAGCCGGGTTCTGCAGATATACCGCACCCCCTTTGCTCTGAAATTCAGGCATCAATTGTCGAAAGTGCCAACGTTTAGACACAGTAGCTGCACAAAAATCAGGTCTGACAAAGAAACTAAAACCTTTGGCCAAGGCTTTCTTATCTGGGCGCGCTCGAACAGAGATATCTCCCCGTGCCAAGAAGTTATTAAAGTTAACCAAAATGGCACGTGGGAGGACTTCTTCTGCCTGTCGGGGCTCTCTCTTTGTAAAAGGGAACCGATGCGCCCTTTGAATTTCTTTTGCCCAGTCCCATGTTGTTAGTTCGGGAAAAGCCTCCTGTAGCATTTCAACCACGAATTTCCGTGTATCGGGCCCTCTTTATCTTCCGGAACCCCCAAAAAGCGTAGATTATTCCTACGGCTATGATTTTCCAATGCTGCGAGTTTATGGCTATGGTCATCTCTGTGCGCCTTGACGAAATCTAGTCCCGCCTTTTGGGCGCCCATTTCATCTTCCAACACGGAGATTCTGGCCTCCGTTTCTGTTACCCTGTCAGCCGTCTCGGCACAGTTCTTAATTACCCTTCTGACCGCATTTTTCACTTTGCAGCACGTAGCCTGCATTCGTGAATTCTCCGCTTTACTTTCTTCTCGGTGTTTCATCATGGTTTCATATATAGTTGCCAGTGTTATCTCCTGTGAAATAACTCTATCTATATCGTTCACATTTTCGTCCGGAGATTCTATTACACTTTCTACACTCTTCCTATCTTTAGCCTTGGCTATAGAGTCAGTTCCTTTATTGGCTTGAAGTTGCTGTGCTCTCTTCTTGCGCCTCTTGACTGTCGCAGTACTCGGGCTTGGCGAGGTTAAACTTAACCTCAAATCCTCCGGTGAAGGACCACCCTCATTATAGTCCAGCCAGTCGCTGCTTACATTTGTGCGCTCATCCGATGAGGGGTCTGACATTGAGTAGAATTTTTCACCACCCTCATGACCTTTACTTGTTGCCTGCTCGGCCTCATCATTCAAACCGTTTACTGGCTTAATCTCTACTAGCCTACTACCGGCACAGCTTATCTGGATCGGAGACTGAACCTGGGTAGGTGCCGATATTGAGGCTGTTTCCATCAAAACTTCATCTCCCATAATGCTACTCTCGTCGGTGGTTACATTAGTAGTTACAACATCATTGATCGCTTTTTCAGTCATCTGTAAAACTTTTGAGACGTCCGTACCATTAGGTTGATAGTTACAGTATTAACAGAAACCAAAGTCTCTTCCACGGAGTCAGCCAATGTGCCATTTATGACTAATGTACCAATGGGAGATAGTCTTCACAGCATCTTGCATACCAGAATTCTTCACATTTTGACGCTCAAACATTGCTACCAAGTTTTGAGAAGGGACCCGTGATGTAACGTTATTTTTAGACATTGCATTATTTTTTTTCTGCATAGATTTAGATAGACACACCTGAGCGTTCTCCCCTCCAGTCCTGTCCAATACTTCAGGCTTGACTCCTGGTTCAGCAGTCACAGAAACTTTCCCCACTTCCAGTCCTGCAGTGGGCTGATTCCCATTCTTTGCGCTATGGGTTAGAATCTTAGCTTGCAGTTTTGATGACTGGTTTTTCGGTGGCATTTTCTTGCGTGCTGCGGTGCCCCCTTTCCCACGCACCACAAAATGTTGAATCCCCCACACTAAAGCAGGAAGTCGCCACAAAAATTTCCATCTATGGGCGAAAGGACAGCTGAGCTGCATCAATGTGATCAATAGCTCACACCGCGATGGTTTTGTCAAACTTTATCAAGGTAGTCTGAATCCGCTTTAAAAAAAAACAAAAAAAAAACGTTATAGCAAAGTTTAAAAATTTCAATGCATAAAGCTCCTCCAGAAGTCTCTTTTCAACAATTTGTATCTTGTATGCCTTGGTTCCAGCTCGAGTGCAACAGGACCGTTTATCTATATTTCGGCATTCCTACGGTGTTTTCCGCCTCCTTAAACACCATTCTCAAGTCGATTATCATCCATCCGCCGTCACCCAGTTTTACTCCTGCATTCGAACACAGCCAGGTCCGATGTTGCTAAGCTGCCATTTCTCCAGCAGCCGCTTCCTGCATACACACAGGCCAGATCTCGAATGCCGACCACAGGTGTCTCGTGCTCCAACGTACTCCTGCGCTCAGGTGCGGCGTCAGTACTCCAGAGCTCTCAGCCGATACTGCCTTTGCAACACCACCGAACACCGCTCCTCAGAACATGCCTGGCCCACCATTGCCAACGGAAAAGCCCAGCAGAGAGATACAGTCTTCCTTAGCTTTCCAGACGAGTAAATTCAATAGGAGCCGTCGTTTCCACAACACCTCCCAGTTTTTCACAGTAAACAGGAATGACTGCCATATCTTTTCTGACCTACCAACAGCAAGGCAATGGGAGCACTTACACGGGAGCCTGTCTAGTCAGCTAGACCTAATGTTCATTGGGTGAATATGCAGCTTGCTACATTGGTTGAAAGAAAACAGAGTGCCATAAAATACAGTGGTATAATGATGGTCTTGCCCCACGTCATGTGTTTGAATTCCTATTGCTCAAAGTATGGCTTTGGCAACAGACTTTAAGGCTTTGCTGTTGGAAAGATTCCATATAGGATCATAAGGTGTTCGCTCCCATCTTGTATCCAAGCACTGCAGAAACTGGCCTAGTAGGAAAAGCGAAATGACTTGAGGAGCACATGTTACTTGCTCCTCAATTGTTTTTCTTTCCACTCCTTAATTGCTTGTGCCTCGTCCCATTGTTCTTCCAGAATATGCACGTCTGACACAATGCTTCTTGGGAGATGTATACCATAGAGCAGTGCTGATGAGATGGCCTTTGGACACACTATCAGTCTCTGTGATGAGGCAGAGTTTGTGAAATCGCCTGAACACTCAGAGTCCTGGTAACATGTAAGGTACATCCTTAGGTCTCACTGAGCGTAGCTCAACATGAGTTGCACCTACGTGCTATCCAAGCAACAATGGCTTCTTGTCTTACCCACCAAAAGATCTTTATTTTGGCCAAATCTAGAGCTGCATAATCTTACCCATTCTCAACCTTGGCATTTCACCCTGCTAAATGCTTCATATCCTATACATCTAGTGTGCTCATTATTTTATTCATCCATGGGACTTTGTTTTTCATCCATCTCTACTGTACAATGTCTTATTCATTATCAGTGCTCCTTAATTCACCTATCCATAAGGTTTGCTCTGACCTGGATTGCCAAGGCACCACGTCATATCCATCCCAGAGGTCCTTATCTTTTCGGTTAGTGTATTTCTCCCACGCCCAAGGCCTGTTCATTACGCTTACTCACAGGGCTTATGTTAATCCCGAATGGGCCTAGAAACAAAGGTAACTTACATTTGTAAGTTACACATGTAAGTTTACTCTTACACTTTTAAGTAACTTTACTACTCTTGGCTAGTCACCGTTTAGAAGTGTAAAGTTACTCAAACGTATAGACTTCCATTTTTCCCAGGACTCTTCACCCCCCCCACCTAAAAAATAGGAGATGGAGCCCAATTTACGAGTGTGAGTTACTACTGGCAAAAAGCAGCAGTAGTTAGTCCAGCATCACTCGTGGCCTACTGATATCACATAGAAAATAGTGGCGGCAAGGACATAATGTATAACCCCATGGAAAATAATAATACATTGAATGCATTTTTTCTGTGTGTGTGTGTGTGTGGGGTTTGTTAAAAAATGTTTTGATAAAATATTTTAATCACCTTTACAAATCTTACTTTTTAAAGATACAATATTTGAAATTAATTGTATGGATAACTGTATTGCAATTGTTAATGCTTAATAAATTAATATAAACACTTTACTTTAGGTAGGATGTTTTTGATAAATCTTTAACATTTTTTACATTTATTTAATATAAAAATTAAAACATGTATTTAATCATCCTGTTCCATGACTTTTTATTAGTCTGCATTGTAAATTAATATATATCACTCATTAACATTATTTCACAAAAATCTTTTCACTATTTTGTCCCCCCACAGTTTGACAAACTTTCTTGGTTTTCCCTGTACTTTACCAAAGGGAGATCTCCGCCCTGATGGCGTATGAAGGAAAAAGAGTGTTCTGCGAAGTTTCACACGTTTCCTATTACTATGCATGCAAGTTTACTTCCAAGAATGTGAATATTCTGCGCACTTGGAAGACTGCTGGTATAGTACAGAAATGTAAGTTAATTGTATTTGTATAGCTCTTACAACCCATGGCCAGGCGTAGAAGTGATTTGTGACAAGTAGCATTCTACTTCGGAACCTAATATTAGAGCTGGATAAACTGGAGTTCTTTTGAGTGTATGCTTCGAGCGTTTGCAATTTTTTTGCCTGCTTTAGTTCTCTGCAGTATGTACACCTACATAGGTGGTACTTTTCAACCATTGTCCATGTGACTGACATCTTTAGGCCTGAGGTCTGGTTCCCAGCTTTTTCGTGAGACCACATTGGCATGTAAGGGACCCTAGGCACAAACAGATTAAGTGATTGTCAAACATTTAACAAAGTTAAGAGCGGTTCTTAGTAAACCAAACAGATACATACAAGGGAGTAGCCAGAAATGTAAAATGCCCACCACTTTGAACCAAACCACTGACGCTAAGTTGGAGATACTAGTAAGTCCATCCTAGAACAATTGTGTTCATCCTCGTATCCATCTTTCTGTCCATTCTTCCTCATACCTGCCCTCCACCCATCCATTCATCCTTATTGCCATTCTTCAGTCCATCCTTTCACCTTTCCATCTGTTCACTCATTGATCCTTTCACCCAGCTAGCCACCATTTTCATCTGCCCTTGCTTGACTATTCTATCAATCCATTCTTTCACAATCCGTCCATCTAATGCCCATTCTGTTCACACATCAATTCATTCATCCACCCGTTTACTCTTTCACCCATTCTTCCTTTCACCCATCCATACATCCATCTATCCTTCGAAGCGTTCTTGGGTCCTTATGTCCATCCATCCCTTCCATGGATCCTTCCTTAATTTGCTCTTTCATCCTACCACCTCATGACCCCACTGGATGCATAAATAGAAGACCCTTAAAAAAATACCAGTGGGTTGAGTAGAGGTGTTGGAGGCTCGAGAACCCGTGAACTGGATTGTCATTGGATGGCTATCACAGAGTTCAAACAGCAGTACGAATGTCAGCATTTCTTCCTGTGAGTGAAGTTTTCCACGTCGCGATCTCTTGTTGGTTTTATGCACGGCAGCTTTTGTATTACTTCCCCTTGCTTCGCCTTCAAGCAATTAATTACACACTAATCGCTGGAAGGAGAGGCTTTAGTGCCATTGTCGTATTTAAAACAGGCCGTGGTAACCATGGTGATTTACGAAACACCAAATGTCTGGTGAGGATCATCGGACAGGAACTATTTGCGGGCTGGCTGAAAGATCCAGTTAGTCGAGCTAACTATAGACGCGTAATACCTTCCGGGAGGCTGCAGGCCGCAAAAGAATGTGCGAAGGGAGTTATAAATCTGTCCTTGCCCCAATGTTTCCTGGGCATTCCCTTTCTGTCTCTTTAGCAACAAGCACTAGCTGCCTCGCGCACTCTTCCGGGTTTTAGTAATAAAAGACATCCGCTTCTTCCATTTCTCTTTCCATTTTAAGCAGTCGGTGCGAGGGACGCTCTTTTGGCACACAAATACCTTCCTGTGCCAGCACAGTGTGGACTCAGCATATAAACTCTTGTTTACAGCAAAGGCTGTGGAACAGGTACGCGTGTCATAACTCATAATGCAAAAACGCTACTCGATGATCGTCATTTCTGTATAAATACCACTAGAACCTTGAGGACATTAGATGAATAAAAAAAAAATACCTGTCATATATTTTATTTTGTATACTGAGATCCGTTGTCCTCCCCATGTCCTGTGGCTGAAAATGTAAATGGGGACGATGTCATTGATGTGTAATACAGGTTCGCACTAATGTTGAAACTGAACTATAACATATTGTGTAATGGATATAGGTAGTGACCGCAAATACATGCCCTTTCTGTCGCACCTGACTACTTACTTACCTGCACTTGCAGCACCCAGTCGCAGTGCCCTGGTATGAGGTGGGCGGTAAATTGCCTGCGTCTTTACCCTCCTAGGTGATGTTGATAAACCGTGGACTCGTTCCACAGAACACTGTATGGGTGGGGTTAAACTGATGTTGCTTTTGCCTCGATTGTCTGCATTTCTTTAGCATTGTGTGAGCCGCCCTGATTACATTGTTGTATAGAATTCTCTGCTGTCTCGGGTTACGGATACTAGGATATGAAATTGCTGGCGTCCAAATGCTAAACTTATGAAATGTATCTTGATTACGTGCACCTGATCATTGCCAGTTTGTTGATCTTGATTGACTATATCTGCGTGTAGGAGCGCAGGGCAGGGAAAGCACGCAGAATGTTGCTCCCGCCCTCATTAAGATGAGCGATTCGTTTTATGTTTGAGTCTTTTAAGACTTTGAAGGAACCTGGATTTGTTTGTATTTACCTTTTTTTATTCTGTTCATTTTTGTATAGTTTTCATAGTACCTCAGGGCAGCTTTGTTGTACTAAAGTATGGAGGTCGGTTGTGGCACTTGGGCCATAGGACTAAATAGGAAGTAGAGTATAAGGAAAGGAGTTGACCTTGTAGGTACGCTTAATGGACAAGGAAGGTCTTCAGGTCTTCCTGATGTGTTTTTTTTTTCCTAAAATGAAGCTCCATGTGAAGGTGCTAATTGAAAGACCTCCAAAGGACAGTGCTTATTGAATGCAGGGATGATGGCCTGAAAATCGTTGCATTTTGCAAGTTTAAAGATTTACACTATTGGTCGATTGGTGTATAGACATCAGCTTCATGTGGCACTGAGCAGTTTGTGCCTTGTGTACAAAGCGTTGTGTTTGAATTGGACCCTCTGACAAGCAAGGGAGGTAGTTTAGTGCTGACGTGATCTGATACATTATTTTTAGATAAAGGCTCAGGTTCTCAGAGAGGCCTATGTAGTTGAATAGTGCTATTAATTAACAAGGTATTGCGATTTTTTTTCTATACCTTGCTAGCCCCAATGTTCCTGTCCTTGCTCAATTTTGAGTAATCAATAAAGTTTGTGCTACAATGTATTTTCTTTAATCTTTTACATACGTACTGATTTTGATTTGTGTATTTTTTTGTCGATTTACTTGTGGAAGTGGTGTGTTGACCTTCGTTGTGGAGACATATTTGGAACTTTGATCTGCAGTGTAAATCTCTTGTTTCAATATTTAAAAATACATTTCAGTTTTTATTTCTCTTCTCATTCCATGCATTCCAATTTAAGACCTCCCATTGTCAGGAAGCAAACCAGTGTTTGACGAAACATCGTGCTCAAATCAGGGGGGGGGAACTCTGTACTAGCATGCATACCATCATAGTTTGAGGTCTCGTGTTAAAGGATTACTTTCTCGCTATCCCTACTTCCGTCTCTGCTCTTGTTTGGTACTAAATATTAACTTTTTTCTCTGGTTGTAGTTCAGGAGCAGCGCTTTACAGTGATCTTTGGGCTACATATGAACGTAAAAAATATTTTTTATTCATTAAGGTCTTCGTTCTATAGACAAAGTAGGTAAAGATTAACGAAAAGCCCACCTTAAACGCTTCGGAGTAGGAATTTATGGAAGCAGAAAATGCAAGTGTACAAAGAATTCTCTTTTTACTTCATTTACCCACAATTTTTTTTCTAAGCAAGATTGTGAGATTGATTTTACTTTAAGGATTGATAACCATTATGCATCCTCTCCTCTGTCCTTTTGAGTTCTCCTTGTGACATTTTCTTATTTGCCTTTTTTCCAGTGGTGTGTTACTAAAATTATAGTAATGACAGAAGTGACACCACATTTCCTTTTGTTCTTCATGTCCTCTTTGAAAGTTACTGGATCATAGATTCAAATAGGGAGTGATTGCACTTTTTTGAAAATATAAGGCTGTGGAATTGTTAGAAATTGGGTTTCTGGTTGGCAGAAGTATGCACCCTGTCCACGCAGGAACCGCAATCCTAGTCGGGATAATTCAGATACACATCCTAAATTAACCTGTGCTCACCCCCTGATAGCTTGGCACAGAGCAGTCACACTTAATTTAAGAGGCAATGTGTAACGTTTTTGGGCAACACTTAATACACAAGTATAGTACACCTAGTCAGAAAAATAGAGCTTAGTTTATTGAACAAAACAAGACCAAAATGCCAAAAATCCAATATGTAGAAATGGAGTTATGAATTTTTGAAGAATATTTCGAAATCTGGTGCTTAAAAGCATAAAGCGCCAACCAGGACTATCTGGTTGCGCTAGACCGGGTCAAATCCAAAGGTTCAGGCCGACTGCGATTGAGCGCGGGTAGGATACAGGGATCAACCTGGTCCGACTAAAAAAAAAGTACCATGTTTCGTCGTAAACAAAGACTAGGAGCACAGGAGGCAGTACGTCGATCCCTTCAAATGTAGGTGATGTCGTTTTTGATCCATGCAAGTCTGAAATGCATTGACGCTGAATCCCAAGATGGAGGCTGTGCGTTGTCGAGCCATGCAGGTCGAGGATGGATTGGGGACATGTTGGGAAGGCGCCTTGTCTTTGGTCCTTGCAGCAGTGGCAATGCACCCAGGGCAATGCAGCAGTTCTCAACTGCGCAACAATGCCATTCTGGATTTTGGACATTGCTGCATTTTAGACCTACCTCCAAGTCCCAGGACTGGATTGGCACCACTTGGCTGGGCACTACACTCAGATGGCAGAGTCCAGGTGATGAGTTGATTGAAGTCCCTGATGTTCCTGAGACTTTCAAAAGGCGGCAGGCGGACAAGACCTTTAAGTCACTCTTGGTTCTGTAGTAGAGAGACGCAGTTTCAGTCCTTCTTGCTCCCAAGCAAAAGGGCAGCAGGTCAGTACAGCAGAGCAGGAGTCCCGCAGAGTGGCAGCCCTTCAAAGTGGCAGTCCTTTTACAAGCACAGCAGTCCTTTCTAACCGAGAATCCACAGTTCCAGACGTGTACTGAGTTGGTGGTGTCAGGGATCCAGTACCTATACCCAGCTATACCTTGATGTGGTGAATACTTCGAGAGGCCCTTGGAGTGCACAGTCCCTGTCCTTCCTGCCCTGGCTCCAGACTCACTACAGGGGAGTATGCAGCCTGTTGTGTGGGGACAGGCCCCAGCCCCTTCAGGTGTAAGTGTCGGCCCCTTCCTCCAGTCCTGCCGAGGAATGCCCTTCAAGATGTGGATGGCCCGTCAGTCACACCTAAGTTCCCTTTGTGTGTGGCTGTCTGGGATAGCTGTTAACTTGGTGTTGTGCATTACCTCCAAACGTTTTTGCAGTGACTGCTAGAAGGCACCAAATGGATAAGGTAAGAAAATGGCAACTTTCTAACAGGAGCATTTTCAGAATTAGTTTATAATCTAACTCCACCATAATTTAGGATTTTAAATTGTGATTCCAGAGACGCCAAATTTGGGAGTTTTATCTCTTCCCAGTTGTAAATTACACTTGTAAGCTGTAATAAGGTAATCACAATGTCAAAATATGAGAGAGATGAGCCGTTTATTTATTGAGTTTTATATAGTGCTGGCTAGACCCATAGGTATCTGAGCGCTTTACATGAGGATCAGTGAATTACAGGTTACAAGTTACATTTGTTACAAAGCATAATCAAACATAGGATTAAAAAGCAGTGTTAAGGTAAATTCGTCAGAGGAGGGGGAGGAAGGAGACAAAACAGGGAGACTGGGAGAAACTGTGTCCAATGTCCGGCTGGGTAGGTGATGGCCAAGGGGAAGAACCAGGGCCATCTATAGCTGTCTGGCACCTCCACCGGGCGTTGGCCAGGTCTCAGCAGAAAGGCCAGCCATTCCACATACCCTAGTACGCACACTCTTCATCCGAGTGAAAAAGGTCTAAAAAGGAGTGGGCACTCTATTCACACACCCTACTACTCACACCACACCAGTCATTTGAGAGAGGTTTGAAAGGATAGGGCAGTCCTTCCTCACATCCTAATACACACATCTGTCATCTGAGAGAGAGGACTAAAAGGAGAGGCTAGTCCATCGCTGCAAGCTACTATGCACAACCACATTACTGAAAGAGGTCTCATCCGAGAGAGGTGGGAAAGGAGAGCCCAGTCCCTCCCCACACTCTACTATGTACACACATCATGACAGAGACACGTCGCAACAGAGAGGTCAGTCGCTCCACACACCCTACTACGCACACCAGTCATCTGATACTGATCTGAAAGGAGAGGCCAGTCCCTCCCAAAACAATACTATGCACACCCATCACCTGAGGGAAGTCTGAAAGGAGAGCATAGTCCCTTCCCCACACCCTACTAAGCACAACTATCATTATAGAGAGAGATCTCCGCACCCTACTACAGACACTCATCACCTGAGGGATTAATTACATCACAAAAAAGATTTCTGGTGACCTGTCTAGATAAGAGTTACATATTCAATAGAAATTGTGTATTTGCTCAATTATTGTATCTGTGTAATACACACATTTTGCAAACTGTGAACCATATCCTGTTTTGTTATAATAAAAAAAAAGGTTTTACTAAAATATCAGAACACAACGTATATTATAAAGTCATTCTACCATGCACACTTTTTTTTAATTTTTCTGAAATTAATTGAGAACTCAAAGTTTAGTAACATTACAGTTGGGTGTAATAAAAATTTCGGTCTTCCTTCTAAAATAAAAAAACCTTAGAAATTCACTGAAAACCCACCCAAAAGGTCAAAATAATGTTATACTTGGGTGAATTTCTCAGTGATAACAATAAAGTTTTTCAGCAAAAAAGAAAAAAGAAATTCACCAGTTATAGTTGGCAGCATTAACTAGAACTTGCACCCCCATTTACGGTTTATGACACCACTCATGACATGTTCCATGAAATTATCTATGACATCACTGATATCTCAAATGACACTGACATCACTGAGGACCTCATCCAAGATTCGTTTTGCTGCATGTGGCTGTATAAATTGCTTTGGCTTTACTTGCAGTATAGTTAACATTAACAACCAACCACAGATATATGGAAAACATTCATTGAATACAGTGCAGCTGTTCAGGGCCTACCTTAGAGGTAATTTATATGTAATACAAGCATTTACAATGCAATGGTCTCTGCATCATTAAAGGTAGAGCTATTGGCATTGCTCATGACATTTCTTTTTTTTTTTCTTTAAATCATAAATAAATGGCACTGTCATTTACATTGCCAATACACAGCACTCTGCACTCAAAAGCACACAGCACTCTGCACTCAAAAGCACACAGCACTCAAAAGCACACAGCACTCAAAAGCACACAGCACTCTGCACTCAAAAGCACACAGCACTCTGCACTCAAAAGCAAACAGCACTCTGCACTCAAAAGCACACAGCACTCTGCACTCAAAAGCACACAGCACTCTGCACTCAAAAGCACACAGCACTCACTACTCTGCACTCACTACTCTGCACTCACTACTCTGCACTCACTACTCTGCACTCACTACTCTGCACTCACTACTCTGCACTCACTACTCTGCACTCACTACTCTGCACACTGCACTCACTACTCTGCACTCACTACTCTGCACACTGCACTCACTACTCACACACAGACCCACAGTCAAATGAGCCACCCATGTTTTTAGCAGAATTTAACACTGTGAGCACGAGCAACACTACTATAACATCTGGCAAGCGAATAACACACCAGCCTAAACGTTTTATTTTTCATGATCAAGCACAAAAGACGTGATCGCATCTGCAGTAAGTTTTTTTAGGTTTAAAGCCAAAAAAATCCTTACTCTTGAACCTTGAACTGTTTACTCACAATTAAAGTAATGGTTCTGTGCAAATACTCTTTAAAATAGTACATATGTAATTGTGCCATTGACAATCATTCTTGTAATCACATATGTAGCGTGTGTATGCTTTTTCATAACTACTGCCATGCCTCTCACACACTGAGTGAGGGTGTCTTCCTGCACTAGAGCCTGTCAATAGCGACTCTTACTTTTCTCTACCTGAAAGAAGAGTACAGGTGGATGAGGAACTTGCCGGACGCTTTAATATGCCACCTCTCACGATAGACGGCCCCATGGCTCCGGCCTATGCAGGCCGAGACCTAATTCAGGAATTCATAACTTCTGAAAGTTTCAGCTTAATGTATCCTTTGCTTAATAGGGGCCTTGGTACAGACTCATCCTCAAGCGTTGAGCTAACTGGGCAAGTGACTAACCAATGGCGCAGGCTTCAGAGAGTAGAGATCTGTTCTATAGTGTGCGGTGCATGGGTCGGTCATTTATTGGGAGTCAGACATGATTCACATAAAGAACAAAGATGGCAGCACACAGAAGTGGTTTTCCCCTGTAAGCGTGGCCTAACTTTCAGCATAATTTCAGACGTAATCACACTGCGTATCCCGCTCAACTCTGTCGTAGGCCCGCAGCAAGTAAAATAACCATTTGGGAATAAATTAAAAAGGACGTGGTTTAAAAGTACACAATACATGCTTACACCCTTTACTCTGTCAAATTCAAAAACCATCACTCCAAAATACTCGATCCAGACTAGAGGATCAAGTTAACGAGATCGATTTCCATCAGCAATAAAAAGGGACATTTAAATGTTGTTATATATTGCCATAGATTAAGGGTGCCTTTAAATATTTACCTAAACCCGGTCTCTCAAAGCACAAAAGTGTCGAATTAGATGAGGGGTATGTGCTGGTGGTCCTGGCTCTGGTTCCCCGGGGCGCCGGCTCCGGTGTGCATAGCCTGCTGAAGACGTTTGCGGCTGCCCGGGGCTCGTCTAGCGGGGGCCAGACTCGGAGACTGGAAGCTGCGTGGAGGAGGCTCTCCCTAGATTGACTTGAGAGCGATCCACTCTACGAGGGATTGCAGCCCGGCCGCCCCTGTACTCTCCCCATCCTGATCGTGGTGCCGGACTGGCAGAAGCTTCCAGGATTTTCCCCGCTGGGCATATAATCTCCCACATTCCACTTTATTATCGGCGCACATGAAGCAGAAGGCCGGTGCCCGGCTCTTGTGAGAGCTGCGACCTCATCAGCGGGAGGGGGCGGGAAAAAGACACGGCGCGGGCAGAAGACAAGAGCAAGAGGACAGCGAGGAGAGTACAGAGACGAAGAAAACAAAATGGCAGCATAAAGCTCTTAGATTTTTCGGATTTGGGGGCGTGTTCGGTGTTCAAAAGTAGGCGTGCCTAAAAAGTGGAAAGAAGAACACCGAACACACCTCCAAATCCGAAAAGGATGGAGCCTATTTGGAGCAACGGCTCTCTCCTCCAATGGCTGGCCTCCGTTTAGGAAGCCAGCCAATGGGAGAGAGCCAAAATTAGAGGCGGGATGAAGAGCCCCTCTAAGAGACATAAGATCTCGCTACTTCCGGTTCTGACGAACCGGATAGTACCGAGACCTAAAAAATGAGGGATTGGGCCTGGCAATAAGGTTAGCTTGTTAGGTCGACATAAGTTTACATACAAGCACTGCAGTGTCAGGCCTGAGACCTGTAGGGCTACTGAAGTAGGTGGCACAATCCGTGCTGCAGGCCCACTAGTAGCATTTAATTTACTGACCTTCGGCACACAGTGCCATTTACTAGGGACCTCTAAGTAAATTAAATGTCAATTGCGGGTAAGCCAATGTTAACATGTTTTGAGTAGAGAACACATGCACTTAGCACTGATTAGCAATGGTAAAGTGAACAGAGCCCTAAAGGCAGCAAAAATTAAGTTTGCAATATAGGTCAGAAGGCAAAAAAATAAAGCGAAACCATACCGGCTCTTACAGGAATGCTGATAAATGTTGATTGATTAAATACAAGTACCAACTCAGCCACTAAAACTGATATAAGGTAAAGACGCACACTATTCTAAAAGATCATTAGTCCAGTTAGTTTATTCACAGAGTAACGGAGCATTCCACCTATATTGAAAGCGACAATGTTTGAATCCCTCATATGACTCCTGCTTTCTAAAGCGCACTTTGCATTCATGAAGTGTGCTGAGGAGTTGAAACCATTGAATTGTCCCGTAGTCCTTATAATTGCTGCTTCATCTGTTGCCATTGCCCAGTGTGAACCACAGTACTTGGTTCCTACTTTGTTACTGTTCAAGTGGGAAGCAATTAACCTTTTGACTTCTGTGGACCCCCACAGAGTCACGATTGAATGCCAGCGACCCCGTTCTGAGCAACTCATATGATTTGAACCTCCAAACCCTGAAACAAGCCTATATCAAATAATTATACAAATTATGAAGTATGTTATTTAACTCCTCAAAAAAGAAGGCTGAAGCTTTTCAAAATAGGATTTCATTTCTAAAGACAAATCGATATTTCAGACTGTAGCATATCACAATTTTTTTTCTCCTAATGCATACTAATTTTATCTGCTCAGATCAATGCCACCAATCGTCCTTACTAAATTCTGTTTGCTATACTTGTCATTCTCACATGATTAAAGGTAAGGATACTAACTTAAATTTTAGCCTCCAATTTCAAATTCCTACTCATTTACAGAGCGTTGAAAATTTCAATTTTGTATTTTGCTTTTTTATTATATACACTTCATTAATCTGCTAATATTATAAAATTATCGAAACACTTGTGGACCCTACCTTGAGTAGGTTTTGTGAACCCCCAGGGGGCCACATACCCCAGGTTAAGAACTACTGCACCAGAACACATTTGTTTTTTCGAACCTTGTTGCCAACTGTGCCTTAAAAGTCTGTTCTCTTTCCTATTTTCTAATAAACGCAAGAATTCGTCTATATCAGTTAGGTTCTCTCCCCCATTTGGTCCAATTTTAGGCTAGAACAATGAACACTTCACACTTTCTTTCTGGGTTGACAGTGGTTGAATAGTGGAAGATTATACAGATTTTTCAGTGTGGCGTTCCTAGGCAGTCACCTCCCTCCACTCCAAGTTTTATTTTGTTCCACTCTTAGACCTCTTTATTCGCCAAATAGTACTCTGGTAGTCTTGTTATAGTGACACCCAAGTCAATATAAAAAAAGTCCCAAGACTACTGTGTTGTAATTGCCATAAAAGATGTGTACTGGAACGCTGTCACTGGCTAAACAACTCTAGTACTGAATTCTTCTTTGCAATGGCAGGATTGTTCTCAGATATCATCCCCTTAAACATCAATATTTGACCAACACTTCCAGGTAGCCCATAATGGCATAAATATAGATGACAGCCCTTTGACACGCCCCGCCCACCACCGCCCCGTCCACCACTCTCAAACCACTTTACTTCTCATGTGAGAGTGCTGGTGAGCTGCTGGTTTTTATCTCTCTATAAACTCTGCAAGATCCTGCCTCTAATCTCTGGATTTCACCAGTAGTCGTGGAAGGGACTTCAGTAAACGTGTGCTTCGGTTTTTTCAGTGCTAGCTATATGTTCTTCCCAGCTTGTCAGATAAGCTCATGCACCGTATCATGACCTGAGAATTCCCATAATTTCCGACTACACCGGGAAATCATTACGTTTCCATCCAAGAGTCACTGAAGGATACAAAATAATCTGCTGTGAGGTTTTCCAATGGTTGCATGTGATAGTGAAGATACATTTTACGTACAGATATTTCCCTCCGTTTTTTATCCTTCTAAATAAATGGTATTTCTCGATTGTAAAATCTAAACTAGTGAAACGCCTTTTAGTCCTTTTTTGTAATTATCACATGTACATGTGACTTAAAAAATAAATAGACTGCTCAATCACCCCATCTACCCACCACCACCACCCCTACTCCATCACCCTCTTCCAGCATGACATAGGTCCCTGGTTTTTCATTATGTTACGGGAGGTTGTATTCCTCTTCATTATCCCTGCATGCCGCCTTTGTCTTGTGTGAGGCAAGCTAATCCCACGCTAATCTTCCCACTGCTTTCATCCTCTTTTCCGATTCCAGTCTATCCACCCTATGTCTCCCCTGTGTATTTTTTTAATCCTGTTAATAATATAGCACATGTCTATTTACGAACTTTTTATTCACCTGCACTGTAGTAACTCTGCTTACTTTTTAGTACTAATGTGCAGCACCTATGATGTTGGGATTTCAGATTGTTTCCAAAGGAGTGACTGTTTCAGCAAGAGTAATAATGATACATTATGTAGTGATTAAAAAGTATTTTTGCTGCTAGCAGCCAATGTAAGGTACAGAAAGGAAGAGGTATGAATGATTGTGAAGGTAGATTCAGCAATAGCCTTTCTGTAACATTTTGAATAAGTAGCAGACTAACTGGAATTTCAGTATGCGTAAATATCTGGAATTACTGCAGTCCATGTGTGACCTAACAGGAGCCTTGGGGACGGTTTTTATGATATCAAGAGGAAGGAGTGGAATCATTTTACACAACATTCTCAGTTTGTCTTGGATTCCTGGCTGATGTCCCCTCTTTAACATGCCTGCTGTGTCTTCAGCTTTGCTCAGTCCGCCCAGAGAGTGTGCTTTGGCCACTTCATGGGCCTAGTTTCTCTCAAACACAGTCCACTTTGTAGGGCCTTTAGCCATGCCTAGTGCTTGGTCTTTAAGCAAATAGTGCGCCCAGCCAGCCCCGCCAGACAAAAGCATTTGGGTGCTAGACATGGTCTTGACTATGACCTTCAAGTATTTTGCTTATTCTCATAGCTCTGTGCAGGAAAAAATAATTTTCTCAGACAATAACATTCATTTTATGTTTGAATTTGTGCTCTGCAGTCTGGTTCATGACTGATGGTTAGATGCTGGAAGTGCACTGGAGCGTGCTGGTCCGAGTAGTCTCCCATCAACTGATGCATGTGACTTGGCAAGGACTTTATCTCTTATAAGTTCCAAGTATATGGTACCAGTGGTACCCAGGGCATTGTTAACAGGGTCACCAGGGCTTTAAGCACTGTTTGCCACCTGGAGTGACCCAAGTAAAACTGCTGACAGCTGGCCTACAATTGCAGTGTAGACTGCTCAAACTCGACTGTGCCCTTACCATGTGTAGCAAAGTCATTGCACAATTTTTATTATAGACCAGTCACCCCTAAGAAAGGCCTCCTGACCCCATGAGACAGGGTGCATTATATTAAAGGTGAGGATATGTAAGTACAAGCTTATATGTCCCCATAATGGTCTTTACTATTAAAGGCTTTTTATAAGTGATAACAGTCCATAGGATAACATCGACTGGCACCCAGGCAAACTGTAGATCGCCAGCTCCATTATGCTACTGCTGAAATGTCATGCTTGATACCAAACAAAGTGCCTCATCACCCCTGCCATGACTCTCTTGTCGAGGACGATGTGGCATGCACTCAGGTGGCTACCTTTGTTTCCCACCTGGTTGCCACAGCCTTTCCTGTGCTCTGTTATGTTAAAATAATTTGTAATGCTCCGTGGCTGTCGGCCCGCAGCTGCTGCCACCAAGACAGGAATCTGACCCCCTGCCGGGAGGTGTAAACACTCCCAGGAGTCTGATACAATGGCCTAGGCAGAAAGGAGGCCGCACCTCCCTCCCTGACAAGATGGCTAGTGAAGTGGCACATCCTGGCGGTCAGCTTTAAAGCTGCCACTGCCTGTGGTATGCTACCAGGCTGCCTTCCTATGGAGGATACAACCTTCCCCCTGCCACACCTCTAGGATGGGACTCTTGGTCTCTACAGCTAAGAAAGGTTTCTGCTATTTTTAAAAGTGGCTGAATAGAGGGTTCTGGTTAGTAAAGGTGACACACCCCCAGATGTAGACCCCTCAGGGACTGATTAGCCACTCTGGCTAGTAGCCCATTGCCCACTTGCACCCACACCCCTAATGCCCATAAATCTAGGATGTAAGGGCTACCCCTGACACCAGAACCTCTGTTCTGATCTAACTTGCAACAAAGAACACAAGAAGAGACCAGAGTCTCTATCAGGAGCTGCCCAAACCAAAGGTGTGATACTCTTCACCTGTGGCAACCTTCCTTGAACTGCTTGACTATGGCTCGTCCTGGATCAAAGATTGCAGCTGCCGAAACCAAAGGTAACTCCATACTCCTCTAGACTAGTGGCTCTAGTCCCTTGCACACCGCAGATTAAAACAATGTACCGGAACCAAAGAATCGCTGCCCATAGGGCCCTCCAAAGGATCGCCCACGGGTAGATGGTCCAGTGCATCATGGAAAACCTAGTCTTCACCTCCAGCAAGTTTCAGGTGGCTACCTTTTCCCTCTGATGTTGAAATAACTTTTGTGCTGAGCTTACCGCTGCCAAGGCTTGTTGGTCGCTAGTCTGGCACCCACCACCTTTAATTGATTCTGCACCGTGAGGGGACCCAGAAAAACCTTCATCAGACGTAAGCAGTTGCTTCGTTGTCCATGTTTAGCACCCAGTTACCCGCCAGCCCAGTGTAAGTGGTTAAACTAACTCCACTGCGATTTGCATTTCAGCACCAAGAACTGCCAGGAAAACTCTGCGCACAAGTTTCTCGAACTATGTAAAATCAAACTGACCGTTCTGGGCCTGGGACCTTTTTTACCCTCCTTGGCTCCCAAGTAACTCGATCTACAAGTGACCGATTGTCACTAGTTCTTTTTCCCATTGACTGCAAAACAGTAATGAAAAACAATATAATTGCACTGATTTAATTTGCTTCTAAAATCTATAACCACGGTTATACTTATCCGATTGACTTTATTTTGATGTCTACATTTATATAAAAATCTCCCTTATTTTTATAAATTGGTGTCAGATTTCTTTGGACTCTTATTACTTATCGTTCATGTTGGAACTCTGAAATGCTTAACACATGTTCCTCTTGTAAACCCTGAATGCTATTTGCCACTCTACCAGGAATGAGCAAAGTATTTATTATTGTGCCTCCAATGACATTCTTTGTTGTATTGTGGGAGTATTGCTTGGTGAAGCCTAACCAGCATCACCACATACTACTCCACCTTCTATACTGGGTCATTGTTCTATTTGATATTTTAAACCCCAGCTTGCCATGCTGAAACTTTACTTAAAGATTGCAAAATTCTGACTTTAGCTGGTACCCATACCTTTACTGGAAGATGAAAAGGTGTCCATGTTGGCAAAATAAAATTAGAGACCTTTTCACCAGCTCAGTCATTAAAGATTTTGCAAGTTAAATAAGGATAAAAATGTCTGGTTTCATTTAACAAACCTACAATTGCGACTTATATCTAACGCAATCTGGTGAGGATATTTCGCGCAATCAAAAGAATTGGTGAGTAAGTTGTACTCCCACAAACACCTGGTTTAGTATGAAGTTGCGGTATGAGAGGTTACAAGCAGAATCGTTAAATGAACTGATGCAAATCTGAAGTAAATAGGAAGATCTGAGAATCGCCACCGCCCGCATGGCGGTGCTGATCCGCTCTACATCCTACCCCGCTCGCCACCCATTTCCCCCGCCATATTAGTATGGCGGGGGGGTGGTGGGGAGGTTGGGCACCCCGGCAGACAGAACGACCGTCTACTGGTTTTCCGACGGTCGACCGGGCGGTAAAGGGGCTATATATGGTGGCAGTGTCTGCTAGACACCGCAATCCATATTAGCATGGGAGCGGGAAAAAGCTTTTCCATGGCGGCGGAAAGGCATGCGGAATTTGCTTACGGGGGCCTGTTGCGGGCCCCCAGTGTATTGGGGGGGGGGTGCAAATGGGGGGTACCTATGGTACCCCCCCTGCATTGTCATGGACCTGGTGGCAGGCACCTCGTGGTGCCTGTCACCTTGTGCATGACCATGCACACAGTGCATTCCCAGCATTGTGGCGGGCGGTGCTGTGAGCACAGCCTGCCACAATAATGGGCATCCTAATCCCTGGGGCGGGACCACCGCACCACTGGGGGGGGCGGTCCCAGCACCGCAAGCCCGCAATCCTAATGGGCCCCTTAGTGTTTTGTGACTGAGTGTGGTACAAAATAACAAACCAACTCCTCGTTCATGTAATCTTTGCTCCTTTCAACTTCGTATGTTTTTAAACAGGTGGGTACTACATTTCACCCCATTTAGATTAAATAACGTTTTTGAAATATGAACCACCTGTCCTCTCTGTGAGGGAAATCAAAGTTGTAATTGGAAAATTATGTTTTGCTCATACCTAGTGTTAAACTATTTTGGGAATTCAATTTTGAATCCTCTCAATAATGAAATTGGTCGCCTGCTGACTTCCACCGTTAAGATAGTTTATTTCATTATCACGGACGAAGGGATGCATCTTAATTTTCTATGAAAATTCTTCTCATTGTATCATTGGTTACTGCGTGGATTACCAGCACCATTGTTAAAAAATCTTTTCCATCCCTTCCTCTGCATTCCAAAATGATAAATACCTGTTGCTGGGAATATTGGTTTCATCAACAGTTCAAGTTACAGGAGGAATTTCCAATGCCCTAATTGTTTTAATTTACCTTTGTCGTGAATTTATCAGAATCTGTTTGTTAGTAGTTTTATGTTGATTACATAAGCTTATTCGAAGTCTGGATTGTACATTATTTCTTCTTGAAATTGTGTGAGATTTACTATATTTTGTTTATCTAAAACAAAATGTGTATAGACTAGGATATTTGTGTTTGGGATATGGTGAAGTAAGAGATGGCAATGAGGGACGCCAGGCCCACTTTAATATGTGTGACCCCCTGAAACTTGACTTTTCTTTCTACCCATATGTTTTGTGAAGTCATTTAGAAATCAGAGAGGTGGTGGTAGGGGGTGAAAAACTGACTACACAATAGTGCATTGTTTTGATCATCATCCTCTAGTCGTTTTCCACATTAGCACTCTAACGTAGCACCTGGGCATTAGTGGGCAATAGCTTATTCATGGTCTTGTATTCCTTGACACTTGGTGGAAGTAATTGATGTTCATGCTCCCTCCAAAAATTCTAGATGTTCGAAGTATGAAGGTGAGTTTAATTATTCAGGTGCGGCACTTAAATAAACTAACATTGTCTTCAGTTGGAAATTATGATTTTGGCGAAACAAGATGATCAGTAATTTTATATCATCCATTGCATTTTTTATTTCTTACTTGTAGGAGGAAATGGCTGTTGAAGTTAAATGACGCTGGCTAGCATTGTGAATGAAGAATCCGCTGCATTCCGACGTTCTTTGGGCAAAGCCACTGGAACAAGTAGTTTGGTGGATTAAATGGATTAAATAGTTTACCACCATGAAGAAGATTAGCCTGAAAACGATTCGCAAGTCTTTCAATTTAAACAAAAGCAAGGATGATGGTGATTTCGTAGTGGTTCAGCAACCATCACTTACCAATGACTTTTGCAAAGATGACTCCTTGTTTGGCAGTTGCTATGGCAAAGACATGTCGAGCTGTGAAGTAAACAGTGAAGATGAGAACAGTGGTGGAAAAATCAGAACAAAAAGTGAGAGTTTAATGGGTACACTGAAGCGGCGTCTATCAGCAAAGCAAAAGCAGAAGGGGAAAGGTAATGCATCGGTTAGCTCAGTTGAAGATGACACTTTCTCTTCCTCGTCAGCCCCAATAATGTTGAAAGACGTCCGCGCACAAAGACCTTTAAGATCCACCTCGCTTAGAACCCACCATTACAGCCCAACCCCTTGGCCCCTACGATCTACCAACTCCGAGGAGACCTGTATCAAAATGGAAGTGAAAGTGAAAGCATTAGTACACTCCTCTATCCCTAGCCCAGCACTCAATGGTGTTCGGAAAGACTTCCATGACTTGCAGTCAGACAGCATATTTCAAGAACAGAACAATGTATTAAAAAGTGCAGAATCTCAAAATGGAGATTTGCATCTTCACATGGATGAACATTTGCCTGTAGTCCTAGGAGTAATGCCTCAGGACTACATACATTATAATGTGCCTTTAGATGATGGAATGTACCCATTAGAAGGACCACGTTCCTACTGTCTGGACAGCTCTTCTCCCATGGAGGTTTCCACCCTTCCCTCCCTGGGAAGTAGCAGTTTTCTTGAAGACCACCAACATGTGGCCCATGATGTTATGGTTCCTCAAGACATTTTTGCGCACCATGCGGTTGATAGCTTGTTGATTGGTACCACAGGGGTTTTATTACAAAGCCCGAGAGATATTCATGATGATGTCCCGCCACTCTCCCCATTGCTACCTCCGATGCCGAATAGTCAAATCCAAAGTAACTTTAGTGGACTGAATGGCACAGATAGCCATGTTGCAGAGAGTATGCGCTGTCATTTAAATTTTGACCCTCATTCTGCCCCCGGAGTTGGACGGGTTTATGACTCAGTCCAAAACAATGGCCATTTAGTGGTGACTAGCCTTACGGAGGAACTAAAAAAGCTTGCCAAACAGGGATGGTACTGGGGCCCCATCACACGTTGGGAGGCAGAAGAAAAGCTTGCTAATGTTCAAGATGGCTCTTTCCTTGTTAGAGACAGCTCTGATGACCGTTATCTGTTAAGCTTAAGTTTTCGGTCTCATGGGAAAACACTCCACACTAGAATTGAGCATTCTAATGGTAGGTTTAGCTTTTATGAACAGCCAGACGTGGAAGGGCACACCTCTATAGTGGATCTAATTGAACATTCAATCAGAGATTCTGAAAATGGAGCATTTTGCTACTCACGTTCCCGGCTGCCTGGCTCTGCCACATATCCTGTCCGGTTAACAAATCCAGTGTCACGATTCATGCAGGTGCGCTCCTTACAATACCTGTGCCGCTTTGTCATACGCCAGTACACCAGAATAGACCTGATTCAGAAACTGCCTTTGCCAAACAAAATGAAGGACTATTTGCAGGAAAAGCACTACTGAATGCTTGGTGGAAACTTGCATCTTGCACTTTGGGAACAAAATAGTGATTGAAATATGGTTTACAAACTGCTATCAAACTTTTGCTGCCTCGACAATATTGGTTTGCTGGGGGAAAATATGTTCATTTATTTTTTCTTCTCCTTTGGAGATGCTGAAAATTATCTCTGAAGGATTTCAAAAGTGTGGAATTGCTACTTTTCTGTCACCCAATGTACAAAATGATAATGTGAATAATGAGATTCTCCTATATTTTTCAAGTTCTTTGCTGCTATCCACTGTGATTTTTATGCATCGAGAAGCACATTACAATTATATTCAATTACAGTTGATACAAAACATGTTAATTGTACCTTGTTTTTTAAATTAATCTTTTATTGATCTTTAAAGCAGAAGCCCTGCCTGTGATCGTCAAAGAAAAGAAAAAGAACCGCACATGCCAGCTGATTAGGTTGACAGTACAGATTTACATTCTTCTAGACTGTTTCCATTTTTTTATCTAAATGTTTCTTTTGGGCATTAAATCACATAGTCCTCTATAGAGTTGATATGCAGCCTTGTGGTCTGTTCTGGGAAGGTTCTAGAATTAAGTCTGGATTATGTTTTTATAAAAAGGGTTCGCAAAGCAGTTGTGAATCTGTATTGGAAAGTACAGACCCAGTGTTTGCTCTTGATCTGCAAAGACCCAACATTCATAACCTCATTTTTCAGTAGAGCTCAACAGTGGCTGCATGTCAGATGCCCATTTTGTACATAATTTGCAAGGGCGACCGCTTTAATAAATAATTCGAAAAACATGATCAGGATTTTGATGAACTCTGCCTGAAATCTAAAGGTCATTTATACATGGATTTGCTGTACCTAATAGATAATCCCATCTGAAATCCATATTTGGCTTTCTTTCTCCACAATGCTTCAACAATTACTTCACATTTGCATATATGGCCAACATTGTGTTATTTCTTTTATTATGTTTTGGTATAGATTAACGATTTGGTATCTCTTATAAATATTTTAAATTGCATCTTATATACTGTTTTATCCATACCAGTGAAATTGTTTTAATTGTGAATATAGTTTGATAGTCTGTTCAAATTTGAATTTACTCACCAAAGTGCTAGACTTGCAGTAAATTGCAGTACATTTTAATGCTGAAAAATATTGTTGCTTCTAGAGAATGAACATGAGATTTCATTCTAATATTTGATTGTATGAATTCTAATCTTATCCAGTATTGCTTATTTTTGATGGTGGTCTTTAGACTCCTCTTCCCAAGTGAATTCATTTTGAGGAAAAAGGTCCAGAAAATCATCTGTAGGTATTGGTTACCTAGAGGTCTACAAACGTGCACTCTGTGCAAAATATCAAGTAATGATTTTCAAGATTAAGAGTTTATGAAAAGTGCCCAAATACAGAATTTGCAACTCAAACGGTTTTTTAAATCCCAGGAGTTGCAATCCAAAAATGGTTATTATTAATGTTTTACAGAGCTCGACATTCTGATGAAAGGCAACCAAAAAAATCACTCAACATAAGCTATTCTGTGCATTGAAGTAATAGAACACTTTTTTAAGCTAATTTGTGAAAATAAGATACCCCATCTGCTTTCCTATGATAGCAGCACTAGTTTTTATTTTACATCGCTACACATCCTATGAATGAAAACCTACAACAGGGTACTTCATTTTTTGCCCATTGCATGTTGTGGGTATCAATTGTATATTGGTGGCATTGATTCAGTTAACAATTTTGCTATAGTCTTCTAATCTGCCAAGAACTATTTTTGTTCACATCACTTTGGTATCGGTTGTAGTTTTCAAAACACATTGCGTATTGCTATATTCATGTCCAGCAGCACTTTGATTGCATCCTGCAAAGAAATGATGGAAGAGGATTGTGGAAAACTGGTTTAAATAACTTTTTAACCGTATTTCAACATGCTTTCTATTTTGTACGCTCACCTGATACTCTCTCCACTAAGCCTTGATGTCCACCTATTAATTGTTTTTGCATACAAGTTGCCTCTTACAGGAGCCACCTGTTGACATGGTTTCTATTGTAAATTTTGCCTTCTGTTGTCTTCCTTCGTGATTCCAGAATGGCACTAGTAAATTTGAAATACTGGTTCGTTTCCTTTTGAAAACCAGTGTATTCCATCTTGCCTTATTATAAGGCATCTTTCTTTAGTTATTTTCCAACTCCTTGCATTCTTAGAGCACTGAAATCGAATGCATGAATAGTGTTTCAGTTGAATCTTATATGAAACGCATTCCTTGATATCTCCATTTTGTAAACAAATTACAAAATGAACTAAATTCCAAGTGTAGTCAAAATAGATTTTTCCTTCGAACAGGACATATTTTTGAATGTGAAAGGGTTTTCTGTAAGGAAAATGACACAACTTCAATAATTGTTATTAGAATTGTCTATAAATGCAGGTTTACCATTTGTTATATGGTATCTTCTAAATTGTTACCTCATTGAAACATTTTGCCAAAGCAGGATTAAGATTATTAAGCCCCGGACTCCGAAAATAAATCCATTTGTGTCCCAGGCATGATTATGTTTGTTTTCTTTTACTGGTGCTTTAATTGGGTAATAGATGCTCCCACCACATGTATGTTTGACGTGGATCAATAGTGGGGGCACCATCCTAACATGATTACCCCTTGAATGATCCATGAGAAACTTTCCTTTGAAGATATTTGGGAAGAGCAAGTAATTGCCTTCCTTCAATCATAAGTGTAGAAGTCTCTTGTAAACTCTTCTTGTTAGCTCTAGCAAACACTTGGTATCCACTAGTTCTACGCCTCTCTATAATTGCAGCCAACTTAAACTTAAAACGTAATAGGTAAAAGCCATCAGTTGGCTTATCTTTGGGGTATTGAAAGGCTCAAACATCTGAATTACTCAGCAAGTGGTCTGTACAAGGAATGAAAACTTATTGACAAAAGTGGTACAACATATTTGGACTGCCTGGTGGTATGCAGTGTATATACCATAGCATAGAATGCAGAACTATTTCTATGATTTAAAGAAACCCCATCAGATTGTGTGTATGTTTCTGTTCATCTACCAATCAGTCATTGGCTTTATGAAAATAATTGTTTGTAATTTAAAATAAATGCACAGTAACAAAACAGGGATTTTTTTGATGCTCCAATGAGGATTCACATCTAAAAAAACTGAAAGTTGTACGTTTGTCACCTAGAGATGATGTTTCTGTAGAACAGTTTTAAAATCGATCACCATGATTTTGTGTTCCAGTTTTGTTATATTTTTTTTTAAACACCGTGAATATAATGAAGTCTTCAATTATCCAGTACACATGAACACTATTGGTTAATACTGTTGGTGAAAAGTTCTGCATTTTCATTTCTTTTGAAACGTGCATGGATTTTCACTTAATTGTTGTAAGCTTGCTCGCCCTCTATTTGACCCTCCCTATATTTTTTTATTAGTAGCAGCACATCATTCATTGAAAAAAGAGACACCGAAGGAACCGAGAGGTTGGCTGGAGCCCTGCCTACTATAGCGATCTCCGTTATCGCTTTGATTTGTGATCTGCATTGTGCCACAACGATGTACATTAAGTGCATCTCAGTCTTGATGCTAATGTCTATTTTTTTTTTCTCAAGAGGGTTTTTTTCTTCTGGAAAACATGTTTACTCTAAACCATTTTTTGCAATATTGGGCATATAAAAGTCCTATTTTAAAATGCTTTCTGAATTTGAAACCTATTCTTTGAAGTTATTTTGTGTACTCAACACCAACGTAGAACACCTTCCATTAGGAGTAGCTCATTAAGAGAAAGTTGGCACAGTTTCATGCATTTTTCAAAACCTCAATTGAGTCATTCACTCCGATGTCTTGCTAGTCAGGCACTCAAGTAATGAGAATGATAGAGAACATTTAACCTGCCTTGAAGACCATTTTTAGCCAGTGCAGTTTTTCAGTATCCTGTTTTTACATATGTGCCAGACACGCACAAGTATTCATCACCAGATGTTTGAGACTTTTTGATATATGAAAATATGGCATTGCGATGCTCTTCATGTTTCCCTCTATGCTGCATAGATGTTAGTTATTATCTTCCCTAAAGTTCTATCTTACTAAACAATTTTAACACATTTTGATTCCAAAAGTCTCTTGTGTTAGAATGTTATTATATGTATCTTGGAACCAGCCTGAAATGGATTTTGAGTTGTATTTTGGAAAGGAAAGTACAAATACACTATAAGCAATATGACACCTAATATTCAAAGGCCACTCCCTCTCCTCTTACATCATCATTTGCCAAACATGTTAGAACTGTTAAGTGGTACAGCAGTTTAAAATGTTATTTTAAGGACTATTTTTGTTATGCCCTAGTAATAAAATTAACACTTTAGTTACAGTATAGATGGTCTTTTTTTTTTTCTTGGTGAATTGTTGTGCAGTTTGCCCTCTCCAAGAAGTGTTCAGAACTCCCCAGGTAGACCTTGGCAAATTCTTATAGAAGTTTTGTATTAAATATACATGTCGGGTCAACTAATTTTTATAATGGTGATGGAGAGTCATAGGACTTGATACACATGCACTCAAGATTGCTGTAGTTTACAATTTGTAACTGTATATGTTTCAAACCAGGTGTAATCAATTTGTACTGACTACACGACAAACTGAATTATCCAAAGTCTTTTGATTTTTAATATGTATTTTGGTTCGTAAACCGAATTGGAGAAATTTCTTGCACATTTTTAAAAAAAATTCTTGTAAAAGTATGTGTCTGCTTCCAGATGCAGCGTGTAAATAAAAGGTGTAATTTGCAAAACTGAATAAAATTGTTGCATTTTGTATGAACTTCTGGAATTGTCATGTAATGAAGTTGTACACGAAGGTACATCTGCATTCTACTGCATCCAGTTAAAAAGAAAATAGTAGCATGAAGTTATGAAATGATATGGAGTATAAATGTCTTCAAAGGAAATTTAAAAACTATGCATGCAGATTAAAACCAGGTGAATTATAAAGCTAAAACTGCAGTGAAAAACAAATATATTTCTCTACTTTTAATGACCTCATGGATATGCACTGCAAATTGTATCCACATGTTTCTAAATGGGTTGGGCCATATTTGTTTTTCTGAACTAAATGACTAACCATACACGCCAGTCCACCCATCTAGACTAGTTGGAGCCAGAGCTACTGATCCTTCTCTGACGCATATTGCCTCCGACCCAAATTACCATAATGTTGCATTAGGGAGAAATCCTGCAGTGGTCTGCCTTCAAAACATTATCCCTCGCAGATCTCAGAAACATACTCCAGTGCTACAAAGCCCCTTATAAAGCAGGTTTATCCTCCTAATAGGACACCCCACCGCCACTGCTCCAGAAAGGGCAGATCCTACCGCTTCAAAATTAGATCCTTTTATCCTTTTGATTTGCTAACAATCAGCCCATCACTTACCTATCATTGATCGACAAGAGAATTGAAAAGCCGTCCGTGTTCATTTTGAAAACCTTATTACTGACTATTGATCCTTCACCCACTGTTCCATAGAGATTACCTCCACTGTAAGGCTAGAACGGAATGTAATGGGCAATACCTGGGTTGGCTCTGCCCCCATTTAAGCCACATTTGAGATCAACAAGTCATTTGCAAATTTCAAATTTTATTAAGAAGAACACAACACACAAGAGGTCATTGGCAACACCTTGAACATGCTTTTGCCACTCTAGAGTCAGTCACAATGACACTAATGTAGAATATAATGGAAAATGATACCCATAGCTGAAAGCTATTAGTAAATCAGTCCTGTTTTGAGTCCTGCCAAATGGAGGTTTTAGATTAAAGGATTCCAATGGTTACACACCAGTGGAGATTATCTTTGCCTTAACATGCTGCTTGATGAACGGGTAGCAAGGTACTGATCTTTAAATGTTATGCTGCACATCAGTTTGACACTCAGTACCTGCTGTGCTGCACTGAAGAGCCCATAAATAGGAACACTTGTATCTGAAAGAAACAGGTTAGTATTGGATTCCTTACCTTAGAATATCCCCAGTCGGCAGACTGGATCCGGAAAGTTTTGCATAGCAGTATCCTTGCGCGTCGGTAGGCGTAGTCTGCGGCTCCGCGTCCGTCGTCGGCACTGGGATGATGTCGCCGGAGTACTTAGACGCCGCCGTCGCGCGATGACGTCAGTTCTTCTTTTTTCCACGCCAGCAAGCGCCGATCCGGAAAAGCGGTACCCTTAGTCAATTTTTGACTAAACTTTTTTGATCATTTTTAATCCTTTTTCGAAGTCTAACGACTCCAACGGTGCCGGTAGGGATGCCCGGGTTCAAACCCTGCGCCGACTGATGTCGGTTACCGACCCCCATTGCCGGTGTCTTCATAGCCTGGGCCGTGACCACGACGACAAGGCCTGCTCCGACTGCCGGGCCCTGACGTCCAAAGCTAGACGGGAGAGGTCCCGCAAGCGACTCTAGCTCCAGCAGTCGGCCCGTGCCGCTTGAGGTCCCGGTCCGCAAGGAGGTCGAGTGACCGGTCGCGGGGTCGGAGCCACCATAGCTCTGGGAGTCTTCTTCGGGCTCGAAGTCCTCAGGTAAGCACAAGAAGTCGAAGAGATGTCATTGCTCCTCCGACTCCCCCTGACGCGGTCGGGGGTTCGGGCGACACTGCCCTTGCAGGGACGACGGAGCGGCAGGCGTCGCGGCCTGCTTCATACCAGTCTGTCCCTGGGCAGAACGCGACGCCGGAGGATATCGAGGCCTTCCTCACGGCCATGAGGTCGCGCACTCCTCCGTCGGGCTCCGCGGCCCCGACTGGGGGCCCCAGCAGGTCGGGTGCTTCGGCCCGACTCCATCGGGTGCTTCGGTCCCGACGCCGCCGGTGACTTCGGTCTCGGCGCCGCAGGGCCCCGCCGGATCCGTATAGTCGCCGGTCGACCTTATGACCTCGCCGACGCTGACCCCAGGATGTCCTCCGGCGCCGTCGTCCCCGATCCCTCCCTCGATTCGGGTCCAGCATCTCTCGACGCCGATGGGAGTTGTCTACTTCTGTGACCCGGCCCCATCATTTGGTCCTGAGTTTCAGGAGATGGGTGGCGAGGGGGATTGGGAGGGATCGGAGGACCCTTGCCAGTCTTATCAGGACTGGACAGGTGAGCTAGGGGAGGCCAGTGGTCTTGGCACCTCGCCAGACACTGGTTTGGTCTCCCCTCCTACCGTGGCTACGGAGGAGGGGGCAGCCTATAGTGTGGTGCTGATGCGGGCGGCCAAGGCCTTGGGCCTGGAGCTCCCCTTCGTGGCCGTGAGGACTAACCTCCTCACTGAGGTCCTTAAACCACTGGCAAGCTCGGCCAATCCCCTGCTGCTGTTTAAAGAGGCCCTGTCTGACGTTCTTCTGGGCACTCAGCCCCCCCCCCCCCCCCCGAGAGCCTGGTCATCCAGGCCTCTAACTCCCAGACCGCAATCCCGACGCTCCCCCTGATCAGGAATCTAAGAGGTATGAGCAATACTGGAAAAAGGTATTCTCCTCCCTGAGTTTAGGCTTGCGGTCAGTCAATACTGCGTGCCTCTTGGGCCGTTACACCCACTCTCTGTGGGACACGGTCGCAGACGTGCTGCCACAATGTCTGTCCGGAGGGGGTCTGGACTATACATGCCCAAGCCCTTGCGGAGGGTCGAGATGTGGCACAGTATTCCATCCGGTGTGGGCTGGATACCACGGAGTGATGGCAACGACGGTGGAGATTCGTCGCCACGCCTGGTTGAGGTGCGCCAACTCTTCAGCTGATGTCCAAAACTCCCTTATGGACATGCCGTTTGATGGCTGTCGCCTCTTTGGCGACAAGGCAGACCATGCGCTAGAGCGCTTTAAGGACTCCAGGGCTACGGCCAAGTCCTTGAGCCTGTTGGCCCGCTCCAGCAAACTGCTTCCTTTTGCTCCTTTCGTGGCCAAGGAAGGGGCGCACCCACACATCCTGCCAGTCACGGGCCGCAGACTACCGTCCAGCGCGGTGGCTGACGTGTAAACTGCTGTGGAGGCGGTCAGGGACAACGGCAAGGCCAGTCAACACCTGCCCCTGCAGCATCTGCCTCAAAACCCTCCTAGTTCGAGCTTTCAGTCCCATATGACGCCAGTTGGGGGCAGGGTTCGCCATCACCACCTCCACTGGCGCACTTTCAAATCGGACAAGTGGGTGCTGCAAATCGTCCGAAGAGGCTACTCCCTCCCCTTCAAGGCGACCCCTCCAGCCATACCACTGCGTGTCGGGGATCTACAAGAGGAAGTTACGGCCCTCTTGGCCAAGGGGGCCATTAAGCGCGTGCCTGGGCCAGTAGTAGGGTGTGGCTGTTACTCCCACTACTTTCTGGTACCCAAGAAGGGCAAAGAGGGTGTAGTTTGGACCTGCAGAAGGTCACCGGCTTCCTCCGGAAGGAGAAGTTCAAGATTCTGACACTGGCTCAGGTCTTAGCTGCCCTGGACTCAGGAGACTGGATGGTAGCGTTGGACTTGCAGGACACTTATTTTCATATCCCCGTCCTGCCGGCCCACCGGCGTTACCTGCGGTTTCGGTAGGCCACGAGCACTTTCAGTTTTCCGTGCTCCCCTTCAGCCTTACCAGTGCCCCGCGGGTGTTCACGAAAGTGATGGCGGTGGTCGAAGCTCATCTGCACAGGTTAGGGGTTTCAGTCTTCCCCTACCTCGACGACTGGTTGTTGAAGGCGGGCTCGCCCCAGACAGTCGTCGGCCACCTCCAGACTACTGCCGACCTCCTGCACCTGCTGGGGTTCTCCATCAATGTGCCGAAGTCACACCTGTGTCCCTCTCAGAAGCTCCTCTTCATAGGAGCAGTTCTAGACTCTGCGCAGTTTCGGGTTTATCCTCCCAAGCAGCGGGTTTGGCATCCTTCTGGTGCATCACGCCAGGTGGCGGATGCAGGCTCTGCAGTGGGACCTGAAGTTTCAGTGGGCCCAGCATCAGGGCAACCTGTCCGACCATGTCCTGATCTCGGAGGGCACTGTGAGACCGCTGCAGTGGTGGCTCACGGACCGCGATTGGGTCAGCGGCAGATCCCTCTCCCAACCGGAGCATGTAGTTGACGGACGCGTCCCTCCAGGGCTGGGGGAGCCACATGGGAGAGGCGGAGATCAGAGGCCTCTGGTCTCCGGTGGAGTCCCGGCTCCACATCAACCTTCTGGAGCTGCGGGCGATCTGGCTTGCACTGAAGGCATTCCTCCCCTCTGTCCGGGGGAGTGTAGTGCAGGTGTTCACGGACAACACCTCCGCCATGTGGTACTGCAACAAACAGGGCGGGGTGGGGTCGTGGACCCTATGCCAGGAGGCTCTGCGCCTCTGGCAGTGGCTGGAACATCAGGGCGTGACCCTGGTGGTTCAACACCTGGCAGGTTCCCTGAACGCCAGGGCGGACGAACTCCGCTGTCGGTGCATGATGGATCATGAAGGGCGTCTGAACTCGGACGTGGCGCAAGGCCTCTTTCAGCAGTGGGGAGAGCCTTGGTTAGATCTATTCGCCACAGAAGAGAACGCGCAATGTCATCAGTTCTGTGCGTTGGAATTTCCAAGGCGGCACTCGCTCGGAGACGCTTTTCGTCGCAAGTGGAGTTGCGATCTGTTGTACGCCTTTCCGCCTATTCCACTTCTGCCCAGAGTGCTGAAGAAGATCAGACGCGACCGGGCCCAAGTTATCCTTGTGGCTCCGGACTGGGCACGAAGATGCTAGTATCCCGAGCTACTCGGCATGTCTGCCGATCCCCCGATTCGTTTGCCTCTTCAGGAGGACCTTCTCCATCCGAACCTGTCCAGTCTCCACCTCCATGCTTGAAGATTGAGCGGCGACCGTTGAGGCAATTTGACTTGCCTCCCGAAGTTTGTGATGTGATTCTGGCAGCCAGGCTTCACTCCACAAAGTCTGTATACGCCTGCAGGTGGAACAAATTTGTGGCATGGTGCACAGCAAAGGCTGTGGATCCCCTTTCTGACCCTCTTTCTGACCCTCTTTCTGAGGTTCTCCTCTTCCTTCTTTCTCTTGCCCAGCAGGGCTCTGCTCTGGGCACTATCAAGGGCTACCTTTCTGCCCTTTCCGCCTTATTAAGACTATCTGATCAGCCTTCTTTGTTCAAGTCCCTGGTTGTTAATAGGTTCTTAAAGGGCTTCACTCATATGTTCCCGCCCCTGTTCCTTTCGTGATGCCTCAGTGGGACTTGAACCGTGTACTTACTTTTCTGATGTGCGCTCCCTTCGAGCCACTTCATAACTGTCCTCTCCGTCTTCTTACCCTTAAGACTGCTTTCCTGGTTGCCATCACCTCTGCGAGGAGAGTGAGTGAGCTCCAGGCTCTTTCATCCAAGCCTCCCTTCCTTTCTGTCCATCCGGACAAGGTTGTGTTGCGAACAAGACCCTCTTTCCTGCCCAAGGTAGTCATGGCCTTCCACAACGGGCAGTCCATCACCTTGCCCACCTTCTTTCCGCCTCCGCATCCCTCTATAGAGGAAGAGCGGCTCCACCGTCTGGACCCAAAACGTGCACTCTTTCTATTTGCTTCGCACACGCCAGTTCCGGGTGGATGACCAACTCTTTGTTGGTTACATGGGCGCTAAGAAGGGACGGTCAGTGCACAAACTGACCATCTCTTGGTGCTACTCTTTAGCTAAGAAGGAGCCTCCTGTTGGGCTGAGGGCCCATTCCACTCTTGACACAGGGCCTACTACTGCCCTGGGCCGGGGAGTCCCCTTGCAGGACATCTGTCAGGCAGCTACGTGGGCCTCGCTGCACACGTTCGCAAGACACTACTGCCTGGACAGCCAAGTCCGGAGGGATGGCGTCTTTGGCCGTTCCGTCCTCCAGGACTTTCTGGTGTGATCATTGGTTCGCAGACCCACCACCGGGTTGGTATTGCTAGGGGTATCTATTCTAAGGTAAGTAATCTAATACTAACCTGTTTCTTTCAGATGCACAAGTTACTTACCTTCGGTAACGATATATCTGTAAGAAACAGTAGTTAGTATTAGATTCCTTACCGCCTCACCCATCCTCCCCATTCTGCAAACCGATATCTAGGGTTAAGGTCTTCCCCTTTCAGGGCCCTAGTTTCATGTCACTAGTGTTGGTTTTTATCATGGCTCTGCGTTTCTGGCGCGGAAAAGCTGTGTATAAGATTAGACGTTTGCGCGCTCCGGCGACGTCATCCCGGCGCCAACGACGCTGACAACTGACGCGGAGCCGCAGACGACTTCTACCGACGCGCAAGAATACTGCTATGCAAAAGTTTCCGGATCCAGTCTGACGCCTGGGGATATTCTAAGGTAAGGAATCTAATACTAACTACTGTTTCTTACAGGTAGATCGTTATCGAAGGTAAGAAACTTGTGCTTCTGTGGCTAAAAAAGCAAGTTTGGACGAAATTACCAGTTAACAAATTAAGATAATGAAATATTGGAAGAGATTAATAGTTATCAAGCTCTTCACTGGAAGAACTGCAGCTGTACATAGATGGATCAAATTGACCATAATGAAGTAGGGATAAGTTATATTTTTCTCGACACCCACATCCTGTTCTTGTCTTGAGGCCTGTTGGACCAGAGTTTGTTCCCCTTTTTCTTAGCTTCATTACACATTTTATATTTTACAGGTTTTAGCCACATCACCTTTTAGTAGGGCCCGTTAACATATTTTATTTCTGTTTTGCTAGTATATTATTCCAGGAATATACTGTATGAGTTGATTGTTTTAGTTTGCCTTTCCTCAACATAAGCACAGTTTATGCTGTTCAAGTCTAGGAACAGTACGCAATATCCTAGTGCCCATGTTGGCCATTCAGGAGACCGCTTCTAACATCCAGGCATATCATTACATCAGAGCTATGCTTCTGGTTCAGTGTGGGTTTATTAGATAAATGATGCACTGACCTGGGAGGGGCAGTGGGAACATTAAAATCGTGACTATCCTAGGATGATTGCTGTATACATCATGCAGCTCCGCTGGTGCTAATCTACCAGCTTTCTGAGAGGATTGCCATTCACACAGCAGATTTCTGACTCAGTTCCAGGTATGTGGCTAAGGCTAATCCTATAGATTGGCAGGCGGAAGGGTACACCCGCTATGCTCTCAGTATAGCCTTAGGTGGGAACCTCTAGTACTCAGTTATGGTTAGAATGTTCCTTATCTTTACCTTGTTTATAATGCTGACAACTTTGCTTTGTTTCATCTGCCTAATTATCGCAGCTCATTCTGTATGCAAGATTACAGTTTTTTTCCAGTTAATATATTGAGCACATGTTTTGTACTTCTCTTATGTTTCAACTGGACATGCATTTGTAATACAACGAAAGGGTGAGATCTGTATACACAACTTTCCTGGGGAGTAAGTGGTGTCATGTTCAGGTTGCCGCAGTCACCATTCGTTCAGACAGGATTGGAGGTTTAGGTGAGGCACTGTACTGTGAACTAGCCAGGAGCTGGGCCAGTGGTTTCTGATGGTGTGGAAGGCCACAGTCCCCCCTATTCTGAAGTTCCGCCACCCTGAAACTCAGTCCTATTATCATAGTAGAAATCATATAGCATGGTGCTACCAACATATAAAGGTCATGTACTTATTTAACTGGCCTCCTGAGTAGTTTTCTCTTAGGTGCCCTGTTCACCTTAATACAGAGACGTCCATGATGTTGGGGATTTTATCCTCTGCATTATAGGAAGTACCTATATTTGCCTGTAGTTTGTTAAGGCTTGAACCTTAAAAGGATCCCTGAAATTAGTACTGTCCTTCTCTGAATTCCATTATCAAAATGTTGACTCCAGGTCCGTCTTTCTGCAGTCTATGCTAAGACAAAAAGAATTCATACATACGCAGTGGCCAACTCACCAGGCCAATACAGACCATACCAACATTTAGAAATATTACCATATCAGGAACACGAAAATTGGCTCCAATGCGCCCTACCACAGGTTGTGGACAACATCAGATTGGGTTCCCTTGGCAATGGCTGGGCCATATGGGCCGTTCTAGCAGGGTTTACACCATTTACCATTGTGACGGGGCTGGACTAGATACACCTGCAGGGGACGTGCAGCAAACACTGGACTGGTGGCTAGCCGCCCCTTCTCACCTGCTTCTGTCCCCTTTTACCAGGAGCCCCCTCAATTCCACCAAGAAGAATGGAACGAGCAAGAAATCTATCCCCTTTGGTCCTGCGGCTCGACTATTAAAGACGGGTCCTTTAAGGGATTTGGAGATGACGAGACTCCTCCCATTGACGTCACCACGCTGCTGACAACAAATACGAACAGAATTAGGAAGTCGACGAACGGCGATTGCCAGGAGGACGAGAGGAGCGTTAGCGAGCGGAGAAGAGGAGAGGAGCGAGACTGTAAGAAGGAGGACTAGTAGGGAGAAGATCCCCGCGGTGATACCAGCAAGCCCGGAGGCCAGCGGCACCACGAGGCGCCCGCTCCCATGGGAGGAGCGTGGCTCCAACAGGTACGGGGCAGAGTGGCGGGTTGGGTGAGGCGAGGTAGCCTGCCTTCTACCAGTAATCAGTGTAAATAGTGTATAAACTCCGTGTACAGTTTGCCCAACATCCCGTCCCCTTCACGAGCACTCTGAGCACTTGATTGAGTTTATAGATAGCACGCCTACACTGGGTTTCCTTCACCCCCGGTCCCTATTCTCAAACTCCCGGTAGCCCTTCTAATACCCCCCTCTTGTCTCTTTCTCTCCTGGTTGCCGGACGGAGTGGAGGACCTGTTGTCATCTGTGCTCCCTGTGATCGAGACATTCACAACCTGTGGTCCTGCCCCGACATCAAGACGGATCCAGCAACCTTTGTCCGAGAAAGACTGACAAGTCGAAAGAGAAAGTCCTACATTAAAATAAAGCCTTCCTTGAGATCCCTACTTAAGGCCTCTGACTCACTTCCTTCTGCCCCTCCCACCCCATTACACCAATATACAAAACTTAGCTGTTGGTATTGTAAATGACACATTTTTTATTTGTTTTGTTTTAGAAAATAGCGAAATTAATAGCTTTGTCATTTACAATGCCAATAGTTATAACTTTCGCAAATATGACACCTATAGCATTTGTAATGCAATGTGTTGTATTTATGTGACTTACATGTATTGATAGTACAAATGAGAATGGCTTTAAATTTTTTTAAATAACGAATACTTAAAAGTTATTGTAATTTATAATGGCAATAGCTTAAACTTTTGTAAATAACTTGTGAAGATTATGTTGTGTATTTTTATTGTGACGAAAATCCAAGAACAGAAGTGAAATATTATCTTTTTGTTACATTTGTAATAAAGCTTGAAACATTGAGAGAACATATTTGAACCAGGTGTTGTTGAATGGTTGCACAGATTGATGCTGTGGTGGCGCTGAGTGATGTTGTGATGGTGAACGAGTGATGCTGTGGCGTTCAGTGATGCTGTGGCGTTCAGTGATGCTGTGGCGTTCAGTGATGCTGTGGCGTTCAGTGATGCTGTGGTGCCCCCGAGGGAAGCTGTGGTGCCCCCGAGGGAAGCTGTGGTGCCCCCGAGGGAAGCTGTGGTGCCCCCGAGGGAAGCTGTGGTGCCCCCGAGGGAAGCTGTGGTGCCCCTGAGGGAAGCTGTATGCTAGGTTTTGTTATGGTATGCTGTGTTTTGTTATGCTGTGTTTTGTTATGCTATGCTGTTTTGTTATGCTATGCTGTGTTTTGTTATGCTATGCTGTTTTGTAATGCTATGCTATGCTGTGTTTTGCTATGCTGTGTTTTGCTATGCTGTGTTTTGCTATGCTGTGTTTTGCTATGCTGTGTTTTGCTATGCTGTTTGCTATGCTGTTTGCTATGCTGTGTTTACTATGCTGTGTTTACTATGCTGTGTTTACTATGCTGTGTTTACTATGCTGTGTTTGCAATGCTGTGTTTTACTATGCTGTGTTTTGCTATGCTGTTTTGCTATGCTGTGTTTTGCTATGCTATGCTGATTTTTGTTATGCTATGCTGATTTTTGTTATGCTATGCTGTGTTTTGTTATGCTATGCTGTGTTTTGTTATGCTATGCTGTGTTTTGTTATGCTATGCTGTGTTTTGTTTTGCTATGCTGTGTTTTGTTTTGCTATGCTGTGTTTTGTTTTGCTATGCTGTGTTTTGCTATGCTGTGTTTTGCTATGCTGTGTTTTGCTATGCTGTGTTTTGCTATGCTGTGTTTTGCTATGCTGTGTTTTGCTATGCTGTGTTTTGCCATGCCGTGTTTTGCCATGCCGTGTTTTGCCATGCCGTGTTTTGCCATGCCGTGTTTTGCCATGCCGTGTTTTGCCATGCCGTGTTTTGCCATGCCGTGTTTTGCCATGCCGTGTTTTGCCATGCCGTGTTTTGCCATGCCGTGTTTTGCCATGCCGTGTTTTGCCATGCCGTGTTTTGCCATGCCGTGTTTTGCCATGCCGTGTTTTGCCATGCCGTGTTTTGCCATGCCGTGTTTTGCCATGCCGTGTTTTGCCATGCCGTGTTTTGCCATGCCGTGTTTTGCCATGCCGTGTTTTGCCATGCCGTGTTATGCCATGCCGTGTTATGCCATGCCGTGTTATGCCATGCCGTGTTATGCCATGCTTTGTTATGCCATCTTATTCTTTTTGCTATGCCATGTTTTATCTTATTCTTTTTGCTATGCTATGCCATGTTTTGTTATGATATGTTGTGCGGTGGTTGTGCGGTGGTTGTGTGCTGGTTGTGCTGTGTTTTGCTTTGTTAGAGTTTGAGGGCGCTAGAGTGTGAGGGCGCGATGGCGGCAGAGTGTGAGGGCGCGATGGCGGCAGAGTGTGAGGGCGCGATGGCGGCAGAGTGTGAGGGCGCGATGGCGGCAGAGTGTGAGGGCGCGATGGCGGCAGACTGCTACTGTTAAATTGTTAAATGTTGTAAGAAACCATGGAGAAGAAATCTAGAGTTGAAGCCTAACCACCGCCCTGCTCACAGAAATAGCATGTTTTACATAATTTCCAACTCATGTGGATAGCAGGAACAGCAAAGCAAACTCTAGATTGGAAATGCATGATCAGTTAAGCATCTATCAAGTGAGGAAGCAATTAAGTGAAGGGGAGGGAAAGTAGAGAGAAAGGATGTGATAATAAATGAGAGAGCATGAAGAGAGGAAGGAGTGACTAATATGTTACATTACCTAAATAAGGCGGCCCAGTGAGGGTGAAATCAGCCTTCCATGGGTGTTTTCTAGCTCAGGGTGGGCATGGCCTGACAATTCATGTTATGCTGTTCATACTGAAGCAGGACCAATACAGATTTGCATATGGCTGTCGAACGTTTAATTAGAAAAATAAAATTGTGTGTTGATCATGGACGGGACGCAAATGGAGTAAATGTATTGTATTTTCTTGATGTTTTAAACTTGCCAGAACAAGGCCTCAAGTGAGAGCAATAAAGCAACAAGCTCTCGGCATTGCTGTGGCGGGGGAGCGCATTCCTTTGAAGTCTGAATCAGGCGGGTGGGGGAGCACATTCCTTTGAAGTCTGATGCCAAGGCCGATGGTGTTTGATGTGCACGCACCTGGCTCACATGAACTGTGTCTAATCCGCAGCTTGGGGAGACTTTTCGGAAGCCTTACTAGAATCTCGCCGAACAATGCTTACGCATTGCTTCAGCGAGACCTATAAAGGAAAGGAAACTTCCACAACTGAAATCTAAATTCAAAAAGGTTGTGTGGATTTTGGCAAAATATGCAGCACATACTGAGAACATTACTACAGAACAGGACCTGGGCAGTGACTCTGTTAGAAGAGGTCATGATAATTCACCAGAATCTTCAAGAGTTTCTGGATGCAAAAGCAACTAATTACTACATAGTTGAAACCCCGATAGGCAAGTTGCCCCTCCCTATAGGGTGCATAATTTGAATATACAGATTAAGGGGAACCTAAAACGGACAGTTAGTTATTTTCTGAGAAACACTAACAGTTATGACTTCTGTTGGGGGAAAAAATAATTGACCTCTGGAGTTCGTTAGAACCCTTCACATGGGGAAGATTAAGCTAGCTATTTCCCAGAGTCTCATGGTGCTGGGCTGAGCTGCTGCCGGTGTCTAGGATCGACCTGTGAGCCCCTGGCTCCAAAGTCAGCTGCCCTGGCCACTGTGTCACACCTCATCTAAGGTCCAGCCTCCAAGTGCAACCCCAATATCCAATTAAACATTAAGCAAAAGGGGGTGCGGCTTGGCTGCGAAAAGATGGAGGTTGCTCTGTAAAGAGCTCCTGCCACCTGCATTAAATCTGCCAACATCTGTGATGCAACAGGCTGCTTTAATAGTGTTTTTTTTCTTTCTTTTTTTTCTGCCAGAGTCGACACGAGCGAAACCTGCTTCCTACGCGGCCTGGGACTAAATAGTCCATACCCTCTGAAGGGAATGACCGATACCGCTTTTTAGTTTCACGGAGTATTCACCTACAGTCTCAGGTGAAAACAATCACGAACCACAGTGGGTAAGACTTTTGAACCCACTCAATACTAACACAAATCGTGCAAGTATTTTTAATACTTTGTTGTATGTTTTCCTGACGAAAGCTCCATAGACCCTTCGCGGCCAAGAGAGCTGAAACATGTCGACTTTTTTGTGAATTAAAGTGATATGCTTGAGACACTATAACTCGGTCCACTGATCATACCCATCTTACCTTTTAATTAGTTGTCCAACAACTAAATAAAAGTACGGATGTTGTTTGAAAACTAGTTTTAATTTTGAGAAAAACCTGCCTGTGGGGTTACATTTGGAGATCTCTGGCGACTGCCACGTTACATAAGAGATTGCCTCGGGTGAGGCTGGCATGGTGCACGTTGTTGCACCCTATGATAAATGCCACAATGCTAGTGTGGGGCGGAGAACAGAGATAAACTGTTTTTCAAAGACACATCGTTTATGAGGGTTTTTCAACAGATCTCCTGGCAAACGTGGTTACAATTGTCCTATCTACCTCTGATTAACTATATGCTTTAATAGTGTATCATGCTCCCCAGGACTGCGGTCATTGCAGGAGGGCATAGACCACCAATTTCCGACTCTGTGGCAGGCGGGATGGCTCCTGCAGCCCATGCGCAATCCTGAGGCCTTGCTACTGTTGGGTGCTGTCACACAGCACATCGTTGACACTAGGGTCCAAAGGCTGCTCCCCTGTGGGCAGAGCTTGGTAGTTGCCACAGCTGGCACAGCGAGTTGGGCGTTAGCCACACTCGCTGTGCCGGCTGGTGAGTTTTTCTCGCCTCCTTCTTTGACACTCCAGGCCCTGAGATCGGTGGCTTTTTGTTGGACTTCTGCTCACGTCTTACTCTGGTGGTGAAGTGGGCCAGAGGCTCTGCTCATTCTCCCGCTTAATGACCTCCACTGGAGTACGCAGGGTGGGCTACAGATCTTGGCCCTTCCTCCTGCTATGGGCAGTGGAATTGGCAGCCAGTTCAGGCCGGTGGGTGTGCCCTGCTTAAATTAGGTGGGCCAAGGTCCCTCTTGTGTTGACTTTGCATAGCACTGCTCTGCGTGGCACCTCTGTTATAATTTCCCTGTAGCTGGAATGCTATTGTGTGGGGTGACACACCTGGGCTGAGACCCATATCCGCTCCATGCTCCCCGTAGTGGGACCCCAGTGTCATCATTGTCCCCATGACATTTCTGGGAGTGAAGCCACACCCTTATGACATTGTTAATCATGGGGAAGGATAAGCTGCCCCAGTTCTCCATACAGGGGAACATCGTTAAATAAACCAAATCTGTTTTCTCTGCGGAGCCTCTGAGCCGGTCAGCACGGGGGGGGTGTTCTACCCCCTGACCTCCAAGGACACCCCTCCCCATCCTGCAAGCTGTCCTGGAACTTCACTCAGTATTGCACGATATTGCTCCAGAAGCATTGTCCTCCTTGATGACATTTCTAACAGGCGATGACTTAAGTTCCCATCTGGCCAGAGTTCATCGCATTGTGATGGGATTTGCTGACGACAGTGCATATCTCATATAAATCGCTTTCATTTTCAAATGCAGAAACGTGTTTTGCATCCACTGAATGTTTTTTTTAATACTTTTTTTTTTTACTGCAGTTCAGTTGGCTGTCACAAAGGAAAAACGCTAGATAGGGCAAATGCGTTATCTTTACCTCTGTTCCTGCCTTAGAGGCTGTCACGAAACACTTGCATCCTAGATGGATACCATGGGCTATTTCTTTGACCGCCACCGATGTAGGCTGTTTTGGACTCCACGCTACAAACTCCAGGAAGAATACCCCACGCCCACTAACATTCTGCCTTTCAGTTAGTAGAAGTATATTATTTATACTGACGGTTAGCTCAACCTACTATAGGCACTAAACACCAACACTCCATGGCTTGTGCTGCTTTTTATGGAGTAATGGGGGATAGAGAATTTTACCTTCCGCAAACATTCATGCAGTTCCTTGGGGATTGCACTGCACTACTGGCTGAACTGAAAACTTTAATTCTGGCTTTGTAATACACGGATCCTGAATTCCCAACTCTTGTAGTGTATGATTTGTGTTACTGTGTCCAGAATTTTAATTAAAAAATTACATTACTGGCACCTAAATGGATTCAGAGACTCGAAAGGAAATCCAATAAAACATAAAGTGCTTTGGGGAAAGGTGCCAGAACTCAAAAGCAGTCTGCCACAGGTCAATCAATCAATCAGTGACACTTATAAAGCGCGCTACATACCCATAGGGTCTCAAGGCGCTGGGGGGGGGGGAGCCGCTACTGCTCGAACAGCCAGGTCTTCAGCTTCTTCCTGAAGGAGAGGTGGTCTTGGGTCAGGCGCAGGTCGGTCGGGAGGGAGTTCCAGGTCTTGGCGGCCAGGTAGGAGAAGGACCTTCCTCCTGTAGTCGCTCTTCGGATGCGGGGGACGGCGGCGAGGGCGTGGTTGGCTGATCGGAGGTGGCGTTTGGGAGCGTAGAAGTTGACTCGGCTGTTGAGGTAGCTCGGGCCTTGGTCGTGTAGGGCTTTGTGTGCGTGGGTGAGGAGGCGGAAGGTGATTCTTTTGTTGACGGGGAGCCAGTGAAGGTCTCTCAGATGTCCGGAGATGTGGCTGGTTCGTGGGATGTCGAGGATGAGTCTGGCTGAGGCGTTCTGGATCCGCTGGAGTCTCTTCTGGAGCTTGGCGGTGGTACCGGCGTAGAGGGCGTTGCCGTAGTCCAGTCGGCTGGTGACGAGGGCCTGGGTGACGGTCTTCCTGGTCTCGGTGGGGATCCACCAGAAGATCTTCCGTAGCATGCGTAGGATGTTGAAGCATGCCGAGGAGACGTTGTTGACTTGCCTGGTCATGGAGAGGGAGGAGTCCAGGATGAAGCCCAGGTTGCGTGCATGGTCTGTCGGTTTGGGTGCGGTGCCCAGGGCGGGAGGCCACCAGGAGTCGTCCCAGGCGGAGGGAGAGGAGCCCAGGATGAGGACCTCCGTCTTGTCCGAGTTCAGTTTCAGGCGGCTGGTCGTCATCCACTCGGCTACCTCTTTCATCCCTTCGTGCAGGTTGGCTCTGGCGGCGGCGGGGTCGTTGGTCAGGGAGAGGATCAGCTGGGTGTCGTCGGCGTAGGAGATTATGCTGAGGTTGTGTTTGCGTACGATGGCCGCGAGGGGGCTCATGTAGACGTTGAAGAGGGTGGGGCTCAGAGATGATCCTTGGGGGACGCCGCAGATGACTTCGGTGGCCTCTGACTTGTACGGTGGTAGGCGGACTCTCTGTGTTCTCCCGTCGAGGAAGGAGATGATCCATTCCAGCGCCTTGTCCTGGATTCCGACGTTGCTGAGGCGCCGTACTAGGGTGCGGTGGCAGACCGTGTCGAATGCCGCGGAGAGGTCCAGGAGGATGAGGGCCGCTGTTTCTCCGTTGTCCATCAGGGCTCGGATGTCATCGGTGGCGGCGATGAGGGCGGTCTCGGTGCTGTGGTTGGCTCGGAAGCCGGACTGTGAGGGGTCGAGGGATCCGTTCGTCTCGAGGAAAGCGGCCATCTGCTTGTTGACGGTCTTCTCGATGACTTTGGCTGGAAACGGGAGGAGCGAGATGGGGCGGTAATTCTTGAGGTCGGTGGGGTCCGCTGTTGGTTTCTTGAGTAGAGCGCTGAGTTCGGCGTGTTTCCAGCTCTCGGGGAAGATGGTGGTGTCGAAGGATGTGTTGATGATGTCTCGCAGGTGGGGTGCGATGACAGCGTCTGCCTTGTTGAAGACGTGGTGAGGGCAGGGGTCGGTCGGTGATCCGGAGTGGATGGAGTTCATCGTGCGGATGGTGTCTTCGGTGCTGATCGGGGTCCAGGCGTGGAGGGTGGTGGTGGGGGGTGGTTGTTCGGTCATGGTGTGCGTTGGTTGGTTGTTGAAGCTGTTGTGTATGTCCGCGATCTTGTTGTGGAAGTATGAAGCCAGGGAGTTGCAGAGGTCTTGCGATGGGGTGATGTCGTTGTTTCCTGCGCTGGGGTTGGAAAGCTCTTTGACGATGTTGAAGAGTTCCTTGCAGTTGTGTGCGTTGTTGTCCAACCGGTCCTTGAATGCTGTTTTCTTGGCGGCGCGGATCAGCTGGTGGTGTTTCCGGGTGGCAAGTTTGAAGGAGGTCCTGTTGTCCGGTGTCGGTTCCCTTCTCCAGACTTTCTCGAGGGCTCGGCAGTTCTTCTTGGAGCTCTTGAGTTCGTCGGTGAACCATGGGGCTTTCTTGCTGCCGGGTCTGCTGGGCGGGGTCCTCAGTGGGGCGAGTTCGTCCGCGCAGTTGCTGATCCACTTCGTGAGGTTGTCGGCGGCCTGGCTGGGGTTCGCTGAGCTGGCAGGAGGGTGCTGGCTCAGGGAGGTGGCGAGCTGGTCTGCTGTGATCTTGTTCCAGCTTCTGCGGGCGGCCTGTTGCTGGTGGTGGTGGGTCGTTGTTTTCTTGAAGGTGAAGTGGACGCAGCTGTGGTCCGTCCATTGAAGCTCTGTGGCGTGGCTGAAGTCGATGTCCTTGCTGGATGAGAAGACAGCGTCGAGTGTGTGTCCGGCGAGGTGGGTGGGGGTGGACACCAGTTGCTTGAGTCCCTGTAATGCTTACACTGAGTCACCAATGTTTTTGAATACATGTATCTAATTCATTGGCTGGTGAAGCAGTCAAATCTGCAGTCCAGACTGCTACTGTAGCTGCAATTGTTCAGTCTTGAGGGTAGATAAAGAAATAATGACTGCCATCAATGCTTCAAACATTCAGTCTTGAGGGTAGATAAAGAAATAATGACTGCCATCAATGCTTCAAACATTGTCACTTCTTTACCAAAAACAAATTCAGGAAAATATTTCTATCAGTTTAGTGCCCAAAACATTCCTTAAGCAACCAGATATAAACTGGATGCCCTGCCCGACACGCAGCGGATGCGCACCTGTAAGGCAGAAAGCTCTGATCATATGCTCCTTATGAAATTACACTGTCGCTTTATTTTAAAGTATTCAGAACATTGTCTGAACTAACTCTGTTTTAATTTTGCTTTGTTTGTCATACTTGCACAACTTTAAATTTGCACAGCACGAGGTGGGGGCAGTATTGCTCAGAACCCAGGAAATCAGACTATACACATCAGGATATATAAATCAGGAATTAAAGCTGCCCAAGTCTCCTTTTATGAGGAGAAAATTAGCATAGCCGCACACTCACCTAAAGAGATCTTTTGAATTGCCAAAACTCTCTCCACCTTGCCCCATAAACCACCAATCTTATAGAGGGCACTTACTCAATGTAAACCTGGCAGAGTTTTCCCATCAAAGAATTCAAAATATCTACATGTCTTTCCCAGCCTCTCGGACTGAGCCCTGTGCTTTCCATACTGCAGGACTGCACCCTGGATCCTAGTTCTCAGTTGGGCAACTCCCTCTCTTGAACTCAGATTCACTTTATCTGATCATGCCAAAGGTCATCTCTGGCTCTCCTAATGATCCTGCTTCTCCTCAGCCTCTTATCATAGTTGCCAACACCATTCGCCCCGTAATCCTGGACATCCCGAACTAGTCTATCTCTCCTGGTACGGTCCCTCTTGCCTGGAAATGTGCTCTGGTGAAGGCCCTTTTAAAGAAACCCAACCTTGACCAGTCCAACTTAACCAACTATCGTCCCATCTCCCTCCTTCCCTGGCTGAGTAAGCTGCTTGAGAAACATATAAACACCACGCTGGTTGAGTATCTGGAGTTTAACAATATTCTCCTAAACTCCCAAACAGGCTTCCGCCCTCAGCTGGGGACTGAGACTGCCCTTGTGGCAGTAACTGAGGAGGCGAGGAAGATACTTGACCAGGGAGGTACTGCAGCAATCATCCTCCTCAATCTTAGTGCTGCATTCGACACTGTCAATCATAACATCTTGACCTGTCAACTTAAGAAGCTTGAAGTGACCGACACGGCATTCACCTGGTTCCAGTCTTTTCTCAGTGACTACTTTTTCCAGGTGTTTGAAGGAAATGCTGTGTCCAACCGGTTGCCTCTTAGCTGTGGGGTCCCCCAGGGTTCCTCCCTGAACCCCACTCTATTTAATATCTATATGAGACCCTTGGGGGAGATTGTCCATGCTTTCGGCATAAAGATCATTACCTATGCAGATGACAAGCAGCTCTTGGTGGCATTAAACCACCCTAGCGGTCATCTAGGTCCCTGCCTCGAGGCGGTAGTCTCGAGCTCAATGGGGACAAGATCGAGCTCATGTTCCTTGGCAACTCACCCTCCTTCAACCCTGCCTCCTCTGGCCGACTGTCTTCGCCCTGCCCCAGACCCAAAAGCCCAGAGGTTTACATCGGATCATGTGCCAGTTGGAACTTGGCTGGGAAATCCCTCAATTTCATTAGACAAATCGATCGATCAATCTGTCAGGGAGGATCTTAATGGCAGCTAATTTAAAACCCAACATTTTAAAATGCAATATAAACTGTATCATACTCCCGCCAAGATGATGAAGTGGGGTCATAATGATGGAAAATGCTTTCCCTGTGGAGCTGATAATGCAGATATTCATGTTTTTTATGCATGTATGGCTTTGAATCCCCTGGTAGAAGCTATAGAAAGATTTATCAGAGATCACAGGAGTCCCTGTTAAAATCTCTAAATCAATGATGATGTTAGGAATAAGGGTGGAACTGAGCCAAGGGAAACCAATGTATACGTTTTGTTATTTAATGTTTATGGCCATAGCGGCGGCACGGATATCAATTGCTTCCTTTTGGCTACATCTTTTGATATGTGGTGGGCCAAGTTATTTGAATATTTTTAATATGAAATATAGTCTCTATTCTGTTAAAGGACTAGGAAAAAGAAAGTTGGGCTTACTGGTAGCGGGGGGCGGGTTGAGGGATTATATGGTGGGATAATATTTTTTTGGTTATATGAAATTGGTTATTTTGAAGTATGAAGATTGAGAGCAATATTTATATAGGATCATGAATGGAATGTTTTTTGTTATTGCTTGGAGTAATCAAAGATGGATTTTTATATGTACCTTGCTGCTTTGGATATCAATAAGAAAAAAAAAGCCCGGATCAAGAGCCTTGGTATGTGGCTTGATTGCTCTCTTAGTTTCAACCACCAGGACACCAAGCTCTCAGCCACTTGCTACGGCCTGATGAGGATGTTGAAAAAGATCCTCTCACTTCTTCCCTTTCAGGTGAGAAGGTTCATGGTCCAAGCTCATATTCTTTCTCGCCTGGACTATGGGAATGCCCTCTATTTGGGAGTGCCTCCATTCACTATTCATAAACTCCAGAGTAACCAGAACTGTGCTGTTCGCCTGCTCCTTCAGATTCCTCACAGGCAATCTGCGAAACCAGCATTAGGGAGCCTGCACTTGCTCCCTATCACGGCAAGGATACAATTTAAGGCCATGTGCTTGTCTCACAAGGCCTTCTGGAAGAACGGTCCGGCCATCACCCATTTCCTCATTACCCCCCTACCATCCTCCCAGAAATCTCTGCTCCGGCACCTCCTATCTTGCTGTCCTAAAAAAAAACACGAAGAACTAGATGGGGCGGGCGCTCCTTTTCTTTCAACGCCACTGACCTCTGGAACACCCTTCCTCCAAATCTGCAGACGGAGCCTAACCTATTAGCGTTTTGAAAACTCCTGAAAACCTGCCTCTTCAAGGACTTGCTCTAACTCTCTGCTTTGTGTCCATCTGTGTCGGTCCATAGCGCTGGGAGGCCACAGGGTAGCCATGCGCTATATGAATACAAATTCATTAATTGATTCATTCATTCCGGTGGTGGGTGATCACCAACCAAGACTGGAGGGTAGAAATAATTTGAGCTGCGCATGAAGGTGTTGCATCTGCACATGCTGGTGTGGGGGCCACTGGATCTCTTTTACAAAAAAATTATAGGTGGGATGGTCTGTACAAACAGACAAAGCTGTACGCCCTTAGTTGTGACATTTGCCAATAAAGTAAAGGTTCCACCATAAAAAGCCCAATGCAGACCCCTCATGGTTTCAAACTACCCTCTTCAATGTGTGTATCTAGACCATTGTGGCCCCCTAAATTCGGATTGTGCTTTTAAATACATTCAAATTGCTGTAAATTCTTGTTCCAGATTCCTCCGGGTGTGGCCTCAGTGATTGGCTGGCTCTCCCTCTGATATTAAAGATTTGCAAGTCTTCATCTGGAAATATGTAGTAGCTGCATTCTATTTGGACCAGGGCCCTGCTTTACCTTCGTTTTGGCCAGTGTACACAAATGATTGTCATGCATTTTTTTTTAACTCCTCACAGGGTTTTAAAGCTAGCAGATTGGTCCCGTGTTATATCCAGTCACAGCATGTAAGTATTGCCACTAAATACAGTGTTGGGAAGTTATGCCAGCACTGGTTACAACAGTCTACGCTATCTGCCATAAAAGAGCATCTCTCCTCTCTGACCTGGATTTACAGAATTTCGTGTTGGATCCTAAGTCACCACAGTCCAAAAGATTCTTGTGTGCCACCTATGAAATTCAGAAGCTTTTTCAGATGGAAGCAGCTGCACGTTTAATGCAAATAGATCAGTGTAATTTTGAGAAAGCATTGGCTGTTGTTGCTAACAAAATGAATACATTGTCCACTCACTGCTGCTGAGGAGACAACAGTAGATCGGTTGGACTCCCTTGGAGCGGGAGCTCTTCGTTGGGTCCCCCGTGCCTGCTGACCGCAGGGGGCTGACCAACGCAGCAGCGAGGCCGGGAGCTCATCTTGCACAGCTCCGGTGAGTCTCAGTTAGCGGCCCACGAGGTCTGGGTGCCTGCAACCTGCGGGGGGTAGTTCCAGAGACTCCACTCTCTGGGACACGGAGCCCGCCTCCGAGTACGACCAACGATGCAGAGGTGGTCAACACATCGTTTGACCGCTCGAGGGGCGTTAAGATCTCTGAGGCAGTGGAGATCTATCCGCTTGGGTGTGCCTGTGAGCCTCTGCTGCGGATAGGATCCAGCGCTTGCAGATTGAAGGCTGGCTTGATTTATACTTAAAGGGACCGCCCATGAGAAATTAGCCCCAGATGCATATTCGAAAACCCGACACCACCAGAGATTTACCTCAGTCGCTACCTTTATATTTTTTATATATAACCATAACCTACTGGCGGTCGCCAGTAGGTAGGTATAGTTAAAACCTAGTTTCCATAGGAAATCTGCAACATTCTATTCGGAATAAGTTTGGCGCCGGTGGACGAATCTTGGTGAATTTCTCCAAGAAAATGGCCTGCTCTGCTCCTTCCCTGAAAGTTTGGGGTTGATTCGTCAAGTGGGGGCCGAGTAAAAAGAGGGGTCCCAAAACGTGTTTTCCCCATGCAATTTTCCATAGGGACCTTTAGCCAGGGCTACAGCCAGAACAGCTGAACGGAATTACACCAAATTTGGCAGAAAGGTAGATATCATTTCGCAGACCGTACTTTTTGTTAAAAGCTGTAAATCCGTTCAGTAGTTCCTGAGAAAATAAATCAAAAGTAAAATCTGCGATATCTAGAGATGGAGTACATCACCACTCTGCAAATGTGCCCCATGGTGCATACTGGAGGTTCCTGGTGGGCTTGTTGGCCCCCAGGGACCCCCAATATGCAAGGGGAATTAGTTCCCCTCTGTAACCGCGCCATGGGGCTGCGTTGCAGAGAGGTGTAAAAAGGGGCATGGCCTCATTACACCTCTCTGCAATGCAGCTCCCTGGCGCAAACTGGAGGTTCCTAGTGGGCTAGTTGACCCCCAGGAACCCCCAGTATGCAAGGGGAATTAGTTCCCCTTCTGCAAATGCGCCAGTGGGCTGCATTGCAGAGAGGTGTAATGAGGCCATGCCCCTTTTTACACCTCTCTGCAATGCAGCCCCCTGGCACATACTGGAGGTTCCTGGTGGGCTAGTTGGTCCCCAGGGACCCCCAATATGCAAGGGGAATTTGTTCCCCCTCTGTGAATGCACCAGGGAGCTGCGTTGCAGAGAGGTGTAAAAAGGTGCCTCATTACACCTCTCTGCAATGCAGCTCCCTTGCGGGTGCATACTGGAGGTTCCTGGTGGTCTATTTGGCCCCCAGGGACCCCCAATATGCAAGGGAATTAGTTCCCCCTCTGCAAATGCACTATGGGGCCCGTTTGCAGAGTGGTGCAATCTGTCACCTCAAGCCCTGCCCTCTCCCTGCACCACTCTGCAAACGCACCCCCTGGCGACTTTGCAGAGGGGGAAGTAATTTCCCTTTAATACTGGGGGTCCCTGGGGGCCAACTAGCTCACCAGGTACCTCCAGTAAGCACCACAGAGCTGCTTTGCAGAGAGGTGTAAAAAGGGGTGTGGCCTCATTACACTTGTCTGTAATGCAGCTTCCTGGCGCATTCTGGAGGTTCCTGGTGGCTAGTTGTCCCCCAGGGACCCCCAATGTGCAAGGGGAATTAGTTCCCCCTCTCTAAACGCACCAGGGGGCTGCGTTGCAGAGAGGTGTGCATTACACCTCTATGCAACGCAGCCCCCATGGCGGGTACTGGAGGTTCCTGGTGGGCTAGTTGGCTCCCATGGACCCCCAGTATGCAAGGGGAATTAGTTCTCTCTCTGCAAATGCGCCAGGGGGCTGCGTTGCAGAGAGGTGTAATGAGGCCACGCCCCTTTTTACACTTCTCTGCAACGTAGTCCCCTGGGACATACTGGAGGTGCCTGGTGGGCTAGTTGGTCTCCAGGGACCCCCAGTATGCAAGGAGACTTAATCCCCCAACTTAGAACGCACTACGGGGCGCATTTGCACAGTGGTGAAGGGAGGGGGCGGAGCTTAAGATGATATGTGTGCAAACATGCCCTGTGGCGCGTTTTAAGTTGGGGAATTAATTCCTCTTCAATCCAGAGGTTCCCTAGGGGCCAACTAGCCCAACAGGAACCTCCATTAAGCGCCACAGAGCTGTGTTGCAGCGTGTTTTAAAAGGGGGGCGTGCCCTCTGAACACCTCTCTGCAACACAGCTCCCTTGCTCATACTGGAGGTACCTGGTGGGCTAGTTGGCTCACAGGGGACCTCAGGATTGAAGAGGAATTAATTCCCCAATCTAAAACGCGCCTCAGGGCGTGTTTGTACACGTCACCTCAGGCCCCACCCCGTCCTTCACTATTGAGCACAATATTTCTCTAAAATCAGAGGAACTACGAATTCCGATGTACTCACCTGTTATCACAAGAGACGTCAGTACTGCATCTTTGAGCCCAGTACGGACCCTGAAAAGTAAATCTAAGCTTACTTACCAGTAACTTGTATTTCCTTCCATAGGAATCTATTGTGTGGTTTTCACCAGAAAAGTTTCTGTCTATTTTTGAAACTTACAAATATTCCTCTAAAATCAGCCGAACTACTTATTCTGATTTACTTACCTGTTATCAGGAGAGACCTCATTGCTGCATCTTTCAGCCCACTACTGATCCTGAAAAGTAATTCTAACCATAGTTACAGTAACTTGAATTTCCTTCCATAGGCTAACATTGACTGGTTTCACTTGGAAATTTTTCAAAGTGTGGAGTTTTGGAACTTTAAAAAAATTCCTAAAAAATCAGGCGAACTAAGAATTCCGATTTATTCGCCTGTTATCAGTAGAGACATCAGTGCTGCATCTTTCAGCTCACTACTATTCCTGAAAAGTAAATTTAACTGTACTTACCAGTAACTTGAATGTCCTTCCATAGGATATCATTGCCTGCTATATAAAATATATATAAATTAAAAAAATATTAAATAAAAAAACAAATATTACAATTTCAATATTTTTAAAAACATTTTTTCAATTTATATTAAAAATATGTATTGTAATTTAAAAAATAAAATATCTAAAAACAAATACTGTAAAACAATGTAGTAAATTAGTATAAAAATATAACAATACATTTAAAAATTATCATTTACAAAACCGTTATAGTTGGGAATTAGCACTTAAAAAACCTTAGAAATTCACTGAAAAAACCATAGGTTTCACACACGTTATAGTTAAAAATTAGCAATAAAAAAACCTTAGAAATTCACTGAAAAAACTATAGGTTTGAAACTGGTTTCACTCATACAAAACCTTTTGAAATTCTCCTGTTATAGTTAGTTTATTTAACTATAACTCACGCGCCCCCAATGCACTGCTGATGACGTCACATATTACATCACTCATGACATGGTCAGTGACATCACTGATGACATCTTGTGAAAGAGTGGCAGACCTCCTCTCACCCTAATATAACCTTTGATACACACTTTCAAAACTATAAAATAACATTTTCAAAAAAATGGAGATACCAAAACCAGTTTCAACAACCTATTCAGTAATTCCAACATCTACATACACATCCACTCATTCACCAACATTTCTATACAGTCACTCATACATGTACTCATACATATATACATCCTGTTACACACCAACACTCATACATAGTTGCTCACACACATACTCACACATGCAAATAAACTATCAAACATCCATTTACTTGCATATACAGCTATACACACACACACACCGCTACACTTACTTCTACAGAAACATACACATACTTACTCTCTTAAACAATCACTTATAGAAACAAGTAATTATTTATACAGGAACTCTTCCAATCTCTCACTCTAATATATACTCACTTACATACATCAATACTCGCATATACTAGTTTAAAACCTAAATACTTACTCATAAAGACACTATTGGGACAGTCATTCACTCACTAACACACCCATACACAAACTCATCCACCCATACAGTCTTGCACACATGTTGTCTTCAAAACACATACAAACAGTGAGTCAGTCAGTCATTCATGCATCTATACGCTAAGTAATATCCCCCACCGAACCATACAGACACTCATACTGATACTCAAAAAACCAACTAATAAGACATATACACACTCATTTACCTACTCACCAACCCATGCAGCCACTTATACACAAAGTGAGACGCTGATACAGATGTTTACATATTTAAACATTACTCAGTAATACATGTATTCACTAAGATACTTATGAAGTCAGTTATAGAATAAATTTTACACAAAAAAATCCATTTAGACATTTATTTACCCATTTATTGTTCCATCGACCTATAGATATACATATATAAAAATGTTTATTTTTCAGAAAGACACGCATTCACTGGATGATGTCATCAGTGATGTCATTTGAGATGTCATCAGTGATGTCATGAGTGATGTCACTGACCATGTCATGAGTGATGTAATATGTGACCTCATCAGCAGTGCATTGCGGGCGCGCAAGTTATAGTTAACTAAGCTAACTATAATGGGGGAATTTCAATGGTTTTTTATGAGTGAAATGTCCAGCTAACTATAACGTGTGAAACCTATAGTTTTTTCAGTGAATTTCTAAGGTTTTTTAAATGCGAAGTTTGAACTATAACATGTGTGAAACCTATGGTTTTTTCAGTGAATATATATACATCCATACAGACTAGTACCTTTCTCTACTAATTAAGGGATATTTTAACTCTCGTCTCGGTGGAATTCCTGCTTTAAAGTCACAGATAAATTATCTTGTTTGCCCTATATTCTCTGGGCTCGTCTGAAGCCTGACGCTATGGGTGTTTTTCACCTTATCTATTACTCCTAGCCCTCATTATCTACCAATAATTTACAATATGGAGGCTATCAATTAGCCTGGAGGGGAAGACCAACATGGCAGCTTGCCCTTAAACCAAGGACTCAGCATGGATTATGGTCTGGATCTGGTGATGGAGCACTAAAACTAGAAAAAGGGCTACAAAAGAGACTAAAACTAGAAAAAGGACTACAAAAAGGAATGGTGATAGAGCACAAAAACTAGATAGAGGACTAATAATAAATAAAAAAAAAAAAAACTCGGAATAGAGGAGCAAACCTGGTTATACATGGTGGCCATCGTGGAAAGGCTTTTCAACTCTTTCTGCCCACGGAATGTTATGATGGCTGGTTTTGCCTTTTGTTTACTGGGAACTTTATAGCATTCATTACCCCTTGTCAATGCGGGAGGGACTAGGTTCATCCCTTGCCATCTCGGTTCTCACCATGGCTGCCAACACCAGCAGTCTGACTGAAGGATCGCTATCTAAAGTTGGAGTCTGTGCCTTTAAGATCACCAATCCACCTAACCTCACTAAGAATGCATCAAAAAAATTCAAACATAACTTTAAAAAAATCAACGGAAAGTCTTATATCAGACACATACTTCAGTATGTTCAATGGTAACACCATGTCTGACCTAATCTTCTTCACGAATAAGAGAGCACAATGTAGGAAAACTCTCATATCATTTTTCCAGTGCACACAGAGAAGGAAAACACCCTATGGATTTAGTCTTGCTATCACTCTCTCCACTATCCACAAAATAGATCTCACCATTACTATCTATAACAATGGGATCGTTCTCATTCAAGCTGCTAATCGAAACCTAGAGCAATTCGACAAACTCTTTCTGAAGATCTAAAGCGTGGTAGCTAACTATTCAACCCCTGGGTGACTAGATACAACACTAACCACTTCAAGTTCACTCCAAATCAATGCTCCCACTCCCCCTTCAGATTCACACCCCTACTCTCTCACCACCCTTCCCTTGCCCCTGCAGGTTGCAGAAGGGTTCAAATCCCAGTCGAATCATATTTCGCGACCATTAACCCTATCACAACTTCCAACCTCCTTATCAATACTTCCTGGCACACCTCCAACAATCCGTGACCAACCCCCCTCTTATGATTCTCTCATTATCGCCACTGACCCCTCTATCACTCATCGGCACCCTTCACCCTCAGCAGCTCTCCACACTCCATCAACTTCCTGGTCCATGCTTCCCGGAGCACCGCTCATATTCAGGGACGCACCCTCTCCCAGGGTATCCCCTTTACCGCTTCGGACCCCACTAACTGATTTAGTCAACCCCCTCTCTGGATCTCCACGCTCAATTTTCTCCCCTTTCCCAACACCCAGACCTGTTGGCATGCATGTACGATATCTCCCTACAGCTGCACCTTCTCTCCTTCTAACTCCACAGTTTGAAAACCCTTTCACTTTAATATATCCCCTTGGTAAGCCCCCTCCTTGCTTGTCTGAACATGCCCAAAGCCCCCGCCAACGCCACTGACACACCTCCCTGCGACCGTCCCCCGTCACCTACCACCTCCAAATCTGTTCCTCTACCTAACGCAGCCTATCCTCCAAGAAGAACTTCCTGTCTCACGCCCAATGAAATCGGCAGTCTTCTCAAGTCTTATTCGTCCAACACGGACCTCAACACGAGTCCAAATGGAATAATCCAAACCATTCATTCTAACCCTAACTGAGAACCCTACCTCAACTTCAGAGTCATGAATAACGATAACCTCAAGCAAGTGAATAGCTTGCAAACCCCTCCCCCTGACCCCCATATTCCGGCTCCACTCAAAAGCATAGTACTCAATTGTAGGTCTGCTAGCAAACATGCCTCCGATATCTTCGACCTCATTCAACAAAATGAGATAGACCTCATTATTCTCACAGAAACGTGGATAAACCCTTCGTCCACTCCAATTCTTGACCTATTGGTGCACCCCACCCATGACATAATTCATCTTGACAGATCTAAGAAGCAGGGTGGTGGCCTAGCTTGTGTACATCGGAGTACGCTTTCGGTCTCCCTTTCAGAGTCATTCTCGCCGGTTACATGCAAATACGTTTGTCTCAATATCTCTAGTAAAAATCATCTGGTTTGCAAACTACACTCGTTCTATCAATCCCCAGGTGACAATCTCCCCTTCATTGAACAAATAATGGAAATCCTTTCTGGCAATGTGGACTCAGCCCAGTCCCACATCTACCTGGGGGACTTTAACCTTCACTGGTCTAACACTAATGATCAAGCAGTCTAATGCCTAAATTCCTTCTTACACGACCATGGGCGTCCGCAGAAATTTTTCCAGGGGGGGGCAAAATGTTAACGTCATCACCATCCTCCGACATGATGTGTGCCAGGTGGGGCACAAGAAACACTGGGGCGCAGAACTGAGAGACTCAATTAAATGCCAGGAATCCAGGATATGTGACTGAACCTGCCACAGGCCAACAAACACCACCTGTAGGGAAAACGCTACACTTTCTGACAAGGCGTTTTATCTCTGTCTGCTAGGTGTGCAGACTTCCGGGTCCTCGATCCCAACACTAATCAAGGCTGTCTTCAGCACGATTCGATTTTTATCAGAATACTTTAAAACAGCCTATGATTAAAGCACCAGATTAAATATACTGTATGCACAGTGTATGTTAGGGATTATTTGTAGCACACATATTCACCAATATTGGCTTCTTGGTGCTAGAATTCATGATAACTTTTATCCAAAGTTAAAGCACAACGTCAAAGTTAGTAATAAATAATGCAGCAATCACACACGCTAGTGATTCGCCAATGGGTGCTCCCTTTACTAGAATTCCCTGGGCATTGCTAAATTTTACACACATTCAATTAATTTATACAAAATAAAATGTATAGGTCCAAATGTTAGCTATATTTTTGAAAAGAAACTTAAGAGTCCCTCTACGTGTAGTCAATGTCAAACTGACAACGTGCGCACGTTTAGGGATACAATAATGGCCAGCTCTCATATGCAGAAGCCCAGCACCGTAAATGTGTGGCACATGCGGCGCCCGCAGCGACGGCACATCACAGGTCCAGGGATGCTGAGTCTTACACAGTGGTCGAAGTGGTGAAAAGAAGTAGGGGAACAGTGGGCGGAGAATCAGAGGGCGGGAATAACCCAAGGATTGGATCTGTGGGTGGAACCAGAGGTGTGGCCAGAATGCGCAGACATCCCAATTTTTAGTATTTGTTTGGCATTTCACTGCCCAGTTTAATCAACCAATGGATACACATGATTATTTAAGGTTATAATGAGTTATTGACATTAAAATATATTCACAAAGTGGGATATGCTTCTAATAATCACAGAATGTACCAAATACGATAAAATGTGGAAACACAAGCCATTTGTCTCCGAGCCATGGAGTTTCTGTCATCATTACTTCTCCCTTTTCCCACAACAGCAGTTCAAACATGAATGGCAAAATATCCTAGTTTGCAAATGTTTTCTCTAAAATTATGGCTCTGCCATATTTGCCTCATAATGCAAGATCTGCTGCATGATCTGACCATTTAAACTAATAAATTGTTTGTAGCTCAAACATATCAAAAGTTAATATAAACTGTGACGTGTGTTGCTGCGGAGTGGATGGCCTATTGTAAAGGTTGACTGGTCACCTTTCTCACTGCTGCGTTTGTATGTTACACTGGTACTAATAAGGCAAAATCTTTCCAGAGACTGTTAGCATGTGTACACACGTCAAAATAATAAAATATCTGAAAATATACTGCATTACGCTGCAGGCTTTTTTTTCATGCATAATTTAGTCAACACTACAGCATAATGTTGTCATCCTTTTCTACATAATTAATTCCAGTGGCCCCACAGCAGGCAGCACATGTTAAAAGTGCATGTGAATGAAGCAGGGAGACTGTGAAGTTTGCGAACTTAGTTTGGTGTGCGTGCAAATCCTGCATTGCCAATCCCTGGTGAGTTGCAGCTACTACTGCTGAAGCAAGGCCAATGGAGGTACCTATCGGTGAGGCAGACTGGCCTCAAGGGCAGGGCCAGCCATAGCACTGGTGGTGTCCTGTGCATTAATGTTTGTTAGTGCCCCCAATGACCACCTCTGCCATGGATTCCCTCACTACCACCCTTTAACTGTGCCCTCCAAGTCTCCATAACCACTCTTTCTCAGATGCATTTAATTTGATTTACAGTGCCACTTATACCAAGGTGTCGGAGCACTTTACATCACACACATTACACAGAGACAATCAATATGTGTGTAAATCACTGTATGGAAAATTTTACATAAGACTAAGGACTACAAGGTGTAGGAGTCACATGACAACCGTACTAGTAGCCAGTATAGTTTTATAGTGATTGGTCTGGAGAAACACAATACCCGGAATTTAAAACGTAATACCCTATGGTTGGGGGTTCTCCTTAATAATCAGAATTGATTTCTGTCCAAAAGAACACTTTTTGGGACATTAGGATAATCAAAGCAGGGGGGGGGGACATAATGCTCTAATTTATACCTTGCAGTTTGTATGCAGCTCTTAGATGACAGTTAATAGCTCACTGTTCTAAGTTAGAATTTTACCTTATAAACTGCAAGTAACAAAAGGATCTCTGACAAAAGCAGTAGCCCACTGACCTATTTACATTATGTGCACTTTGTGATCTGCATAGCGCATGTTCTTTGCAGCCGGTACATAAACCCTCTGAGCTACCTTTCCATGAGTCAAAACTTCCACTAGACAAAATTCTGATCTCTCACTAGGAAGAACATTAATCACCAGAGTCATCATGACATTTTTATTGTTGCGGAAAAGTGCTGGAGACCAGGAAGGCGGCAGCAAGCGTTTTTAAAACCATAATATACTTGCAAACATGATGCCTCCACCTAAAGTCAGTACCCGGTGCGGTCACACTGGTTGCACCGCCCTAGAGCTGGCCCTTCTCAAGGGTCCTGTGACCTCAGTGACTGTTGTTCTTGGGTGTGCTGCCTCATAGGCCTGCCCGCAAGACTGGAGGTGAACTTCAGTATGGATAGTGGTGGACAAGCCTTGAAGGTTAACCTACACTTGTCATGCTAGGGTCCACCTGCTTGTGCGAAAGACACCAGGACTTCTAAGGTGTTGCAAAGCCTTCTAAGGTCTAGCATGTGATTGTGCTCTTGCAGGAGAGTGGTCTGGTGGACTGGTTATTAAGGCGTAACTTGGTTCCCAGTTCCAAATTCAGCAGCTCTGACCATAGTGCCACATCCTCTCCCCCACTGAACACCGTACTGCCCCACTGATAAAAACTCCCACTGTCAACAACTACAACCCAATTGTTACCCGGGCCGCTATAAACACCTAGATGCAGCTCAATTTAAATAACGCACTAGACAAGAGCAATATGCGGCCTACAAAAAAAAAAGTAACAACATCCTGGAAAAAGCAAACACTTATAGGGAATGCAAAATTTAGCAAACCATGGGAAATGTAAGCAGGAACAGCATGGTTACCGTAAAGCTTTTACACTCACTATTCAGAAATCAGTGAGTGCTTTTGTCTGAAACGTTAAGGACACGACTGCAGGGCCCTGAATGGACCCATTTCAATGGCCATTGCTTATATTCTTACAAAACGTAAGCAGTATGGTAAAAAGACCACATCCCTGGACGCAGAGCTGCAGCACACATTTTGTTTTCCAATCCACACATTTCAGTACCTCCAGCATTGGTGCACTAGTTTCAAGTTCAGGGAAAACAAAGAGAAGAAAACAAAAATAGCGCTTCACTGGCGAACTCTGTAAAAGTGGCGCTAATGTGTTTCAGTGTGAATAAAATCAGTTTTGCCAGTTTGCTACCACTCTGTCTTACTTTACTTAGTTATTTATCTATTTTTCATATTTTTAGCCTTTTATTCCCAATGCTGCACTTTGGAATTAAAATGCAACATTTCCAGCAAAAGCGTCTCTTTTTTGGATCCATTTCACAAGGAAGCAAAAACAAGAAAGGAGAGGAAAGAGAGTGAGAACCCCGTCTTGAAGTCATGGTTTTCATGGGCATCCGCAGGGGGGGAAGGAGGGTCGCTCCAGGGGGGGGCAAGCGCCCCTCCTTGCCCCCCCCTGCGGACGCCCATGTACACGACCACAAATTGATTCAACATTATGACCAGCCTACTCACTTTAAAGAGGAAATTTTAGACCTCATTATCTCCAAAGGTCAATCCATCTCATTGGATTCCATCATACCATGTGACTGCTTGGACCATCACATAACTTCCTTCCATTATAACTCTGAGATTTATCAGAGAAAGGCTCAAAAACCCAAACCAAAGATTTGAAAAAGGGACGTCAGAGATATCAATACAGCTGACCGAGCAACCCGCTGTAATCAGGCTCTCTCCCCCCAATCGGACATATCTGTAGTTCATGCTCTCACAGACTTCTACAACTCTTCCATTTCCAACTTCATGGATTCTATGCCCCCACTCCAACAAACAAATGAACCTGCAAACATTTCCAAACCTTGGTTCAATGGCAACCTAAACTCGGAAAGGCTCAATCTAAGGGCCATTGAACGGTCCTGGAGAACCACTCCATCCACTGACCATCTAAAAAACCTTAGAGCAGCAAGAAGTGCATATAACAAACAAATCAAGACAGCCAAGGTGGAGTACTTCAGATCCCAACTTAACCAAGCGGCGAATTGACCCAAGAAACCGTTTGAACTGGTTAAACAACAATCGGTGGCAGCCCCTTATCTTATCTTAATAGGAATTTATAGAGCGCACGGCCACCCAGAGGTTTCATGGCGCTAATCAGGCAGGAGTCACACCAAGGGAAGTCACCCGAGAGCTTGCTCGTATAACCAAGTTTTAAGCATTCTTCTGAACGCCAGGAGATTATTACTCATCCGGATTGGTAGTGGCAGGGAGTTCCCGAATGATGGGGCGAGATAAGAGAACCTACACCCCCCCTGGCGTCTAAGCTTGAAGGTAGGGATAGACAAGAGCTGAAGATTGGCAGATCGAAGGTTACGAGAGAGTGCATGCCTAACTATTCTACATCTAATACATTTTGGGCTATTGCCGTGCAAAGCTTTGAAGACGATACACCCAGTCTTAAAGGCGATGCGTTGAGCCATGGGAAGCCAATGAAGTTTATCCAGCATCGGTCAAGCGGATAGCCATCTAGGTTGCTTATGAATTAACCTGGCGGCCTGGTTTTGAGCCAGTTGGAGACGCTTAAGTAGGCCCAAAGGAAGGCCAAGGTAAATGGAGTTTGAGAAGTCTCAGTGTGACAGAACCACAGCAATCACAACCTGTATTAGAGCAGAGTGGATGAGCAGATGGGCAATTTTCCTAATCCTGCGTAGCTGAAATAGGCAGGATGAGACAACTGCGCCCACTTGGCCTCTGAGGGAGAGGTCCGCATTATGGATGACACCTAAGCTTTTTACCGATGAAGAAGGAGGAGGGGAGGGACCCAGTTCTGCCGGCCAATAGTGAGGTCCCCAGACAAGTTCACTCTTTCTGGGCAGGATTAATTCGGTCTTGCCCGGGTTAAGTTTCAGATGGTTTCGGTCCATCCAGCTCTGAATATGGAGCATGATAGTTTGGAATTGAAGAATGGAAACGGTAGAACTGTCCAAGGTGAAGACCAGCTGGAGGTCATCCGCATAATTAAAAGTGGTGACCATCATATCTTTAAGAGAGTGGATCAGAGGCCGAAGATACAGGTTAAAGAGGGGAGGCGAGATGGAAGAGCCCTGTGGGTCTCCATAAGAGGTTGCCAGTTTAGGAGCGATGAAAGGGGTGAGACGGACAGCTTGAGTTCTGCCCTCAAGAAAAGATATAATCCAGTTATAGTCAGCACCCAGGATGCCGGCCTGTTTGACACGGCCCAACAAGATTTTATGGTCGACCGTGTCAAAGGCGGCCGACATCTAATAATACTAACGCCTGGGCGACACCTCTATCGGCATTAGCTCTCATGGTATCCAATAAAGTCAGGATTACAGCCTCAGTGGAGTGGGCAGGCTTGAAACCTGCCTGATGCGGCTCTAAGTATTCTGTCTGTTCTATAAAATTAGACAGGCACTTGGTCACATGGGCCTCTAAAATCTTGGGCAGAAAGGGGAGAAGAGAGATGGGCCGATAATTGGAGAGGTTCGCAGAGTCAGCCCCAGGTTTTTTTTAAGTAGGGGGACAATTATGGCATTCTTGAAGGAAGAAGGAACCCTGCCCACTGTCAATGACTCGTTAAGGATAGGTAACACACTGAGTATGAGAGGACATCTCTCATACTATGGGGGGGACAACAGTCGTTAGGGGAGCCTGATTTAACACGAGTCAATAGATCTGAGAGCGTTGAAGGACTGATAAGGGGGACATTTTCCAGGGTGGACGCATTAATTACCAGATTGTCCCTCGATTCTCTAAGCAGTGTAGTTGGAATACTAGCTTTGATGGTCGAGATCTTCTCCAGGAAGAAATTATTTAGGGAATCACATAGATCTTGAGTAGGAATTTGTTTTGGAAGAATCCTTTCGGAGTTACAGAGATTGTTAACTATCGAGAAGATTTCCTTCGACTTGTTCTGGGAGTCTAATATTCTTCGTGAGAAGTAGGTGGCTTTGGCTACGAGAATAGCAGGTTTATATTCTTTACGAGCTGAAGAGTACTGGAGTTTATCTTCCAGAGAGTAACGTAATCTCCATTTTCTTTCCTTTTGGCGGAGCTCAAGTTTCTGTTTTTTTTTAGTTCAGCAGAGAACTATGTTTGAGAGTCTGAGTGACGAGTGCAGGTGAACTTGGTAAGTGGGGCATGAATGTTACAGGCCGACTGCAACCAGGAGGAGATGTTAGCTTCCATGGCATTAACATCTGAGTTGAAGGGGGGGTACTGAACTAGTCAGTGTGTCGGAAAAGGCTTGTGTATCTAAGGCCCTCCACTTTCTAGTGACTCCACCCCTGAAGAGATGATCTTAGGCATAGAAGGCATGATGATATTGAATTGTATTAGATAATAGTCCGACCATATACAAGGAGAAATGGTCAGATCTGTCAAAGAAAGATTAATGGACCAAATTTGGTCCAATGTGTGACCTTTGATGTGAGTAGCAGAGCGAATATGTTGGACAAAATTTTAATTTAAAAGCAGATCAAGGATATCTGTGGCGTGGGGTCCACCTAAGATGTCGTTAAACCAATAATTCAGATCGCCTATGAATCAAATATTGGTGAAGTTCATGTCTAAGTTGGCCAACTGTTTGCATAAGGAGATGGGAAAGGTAGGCATGGGTTGGGGGGGGCCAATAGAGCAAAATGAAAATAAGGGCACCAGAGCTAGAGTCTAGTTTGATAACTAGATTGTCCGCCGCCGGCAGAACCAGAGGGGAGATACAGGAAAATGTATGATGTTTCAGTATAATGGCAGCGACTCCACCACCGGGTCTGCCTGTAGATCGATTGGCCTGTAAAATACAGTAGTCCTGGGGCAGAGCAGCCAAAATATCCGGAGTGGAGTCCTGGATTAACCATGTTTCAGTAAGTAAAAGTATACCTGGTTTAGCTGCTGAGAGCAATAAAAAGATATCGAGCTGATGTTTAACAAGGGACCGTGTATTAAGGTACAGGACGCGGAGAGCAGAGTGTTTCAAAGTGGAAGATACAGGGGTGAGGGGATGCTAAAGAGTGCAGGGAGGGAACTGTGTATGTGAAAAATACCATTAGCTTTTAGGCAGTTACCAGTAGTCCCCTTAAGAGGTGAATTTTGTTTAGAAAAGGACCTAAGTTCCTCTGAGGTATATTTAGGTAAAAGTCCAGAATGCATGGTCCCTGGGTCCGTCGGGGGGTGCGGACGGGCGCAGACGGGCTTGCCTTTGGCACGCCGCCGGCGCGCCTGCTGCGCTCCCGTGGCATTGCCTGCATTTAAACTTAGGCTCCACCTCAAACTCCTCCCCCCTTGCTGCCGATTGGCTGAAGCCTCAGGGTGGTGTCAGGAGCAACGAAAGGGCAGCGAGAGTTACAAACAGGTGCCGATTTTAACACGCAGAGCAGAGATAAGGTGACAAAGTTCAAATTTTAAAATAACAGTTTTTAAAAGCAAAGAAACGAGCAGCAGCCTGTCAGCGTGGCAACAGGCCTAAAATCGCCTGTGGTTGCGTTGCGGGGAGCTTTCTAGCCTAGGCTCCACCTCAAACTCCTCCCCCCTTGCGGCCGATTAGCTGAGGCCTCAGGGTGGTGTCAGGAGCAACGAGAGGGCAGCGAGAGTTACAAACAAGTGCCAATTTTAACACACAGAGCAGATATGGTGACAAAGTTCTATTTTTAAAATAATAGTTTTTAAAAGCAAAGAAACAAGCAGCAGCCCGTCAGCGTGGCAACAGGCCTAAAATCATAGGTCCCTAACCGATCAGCTTCAGACATCAGACCTTCCTCATGTGTTGATCTTGGTGCCTTTTTTTACTGAGAAAACTAGGCTTATTAACATTGATCTGGAAGCCAGGAAGGCGCTATTGCTACCCAATGAACCTGCACCCTAACTGGCCGTACTAGATAAGATAACACCAATTATCTGGAGTATCAAGAAGAACGCTTCCTGGGACACCTTTACCCCCCTTAATGAAAATGATATCAAAAAGGTACTTCGGATTATCATCCCTTCTAATCACTTCAGTGACCAGTTACCACCTAACCTCTTCAAAGTAGTAAAGGATGAAATCGCCCCCTTCTGGACAAAGATCGTCAATGCGTCTATGTCACAAGGCATGATCCCAGAATGCCTAAAAGAGCCTCAGGTAACACCTATATTAAAAAAAACCACAGCTGATAGTACAGATCTTAACAACTTCCGACCTATCTCCAACATAAATACTCTTGCCAAACTCCTGGAAAAATGCGTACAGTCACAACTATGCGCACATCGAAAATTTCCACCTCCTGGACCAACATAAATCTGGCTTTTGTAGTGGGCACAGCACTGAATCGGCCCTCACTCACGTGATAGATGACATCTTAACAATGCTTGATCGAAATGAATCCTGCCTCCTTTTCCTACTCTACCTTTCCTCCGCATTTGACACTGTCAATTATGACAACCTCCTATACATTCCCGAGCACAGGATGGGCCTTTCAGGTCAGGTGCTGCATTGGTTTGCGTCCTTCTTGCAGCACAGAACCCAAAGAGTTAGAGCGAACCACTCACTCTCCCAGCCATCTCCTGTCAGCCTGGGGGTTCCCCAAGGATCCTCCTCATCTCCCATTCTCTTCAATCTGTTCCTGGAACCATTGGCTAATTTTCTAAAATCCTTGGACATTCGCTTCCGTATGTATGCAGACAATACCCAACGCTATCTGAAAATCTCCTCTTGGGATGACATCACTTCACTCAACTCTACCCTTCTGACTACCCAAAATTGGATAACTAAGAACCACCTCCTGCTGAACACCTTCAAAACAGAATTCCTCCTCTGAAACATACTCCTAAAATAGACCTATGGATGAACCGACTTACCGCCTTCAACTGTTCCCCTCCCCTCATTATCGACTCTGCTAAATCCCTAGGAATTACCTTAGACAAGCATCTGAATATGAAGTCTTACATTAGCAATATATGCAAGGCAGCTAACCACCTTCTGAGAACACTCAGGAATATCAAACCTTTCCTACCGCAAGCAGATTTCAGGCAAGTGATCCAAGCGCTTGTCCTACTGAGACTTGACTATGGCAGTGCTATGCTATGTGGCCTCCCTAAATACTCTTTGGCCCGTGTTGAAGGAGAATAACTGCAGGCAAACCCTTGGCTGTCCAGAGGAGAACTTAAACCTCTGTATTCAGTGTCCTCGCCCACCCGCCTCCCGCCGCCTGACCCCTGCAACACCCTCAGGTCGGGCCGCCGAGCGGAGCGCGGTGCTGGCTAGAGGGATTAAAACTACATTACCCAGGATTCCAGGTGACGCATTCCGCGTCTATCGCGTGCCAGGAGGCGCATAAAATTGCTGTCACCCCGGTCGATGGGGGGATCCGTGTTGAAGGAGAATAACTGCAGGCAAACCCTTGGCTGTCCAGAGGAGAACTTAAACCTCTGTATTCAGTGTCCTCGCCCACCCGCCTCCCGCCGCCTGACCCCTGCAACACCCTCAGGTCGGGCCGCCGAGCGGAGCGCGGTGCTGGCTAGAGGGATTAAAACTACATTACCCAGGATTCCAGGCGACGCATTCCGCGTCTATCGCGCGCCAGGAGGCGCATAAAATTGCTGTCACCCCGGTCGAGGGGGGATCCGTGTTGAAGGAGAATAACTGCAGGCAAACCCTTGGCTGTCCAGAGGAGAACTTAAACCTCTGTATTCAGTGTCCTCGCCCACCCGCCGCCTGACCCCTGCAACACTCTCAGGTCGGGCCGCCGAGCGGAGCGCGGTGCTGGCTAGAGGGATTAAAACTACATTACCCAGGATTCCAGGCGACGCATTCCGCGTCTATCCCGCGCCAGGAGGCGCATAAAATTGCTGTCACCCCCGTCTCGCGGGACACCGGGCGAAGCCCGGGCACTCTGTTGCCCTCAGGGGCCCGAAGTGGCCGGGTCGGGCCACCCCCCTAAGCACGACTGTCAGGACCTACAAGTCATATCCATTATAATCCATAAACGGAGAAAGGGGCAGCAATCACTGTTTGAGGATGACCAAAACGTTAAAAACACCGATGGCTACAAGATCAACCAGCAGACTTAAAACAGTGAGTACACCTTTACCCACTATAACCGCTATAGACAAAATGCTGCAAAAAACCATAAATGTTGTAGCGGATGCTATTCAGGACACTGAGAGGCGCCTCTCTTTGACACCAAATCTATGCTTCCCAGACCTGTCCATGCACACTACTAATGATGACCAAAACATGGATGACGCTGTCTCATCGCAGGAGTCTCTACTGATGCAATCATTTTCAGAATTACCAAGGTCACACGTCAAAGAAATAGCCTCTAAATCTCTGTCCACTGAGTTAACGGCGAATAACTTGGATAACAGTCTTATGATTTTAACTAACTGTGCAAATAATGACCAACAGGAAAAGGTCACACCTTTTTAGTTTTGGATGCTCATCCCGAGGAGAGCGCTCTATTGGTCACTGACTGTACAGAATCACAAACTCTTAAACAACTTAATCCTCTAAAGGGCAAACGGAAAAAGCTTAGAATCAAACTTCCCACGAGGAAAACCCATCTCCTCTCAGGCAAACCCAAACGCTCAATTAAAGACATGTGGCACAAAAAAAGCCTGGAGAAACCCACTGAACCAACACGTGGGGGGTCCTCTTCAACTTCCCTACAGGACCATGAAGCACACGGAAACACTAAGATCAACACAGGTAGTTCTCTGGTCAACGAGGAAACAGGACACATAGACAAGAAGAGTAGCACGAACATACCATCCATGAGAGGGATTGAAACTTTAATTAAATCACTCCTACAACCTATTAGCCACCAGATTGCCAATATTGAAAAGGCTTTGAGTAAATTCGAGAGGGCTCAAAATGACATATCATCCAGTATTCTTAGATCACTTAAAACTCCTAATACACCAACTACCTTTGTTCCAGCCTCTACAACTCTCAATGTAAAAAACCCAAAAGCCATAAAAAAAGTATGTGATTTATCAAAGAACACAGGAAAACAAAAAAACCCACAGCATCAGAGTCTCCCCACAACTGACCTGACGTCAAGCTCTCAAACAGCTCATCCTACTGCTGCGATCACAATGATACCCATAGTCAACACGCTAAACACCCAAGTAGGTGAGGATGACGATGATAGTGAGTGGGCAACAGAGGGTTATCCACCTAATACAAACACAGGAATAACTGAGAATATAAGACATACAGCTCCCCCAAATGTTAACATCCACACAAAAGAAACAGGAGCACAGCCCCCTAGACCCACCACACGATCACTATCATACATAAATTTACCACCACAGTCTAATCCCTACACAATTGTCATGATCGGGGTACCAAAAGTAGACGGAAATAGAGAGGAAACGCGGGAGGAACTGAAGAACAAAGTAATGCAATGGCTAACTACACACAGGCCCCTCCCTCCCAATATAACAGGAAATATTCAACATGTTAAAAGAGTAGAGTGGGTGGGCACTCGCTTCAAATCCACAGAGGGCGACTGCATTGTGGTCACCTTTAAATACATAGGAGCGGCGAAATTTATTGCAGACTGGCGGAGCCCCGTGACAAACAGCCTGATCCGTACTATGGGTCTAAGCTATTTTTATCCAGTTCGTTCAGACACCCAAAGGAATAAAACTAAATATAATTACACTCAAGAAGGACCTTTTATGTCGCAGCCAAATTTTCAACCCTGGTCGGCCCCTGTCCTACCCCATCAAGGCATACAAAAGGGTCTAGAACCGTACCCATACACTCACCCCTGGGTAAGCAAAACGTATAATTACCAACCAACAGTAACAGCTGATAGACAAGGGTACAGTTTTCACCGAGCTCAAAACCATCCTAATTCACAGCATAATGACTATGGGTTCCCAACGGCCAATAGATATGATGTACTCTACAACCACGACCAACTGGAAGAGGTTGATTGACTGCCATCTGACCTGCCCCCTGTCTCACTCCCTGATAGGATAAATAACTTTGTAGAATGTAAGACCAATTTATCAATAACCTCGAACCCCCCGGAGGTCAGTTCAGCCAACAGTCCTAATATGACGAGACCTAGTTATTCAGCCAGCCCCCCAGTAGAACAAATTCCTGCCCCTTCGTTATCTGAAGTATGTAGTCTCTCTATCTCCACAGTCTCTCAATTTTCACCTTCCCACGCAAATCACAGGATGAACTTTGTAACAAATGTTAACTCACAATCGCATCACTTTCCTAACATAATTCCTGCATCAACTTTAGATCACAATGATTCCAATCCAATTAAAATACTGTCATGGAACATTGCAGGACTGGCCTCCAAAATCAATGACCCGATGTGGGTATCCTTTGTCAATAAGTATACCATCCTGTGTTTTCAGGAAACCTGGCTAGTAGACAGCAATATCTTTATTGAGGGATTTCAAAGCTTCTTTGTTCATGCATCTCCATCGCCTAGTGGCAGGGCAAAGGGGGGCTTAGCAACATTTATTAGTCTGTCTCTTAAATCAGAGATTAATTGCGTGCAGCTGGATAGCAGGAACATCCAGATCTTGGCCCTTAGAAAGGGGAAGAAAGGAATAACCCTGGTCAACTTCTACAATTCTGTCTCTATTCCGAGCGAATGTAACATCGACACTCTTCAAAATCACTTAAGTGATCATCGGACAAAATTGCCCCAGGATAAAATACTCCTTGATGACTTTAACACGCACATCTGCGGAAACCCTTTTACAACACCTCTGGGCTCCTTGGGCTATGGACTTAAAACAGGTCCTCACTTTACTCACTGCCACCGCGGAACAAAATTGAATACCTTAATGGACACCATGAACCTGACCATGGCACTATCCCTGAAAGACGACTCTTTTACCTTTAAAAATCCAACCTATAAAGGATCTGAGTCAGGTTCTTACATAGATCACATCCTCCTTTCAGCCGGTGTGGTCCAACAGGTTTTAAACTTTGACATCCTTGAAAGTATTCACAGTGACCACAACCCTCTACATCTTGAGGTACAACGCGGCCCTTTTGTACTCCGAAAAAACATCAAGGATCCAGGGGTACTTAAACTGGTCAATAACAATCGCCGCCTGAAATGGAACCTGATAAACAGTGACAAATTGTACGAGACTGTTGTCAAACACTGTGAAACTGAACTCAAGCTTTGTGCCTTAAACTCGGCTCCTCCGGAATCTATCTTATCTGCCTTTGCAGTGGTGTCTAAAAGGATTGATCAACTGCTGACCGTACCCGTTAAGGGAACAACTGGACAATACCCCCGATGGTTTGATCATGCCTGCTCTTCAGCTAATCGAAAACTAAAAGCTGCCCTTAAGAACAAGCCAAGAGACTCTGCACTCATTAAGACCCTTCGTGCAGAATACAAAAATGCCCTCGCATCTCGCAAAAAGTCAATAAAAACTAAAACTTGGGAGTCTTTGCTTGATCCTTCAACCTTGGGCAATAGCTCGAAGTTCTGGACTATAATCAATAAACCACTTTTTAATGACCCGAATGCCGAAAGCCTCGGAACAGTCATACCTGAGAATGACTGGATTACCCATTTCGGTTCTATTTTTAAAAGTGACGCTCCACAGACTTTGCAACCACCTCATCGCCCTGAAAGTATTCCTCTACAATTTACCACCAAAGAAGTTGAACTAGGGATCCATGGTCTTTCTAGTAATAAAGCTCCGGGCCCAGACGGGCTTCCACCGGACTTATTTAAATCTAACACCACTTTTTGGGCCCCTATCCTCACAGCTGTCATTAACGCTGGGGCAGTAGTGGGGGCTCCTAAATCCTGGGGAGCATCTACTATCATCCCTGTATATAAAAAGGGTGACAGAACAAAAGCGGCCTGTTATAGACCAATTTCTCTGATAAATTCAGTTGCAAAGGTAGTGGGTGGGGTCCTTTTAAACCGGTTGAATGCATGGGCCAAACATAACAATATAATGACCCCCGCCCAGTATGGATTCAGACCAGGACATGCTACAACTACTCAGTGTCTGAATTTATATTTAATCAGTGGCAAATACACTCAAGCAAGAGAAGGAACATTATACATGGCCTTTATGGACCTCTCCTCGCCCTTTGATTGTGTCGAGAGGAGTAAACTCTGGGAAGTCCTGCAGAACATGGGTGTTGAAAATAATCTGATCAACTTTTTGGCTGACCTCCATAATGACACTCGTGCAAATGTCCGTTACACAAAAGATCTGAAAGTAACGAGAGACTTTAAAATCAACCGGGGGGTCAGGCAGGGCTGTATTTTAGCACCTTTTCTTTTTAACTTATATATAAATGGACTCGAAGAACACCTTTTAAAAACTGACACGGATTATCCTCGCATTGGGAAAAAGGGCGTGCCGGTTCTGCTATACGCGGACGACGCCGTTCTTATATCTAGAACTGCACTCGGACTTCAAAAGCTATTGGATTCCTTTCTTCAATTTATGACTTCACGTGGCCTGAATATCAACAACTCCAAATCATTTGTTATGACGGTAGGCTCAGCTCCAAAAAAACGTTACCCCTTCTCAGTTAACGGGGAAAATATGCCATCAACAAAAACTTTCTCTTACCTAGGAGTACTGTTTGATCACAAACTTTCATGGGGCCCTGCCATAATTAAAAAGAAAGGCGAAATACTAAGGACCAACACTGGAATAATGGATTTTGCACGCAAATTGGGTAACACTCCAGTGTCTGCCATAATGAAGCTTTACCAAGCAAAAAGCGTAGCGGTTGCCTGTTACGGAAGTGAACTATGGGGCTTCTTACCAGCAGACGCCCTTGTAACTCTTGAAAATAACTTCCTGAAACAGGTCCTGTGTTTACCAAAAAGCACCGCTAACTTCTCCGTTCACGGGGAACTAGGCACACCGTACCTAGGAGATAAAATTGCTGTAAATCCTCTGCTCTGTTGGTTGAACTGTTGGCGCAATGTCTCAATACCACTGACCCATAATATCCTCGCTGAAGCCCTCACTTGGGAAGGGCAACTCAAGATACCCTGGCTGAAATACATTAGAAATTGCTGTAAAGATCTGGGCAGGCTGGACCTTTACCTAACTCCTCAGCATACTACCAAGAAAGATGTTAATTTTGTAAAGGATACTTTCCAACTAAAACGACATCTTTACAGGGAAGAAATTGAGTTGAAGAAGTCTAGTGTAAGGAGCCATATTCTAACTAAGACTTGTGTGCGCTCTGAACCGTATTTATCTTGGAACATATCTAGACATGAGCGCTTTCTGCTGAGCAGATTCCGCTTTGGTATTTATCATCTGTAGTTCGCTGTACCGAGTGGAGCCCATAGAGGTCAAGTGTTGCCACCTTGCGGCTGCGACAACAAGTCTCCGCAAGACTTGGCTCACTTTTTATTCCTGTGTACTTTCTATTCGAGTTATCAAGAGAGAGGGTACCCCACTATCACCAGGGAACAGGGTACAGTGACAACAAGTCAAATTGGAATCCCTGGGCACACGCTCACTATCCTTTCACACCACTGTAGGTTTACTACCAAACTTAATCAGGGAATACAGGAAAGATTTAAGAAGACTAAATATAAATTTCCACAACAAAAATTTGAACGTTCACAGTCTAATTTTAATCAAAAACACATTACATATAAAAAATGTTTGCACTTAGCAACACAGTTAAAATGATTCAAAGAAAATTTTCTTTGAAAAAGAATAAAATACAGCAGTTAATTATTATATTTCATAGCACATGTTATCAAAATCAAGTTAAAAAACATGGAGAGATATATAAAAAATGACATGTTGTAGAGTCAAGGGTGACACATGAAAACAGATATACAAAAAACCTGACACGAAAGAAAAAGAAACCCCCTCTATTATCTGTGGCCTCTAGTTGTCCTTGCCACTACTGATGAGTAGATCCAAAGGCTTGTAATTTTTATATGTAAAGCTGAACAACAGTATCAAAAATGCATGTATATCGGTTGTTCGCTAGGCCTAGTTGGATTCTCTCTCTCCAACAGAGAATCCAACTAGGCCAAAATATTGTGCACCTAATCTTTGTCTCCTTGGAGACCTACTCTGCAAAGCCTGCATTTATAAAATGTCAGACTTAGAAAACGGAACCACTGGGGACGCAGCAGATGCGACTCAGCAGGGTCCCGACGACACGGTACCGGGTGCAATAATCATCCCGGCACATTTAAGAAAATCTATAACTTTAAAACTTATAGAAAACGGACTGACACCACAAGGTGGTACAGTAATTTTCGTGATAGAGGCACACGAATATCGGCAGACAGAGGTATTCTATTCATGGATAAAATTTCCAGCGGCTAACGCTAGAACAAAAGAGTTTCACTATTACAAAATAGAGAAACCTCCGGAAGAGTACGCTCCTTTCGAGGAGACTGAAATCCCACTAAAATTCCAAGAGCACCTGCTCTGGTTTAATGGCGCCCTAAAACATAATGATCATATTACCAGGCTCGGTCCACTAGGTAGACCAGGAGCAACGTGGCCGGTTCTAGCCAGCTACACACCACATCCGGACATTGCAAAAATGTCTAGAGAAGAGCTGTTAGTACAGCTAAAAACATTAATAAAAAATACATAGGCAATTAGTGCAATATGTAATGCGGACTGCAACAGTCCAGCCAGCTGTTAATGTACCACAGCTGACCCCTCATCAGGGGAACACTAACAAAATCACACCACAGAACATACAGTCATGTCTTGGTAAAACACCCGTAAAACGGGAACCAATTCCTTTCTGGTTAGCACAGAAAATCACTCAGAGGCAGTATTTCCAGATACTACCCCTATAGAGAAACACAGAATCTTGACCATCTGCCTTCCTATGGGAATCGCACCACACATAGAGGACTGTGACACTTGGGGTACAGTCTTTGCTTCCATTTACACAAAAACACACGGTGTTCCGTCTATGGCGGTAATACCAGAAGTGCTAAAACAGATTCAAAATGAATACGGTCCAGAGCCCGCTTTAAATCTTGGTATGAAATTACTGAAAGACTTTAAGCAGGTCTCGGCTATATTATTAGCCAACATAAAGGGAGAAGCAGCATCTGTGGCGATCCGCCAGAAGTTGAAGGAAACAGATATAACAGATCAGCCAGTTGAGCTTGCCAGAAACATAGAGAAATGCTATGAAGAATTAGGTAGAGACAGCTTGGGTGGGAAACCAGTAAAACCCCAACTGCTCAAAAATCCTGAAAAATTATTTTTTAAAAATAATTCAAACACTCCTAAAAAGAGCTGGGATGGAAATAAATAATCCACTCCCAAAGAAAAAGTTTTCCAGTCCAGAGGAAGGTCTCCTCGACGGAGGGAAAGAACTCCGACTCGAGAACACCAGTCTCCCCAGAGGGAGCCCTCTGAGAAAAGATATAACCTTAGAAATAGGGATAATTTGAAAAAACCTGATAGATATCAAAGTATTGATACACGTCCCTCTCGATCTTTTTTGCAGAAATCGGAAAGAAGAGGACGGTCAGACCCAGGAGAGCACGCCAAGTCCAAAGACAAGGAACCTGCTCAGAGTAAAAAATCTCAATTTCCAAAAAAGAAGGTAGCCAGTATTAGAGTAATCAACCATGCCGAGAATACTGAGGACACAGTTGAAAAACGGGGAGTGGGCATTGACAATGTTGGACAGTGCAGCAGAAATCAGTATAGCCCGCAAAATCCTGATGAGTCATCTGGAGACAGTGGACACGAATGAATACATTCAGGTTGAAACTGCCGACACCAGACTTAGCGAGCCCCATAAAATATACGAAATAACATTGCGTATAGAGGGTGATAAGACTAGGAAAATAAACGGTCTATTTTGGGACAAACTCTCAAAAGGCTACGATATTCTGTTAGCTGAAAAAGATTGGCCCCCAGAGTTTGTCAGGGAGTGCCCTCGTGGCATAGAAATGATTATGCCTGCCTTCTCGTATCACATTCCGATTCACAAAAAATATACATATGCAAGGAAATGGGCAGTAGCCCAGGCACCGGCATTATATAAAAATCATGTAGAATGGGATGAGGACTCACCTCCCCACAAAATACAGTTAAAAAATGAACCAACTGCCCAACGGCAGTATCCCATTAAGCAAGAAGCTAAAAAACAAGTCAGGGAGATCTTAGATCAACTTGAATACCAGGGGGTGATTGAAACATGCACCTCTCAAATGAACAATCCTTTGTTTCCTGTCTCCAAGCCAGACAATTCATATCGTCTAGTTTTGGACTACAGACACCTTCATGCATGTTGCAAAACATTTGCAGTACAAAACTCGCATAGTGCAGCCCTAATGAATAATATAGTTAGGAAAAAATATAAAACGACATTAGACATATCTAATAGTTTCTTTTGTCAAAACATTGCACCAGAAAGCAGATACTTGACACCATTTCCTTATCACTATATATCACTGTATCACTTTGTATCACTTTATATTGCTCTATATCACTTTTTATATCTCACTTTATATCACTTATTTCACTTTAAATCTCACTTTATATCACTTATCTCTCTTTATATCACCTTACATCTCACTTTACAGCTGGCGCACTTCTCTCACTGTCAATTTCTGAATGACCTAACGTCTTTTTTAGAATACTCACGCCAAAAAGGATCTCAGTCAGAAGAGGTAAACATTTGGAGGATCAAAATCAGGAAGACCAGAAATATACTGAGCTGCTGAGGCAGAGAATCTCAGTGCGCAGAGTACCTCCTTAGTAGATTCCTGTCCTGTCCTCCCCAGTAGATTTCTGTCTCCTGTCAACACCACTCCCTTAGATAGCCGCTTCTGATGATGTCCACGTTGAGCGCTATTTGTAGAAAATAGAAACCTTCTCAGAGGTCTCACTGATACACCTGGTCCTTTAAACCAACAAATAAGAGATTGGCACACATGCTGCAATATAAAAGACATCTTTTATTCACCGCAGATGAGGGAGACTACGTCACACAGTACCCTCAGGAGCTGTAGGAGGCATTCTAAGGAGTACAGAAAACAGGGGCCTTATATATGCTTAGGTTACATTAGTCAGCATAAAACCAAGTGGAGATCCTGGCACATGTAAGCATGCAAAATGACTAATATGGGCATACAAGATTTGCTTGCTCAACAAAGTGGGAGGAGAGTTATTTCTGCCTACATCAGCAAGAATAGCCTGACAGGTATAACATAAGAGCAGGTGCATTCTACTAGCTAGGCCCCTCTGAGCATGTGCAAGGCTCTGGAAGAGGGAAACGGCACATGGCTAACTAAAATGGCTGCCAAATACAAAATTGCTTTCAGCTCATGCTAACAGATCCCTGCATTCTTTAATAAGGCCTGGCAGTCTGCTCTGTGTTGCTCCTGGTCTTGCTCGAGTGAAAGGTCTCAAAACTGCTCGCGGAGCCATCGCACCTCATCCCATTCCAAGTCTTCGAAGTACTCTGTTAAGTCTAAGCACAAGAAGGCGGCAAAGAAGCACCGGCGCTCTTCTCCTGCTCCCCATAGGTTGACTGACTCAACGAGGGACCCGGAGCGTCATCGCTCTAAGGCTCTGTCTTCAGTGCCTCCTCCAGCGTTGACTCCGCACCTCTCAGTTTCTGAGATCCGCGGCGTCCCCTGCCCAACTTTATACATTTTACAAAGCCCTTAAAATATCTTTGGGCAGCCCGACTCCCCTGGGGTGCCGTTGGGCCCCGCAGAGCCGGTAGGGGGTCCTGGGGCTTCGATGCTGACGGGTCCGACACCGGGGGTCCCCCGGAGATCCAGGTCTGTATCCGGAGCAATGCAAGTTGACCTAACTCTTTCTTCCCCACCGCCAATACAGACAATGACACCCGGCGTCGGGCATGCCCCCTGGCTGACACTGGCCCCATCCTCACCCCTGAGATGGAACAACGTTGATCGATATCTAATCCGATGCCGGAGGGTACCTCTGTTCCCCTGTTCATCCCTGGTGTTACTTATCGCCCATAAGGTGGTTATGAGGATTGGGAGGGTCTGCTGGACCCTTTGCAGACCGGCAGGAACAACCGGACTGGAGAGAGGACCTGGGTGACACCAGTGGTCTGGACACTTCTCCATACCTTGGCATGCTTTCTCCCCATACCGTGGCTATGGAAGAGGGGGCGTCTTACACTGTGGTGGTGTGTAGGGCAGCTGAGGCTTTGGGTCTGGAGGTCCCTTCAATGGCAGTCAGGACTAACCTCCTGACAGAGGTGCCTTAGCCTGCGGCAACTTCCTCTGAACCCCTTCTGCCCTTCAACGAAGCCCTCCATGACGTTCTTCTGGGCACCTGGTCCAAGCCCAGCATGAGGGCTCCTGTGGAAAGGACAATTGCCCACTGCCCGGCTCCGGGTGACCCAGTTTCCTCACCCAACACCCTTCCCTCGAGAGCTTGGTGATCCAAATCTCTACCTCCAAGGGCACATTCCCTTCTGCTCCCCCAGATAGAGAATCCAAGAAGCTGGATCATCTTGGGAAGTGCATGATCTCTTCCTCCAGCTTGGCACTGTGGTCCGTGAATACCACGTGCCTCTTGGGCCGATACTCCCATACTATCTGGGATACTGCAGCGCAAGTGCTGCCTCCGTGCCAGGAGGAGGCCAGGTCGTTCTCTCCCAAGCCGTGGTAGATGGGAGGAACTCAGCTAAATTCACGATTCGATGCGGACTGGATACCAGGACTCACTAAGCAGAATGATTGTCACGTTGGTAGCCCTTAGGCGCTATGCCTGATTGAGGATGTCCTTCGATGGCCGTTGCCTCTTTGATGACAATGCAAACTGCGCTCGAGTGCTTTTTTGATTCTCGGGCTACGGCCAGATCCTGGGGTCTCGCTGTGTCTTCCTGTCGACCTCAGTCTGCTTTTTGCCCCTTTTGTGGCTACAAAAGGGGTGCTCAGCCACGTTCGAACTAGTTCAGCCACTGGTTTATGCAAGCAGCCCAGCCTCTGAGTGGACGTGGGACCCAGCGACCTTGCAGGTCTGGGACCTAGCAACCTCGCAGGTCTGGGAGCCAGCAAGCGGGACAGTCCACCCTCCCCCCCCACCCCCTCTGCAGCAACCTCCAAGCTTTCCTAGTCTGACCTTTCAGGGCAACCAACGGCTCGTGGGGGAGCAGGATTAGTCATCACCTCCCTCACTGGCAAACCATCACGTCGGACAGGTGGGTTTTGCAAATTGTCCGAATGGGCAACTCCCTCCAATTCGAGACTACCCCTCCCACCATGCCACCATCTTTAGATTGTATGTTGGAGGATTGTTTTGCGCTTCTCTGCCTGGAAGTCTCCACTCTCTTGGCCAAGGGAGCTATCAAGTGGGTTCTTACTACAGAAGTGCCAAAGAAGGACAAAGGCCTGCGTCCTATTCTAGACCTCCGGGCCCTCAACGGCTTCCTCCTGAAGGAGAAATTCAAAATTTTAAATGTGGCTCAGATCCTGTCTGCCTGGAAACTGGATGGTGGCGCTGGACTTGCAGGACGTCTATTTCTACATCCCTGTCCTGCCAGCCCACAGATGCTACCTACTGTTGACGGTAGGCCACAAGCATTTTCAGTTCTCTGTGATCCCCTTCGGCCTTACCAGTGTCCCCCAGGTGTTCACAAAAGTGATGGCTGTGGTCGCAGCTCATCAGCGCAGATCAGGGGTTCCAGTCTTCCCCTCTCTTTTTAAATTTTTCTGTTGACTGCGGGCTCGCCGCAGGCTGTCTTCTACCACCTCCAGACTACGGTGGACCTCCTGCATTCACTGGGGTTCACTATCAACGTGCCGAAGTCACACCTGCTTCCCTCTTAGAAGCTACTTTTCATCGGAGCACTTCTGTATATCGCGCAGTTTCGGGATTATCCTCCTGAGCAGCGAGTCCGGGATCTTCGGGCTAGGAAACTGATGTTTCAGCCTCTAGCTCTGATTTTAGTGACAATGACCCTGAGGCTGCTGGGTCTCATGGCTTCCTGCAATCTGCTGGTGGATCATGCCAGATGGCATGTACAGGCTCTGCAGTGGGACCTGAAGTTTCAGTGGGTGCAGCATTAGGGGAATCTTTCTGACTACGTCCAGATCTTGGAAGGAACTGCAGTGGCGGTTAATAAACCAAACTTGAGTCAGTCAGATCCCTCTCCCTTCCCCAACCAGACCTCACAGTAGTGACAGATGCGTCGCTCGTGGGATGGGGGTTGCCATCTGGGAGAGGTGCAGATCAGAGGTGTCTGGTCTCTGGTGGTGTCTGGGCTCCATATTAACCTGCTGGAGCTCCTGGCGACCGGCCCAGCACTGAAGGCATTCCTTCCCTCTCGCAAAGGAAAGGCAGTGCAAGTGTTCCCATAAAACACCACATCCAAATGGTACTGCACCTAACCGGGTGGGTGGGGTCGTGGACCTTCGCCTTTGGATGTGGCTGGAACATCAGGGCATGACCCTGGTTGTTCAACACCTGGCTGGTTCTCTGAAAGTCAGGGCAGATGAGCTCAGCTGACGGTGCATGGTAGATCACGAATGGCATCTTCACTCGGAGGTGGTGCAAGGTCTCTTTCAGCGGTGGGGAGAGCCTTAGTTAGATCTATTTTCCTCAAGAGAACGCGCAATGTCAGCAATTCTGCGTGTTGGAGTTTCCAAGGTGGCACTCGCTCGGCGACGAAAAACTGCGGCCTTCTGCTCTGCCTGTGCTACTTCTGCCCAGAGTGCTGATGAAGATCAAGCTCGACCGGGCACAAGTTGTTCTTGTGGCTCCGGACTGGGCACATAGTCTGGTACCCAGAGCTCCTGAACATGGCCATCGATCCACCACTCAGACTGCCCCTTCGGGAGAATCTTCTGTCGCAGCAGCAGGGGAGGGTTCTTCACCTGAACCTGTCCAGCCTCCACCTCCTTGTGTGGAGTTTGAGTTGTGACAGTTGACAGCTTTTGACCTTCCACCCGAAGTCTGTAATGTAATCTTGGCAGCCAGGCATCGCTCCACTAAAACCGTATACTCCTGTAGATTGAACAAGCTTGTGGCATCGTGCACAGCAAAAGCCGTGGATTCCCTTTATGCCCCTCTTTCAGAGGTCATCTTGTATATACTTTCTTTGGCCCAGCAGGGCTCTGCTCTGGGCACTCTTAACCGCTATTGCTTTCTTTCGCCTACCTGACCAGACTTCCTTGTTCAAGTCCCCTATCGTAAATAGATTTTTAAGGGCATTACTTATCTCTTTCCTCCATCTCTATTCATAATGCCCCAGTGGGACTTGAATCTTGTTCTTATCTCATGTGCTCCCTTCGAGTCCCTTCATAACTTTCCTCACAGGCTCCTCACTTTGAAAACTACCTTCCTTGTTGCCATCGCTTCTGCTCGGTAATCAACCTTTATCCCACATTTTTTTTCCGAGCACTTTCAGGCCGCATACTATTAACCCGCAATGTCATTCATCCCGCATACCATCATCCCGCATTTTTTTACAACGCATGTGCTTTTATCCGCATGCCTTTACAACGAAATACGTTGTAAAGGCATGTATGGTAAATGCATTTGCGTTGTAAACGATGACGAGAGAGGTAAGGGGTTTGGGTTAATTTTTAAGGGTGGGGGTCGTGCTGGGGTAGTGATTGTGTAGTGTAGTGTTGTGTTAGTGTAGTGTAGAGTTGTGCTGGGGGAAGTGTAATAGGGGTTAGAGTAGTGTTGTAGTGTTTTGTGTAGTGTAGGGTCATGCTGGGGGTAGTGTTGTAGTATTGGGTCATGCTGGGGGTAGTGTTTTAGGGTTTTGGGTAGTGTTGTAGTGTAGGGTCATGCAGAGGTAGTGTTTTAGGGTTTAGGGTAGTGTTATAGTGTTTGCGTAGTGTAGGGTTATGCTGGGGTGTAGTGTTTTAGGGGTTAGGGTACTGTTGTAGTGTTGTAGTGTAGGGTCATGCTGGGGTTAGTGTTTTAGGGTTTTGGGTAGTGTTGTAGTATAGGGTCATGCTGGGGGTAGTGTTTTAGGGTTTTGGGTAGTGTTGTAGTGTAGGGTCATGCAGGGGTAGTGTTTTAGGGTTTAGGGTAGTGTTATAGTGTTTGCGTAGTGTAGGGTTATGCTGGGGTGTAGTGTTTTAGGGGTTAGGGTACTGTTGTAGTGTTGTAGTGTAGGGTCATGCTGGGGTTAGTGTTTTAGGGTTTTGGGTAGTGTTGTAGTATAGGGTCATGCTGGGGGTAGTGTTTTAGGGTTTTGGGTAGTGTTGTAGTGTAGGGTCATGCAGGGGTAGTGTTTCTAGGGTTTAGGGTAGTGTTGTAGTGTTTGTGTAGTGTAGGGTCATGCTGGGGTGTAGTGTTTTAGGGTAGTGTTGTAGTGTTTGTGTATTGTAGGGTCATGATGGGGTGTAGTGGTTTAGTGTAGTATGTAGTGTTTGTGTAGGGTCATGCTGGGGGTAGTGTATGAAGGTACTGTTGTTGTGTTTGTGTAGGGAAGTAAAGTGCTTTATGGTAGTGTTGGGGGGTCGTGCTGGGTAGTGTAAATTTAGAAAAAGGCCTGTTTGTGGGTGGTGCAGGGGTACTACATTAGAGTGTAGGGTAGGGTAGTGTACTTTTACTTACCTTTACAACTTTTACAACGAGTATACCTTTAACATGCATGCCTTTACGTTGTAAAGGCATGCGTGATAAAGGCATATTCGTTCTAAATGTTTTCGTTCTTTTAATTTGCGGACTAATAGTACATGCAGGATTATTTTTGCGGACTGATGGTATGCGGGCTGTTTGTCTGCGGGATAACGTCATATATTCCTTATGCTCGCAGTATGTGAGCTTCAAGCTTTTTCTTCTAAGCCCCCTTTCTTGTCTGTGCATCTGGACAAAGTGGTGCTTCGAACAAGGCCCTCGTTCCTTACAAAAGTGGTTATACCTTCTCACATTGGACAAACCATTACTTTACCCACCTTTTTCGCACCTCCTCAACCTTACAAAGAGGAGAAACTCCACCGTCTGGACCCAACTGTGCGCTGTCCTACCTTAACTGCACAAAAGATTTCCGGCTGGAAGATCAACTCTTCGTTGGCTATGTAGGTGCCAAGAAAGGTCAGGCTGTTAAAAAGTGTACCATCTCTAGAGGGGTATCCTTTTATCAAAATCTGGTTTGCTTTGGGGAAACGGGAATCTCCAGTGGGGCTGCAGGCTCACTCCACTAGAGCTACGGCAGACACCACTGCACTGGTACGTGGAGTTCCATTCCTTGACATATGTCAGGCAGTCACATGGGCATCCTTGCCAACATTAACCTGACATTACTGCCCGGACAGTCTTGTCTGGAGGGATGGCTATTTTGCCCGTTCAGTCCTTCAGGACTTCCTGGTATGAACTTGGTTTGCCGACCCTCCTCCGGGGTTGGAATTGCTGGGGTATCTATTCTAAGGTAAGGAATCTAGAATGGTCTCTTTCAGATGAACAGGTTACTTCCTTTTGGTAACGATGTAGCTGTAAGAGACCTAGGTTAGTTGTGGATTACCTCCCGCCCCACCCATCCTCCCCGCTCTGAAAACTGACTTCTAGGGATAGGTACTCCCTTACAGGGCTGAAGTGGTAGGGCACCAGTGGTCAGTGTCTTGCATGGCTCTGCTCTTCTGGCGTGGAAAGTCGAGTCAGAACGGACGTCATCCCGGCTACCTCTACGCCACTTACCGATGTGCAGAGGTACTGCTGAGAAAAAATTCTCCGGATCCAGTCTGACTCCTGGGGGAAATTCTAAGTTAAGTAATCTGTAACTAACCTTTGTCTCTTACAGATACATTGTTACTGAAGGTAGGTAACTTGTTCTTCAGCGCACCTCTCATTGAATCCTGATCCGCTTTCGACACACGATAATATTGTCTTAGAATTTTTTGCACTCAATATACATTACCACAAGATTGAACTGTAGGTGGATCAATGTGCGGCGGGTACGTTTTAGAATGTTTAAGATTTTGCTGTAAGCTGCTGAATTGCAACGCTCTAGTGGCTCAATGAGTATGCCCGGGAAGGTGGGATGTCCGTACATTATCGTAGGTATTGGTTTTGCATGCAGCACCCTTTGGATTCTCTCTGCCGAGTGGCTCTGTGGCTTGTGATGTAGTTTGCTTAATGCGTATGTTGTGTTTGAAGTTTTGTCTGGCAGAGCCTTGGCCTGCAAGGTTGTAACACAATTTCAATGCATTAAACATCGCATGTGTTGGACACTTTTTTAAAGCGGTTGGGTCTGATTTTGACAGTACTTTTCAACCAGTTTTTGAAGCGATCCTTTCTTTAATACACTCTTGTTTTTCAAGTGCATTTTGAGGCATACCACATGTGTTCTTCCTAATTGGTGGTATCTTAATACTGCTTTGCCGTCCGCAATAAATGTCCCATCTTGAAGTCAAATGGTGATGGACCCAGCTGCGTTGTGAATGCATGATACAGTATTTTGCTATATCATTATTAGAGGAAATAAATGAAGACTGGTTTTATTTTTCTGACTGTTATATTTCTACTGTGTGCAGCCTGTGTTCCGCTGTCTTTGGTGCTAATTCGAGTATGCACTCCATCTGTATTGCAATGCAATTGCTACCATCTACGGCAAGTGTCTCTAGCCAGTCAATCGTAGGCTACCAGTAGCTTGCAGACACCTTCAGAGTAGCTCACAGACTGGAGATTTTTTTTAAATAAGCACACGTCACATTTTTCTTATGAAGTTAAGGGAAGGCTATGTTTACTTTACATTATTATCATCAGGCTGCATAAATCAAAGCCTGATAATGAGCACTGCTAAGTCAGATTTATGGGCCAGGCTAGCGCACAGAGGTGAACTGAAGCACTGTAGTATTTAACACTTAAATAAAAGTCCTTGTTGACTCAATATTGGAGTGTGAGAACATTAATTTTCTAAAAAAGAATATTATCCCGGTGCACTCGTTTTTGATATGTTTCGACACAGCTCATTAACTTTTAAGGCGGTGCTCAAGTCGTCGCACGTAGTCTGAACGTGCCTTTCAAATGTCAACAATTATTGAGGGTAGAACCCACTATCCTCAAGGCTGAGCACTCTTTTTACAAAGAAAACAAGTTTCTACTCCAAGTTTTTCTTTTTCAAGTTCATCAATTTTATTTGCATGATTCAAATCGTGGTCGTTGAAACGTTGTATATTTATAAGCAAAACTTCATAGCGAACATAATTCCTTTCTTATGTCATCATAAACTGATTCTCCAGGAAGTTTCCATTCACCCAATACATTTCGGGTCCACAACAACATGACCCTTCGTCAGGGGTCTGAACATTAAGCGCAAACAGGACCAAATTAGTCACTCTTACGGTATACTGCAACATTAAGCATAACACTTTGTCACAACGTGATATCGAGAACTCATCAAGTGATAACTCCATGAAAATTAAACCATGAATCACAAACATTTAAAGTTGACTAACGGCTACATTTGACTCTAACGACTAAAACTCAAGAGTTGCATTTTAAAAAACTCTAAATCAAACACTTTATCACTTACGAGTAACGGGACGCAGCAGCGTCTTCACGGTTAGGATTCAAATTCCGCGTGTGTGAACGGAAGTTCTGGTCACGAGATTTAAATCACCTGATCGGGCCCGCGGCCAATGACGGCCCAGTGACTCCGATCATGTGAGAAACCTTTTCCGTTTTCCGAGCTATGAGTTGAAAGAAAGTTCAGAATTTGAATCTCAAAACTTTAAACATATCACATTGTGTTATGCTGAACAATAACTGAAACGCTTGCTATAATCAACAGACAATTCAACCATCGAGATACTGAGAAAATGTACGGGGATCAGAAAATGTCAAAAGTCAACGCTAAAGTTCCAAATCATAAAAAACATGCGTGTTCAATCCGGTCATTTAGCCCGAAGGGCTGGGTTGAATTCAGTTTTTTTATCCAATAAAATTCTGCCCTTAGTCTCTGTTTCACAGGATCCATGTCTGGGCGTTGCTGGATGCTCTCGATAACCATGAATTTTAATTGAGAAATTTGGTGACCCATTTCTTTCCAATGGCTTGCCAACGCTGATTTCACGTTGCTCAGTCTGATATTGCTTTTATGCTCCGTGATGCGGACCTTGATCTTCCGCTCTGTTTGGCCAATGTAAATTTTTCCGCATGGGCATTTGATTAGGTAAATGCAGTTGGCGTTATCACATGTACTGGAGTGATGCAAATTGATTGGAAAACCTTTTGTCGGATGACTGATTGTTCTTCCCGTGATAACATTATTGCAATGAATGCAGTTGAAACATTTGGACATGCCTTTCCAAGCTGTTTTGGGTTTGGTCGAAGTGTTCAATAATTCTTTCAGGTTTTTAGACCTTTGAAAGGCAAACGTGATTTTCTTGTCGAACAAGGTATTAAGATCCGGTTCAGTTTGGATCAAATGCCAATGTTTATTTAGAATGTTTTTTGATCCAAACTGAACCGGATCTTAATACCCTGTAGTTGTAATATGCCATGTGGACCACCAGTATGGCTGTCTAGGGACCGCCACCAAGGGCTCGGCAGTTCCATGTACCGCTGAACTTGTAATTAGGCCCCAAGTCTTAATGTCTTGCTCCAATTTCAATTAAGTCAATTACATCTTAATGTTTTGTGAAGCATGTTTCTTCACTTAAAATTCTTCCCGTTTAACACATTTATTTTCCTATTATAAATATGGAAGCATGTCTACGGGCCACCCTGAGCAAGATGCTAGGTGTTTGTAAATGTGACACTTGGAAATAGGAAAAAATGTAAATTATGAGTTTTATGGAATCTATATATACAAGATAAACTCTTTAGTTTAACTTTCTCGGCACAGTGCCACATTTATAAGTGAAAAGTAGTGCCATTCTTTTAAGTCGGAGAACTTTAAAGTGCAAAAAAAAGTTCCATATAATGATAATCTTTGCAGAACATTTTTCTGCACTTAAGTTTTTTCATTTGTGTTATTAATGTAATGGTGCCACATGTGGTGACAGGTATATATCCTGTGCCACAAGTACACATGGCACAGTCTCTCAGTCACCCGTAGACACTTCCCATTCTTGCACACACATGTTCATACATCCCCCAAGGCCGAGCTCTCTGACACACACGGCAGCCCTGTCATAGTGCTCCTAGTCAAAGTATTTTGTTCAAACCATAGGGTCTGGCTCTGTGGACATTAGGCTTCAAGTCAATTCAGCTGGGCGTGGTGGTGCCTGGTAACAATACACGAGTTGCTTAGCCTTCAGTATTCAATGATTTTCAGTGATCATAAATAGCTCTCATCACACAAAAGGTTGGAGACCCCTGCTCTACAGACATGAAATTGCTGATGTCCCCGTTAGGAGTTCATTTTCGGAGCTGTCCTATAAGACTGCAATTGCTTCAGGGTGCCTTTTATGAGCCTTACTTCATGAATATGGTTGCTGTAGCACCAGGAGTACTGCCTCCTCAACTGCGGGCACTGTACAGGATGCATCTACCCTGGCAGCAGCTGCTTCCTCCAACCAGGTCTGTTCCTTTGACTTACTCACCGAGGCTCTTGTGGTTCTGTCATCTGCGGGTGCTGGATCCATTCTGGATCCTATTGACACTGTCATTATGGATGACATCATGGAGCCCTTACAGGAGCTTTGAATTTTGCCCTTGTTTTTATCAAATTGTTTGTTTTAACCCCTTGTATGCTGATGACGGAACCGCTCTGTCATCAGCTGCGGTGGCGCTGTGCTGATGACGGAGCAGTTCCGTCATGGCCCGCCCGCCGCTCATGCGCGGCGCGAATTCCGCGCCTGCGCTGAGCGTTCTATTGAGGGGGCGGGGCCATGACGGAACCGCTCCGTCATAAGCACAGCGCAACCGACGCTGGTGACGGAGCGGTTCCGTCACCAGCATGCGCCCGCCGCTCTTCCGCCCCGCCCCCTTAGCACTGCGGCAGAATAGCCGGCGCAGTGAAGGGGTTAATTGATTAATTTTACTTTGGCTTTGCTTGTAGGAGTGAACATTTGTATCCTTTTAAAGCTTTGTAGAATGGGGTTTAGAATCGTTTTGTTTTTTCACGAGCAAGGGGAGGGTGTCATGAGTACCTCTTGGGCCCGAGTTGGTGCCCCCGTTTCTTACCCCGATTACACATTTTAGCCACATCGCCTTTAATGTCCTTTTTCCATATTTTATTTCAGCTTTGCTCGCATAATATTATTCCAGGAAAATACTGTACGATGTGCTTGTTTTAGTTAACCTTTCCTCGACATGTAATCTGTGCTATCTGTTCAAGGCTAGAAACAATACACAATGACCTAGAGCCTATGTTGCCAGTGCAAGAGACCGTTTCTAAAATCCTGACATATCAATACATCAGAGCTGTGCTCCTGGTACAGTGGAATTTTATTATATAAATGATGCTCTGATCTGGGAGGGCCGGAGGGGCATTCTAGCCACGACCATCCTGGGACGTTAGCTGTATCCGTCGTGCAGCTCCGTTGGTGCTAATTTGCCAGCTTCCTGAGAGAATTGCCATTAACACTACATGCAGATTCCTGACTGTTCCAGGAATGGGTCTAGGCTAATACTATAGATCAGGCAGGCAGAAGGGTACATCCGATATGATCTCAGTATAGTCTTAGGGTTAGGTAGGACCTCTAGAGCTCCCAGAACTCAGTTATCATGGTTGGACTGATCATTATCTCTACAATGTTTATGATGATAACCTTGCTTTGTTTAATCTGCCTTATTATCACAGCTCATTCTCTCTATGCAATTTTACGATTGTTTCAATAAATGTATTGAACATGTATATTTTGTACTTCTCATGTGTTTCTCCTGGGAATGCATGAGTAATACACTAAAGGGTGAGATCTGTTTCCACGACTTCACTGGGGGGGATAGAGTGTCATGTTCAGGTAACCACAATCTCCTTTTACCCAGGGTTCTGGGTTTAGGTGAGGTAAGCTAGCCAGGAGTTGGGCTGGCGGTTTCTGATGGTGTGGAAGGACTCAGTCACCCCTATTTGGAAGTTCTTTCGTCCTAACACGCAGTCCTATTATCATAGTAGGAACCATATAAACTTTTGAGCACTACCCAATGGAGATTGTATTGGTATATAATGGTCCTATGCATGTGGCCCATAGTATAGTTGTAACTCTCTGAAAAACAGGTGTTTACAGGATTAATCATGGATATTTTTCCAGAATTGAAGGAACAAATGCTTTGTTGTCCCTTTTAAGATTTCAGACTGAGCCATGTATACATTTGCCATTATGCCTTTTGGCGTAAGTTTTTCTTCTGAAGCCAAAGGTCAAAATTGTAAATCTACATTGTAATTGTAAACCAGCTGCTTTTTATATGAGGACATTTCCCTCTGCTCCTAACCAACCAGCAGCCGTTTTTTCCATTCCTAATACATTTTGCTTAACTAGATGGTTCAGCTGAGAAATGTAGTTCACTGGCTAAGTATTTTTTTAGAATAAATTATAGCTCTTTCCTCAGTGCTATGAAAGCTAGTATTGTATCTGGTTTAGGTGATTTAGTTGTTCAAGCCATTGAGTTCAGTTTCAAATTTTAGCAAACTTAGGGCTTTGGTGGTCAGGGTCACCCCCTACATTTTTGCTTTCTGTGTCAGACCTTATTTATGTTGGCATTAGAACTATATGCACTTCACCAGTCCTAAAGTGCCTGTGCTCTAAAAGCTGATCAAATTATCCCACACCTGACTGGTACATTTAATTTAGTGAGAAGTCCTTAGTGAATGATGCAACAAATACCCGGGGCCTGTAAATTAAACGCTACTAGTTGGCCTGCTGCATCACGCATTGTGCCACCCACTAAAGTAGCATTTTGAAACATGTCCCAGGTCTGCTACTGCACATGGTATGTGACCTTTTTACTGTGGATGATCCTCACAACCGGTAAATTAACTGTGCGTGTTTTACAGTCAGTGTCAACCTTTTAAGATAAGGCCGCTGCGATGCAGCAAGGGTAAGGGGCACTTGGCTGGTTACACATCAGCATGTGTGAGAGCCAGGGCCGGAATGGCCATAGCGGGCACCGGGCAATCCCCCAGTACGCCGCACGGGTGGGGGCCGGTTTTGGGCCCCTGGGGGCCATTTTTGTTACAGGGCCGTTTTTGCAGCATAGCTGCAAAATCGGCCCTGTACCAAAATTGGACGAAAACCGGCCCCGGTAAAGAGCTCGCCAGCACCTCCAACCCCCCCTGAGTGGGTAGGGGAGCCGGCCAAGCACTTTGTGGTTCCCAGTCTCGCCCTGTTGAGAGCTCTACCTGGAAGACTCCTGTTGTGTGAACCCCAGTAACTGAACACAGAGGGGACTGTGCAAGTTTGGATATTGACCTGGAGTAGGCTTTATAATGTTAGTGTACACTCCTAGGGAAAGTCAGTGTGGTTCGCTGTCTTGTCTGCAGACACAATCCATTATACACCTATGGGGAAGGCCTTCTTAGATTGCAGCTTTGCTTCCCTTTGACCTACAGAGACCAGTGACCTATCGAATTGGGGTGTAACTTGTATGGGAAAATCAATTCTGCAAATTCCAAAAAGACATCTGTACAGCTTTAGTGTCATCCAGGATTGTCATATTTATCTGGCTCAGCTCGGGATCAGGGACTAGGTCTGTAGTCACTTTACCAGGTCAAGTTAATTAAATTGCTCTCCAGTAGCAGGAACAAAGGCCTCCCGACACAAAGGGAGTATTTAACAGTACTTGTCTCGGCTCCTGAGGAGGAATAGGTTTGGGATGAAGGATCTGCATCAACCATCCAAATCTGTGCACTGGAAGCAAGGAGGTTCGGGGGGAGCACCGCTGTTCTCCCCCCCCCACTCCCGCGTAGTGGCTGGCCAGCCCCTCCACCAATGTCCAAGGGAGCTGGAAACTGCCATGACAACCCACGCCCTAACTGCAGGAGTGGGCTGGGCCAAAGAGACCTGTTGGCTCCTGCAGCAGCACGGAGAAGTGCTGCTTGCACTGTGTGCCAGTGGGGCAGCAAGGGGTGGGCTCCTGCAGCTGCTCCCATCCTCTCCTTCATGTGGGTGTGCCCACGTGAGGCTGAGCACCCCTAAGAGAAAAATAAAGCATAGTAAAATGCATGTCTCCCGGCTACATCAAATGGGTGGCGGAGCCACTACAACAACAATCACGAGCTCCAGAGGAGAGCCCCTTAATGCCTGGCGGAGCACTTCAATTAAGTTAATTTTCTCCCCCTCATGGTGGCCCTAAGGACAGTGGGCCACCACCAATGATACTCAGAACATACAAGGAAGCTGCAGGATCTCAGCAATTCCCTTCTCGAGGGCCCGTGGCACTGTTTTTAAAGTACTGACCCTAAGTTGGAAAGCTCACAGAAAGGACGACTCCTCCAGGCTTTACCACCATTTTTAAGCACTCCCCTGGCTGGAGCATGAGCTCTTAAGCTCGAAGTGCAGTGTCCTCTAGGGACTAAGGGTCTGATTACGATCTTGGTGGATAAATACTGCGACATAAACGTGACAGATATCCTGTCTGCCAATTTACAATTCCATAATATCCTATAGGACTTGTAATACTGCGGATGGGATAGCCGTCACATTTGTGACGGATATCCCATCTGCCAAGATCGTCATCAGGCCCATAGTTTTTGGTTGCAGTTATTGTGGTCTAAAGGTGTCTAATGAAATGGACATGTTGTGCACACCACAACACCCTCTAGTGGTGAAGTCTATGGTGACGTGCTTTGTGGTCATTAGGTGAGGCTCTAGAGGGGCTGTTATATAAGTGCATTACCAATGGTTGAAAGTTGAATATGCAAACACATGTGAAGCTCAGTTGCATTATTTAAACAATCATGTTAATAGTGATCAAAATCTATGTCAAAAAGTACATGCTTTATTACTATCACTAAGTGCATTTACACAGGGTTATCATCAACTACTGCATTGTACGCCCCAAATTGATTGTTTTTACTATGTGGTTTGTTCAACTTGACCCAGTTAGTGGAGTCAGAGATGTTTACACAATGCCATCAAACGGTATTTCCATAAAGCCTTATGTATATTTGCAAATTACTGCATTTTTAGAGTTGTGTGCGTGCTTAATATATGTAGTTTTTCTTCTTCAAAAGAAAAGGCAATGACTGGATAGTTATTTATGGAGTGTTATTATTGCATGATGAATGGTGATTCCTAGCCCAAACCACCTCCCTTGAGTACGACTTAAACTGCTCTGCTCAGCTACCCTGAGACAGTCAAGTGCTACAATGGGGTGTTTGGTTCTCACTGGAGGGCAAATGTGGACCTATTACTTGTGCAGGCCACACAACTAATGGCCCATTTCCTTTCAGGAACAGATAGAAATATGAGGTTTAAGACTCAAATGAATTGTAATTTAAACTTCTCTTTAATGGTAAAGCCTGATTTTAAGTCACAATTCTGAAAATGCTACTTTTAGAAAGTTGCTGAGGCAACAAATAATTGACGGAATGCTGAATGAATCAAACTTTTACCCCCAGTCAAGAGATCTGGGTTAAATCCATTGTTGTTTTGCTCACTGCGCCACCTCAGTTTGGACCTTGTGATCAAAATCTGCTACACATTGGCCAAGAAGCGACCCCCTGAGAACTTTCATGCAACCACTGTGTTAGCTTGCAGAGTTCCAGTTCTGGACATCTGACAGGCAGCAACTTGAGTGCCTCTACACATGTTTACCAGGCACTACTGCCTGGACAGTCTGGTCCGTAGGAAAGGGCATTTTGCATGTTCAGTCCTGCAGGACTTTTTAGTGTGAATTTGTTCCTCAGGCCCACCTCAAGAGACGTATTGCTGGGGTATCTATTCTAAGGTAAGGAATCTGCACCTAAAAGTCTCTATCAGATGAACAAGTTACTTACCTTCAGTAACACCTTATCTAGTAGAGACTTACAGACCTACCCATCCTTCCCTTTTGGCAAACGGAAATGTAGATTTAGGAATATCCCCCTTTCAGGGCCCTAGTTTCACACATCAGTGGTAAAGTCACGAAAAGAAACTCACGTCGGAGAACTTGGGTAGCACCTTTATAGACAACACACATGTCAATTACAGCACGACGATGCAGACGCTGCCTCACCGAGTGGAACAACGGCACCTACTGGCGTGCAGGGGTACTGATCACAAAAAATGTGCAGATCCTGTCTGACAGCTGAGGATAATTCTACGGTAAGGAATCTGCGGCTAGGTAGGGTCTCTACCAGATAAGGTGCTACCAAAGGTAAGTAACTTCTTCTTTAGCACTACTTTTCACCAGAAAGGTTAAAAACTCATAACTCTGGTTCTACTGATTAGATCTAATTAGTTTGTGTCATTTTATATATTAAAATTTACACTATTTTCTAAATTGGTTTGCGATTTGTCTTGTTGTTTTAAATGTATTACTGCTTGTATGCTGTATAAATACTTTACACATTGCCTCTGAGTTGAAGCGGACTGCTTTTGTGCCGAGCTACTATAGTGTTAGGCGCAGGTTAATTTAGCTCTTGCCTGAGTGGGGCTCCAACCATCCCTCAACCAATACCCCAAAGTCTTACAAGAGGGATATGGAAAAATAGATGCTAGGCTTCACAGTGCTATAGCAATAAAGGCATATGTATTGCTGAATAATCCCTGCCATGTTTGCCTTATGCCACCCTCCTCTTTTCAATGTCTAATTGCCCAGGTGCAAATTACCAGTGTCACAACTACTCTGACCAGGGGTCTATGGTTTGTATTATGATGCCAGACTGCATTCTAGACTGACATGTAGGGGTCTACCCAAAGTGGTACGCTTTTATATACAGGTGACTATTTTCGCCTTTGCCATGCCATGCATAAGGGTTCAATGTCTAGTTGGGGTCGAGGCCATTTTATTTGTGTGACAAAATGGAAAGAGTGTCTTAATCAATGTAGTCTTTGATGACTTGGCACCATCCACTACTACTGAGTCTGTGGTGTTTGAGAGTAGAGCTTGGATACTTGAAAGATGAGTTAGCACAGCTTGGGTGCCCGTGTGTGTGTATGTGGACCCAAAGTTGTAGGGTGCTTCAAAGATTTAGTGGCAGCCAAATGCTGCTGTCTCCCATTCTCTGATTCCCCGTACAGTCCTCCCCATCTACATTTCTCCCTTCTGCTCTCTTTCACCTCAGCTGCACCCATTGCATGCCAAGTGTAGATGTGGTTTGAAATCACAAAGGTGCATAAAGGTTTATGTTTGTTTCTTAGATGAGCTGAATATTTGAAGTAAACTTCTCCAAGATACTGTATTCCTCCATCTTGTAGGTGGGTCCAAAGTGTTCTCTAATGTACAAAACTGTATACTTGGGCTTTGACCCTAGGAATAGTCTGTATGATTGTTTGAAGGTTTCAGAGGATGTCATTTGGTCAGAAAACAACATCATCAGAGTTAAAATTAGTAAAAGCTAGCGAGAAGCATACTTTCTAGATATCTAAGGCAAAAAAAGAGGGAAGGAATACCTCTAGCATACAAATATTGAGCACAAGTTCTTGCCAATAGCAAAGGCAACAAGGTAAGCATGCAAGTGTGAAATTATGAATTACACATGATCCCTAAAAAATTGTGGGGTACAAATACATAAAAATTATTTTATGATTGCACAATATTTTCCATGCAAGGATATTGTGGACCTCCGGGACAGAGGAAGTAAAGCATCTTCGTACCAAAGTAATACGTTATTTTAATGGATGGGTCTGGTAAATCGCAAGAGTAAAAGGAAGATCTGTCTATAACGTCAATTTCTTCCTAATATTAGGAATCATCTATGAATGCAAGATCATCCTGAGAAAATATCCAGGAAACTTACAAGTCCCCACTTTATGGATAACTAATGGGTGGTGCTGAAGATTTAAAAAGGTGTGTGTGTGTGCCTCTGTCTGTGTAAATATATTTCTATGCCTTAAAGGGTGTTTTTTTTACTTCTACAGGATGCTCTCTTGTGTCTGAACAAAGCAATACCTCTCCGAAGAGCTCTATTGAGAGAGAGAGAAATACGTGTCAGAGGTTGCTTTTATTCATTTCAGGTTGGCTTTGATGGTATTTTACCAATCCAAAGCTGTAATACTGTGCATGGAGTGGTAAAAGGCTTTAGTTATTTTACAGCTCGGCAAGGCTAGCACTGTGCTAATCCTATGCTTAAAGACTTTGCTGTGTAAATAGTAAAAGACGTTGTCCCTTTCTATCTCGGCGTGGATGGCACTGTGCTAATCCTATGCTTAAATACTTTGATGGAAAAGCAGACATTGGAGGTGAGCACATTTATAGTGTCGCTGGTGTTGAGAGTGCTATATACCGGAGCTGCTTCCCACCTAAACTTGAGAACTACCCAGAGTTCTCTGCTTCTTTTTCTGCATATATATATATATATATATATATATATATTGTTCATGTGACCAAGGCCTCTGGGAGGCCGAAACGTTATGCTGTCTGTTGCAGAATAAATAATTACTCACGGAAAACCTGGGTCTCCTGTTTCTTGGCGGTGCCGCGGTGGGATTGAGCCTGCTGCATTGTTCGCAGAAACCTGTGTGTGTGTGTGTATATATATATATGTATATATGTATATTCACTGAAAAAAAACATAAGTTTCACACACGTTATAGTTAGGAATTAGCATTTTAAAAACCTTTGAAATTCACTGAAATAACCATAGGTTTCACACCAGTTATAGTTAGCTGGTCATTTCACTCATACAAAACCTTTGAAATTCCCACGTTATAGTTAGTTCAGCTAACTATAACTCGCGCGCCCGCAATCCACTGCTGATGACTTCACATATTACATCACTCATGACATGGTCAGTGACATCACTCATGATTCCTAACTTAACGTGTGTGAAACCTATGGTTTTTTCAGTGAATTGGCAAGGTTTTTTAAATGCTAATTCCTAACTATAACGTGGCTGAAACCTATGTTTTTTCAGTGAATTTCAAAGGTTTTTTAAATGGTAATTCATAACTATAACGTGGCTGAAACCTATGTTTTTTTCAGTGAATTTCAATGGTTTTGTAAATGATAATTTTTAAATGTAATAATTGTTATATTTTTTTATACTGATTTACTACATTATTATAAAGTATTTACTTTTAGATATATTATTTGTTAAATTACAATACATATTTTTAATATAAATTGAAAAAAAAATGTTTTTACACCTCTCTGCAACGCAGCCCCCGTGTCAGGGCCTGCTCCACGGGATCCGATCGATGAACAAAGGGGTCCACCTCCTGACGTTACCAACCCCCTGAATGTGTACACAGGGGGTTCGAACCATCAGGCGAGGGATAAATAATGAAAAGAGACCGGGGACGGGTAGGGGTCAGCAGGGACAAGGGATCTGAAACGACAGAACAGAAGTTTATAACACCTGCCAATATTTTGACTATTCTCAATTGTACTCTATAGACCACTGAATACCTTGAGGGGCTGTACACAGTCCGCCAGCAAGTTTAAAGGATTAACAGTCCAGCTTCCTGAAAGGAAACACAATAGTTAACACAACATTTCCTACACAGGCATACGATCTAGAAACTATACACCCTTTGTGAATACACACCATTTTATGTGGAGAATGAAACTTAGATAATGATCCCTCCCTGGTCTAGAAACTTGTTCCTCTAAATGATTCTTTGAGTTAATCACAAGTCTATAGTTCTAATAAATCTTAAAAGAGTTTGTAGTACAATACCACACGCTGTCACTCTATCAAGCAATGTTCTGTCCCCAAGAAGCACTCAGAATATCCTTTAGTCAAATAAGGGTTTATCCGTTGGTGTACACATCAGCAAACAAAAGGTCTTTACACTATATAACGGCAACGTGTGGTTGTGACCGCCACCACGTTCCGCTAATTGAAGGAAATGAAATAACAAACACTCTAGCCGGCAGTAGGTAGCGTAGCCCACCACTCTACTCCGGACAATGCGAGACACGAAGAATATTCTAGCCGGCAGCATGTAGTGAAGCTCACCACGATGCTCCGGACAAGTCAGGACAAGATATGCAAAATAACGAAAGCTTTCCGCGGTAACTTGCAGCAGCCGCCGCAAAGCTCCGGGAAACTGAAAACCCAGAGTAGCCGGGTTTTGAAATTGACACGCACCAAAACGGTGCGTTACTCTGGAAAACAACGGTGTCTAATTCTACAATGCCGGTAGGCGCCCGAGACCAGGGCTCCTCTCTGAATCCATAGCAACAGTACCTTAACGCGGAAAAGGAGCCGGATCAGCGCTCTCACATCCCAACGACGGCAACAGCTCGAGGAACGCCGGTCTTCTCCCAACAACACAGGAAACACAAACAAAGGACTCAGAATTACGTGCAACTAGTTTCCTGCAAGCACCACCCTTATACTTCCCCCTACAAGGATCATGGGAGATGTAGTTTTCTGATGTTTAGGTAGGCGCAGCGATGCCGGAACCTGACACCCCGGGCGTGTTTGCAGAGGGGGAATTAATTCCCCTTGCATACTGGGGGACAACTAGCCCACCTGGAACCTCCAGTATGCACCAGTGGGCTGCATTGCAGAGAGGTGTAATGAGGCCACACCCTTTTTTACACCTCTCTGCAACGCAGCCCCCAGGTGTGTTTGCAGAGGGGGAACTAATTCCCCTTGCATACTGGGGGTCCCTGGGGGCCAACTAGCCCACCTGGAACCTCCAGTATGCGCCAGAGGGCTGCATTGCAGAGAGGTGTAATGGGGCTATGCCCCTTTTTACACCTCTCTGCAACGCAGCCCCTTGGCGCGTTTGCAGAGGGGGAACTAATTCCCCTTGCATATTGGGGGTCCCTTGGGGCCAACTAGCCCACCAGTAGCCCCCAGTATGCACCAGGGGGCTGCGTTGCTTTGCCCCGGAGAGCGGTGGTCCCCGGGGCAGTGTGGGGGGGATTGGGCACCCCCAACACCTCTTTATCACTATGCCCCCTGGGGGTAATTTTTAAAAAACATACCTGGGTTAAAAAAACAAATTGGGCTTTGGTGGTCCTTGTGGGACCACCTTGGCAGGCCTAGGGGGTCAGGGTGTTTCTACTCTGCCCCCTTTTTGTGTTCTACACGTTTGTTTTTCTGCTTTCTTGTGCCTCAGTCTACTGAGCACAAGATGGCTGCCAACACTTCCTGGTTTGGAGTGTTATCAGCCAATGAGCATGCAGCTTTCTCAGAAAGGTACGCGCACCGTACGCGTACCGTACGCAGACCCATGCGCGCACGGTACGCGCACCCCGTGATTTTTTGAAAAAAAATAAAATTATTTTGCTTTGGGGGTCTTTGTTGGACCCCCTGAGCAGGCCTAGGGGGTCAGGGTGCTTCTACCCTGCCCCCTTTATGAGTTCTACATGTTCGTTTTTCTGCTTTCTTGTGCCTCAGTCTACCGAGGCACAAGATGGCTGCCAACAATTTCTGTTTCAGACATTGGCAGCCAATCAGCATGCAGCTTGCGCACGCGAAGGTCCGCACACGTAAGCGTACCTTGCCCGCACGGTTCGCGGACTCGTGCGTGTAAGGTGTGCGTTTATAGATATATATTTTTTCTTTTGATTTTCTCAGGAACTACTGGAGGGATTTACACCATTTAAGCAAAAGGGTAATCTGCGAACCGAACTCTACCTCTCTGCGAAATTTGGTGTAATTCCGTTCAGCCGTTTGGGCTGTAGCCGATTCTAAACGTCCTATGGAAAATAACATGGGGAAAACACGTTTTGGGACCCCCCTTTTTTCTCAGCCCCCACTTGACAAATCCCCCCAAAACTTTCAGGGAAGGAGTGGAGCCGAGCAGGCCATCTTCTTTGAGAAATTTGCAAAGATTTATCAACCTGCGCCAAAGTTATTCCCAATAGAATGTTGCGGATTTCCTATGGAAACTAGGTCCTAACTATAACTAGCTACTGGCGACCGCCAGTAGGTAATATATATATTATGGACCCCCGAGCCCTGGGGACCACCTCCTCCCCGAGGCTTCACAAATGTTGGGAGGGGGCCACGCCGCCCCCCTCATGGAGGCAGTGATGGTCCTGGGGACCAGCACCTCCACCCAGGGCCAGCTCCTGCAGTATCCCGGGGTGCCCACCCCGGGACACTGCTGTTTGCAATGACAGGCCAGGAGCCGTGGCTCCTGCCCTGTCATTGCAAACTGCTTTGCTTCATTGAACGAGAGCAGGAAAACCTGCTCTCGCTTCAATGAAGCAAACCCGATTGCTTTTCCATAAGGGGAGCTGCATGTCAGCAGCTCCCCTTGTGGAAAAGCAATGCCGGCTTCCGCAGGACGCAGGGTGCTGGTAGGACCGTGGGGGGATTGGGGACCCCCCACAGTCCGCAACTGATAGGGCTGGGCCAGAAGTAGCCTCGGAGGGGGCCCACGCAGCCCCCATACAAACATTTTTAAAAAGGCAGGCTGGCCTCGGGAGATGGGGTCCCGGGGCCATAATAGGCCTGAGGAGGGGGCCACATGGCCCCTCTCCGGGGGAAAAAAAATGCAATGGCCAGGCCCCGGGGGATGGGGTCCCCGGGGCCAGAAGTGGCCCGGAGCGGGGCCACGCGGCCGCCCTCCCAAAGGAAAATTAAATAAATCAAGCCGGCCCCGGGGGATGGGGTCCCCGTGGCCAATAGAGGCCTTAAGAGGGTCCCATGCAGTCCCCCTCCATAAAAAATAAAATGTATATTTGGCCATGCCCCGGGGGTTGGGGTCCCCGGGGCCAGAATTAGCCACAGGAGGGGGCCCCACGCAGCCCCCTGCTGTTAACATTTACATTTTTGTTTATAAATGAGGGCCAGGCCCTGGGGGATGGGGTCCCAAGTGCCCCCAAAAAGTAAAAAGAAGGGGGGCACACAGCCCCCCTTTCAAAAAAGAATCCACGCGATTGTGCCAGAGGCTCTGCCCCCACCCAGTAACACTCTGCAAACACGCCATGTGGCACGTTTTAAGTTGGGGAATTAATTCACCTTCAATCCTGAGGGCCCCTGGGGGCCAACTAGCCCACCAGGTATCTAACGTAAGCGCCCAAGGCCTGGGTTGCAGCGAGGTGGTCCAGGCCACGCCCCTTTTTACACCTCTCTGTAACACAGCTCTGTGGCACTTACTAGAGGTACCTCATGGGCTATTTGGACCCCAGGGACCTTCAGGTTTCAAGGGGACTTTATCCCCTAACTTAAAACGCGCCACGGGGCGCGTTTGCACAGTGGTGAAGGTAGGGGCGGGGCTTGAGGTGACATGTGTGGAAACATGCTCTGTGGCGCGTTTTAAGTTGGGGAATTGATTCCCCTTTAATCCTGAGGGCCAACTAGGCCACCAGGTACCTCCAGTAAGCGCCACTGGCCTGCAAAGCAGAGATGTTTTCCAAGCCGCACCCCTTTTTACATCGCTCTGCACTTTTTAAGTTGTGGAATTAATTCCTCTTCAATCCTGAGGGTCCTTGGGGGGCCAACAACCTCACCAGGTACCTCCAATAAGCGCCACTGCTCTGCTTTTCAGAGAGGTGGGCCAGGCCATGCCCCTTTTTACACCTCTCCGCAACGCAGCTCTGTGGCGCTTACTGGAGGTACCTGGTTGGCTAGTGGGACCCCAGGGACCGTCAGGATTCAAGGGGACTTAATCTCCAATCTAAAAACAGCCACAGGGCGTGTTTGCACAGATATCACCTCAGCCCCCCTCCCTTCACCACTGTGCAAACGCACCCCGTAGCACGTTTTAAGAAGTAGTTTTAATCCCCCTGCCCTATTATGTACTAGGGCCTTACCAAGGAGGTCATCCTAATCCCAGGGGAACCCCAATGCATAGTGTTCCCTAGTGTATGTACGTGTTTTCACTATATTCTAAGTGTCTTTTAGCATAGCACTGGCTCTAGGCCTGGTTAGTCAGAGTCAGTTACCACCAGTACCCGTCTGAAAAAGTTGTGGGCACAGGATGATTTTGGAACAAGGCCTCTTTCTGCTCCTCTGTTGGTTGTTTCTGCACATGTCATGCTTCTTCCTGCAGTTTTCTTTGTCTTTGTGGACTTCTGTTGCTTCTTTCTGCATTTCTTTTGCTCCTTCCTGTGCTTTTTTTCTTCTTTATTCACATGTCCTACCTCTGTAGGCATAGTTAGAAACTAGCATTTGAAAAACCATTGAAATTCCCTGAAAAAACCATAGGTTTTAGGCACGTTATAGTTAGAAATTAGCATTTAAAAAACCTTAGAAATTCACTGAGAAAACCATAGGTTTTAGGGAAATTTATAATTAGTCGGACATTTCACTCGTACAAAACCCGTGAAATTCCCCCGTTATAGTTAGTTCAGCTAACTATAACTCATGCCCTCGCAATGCACTGCTGATGACGTCGCACATTACATCACTCATGACATGGTCAGTGACATCACTGATGACATCACTCATGACATTTCAAATGACATCACTGATGACATCTACCATGTGATAATTTCATGCATCTTCTCACACCCTAATATAACCTTTGATACACCCACTCTAAATTACAGATTGCCATTCTCAAAACCATAGACACTCTAACACCAATAACTACATACCCACTCACTGATTCTTAGGTCTACATACACATCCACTCACTCACCCGTACAGTCACTCATTCTTATGGTCACTCAGTACAGGACTATCATATGCACTCATACACCTATATAGACACTAACACACAACCACTCATCCATAGAGCTACTCACACACCTAGTCAGTCATGCAAATAATTAATCCCATTTACTCACCTATACAGTTATACGCAAACCAGCTCAATTACTCATACAAATACTAGCATATTCTTATGTTCTTATACAATCAATGATACAAGGACACACTCATCCAGCCACTCTCACAATTACACACTCTCACTTATAGCCATTTATTTACTCCAAAACACATATATACTGCGTTTCACATATGTAGTTACTCAAGCATGTACCACTGAGATATACATTCACTCACTAACACACCCATACACACACTCACCCACCCATACAGTCCATCAAAGATGCACTCTTGAAACTATGCACCCAGTAAATCACCCACTGACACATCTATGCACAGTCACACATACCCCACCCACACAAACACTCAGGCACCCATACAGATACTCAGACAACCAATCAATAACCCCCTATAGACACTCATGTAGCTATTCGCAAACCCATGCAGCCACTGACACACCAATAGTCAGACGGATACAGACATTCACACAGTTTAGTCACTAACCCATGCATTCAGTAAGATACGTTTAATCACTCACTTATAGAGTCAGTCATGCACCTACTAAATCATCCATTCAGACACTTATACACCCACTCATTCTTCAATACGCCTTTCCCTATATATATTAAACATATTTAAACTTTACAGAAACACAGTCACTGGATGATGTCATCAGGGATGTCATTTGAGATGACATCAGTGATGTCATCCGTGATGTCATTGACCATGTCATGAGTGATGTAATATGTGACGTCATCAGCAGTGCATTGCGGGGGTGCGAGTTATAGTTAGCTGAACAGGGGAATTTCACAGGTTTTGTACGAGTGAAATGTCCAACTAACTATAACTTTCCTTAAAACCTATGTTTTTTTCAGTGAATTTCCAGGGTTTTTTAAATGCAAATTTCTAACTATAACATGTCTGAAACCTTTGTTTTTTTCAGTGAAAATATATATATATATATATATATATTACCTACTGGCGGTCGCCAGTAGTCATATATAGTTAGGATTTTGTCTCTATGGAACTTTTGAAAATTCTATGTCTAATAACTTTGGCGTTTGTGGACGGAATCGCCTGAAATTATCAGGAAAATGGCACATTTTGTTTCTGATCAGCCCCTGAAAATTTGGGGGGTTTCATCAAGGGGGGGCCGAGAAAAAAGGGGGGTCCCAAAACGCGTTTTTCCCGTTCATTTTTCCATAGGGCGTTTGGCCTCACTTTTAGCTCGAACGGCTGAATGGATTTACACGAAACTTGGCAAAATTGTAGAGACTGTTAGCCCGATGTGCCTTTGCTGGGTCTCAATATATGTGCTCCAGTGGATTTTGAGAAATTAACGTTTTAAAAAACAGATATATCTGTGACAGCGTCCTAGATAGCGTACTAGTTCGCGTACTTTTCGCGTTTCTGAGCTTTGCAAAGCGAAGCTGATTGGCTCTCCGGTGTCTGTCAACATTCTAAACAGTCCGTAGCGGCCGCCATCTTGTCTCTCGGTAGGATCGAGAGACAAGAGGAGGCCAAAACGAAGGGGGAAATGAAGGAAAGGGGGCAAGGTAGACCCCTTCTGACCCCCTAGGATTGATGAGGGGGATATTAAAGTGCCCCGCGGGGCCAAAAAAAAAAAAAAATTGCGATTTTTTCCCCGTAGAGGCGCATCCCGGTACGCGAACCGGGCAGCTAACTGGGCAGCTAACTGGGCAGCTAACCGGCAGCGTAACGGGAGTCTGAGGAGAAGCTGATTGGCTGTCAACTTTGTAAACAGTCCGGAGCGGCCGCCATCTTGTCTCTCGGTAGGATCGAGAGACAACAAGAGGTGGTGAAAAACGAAGGGGGAAATGAAGGAAAGGGGGCAAGGTAGACCCCTCCTGACCCCCTAGGATTGATGAGGGGGATATTAAAGTGCCCCGCAGGGCAAAAAGAAAAATGAAAAAAAAAAATTTCGATTTTTCGCGGTAGAGGCGCTTCCCGGTACGCCAACCGGGCAGCTAAAAGGTAGCGTAACGGGAGTCCAACATCTTGTGTTTTTGGAGCGTCCGGTTTGCGTACCGGGTAGCGTTCCGGTAAGTGTAACAAGGGTAAGTTTCTCCAGCACTCTGCAAATGTGACTGCTAGTTAAAAAACCTTGTAAATTCCCTGAAAAACCAAAAGTTTCATGGCTGTTATAGTTAGGAATTAGCATTTAAAAAAACATAGAAATTCACTGAAAAAAACACAGAAAAACAGGAAGGTTATAGTTAGGATGACATTTCACTCGTACGAAACTTGTGAAATTCAGTTCTTCACTATAACTCGTGCCCACAATGCACTGTTGATGACATCACATATTACATCACTCATCACCTGGTCCAGTGACATCACTGATGGCATCTCAAATGACATCACTGATGACATCATCCACATAATCTTTGATGCCCCTACTCACACCTGCATATAACCTTTCATACACCCACTCCAAATTTTAGACTACCATTCTCGAAACCATTGACACACCAATACTAGTGTAGTATTTTATTTTTTTAAACGGCAACGTACGCGCAGGGTGCGCAGATACTGCTGTAAAAAATAAAAATAAAATGGAGCTTCTTTAATAATTAGCCCCCATGGGGCCAAATCCTGAAGGAAGATTAGCAAAATGTATGGGGGGCCCAGAGGGGCCCCAGCACCGGGGACCATCACCCCCACGGGGCTACAAAATAAATGGTTGGGGGGCTCCAAGGCCTGCCTCAGCAAAATATGTGGGTGGGGGGCTCAGGGGCCCCCTCAAGCCCCGTGGACCACCACCCCAGGGTGCTTTGTGTATTTTTGGAGGTCGGCCATGCAGCCACCCTCCTAGAGCCTTGTTGTGGCCCTGGGGACCGCCACCCCCCCAGGGCCGGCTTTTGCAGTGTCTCGGGGTGCCCACCCACGGGACACTGCTGTTTGCTATGGGAGGAAAGGAGCCAAGGCACCCGCCCTCCTATAGCAAACTTGGTTTGGATTTTGAAAGAGAGAGCACGGAAACCTGTTCTATATTTTAAAATCAAAACCAAATTGCTTTTCCACACGGGGAGCTGCATGTTAGCAGCTCCCCATGTGGAAAAGCAATGCTGTCTTCCGAAGGATGCGGGGAGCTGGCTGGGACATTGGGGCATTGGGGTTTGCCCCACGGTCCCCAACGTTGATAGTCCCGAGGGATAATATAAATTAGTGATAGAGGCTACTTTTTATTGTAAAATTAGGAGTCGTGCAGCCAGCGCGTCGCTCAGCGTGGCCCCCTGGTTTGCACGCATTGGATGCATGACTCCTAACCTGTAGGGTGCACGATTTCAAGCAAAAAAATCTATTTTTCACATATACATCAAGCTTATGTGTTTAGATCTTGGGTGGCTCCAAAGGGAGCCCTTGTGTTTATTGAGAGATTTTGGTACCTACAAGTAAGTACCAATGCAGGGTCGAAAGTTCAAGAGGAAGACTCTGTTACCCTCATCTGTAAAATGTATACCATCTCTCCTATAGATGCCATCCATATTGAAACGCAGATTGTTGTGGTAAATGGAACCCATCTTATAATCTCGGCGAAAAGCAGAAACAGATTTATTAACATGTTTCCTAGCTTTCTCAATCTGTGGACAAAATTTATTGGACCAGTTCCATTTCTGCCTTTGGCACATGTTAGAATAGACAAAGGCAGTTTGGGGGAAAAGTGACATAAATTCTGTAAAGGTGTCCTTTATAAGCATTTCCAGACCTACTCCACCAACACCACCACAGTGCAAAATTATGAGGTCAGGGTGTTGAGAAGGCAAAAAGGATTTAACCAATGGCATCAATTGATCCCACTTTAACCCTCTCTGTCCAATCCATGTAATGTCTACATTTGGCAAAGCTAGGTCTTTGTCCATGCCTCTGTTTTCTGCATACCTTTGGCTCCAGAAAATATAGCTGTGTTCTACAATCAACACTCTAAGCATCTTGAAGGGAGGTCTGGATGCACCCAGATGGTCTCTGTATGTGAAATTGCAGTTTGAGAAGTGCGATTTTTCTAAAATGGTGGATAAGATGCAGTTTTGAAAAAAAGAAAAGAAATGATTGGGTGTTTGAGATCATTCTAGTCTGATAAGTAGGGTACATGTTTCTGTTTTTTTAAAAGCATGTTTCTTATTGGTTAAGAAAAACTATTTGAAAGGAACATTACATAAAATAAGCTGATATTTTGAACAGGCAGGCACACTTGCTGTTTGGATTAGCAATATTGTGTGCTGAACTTGTGACCTGTGTGCTCAGTTGAGTGTTCTATGAACTGTTACTATGGTAACAGGCAGTGAGCAGATTGGGGTTAGGGTTCAAACTTATGTCATTTGGAAAGGGCTGAAATATGTAACCAATAGAAATGTGTGTTAGCTTTTGAATTAATGTGGGAAGCAATGTGATTTGATATTTACATGTATATGTGTGCAGAATGAGAGGGAAAGCTTGCCATTTTATTGGTTTTGCTAAGGACTGCACAGTACAGAGATTCTGTGTAAGAAAATCTGGTGTGTGACTGACATACTTGTTTATCTACAAATCAATTTGAAAGTAACTTATTCATTTGTAAGAAGCTGTGTGTGATGTGTTTATTTTTAATACCAGAGCTGAGCGGGTGTGCAGCCTGGGGTGATGTGTGGCCTTGATACACCATCCTGGCAATCAAGACCCAATTTGAATTGTGAGCTTGGCTCGACGGCGGGTATGCAACGGCTGAGGAGGTTGCTTCGGCACGTGGTGGGCCCTCTTAGACACACGCATGTGGTGGAAGGTGAGCAGAGAGGCTTGTTTGCTCAGCGGCGGCCAGTCACCTCTGGGCGGTGGGAGTGGATGGTGTGCAGGAGCCTGGCTGCGCAGGGGTGGGACATCAATTTAAGCATGCACAGTTGTATGTACTCTGCCATTACTGACTCCATACTATGTTTCAGATGAGTAAGCTTGAGGGCTGCACTATGTCCCGGCACATAGTTGGAAACAGCAGTGGCGGAAAGGTGAGCTGTGAGGGTTTTGTCCACAGTGTCAGCACTCACTCTCCCCCTCCATTTCTTCCTTTCTCTCCCTCACACTCTTTCTCTCTCTCTCACTCTTTCTCTCTCTCTTCCTCTCTCTCTCACTCTCGATCTCTTCCTCTCTCTCAAACTGTTTCTCTCTCTCCCTCTCTCTTCCTCTCTCTCACTCTCTCTCGTTCTCTCTCTCTTCCTCTCTCTCTCACTCTTTCTCTCTCTCACTCTTTCTCCGTTTCTCTCTCCCTCTTTCTCACATGTTTCTTTCATTTTCTCTCTTCCTCTCTCTCACTGTTTCTCTATCTCTTCCTCTCTCTCTTCCTCTCTCTCTCACTCATTCTCTCTCTTTCCCTCCCTCTCTCCTTTGATGGACGCATGATGCACAATCTTATCTTGCTTTTTGTCTAGCAGGCTGTGATTCACAGATTGGCGACCCCCCCGACACGGACCTCCCGCCACGTGGCATGACTTCAGTTCCACTGAATTAGTGCAACCAGAGTTGAGCGCATGTGCAGCCTGCAATGATGCATGGCCTTGCTACACCATCCTGGCAATCAAGACCCAATTTGAATTGTGAGCTCGGCTCAACCACGTGTATACAATGGCTAAGGAGGTTGCTTCGGCACGTGGTAGGCTCTCTTAGACACACCCCGGTGGCGGAAGGTTAGCAGAGAGGCTTGTTTGCGCATTGGCGAGCAGTTACCTCTGGGCGGTGGGAGTGGATGGTGTGCAGCAGCCTGGTTTCGCAGGAGCGGGCAGACACCTCTAGGCAGTGGGACTGGATGGGGTACAGCAGCCTGGGTGCGCCGGAGCGGGCAGAAACCTCTGGGCAATGGGAGTGGATAGGGTGCAGCAGCCGGGGTGTTCAGGGGCGGGCAGACACCTCTGAGCGGTGGGAGTCGATGGGGTGCAGCAGCCTGGGTGCGCAGGACAGTGATTTAGACGTGTGCACTTGTATGTACTGTGCCATTACTGATTCTGTACTATGTTACAGATGGGTAAGCTTGAGGGCTGCACTATGTCCCAGCACGTGGTTGGAGACACACCGGTGGCAGTAAGGTGAGCTGTAAGGGTTTTTTCCACATTGTCGGCACTCTTCCTCTCCATCTCTTCCTTTCTCTCACTCACACTCTTTCTCTCTCTATTCCTCTCTCTCTCTCACTCTCTATTTCTTCCTTTCTCTCTCTCACACTGTTTCTCTCTTTCTCTTTCTCTCTCTCTTCCTCTTTCTCTCTCTCTTCCTCTCTCTTTCTTTCTCTCTTTCTCTCTCTCTCTTCCTCTGTCACTCTTTCTCTTTCTCTTCTTCCCTCTCTCACTCTTTCTTTCTTTCTCTCTCTTCCTCTCTCTCACTATTTCTCTCCTTTGATGGGCGCAAGACACAAAATCATATCTTTCCTTTTGTCTTGCAGGCTGTGATTCACAAATTGTCGAGGGATGACACGCGATGGCTATATCTACTTTTATTATGTTGTTTTGTTTAAATAAAATGTTGTATATGTAAATCCATAGTTGACTGAGATCTGAGATTCTTATTTGTCCAACCTCACATGCATCTTTTTTTATTATAATTGTGCGACATCAGCCAATTTACGTTTCCAGATTTCCTAAGGTTGCAGTCACATTTGTTTGTCAGGGGTAAGGGTGGGATGGCAGACAAGGGGCTGGTGGCGGGGGGCGTTGGGGCAGTGTTGGGTGTCAGAGCTGCATGATCGTTGGCTCCATTGCATCTGTTGTGGTTCAGGTGTGGCTGTGGGCTGGGCTCCCTTTCATGTTGCAGGTTGTAGTCTGAGAGGTCGTCAGAGCAGGTGAAAACTTCCTGGTACTAACGCACCTTATCGCCTGTTTTGTACTCTCTTCGCCGATCTTGCTGGTGGTTGAGAAATTTGCAAAGTGGTGTGTTCGCTGCTTTTTGCATGGGGACACATACTCTACATCTCATTAGCAATATTTGCCGGGGTCATCCATGACAATGCTTTTTGAGGCTGCTATCGCTGGTAAACTGGTGATATGGGCTCTTTGCTCGAGCTTGTGAATGGTGCGTTAAATTTATCACAATTTTGGTTGCGATAAAGTGCCGTTAACTCAGCGATGTGTCCTTTAGAATATGCCCCTAAGTGTTTGAATACTTGAGAAGTACTCTAGTGCAGCGCACACAGCGCGTTCACACTAGGGTGCCGCGCTGAGAGCCATGCACCCTTTGTGTTCACACCAGAGGGCCACTCTAGGGTCGCAACTCCATATTTTTTGAACAATAAAAAGTGTTCCCTTTAATTTACATTCGCCTCGGGGTTCCCATCCCTGAGGCATGCCCACATCTACATCTTTTTTTTCTCGAAGGGGAGGGGGTCTGCGTGGCCCCCTTCCCAGCCCACTTCTGGCCCCGGGGACCCCATCCCCTGGGGCCTGGCCTCTCTCTTGGTGAGCTTAGGGGCAGCCCCAATGCCCCCACGGTCCCGCTGGCTCCCGCCTCCTGCGGCAGCCGACATTTCTTTTGCGCAACAGGACCTGCTAACACACAGCTTCCCTTGCCCAAAAGCAATTCTGCTTTGATTCATTGAACCGAGAGCAGGATTTCCTACTCTCGCTTCAACGAAGCAGCCAGGCTTTGCTATGATGGTGTACGAGACATGCTTCCACCCTCTCATAGCAAACAACAATGTCCCGGGGGTGAGCTCCCCAGGACATTGCAAGAGCCGGCTCTGGGGAGTAGCGGTCCCCAGAGCCATCAATGGCTCCAGCAGAGCCGCGCGGTTTTCAAAACCCCGGAGAGGTGGTGTTCCCCGGACCTTCGGGGAGCCCGTGAAGCCCACCCCTGCATATTTTATTAAAGCCCCGGGGGGGGAACTATCTCCGGGGTCTGGGGTGGCCTCAGACGCCCCCCCAGAAATGACAAAAAAGGCCCCGGGGAGGTGGCGGTCCCAGGGACTGCAGGAGGGCCATGTGCCTTCCCGCACCTATTTTACATAGCCCTGGGGAGGTGGCGGTCCCTAGGGCTGCGGAGGCCCCCAAAATTGAATTATAGGATTTTCCCCGGAACCTGGCCTACCCAGTGGCTCATTTAAATTTAGTGGAGCATCCCCTGCTTAATTTTTTTTAAATGTTGTCATCCGTTTTGTTAAATCAGCATTTACAAAAAGGCATTATTTTATTTAAAGGGATAGGAAAGAATCAAGAAACTATTGAGACCTAGCAGTGAAAGAACATTAGAAATTGGAGCTTTCTGCAGAAATAAGCAGCATTTAAAAATTTTGCACGTTTAATAAAAGCACATTTTCTCTAACCACAATTTTGACATACATTTCAATGATCACGTTAAACCACATTTCTACATTGTTATGAGATAAATTTACCTAAACATTTTCAACTTTCAGTATCACCCATCTGATAATTTTTTTAATCATCACATATACAGGTTTATCATATGAGTCTGTTTCAGAGAGCACTTCATCACCAGTTGAGTCCCTTCTTTTTCAGTTCAAGCCTCTAAATTTCAATGAGTTCATGTAGCCGTCATTCATAATTCACCTCAAACCCAAATCCTTTGCATAACATTCCTTTTCCAACCTTTCCTTTCTCTTGCGAAATATGTATCTACAGCTCAAGAACAGGGCGTAATGGGATATTAGACACAGCCCAACTATTTTTGGGCCTGGGGGTCCTTGTGGGGCCCCTGTGAGCATGTCATGAATGATGTAATATTTGACATCATCAGCAGTGGATTGCGAGTGCGCGAGTTATAGTGAGTCCAACTAACTATAACGTGCGAATTTCAATGGTTTTGTATGAGTAAACTGTTCAGCTAACTATAACTGAAATAAACTGAAAAAACCATAGGTTTCACACCAAAGATTTTTTAAAAGCCAATTCCTAACTAAAACGATTGTGAAACCTATGTTTTTTTTGGTGAATTTCAAATGTTTTTTAAAAGCTAATTCCTAACTATAACGTTTGTGAAACCTATGGTTTTATCAGTGAATTTCATAGTTTTATTAAAAGCGAATTCATTTGTATCTCGACTTTGTAACCTACGATTATTCTTTTTTGTTAGCTGTTTTTTACAACAATTAATTATATATATATTTTTTAAAACATTTGTTAAATGTACATATATTTTTTTTACATTTTTTCCCGGTGCGCTCTGGGTGCGCGCACCGGTAAGCTCTCCCGAGAGCGCACCGACAGCGCTATTTCTGCGTTCGTTTAAAAAAATATGTATGAAAAGTAAATAACGTAAGACATTTAGTACCATACTTATAAAAGCAATATTTAGAATTTACGAAATGAAAATGAATTTACATTTCCGTAAAGCTAACAAAACGTCACTCTTGCACGCTGCGTAAGCGCCCTCGGAAGCTGCTACGTTCGCGCCGCGTAATCGCCCCCGGAAGCGCCTACGTTCGCGCCGCGTAAGCCCCCCCCGGACGCGCTTCGGTGCGCGCAGCATAAGCGCGTCAAGTCATGTGACCTTAAAATAACTGTTTTCATTGGTTGCTAACAGTTTTTTTTTTTACAACTAATGAAAACCCCACCCTTTTCCTTCACTTCTTCTTTCACTTTGGTGAGAGCAAGACCTCTTTTTTTCTGTGCTAAGAATTTGTGGAGAGAATGGCTGCCAGACCATCCAACAGCAGTGAAGAGTTAGATGAATTCATCGATGAAGAGCCTCCTCAGCCGAAGGTGAACATTTTATCTGGTAAAATGTTTCTATACCTGAGGGGCATAAAAAAGTAAATGCACCAAAAGTTGAATGCAAAATCTGCCAAAATGTACTTTCCCGTGGAGACCACCGAAAGAAGTACAGTTTTGGTAATTCAACTATGATTCGCCACGTCGAAAGGAGGCACCCCCAGAACTATGCCCGGGAGAGTGTCAGGGCTCTGGCACAAGAGGCTCCCAGTGATGGGGCCTCTACCTCAACTGGAGGACCAACAACATCAGTGAGGAGGCGATCGCAAGAGCTGATTCCAAACATTCAACCTGCTTTTAATAAAGGCATTCTTAAATGCAGAGACTGTGATCAGCTACTTTGTGTTCTGCTCATGGTTCGAGCATTGGAGAACCATCGCTGCCGTTCCCAGCCCTAAATTTGTTTTTCTTTGTTTTTGCTCCTGTTGAGCAGTTTCCCATTCCCTGTTTTTGTTCCTGTTCTAAAAAAGGAAAAAAGAAGAAAAAAAAAGTTTTTTTCAGAACTAACTCCAATTCTCATCAAAGAGCTGTGTTCTTGAAAAAATGAAAAAGAGTAAGTGAAGTGGAGTGCATTGATAAAGGAGAGGAAAATGAGTAAGGAAGCGCAGAAAGGGACGAGAGGAGAAGGGAAGTGAAGTAGGGGGACTGAAAGAAGGTGAGTGTGGGAAAGGAGAGTGAGGAGAAGGAGAGTGAACACAGGGAATGTGGATATGCGAAGAAAATGTAGTAAAGGAACGGGGTGTGGAAGGGTAAGAAAATAGCAGTGATGTTTTGGAAAGAGTGGAGATACAGACTGGATAAAGACAAGTAAGTGTGAGACCAGGTAAGTAAGGCAGTGAAGAAACAGAAAGTGAAAGAAAAAATAGGAGTAGAAGACTGAAGGCCTCATTTTTGCACCTGCCTCACAGCAGGCTTAACACTGATGCAGGTCCTTTAACATGGGCCTGGCCCCATGTGAAAGGATGTATTGCTGGAGTAGTGTCACTTTTGTGACACACTCCAGCAATGCATCACTTTTGTGCTTACAGATACGTCAGAAATACTGAGGTATCTGTAAGTACTTGCGACATAATGCTTCATAAATTAAATATGACGCATCAGTAGAAGACTGAAGCCTCATTTATGAGGCCATGCGGTGACGCACCTGCGCTTTAAAAAATGCACCTTGTTCAGTCACATTTACAAAGTGACGCATCTAGGTAGATGCGTCACTTTGTAAACCCCTGCGCCACATTATACCTACGTCAGCTGTAATGTATACAAAAGGGGTGTATTGACGCAAGAAAGGGTTGTAGAGGTGAAGCAGTTAAATCTAAAAGATATCACTGCATCACTTTTATGACGCTGTTGCGTCCAAATCCTGCGCCTGCTTAACAGCAGCCGTAAGACTGACACAGGCCCTTTCACATGGGACTGGCCCCATGTGAAAGGATGCATTGCTGGAGTTGCGTCACTTTTGTGACACACTCTAGCAATGCATCACTTTCCTCTAAACACTCAACATTTTTTTTTAACTCTATTTTTTTACACTGTTTTTTCCCCGTGGTGCACTCAGGGTGCGCGTACCGGAGAGCGTACCGGGGAGCGCCGCCAGCGCTTACCCCACGAAAATTTAAAACAAAAAAAAGTTTTTTAGCCCTTCAAGGTCCTTCTAGGCCCCCCTCAGAAAACTTAGGGGGTCAGGGGGCGTCTACTCTGACCCCTTTTAATTATTTCCCCCTTTCTTTGTCACCTCTTGTGTCTCGATTCTACCGAGACACAAGATGGCGGACTCTCCGGACTGTTTAGAATGTTGACAGACACCCGACAGCCAATCAGCTTTCCGCTCGCACACTCCAGTAGCGCGCCGGATGCGCTCCCCGGTATGCGCACCTCTGAACGCTCGGAGAGCCCCTATAGATATATATGTGTTTTTTAAGTTAATTTTCGTAAAAACCGCTGGAGCAATTTTTACCAAATATAGCAAAGGCACATCTGAGTACCAGTCCCTACAATTTTGCCAAGTTTGGCGTAATTCTGTTCAGCGGTTCGGGCTGTAGGCTTGTCAGACCGTCCTATAGAAATTAACATGGGAAAACACGTTTGGGACCCCCCCTTTTTTCTCAGACCCCACTTCACGAATCCCCCCGAAACCTTCAGGGAAGGAGTGGAGAGCAGCGAGACCATTTTAAGGAAAATTACAGGCAGATCCCTCCGTCAGCGCCAAAGTTATTCCCAATAGAATGTTTGGAATTTCCTATGGTAGCCAATTCTAACTATAACTACCTACTGGCGACCGCCAGTAGGTAATATATATATATAAAGAAACACTCCTGTTCCGTCAATGATCGGCAGAACCAAACAGGTATGGACCTCCAAAAGCCTCTTTCAATGCAGCGTACATGAAACAAGAAAGAATCACTCCTCAAGTGAGTTGCAGGATGACGATTTATTCAATAAAAAGACGACGCGTTTCACTCCACTTGGTAGCTTGTTCACATAACGCGCTCTGAAACTTAGGAACATTTATAGTGAAAATAAAAGTGGGACAATACAATAAAGTGTGTACACGCCCTCTCTGCATTAATAATAGAAATGGTGGAAAGACTAACTCGTATGCAAGTGCATGAAAACGCAAACAGACTAATATTTACAGAATAAGCTTGCAATTCATCAATAAATGTGGCAATCAAATTGAGACATAGTTTTTCAAATAGATATTTGAATGATTAAAAAACCCAAGAAACTTTCAAAGAATAACAACATAGTGCCAGATAATAGAAAGAATCAAGAGTTTTCACAATAATTAATTGAAAAACACTTTCTCAATGTTGCGACATAGTGCCTGTTTCAAAATTCATAAGTGAATGCGTTTAAATAGAGAAATATGCTGACCACACAAACAATAACCAGAAAAAAAGTGCAGTGATAAATCATACATAAAGAGAACACAACAATAAAGCCTCTGACCCAAAACACAAAAAATGAGAAATTTGTATAAAAAGTACACAGCAAAATGACACGTTAATGACAGCCTTATTTGATGCTTTCAAATACAATGTAGAAATGGCAAGACAAAACAATGTATTATAATATTCTTTCTACATTAGTAAAACATTTTTACAGTAGTCACCAGCCGGTGACTAAATATAAAAAGTTGTACCCAAGCAGCAGGCTAAGATGTGAAAAATTGAGAGTGTGTAACAGCAGGCCAAACACCCATAGGATATTCAGGGACTCAAATTGGACAATTCTCAAATTGGACAATTAGAGAAGCAAGTTTATAAAAAATTGCTTAGGTCTTCCATCAAATTAAGGCTGTTAGGGGCCTTAGTGTCTAAGGATAGTATGAAGTGGGATTCTTTCTGCCTGAGTAGCTTCATGCGGTCCCCATTCCGGCCGGGCTGAGGTACCGAACACAAAACAGTGTACTCAAAATCTTTTAGTTTCTTGTCATGCACTGCCCGGAAATGCCTTGCTACAGGATAGTTGTTATCACTGTTGATGATTGCGCGAATATGCTGGAGAATACGTTGATGTACAGGGAGCTTGGTGCTCCCAATATATTTGAGATTGCAAGTGCATCTCAATTTATATACAATGAATGCAGACCTGCAGGTTAGATATTCGCGAATAGGTATCGGTGTTTCACTAAATGCTGTGACATAGTGTGTGCTGTTTTTGGCAAAGGAACATGCACGGCAAGAGGTGCATTTGAAGAACCCTGTTTTGTTGACAAGAGTTTTTTTAGGTGGAACTTCAGGCATCGGCCTATCTAAAACATCACCCATGGAAGGCGCTCTTCTAAATGTTATAGTGGGTGTGCTAGACAATAATGGTCCAAGGATAACATCTGTCAGGATTATGGGCCATTTGGTACAAATGATGCGTCTGATCTTGCGTTCCTGTGTACTGAAGGTAGTTGTAAGTCTCACAGTGCATTCAGAACTTGGTGTATTGGAAACCTTAGGTGCAAGGAGTGTTTTGCGATCTATTGTGCATGCTTTCTGGAGGGCCTGTTCCAGAATGTGATTGCAATAGCCTCTATTTTGAAAGCGCTGTTTAGACTCTTTAAGACAAAGATCTAATGAGTCTTTGTCACTGCAAATCCTGCAGATGCGTACAAATTCCCCATAGGGTACACTGCTGATGGTGTGAGCCGGATGAGCGCTCCCAGCATGCAAAATTGCATTGCCCGCTGTAGATTTGCGGTGAAGATGGGTTTCAATTTTGTTGTTTTTTATGTAGATTTGAACATCAAGGAATTCTGCTATATCAGTTTTTACAGTGGATGTGAACTTGAGATTTAATTCATTAGTATTCAGATCCATCACAAATGCATTGGCCTCATCAACTGAGCCTTTCCAAATTATACAGACGTCGTCAATAAAACGCCAGTAATTGACAATTTTGGGTAGCCACCGTTGGTGCGTGGTTCTGAGCTCGTGCTCCTCCCACCAGCCCACATGCAAACATGAGTAACTGGGGGAGAGGCATGAGCCCATCGCCACACCACGCAACTGCTGATAGACATGGCCCTGAAAACGGAAAAAGTTAGTGGTAAGGCAGATAGTAATCATTTCAATTAACATATTGTTATGATCTCGAAAACAAATGTCCCTTCTGCTCAAATAATGGTCACAAGCATTTATCTCTTGCTGTATATGTATATATATATATATATATATACATACATACATACATACATAGGTGGTTTTATTCACTGAAATAGTTCCAACCTTCCAACCAGTATAAGATAGAATAATAGCAAGAGGGGGTGGCCTGAATGAAACAGCGAAACATGTTGTAACACATTATTAAATGAATGATGCACATAAATGTTGAGGTTTATATAGATTAAAGTGGAATGTTTTAATAGGAAATTGCTTGCACTAAGGTATAAACTAGACTAATGTTGTAATACTAAACTATTCTAGAAAAGGATGCATAGTAATTTGTATCTCTCTGTCTCCTAGAATGTTTGTGATATTTAAATTTGGCCTGAAGAAGGTGGTGTGGGCCATTTCGTTTTCCCACCAAAATACTGAGAAGACTGATTATTTTTTATTTAAACGTTTAATTTTACCTTATTTGTAATTATGTGGTTATGAATTTCAGGAATCATACATGTATTAGATTTTGAGCGACCGTGAAAAGTCCTTTTTAACCTATGTGTGTAATTTTAGATTTGTTTAATACATATCAATTTTTGTTATGAAAATATTTTTTGGAAGACATGAAATGAGACATAGATTACTTATGCACGCATATAGATAAGGTTTTTATATTCTGTAAATTATAGTTTAGTGCAATTCCATTTGATCTTGAAAAGCAAATGCTGGGTCCCATTGATTGAGGGTGCACAAAAAGGAATTTTGTTTGTGGGTAAGTTGTAATCACCCTGTCCCTTTTGACAGTTAAGGGTGACTCTCCTTTTCTTTGGACATCCTCATACTAAAAGATAATCTATCATTTCAAACTTGAAAACAAAATGCAAATCAGTTATAGGTCTTTATGATGCGAACCTTCCTAAGATTTAATATCAATTCGACCATCTGTGTGCTGACGTCAGTTACTTACTTTTCATACCTTTCTACCCACATTCTCAATGTTGTCAGTCTTCCGATGAGGAAAAAATGTTTCGACAGTGTGCTGGAATAGTAGGATTCAGGCTGGACCAAGACTGCAGGAGGCATACACCAGTCACAAATCTACGTGAGATGCGTCTGAGCTCAGGGCATGAATCTTAAGATGTGTGATTATTGTGCTCTAATGTATCAGAAGACTGTTTGAGACTGCTATGTGAAGCTGTACATCACATGCCCACTGTTGGGGTCGTTCCTGCAACCACTTCACTTCCTGCTCAAAATCTTTAGGTAAGCTTAAGTCCAAGCATAAGAAAGGGAAGCAGGACTTGAACTAATCTTGCCACTGTGACTCCAAAGTGAATACACAAGGGTATCAAGATGCACGTCTTACTCCATCAATGTCGCTGGCCATGGAACAGATTTCTAAGTTGGCCCAGACCATGGGTACTGGCAAAAATTTTCCCAGGAGCCAAAAGGTTGTGTCTGTGTGTGGCGGAGGGATGCACTGATGTGAACAGGGTGGTGGTGGGGTGTTTGGGGGCAGCGGGTGTTGGTGGTAAGGACAGTGTAGGTAAGTGAAGCATAAACATCTATTGGCTGACTTGCACAATGTGGAAACAGAAAACTTGAGATTAATCCCACCTTCCCCACTTAACCAAATTGTGTGATCCTAGACAATTTCTTTGTATCACTATCCCTCATTTATCTTTATTATTATATATAAGAGGACCATGAAATACCTGAATTCAGGATATGCACTGTACAAAACCTTCTCCAGTGTTTGATTTAATAAGCTGTAATGTTGTTCATGTATAATAATAACCCAGGCAACCCAAAGAGTGCACATAACAACCAACTTGCATTTTAGTTCGCTACTGGCATTGTTGTCAGGGTGGGGGGGATGAATGTTTCTAATTTTGTGTTTGAAAACAATCACTTAAAAAAAAATACTTCTTAATACACTGATATTCCAATGTGCTAAGGTGAAACTGTTCGGCATGTTAATGAAAGGTTTTCCCTTTCTTCTACGCTGCTGCCTCCCTGAGGTTCCTGACCTTTCTGCTCAGCGGCCGGGCTTGGCTCCGCCATTCTCACAGCGCAACCGACCGGCCGGGCTTGGCTCCGCCGGCCGGACCACATCCCCCAGCATCCTTAGGGGGCCTGTGATGACGCCGTAACCAGCGCGCCAGAAGGCGCATAAAGCACCGGCAGGGGCCTAGTCCCCTGTTTCCCTTTCTTCTACGCTGCTGCTTTCCTGAGGTTCCTGACCTTTCTGCTCAGCGGCCGGGCTTGGCTCCGCCATTCTCACAGCGCAACCGACCGGCCGGGCTTGGCTCCGCCGGCCAGACCACATCCCCCAGCATCCTTAGGGGGCCTGTGACGACGCCGTAACCAGCGCGCCAGGAGGCGCATAAAGCACCAGCAGGTCCCTCGTCCCGCGAGGACGCGCGCGGGACACGCCGGACGAAGCCCGGACTAAGGGCGGACAGTCTAAGACAGTCCGAGACAGGCAGAGACTGGGCTGGGCCAGCTACTCTGCCCGTAACTTTAAGGTGAGACTTTCCCATTGCTTGAGGCTGACCCTATACATTTGTAGACATTGACTTATTTTTACATTGTGGTTAAACTGTTTTGAGGGCCTGAGGTACTCATTTCCAGCGTATCATAACTGTGCATCTGGGTGGGTATTGTTTATTGGTGTATTATGCCTAGTAAAAAGCTATCCCCGGCAAAAAATACCATGGATAACTACTTAGTGCAGGTAGTTGCTAAAATTAATTGTGAGAGGAGATCCTCACTTGGGTTGGGTGTATCTCCTAAGTCTCCTACATCTATTCTTCCGGCACCTGACCCTGTTCATTCTCCTGACTTAGCTATTACTAATTGTCCGGTTGTAATACCTGATTTTGACGACATTGCTCTCCTGGATCAGACTAATTGTGCACTTGAAGTTAGTGATAGTGAAAACAAGGCTGAATCACACCCACAAGAGGTAAAAGCCCCTACCCCAGTACCTGAACCACGTACTACCAGAGGAGTAAGAAAAGGCCAGCCAAAGCGTGGTGGGCTTCGTTCAAGTTGTAAGAAGCCTGCCTCCCCTCCAAGTAACATCGTGGTGGAGGAAGAAGGGGTACTTGACGAAGTCGGGTGTCTTTAACCAATGAGCAATTTAAGAAGCTGCTGGCCATGATAGACACAAAGATCCAGGGAATTGTAAAGCCGTTGGTGGGAAAGATAGATAATCTCACTAATGAGGTCAAACGACTAGGGGGCCTTCTGAGTAAAACTTTGGAGGAAGTAGAAAAATTGCCTGCAGAAATGATAAATAAGATTGAGCTAAAGAATAGTACATCTAGTTCTGAGGGTGATGGAGGAACATTCCCCCTGTCTAATCATCCTGTGGTTCCACAGGTAGCGCTAGGGGAGGGTGGGCAAGGGGTAGCTGTTCCTCCTGTTGTACTTCCAGCTTCGGAACATGTGAAAGGCTCGGTTGAGCTTATAGTTGAGGCTTCCCGTTTAGTCCTTGTCCTAGCTAACGTCCCAAAATTGGCTCCAGGACAGGATGAAACTACCTCATCACTGTTGTCTAAAGCCTTACTCTGGTTAACCAATAACATGGTGATAACCCCCTGGGGTAAGCGACAACTGGCGGAGGAACTAGTTATGGCCAGGAGGGTGGAGTGGATAGGTAGCAGCCCAAAAAGATTCAGGGGCGACTGTGTTGTTTTGAATTTTTCAGATCCTGAGGTATTAACTAACATCTTGCCCAATCTCTTACTGCCACAGTGAAGGTCCACTGACATCATCCCTCTTACCTTAGACTTTTTCTTCTACCGGAAAGGGGGGGCTACCGGAAAGGGGGGGGGGGTCCTAATCGGTGTACATTAAGAACAAAATGGAATGTGGTTTCTGCAAAGGGGAGGAGTGCTGCTAAACCCTCCGAGTGGGGATTAAATCTTGAGAATAGGTTCTCAGCCCTCTCCAATTTGAATGATTGTGATTGACTCCCAGGGGGTAAAAGTTTAGTACCATCAGCTGTAAATGACAGAGATTATGCTCCCTGACTGTACACAAAGGTAATGAGGTCGCCCAATTGGATCCTAAAAGCACTTTGGCACAGACAAGCTCAGTTGTACTAGTAGCGGTAGTGCCCTCTCCTTCGATTACAACACCTGATGTTCTACTTGATTGTCCAACCGGGGTGGGGAATCTAATCTCTTGGAACTTGGCTGGGCTATGCTCCAAACTAGATTGTGGGGACTGGCTTGGCTTTGTTAACTCATATGATGTATGTATGTTTCAAGAGACTTGGGCATGTGAACCTGTATTTGCGCTAGGATATTTAAATTTTTCAGTGCCAGCAATTAAGGGTCCGAAAGGGAGACCGATGGGGCGTCTTACAATTTGGGTTCGTCAGACCCTCAAACTTACCATAAAAAACATAGAGACTAGCCATAATGACATCCAGTTGATTAGGGTAACCAGTGATGTAACAGGGCCACTAGATATATACAACATATATGCTAGGAGTGTCAAGGGTGGTAGATATGATGTTCTAATTGCATTGGGTAATCTTCTTGATAAATTTTCCCTTAGTAATAATGTGGTGATAGCAGGTGATTTTAATCGGACTTTTGAGCCCCTGGTCTTGTCTGAGTTCTCCATTGGAGCTGAAGAGGACTCCCATTGGGGTATTCCTGCGTTAGATCTGAAGCCAGTTACTCGTTGGACTGAGGACATTATAGATCTGAATGCAATGTGCCTAGAAAAAAGGTCTGAGAGCTTTGAACGGACGTACAGCTTTGGACAGAAAAGGCTCCATGACCTTTGATAATGGAAGACACAAAAGTAGGATAGATTACGTTATTTGCAGCTTATTGCTGTGGTCATCTGTCCGTGATATGGAGGTCGTTATGAGACCCGAGAGCGATCACAATCCTTTGTGTCGAGCACAAATGGTGGCCCGTTGGGACAAATCCTAATTGCTTAAACGCTCCTGTTCCGCCTTTGCTCATCCCAGAAAATAACATGCGTAGGCTTAAATGGGCTAGTGTTGTGACCAATCAGCAGGCTATTGATAATATCAATAATGAAACTCACAAAGCTATAGCTGCTCTGGAAACAACCAGTGTTTCCCCCTCTGGCCTGAAGGAAGTGGTTAATATTCATGATACCCTGTTCGCCAAGATTAAAAAACATTTCCTGAAACCTGTTAGGCGAAATGGGGCTAGAGCTAGTAAAGATGCAAAATGGTATAATGCCGAATGTAGGGCTGCACGTCTGGCTCTAGGTCAGGCAATTAAAAAGAGGGTGGCTGAAAACACTCGTCTAGCCAGAAAGAGTTATAAAGCCTGCATAGTGAAAGCCAAAAGAGCCTGGGACGAGCTACACTGGTGTAAATTAAAAAAAGCTAGTGATAGAAAGGATTGAAGAGCGTTTTGGAATATTGTTAAATGGGGTAGTGAGAGAGTTGAAGAATGCCCTAATAATAATGTACCTCAGGAAGCTTGGGTAGAATTTTTTAGCTCGCAGTATGCTCTTAAAACACAGATTACAGGTGAGGACAGTATTACTATGCCTTTTTCTCATGGTAATCTTTTTAATGATAAAGAGATTTTGATTGCTATAAATGCTGTGAATAGAGGACGCGCTCCTGGATCAGATGGCGTGCCCGCAGACATTTTTTTAAACGATAAAGAGCGGTGGTGCAAATATATCCATTTAATTATCAATTTCATTGCCAAGGGCGCAGAGGTCCCGGCCTCTTGGAGAGGAGCTGTGATTAACCCGGTTTTTAAAAAGGGAGACCATGCACAGCCGGGTAATTATAGGCCAATAAGCCTTATTGACACTGTACAAAAAATAGTCGGCCGTGTGGTTGTAAATAGGCTCCTAGAGTGGGCAGAGGACAACAATATCCTATCACCGTACCAAGCAGGATTTCGAAGGGCTACTAGCACGGTGGACCAAGTGTTCCGTTTCCAATTGCTTCAGTGGAAGACTGTGGTGCTGGGAGGAGGCAGCCTATATGCGGCATTTGTCGATTTGAGGGCTGCCTTCGACCTGGTGTCACGGGCAAAATTGTGGCAAGTTTTACAGAGTTTGGGGGTTCCTGAGGAACTATTGACCTTGGTAATGCGATTACACGAGCTCACTTTTGCTAAAATACAGTGGGGATGCCATGATATGGTCACAGATGAATTTCCAGTTGAAAGGGGGGTTCGGCAAGGGTGTTCAATGGCCCCAACCTTGTTCACTCTGTACATAAATGGTGTTGTCCCCTGTATGGTAACAGCCCCTGTAGATGCCCTATCTCTCTCAGAGTTAAAAATTCCTATATTAATTTTTGCGGACGATACGCTTATTATGTCACAAACGCCTAGTGGTCTGCAGCATGCTCTGTGCATTTTTGAGAATTTCTGTGGGGCTCTAATAAAAGAGAGAGGGACTCCAAAGCCAAAGGGATAGGGTTCCACAATTGACAATAAGTCAATTCCTATATATAAGTATATACAGAGGATGTCCATGACTGCTATGTTGTAATAATGTGTACTGTCTGTTTTGTGTAACATGGAAGCAATGCCGATATATTTGTTAGGAATGCATACATCTATATACATTATGTTTAAAAAAAAAACCTGTTATGTTGTTATTATTATTTGTAACTAAGATTGGTTCTGTTTGAATCTTTAGAACCATTGGGAAACATTCATTACAATTGTCCTGATGAAGGTGGTCTAACTTTATATACACCACCGAAACGCGTTGATGCACAAGGAGTAATACTGGGACAAGAAATTGAGGAAAATTCTGAATCATTGTTTGAGTTTAGTCCTTTACCTGTACCTCCTTTTTTTATTGGAATGTTGGATTTATTTATTTTATAGTGTTCCGTCCTGTATGTTTCCCATTTTTAACAAAATATAGTGTATATGAATAAACTGTCTAGATTTACTTTTATTACAGTGTTTTCACTAGTTGTTTTTACATTGTTTATATTGCTTCCTTGTTGCTAACTGTTTTGAAATGGTGTGTCTTTATATATGTTTTGTCTATAAGAATTAGTCTTTCTATGGTAATTCGCCCAAAGGGAATTTTATTTTGACTTATTGTCAATTGTGAATTTCTGTGAGGAACATGGGTTAGAGGTTAACGCCACTAAAACTAAACTCATGGCTTTTAAACCACACCGTAGCTGTAAGTCTAATATTGTCATGAGTGGGCGGCCTCTTGAGGTGGTAAACTCATTCACATACCTAGGAGTTCTCATTGCAGATAATAATAGATGGAGCCAGCATATAAACATTGCCACTCTGTGACATAAGCAATTGTCGGGTGCCATTAATATGGAACATAGGAAATCTTTGACCAAACCTGTCAAGCCAGCTTTGCTGGTTTATGAAGCAAAGGCTATAGGGTCCGCACTTTATGGTGCGGAGATGTGGGGCTTTGGAAATTTGAACTCTTTACAAGGGTCGGAGAATAAATTCTTAAGATTACTCACTGGCACCCCGAAAAGTACTCCTCTCCTGCCTTTAAGATATGAGCTTGTCAGCAAGCAAATTAAGGATCTAGCCAGACTTCGACCAATCTTATATTGGCGAAGACTTTGGACTACTCCCGAGCTTGCGCATTATGCCAAAGGTTTTATTGATGTTTTAAAGGCGGACTGTTTCCATAGAATTAGTTGGCTCAATTCACTGAAGGCAATACTGTTCGAGCTTGGGTTAAGTTCTATATGGCTTAATCCAACAGGTGCATCATTCCCTAGCAAGTCTGCCTTAAAAAATATATATTGGGAACATGTTGCTAATAAGAGTGTGAGTAATTCGAGTAATGGGTCTATGTCCGCGGGATTCCTTGAGGTCAAACTGTACCCGGTCTTGGAGTCGTCCTGGGATATTATCTCAAAACTGGGAGACAGGAAGCTCCTATTCCAACTGAGAGCTGGAGCCCTCCCCATAAGATCATTGACAGCCAAATGGGGCTCAGGGGGGTGCGATATCTGCCCAGCCTGTGGAACGGGGAAGGAAACCCTTGGACATTTTTTGTTCTCTTGTAAAGCATATTGTGTCCCAAGGCGCGCTTGGTTAGCACCTATGTGTAGGAACCTTGGTACCACTTGCAGTTCCGCTGCTCTGCGCATTATATGTACAAGCCCACTAACATGGATATTAATAGCGACAGCTAAATATATTGGCTGGGCATGGGCGATCCGACAGAGACTGCTAGTAAATTAACTATTCTCTGGGTGATCAGACAGAGACTGCTAGTTACTCAACTATTCTCTGTCTGTAAAATCGGTTTTTATGAATCATCTTTTAGTCTTCAGATTAATAATGAACTTGGTAGCTATTCAGAGACTGCTAGTTAATTGACTATTCTCTGTATGTAAAATTTGTTCCTATGAAATTTACACTTTCGCTCTTTAAATTGTATATGCTTTTTATAATAATGTATAAATCAAATCTCTTATGAATCCTTTTTAAGTATTTTGTATTACTGCGAGACTTCGTTTTAACTAAGTGTATTTTATGGATCTAATAGTGCTATGTAAATGTGTCTCAGATTGAAAATTTAATTCTATTTTAATATTGTCAATATTTTGTGTATGTTTGCTTTTATGAGTATACACTCGAATAAGGCACTTTTGAATTGAATTGAATTGTTAATGAAATACATTTTGTATGGGATTCTGAAGAGCCTTTATCATAATTTTACACTTTTGCTCCAAGATGTATGTAAAAAAGGAAAGTGAGTCTAAAGTTAAGTTGTTCAAGACACCCTAGTTACTTCCTTTCTATAACTTACTTAACTTTTAAACCAACATTTACCTTTATATTAAACATTTTTTAAGAATAGTGCTGAGTCAAGTAAACAGCAGCCCAGTTCTGCTGTTGACTAGGCGGCCACATGTAAAGTTCAGGAGGGCCACATGCGACTCTCAGGATGTACTTTGAGTATCACTGGTCCACACAAACCTAGAGTTTCATGAGCCATTATCGACCCCACAGCAGATGGAGGCCATGCTGCAAAACTTCCCTGTTTTAGGCTCACGCCAGAGAGTACAATTCCTGTCCTTTGCAGGGATGCCCCGCTGTCCCTCTAAGTCAAAGTCATGGAGAGTCTGCAGCTCCTTGGTCATGTCCCTGTTCTATCACGATACTGTGTCTGTCATCTATGGATTTATCTATGTCAAAGTACCCTGCATTCGCCATCTTGAGTTGTGAAGGTATGGAACTGCAAGCGGGGAAATCTCATAATAATTTTATAAATAGTTCCTCTCTAAACTTATTAAGCAAACCTCCGGTTTCCACGCCTCTTCAAGTCACTGAATCTTTGCCACTGTACTATAATGGAGCCCAACCCAAACACATCTCTAAAATAATTATTGTCTTAAAGCATTTAATGTTCAGTCAATGATGAGAGGTTAGATGAGGTTTTAAAAGTTTTATTTTCTTTTTATGAGATTAGTCTGTACTTTTTTATCTTCATTCAGATTAGTCAAATAAATCAATTTACAGAAAAAAATGAGAAAATGTGGTTTGAACAAGCATACAAAATAATACAGTGTTCCGTTAAGGAATTAATCCCTATCTTAATCTGAAGGCCCTAACCTATCCTAGCAAGAACCCATAAAGAGTTCTTTTTTGGAAAAGAGCAAGTAAAATTTGGAGCAAAAGACTAATAACTATGAAAGGTTGAACTCTGCATAAAGAGTTGTTGTGAAAACTCAGCTGAGTTCCCTAACAGCTGCAGCAGAACCTTTAAAACAAGTAACAGGAGTTCATCACATCAGTAGCTATGATCAGCATAAAGATAGAAAGTCTCCTCACAAAGGGTAAGGAAAACAAAGAAATCACTGTTAGCTGTAGTTTATGGTAATTTAGGCTAGCACAACAAAGTGCTAAAGGGTAGGGCATGGCAGGGTAGGGGTGCATAGAATGCCTTAACTCTCAAGCTAGGAACACATACTATTTACAAAGCACAAACATGTTTGCAAACTATGAATATTGAAACATTTCTACCTAATAGGAAATGATCTTCTGATGGTCTGTCATCTTTTCTCGATTTTCACAGTAAACATCCATGTGGACATGTAGTTATTTGAATGTGGATACAGCATATTATAAAAAGATGAATTTAGGAAGGTTCTCATGAGAGCCTTTGCACGCCTACTCTGTTAGCTATTCAGTGTCCCATTGTGTAACAATGGACTGCTCTATGAAATGCAACATTAATACCTTGCATGTCTTGGTTAGTTTGTAGAATTTAACCCAACAATAAGCATTTTCTTTCATTAATATACATGTTAATTATAAGCATGTGGCAGAGGAATCTATCTAAAATATGATGAAATCATATGTCATGAGGAAGGAAATAAATATGTTTTGAGCAAACAGCACATTTCACTAAGATGTCAAGTTCTGCAGTTCAGTTATAATGTTAAATCACCATTTACAAAAAGGCATTATTTTATTTAAAGGGATAGGAAAGAATCAAGAAACTATTGAGACCTAGCTGTGAAAGAACATTAGAAATTAGAGCTTTCTGCAGAAAGAAGCAGCATTTTCAATTTTTGCATGTTTAATAGAAGCACACTTTCTCTAACCACAATTTTGACATACATTTCCAATGTTCAAGTTAAGCCACAGTTCTACATTGTTATGAGGTAAATTTACGCAAAATTTTTCAACTTCCAGTATAATATTTTCAATCATCACATATATAGGTTTATCATATGAGTCTGTCTCAGATTGCACTTCATCATTAGTTGAGTCCTTTCTTTTTCATTTCAAGCCTCTAAATTTCAATGAGTTCATGTAGCCGTCATTCATAATTCCCCTCAAACCCAAATCCTTTGCATACCATTTCTTTTCCAACCTTTCCTTTCACTTGCGAAATATGTATCTACAGCTCAAGAACAGTGCGTAATGGAATATTAGCCACAGCCCAACTATTACTATTGGCATTAGACAATGCTTTCATATAACCTTTACTGCTATTGAAAACTAATTTCCAATCCTGGCAATTCCCTTTCCTACATTTTTAAACATACTGTAATGTGGCCCTTAAGGTCATTGCCGTTTTCCCTAGGTTAGCATGAGCTTTGCAGTCAGTGTTCGGCTTTGCGCACGTTACTATTTGACTTTATTTTTCCAAAGACTTACTCACCTCTTTTCATTTGAGAACTGTCTGCTGCATTTGCTTTCAGCCTCTTCCTGGTGTTTAGTCTGCACATGATGTACAAGGTCGAACAACAATGCCCTTTGTTATTCTGTTCTGGTCAGGCTCTAGCACCTAGGTAAAACATACCAATGCAGCTGTTCATTTTGACATCTCCCTTTAAGATATATGAATTAGCGGCTATGTTTACTGTATTTATATTATGCATTTTTCTCCTTGTTGTGGCACACATACTGCATTTTAATGCACGTTAGTTGAAATAAATATTTTAAACTGTTTCGTGTCTGTCAGATCTTATTGTGGACAGGTACAAGAGTGCGAGCGAAAAGGTGTGTCTTGCTAATGCGAGTCCTGAGAGATTTTGGAGTGTTGTGTTCTTGGGTGTCTAATCACTTGTTTCTCTGTGAGTGAGTAAGAGGGAAGTGAGACACTATAGCTAGTCGGTCCTGGGCTCATGGCTACCAAGGTGGTAGGATGACTCAGTCCCTGGGCACTAAGGTCCCATAATCCTACGCATCGTTCTGTTCCTGGGCAGAATCTCTGCAACAATACGCAGTGTTTCCAATTCACATAATTCAGGGTTTAAACTTAATATATTACTTGCACAGCCTTCTATTTCCCTACTCTCATCAGATATGTATGTACAGAAATGAGTTAATGTAAGCATTTTGCAGAATATGCACTCTTCTGTGAGTTTGATCTCTAATGCAAGTCGATCCTGTAAAACCATTGACCGTATAGCTATAAGTTCTGTATTAATTACAAGCAAAGCTCTGGATGTGCTAGCTGCCATTTTGTCGACAACTGTTGACAACTTTCTGTTATTGTTGCCATTTAAGATGACTCCTACAAGTGGAACGACCGCTCCAAATATGTCTCCTACTAGTCCATTTCCTGTGTTGGTACTGTGTTTCTATCTGTGTGCAGGTGTTAATGTAAGTGCATTGAAATGCTTTGCATGGTACTTCTCTGGAATTAGCATGCCTAAATAGCAGATTCTCTCTCAGTTAACGGTCAATAAGAATTAATCATTCTGTCCACAACTGTAATAAACCTCTAGAACAGCATTTTTGTCTCGCTGTAAAGCTTGCCAAGATCGCCTGTTAATTTTAATGTGTGTTCACAACTACTGATTCCTACATGTCTATCTCTTTTGGGTGTCAAGTCTCAGTTTAGGGTAAACCATCTTCTTTCTAAAATAGTGTTCTTCGGTGTTCCAAGCATTCTCTAAAACATCACTCTTTTTGGCAGTTGTTCGTGTCACGTTAGTGTATCTCTCTTCAAATGCCATTTTGTAAACCTTCTCTATTGTTTGCATTAAACATGTTAAATTGTTTCTGTAAGCCTTCACACTATCTATTGGCTTATGAGGAAATACATAGTACCAGGCTATGTCTATCTCCTTTGCTTGTGAGTGAAAATTCATGTTCACAATTAATGGTACACTGGAAAGTATTAGATCATGATTAGAATAGAAATATTCAAAATGTCCTCACCTATAAACTAATGACAGTAGGATGCTGCAAGAAATAGCATAGGAAAAAGGCATGTGGTAATAGGTAACTTCTTCAGAAACCGATGTAGGTAAGTGTGCGCATATGTTACAATCGTTGCATCCATGGTGGTAGTGTATTGTTGTACTTCCCTAGAATATACGTTAGTAGAATAATTATTTGTCTTATAGATTACAAAGGAGTAACTTAAGGACTCTTCCATAGTATGGTAAATAGTTGAACTAGTAATGCACTAGGTAAAATCCAATTAGTACTATAGTGATCACTACTACTGTTATTACGAAAATTGAATCCAGGGTATACTTACACTTATTTCTAATTCAACACATTCTCTGGGTTAGGTCAAAGCACTTAGTTCCAGAGCTTGAAGCAAGTTTTAGTGTGTAGCTTCTTTAGTGCGGTTAATCTTCCTTTTTTCTTTCAACTGTAAAGCTTCTAATCAGACAACACTTAACACCTACTTTGTTTTCTTTTAAAATGTTGTCCCTATTCTTCTGCAACTTTTAGCTCTGCCCTAGTTAATCTTCTGTAAATCAAGGAACTAAACAACAAACATCTAATAATTTTCTTCACATCATTTCCATCAGTCGCTCCGGCTAAGGAGCTGGAGCAAGGTCCCAGAGGAGCACCTCAAATCCACCCTAAACAAAGATGCCTCCCACCTCGACCAACACCAACTCCGGAGGCATAGAACTTCACAGATGGATCACCAACTGTACAGACAAGCTCGCTCCCCCTGCAACCCCGACAGACAGCACCCCAGGAATGCCACCTGATTCACTGCTGACTTCCAAGAATCCATACGCACCGGCAGATGTCCAGAGAAGAACTGGAGAAACAGCAAAACTTCAGAAGAAAGCCTTGACAGAATACCACCAACTCATTAGATCCACCAAAAGGATCTTAATCCGAAACAAAATCCATGCCAACACGAGCAACTCCAAGGAACTCTTCAGCATCATTCAGGAATTCTCCAAGCCCTCCAGAGAAGCCATAAACATCACACCCTCACAGGACCTCTGCAAAAAACTCTGCTCCTACTTCCACCTGAAAATAAAATTCCTCTACGACAACTTCAACGAACAGACTCCGTACACCAAACCCACTCCTCCCCTCAGCCACGATGACCAGCCCACCATCCTCACCTGGACCCCAGTCACCAGCGAAGACACTGCATCAACCATAAAAGGCATTCACTCAGGAGCCCCAATGGGCCCCTGCCTTCAGCACATCTTCCACAGAGCCACCGCCTCCATTTCACCTCAACTACAAAGCACCATCAACGCCATCTTGAAAGCCGGTACCTTCCCTGATGACTTCATACACGCAGAAGTCATGTCCCTCCTGAAGGAGCCCTCAGCAGATCTGAAGGACCTGAAGAACTACCGACCCATCTCTCTCTTTCCTTTTGTGGCCAAAGTCACAGAGAAGATCATCAACATCCAACTAAAGAAATTCATCAAAGGAAACTCCATCCTCAACCCCTTCCAATCAGGATTTCGCAGCAACCACACCACCGAGACCACCCTACTAGCCGCTACAGACAACATCCGGACCCTCCACGACCAAGGCCACACCGCAGCCCTGATCCTACTTGATCTCTCTGCAGCCTTCGACACCATCTCCCACCACACTCTCACTGCAAGACTCCACCACGCTGGCATTCAGGGAACCGCCCTTGACTGGAACCAATCCTTCCTCACCGGCAAAACCCAAAGAGTCAGACTTCCACCCTTTCTCTCCAAACCCACAGAGATGAACTGCTGGGTACCCCAGGGATCGTTGCTCAGCCCCACACTCTTCAACATCTACATGACCCCCCTTGCCGTTGTCATCAGATATCCTGGACTCAGCATAGTATCCCACACTGACGATACCCAGCTGATCTTCTCCCTCACTAAGGACCCCCCTACCACCAGACTTCACTACCAGGAAGGAATGAAGGACGTTGCATCCTGGATGAGCAGCAGCTGCCTGAAGCTTAACACAGAGAAGACAGGAGTCCTCATCCTCTGACCCTCCCCCTCTGCATTGGACAACACCTTGTTGTCCACCACCCTCTGCAGCTCCCCTACCTCCACGGACCACACTCGGAGCCTCTGCATCCTACTTGACCCCTCCCTCACCATGACCCGACAGATCAACGCCGTCACCTACAGCTGCTTCAACACCCTCTGCATCCTTCCCTTAGACCTTCAAAGGGATCCCCTGAATCAATAAAGACCGTCACCCACGAACTCATAACCAGCAGATTTTACTACAGAAACACCCTCTATACCAGGATCAACAAATCTCTACTCTGTAAGCTTCAGACCATACAGAAGAACGCAGCCAGACTCATCCTCTGCATCCTGACAAGAACACACCACCCAACACCTGCGGGACCTCCACTGGCTCCCTGTCAAGAAGCGAGTAACCTTCAAGATAGTCACCCATGCCTACACATGCCTCCACATCAACGGACCCCAATATCTCAATGAAAGATTCTCCTTCCACGTACCCAAGAGAAACCTCTATTCCGCCGTCTTCGCCAACGCCCCACGCATCGAAGAGCCAGAATGGGTGGAAGAGCCTTCTTCTACCTCGCGGCAAATACCTGGAACGAGCTCCCAATCAACATCAGACGCACTCCCACTCGGCACATCTTCAGGAAGACCCTCAAGACCTGGCTCTTGGACTGACTGGAGCTGTACCCCTCTCCCCCTGTGCCTATAGACACTAACTGGTGAGTAGCGTGCTTCACAATTGCCTGATTGATTTATTTTTCTTTTTAAATGAGGTTCAAATAGTTCAGGATTCACATTGCACTAATGTGACATTCAAAGCAGTGTTCCTGTAGTACGTCCATTCAGGTCCTGAATATCTATGGCAGGACACTAGTGCTCCTTTCGATCTTCTTAGGTTTTGCTAATTTGGATCTAGGCCACCTTCGTCGCGAAATGTTGCCATGTCGGGTATCATTTCTGCAATTTAAGCTTTTGAAGAACTCTTCAGATTTTTGTTTTCATAACTTTGTGGCCATTTCACTTGTCAATTTATTCTTCTCATCTGAGCGATGGTTTCTTCACCTGGATCTTCTTGTCATAGCACCTCGTCACCAGCACTTTCTCTCTGTGACTCGATCTCTGCTTCTCCTCTTTTAGATATCTCAACACCACTCTGTTATTTCAGGTACTTGCACTTGACATTCCGTCCACTGATCTGACAATAGTGCTGTTGGCCTGGGTAGTCTCTCGATTGGCAGTTCAACCACCAAAGCTCTTCGTTCAGGATCGTAGGTCAAATGCACTTCTTCTGGATTGGTCACTCTGTTGTTGTAGAGGCATGAATTCAACTCGGGACTCCAGCACACTTAGCTGTATGTGTAGAGAGGATCATCTGAAAGTGGCTTTTTCATCTGGGTTCAAGGCAAGTCTTCCGAACGTGCTTCTTGATCATGATTCTCCAAGTTTGCAGTTGTGGCACTGTTCTTGATGCGGGTCTTGTGTGGCAGCTGAGACCTGATGAGAGACAGAACAAATCACATCTGCCAGTTCTTTTCAAAAATCTAATATATTATTGTCAGTCATATTCAAAAGAGCATTGGCTGGAACAGCAGGTCATCTTATTGATTTGCCCATCAGAATTTCATGGGGGGGATAATCCCATCTTCCTGTCAGGGGTACTCTGCATAATCACCAACACCAAAGGTAAAGCGTCTGGCCACTTCAGAGAGTTTGATGTACAGACCTTGACCAATCTAGACTTGATGGTATCATTTATTTGCTCAACAATATCAGCGAATTTTGGTCTGTAATTGCATTGATATCTTTGTCCAATCTGTAAAGCTGTGCAGATCATCTTCATCACTTCATTGCAGAAGTGCATTCCTCTATCTGACTTAAGATAAATTGGCATGCTGAACCTGGGAATCAATCCACGTAATAACAGCTTAGATACAGTAAGACTGTTGTTTCCTCTAGTTGGGTAAGCTTTCACCCATATTGAGAAGGCACGTACAATCACTAGAATATATCTCAGCCCATTATAAACAGACATTTTGATAATCCATTTGCATCTTATTGAATCTGCTACCTGTTCTCCCTAAGTGTGTTAGAGTGACATGTATTTGTTTCCCTACATATAACTGTTGACAATTTACACACCGATCTCTTCTGCGCGGATTCTGAATCTGGGCTTGTACCAACTCTGTCTGAAAAGCCTCAACATTGAATCTCTCCCTAAATGTGTGAATCTATGGTAGTATTGTGCCACTGGAAACAACAAGCTATCCGGTAATACCGGTCTCCCATCTACTGACATCCAAATGTTGTTTGCATTTTTCTCACAACCTGCCTTTTCCCCTCCATTCCGATCTGCTTCTGACACATTTTCCTGCACCCATTTAAATTCATCCCACATGCCAGTAACTTTCAGTAACATTGCAAAAGAACTCTCCTCTTTGGACTCACATGGGAAATTTCCATTGAAGGAACAGGCTAACAATGCACAATACCTGGCCACTGAATCAGTGTATTGGTTGTCCATGGCAACGTATCTACTTCCTCCTTGATGAGCTAAACCTTTTACCAGAGCAATTTCACCTGATAATTGCAGAGCATCCAACAGGTTCTTGATGTAGATTCCTTTTTAATAGTGTACCTGAAGAGGTAGGAAAGCCCCTCTGTAACCACAATTGTCCAAAATCATGGACGACACCAAACCCATACTGGCTGTCAGTTAATGTGGATTCTCATTTGAAGAGTTAAATTGCAGGCTCTAGTAGGAGCGTCAGTTCAGTAATTTGTGCAGGAAAAACATTTTGAAGTCATGAATCTCCGACCACAACATTTATTGTGCACATAGCATATGCTGCTCTGAGTGTGCCATCCTTTCCTCTCAACCAAAAAGCAAAGAAGGGTTTAGGTTCCAATCAGTAAGGCTGATCCCTGTTAACAAGAAACAACAAAATGCCAATACAGATACACAATTCTCTAACTTCTAACAGCGCATAGAATTGAAGCAATCTCACGCAGTTAGGGGCGCTCCAGTGGTCGTGTTCGCGCTTGGGGTATTAGAGTGGCCCACCCCTCTTGTGCCTACTTCCCTCCCAACCCTCACCTGACACTATAAAGTGGTAGGAAAGAAGGGCTTAGCCCAACAGAAGGAGTAGGATGGTCCCCGGCGGGCTCCCGTTCGGCACACACTTCGGGAGCTGTCAGCGACTGTCCCCCGGAGCCCCTGGGGCTGAAATTGGCAGCATCCTGCAGTGGAATCTGTAGCGCGTTATTTGAAGGTGCTTACCTGACTGTTCGCCTGCAGGAACGTCCTCGGCCCGGCCTTGGGAAGCTCTTGAGGCCGCGAGCTAAGATGGCGGCTGCCGATCAGCCTTGAGCCCCCGACACTGCGGATGTCAGTATAAAACGCCGCCACCGGACTTCAGCTTCCCTTCTCCAGCTCTCACGCTTGAGGTGAGGCAACCACCAGCGCGATCAGCAGTGACCGCTGCCTGCTCTCCTACGAGGTGCACACCAGACAGCGCTGCCTCACGGCCCACCAGCCTGACTTTAAGATGGCGGCGCCTTAAAGACATAGGCGCCAATGACTTCCTACAATCCTGCGATTTATTGCGGCCGTATAACGTTTGAAGGGCCCCTGTAATAGCAGCAGACACCCAAAGCTGAAGCAGACATCCTGCGCTTCATGCACCTTTCTGACGCATGCTGGATCGAGTACCGAGATGTGCCCCTGATAGTGGTGAGCTTTTTTATACTTCAGCCTGACCACAAAATGGCGGCGATGTGTATGTGACGAAAATCATCTTTCGAGTCTAAGCGTGCTGTTTAATGTGAGGTGAGAGCGTGTTCAATTTTGGATATTGCAGCCTGGCAATCTGTTAAGATCTTTTTAGAGTGGGACCGCTCAAAGTACCTGTTTCCTCATCGCAGTTCTATATCTGACTTTAAAATGGCGGACATGCGAGGAAAATGAAAATCGAGTAACTCTACTGGGGCGCAGTCCATTGCCTGTTAGTAGCGTGATCATTTTGAAGAGGGTGCCCGAGAAGGAACGGACCCACTTTTAGAATGATTCAAAGCTGATCCATGGAAACTTACACCGAACTACCAGCGTTTTCCACGGGCTATACTACCCATTTCTCCGGTTGGACTCCCGCAACTGTAATTCTCTTAGCCCTGCTCATTGGACCTGCCCTCTTCTTCCTCCTGATTTATGGCGATCCTCCATCTACCCGTGTGCGCCTGTGTGGCCCGCGTCTGCTACCCCTCCCCGCTCTACTCTTCTCCACTTTCCTGCTAATGACCTCTGCGCTCACCTGTCCTAGCCCCCACCCTGTTTATCTACGAATTTTCCCTCGTCAAGTCAGATCTAGCTATTTTGTTCTGATGCCCGAGGAGCTACCTAGTTTAGCTATAGGTGAGACAGGTCGGGGATTTCCCTCCTTGGACGTCACCTACCCAGTCGGTCTTTAGCCAGACTTCCTTGCATCTCTCCTGTCGTCTCTTCCCACATCCTCCCTCCATTTTTGTCTCTCCTTCCCTCCTCTCTCTAAGTATTGAGACTGAACTATTTTGTCTTATGCCCGATGGAGCTACATGGCTTAGCTATAGTGGAGATGGACCGTGGATTCCCTCCTTGGTCGTCCCCTACCCAGTTGGTCTTTAGACAGACTTCTGCTTGTCTCTCCTTGTTGTCTTTTCTCTTTTTCCTCCCTTTCCCACCCCCCTGCCCCCTCCAATGCTTTTCTCTCTCCTATCTCTCCTCTCCTAATGTATTGACTTCTATTTTGGATGGATTGTGTAATTGCTGATCTTGTCTGATACATTGTTGATCCTCATGTATAGCGCTCTGATACCTTTGGGTCTAGCCAACCTCACTTTCCCTCCCCCCCACTACTTTCTCGCTCCTCTCTCTCCTCCCCTAATGTATTGCTGACTGTTTTATATAATGTTTACTTGTTTGATCTTTTCCTATATATTGTTGAACCACATTGTTGCACTTCCTTTCGTCTCTCCTGCTGTCTCCTACCACATCCGCCCTCTATTTATGTCTCTCCTTCCCTCCTCTCTCAATGTATTGAGACTGAACTATTTTGTCTGACGCCCGATGAAGCTACTTAGTTTAGCTATAGGGGAGATGGGCCGTGGATTTCCTTCTTGGTCGTCACCTACCCAGTCGGTCTTTAGACAGACTTCTTTCCGTTTCTCCTCATTGTCTCGACCCTAGCTCCTATCCCCTCTCCCCCGAATTCTCTCCCCTTGCCCGCTACTCTGCCTACCCCCTGTCTTTTGTGCCCTTTGACTAAGCACTCCTTCTCCCCTTGTTGGGGAAAGATCCAATATTTATACTCTGGAGTCTCAGCGAACCCGCTGAGTGAGTCCACTGCACCAAGGGAGCCACTCACACTTGAGGTATGGTATGGCACCCCTTGCCAAAGCACTTCCTCTCCCCTTTCTGGGGAAGGATCCAGTATGTAGGTCTTGGAGTCTCAGAGACCTCTCTGAGAGAGTCCACTGCGCAAAGGGAGCCTCTCGCAATAGAGATAGGGAAGGGATACCACTTTCCCTGGGATCACAGCTTACTGGACTTTGGACGTTGCCTTGACTCGTCTACCGGTTTGTGTCCCCGTCACCCTTGCCCTCTTATCCCCTTGCTGTGACTCTCACCCTCCCCTCCTCTTTCCCACCTTCATTATCTGTCTATTTCCCCTACTCCAACCCCCCCTGAATCTCTCACCTTGCCTTCTTTTCCCCTTACGTATTTGTGCTTTTGTTTATCTCGACCTTACAAGTAACTATGTAGCCATGCTCTAAGAACTGTGTAACCTTTGTAACGATGTAACCTGTAACTGTGATCTGATGCTCATGTAAAGCGCTCTGTTACCTCCAGGTCTAGCCAGCGCTATGTAAAACTTTTAAAATAAAACTAAAAATGATTTAATCAAACTGTATTAAAACAATCACATGTAGGGGGGCGTGGCCTAGCTTCGGAGCAAGATGACCGAGTCAATCTTCGGATCCGTCGTATCCTCTTCCCCGGTTTTTCTCCTGCCAATTATCCTGACAGAGATGCAATCCTCCAACATGCCCGGACTGTGATCCCCCTACGGGATGAAAACGCAGATCTCACATTCCCAACTTGTCTAAAGGCAACATCGAACCTTCTTGAACATTAAGAAGGGATTTAGGGAGAAAGGACTCAGGTATGGGATGATGTTTCCTGCCCGTCTTCGAGTAGAAGTAGTGGGTCGAGCCTGGTTCTTTGATAACCCCGAAGTGGCTTTAGACTGGCTAGATAGCCGAACTGGAAATAGAACCGGTGACAGAGAAGAAGAGGGTGATCTGGACACGCAGGACCGGGGATAAGATCTAGGGGTGGATAATTATACACACATCTAGGGGTGAAGAGACTCAGAAAAAACCCACATATAACACCACAAAACTGTTTTGAAAATACTGCCCTCACTCACACACCGAAGTGTGTGACATGCTTCATCATCGGGTCTACTTACAATACGACCAGGTGTAGCCACACTTTGGACGGAGCATAAGGGCGGGGTAGCACATAAAAGACCAAAGGACACGATACAAAACCAAACAACATATATGTATGAACAACAAAAAGTGATCAGTGAATGTCACCCTGTGACTAGAACTGGTGTACAACAAGTGCAGTTAATAGGGAAGTGCTTAAAACTGGTTTGGGGATACCAAACAAAACCTTTATTAATGGGTTCCACAACCAGGATTAAAAAGAGAAAAAAGGATGGGTAATGTTTCCAAGAGAAAGTAAAGTTCTCAAAACAACCCTTCTAATACCGCTAGTGTCAACATGTTTCGACCGACTTACTGCGCCAGAGAGGTCACCCCGGTCTTCTTCAGGACATATGTTGCTACCAGTCCTGCTATTGGTCAAACCGTAGTTCGGAAAAAAGTACCAAATGACTGATCACACGAGATTCCAGTTGAATCACCACGTGTGGAGGGGATCCCAACAACACAGGAAACAAAAACTGGAATGATAAATAATCCTACATAAGTATATTGTAAATGGGTGACCAAGAGTACCAAATTTAGTCGAGCCACCGCATTAATATAGACGGGCACGAGTCCATGAGTAGGTCCACTTAATTAAGCCTAAGGGGATAATATAGTCATCCCCCATCAGTTCAAGTAAAACAACTACTATAAGCAATGCTATAAACAGACAAAAATCTACATATCTTCTAAGTCTCAAACGTGTATCTAGTTGTGGTATTTGCTTACAGGATATGTAACCCACATGCAACGTCACTCTGAGATATATAGTGACTCCCGTTCATGTACTCACCAAGTTTATTCTAGATGTAAACTCAACATGGCGCCCTTTAGGAAGGTGTCCCAAGAACACAACCTGTATTCGCAAGAACAAGGCAAGTGCAGAGTCTTGTCAGCTCCTGAGGCGAAAAGCCGGGAGATTTTGAAATGGAAGTTTTAGCTTTGTTATATAATAACTGTGTGCTTTTACAAACTTACTGCTACTATCACGTGCACTTCCCCAACGAGCCGACTCAGCGCTCACGAGGGATTTTGACACACCGGCGCTGGTTGAGGGAAAGACTGCGGCCACGCCCACCACCTTCAGGCCACGCCCCCTTTTCTCGTAGCTTTGAAAGAGCGCGCTGATCTACAAGCGCAGTCAGAGTCTTTTCAGCTCCTGAGGCGAAAAGCCGGGAGATTTTTAAACGGAAGTTTTAGCTTTGTTGTATAATAACTGTGTGCTTTTACAAACTTACTGCTGCTATCACGTGCACTTCCCCAACGAGCCGACTCAGTGCTCACGAGGGATTTTGACACACCGGCGCTAGTTGAGGGGAAGATTGCGGCCACGCCCACCACCTTCAGGCCACGCCCCCTTTTCTCATAGCTTTAAAAGAGCGCGCTGATCTACAAGCGCGGTCAGAGTCTTGTCAGCTCCTGAGGCGAAAAGCCGGGAGATTTTGAAACGGAAGTTTTAGCTTTGTTGTATAATAACTGTGTGCTTTTACAAACTTACTGCTGCTATCACGTGCACTTCCCCAACGAGCCGACTCAGCGCTCACGAGGGATTTTGACACACCGGCGCTGGTTGAGGGGAAGACTGCGGCCACGCCCACCACCTTCAGGCCACGCCCCCTTTTCTCGTAGCTTTAAAAGAGCGCGCTGATCTACAAGCGCGCTCAGAGTCTTGTCAGCTCCTGAGGCGAAAAGCCGGGAGATTTTTAAACTGAAGTTTTAGCTTTGTTGTATAATAACTGTGTGCTTTTACAAACTTACTGCTGCTATCACGTGCACTTCCCCAACGAGCCGACTCAGCGCTCACGAGGGATTTTGACACACCGGCGCTGGTTGAGGGGAAGACTGCGGCCACGCCCACCACCTTCAGGCCACGCCCCCTTTTCTCATAGCTTTAAAAGAGCGCGCTGATCTACAAGCGCAGTCAGAGTCTTGTCAGCTCCTGAGGCGAAAAGCCGGGAGATTTTGAAACGGAAGTTTTAGCTTTGTTGTATAATAACTGTGTGCTTTTACAAACTTACTGCTGCTATCACGTGCACTTCCCCAACGAGCCGACTCAGCGCTCACGAGGGATTTTGACACACCGGCGCTGGTTGAGGGGAAGACTGCGGCCACGCCCACCACCTTCAGGCCACGCCCCCTTTTCTCGTAGCTTTAAAAGAGCGCGCTGATCTACAAGCGCGGTCAGAGTCTTGTCAGCTCCTGAGGCGAAAAGCCGGGAGATTTTTAAACGGAAGTTTTAGCTTTGTTGTATAATAACTGTGTGCTTTTACAAACGTACTGCTGCTATCATGTGCACTTCCCCAACGAGCCGACTCAGCGCTCACGAGGGATTTTGACACACCGGCGCTGATTGAGGGGAAGACTGCGGCCACGCCCACCACCATCAGGCCACGCCCCCTTTCCAACATAAAAACATGTGCTTCCCCCGGAAGCGCAGCGGACGGGCGCAGCGGGCGCGCCTAAGGCAAGCCCGTCTGCGCCCGTCCGCGACCGGATCGCGACCAGCGCCAGCCATGCTGCCTGTGTCCGTTCACACAATCAAAGGATAGTCTGGACCAGTGCTGAGCTACGGTCACTGAACGTCGCCACTCCCTGTCAGTCGCCTGAGCTCAATTTGACGACTCTGGATCTTCCTTCCTATTGCCCACGTTGCCAAAAATCTCTCAGCGACGTCTCTCCCCAAATAGTCACACCTCTCAAAACAGCAAGCCGACTATCACTCAACACTTCCACTACTCACTTTAGGATCGGGCTACCTTAATTGCAGATCCCTCCCCAAGTATGCTGATGATTTATGCTTGCTGATAGTGGACTCTAAATGGGACGCCTTGTGCCTTACAGAGACATGGCTCAATGAAGATAACATGGCATCCATTTCGCTAGCAATCCCTCCAGGCTTTAAACTTAGCTTCTCTAATAGAAAGGAAGGCCGAAGGGGTGGCGGAGTGGCTATCATCTACAATGATAAATACACACTGTTGTCCTCCACTCCTACTACATTTCCAGGTATAGAGGGGTTACACTTCTGCCTCCAAATTACCCCCCAACTGTCTCTAACTGGCCTAATTATCTATAGACCCCCGGACTGCCCGGCATCATCCTTGTGTGAGCTTATGGACTTTATAGTCCTAAACTCTCTAGCCCACCCGCATTATATCGTAGCCGGTGATTTTAATATTCACGCCGACAATCCAGATTGTCCACAGGCTACTCACCTCATCACAACCCTGCAAGCGGCCAATCTAACTCAAGTTATCTCGGGCCCCACGCATCGGGCGGGGCACATGCTGGACCTTTTCTTTTCCAACATACTGAATACAAAAGCTAAATCTCCGATACCACTGCTTTGGACGGATCATTTTTTAATTACTATGTCAATCTCACTCTCCTATCAATCTCAGATTACAGGGAAACGCTCCTATGTGTGGAGAAAATGGGACAATTTATCAGCGGACACCCTATGCCCGGCGCTTATAGAAAATCCCCTACCTCTAACCTCTGATGTAAATTCCGATGCCGTATCAATGAACTCGTGGATTGGCAACTTAGTGGATTCCCTCGCTCCGGCCAGAGTCGCAACGTCGTGCAGAGAATCGCCCTCTGCACCGTGGTTCTCCCCTGAGCTGATGGCCGAAAAAAGTAAATGCAAAAAGTTGGAGCGCCTTTGGCGAGCAAATTACTGAGATTCAGCCAAAACCAGCTATAAAAAAGCCCGTCATGCCCTCCACTTATCCATAAAAAAAGCCAAAAAAATCTTCTTTGCGACCTCCATCCAGCAGGCGGAACAATCAAGTGAAGAAGTTTTTAAGATTGTTCAATCTTTCTTTAAACCTAGAGCCATTGAGACTGAAATCATCCCATCCGCAAGACTCTGTGAAACCATCTCAGATTTCTTTGACACTAAAATAATAAAAGTGTATGATACTTTTACGGACTCCGAGCCTACATTTATGGATGAGTTGGGAGATACTGAGCCACCCGCTACCTCCTTAAATCAATTTCATCCTATCACCCTCTCTGAGGCACTGAAAGAAATACTAAAATGTAAATCCGGGGCACCTGATGATCCATGCCCACCTAAACTATGGAAACTGATGTCGGATGCAATCGTAGTTCCCCTTTTACATATATGGAAAACGTCCATTGAAACGGGCACGTTTCCGGATTGCTGGAAACAGGCCACGCTCCTCCAGTTGAAAAAAAAACCTCATGGCGCGCCGGATGATCTGAGCAATCTCCGACCCATTTCCCTTCTAGCAGCCCCTGGAAAAATGCTCGAAAAGCTGATCCAACGTCAGCTAAATAGCTTCATTGAAGAAAAAGGCACCTTACATGAAACTCAGTCTGGCTTTAGGGCCGGTTTTAGTACCGAGACGGCCCTCATTGAGGTTGCCGAGTCGATCAGGGGGTCCTTAGATTCAGGAGCATCAGCTATGCTGGTTCTCCTGGATCTATCAGCTGCTTTTGATACGGTAGATCATAGCAGACTGCTGATGCGGCTGAAGGACATAGGCCTAGGAGACAAGGCACTTAGTTGGCTACACTCCTACCTCACAGATCGGTCCCAGAAAGTAGCGCTGGGCACCTTCTCTTCTAAACCCAAAAGCCTCTGGTGTGGCGTCCCGCAGGGGTCGGCACTCAGCCCCTTGCTACTTAATGTTTATCTGGCCCCACTTTTCACTCTGATTGCTAAATGGGGGGTCAAGGCAATATCATATGCTGATGACACACAATTGGTCTTCCTCTATAAAGACACGTCAGAGGCAGCTTTTAGTAAAATCAGGGGCTGTCTTCGAGACGTGGCTAAATGGATGAACACAAATAAACTTAAAATGAATGCTAGCAAAACGGAGGTGTTCTTCTTTGGAAAACACAAACATCCCCCCCCGGACCTGTGGTGGCCGCCTGAAATGGGCCCAGCCCCATCTCCCGGAACCCATGCAAAAAATCTGGGAGTAAGATGGGATGAGAATCTTTCCTTCCTGCCGCACATACAACAGCTTACCGCTGGTTGCCTGCATAAACTCAGAAATCTACGAAAATTCCTGCCTCTTCTACCAGTCGAGTGTCGAAAAACGGTTGTTCACGCAACAATTACATCTCGACTAGACTACTCAAATGGCCTCTACCTTGGTCTGCCCAAATATTTGGTGCAACGTTTGCAGATCGTGCAGAATGCGGCTGCGAGATTGATAAAACGTGTTCCCTTTAGGCATCATATCTCTCCGCATCTGCACGAGTTACATTGGCTCCCAGTGGTAAGCAGAATTAAGTTCAAGGTGCTAACCTTGGCGTTCAGAGCGCTAAAAGGCACTTGCCCCAAATATCTAAAACTTCGACTTCCCCGTTACCACCAAAAGCGAGAGCTGCAATCGAACTCTATGCTCAAGCTAACTATCCCGCGTGTGAGGAAAGCTAGACTTGGAGGCAGGTCCTTCTCGGCTGGCACGGCAAAACTTTGGAATACCTTGCCCCCTGCCATCCAATCTGCCACAACAGAAGCTAGCTTTAGGAAGCTCCTAAAAACTTGACTTTTAATGCAATAATACTGAATTTCCTCCTGGCTACTCGCTCGTTGCTGAAGGACTCGCTAGCGCCGGGACACCTCGCCCAGAGGTAGCTGTTCGCGATTTACAAGCATCTGTATTATTATTATTATTATAAGTGTAAAAATAACACCAAAAATGCTCTTACATATCATGCTTGATTATAACGTGAGCCCCTGCCACAGGCATCATCGACAACAAACAAGCAGGCCAAGCATAACGATGTGAGCCAACGTTTGCCAACGGAGGGTAGCCTGCATCAAGAGATAGAACGATCAACAACCCCCCTGCATCCTCCTTACTGTTCGGAGGGAAAGACCTTGTACAACCGCCTGCTTACGGAACGCCGCGTAGGTAACGGCGGCTCCGAGAAGTTCTTAGATATACCCTCCGTTTCCTGCCGTGAGCTTGCGTACTGCGCGTGTCACATGACTCCGTGTTTACGTCACTACGTCCGATGTGGAGGACACGGGGGTAATGGGAAGTTGAGTTCCAGGTCGCGGATACCAGAAAAAGCCCGACCATTCGACTAATATACTTACACTGGTTTCAAACCTCATCTTGATAATAGTGCGCAATCAGCCGCATCCTACAGAGATGTTACCCTCGGCCTACAGAGCAGAAACCAGGTAAAAGGGATCTCATCCAGCCACAAACCAATGGTATGCCAAGCCCCGCATGTGATTGACACACCAAGCCCAAAACACTTGAGTTCTTCCCCATAGGGAATGTCAGAAGGATTGAAAACAAACCCAAAGAGAGAGTAAAGGACACAAAAAGTCCTAAATCGAGAAAGCACCACATTAAACGCTGGACTCGAAATCCCCCATACTGTCAGAAATGTAAATTGATACAGGATGTTATATATCAATCTAGCATCCACAGGTACCGCCATAAAAATATGGGCAGAGTGACCCTTTAGACAATGTAAAGTGACAGTCTTTGCAGGTAGCATGATAGAGAAGGATGTATATGTCTCTAGTACAGATAACAATAGCGAGGCAACAGGTTAAGGTTAACATCACAATAAATTGCCACAGTTGTCTTACCACGAGTAGGTTCAACAAGATGCCATAATTTATTTAATGTTGCTATACCAGCCCATTAGTGACAGATAAACTAATGTCTTCCCAATGTTTGCCAAGGTATGTCATCATTGAGACTGGTAATATGACTTTTCAGGCGATAAACCCATTTCTGTTCCTGATGAAGTAAGATGTATTGTTCATCTGCCATATGCCTACCTAAGTTCAGTTTCTCAATGACAGCCCATCTTATTTCATCAGCAGAATGTCCCATTTCTAAAAAATGTGCCATCAGTCTGGTGTTTGATCTGCCACATCTTACTGTACTCCGGTGCTCTGTAATCCTTGTACGCACCTTCCTACTCGTCATCCCCACGTAACATTTATTGCAAGGGCATGTGATGAGATAGATCACCCCCTGGGAATTACAGCTAGTGTGGGATCTCTGTTCCCATGGGGTCAGAAGGCCCAAGTCAATGTATTTGGTATTGGACGTCAGGGTGCATACACTACAAGAACCACATTTAGTATGGCCCATCAGTCTAGGAAGAACAGTCACTGACAGTGTCCGTGGTCACATTTGTAACTCTGAGTCTCGTGTGGACTAGCAAGTCCTTTAGGTTGTGGCTCCGTCTGAACGAGAAGAGTGGCTTCTCCATGTGCAACCCCCCTGTGTTTAGAATTTTCCATTACGCAACACCAGTCGTCTGATCTGCTGAGAAGCTGTATTAAAGGTAGAAACAAAGACTGGTTTATTTGTCCTGGGTCTTGTAGTTATGGAAAGAAGGGAGTCACAGTTTGCATTTAATGCCCGTTTCTTAGTTCTCTTGATGGTATTTTGTGGATACCCCCTGTGCTGTAGTTTCAGTGTTAGGGCATTGACCTCTGTAACAAAATCTCCATGGTCTGAACAGTTGCAGCGTATGCAAAAGAATTGACCCACCCGTAAATTCTCCCGTAGGGACTTAGGGTGAAAACTTTCAAATGCCAGCAACACGTTCTTATCTGTAGGTTTGTGGAACACCCTAGTTTTCAAAATGCCCTCACTAGTTTCAAGCAACAAATCCAAAAAAGGGATAGCTGGTCTTGGTGACAGTCGAGGTGAAGTGGAGGAAAGGGTTTCTCTTGTTTAGCCATTCAAGGAAACAACCCACAGATGTCTCATCACCTCTCCAAATCACTAAGACGTCGTCAATATAACAACGCCACAACCTCAGATGAGAAAACTACAGGCCCGTGGTGTCAAAAATTATAAGTTGTTCAAATGCACCCATATATATTCCAGCCAGACTGGGGGCAAAGACACACCCCATGGAAGTACCATGGGTTTGTAAGTACATCGTGCCTTCAAATAAATAAAAAGAATCTCATTAAGGCTATTTCCGCTAGGTGTAGGATGAAGGCTCTAGGTGTATGATGTCGCCACTCTTCCTCAAACAGAATAGTTTCTAACATTTGAAGGGTTTCACTTTGAGGAATGTTAGTGTATAACGCCTCTATGTCCAAGCCTATGAGAAACTCAGTGTTGGGGTCAAAGGGGGTGCCTTTGAGGAGGTTCAAAATGTCGAGGGTATCCCTCAGGTATGCAGGGAGTTTTTGTACAAGGGGTTTAAAGAAAAAATCACAAAATTGTGATAGAGGTTCGAGCAGTGACCCCATCCCGGAGACAGTTGGTCTCCCGGGAGGGGGTCTAACTGCCTTGTGAATCTTTGGCAAGATATTCTTTGCCCCCAGACTGGCTGGATTATATGTGGGGGCATTTGAACAACTTATAATTTTGACACCACGGGCCCTCCACTTCACCTCGACTGTCACCAAGACCAGCCTTCCCTTTTTGGATTTGTTGCTTGAAACTAGTGAGGGCATTTTGAAAACTAGGGTGTTCCACAAACCTACAGATAAGAACGTGTTGCTGGCATTTGAAAGTTTTCACCCTAAGTCCCTACGGGAGAATTTACCGGTGGGTCAATTCTTTCGGATACGCCGCAACTGTTCAGACAATGGAGATTTTGTGACTGAGGCCAACGCCCTAACACTGAAAATACAGCACAGGGGGTATCCACCAAATACCATCAAGAGAGCTAAGAAACGGGCATTGAATGCCAACCGTGGCTCCTTTATTTCCATAACTACAAGACCCAAGACAAATAAACCAGTCTTTGTTTCTACCTTTAAATCAGCTTCACAGCAGATCAGACGACTGGTGTTGCGTAACTGGAAAATTCTGAACACAGGGGGGTTGCACATGGAGAAGCCACTCTTCTCGTTCAGACAGAGCCCAAACCTAAAGGACTTGCTAGTCCACACGAGACCCAGCATTACAAAGGTGACCACGGACACTGTGTCAGTGACTGGTCTTCCTAGACTGATGGGCCATACTAAATGTGGTTCTTGTATTGTATGCACCCTGACGTCCAATACCAAATACATTGATTTGGGCCTTCCGACCCCATGGAAACAGAGATCCCACACTAACTGTAATTCCCATGGGGTGATCTATCTCATCACATGCCCTTGCAATAAATTTTACATGGGGATGACGAGTAGGAAGGTGCGTGCAAGGATTACAGAGCACCAGAGTACAGTAAGATGTGGCAGATCAAACACCAGACTGACTGCACATTTTTTAGAAATGGGACATTCTGCTGATGAATTAAGATGGACTGTCATTGAGAAACTGAACTTAGGTAGGCATATGGCAAATGAACAACGCATCTTACTTCATCGGGAACAGAAATGGGGTTACCGCCTGAAAAGTCATATTACCGGTCTCAATGATGACATACCTTTTCAAACATTGGGAAGACATTAGTTTATCTGTCACTAAGGGGCTGGTATAGCAACATTAAATAAATTATGGCATCTTGTTGAACCTATTCGTGGTGAGACGACTGTGGCAATTTATGGTGATGTTAACCTTAACCTGTTGCCTCGCTATTGTTATCTGTACTAGAGACATATACATCCTTCTCTATCATGCTACCTGCAAAGACTGTCACTTTACATTGTCTAAAGGGTCACTCTGCCCATATCTTTATGGCGGTACCTGTGGATGCTAGATTGATATATAACATCCTGTATCGATTTATATTTCTGACAGTATGGGGGCTTTCGAGTCCAGCTTTTAATCATATGTGGTGCTTTCTCGATTTAGGACTTTTTGTGTCCTTTATTCTTTCTTTGGGTTCGTTTTTAATCCTTCTTACATTCCCTATGGGGAGGAACTTGAGTGTTTTGGGCTCGGTGTGTCTATCACATGCAGGGCTTGGCACACCATTGGTTTGTGGCTGGATGAGATCCCTTTTACCTGGTTTCTGCTCTGTAGGCCGAGGGTAGCACCTCTGTAGGATGCGGCTGATTGCGTACTATTATCGAGATGAGGTTTGAACCAGTGTGAGTACATTAGTCGAATGGTCAGGCTTTTTCTGGTATCAGCGACCTGGAACTCAACTTCCCATTACCCCCTTGTGCTCCACGTCGGATGCAGTGACGTCGAACGCGGAGTCAAGTGACACGCGCAGTCCGCAAGCTCGCGACAGGAAACGGAGGACATTTCTAAGACGTTCTTGGAGCCGCCGTTACCTTCGCGACGATCCGAAAGCAGGCGGTTGTACGAGGTCTTTACCTCGGAACAGTAAGGAGGATGCAGGGGGGTTGTTGATCGTTCTATCTCTTGATGCAGGCTACCCTCCGTTGTCAAACGTTGGCTCACATCGTTATGCTTGGCCTGCTTGTTTGTTATCGATGATGTCTGTGGCAGGGCTCACATTATAATCAAGCATGATATGAAAGAGGATTTTTGGTGTTATTTGTACACTTGCCTTGTTCCTGTGAATACAGGTTTTGTTCTTGGGACACCTTCCTGCAGGGTGCCATGTCGACTTTACATCTAGAATAAACTTGGTTAGTACATGAACGGGAGTCACTGTATATCTTCGAGTGACGTTGCATGTTGGTTACATATCCTGTAAGCAAATTCCACAACTAGATACACGTTTCAGACTTAGAAGATATGTAGATTTTTGTCTGTTTATAGCATTGCTTATAGTAGTTGTTTTACTCAAACTGATGAGGGCTGACTATATTATCCCCTTAGGCTTTATTAAGTGGACCTACTCAAGGACTCGGGCCCGTCTATTTTAATGGGGTGGCTCGATTAAATGTGGTACTCTTGGTCACCCATTTACAATATACTTATGTAGGATTATGTATCATTCCAGTTTTTGTTTCCCGTGTTGTTGGGATCCCCTCCACACGTGGTGATTCAACTGGAATCTCGTGTGATCAGTCATTTGGTACTTTGACCGAACTACGGTTTGACCAATAGCAGGACTGGTAGCAACATACGTCCTGAAGAAGACCGGGGTGACCTCTCTGGCGCAGTAAGTCGGTCGAAACATGTTGACACTAGCGGTATTAGGAGGGTTGTTTTGAGAACTTTACTTTCTCTTGGAAACATTACCCATCCCTTTTTCTCTTTTTAATCCTGGTTGTGGAACCTATTAATAAAGGTTTTGTTTGGTATCCCCAAACCAGTTTTAAGCCCCTATGCTCCGTCCAGAGTGTGGCTACACCTGGGTGTATTGTAAATAGACTCGATGATGAAGCATGTCACACACTTCGGTGTGTGAATGAGGGCAGTATTTTCAAAACAGTTACATTTGTTCTGTTTTGTGGTGTTATATGTGTTTTTTTTCTGAGTCTCTCCACCCCTCGATGTGTGTATAATTATGTATTAGGGGGTTCGGGGTGGTAGAGTTGGAGATACGGTTGACCCTCTCCCCTCACCTGTGTTGAATGATCTGGGGGGGATGTCAGACCCTAATACAGTTCATTGGTGACGGGGTTACAGGTGCTCTGAGCATCAGTCAACGTACAATGTTAGCTTTACGCCTGGGATGTTACCAAGTTGGAGATCCATAATCTGTACAATTGCCGGGGATAGAGGGATGGAGAGTTGATTTTTCCCCTCTTTTTCTACATTTAATTAACTTGTCGGGCGACAGACACTCTACAGGTTCAGACTGGGCAGTTGTGAGCCTAGGGGCAGGGTAGCAGGGTGGGGGGAGTTTTGGGAGCTGGGGGGGGGGGGGAGGAGATCTAAAGAGATATGTTTGCTTAGTGTATTGTATGCAGAGTTGAGTTTTTCAACATCATCAAAGACAAAAGCAGAGCTAAAGCGACTCCACAGGAGAAATAGTGATGAGCACTAAACAAGAGATAGTGGTCAGAGTTCTCAGTTGGAATGTAAATGGTCTGGGGGACAAGATCAAGTGGGGCATGATCAGCCAATTTCTTAGACGGCACGCCCCAGACGTCATTCTTCTACAGGAAACGCATCTGGTTGGGAATAAGTGCATGGCTTTGCATAGAGGTTGTCTAAACAAAATTTGTTGTGTTCTCCTAAGGAAGGAAAAAAATACAGTCTATGATGCAGATGATTTATGGCAGGGTAACCAGACGGTAGCCCTGGGAATCCATTTTGTTGGATTTAATGCCCTCAAACACCCTTTCAGGTGTCATGCGTCATCATTTGGGCCTGCTCCTCGTTGGGTCGGCGGTGCAATACCCAACGGGCAACACCTCATAGAGGGGCTCTTTGGCGGAGATCTTTTTCCAACAGCCGTATGGATGAAGTGCGGGAGTGGGGCCAGAACTAAAGGGTAGACGTGATGTGGTAAAAAAAAATAAAGCTAGTGGTACCGGGAATACTTTATTCAGAAGGGCCAATGCTTTAGTTAAAAAACGATTATTCTAGAGGAGAGTGGTGGAAAATAATGTTTCCAGCTATCATCTAGAATTTTTTTTATAGTCCGGTCAACATGTTTCTCGCTACTGTGAAATTTGACTAGCGATTCTTCAAGACCCAGTTGACTATTAGCAAGTATCTAATGTTGTGAGACTGTCTACGCTGATACCCTAGAATGTGGTGTCTGTAGGTTCATATGGCTACCACATTAGTGGGTGAAGGGAAAAGCAATATTATATTACCCTTCTTCTAGTTGTGATTGTCAGTACCTGTTGAAGGAAGAGGGAGAGCATATCACAAACAGATTGGTAACAAGTGCATCAGTGACTGTAGTACTTGTGCATTTCGCATGCCAGTGAGAGTCAGGCGTGTCACAACACCATTGCACAAGTGTATCAAACCCTCTCACGTGTGAAAATTCGGTGACACGTCGTGATTGGACCTTCTACTCTGTTAGAGCAGTAATAGCCCATCACTCCTCTCTTTGATACCATAACATTTGCATAGAGGTTACAAGCTTGTAGCACACGTGGGATTCACCACGGGGTCAAGAGAAGTTGGCATATTGCTCAAAAATTCCTTCACCTTCACAATACAGGGCACTTGGGCGGATGCACGAGGCAGATACATTGGGATCTCGGGCCAGTGGGAAGGTAAGACAGCTACGCTCGTATCAATCTATGTCCCTCCAGGCCTGCAGACAGACACATTCAAAGATATTGCCACGATTTTCCTCTCATTCCCAATAGGCCTTCTGATAATAGGAGGGTATTTTAACTTGGTGATGTCTGGGGAACTGGACCGATGTCCACCGCAAGACATTTGACCCGCGCAAAGATGGCTGCAGAACTTCACAGAAACAATGGGGTTAGTAGACAGGTGGCGGACTTACAAACCAGCAAAAACACAATACACCCATGTTTCAGGGTCCCACGGGAGCCTTTCTCACATTGATTACATCCTCGTTCCTGCGTTACAAGCACATACAATCCGGGAAGTACGTCATTTGTGGCGGTGCATATCGGATCACTCCCCGGTGTGGCTGAGATTAGTACTTGATTACATGAGTGTAGGACGAGTAGCACAGATCAACTCATGGTACCTCAAAGACCCAGCCATTCGTAAGAAAATTGTTAAGGCCACTGATGATTACCTTCTGCACAATGAGGGCACAGTCGATTCCGCCCAGACCTATTGGGATGCTTACAAAACAGTCATCCAGGGAGAAGCGCTCTCACTGATAGAGGGGAAAAAGAAAGAAAGGCAAGCAGATTTGGAAAAAGTGAAGGAAGAGGAGGTGGTGAAGGTGGAAGAAGAACTAGCCCAAGCAGTAACACCCGACAATACACACCTCCTCAAATTGTGGCAAGACGAGCTTGATAGCATTGCCAGAGATAGAGCCAGGGTGCAGAGTAGAGAGGTCCAGAGCGGAGTATATGAGCAAGGAGACAAGGCAGGGAAGCTAATAGCATGGCTGGACAGGAGGGAGTGGGTGTCACGATTAGTGCCTGAGGTACAGGGAGGCGACTCCAATTTGATAACTGACCCACAGGGAATAGTGGATAAGTTTGCAGACTATTACAACACGGTATATAGCACTACTGGCAGATTCACTGAAGGAGAGAACAGTGAGCTACACAGAGATATTGGGCTGCCCATGCTCTCTGACGACAACAGGAGATACCTGGAATCCCCGGTAAGGGACGAGGAGGTGGCACATGCAATCAGGGGTGTTAACTCAGGGAAGGCAACAGGGCCCAACTGTATCCCCATTGAACTATATAAACTGAGACCAAATAAACTCGCCCCATATTTCCGCGCTATGTTGCTGGAAAGTAGGGATAGGGGAATGCTCCCCTATGACCAATGGGTAGCCAATATAGAAGTAATACATAAAGAAGGCAAACCTAGGACCAACTGTGCTTACTACAGGCCAATCTCATTCCTAAACGTAGAACCCAAAGTCCTGGCAAAATTGATGGCAACTCGTCTGATCAAAGTCATCACCACCTTAGTTCACCCTGACCAATCAGGCTTTATGCCCCAGCGCAATACTGCCCTAATCTGCGCCTATTACACGGAGTGCTCAGCAGGGCGCACAACCTACCGGAGCCTGTTGTGGTGATATCATTAGACGCTACCATGACGTTCGACATGGTCGAATGGCCTAATTTATTCGTGGTCATAAACAAGCTAGGGTTTGGCCCAGAGTTCACGGGCTGGATTTGCCTCCTATACTCTGACCCGAGTGCTTGAGTAGTAGTAAACAACCACAAACCTCCAGATTTCCAGCTGAGCCAGGGCAACCGTAATGGATGCCCTCTGTCACCACTTCTCTTTGCGTTAGCTCTGGAGCCATTAGCGGCCTGGATCAGGCAAGACCGAGTCATCCGAGGAAGGAGGTGGTCATTGGAGGGGGAGGATAACATATCCTTATATGCAGATTATATTCTTCTCTACATGACTACCCCAAGAACATCGCTTATCGGTCTCCTTGATATACTGGTAATATTCGGGAGGTACTTTGAGTTGTCCGTCAACTGGTCCAAGTCCATAATATATGTCCTTCAAGGCGACCTTCCTATAATCCCACCAAACTGCCCAATCCAGGTAGCGCCTGAGGGGTTCCGGTATCTTGGCGTCTATGAGACGCTGGACCCGAAACTGCGATTTGCCCATCATTTGGATCCCCCCATCAACGGCTTAAGAGAGATGTTGCGCATTGGAGATCCCTTCCCCTGTCCATGCTAGGGAGAGCGGCACTTTTAAAAATGATGGCCTTGTCTTGTTTTCTAACAGGAAAGGGTGGGAGCACACTGCTGACCTTCCAGCACAGTTCGCCCCTTAGCATTATGGTAAATGCAGTTTGTAGTGCATGCTTACTTGGTATTTTGCTGGAGTGTTCCACCAAAGTCGGTGCAGGTTAGTGCTGTACATCTCTAGACACATGTGTTTCTGGATTATATCCTTCATCAGTAGAGATAAACAAAAAACGATTTTCATCTGGGGTGGCTAAGCAGGCTACCACAATTCTTACAGGTCTCAGTACCTCTCACAGCTAAAATCAAGTAAGCATTAACTGTGAACTGCATTTACCAAAATGCTGAGGGGCGGACTGTGCTGGGAGGTGAGGCAGTGTTCTCCCATCCCCTTCTGTTTGAAATGGCTCCCTTGAGCCACTGAGCTGACAAGCTTTTGGAGATGCACCTGTGCAGCAGAGAGAGGTACTGAGACCTGAGAGACTGTGGCAGCCTTCTCAGCCACCCCAGAAGGAATTTCGTTTTTGATCTCTACTGATGAAGGATAATATCCAGAAACACATGTTTCTAGAGATTTACAGCACTAACCTGCTAAACTTTGGTGAACAACTTCAGCTAAAAATCAAGTAAGCATTCACTGTGAACTGCATTTACCACAATACTAAGGGGCGAACTGTGCTGGGAGGTGAGGCAGTGTGCTCCCATCCCCCTTCTGTTTGAAAAGGCGCCCTTGAGCCACTGAGCTGACAAGCTCTTGGAGAAGCACCTGTGCACCAGAGAGAGGTACTGAGACCTGGGAAACTGTGGCAGCCTTCTCAGCCACCCCAGAAGGAATTTCATTTTTGATCTCTACTGATGAAGGATAATATCCAGAAACACATGTGTCTAGAGATTTACAGCACTAACCTGCAACAACTTTGGTGAACAACTACAGCTAAAAATCAAGTAAGCATTCACTGTGAACTGCATTTACCACAATGCTAAGGGGCGAACTGTGCTGGGAGGTGAGGCAGTGTGCTCCCATCCCCCTTCTGTTTGAAAAGGCTCCCTTGAGCCACTGAGCTGACGAGCTTTTGGAGATGCACCTGTGTGCCAGAGAGAGGTACTGAGACCTGAGAGACTGTGGCAGCCTTCTCAGCCACCCCAAAGGAATTTCATTTTTGATCTCTACTGATGAAGGATAATATCCAGAAACACATGTGTCTAGAGATTTACAGAACTGACCTGCACCAACTTATGGTGAACAACTACAGCTAAAAATCAAGTAAGCATTCACTGTGAACTGCATTTACCACAATGCTAAGGGGAGAACTGTGCTGGGAAGGGAGGCAGTGTGCCCCCATCCCCCTTCTGTTTGCCTCGTTTTATATATGCGCTTCAAAATGCGATGGACCCTGTCCCAGCTTCTTATTTTGAGGAAGTAGAGAGTCTCCAAAGGGAACTTCTCTGGGACGGCAGAGCCCGCATAGCATTTGCCAAATTAACTCTCAACTTGTATGTCGGGGGCATCAGCCTTACTAATTTAAGAAATATTACTGGGCTACACATTTCACGGCTATCAACCATGGGATCTATGGTCGCCCAGAGGACCCCGGATATGCTATGGACAGGTGGTTGCTTTCGGGAGGAGACTATAAAAGAGTTATGCAAGCCATGACCCGCAGGTTCTCGCTGACTGGACCCACAGCTCACACTTCCCAAGTTTGGCATACATTTAACAAACACCTGCAAAGGGACAATAAGCTCACTCTGGCTACTCCATTGTGGAGCTCTGAGAGACTGGGGAGCCTTTGGAAATATAAAGGATTTGATAAGTAGGACCTCATTGGGATCTCACAAATCAAAGACATTTGGGGGGAGGGAGCGTTTCTTCCATTTGCTTCACTTAAAGATCAATACAGCTTGGCGGACACTGAGTGTTATAGATATTTCCAAATCCGACATTCTTTAAATACCCAGATCCCAAGTAACACAATGCCCCTGGACGCCTCCCCCCTGGAGGATAGAATACTGGATAGTTACCTACCGGGAAAAAAACATCTCTCTCATCTATAGGAAGCTAATCAATAACATGGCGGATCCACTGCAGACCATCAAGGGGAAATGGAACAGTGATGGTTTGGAACTTGACGAAGAGGACTGGCAGGTGGCAATTTCATCCCCGAGAGAGGTCACAATTCAGGCCAGGCTGCACTTAGTGCGACTTAAAATACTCCACAGGACATACATAACATGGCCTTGCATAGTCCAAATGGGGAAAGCGGAGAGCGGCGAGTGTAGAAGAGGGTGTGGTGAGGAGGGAACCTTTTTCCATATACTGTGGGGCTGCCACCATATACAAGCGTACTGCCGCAAAATACATCACCTGCTGAGGGAGGTACTTGGTGTAAACTTGCAGCCAGAGGCACGTCAATGTATTCTAAATATCTGGGAGCCCACAGATCTTAACACTACACAGTGGGCTTCTCTGGCCTACATGATTGCAAAACGGAACATAGCGCAGCAGTGGGGTGCGGTCCAACCGCCCCAATTGAGGAGATGGTAAGAGGACCTAGACTGGTGCATGTACAGAGAAAAATCAGTCTATGTGGCCAGGGGGTGTCCTAGGAAATGGGGAAAGGTGTGGGGGAGCATGGAATCACTATAGAGGATACATCTGTACCCCACCTTGTCGTCAGACTGAAGTAGGAACTCTTGAAACCCCTTGATCTAATCTGTATGATAATAATGATATCTATTGAAAGTCATAAGAAATGAGGTATTTGCTTATCTGTACTCAATTGATGTATTGTTGTCAAAATGTTTAATAAAAAGAAATATATATAAAAAAACGTATTAATCAGGTAAAGAAGATTTGATCTATTTAAATTTTTTGACCAACACAAAACTACCTTGTCGACACAAAACACAAATTCACTACATATTTTTACAACCTTAGATACAAAACAACCTCTCTTTCAACCCCAATCAATCATCTATTCTTCTCAACCATCTACTAATTCTAATCCGCACACATTCCAGTAAACCCATTTCCAACACACATTTCAATATTTCATATTTGTACACAACATTTGAAGACAAACAGCAAACAATAAGCCAAACAAGGAAAAAATTCACAAATTGCAAGAATTTCCAAATTTAACATTGATTTATACACTTGATTGGCCACAACAGGTCAACGCGTTTTGAACCCCTACAACTATGGGGTTCTCCTCAGGACCAGACAGCTGGAAAAGAGTAGAAAGAAAACTATTGCTTAATATTTAACTTATCTTCTATAAATCTACACTCCTCATACTCTGCCTCATCTCAAGGAGTCTTGTTACCTTGTTTGATGCACCGAGATCAACCGATCCCTGCTTTAACTTTATGCCAACATCCTATAGAACAAACCTGCAGAAACAACAGAAATGTTTCTAACATAATGTCCTTTCTGAAATTGTCAGTCAAAGTCTTTCTTCTCTATATTTTAAAGAGGCTTACATTTATTACAGAGGCCGGTCAAGGACCGGGAGCCATGGCTTCCATGGGTATGTAGTTATAGATCTTGTTGGACTTGGCCCTTTTTGGCAGGTTCACCCCTGAACTTTTTGCCTTAAGCTCTGAGATTGTGGTAGTGATTTTAGGCCTCTGGGCACTTTAGCACTGTGGCCCAGTGTAAAGTGCGTGCACGCTCTGAGTGTGTGTGGTGAGATTGGCCTTCCCTCCCCTAGGAATGCCTGGGGGTTATGTGTGTCCATGGTAATTCCTGGTATGAGAGGAGTGCAGGGGCTAGTTTAGTATGTATGAACTAGTTAGAATAAATGCTGTGCAATGGTGTGTGCAGATTTATGGTGACTGGTGGAGAAATTGCACTTTTAGAAGTTGGCATTTCTGTGTGCTACGTGTCTGTCTGCCTGATGTGAATTGCATGTCTGGATTCTGAGTGACAGGAGCTGAGAGGCGTGGGTGGCTCCAGGAGACAGGGTGAGTCAGCCCAGTGATGAATAGAGAGATCTGCATGCAGATGGGAGGGAGGAGTTGCACCTGGGACCTGAATAGGGCTGTGCCTTCCCTCCACAATGCTGGCTCCGCCCCCCTGTGGTATGTCTGATCACTCAGCCCCCACCCGACAAAGGGGAGAGGAGCTGGGCAAAACAAAGTGCTCCAAATCCCCCCTAAACCAGTTCTGACTGGTATCCCAAACCCTGTGCTGTGACACAAAGGGGTTTACTGATATAAATATAGGGGCTGTGACCCCATGAAAGTATGCTGTATTTGGTGCTTTTCCTGCTAGGGTGTGCTGCTGCTGGGGCCCAGGGGGGGGCTGCCAGGAGGGCTTGCCTCCCTGGGCCCTGCATTGCCCTTAATCTCTACAGGAACTTTCTGCTGGTGCTTCTTTCTGCAGGACCTGTGCATCTAGCGTCTGGGAGCGTTTTATTTTACTTTGGAAAAGAAGCGTGGGTTGCGCAGCGCAGCGCAGTGCAGCGCTGCCCATCCCTTTAGAGGGAATCCCCCACCGGAGGGATCCCCCCGTGATGGCTGCCGGGCTGGAGCCCACCCTGCTTATTGATCATGCTTGCGGGTGCTCAACCGGCATTATGGTGCCTGTGGTGGGCGGGAGTCCATCCCGATAGTTGATTTTAATTGCAAGGGAGCCTACCCCTCATTTCCGCAGAGAGAAGTCCGCTGCCGTAATCTGCGGCCCGCCTAGTTGTGGGCGGGGCCTGATGGATGGAAGGGGGAAGAGAAGTGCGGCCGGAAGCTGGGCTGTGTGCTGGGGAGGACGGGAGCCTACCCCGCCTCCCCAAGTGCCGATGATGAGTTCCGGATCCCAGGAGGCGGCCCGGGTGAAGAGCAGTGATGCCCCGACCCAGGGATACTCCAGGCGGGACTCCTGTAGGGAAGAGGGGGTCCCGCGGTCAGCCACCGCGCAACTGGGAGATGAGCAGAATCCCCACACAAAGCCCCGGTGTGTGAAGCTGCCACTTGCCCTAGTTCTGTGTGGACCAGAGAGAGAGAGAGCAGGCCGCTCCTACAAGAGGGCAGATTTGTTCTAAAAGAGCCCCAGAAGTCACAGTTATTTGGGGGCAAGTTCTGTTTGGTGCCTGAGAGAGCTCCAGCTGGCCAGCGACTTGGGGCATGTCGAGGCGCATTGTTGGCACCTGGACGGTCCCGCAAGAAAGCGGGCTGCCCCAATGATGGTGTCATATGTTTAAGGGCAATGTGGGGTTCAGAGGGCACAGAGGTGCCGGGCCTCCTTCATGAGAAGTGCCACAGCTACCCAGCACCAGCGATGGCAGCTGCAACGGATTAGGCACAAGTGAGAGAGAGTCCCTGAGAGGGACCAGAGGCACAGAGGTGCCAGTGATTTGCCCAGTAAGTAGTGGGCAGCTGCTACGTTTAGGATTGCGCAGTGGCGCACTCTGGATTACGCTGCTAGGCAGCAGCCCTGACATTCTGGACACAGGGTGTTTGAGCTCCTTTGAGATGGCCAGTTGGCCAGGGGGACTGAGAGGTTTGTAGGGCGCCAGGGCCTAATGTGATTTATGCAGTGCTAGGAAATGTGATTCATGTAGTTTGATTTACACACCCTGTGTATACCTCTAAATGTGTTTTTTATATATGAGGTGATTTGCATAATATGGGTTATGCTGGGAGTTTATCCTCAACTGTGATTTATGCCCTTAATGTGAGTTATACTTAGGAGGTTAGGGTCTAATGCGGTTAGACTTATGAGAGGATTGCATAATGTGTTTATGCTGGTGAGGTCGGCACAGAATGTAATCCGTGCCTAATGTGATACTGTATATAATGTAGTTTATGTTACTGGCTGATGCTAAGTACATTGATTACCAGTGGTTACTGGTTGTACGTTTATGATATGATTTACTGTTACTAAGTTCACTCTGTGATGGTTCTGACATTGGTCCAGTGGGCCATGACAGGTGTACATAATCCCTTGTAGATATTACCTAGTGCCAGGTGGCACAGTGTTCATTATCTGATTACTATTCTAATGTGTTATGAGAATACAAAGGCTATTTTTGATATAACCTTGTGTGGAGTAAGCATGGGCGAATTTTGCGGATCTCGCGTTCGCGAATTTGCGGATTTTTTTTTTTTGTGTTCGCCCGTGTTTCTGCCAGTTCGCGAGGGTTTTTACAATTTCGCAATTTGCGAACTTACCTGTCGGGTCGCAAGTTTTGCGAACTTGTTGTTTCTACATGTCCAGCCTGTTTGGGACACTCTTCTTCATCACTGCCACTCTCTGTCACCACTGCCACTCTCTGACTACTCATGCCACCCTCTGGCCCACCCATGCCACCCTCTGTTTCATCACCACACCCTCTGGTTGTCCAGTGTACATTATTTTCGGCAAAGCAAAGCACACCTTCCCTGCCTCAAGTGACCTGAATTAATTTGGGGCTGATTAATGTGTCACAGAATATTTTTTTAGCTGGCACCTGCTTCCTTAGTGCGCCCTGATTAGTGATCTTTTGCACTTGCTAAGTGCTTTCATTGTTGCAAAATTAGTTACAACACCTGCCCTGCCCCAACTGACAATAATGAATTAGGGGCTGATTAATGGATTTTAACTTCCAGCCTGGCTCCTGCTTGTCTCCCTTAGCTGTAATTCAGGACCTTTGTGGCATATGTGTAACTATTCTGAGGTTCAGAGCAGGGTCACATAATAGTTTCAACTGGCAACTGAACTCTGGAGGGGCCCCTCAGGAAGCACTACAGGAAATGGCTACTAATGATGAGCCTGAACTTTTGAACCTGGTAAGTAGTTACTTTCAGTTTTGCTAAGATCGTATTTCTGCAATTTTGCACTTATTCGCGGGGCGCGAACTCACGCAAACAGTGCGAGCAGTGCGAGCAAAATCCGCTGCTCGCGGATTTGCGGATTTTGCGGGAGATTCGCGAATCTCGCGGATTGCGAATTTCCCGAAAATCCGCAAAATCCGCGAGCGGAACGGATTTTCCGCCCATGCTTAGTGTGGAGTTCCTTTTGTGGTGTGCCTAGTATGTTGTTGCTGTGTGTGTTGTGCAAATGCTTTACACTTTGCCACCGGGATAAGCCTGACTGCTCGTGCCAAGCTACCAAGGGGGTGAGCAGGTGTTATCTTTGGCGTGTAACTCCTTTGCCCTGACTAGAGTGGTGGTCTCTGCCTGGCTTTGGGGCAAACCTTAGGCAGCCATAGATCCCATTTCTAACAGATCTCAATCGTGAAACCTATATAGGGCGGGGGAAAAAAAGAGAAAAAGAAGGGTCCCATATTAGAGTTTGTTTAGGTGTCAAACTTCAAATATAAGTAGCAACTTGACTGTTTACTACAAAACGACCTTTTATATAGTCTGCCCACAGAATCCTAGTTGCGTTTTTGATGTGCTGTACATGTTCGTGCAAGTCTCGAATGGAACCTATTTCAAAATTTGTAGATAATTTTTTTAAACCATTTATGGAAGCAGGTCCATCTTTTCTCCAAGATACCACACATGTTATTAATAAATTGGAATCCATGAAATTTGACGAGAAGAACTTCTTAGTAACATTTCATGTGGTGTCGCTATACACCCAAATACTCGAACACGAAGGCGTAGCAGTTTTAATTTATTTCTTTTTTGGATAATAAAACAAAACTAGTTTGAGTGCCTACAGAATTTTTAGTGGAACTGGCCAGCTTCGCTTTGAAGAAAAATTACTTCAACTTCAATAGAGAGTTCTACTTCCAAATAAAAGGAGTTGCAATGAGGTACCCTTTCGCACCAGAGCTAGCAGTGCTCTTCGTGTCAAGATATGAGGATAAATTCATCTACAATAACAACCCCTTTTGTGCAGTTCATTGGGAGTTGGATACGATTCATAGATGATATTTTTATGGTGTAGAGGGGAGATGAGGAACAACTACTCCAGTTTCATGGCTGGCTGAATAACAGAACAGAGGACATAAAATTCAGTATGAACCATTCTCAACAAAAAATGGCATTTCTGGATGTAGAAATGTATCAGCTTATGGAGGACTGGTGACAACTTTATTCAAGAAATCAACAGACAGGAATAAGGCACTCCATTTTACGAGCAATTATCCAAGAAGTCTAAAGCAAAATTGACCTTATTGCCAATTTTTACGAATTAGGCGAAACTGTTCTTTCAAAGATTAACACATCTTGCATGCCAACAACCTAATGGGTAGGCTAATAGATCGAGGGTACCCTAAGAAATTGCTCAAAAAAGCAATAAAAAGAGAATGGTGGACTCCACGTGAGGCATTGTTAGAGAGAAGAGCCAAAACGACAGTAGAAAGAATAGTTTGTGTATCAACCTTTTGTCCCAGTTCAAATTGGTTAAAAAAGGTTATCCATCAAAATTGGCACCTGATAAAAAATCTGCATCCGTCCTTAGCTTCTGCTCCATTATTTGATTTTTAAAAAGATAGGAACATTTCAAATCAAGTTGTTAGAGCTGCTTTACCAAAACCAGTGAGGAGCACATTACGGGACTTCATGGGCCCGCCACCAGTTTCTGGGTATCATAAATGTGGGACAAGCGTGTGCTGTGAATTCACCATAGAGGGGTCATTGTTCTACCACAACTCAATACATTGGAAACGTGACACATTTCGAACTGTAAATCCCAAAACGTTATTTATAGGGTTCTTTGTCCCTATATGAAGTTATACATAGGTAGCTTGGTACAGAATCACGCAACATAAATCAAGGATTCGCAAAAACGTCCAAACTGCACCATTAGTAAATCACCGGAGGCTGAATGCGAATACTGAGAAGGGGCTAAAATCGACAGTCATTTCTAAGGTAGAACAAGATTGCAGAGGCGGGAATTTGGACCTAAAATTAATCCAATGGGAAGCAATGTTGATTGTAAAATGTAATACAGAAGTGGAGTGGCTGAATGAACTTCCAGAGATTTATAAATTATGAGTTTCAAAAACTAGTGCGATTTATTAATCATGAAGTACATCAGTTCATTCAGTTACCAGAGAGGTGACGGCTTCATTATATATCGATGAGAGATCCATCTGTCTTCACAAAATGGACTGTAATCCCTCATGCATAGATTAACCCAAATCAGCTTTTTATGAAGCTGGAAACTAGAGCTCCCAGCGGGGGCCGATTGAAAGTTACTTTTTTGAAAATATTTTTTTAATCATTGCTAATAGATCCAACAAGCAGTTATGTAGAAACATCATAAGAGAGGTACATCTTTCCAATCATTGGTGTTAAGACAAATCCGATCCGGAATTTGAAAAGACGAACTCATAACAAACTACAGTTCCCAGCGTTTAGTGGGAATACGCTTTACAGCAAACCATTGCGGCATTTAAATTACGGGACCTACAAAATCTGAGATGTTGGATAAGGAGTTAAAAGTACCTAACTAGTGGGCGTAATAACTTTATTCTGGCTCCTAGTCGGTATATGAAAAACGGGATGCCTTTCTAGGGGGCCTAGCTATAATGAGTTAGGGGTCCCTAGTTTCGAGCCTCCCCAAAGCTCTTTTTCAGGACAAACACAGGGTCCAGCAAATTACCTATTCATGTCCCACGATACCGAATATGCTGTCTCGAGGGACACGAATAGGTAATTTGCCTGAGAGGAGATTTTAACAAAGTTTGAGTACGAACCCCTAATCCCCCTCAAGACCATGAAGCACAATTTTGCTTCGTAATTAATACTACGTGACTATTGTTTATCGTATGTGTAACTAACGCTTGACTATTAGTTGCAGCGTAATTCTTGATTTCACTTTACCACACTTTAGGTCACATTTGGAGTGGTACACACAGGGCTGGACCATGTGTTTGTCCTGAAGAAGAGCTTTGGGGAGGCTCAAAACATGTTGACGTTTACTAGGGACCCCTAATTCATTATAGCTAGTCCCTCTAGAAACTCACCCCGTTTTTAATATACCGACTAGTAGCCAGAATAAAGTTATTTTGCCCACTAGTTAGGTACTTTTAACTCACTCCACTCCACAACACCATTGCACAACACATACACCCACATGCACCATTGTTACATTTTGCGATTTCTTAATTGCGAAAATTAAGGAATCACCATTAAGAAATCGCAAAATGCTATGCATTAAGAAATCGCAATATTTTTTGCGATTCCTTAATTTTCCTTAATTGCCATTCACAATTTGCGAATCGCAATTAAGGAATCCCTTCCCATTGATTCCTATGGGCCTAGAGGCCCATAGGAATGAATGGGAAGCCATTCTCATTTTGCAATTCACAATTAAGGAATCGCAAAATGAGAATGCTATTTCAAGGGTGCAGGGGGTGATCCCAAGAACCCCCCCTGCACCCCAGAAATGTAACTTTAAGAAAATCTTTCACACACACATGCCCTAAGGGCAAGTGTGTGTGTAAAATGAAACTTTCAAAAGTGCACTGTTGTGCATTTTTGAAAGTTTTAGAAAATTACCATGAAGTTCAAATTCATTGTAATTTACCTCTTCCTATTTGCGAATTTGCAAAAAAAAAATATTCATGCATTGCATTTAAGAAATCACAAATTGCGATTTCTTAAATGCAATCACAATTTAAGAAATCGCAACATAATTGCGATTCCTTAAATTGCGAAAAAATAAAAAGACATGATGCATCCCAAAAAAGGAAATTGCATTCGCAAACGGACGAATTTTGCGATTTGCACCGTTTGCGGATGCAATTTACCTTGATGCATGTGGGCAGTTGTTCCTCACTATATAGTGTTCCTACTTAACATCACAAGTCGTAGCCCGCCTCAATCCGCAGCGGGTTGAGATGGCCCCTATGATGAAGCATGTCACTGTGGGAAAAAACTGGTGAGTGGGGGGATTCAAGAAAGGGAATTTTTCCTTTCCAGCAGATTTTCCCACTCAGACTGAGCGAAAATCCCTTCCCTTTTTCTGCTAGGTTCCTTATCCGACATCTCGGATATTGTTTCTCTACTATGGCACAGGAGGGTGAACCTAGCGTATGCCCAAACGGGCGACGCGGCACAATATTAGGCGGGCCAATGTCGCGGTAGCGGCGATTCAGTTGTCCGGGGTGAAGGCGGCGCTATTTCTGGCAGACATGGATAGGGCGTTCGATTCCCTCAGCTGGACATACCTCTTCTCGTTACTGCCGCGGTTGAACATAAAGCCGGTATTTCTGTCATATGTGAAACTGCTCTATACCGACCTTACGGCCTCGGTTCGGGTGGCGGGGGCGGTGTCATCGACCTTTCCTATCCAGAGGGGCACCAGACAGGGTTGTCCCCTCTCGCCCTATTTATTTGCCTTAGCCATGGAACCCCTGGCTGCCTGGGTCCGAATCGACGCGCAGATGAGAGGCTTTGAGTGGACCAATGACCTGTCTGACCGCATCGCACTCTATGCGGACGACGTCCTATTTTTCTTCACTGAACTCAATAAGTCTGGGCCTCACCTCATGCGCATCCTACAGATCTTTGGGGAGACGTTGGGCTTATACATGAATCCACGTAAGTCCACTCTCTGGGTGTTGGGAAGGGGCCCACAGGTTGGAGATTGGGCGGCGGAGATCCAGCAGGCCCCAGGAGAAATTAAATATCTAGGGGTGTTCCTTACCAGAGTCCCAGCCAATGCTTGGGAGCGCAATGTGGTGCCGGTTTGGGAACAGATGCAAGCGGATATTAAGGTGTGGTCTCGTATGCCATTGACCATATTTGGCAGGTAGGCCATATTTAAGATGGTAGCCCTACCCAGGCTGTTATACCAATTCCGATCCAACCCTCATGGTTTAAGCGAGTAAATGCAGTCCTGGGTCAGTTCCTGTGGGAGGGCGGCTCCATCAGGGTAGCGCTGCGCACGTGCTTTCGATCTACATACGGAGGGGGACTGGCGACCTCGGACGTCCTTTCCTATTACCAGGCGTCCCATCTTCTTGTTCTAAATAATTGGTGGTATGGGGATAGGGGTGACCCGGCTTATGCACTGGAGAGACTGCTGATGGAGCCACACCAAGTACACACACTGCTATATGTGCTGAAGGAATGCAGGGCCTTGCCGATGGCGACGCAGGTCGTATTTGATGTCTGGCGACGAGCGCTGAAGCGGATGGGATGGTGGCAAACCTTGACAGAGGAGACTCCCCTCTGGCACAACGGCCGCCTCCGGGGTCTGGCCACCCTGGCGGGATTCGCGGGATGGGATGCCATCGGCATCTTTAAGCTAGGGGATGTTATGGCCGGGACGACTCTTAAATCGTTCCAGGAACTGAGAGTGAAGTTTGACATGCCCCATACACAGTTTTGCCATGCCCTGGCTCTGGTTCTGGAGGGTCTGGGGTCCCTCCCTGAGTTTAGCCCTCTGGAGGCCCATGTCTTTATGGGGGAGTTAGATACCAAAAAAATTCTCGCATTTATCAATCTTTGATCATACATTGCTCCTCTGATTTATGCTCCCTTAAGGAGAAATGGGAGGAAGATGTTGGGCCGCTGGAGGAGGAGGATTGGAATGAGGCGCTGGCGAGTTCTAGAGGCGCGGCCATCTCGATTCGCCTCTGGCTGATCCAATTTAAATACTTACACAGAGTGTACTACACGCGGCAGAGGTTGTGGAGAGCGGGACTCATCGCATCCCCAGAGTGGACTAGGTGTGGGAGTGAGGAGGGTACTTTCCTCCATACAGTGTGGAGTTGTGGACGCCTGGACAGGTTCTGGTGCGGTGTCTGGAATGGCCTAGATGAAGCGTTGGGTTGGGTGCTCCCGCGCACGCCGCGTTTGGGACTGCTGCATGTGCTGGAGGGAGTGGAAGGCAACTTGTACAAGAGGCACTTGTTACTATTGGGACTAGCGGTCGCCAAGCGCGTCATAGTTCAAGTTCAAGTTCGGGCATTTGTATAGCGCACTACTCACCCAGAGGATCTCAAGGCGCTAGGGAAGGGGTTCAATTATTTGTCGAATAGCCAGGTTTTCAGTTCTTTTCTGAAGGAGATGTGGTTCTGAGTAAGGCGGAGGTGGGTGGGGAGTGAGTTCCAGGTCTTGGCAGCCAGGAAGGAGAAGGATCTGCCACCCATGGTGGATTTCCGGATGCGCGGGACTGCGGGGAGGGCTTGTTTGGACGATCTTAGTTGGCGGGTGGGTTTGTAGAAGGACAGTCGAGTGTTGAGGCATTCGGGTCCTAGATTGTAGAGGGCCTTGTGTGCGTGGGTGAGGAGGCGGAAAGTAATTCTTTTGTTGACGGGAAGCCAGTGGAGGTCTTTTAGATGTCCGGTGATGTGATCATGGCGCGGGATGTCTAATATGAGTCTCGCTGACGCGTTTTGGATGCGCTGGAGTTTTGTTGTGATTCCGGCGTAAAGTGTGTTACCATAATCCAGTCGACTCGTGACCAGTGCGTGGGTGGCAGTCTTTCTTGTCTCGACGGGGATCCAGCGTAAGATCTTTTTGAGGATGCGAAGTACGTTGAAGCAGGAGGACGAGACGGCGTTGACTTGTCTGGACATCGAGAGAGAGGAGTCTAGGATGAAGCCAAGGTTACGTGCATGGTCTGTGGGTGTGGGTGCTGTGCCCAGAGCAGAAGGCCACCAAGAGCCGTCCCAAGCTGAGGGGGAAGATCCTAGGATGAGCACCTCCGTTTTGTCTGAGTTGAGTTTTAGGCGGCTCTGTTTCATCCATTCGGCTACTTCTTTCATGCCTTCGTGAAGATTGGTTTTGGCGGTGTTGGGGTCCTTGGTGAGGGAAAGGATTAGCTGGGTGTCGTCGGCGTAAGAGATGATGTTGAGGTTGTGTTGACGCGCGATGGAGGCGAGAGGACTCATGCAGACGTTGAAGAGGGTGGGACTGAGTGAGAATCCTTGAGGTACGCCGCAGATGACTTCGGTGGCCTCTGAGTAGAATGGGGGAAGTCGGACTCTTTGAGTTCTCCCAGCGAGGAATGAGATGATCCAGTCCAAGGCTTTTCCTTGTATGCTGATGTTACTGAGGCGATGTATAAGGGTGCTGTGGCAGACTGTGTCGAAAGCGGCGGAAAGGTCGAGTAGGATGTATGCCACTGTTTCTCCGTTGTCCAGGAGTGCTCGGATGTCGTCGGTCGATGCAATGAGGGCGGTTTCGGTGCTGTGTTTGACTCGAATCCCGGATTGAGATGGATCAAGGGAGTTGTTGGATTCAATGAAGGCGGCGAGCTGACTGTTGACGGCTTTCTCAATGACTTTGGCCGGGAAAGGGAGGAGGGATATGGGTCGGTAGTTTTTCAGTTCTGAGGGGTCTGCTGTGGGTTTCTTCGGAAGGGCGCTGAGTTCGGCGTGTTTCCAGCTTTCTGGAAAGGTGGCAGAGTTGAAAGAGCAGTTGATGACATCGCGGAGTTGGGGTGCGATGATGGAGTCAGCTTTGTTGAAGATGTGGTGGGGACAGGGGTCAGAAGGCGAGCCAGAGTGGATTGAGTTCATGAGGTGAATGGTGTCTTCAGTGGTGATTGGGTTCCAGGCGCTGAGGTTGTTAGTTGGAGGAGTAGGATCTGAAGGGGGTGGGGCGGGTTGATCACTGGGAGAATTCTCGAAGCTGTTGTGGATGTCGGCAATTTTGTTGTAGAAGAAGGAGGATAGCGCATTGCAGAGGTCTTGGGAGGGAGTGATGTTGTTAGTTGCTGCGGTGGGGTTGGTGAATTCTTTGACGATATTGAAGAGTTCCTTGCTGTTATGAGTGTTGTTATCGAGACGATCCTTGAATGCTGATTTCTTGGCGGATCGAATCAGTTGGTGGTGTTTGCGGATGGCTGTCTTGAGGGAGGCCATGTTGTCTGAGGTTGGGTTTTTTCTCCAATTCGTCTCTATGGTGCGGCAAAGCTTCTTGGATTTTTTAAGTTCGTCATTGAACCAGGGAGCCTTTTTGCTGGCTGATAGCTAGGGCCTGGAAGGACCCGCAGCCCCGTCACTTCTCGCTTGGAAGAGGGGCCTAGACTTCTGTATGGGGATGGAGAAGCCCATATTCCTGGCTTGCGGCTGCCCCAGCAAACATTATAAGATATGGAAGAGGTGGGCGGACTACAGGGGTATTTGGTTAGAGCCCCCGATAGAGCAGGATCCGGAACCAGACATATGAGTGAACTTGTCGATCGGATGAGTGTGCGCGAGTGGCTTGAACAATCGAATGTCGTGCGGGGGAGGGAACAGGGTGGGAGGGGAGGGGGCAGTAGTTGGGGGGATTCGGGGGGTCGGGTGGGGGGTCTTGTTCACTTTAACTGTTCACATTGTTTAGACTACAAAAGCAATGACTGATTGTGGTACTGTACAAATGTATTGATTCTTTGCAGATTCCTCTGGGGTACAGAGATCTGTGGCTACTTTTGTGATCAGTCAATAAAATCTGTTTTAAAAAAAAAAACGCAACCAGGAGTCTGTGGGCACATTATATAAAAGGGAGTTTTGTCGTAAACCAGTCAAGTGGCTACTTATAATTAAAGTTTGGCACCTTAACAATGTCTAATGTGGGACCCTTCTTTTTCTCTTTTTTACCCCCGCCCTATATAGGATTCGCGATTGAGATCTATAATTACATACTCATGGAAGCTATGGCTCCCAGTCCTTGACGGGCTGCTGTAATAAATGTAAGCCCCTTTAAAATTTAGAGAAGAAAGACTTTGACTGACAATTTTCGAAAGGACAGTGGGGCAAATTATCAAGGGGGTTTATCTCCGCTTTTTTGGCTTTAAAAGCCAAGAAAGCGGAGATAAAATTATCTCCCTATTACCAAGCTGTCGCTAACACCAGTTAGTGACAGCTAAAAGGAGATAGCGACCATCTTGGGCCCCGCTTTGCATGTCTGTGATATTTATCACTAATGAGATGCAAAGTGGGCGTGCCAAGATGTTAGAGACTGGAAACAGTCGCTAACATCGCTATCTCCTATTACCAACTTTTGGAGATATTCGCGCTAAGCGCGAATATCTCCAAAAGCTAACACCTGCCCTGAGCAGTTCTTAGCCATGTTATCCAATGGGAGGTGGATAACATGGCTAAGAGCATTTGCTCGATAATGCATGAATATCGCTGACTTTTCAGCGATATTCATGCATTGCGGCCGTTTTTTATCGCATTTGCGATAAACCTTGCTAATAGCAAGGTTTATCTGCGATAAAAATCGCCGATGTGCGGCGATAATTTTTGTCTCTAAACAAGTTAGAGACAAAAATTATCGCTAGTTGTTGGTAATATGCCCCATTGTGTTTGAAACATTGCTGTTGTTTCTGCAGGTTTGTTCTGTAGGATGTTAGAATAAAGATAAAGCAGGGATCGGCTGATGTCGCTGCATTAAACAAGGTAAGAAGACTCCTTGAGACGAGGCAGAGTATGAGGAGTGTGGCTTTATAGAAGTATAGTTAAATATTAATACATAGTTGTCTTTTTACTGTTTTCCAGCTTTCTGGTCCTGAGGAGAACCCCATAGTTGTAGGGGTTCGAAAAGTGTCGACCTGTTTTGACCAATCAAGTGTATAAATCAATGTTAACTTTGGAAATTCTTGCAATTTGTGATTTTTTTCCTTCCTTGTTTGTCTTAAAATGTTGTGTACAAATATGAAATATTGAAAGGTGTGTTGGGTATGAGTTTGCTGGAATGTGTGTGGATTGGAATTAGTGGATGGTTGAGAACAATGGATGATTGATTGGGTTTGAAAGAGAGGTTGTTTTGTATCTATGTTTGTAAAAAGATGTAGTGAATTTGTGGCTTGTGTAGACAAGGTAGTTTGGTGTTTGTCAAAAATTGTAACTAGATCAAATCTTCTTTACCTGATTAATACATGTGATTTTTGAATAAATTTTGATTTAATCATACTGAAACAGATATTTCAAAGTGACATTGTTTCAATTCTTTGCGCCGTTAGAACTTAGAGAATTGTCTATCAGTATTGAATCTTTCCCCTCAAGTATGAACCATCTATGAACAACACATAATCAGGCTCAATCAGGGGTTCGTCCTTTATGTCAGGATGGGGTTTGGTGCACAATTCCATGACATCTAGACCATCATGTTCACTTTCATCACAATTATCATCATCATTTACAGGTAACAATGTTGAAGGGTTCAGCACTGTACATCAGTTCAAAACAATATTGACAGAAGAGAGTATATTTTGCATACATCAGATAAGCCTATTATGGGGTCATGTATTGTGTCCTTATTCTCATTAGCAGTAACTCCACAGAGTTAATGGGTATCCCATCACTATATTCTCGCTCTTCTCCAGACTAGTACTTACTGAAGCGACCACTTTAAGGCAACTGGGAAGTCCTGCCGCTACAGAGTCAAGTGTGGTAGAAAAATAGGCTTTCGAGATCTATCATCTGTTTGTGTCGAAACTGAAAGAGTGGACCCATCTCTCTTGCTGCAAAACAATGTGAGTTCTTTTGTAAAATCTGACATTCTTACTGCTGGGGCATGGCACAATTTCTCGTTCAACTCTAGGAACGCTCTTCTACCTTAGTTTTCCCATTGTGTTGGATCAGACACATCTCTGTGTGTCAGCCTCAATAGAGGCTTGGCCACTAAGGAGAAGTTTGGTATCCACTGTCTATAGTAGGTAACCATTCCAAATAAGATTCTGATTTCTTTCTGAGTTCGAGGTGGGCTCATCTGTAAGCTTGCTTCCTCTCTTTCTGGTGACACTTTCCTAGCTCTTTTGACTATCATGTGTCCCAGATATTGAACCTCTATTTGAAAATACTGCAGTTTCCTTGAAGACACTTTGTGTCCGTTCTCAGCCAGGTTATTCAAGACTGCAATTGTGTCATGTTTACATGCCTCTCGCGTTTCTGATGCCACAAGCAGATCATCTATGTATTGCACAAGTGTTGACCTACGGGGCATCTGCAGGGTTTCTAGATTTCTTTTCAGGATTTGATTGAAAATAGATGGACTCTCTGTATACCTGTGTGGGACACAACACCATGTTAATACCGTCTGCTGGAATATAAAGAGAATTTAGATTTCCTCGTGCAATGGGACTGAGAAAAACTCCTGGCACAAGCCGATGACTGTAAACCACTCTGCAGTATATGGGATCTGAAACAATACGGTACCTGGATTTGGTAGCACAGGACAACAGGGCACTCCTATGTAGTTTATCTTTCATAAATCCTGAACTATCCTGTATTTACCGTTTGGTTTCTGCAAACCCATAATTGGAGAGTTACGTGGACTTCCAATTAGTTCCTTCGGGATTCCGATTTAGGTCGAGTCTGGCAGCGCGCATGCAAGACATGGTGTATTCATTAAAGGAGATTTGATCCTGCCTGCTGCTTACCATAGGTTGACTCCAGCGCTGCTCTTCTTTGCTGCTCCCTGATTGGTTCATGCACCCAGTCCATCACTTCCGTTTGTAGCTGACGAGCACCCCTCAGCCACAGATTAGTACACCTTAAATAGTGGCCATCTGCTTTGATGTAGGCACTATTACTTCAACAATCCCCTTGCCCTTTGTGGACTAATTTGAATGTTTCTCAACTTATCGCTTTATTTTCCACAAACTCGCTCTCAGCCACCCGCGCTTTAACTCAATTGTTTTCATGTTTAGTGCGCTTTATGATTTATTGGGCATGCTTTATTATGCGTGCCCGCCATGCTTTAGCAAACATTATTTTTATGTTTTGTCCACTTTATTATGCTTTATTGTGCATGCTTTATTATGCTATATTATGCACGGTTAACACACTGTATCACACAGCATGCCGGTCACTTGGAGAGGCTGCACACCTTTCTTTTTTCTGCACAGCACCTCTGAACTGAAGGGAACTGAAAGTCTGTCCTGTCACCACCGCGAAACTGTGATGCAAACAGAGCAGGCTGCCTAAAATGTGTTTCGCTTGCTGCCAGTGTTTTAATTTTACACAACTTTTTTCTACTTAGCTACAGTAATTACTTTCTATAAGTCTCTGATCTTACTCCGGTCTCCCAAGAGGCAGGCACAAAGTTATGTTATGTTATTTCAATGTATTAAGCGTGCAAATACCCTGAGGTGTCTTGGCGCTGAAGTTCAATGTGAGCACAACTGGATCATGACCTAAATCTGAAAAAAAATCCAGAGTTTAGCAGTTACATAACTAAGGCTTTGTCCACCCCAATTGGATGAGCGAACCTTAGGAACAGCCATCAATCTGGCATCAATAGAATGTAGCTGTCTTCAAGGTTGATACCATTTGAAAATATTTTTTAGAAAAGTGGGTCCTGCATTATTCAGTGCTTTAAAGGCCAGGCACAAAGTTTTGAACTTAACCCAACTTGCAACCAGTAGCCAATACAGTTTACGAATTTCTTTGGAGACTGGTTGGCATTTAGGCAGGTTCAGCAGGATCCTTACGGCTGAATTTTGTATCATCTGCAACTTTTTATCGATAATACAAGTGAAGTGCAGTCACAACCATCCTCCTTGAGTCTATGGGTAAATAAGGAAGATTTTTTTTAAGTTTCTTGATCAAATAATAGGAAGCTGAAACAATGGCATTTATTTGATGAACATAAGACAGTTTATCACAATGACAACTCCTAAATGTTTTGCTTTGGCTACCGGTTTGGGTGATTGCCCTAACTCTGCAGGCCACCAAGAGGCATCCCATTGGAGATTGCCGAGATCATTATCTCGGTTTTGTCTGAGTTAAGATTCAGACAGTGCTTGCTCATCCAGCTATTAATTTCCAGCATACAGTTTTGAAACCGAGATGGAGGAAAGGGTTCTTTTTTGTAAGCAGCCACAGCGCAATTTGTGTGTCGTCTGTGTAGGATGTAAAATTAAAACCACATTTCTGTTTCAAAGGAGCTAGTTCTAACATGTAAAAATGAAAAAGTGACTGACTCAACGACAAGCCCTGTGGACCCCCACGTGGTAGCACATAAGGAGTTGATTTATACTTGTCTAGAGCAGCTGACTGTCTTCTGTCCTCTAAGAAGGAGGATAGCAGGCAGAGAGCAGAAGCTTTTACACCCAGTTTTTGTAAGCGTAATTACAGCAGATTATGGTCAACAGTATCAAATGCTGCCGACAAGGTAAGGAGAATTAGGGCAGCAGCCCCACCTGTGTCCATAATTGCCTTAATCTCCTCAGTAGCCTTGACTAGTGACGTCTCCATTGTTGTCATTTCACAGCGATTAGATTAAGCATTAGCAGAAGACATCTTAGCTTTAGCTGTTATCGTGATATTCAGCGGGCTCCATTTTGTATTCACGGCAACCATCTTGTCTGCTACATGCTGCCGCGTGCCGACCATGTGCTTTGTCCTATCTTCCTGTTAACTACGCTTGAAATCTGCCTGGCAACAAGTTATATTTAGCATCCCCCACTTTCGCGCCTGTCCAGTAGAGTCCACATCTGTTAGTGACTAGTTCCAGACAAGAATGTGTTTACCAGTTTCCACTGTTAGCTCCTCCCACTGATCGATTGTGCTTTCAATATCACCTTATATGTACATAAATCATGCTTTTGTGTTTGTACTGCCTTCTTTTGAGCCCCTGTGCGGGTATAAATGGACCATGCTTTCTTAGTTGGTGGTGCTACTTCTTGCAATACCAAAGGGTACTGTCTGAACCGTAGCACCACCTCATAAGGTGTAATAAACGTTACTTTTTCTATTACAGTTTCTGTGCCAACTTCTTCCTATTGGTCTGAGGACTTTGTGCAGAGAAGGGCGAACCCTATGCACTGGGTGGGTCTTGCTGAGGCCCAATATGACAAATTGACGCCGACAGGTGGGGCTCATCGGCGACTCGGATGTCCGAAGGAGTGGTCGCGGCGAAGGATTGGGATCTCGCTGCGGACACGATCGCATGCCAGAGAAGACCCGCGTCTTGGCATCCAAGGCGTTTTTCACTTATTACTGATCTGACCATCCAGGTGGCGCCGGTCCTTGACTGAGATGTCTTCTGTCGATTCGCTCCGCAGTGGGCGTTTGGTTGAATTTAGAACTTGGCAGTTGGAATCTGGACACCCTGTGATTGGTAAGAGCCGTTTTTCGGCACATACTATGGGTTTTGGATGCCCTTGTATGGTAAGGTAGTTTTAGGAACAAGTACTGAGGCATATTTGTTTGGAAAGACTAGTCAGATTTGTATCCTTTGTATTGGAGTATATATGTGTTGCAACCCATATAGGCAGGTAATGTGGAGACTTTTCTCCAATTTTTGATTTGAATTTGAACGGCACATCGTACCAAAGGTACCTTAAGTGCTACTTTGTTTATAATACTGCATATTTTGCACTATTTTTGACATGCCTGTTTTTAGCGCACATATTAGGATGTGTTGCTTTTGTAATGGTACCAGTTTGAGACTTGAAGAATCGCAACCGGCTTCCCCCAGAGGGGACGCCTAATAGAGATATGTATGTTAAATATGGTCTTTCTCCCATAATGTGCAGCACATTATGGCATAAATACACTCGTAAGGATCCTGAGGATCTTGAGTTACCTTGGCCTATGCATGGGTCATTTGATATATGAAAGATTGAGTATGAGGAACAATGTATGTTTGAGCGGAAGTTTAGACGTGATATGTTTGAATGTGTGCGTATGTGGGAGAAAGAAGTGCGTGAACGAGCGAAGCGTGAGCAAGCATTGATCGAAAAAGAGCAACGAAAGAATGTGTATGAGAAAGCGTTGGAGTTGAGAAAGAAAGAGGTGAAAGAATTGAAAGAGAGAGAAGAGAAAGAACACAGATTGCAGGTATCTGGCCAATACGCTGTTCGACAACCTCTCTATCCTGTCCTTAATAAACCGCAAGATGATTTTTTGTTACTAGATCGACCTCCACCTTCGTATGCCGTTCCGTTTGCTCCGTCCGAAGATGATGACGAGTCTGAATCCGATCAACGAAAGGCGCGAGACACTCGTTCTATGCTGTCCGCTAAACGTGTGGCGACATCAGGCAGGCTGCTCGTAAAGCACTACGTAGCACTTATCCTGCTTCCGATCTTTTAGATAGTGTGCAAGGGTGGCAGGAAAGGGAGCAAATTTACTTTACCGAGACGTTTGCGTCGGAAATTATTGATCTTTTTCAAAAATACTCTACAGATTTAGAATCTGATGATGTTGAAGCTGTATGTAAGCAAATGCGTGATGGTCTTTTGTTTTCTCTCAGGTGGCTGATGCGATCAGGCGTTTGGTTAAATTACGAACTGATGTGATTCGCTTGAAAGAGGAGAAAAAGACGGCAGATGCAGCTGCACGGAAATCTCAGACCGGAGGGCAGCAAGCTTCTATCTTCGGAACAGATAAGACAATTATAGTTTGAAGCCCATGGGGGAATCCGCGCCCTTGTATGTTCCTCCTAAAGTAACGGGTACCAGTGATGATAAGTATTCTGTCGATGCAAAAGGTTATTTTATCTATAATTGGGTGTATACTCCCTGGAATAGGGCAGATGTAATGGCGCTTAAAGCAGCATTACCTGATCCTGAGGAAGTTGAAGGAGCTATTAACTCTTGTACTATCTTGTCGTACGCGGACGATACACAACTTTTGTTCACGTGCGATAAGGGATGCGACTTTGACGGGTCATCCATTCAGGGTTGCCTTGGGGCAGTGTTTGACTGGTTTAGTCGTAATTGCCTCAAGTGCAACTCCGATAAATCCGAAGTACTTTTCTTCGGCTGCCCCGTGGTCCCTGGATGGAACGAGTGGTGGCCTCCTGCCATGCTCCCACCTACCACCGACTCAGGGGTTGCCAAAAATCTGGGCATCCAGATTGATAACAGCCTCTCTTTTAAAACCCAGGTGGCTGGTCTGGCTGGCAGGTGTTTTGCGATCTTGAAAATGTTAAGGAAGTTTCTGCCTCTTCTTTCTTTAGGACATAGAAGAATTACAGTTCAGGCCCTGATAGGCTCGCGCCAAGACTATTCTAATATATTGTATTTAGGCCTCCCGGACTTCCTGTTAGCGCGTCTTCAGGTACTGCAAAATTCTGCAGCCCGGGCCATTTTCGGACTTTCCAGGAGAGCCAGGGCCAGTGATCTTCTTAGATCCCTTCACTGGCTGCCCATCAAGAAGCGGATCAGCTTTAAGGCCCTGACCATTGCCTTTAAAGCCCTTCACGGTATTGGTCCTTGTTATCTTCAGAAACGCATCAGTTTCTATCTACCTTCCAGATCCCTGCGATCTGCTACCCAGGCTAGGGCTGTTAACCCGGTGATCCGACGGGCGCGCTGCGGTGGGCGATCTTTTAAACATCTTGCCCCCCGGCTATGGAACGCTCTCCCGCTGTCTCTCAGATCCAATACCAATCTTCTGGCTTTCAGGAAGGATCTGAAGACTCTGCTTTTCACGCAGTGATTCCTCTAATTTTGCTCTCAGTTCCCCCCCTTTCTGCTTTTCACTCTGGGTCGGTGATGGTCTTCAGCGCCGGGACACTCCTCGGAGTAGCCGTGCGCTATAGAAGCACCCCAAATAACATAACGTAACATAACAAACTATGACTTTGTGTGATATTGATTTATTTTTTGGATTATTATTACCACCGGATATGTGGAGGACCGTTCGTGAAGTTAGTGATCGTTCTGCTTTTGGTGCGGAATGGAAGGATATAGAATGATTGGATGAGGAAAGGGAACCCGCTCAAAAGCCAAGTCAGTTAATATTAGATCTCCCCGCGGTTATATTAGCTAAGTTAAAAATGATTATTCCCCCTAAAATGACAGATTGGACTTTTCTAGCAGTGTGTAAGCAGAAAGTAGATGAATCGGTTTCTGATTTCTTTACGCGCTTTGAAGAAGCATTTCATGATTTTAGCGGTCAGTCTTTGACGGATGATACAGGCAGACCTCTCTTTGTCGACAAATATGTTACGAACTTGTTATCAGGGATAGCTAGTCATTTAAAAGCCAGTGGAAGTTCTTGGACTACCTCTTCTCCATCATCTGTTTTAACGATGGCTCAACATTATGAGCGTCAGGAATCAGAAGCGAACGGTAGCGGGGAAAAGAAATCTAAGGAATTAAAAACAAAGGTTATGTTGGCTCAAGCTTATGGTCCGTCTTCTAGAGGTTATGATAGAGACGGACGTGGATTTTTTTAGTTCTTCTTACGCTCGTCCGAATCTGTCTATCAACCAATGTGCATATTGTAAGAAATGTGGCCATTGGGCAGCTGATTGTCCAGTATTACGTGCCCAACAGAATTCACGAGGTCGGGGACAAATGAGAAATCGTTCAGGTTTTTCAGGGCCTAGGGGAAATATGAACGATCGCGCTAGGTTTGATACTAATGTATGAGCGCAGGATGGGTTTATAACTTTTGATAGACGAAATCAATACCAGATGTCTGACTATGTGCAGCCTGATTTTCACGATTCTGCTAATGTATAGGATTGCCTAGGATGGGGTAAGGAATCAGTTGAAGTTCCAGTAGATTAGACGGGTCCCTATGTTACAGCACATGTTTTGGGTTCTACTGATCAGTTTCTGGTTGATACACGAGCTACTCGTAGCGCTTTTCTAAACAATTGGTTCCAAGGGCTCCCCTGTCTGGCGTAACTATTACTTTGATAGGTTTCGACGGGACACCTTCCCTTAGCCCACTGTCACAACCACTTGCATTCCATGTTGATAAATTTAGTGCTCCATGTACGTTTTTGCTTTCCCCAAACAAACCAGACAATATTGTGGGTCTCGATATGCTCAAGCATTTCAGAGCTACAATACGATGTTCTCCTGAAGGAGTGCGTGTCATTTTGAACGATAACCATCCTGTGATTGAAAGAGCGTGTCTTGTTAAAGAGGATATAGCATTGGCTTCACTCCCTAAAATTTTGTGGGCTACCTCATATACTGATGTGGGTTAAATGGCTATCCCACCGGTACATATTAGTGTCAAAGAGGGAGCCGTGTTGCCACGTTTGCCTCAATACAGAATTTCACAGGAGGGTGAAGAAGCACTTATACGAATTGTACATGATCTCATTCAAGTTGGAGTTGTTGAGGAAGTTCCATTTAATGTTTGTAACAGCCCGATTCTTCTGATTTTGAAAAAAGATACTGACACTAGAGTCTACAGGTTTATTATAGATTTGAGAGAGGTAAACAAGATTGTAGTACCACGGTATCCTGTGGTTTCTGACATTACAACACTTCTTACTTTGGTTCCTCCGACTGCAACCACGTTCTCTGTTATAGACTTGAAGAACGCTTTCTTTTCGATCCCTGTTCATCCTGATAGCCGATATTTGTTCGGTTTCACTTTGAATAATCGATCGTATAGATTTTACAGAGTTCCTCAAGGCTATACCGAGAGTTTTGAGTGTTTACAGCCAAGCATTGAAAAGACAACTTGATTCTTTTGTTTTGCCTGAAGGTGTGGCTCTCATACAATATGTCGTTGACATCTTGTTGGCAGCCGATACCCCTGAACAATGTGAAAAGTGTACACTGTCCTTGCTTTCTTTTCTTGCTTCACACCATCATAAAGTATCACAAAAGAAATTGCAATATTGTAGACCAAAGGTAACCTACTTAGGTCACCTTTTGTCTAAGGAGGGCCGTGCACTGACATCAGATCGTATACAAGCAATTTTAGAGACACCAGTACCTTCTACACAGAAAGAAGTACGTGCCTTTCAGGGTCTTACTTCTTTTTGCAGGCAATGGATATTGGGGTTTTCATACATTGTTAAACCTTTGTTAGCACTCTTGACAAAAGATACTCCAATACCCCTTCCATGGACAGATGAATGTGAGACTGCTTTTCGGCAGTTCCGACAAGCCCTTTGTTCAGCACCAGTGTTAGGTATACCAGATTACACAAAGCCTTTTACACTCTACGTGCATGAGAAAGATGGATGCGCATTGTCAGTTTTAGTCCAGTTACATGGCGATAAGCAACGTCCCTGTGCATATTTTTCAGCAGTCCTTCATCCTGTTGCCCGAGCACTGCCTGGGTGTTTTCGCTCAGTTGCGGCAAAGGCTGTGTTAATACAACAAAGTGAAGGAATAGTTTTGTCACATAAGCTGTTAGTGCTGGTACCCCATGCAGTTGATGCCATTTTAAATCAAACAAAGATACAGCACTTAACTAGCGCTCGTCTGACAGGATATGAATTGACATTGCTAGCTCCTCATATTACATTGAAGAGATGTGCAACCCTAAACCCAGCTACTTTGTTGCTGTATCTGGTGACTCAGCCTTAGTCACAAGAAAAACATGATTGTATATTCCTTACTGAGGAACAGACAAAGGGTTGCATTGATTTGCAGGATACGCCCATTCCAGATGTGGATGGTGAATTGTGGGTTGATGGGTCCTGTTTGAAATTGCTAGATGGCACGACCTCAGCCGCATAGGCAATCACCACGCTTGAAACAGTAGTGGAGACAGCTCGCATACCACAGAAATCTGATCAAGTAGCTTAATTGATAACTTTGACACGAGCATGTGAGCTTAGTACTGATTCATGTGTGAACATTTACGCAGATAGCCGCTATGCTTACGGAGTGCGAAAAGGAGAACAAGGGAAACCCTACTCAGAGAAGATCCCAAATTTAAAGCCAATGTTTGTGGCATTTCTGTTACTTGCTCACGTCATTGGATGGTCCTCGGTGTAGAGACTGCCATAGAACATTCCAAGGCTGAGCTCAAAGAAATAGAGGAGTTAGAGAAGGAACTCTTAGGCGGTGACGGGGTCGCAGAGGCTAAGATACTCCTTGACAAACTTAATAAAACCATAGAAGAGTTCAACACGTTTGAACTTAAAAAGAAAGCGGACAAAGTCACAAAGGACATTAAAAACTATAACAAAGGGAGAGCTTTCCCTTATTTAAAGGAAGATTACTTTACAACTTTCCCAAATCAAAATAGGCAAAATACTTGGGGTCGATTTAGAAAGAACCAGCCAGTTACATTTTCAGAATCATCAGGCTGCTCTAGTGACTCAGACGGTCAACCAGGCCCAAGCAACTTTAACCATCAAGGCCCACCTTTTTTAGACAGAGGAGGAAAGACCAAGAAAAGAGTCTGGCACCAATACTCAGGGGAACGCCAAACGAGAAACAAACACTATCAATGGTGGCCCCAACCTTATTAGACCCCATAGAAAATATGGAAACAATACCTATTTTTAATTTGTCTAAACATGTTTTGTCATCTTCTGAAATCTCCTTATTGAGTAGAGGCCTGTCGTTTGTCATTACTGAGAAAACTAACTATTTTAATCTAAAATCAGAACTATTCCAGTTCATTAGGAAAATTCGCCTGAAACAATTTTTCGAAAAATCGTGAATTCACCATGCATGAGTCGGTAACATGTTTAAAATTGCTTTCTACTTTTTACCCCACAAATAGCATGATGCCTCCTGAGTTACTCACGTTTGAGAAACTTATTCTAGAAGAAGTTGACAATTGGAGAAAGAACAAACAATTCATACCATACAATATCACTCTTTCAGAACGGCAGGCTCTCAACAATTTGAAAAAAGATACCTCCATAATACTCGAATCCGCAAACAAGGGTGGAGGCATTGTTATTCAAGAAAGGACTGATTATGATACTGAGATAAAAAAACAAATCTCAGAAGACAAACACTACAAGAAACTCAATCATAACCCCTTGTGTGAGATTAGAGAAAAGACTGTATCTATCACCAAGGAAGGGTTAGATCAAGGTTTCATAACAAAAAAAGAATTTGAGTTTCTGAATTCATCGAATCCTAGAACTCTTGTTCTATACACCCTCCCTAAGGTGCACAAAAGTGTAACACATCCACCAGGGAGACCGATTCTATCGGGTTGTGGTTCAATTTTAGAACCAATCGGAAAATATATAGATTTTTTCATAAGAGATTATGTTCCCCTACAGAAGAGTTATGTTTGTGATACCATGCACATGATTAATCTAGTAGAAGGGTTATCATACAACAAAGATACAGATTGGCTTGCCACTCATGATATATCATCTTTATACACCAATATTCCTCAAAGAGACAGCATTTGTTGCATAGAAAATGTCGCTGTCTGGTTTGCTAACAACATCTTGGGGACATTCTGAAAGCTTCCCTGGGGATGCATTCTGCCCGTTGTTTACCAGTGGCTTTGAGGTCGGAAAACGCCGTCCGCCTGAATTGTGACTAAATTGGTGTTCCATTTCCAGCAGAGGTGCGGCAAGCAGAACAAGAACTGCAGCTATGGAATGAGATAGACGAGGCTTATTCCAGTTTCCTGTCCACAGAACCACAGCCACAGGCATCCAGTGCGTTGGAAGAACTCTGCTTTACAGTCGTTGGGCTTCTACAGAAATCTCAGATAATTCGCCAGGGGCGAAAGTAAAAATTGGACTTGCCGAGAAAGGGGAGACGCATTGACCTTGCTGCTGCCATTTCCCAGACCCTCGGACCCTTGCAGGCTATTGTGTTCTCCCTCCCGCCACCGCAGCACACCATCTTGCGGCCGCCGGGTGGAGGGAGAACTACCATCCCCAGGATCCTTTGCAGCTGTTGCAGCGAGATTGGCGCCCGGAGGCGCTTAAAAGTGATGAGGGCCCCCTCGTCTCGGGACGCGCGTGGGTGATCGCCGGGCCAAGGGCGGGCCCGTTTAAGCCCGTTCAAGGCTGGAGGAGGCCGGGTCGGGCCATCCCCTTTTCATCACCCACTCAAAATACCCCTGTGAGTACTCTGTAAATATTCACTATATAGTTGGCTGGGATTTCCACCTGGACTGTGCTTCTTCCCTCTAACAATGTCTAACCGAGAGACCAGAAGTAAAACAGCTGCAGGAGGGACTCTATCAACAGGCCCCTTGGATAATTTTATCATCAGGGCTAATACCTTTATTGATCAAGGGATTACACTAATGGAGCGTACGGTGTCCCAAGACCTGGCCCTGGCTAAGAAAAGATCATCTATGGGTCCATTTGCGACGGCTAAAACCCCAGTACAATCTAACGCTGCGGGTCTCATAAATATTCAGGCAGATGTACATGCAGTTAGATGTAGCCTACCCAACACGATAGACCTCTCAGTCTCCCATTTATCATGTGCTTCTGAACTAAGTACAGATTTAGAAAACACCCCGGACCTAGATATTAATACCACCCAGGATGACATAAGTGCAACTACACTGAGAGGCAGGGAGGAGGGTGCCATCCCTAAATTACACAAACAAAATAAAGGGAAGGGAAGAGGACGACACCAGAAAAAGTCTACTAAGGTCGTTGCCCCTAAACTAAATACAAATCACGACCCTCAAGCTAGTGATGTCATAATAGAGCCCGAGAACGCCAGGAATACAGAGGGCTCAACTAGCCCGGTTGGGAACAGGGGGCAAACGGCTGACACCCAAATCCTAACAAAGGTAGAGGAACTATTTAAACGCTACCTTTCTCCCATTGAGAAAAGATTAACCCAGATTGAAAAAAAACTAGCTGATTTTTGCACTAAGCCTAACATTAAAAAAACACCTGGGGCCCAAAAAGCAGGGAGCAACAAACCGAAACTTAACCAGGCTATAATACAAGCCCCTAAAAACTCTGCACCAGTAGTGGTGAACACCAATACCAACCAGGCCCCTGTTGTTGAGAATAAAGCTGAAAAGGAAGGCATAACTAATATAAGTCCAGCCCCGCCCCGTGCAGGAGACACACCACCCAGGGAACACAGCACGCAGTTAAAGGGGAAAAAAACGGGTGAAGTAATTAATAGAGGAAGAGTGGTGAACGTCCCCCCGGAGGCTACACCATATGTGGTGGTCATGACAGGGGTCCCAGAACTGGAGGATTCCCGCAAGGAAACCAACTGGTCGCTATTTAATAAGGTTTGTCACTGGCTCAACCAAAATCGACCTTTGCCCCCACATCGTATAAGTAAGATCCTGTCAGTGCGGAGGGTGGCATGGCTGGGGTATCAGAGAAAAACCATTCAGGGAGACTGTGTGTTGATTAACTTTGCAGATCCACACATTGCCGCCCAAATCTGTGCAGGAGACACACAGGACAGGTTTGATGGCATAGCCACAAGGCGACTTTCCTTTTTCTACCCCCAAACGAGAGGGCCCCCTCGTGACACTAGAGGAAATAACAATTGGTACAGAGTAGGGAACCAAGACTGGGGCTGGAATCAGGAACCCTGGGGGGAGCAGCCACCCCCAGTGCACGTTTTCAGGGATAATTGGGGTGGCTTTCCGATTATGAACAGGTTTAGCTGCCTAGATATGGTGGATTGACATACAACTCCAGCAAGTCCTCCAAACAGGGAAAATATGACTCTGGGACAAATTGCGATTCAGGGCAAGAGAACCTTATGGGTGTCAACTGTCATGACAGCAGTAGAAATGTAGTTGTTACACTCCCAAAGTCTTTGGGGGATATTGGTGATATCAATTTATGCCGAGAAATACCTAACCCCATAGAAGAAGTAAGCGACCCAAATCCTTGTGTACAGTTTGGGGGAAAGGGAGCAAAGAATGACGTATCATTTATAGGCCATAAGGTGATCAATCTGCTATCTTGGAACGTGGCTGGGCTTCAAAAAAAGATGGCTTTACCCAAATGGAATACGTTCATCGAGAAGTTTGATGTATGCATGTTCCAAGAAACTTGGACCCTACTCCCAGTACACAAATCTGGCTATGCAACATTCTTTGTGCCCGTGTTAGGCTGCGACAGGGGTAGACCTGCGGGTGGACTTCATATCTGGGTTAAAATTGGACTGAATTGGGTCATTTCCAGCCATGACGTAGCAACTAGAGATATCCTACATACAGCATTTGCAGGGCATACTAAGCCGAGTAGGATACACCTATTCAATATCTATTCTAGATGGTGTACGGGGGATACAAACCCATGTACCCTGTCGGTTTTAGAACAGGTATTAGCTAAATGCCCTCCAAACTCTAAAATCATAGTAGGAGGGGACTATAACTGCACATTTGAACCCCTAGCTATGGAGGATCCCCTGGGTATAGAGGAGGAGGACTCCAGATGGTCTATACCAGCCCTCTCATTAGCGCCAATTAGAAAATGGTCAGCAAGGGCAATACAGATCAATACCCTGACCATGGAATTTAATCTAAGAGCACTAAATGGCAGGACAATCTCTGATCGTGCAGGAGCAATGACTTTTAACAGGTTTAGTGGCCAGTCCAGGATAGATTATATCTTACTGGATGTCACACTGTGGCATGACTTAATAGACATGGAGGTCGTACCTTCACAGGATAGCGACCACAACCCCCTATGTACAAAGTTAAGGTGGGGTAAATTAAATGGAAATGGGCATAATGTCCCTTTGAGGACAACCAATGAGGTCATCCCTTATAATGGTAATCGTAGGTTGAAATGGGAGAAGGCTCAGCTCCAGGAAGGAAACCTAGAGAAGATTAGGGACCATGTAACTAAATTGACATTAGAGTTGGAGAACCTTGAACCAGGAAGTGCTAGTGCGCCAGGGTTGACCTTTTCCTCGGCCTATAAGAACACGATAGAGGATGTAGGACAATACTTTGTAGCTCAGGGTAAAAGGGGCAGAGCGAATAATACACCAGCTATAACCAGCAACCCGTGGTATTCAGATGAGTTCAAGGTGAAACGGAAGGAGCTAACAGCCGCCCTGATTCAAAAGGATCCGTCACTAGTTAGAGCGGCTAGGAAGGATTATGCGAGGGTGTTAGTGTTGGCTAAACGAGAGTGGGAGGAACAACACTGGCAGGATCTTAAATCTGCTGCCAATAAGAAAAATGCCATGCTGTTCTGGGATTTGATTAATAAAGCTAGACAGCATAGCACACCACCTATTGTTAACCATATAACGGAACACCAATGGTACTCCCACTTCTTTGCACTGTACGGCGGGAGAGAAGTGTTAGGTTCATCTCCCCCCGATCCAGAAGCAAGAATTCAACCACAACTGGAGTTCGAGGAACCATTTCTGCCCTCCGAAGTAATTCTGCCGATTAAACCTCTGACTCCCAGGAAGGCAGCTGGCCAGGATGGGATACCAGGAGATCTCCTGAATGATCCTGATGCCTGGGCCAGACTTATTGCCGTAATAATGAATCTGATCGCCAGGGGATACCCGGTGCCCGACTCATGGAAGGGAGCAGAGATGGTAACAGTCTACAAAAATGGCCCTAGAGATGACCCTGCTAATTACAGACCGATCAGTCTGATTGACGTGATTCAGAAGGTGGTTGGCAGGGTCATCATTTCAAGGGTGGGTGTCTGGATGGAGGAGGACCACGTTCTCTCCCACTTCCAAGCAGGGTTTCGCAAGAAGGTGGGCACTATGGACCAGGTCTTCCGTTTCTTTGCGATCTAATGGAAGGCCGTGACCATCAACAACGGTAGCCTTTATTTGGCATTCATAGATCTCAAAATGGCGTTCGACCTGGTTCCACGGGCAAGGTAGTGGGACATCCTGGAAAAGATGGGTTTCCCAAAGGCTCTTTTGGGCTTTATAGTGAAGCTACATGAAGGGAACTATGCAAGGATTAGATGGGGCACCCAGGGGCAATTGACAGAGAGGGTGCCAGTGAGGAGTGGAGTCCGCCAGGGATGTGTTATGGCACCGACCCGTTTCTCCCTCTTTGTGAATGGTGTGGTGGATCACTTGAGGGAGGAAGCGGCGGATGCACCATCCGTGGCGGGGAAAAAACACTTACTCTACTCTTCGCGGATAATACCATCTTGATCTCCAAATCCCCCATAGGTCTCCAAAAACTCCTGGACCGCTTTAGTGAGTTTTGTATTGATAGAGGCCTCACCATCAATACCTCTAAAAAAAAGCTTATGGCTATTTCACTCTCCAAGAGGTTCAGGAATAACATCTTGCTTAATGGTGTCCCTTTGGAGCTGGTTGATTCTTTTGATTATCTGGGAGTCAGGGTAAATAGCCGGATGAGATGGAAAGATCACTTGGCCAAAATGTTACTAAACCACAAAAGAGTCTCAGGGGTGGTATTAAGGGAACAGCGGGAGTCGATGAGTGGCTCCGACCCTAGCAATATATGATGGCCAAGTATTACCAGCAGCTCTATACAGTTCTGAGCTATGGGGGTTTGAGAACATAACGGAGCTAGCCACATCAGAAAATAAATTCATGCAAGATCTGGTGGCCCTCCCAGTCTCCACCCCGCTAATTCCGCTGCGGCTAGACCTGGGTAGGCGCACCCTTAAAGATAAAGTACGGTTACGCCCACTACTCTTCTGGGTGCGACTAAGAAGGACCCAGGAGCTACATAATTATGCTGCGGCCCTAGATGAACTTATCTTGCTCAACACAGGTAACAAAATTAAATGGCTGTGCAGCTGGTGGTGCAATTGGGCCTAAGCGAATCATGGTTGAGCCAAACTCCGTCACCTAAGGCAGTGATTAAGAAACTCTATTGGGACTGGGTACAGGAAACGACCATAAGTAGGAGTGAAGGGGGGCCCATCTCCCAGCGATTTCTGGAGATCAAATGGACAAGAAAATTGGAACCCTTCCTTGACTTTATAGAGAAACTCTTGGACAGATCACTTTACCTCAAATTCAGGCACGGGACCTTGCTGGTGAATGACTTTTCTTCTGGGTGGAAAAGTAAAGGTGTTCTCCCTAAATCATACCCCGGCTGTGCAGCCCCTAATAAGTCAGTAGCGCATTTTTTGTTTGCCTGCCCGGCTTATAGGGTCGCAAGGAAAATATGGTTAAAACCACTATGCATGGGGCTGGGCCTCAGATGTCATAAAATGGCCCTCCGGGTCCTCCGTACTGACACATCTTCTACTGCTGTGGTATGTGGGGTAGCCAAATTTCTGGGAAGTGCATGGCAGACCCGTACCAGGAGGGCCAAGCGTCTCGCTCATCTAACCTAACCGATGGACAGCATTAGGGCATGAAGTGCATTTTACGGTTTTTAAATAACCAGCTTTGAGCTTGATTTTAGATAATTTTACTGAGTAGTATATGAGGATGTTTGTAAATAAATGAATGTTGTGCCCCTACACTTTTATTTTTTTTAATGTACTGTATAAACTGTGTACTTTTATGATGAATTTTCCATCGAATAAAGTAAATACAACAGCATAGAAAATCTTCTTGACACCAGACCAAGACCTTTTAATGTGCCTACTTCATTTATAATTTCACTACTAGAAATAGCACTTCAAAGAAATTATTTTGTGTCCAATGGTCAATACTATGAACAATGTTGAGGAACTAGTATGGGGGCAATTTTTGCCCCAAATCTAGCGAACATCTATATGAATCATGTGGAAGGTTGTTATGTCTTGAGTGACCAAAATCCATACTATGCCAGCATTAATTGCTGGTATAGATATATAGATGACGTTTTTCTTATTTGGAGAGGTAATGAGGAAGACTTTGCAAAATGTGTTATGTATCTTAATACTGTCCAAACCCATCTTACTTTTACATCTACATTACATAAAGACAACATTACGTTCTTGGATTTAAATATCCAGAACAAAGATGATAAACTCTTTACATCTCTCCACAGAAAACCTACTGAGAAAAATACATTGTTGTCATATATGAGCCAACATCCCAGAGCATTAAGGGATGGATTGCCCTTTGGGCAGTTTTTTAGAATTCGTCGAAATTGTGCTCAACGAGAAGATTACATGAAATAGTCAGAAATTTAAAAAAAACAAATTACCAAAGAGAGGCTATCCAAACAAAATAGTGAGAAGATCACTAAAACGTGCCTGGTACTGCCCACGGGAAGAACTACTGGTCACTAGACCAAAGAAAGAAATGGAAAAAATTATATGTGTTATTACGTTTGGGGTCCATACCAATAAGATTCGCAAGATGATCACGAAAAATTGGAACATCATTAAAAGCATTGACCCTCAAATTGATGTACCCTTATTTGCATACAAAAGAGCCAAAAACTTAAAAGATCATTTGGTTAGGTCATCTACGGAAATAACTGCTCAGAAGGGTGGGACGCTTGAATCATCTTGGAATCTTCCCCCCATCCTTGGCCATCACCCCTGTGGCAATTGTGTGATCTGCCCACTTACAGTAAAAACAAACACATTTAAACATGGCAACTGTGAGCATACACTTGAATTTGTTTCGAATTGTAATTCACGAAATGTTGTGTTTTGCATTTGGTGGCCGTGTGGCTTACCCTACATCGGGCAGACTCAACAACCGATTAGGGCCAGAATAGGGCAACACCGTAGCCGCATAAGGAAATCAGTCTTGACAGCACCTCTTGTTGCTCACTTTAAAGAATTGAACTACTCTGCGGATGAGATGAGGTGGTAAGTCATAGACATTGCAACAGTACCAGAGAGAGGGGTTGATATTGTACAAATAATACCACGCCGTGAATGTCATTGGATTGATAAAATCAATTCAATTAATGAAGGGGTGAACTCTGCCGATGAATGGAGGGGCTTTGTATCTACTCTGACCTAAACAATATAGATGTCAATTGCAATCCTTAAATGTAATTTCTTGTAAATTCTCAATTTCATGATCTGTTTACTATAATGATGAGGCTTGTATGAACTATGCTGTACTTGTATTCATTGTATGTTTCTACATTGTTGTTAAGATCGTGTCGGTAAATTTCTTCTGTATACAATATATTGTATAGATTGATATAATATATGCATGCAGAGGTGGACATCCAAAGTACGTCAAGCACTACTCATAGTGCATTATTCCAACAGACTATTATTGTAAATAATCTGTTTTATATATTGGCCCCAGAATATTCTAATTGTATATATACTTTAATTGTATATATGTGCTACACGTTTTGCCTTTTCAATACGAGATGATCTATACAGTGCCCGTACAAGTTATCATTAAAATATGCCGAGTATTATTTATAATGCACAATCCTGACAGACCAGACTTGTAAACAATACACCCGAGTGCCGTCGTATGAGGATGGAGCACCTTGCTCTCCTCGCTACGACTGCGCACGCATCTTACGTGCCACGTTATAACCGTGATGACGTTATACCGCGGAACACAAACTCTGTAACCGCACAGACGTCCGGAAGAAGCGATTGAGCTAAATCGAATTTGCGAGCAGGTACTATAGATATTCTAATCTAAAACGGATACTTCTAGTATTTCCGCTATTGCGATGACTTTACCTAAATAGCGTTTTTCACCACAGGCATCTCCCTGAATATTCCTCGCACTGACGGCACCAACCGCCATATCTAAGATAGGACTACTGCTCGTTGTTATCTACAGTGGGAAGTCTTGCATTTGGGTCAGTCCCATTTTGTCCTCACGCATTTTACACCTCCTGACGTCTGTTTAACCATGTACCCCTCTGCTTACTTCTCGACAGTGCCCGGCTGGGTTCACTGTAAGTACATTTATTTTACTTTTTCACGCATGGGTTATGTATTGGAACAAACCCCACTGCAAGGTACATCTCTCATTACATACCCGTGAATACATAATATTCATGGCGACTGCACATAAAGTTACTATCTCACATATTATTTTCTTTTAGATGTCCCTCACTGCCCAGTCCTGACGAGATCCCTACCTTAAGGGTCGAAACGCCGTCGACGCAATAGGAAATGAACCAGACTAATACAGTGTCTATAATTGTAGATAGTCACTGATTAATAATTGGTTAAATGATTGTTTTTGGTCAATTTCCTTTCCTTGTAAATATCACAGCTGAAACCTGTATAGCTCACTTATTTCCACACGTTTTTGTTTCGCTCACAATATCACTTGGGACACATTGCACTTTTGTATATTGTGTGTATGTCGCAGATATAATTACAGTATTATCTGTCTTGTTTGAAATACAAAAAAACGTTATAAACTGGTACAATTGTGTTTCTTTCTTTTGCCAACCTCCCTCTAATAATTGAATTGCCATTGAGCTCATTATACTGACCAAGTATTATATAAGTAATATGCCACAGGAACCATTGTTTTCTGGATAAATGCTTATGGAGTGCAGCATGATTTTTGCCTGCTTTGGAAGGAAAGAGGTTTTCTCACATCCCACGGGATGCAAATAATGCACAGAGAATTCGTTCATAATTTTTTGATTGCACTGACATATCCAAAGAAAATAGCTATTGTGAAGTGTAGTGTATACAAGAAAGTGACAGATCAAGTTGGACAAGGTAATGCCTTTGCAGATCACGTGGCACGTGAGACTGCGATGCAACGAAGCACTACTCCCATGTATGTAGTGAAGTCACAAGCTGAGCGTTGGCATGGCGCTAGACAAGAAGTTCTAGAGATACAAAAATCTGCTTCTGTGAAAAATGTGAACAGTGGTCTGAAGAAGGAGAGTTGGATGATGAGGGTTGCTGGCGGAATAGGCAGATGGATAGATGGAAACTGCCTATAGCCTTTGTACAAGCTATGGTTCAGATGGCACATGGGCTAGCACATGTTGGAGCTTCAGCAATAACGAGATTGCTTACGCAAGTTTGGGAGCATCCAAAAATTGCTAGCACAGCTAAGAGAGTAGTACAGTCTTGTTTGATCTGTCTACAATATAATCCTGGGAAAGGGACACAAACTCCAGCTGGAGGATTTGCTACACCAATTGCATCTTTCGAAGTCTTACAAATGGAATATATTCAGCTTGAGCGTTGCAACAACCTGAAGTATGTCTTAGTGGTGGTTTGTGCCTTTAGTAAATGGATTGAGGCATACCCCACGAAGGACAATACTGCTATCACTACGGCAAAGGTGTTATTGAAGGAATTCTTCCAGAGATTCGGTGTTTGCAAACTCCTGTGGAGTGATAACGGAACTCATTTTATTGGGGAAGGTTTTAAATATGTCCTGAAAGGATTAGGGATTAAACAGAAGTTCCATGCGGTGTTCCATCCACAATCAGCAGGATTGGTGGAAAGGTATAACCCTACTCTGAAGCTGAAAATAGTGAAAATACAGCCTTCCACATCTTTGACTTGGCCAGACACGTTGCCACTAGCATTGCTGCCCATCAGATCAGTACCACATTCTCAGACAGGTCTTACTCCCTACGAGGTTGTGTTTGGGAGACCAATGAATATTTGGGGAGTTCCGAAACCGAGTTCTGTATATGATGTACCTTGTGTCTTGATGAATGACTATTTGGCACAGTTAACTGAAAGCTTGGTTTCTATTCATCAACAGGTTCAAGAAGCACTTCCTGACAGATCTACGGGTGAAGGCCATGAACTCTGGCCTGGGGACTTCGTGATGATCAGAGCATTCGAGAGATCGAGCAGCTTGGAGCCGAGGTGGCAAGGGCCAGAACAGATACTCCTAGCCACGAGAACAGCAGTTCGAGTCACAAACCGGAAAAACTGGGTACATAGTACCCATTGCAAAATAATATTGCCAACCTTAGTGGAACTTGCTGTGCTGACTGATCATCAAGAGATCCTGACTACGGAGAAAGGCCAGGCTGTATCACCTGACGAATCTGAGGAGTTCTTCCCGGACCAAACTATTCCTGGAGCATCGCAATACGACTTGAGGCCAAGAAAGGAGTCTGCAGATTTGAAAGAGATAGGTTGAGCAACCGCCTTGGGTAGTGGAAACGGAATGCCGATATGACAAGGGGGGGATCAGCCCTGCGTAGTGTAGTGACACCCGTCTTGGGGTTATTACTGTTTTGATGATTATAGCAGTAATCACTTGGTCTGTTGATATGATGGCCCCTGCTTGTGAGCTTCTTGTTGTTACTACTCCAGTCCCAGAGGAGCACCAATACTACACTCTTCCGTATCATGAGCAGAAACATCGTCAATCCTATCTTAATAACACTTTTGTTCAGATGTTGCATCATACTCATAATGCCACAAACACTACCAACTGTTGGGTGTGTGGAATGATACCAGCGCATCAAAAGAAAGGGGAACACCTTTTATTCCACTTCCTTTCTCACATAATGGTTCTTGTCGAGCCTGGTATACGATATTGTTTACAACTAGAAAACCTACAATCTATGAACTTCTTTCCGTTTGAATAAGAAGTGTTATCTGGACAAAGATGGGTATCCTCAAGCTAATGGAACTAAATGGGAATGGGAGAAATACCGACTGGACAATATTTCCACGCCATATGTCTTCACTTACACAAGAGACTATGCCAAAAGTTAACAATTTGTGATTACTGTTACAAAGACTAAAACAGACTTATGTGTACAGAGTGTTGGACGAATTCCAGTTGGAATAAGTGATTGTATCACAGTTTTGAATATAGCAGCGGAGGCCTGGGAAGACCATTTCCGGGCTCTGCATTCCATTTAGGATCGTACAGATAGTCTTGAAAGCATATCGGCACATCCAGCTTTTATCTCACAATCTGAGGTGTTAGATTTCACGTCGATGGAAGTTTGTAATGCAATCTCTAAGCTTGCCATAGGCAAAGCCCCAGGTTTAGACAAACTCCCGGGTGACCTTTTCAGGCAGGAACCGAAAATATGGGATCCATATTTTCAAAACCTCTTTAACGCAATCCTGAGAGGCATGGCGGTGCCCTGTACTTGGCTGGGCGCAGAGATAGTCCCTATTTTTAAAAAGGGTTCCTCTCTGCTCCCAGTCAACTATAGGCCCATCCGCCTTATTGATGTTCCCCAGAAGATCTTCGCAAGACTCATTCTGGACCTCTTGTAGGATTGGATAGAGGATCACACAATTCCTAGCCCATATCAAGCAGGGTTCAGGAAGAAAACCTTCACCATTGACCACATTTTCCGTCTGTCACTATTGTTCTGGAAAACGGTGAGAATAGAGGGTGGCAGCCTCAATTTGGTGTTCGTCGACCTTCGGTCTGCTTTTGATTTAGTCCCACAGGGAAAACTATGGACTGTGCTACTCGAGCTGGGCATACCGGTCCATCTTTTGTCCATACTGATGAGGCTACACGAGGCTACACGAGGCGAACTTCGCCCAAGTCAGATGTGGGAAAAACGGTGCATTGTCTTCCAGATTTCCCATTGGCAGGGGGGTTAGGCAGGGTTGTATGCTCGCGCCCCTCTGTTCTGCCTCTATATCAACGGGGTAATCTCGCACCTGAATGGAGTACAGAACAACGATGCTCCAAAGCTGGCTGGTAGCAGGGTCCCTGCGATTATGTTTGCCGACGACACCCTGCTGTTGTCTAAATGCCCAATGGGGATACAGCGCATACTGGACGGCTTTGAAGAATTCTGTAGTGGTCGAGGTTTGGAGATAAATTCTCTTAAAACAAAGTTTATGATCTCCAATCCCCCAGCAACCACTCTGCCAAATCCCAATCTAGGTACAACAAGGCTGGAAAGGGTATTGACCTTTGACTACCTGGGGTCACTATTAATGAGAGCTTAACCTGGGGCCCCCAGCAAATCAAGTCACAATTAAAATTGGCCCAGCTTGCAGGCGGAATCCTCAAGCTATCCAACAAGTCCACCATTAAACCTGCTGGCCCACCATTGGAGGTATATAAAACACAAGCTAGGGGTGCGATTATGTATGGGGCCGAGCTATGGGGACATTCCTGCAGGTCTGAAAGACAGTTGCTAGCATTACCATCTAGCACTCCACTTCTTCCGCTAAGGCTCCATTTGGAGATCAGACCCATTGATGAGGAGCTAGCGCTTAAACCTCTCAGGTTCTGGCGCATGCTCTGGGTAACACCGGAGCTGTTAAATTACAGGCTGGAACTCAAAGAAATACTGATCTTCTCTAGCGCAGGGAAAATTCCCTGGCTTATATTTATAAAGAATGAATGTGTAAGGTTAGGAGTTCCTGTCTTATGGTCTGACCCAGAGAGGGTCTGCAAAATGATCAAATTTAAGTTACTTACGAGGACATTTTGTGACGATAAACTTACTGCTGCATTGTCCAATCCCCATGTGGGCATTTTAACTGCTTCCTTTTTAATGGTCAAAGATTTTTATTACTTTGAGCATTTTGTGAATGACATCTATCCCATCTTAGCAAGGAAATTGAATGTACAGTGGAGATACAGTGCGCTACCTTTGCGAGCCTTTACTAGTAGATGGTCAATAGTTGCCCAGAAAAATTGCCCTGGGTGTAATTGTGACATGGAAAATGAACTGCACGTTCTCTTCTTTTGTCCAGCATATTACAAGCCCAGGAAGTACTGGCTCATACCTTTGTGTAAGAATCTGGGTTTTATACAATGTATGGATGCCTTTAGAGTACTAAAAACAGTTACAACTAGACCCATTGTTTTTGCTGTCTCGCAATTCCTGGCAGCAATGTGGCACAAGCGAAGGTATTTCATTGCCAGAACTTGATTAGGGATTGATACAAATAGTAAGAATACTGTACATCTTGGAAATCTTTTCTGTCTATTACCAACCTATTTATTGTTCTCTTTTCTAAAGTGGTGCTTTTTATTTGTAAAAATGTTTCTTAATTGTTTGTACTTTGAAACAGTTTGGGAAATTTTCTGTCTTGCAATTACGAATTGAATTGCCATCCATGAACATTGTCTTTTATATCTTTTTATGCTCTTGTACTCTTTTATGGCAGATTGCCGAAATAAAGATTTCTTGATACTGATACTGAATATAGATGGTATAAATGATAGTTCTTTCCTAGCTTCGCATAGCACATATCTAGTATGTGGCAGTTATGGATATCATTGACTACCAATTGGGTGGTCGAGTGTATGTTATGTATCTTTCTTATTACCTCTTGTTTTCCTGGCACCTGCATCATATCATCGAGATTTTAAACTGTTCAATGATATCACCATAAATAGAGATAAGAGAGCAATAAGTACTGATGAAGTAGACCAAACAGACACTAGTCTACAACAATATGTTGACTTTAATTTGGGTTTGTTCTCTTTTGTGGGTGCTGCATTAAATAGTAGGAAAGTGAGACGATTAACTAGAGTTGTTGAAGCCGTTACTAATCAGACAGCTATAGCGCTTGGAAATATTACTGAGGAATTGCAAATTGCTAGAATTGTAGCGCTCCAAAACCGAATGGTGTTGGACGTGATGTTAGCTGATCGAGGTGGTGCATGTCGAATTATCGACAGTAGTTGTTGCATTTTTATTTTCCGATAATTCGCCCTCAGTATATGATGCAATCTTTAAACTGCATAAAATAGCTACAGATATTCACACAAAGAATGGCACCTGGGCCTTTGCTGGATGGTTTTGGGCTATAGTCTCAGCTTGGGGTTGGAAACTACTGACTATTCTATGTATTGTAATTGCAGTATTTTTCACCTGTTGTGTGTGTATTCATTGTGGGCCAATGCTGTGTTCCTTGTGTATTACTGCTTGTATACCAGACAAGAAGGATGTTGCAGAAATGAAAGCACAACACATGTTAAATAAGGAAGTAGCTGAAATGATGTGTATAGATATACAGGATGAATATTTAAATTATCCCAGAAAAGCGAATGTCTTCAGCTAATGCTGAAAGGGTCGTTTGTTGTAATTTGACAGCGATTAGATTAAGCATTAGCAGAAGACATCTTAGCTTTAGCTGTTATCGTGATATTCAGCGGACTCCATTTTGTATTCACGGCAGCCATCTTGTCTGCTACAAGCTGCCGCGTGCCGACCATGTGCCTTGTCCTATCTTCCTGTTAACTGCGCTTGAAATCTGCCCGGCAACAAGTTATATTTAGCATCCCCCACTTTCGCGTCTGTCCAGTAGGGTTCACATCTGTTAGTGATTAGTTCCAGACAAGAATGTGTTTACCAGTTTCCAAAACCGTTAGCTCCTCCCACTGATCGATTGTGCCTTTCAATATCACCTTATATGTACATAAATCATGATTTTGTGTTTGTACCGCCTTCTTTTGAGCACCTGTGCGGGTATAAATGGCCCGTGCTTTCTTAGTTGGTGGTGCTACTTCTTGCAATACCGAAGGGTACTGTCTGAACCGTAGCACCACCTCATGAGGTGTAATAAACGTTACTTTTTCTTTTCCAGTTTCTGTGCCAACTTCTTCCTATTGATCTGAGGACTTTGTGCAGAGAAAGGCGAACCCCTTGCACTGGTGGCGAACCCCTTGCACTGGTGGGTCTTGCTGAGGCCCAATACGACACCATGCTATGTTCTGAGCTTAAACCAAAATTGGGAGGGATCAAGTAATTAATTTTCTTGCATATACTGATTTAACTGTTGAGTCGTGATTTTTCAACTATTTTAGCAGGTAGAGGCAGCCTAGAAATGGGATGGTAATAATTTGGATTGGATGGGTCCAAATTGTTTTTTTTTATTAGCGGGAGGACAGGTGTATCTTTCGAAAGGGTAGAGAAAACTACAGATTTAAACAGGAAGTTAAAGATTTTAGTTGAGTAGTGCATACTTTGCTGGCTATGCTTCTCAAAACAGAGATGGGACAGGGATCCGTAGGGGGTCCTGATTCAGCTTCCATGATGAGTTTTTCTACCTGCTCGCTAGATATTGGGGTGAAGCATGAAAACGTGTTTTGATCTGGATGAAAGTGTGAGATTTCTCATATGGTTCGTAGCAGGTAGAAACCTCAAATTGATCATGGACATTTTTAACTTTGTCTCTAAAAGAATTCACGATAATGTCACAGAAGCTTTAACTGCTTTCTTTGGTATTTTTACTGGACAATGAAGTGAGTTTAGGAACTACCTGAAACAATTCTTTAGATTGGTTTTTCACTCTTTCTATCTGCCTAGAAAAGAAAGTCCCTTTTTCACTAATTAGCATGATTTTGTATGTTGATAAAACCAGTTTATAGTTTTGTGTTTCCAGTTCATCATATTGTGCTCTCTAGCGTCTTTCTAGCCTTCAACAATTTTGTTTTTCATTCTCAATGCCTCAGAAAACCAGGGGTTAGAGGGCTAATTACGATTACCTGAGCCCTTTAAAATGGGAACTGATGCATTAAAGGGTTCACTAAACTACTCTGTACATTCCCCAGCTGGCCGTTCTGGGTTTTCACTAATCGTGGGTAGTAGGTTATCAAGCTGAATCAGAAGATTCCCAACATCCATCTAATTCCACACTTTATCTGGCGTCTGATTAGACCTAGCATGTGCCACAATGGGAGCTTCAGGAGATTTAAGATCAAACTGAATAATAGAATGGTCAGTCCAGGCTAATGGGTGGACTTTTACTATAAAAGCTGGTTCTGAGGTAAAAATATCATCTAGCGTGTGCCCTGCCTCATGGTTTACCATTTGTGCTAATCCAAGTGTCTCTAGAGTGTCTGAACGACTTCCGGTGTCTTTATCAGACTCATCTTCTAGATATAAATTAAAGTCGCCCATGATTGTGAACTTGTTTGCATTTAGCGCAGTTTCTAAGAGAGAATGAATGTTGCTAATGAATCTACTTCTTAAGCCTGGCGGGCAATATAAAGGAATGCCACTAAAAGCTTTTTTTGAGCTAATGTCTAGGGCAAAATGAAGTGCTTCACAATGAGGATTCAGGGATGGGATAAAGCTTGCTCCAAGTTTATCTTGGTAAATGATGGCAAGCCCTCCACCCCTTTTAGGTGGTCTATCTAGTCTGAATGATAAAAAACCAGACGGAACAGCTGCCACAAAGTCAGGGTCAGACGCTGCGTTGGCCCATGTTTCTGTTAAAAAAAGCACATCTAACTTATAATTAGAAATACTCTCTGCTATTTCATATTTGTGTTTAGCTAATGATCTTACATTAATAAGGCCACAGCGAAGGTCTACCGATACTGAGAGTCCTAGCAAGTTATCATTCAATCTCACCTTTGATGCCTGACAGGCCCTTACCCTCTGTTGTTCATGTAGTTCGAAACCACAATTACAGCTCTGATGCTGTTGTGGATAATCATCATCAAAACTGAAGCGACAGCAATTTAAAATGGAATTATTGGGAATAAGCCTTAAGAGTTCCTTACCTGAACACTTCATGGTATCTTCCCTGCCAGAACCAGGGTTCCGAGCGCTAGGCGCGATATGGGGATGGACGGGTGCGGAAGGGGCTTGCCTTTGGCTAAATGTCCCTCCATAAGGGGGCATGACCATACACATGCTCTGAGCACGTAGAGTTAAAAATAGGGTGGGGGGCAAATAATATGTCCAAAACTGGGGTCCAGCTACCCCACGGATGTAAATGTAAATGTATAGGCATTTATATAGCGCACTACTTACCCGGAGGGTCCCAAGGTGCTTCGACCGCTGCGAAACCCTTCCTGGCTTCCCTGAGAGATGGTCCCTTAATGGGTATCTCCAGGGTGAGACCAGGCATCCCCGGCGCTCTGGTGGGGCCGTTAGTGAAGATGAGGCAAGCTAATGCCCAGAGTTGCCGAGTGTGATCGCTGATCAGAGTGGGCACCGAGGCGAGAGAATTATTGAGTCCGCTGACCCTGGTCCAGAAACCTGCCGCGCCGGGAATCGAACCCTGGTCCCGGGCCTTCCTCTGCCGCCTCTAACCAGTGAGCCACACTCCGAGGCTCCCCTGGGATGGAACCGCTACTGTGAAATAAACAGCAAACTAAAATAAACGTGCAAAGAAAAGCATAAAGTGCCAGATGTACGACCATTTGAAATTGTGACTCGCAAATGGCTCTCGATTGCGGGTCTCAATTTGCAAGTCACAATTTCAAATGTACAAAAGTGTCTGAGACACTGATTATGATGCCCAATGGGGTTGCAAAATTCGAGCCTCATCAATATTCATGAGGCACTCGCAATTTGCAACCCCATTGGGAATGGCTGGGACTCCCAGGGATGCTGGCCTGCTGGCCTCAGCAGAGCTCCATGTCTGGGACTGCTTTTAAATAAAGCAGTTTTTTTTAAACGCAACTCGTTTTCCTTAAAGGAGGGACGTTTTTGTTTCATTTTTTAAGGGGACCACTGCCTTCCCCTAAAAAATATTTTCCCCTGCATTTGCATATGGGAAGGGGTCCCATTTGCGACTGCATTACCACCCTCTTGAAGAGGGCGTTAAATTGCGAGTGTTTTGCGACCGTCATTGCGCTTGCAAAACATTCATACATGGCTTGTGAGTCGCTATTAGGAAGGTCACGCCCCTTCCTAATACCAAGTCGCAAAACACTACTTTGTGAGTCGCAAATTATTTGTGAGTTGCAAAATAGTGTCTGTACATGGCCCTATCAAATTTAGCATGCGCAAACGGGCCGCAAACCTGTTTGCGCATGCTAAATCTCGTCGTACATCTGGCCCAAAATGATTTAAAGTTGGGACTTGCTCCCTTCTAAAATGGCGCCTGCAGAGACCTAAGGGAGCCAGGCACCTCATGAAACGGCAAGTCTTGCCTACAAGGAAAGTAAGGTGATTGCATTGATTCGCCACCTCCATGGATGAGCACTCCAGACTCCAAGGTCTACGTGAGAACAGATGGTCCAGCCTGTGCATGCCTGGCATTTCTGGTTTGCATTCTGGTACTTGAAGTTCCCTTAATTCCATTATACGGGATTACGCCATCAAGAAAGCAAAAATAAACTTTTCGCCAAGGTGAACTCCCAAGCATGGACCTGGGATACTACTTGAGAGCGCTGGTGGAAATACTACATGTGAACTAATGGGATTGGCATAGCTGCAATGTTTCACAGGTCCATGCTCGACGAGCTGCTCCAGTCTAGGTTCATTATTTAGAATTCTAAGGCTTGTAGTACTGTTTGATAATGGAATAAAAGTTCCAGAATCAAGAGAAAACGGACTGCAGCAGAGCATTACTCATGGACCTGGTAAAGTGGTCAGGGATGGTGTGAGTGCAGGAGTGCACCGTGCATCCGCAAACTGGATTTTAGTCTAGAATCACCAATTTTGCAGCTTAATGACATAATATTCAATAGTACGGTTGCTAGATTCCAATCCATCTGTGCCAACATGACGCCACGTTTCCACTCCAGAGTACTCATTGAACAAACAAGTACTTTGTGGGAGGCTGTTTTTCCTTAACATAATTAAATTGCAGCACACCCATCATTTGTAGGAGCGAAACTCGGAGGGTGGGGCTGGGGCAATCATTGTCCTACCCTGCAGAGATCTGGCAACCTTATTATGCAAGGATGGGCTGGGACAGGGGATAATAGCTTGATCCAGTGTCTTTACTGAGCCATGGCACGACAACCTTGCTGCAATGCTCGGTACCCTTCACCAGTCTGTGGGAGGCGGGAACTGCGGAGTGTTACCTGTAAAGTATTGTTGCAATGCCATTTTGAAATTTACGGTCAGTTTTCAAATGTTACATGTATGACCATTTATTTTGGATTGCTTGGCACCTTATTTGCAGCTTTTTGTAACTGCGAGTATGTGGGTGTCCATGTAAGAGAAACTCTAATGGTTTAATATTATGTTTGATAGGTGCCACTCTACTACCTTTATGTAACTGGTTTTATAAAGCCGCTTCACAGCACGGAATAGGCATTGTCCCTTTTTCATTCTGAATACTTTTTTCAGAGTCAGCACGACCCCTGCCCCCACCGCCTCCCTTGCCCATCTCCTCACCGAGAAATCACAAAGGAGAGAGGTTAATTTCAAGGTTGTATTATGTATAAAACTAAATAGAATTGTCACATTTATTTATTAGCATCATAAAATAGATACACTTTGATAGAAAACGCACGGTTTGATCCTGTCATGACAACAGCACTGCGATGTATGAAGTGCATCTCTGCTATTGGAACAACTGACTGATGTAAACAAAAAGTCTCGTGACTCATGGTTCATGTGGCATTTGGCCATAGAGTCGTGGTTTCAGGCACAACACTTGTCTAGAGTCAACGCACAGCAACAAGATTGCAAGAAGCCTTCTGTGCATTCCTCTTGCGTGTAAAGTCTCTGAAAAGTGTGCACGGCGACGATAACTGTTCATTAGCAGTACAAAAGGGGGTGGTGATGGACGGAGCATCTGAATCAATCAAACACTCACACCCAGTCAAAAGATCTGGGTTTAATCCATCACCGTTCTTTAGCCCATTCTGCCACCCCAGTTCAGACATGGCTACATGCAAATCAGTCTGACCCTGTGCCTCATGGGAACAGTCCAGCCTGAATTGCCAAGCCATGTCTTCCTTGGACCGGAAACAAGCTTCCGAGGACCGGTTTCTGGCATTCCAGCCGTCTTCAGCCCAGTTTGCTTGAATCCAGTGGCAAAGTGAGCAAGGGACTCACGTCTGAGCATACCCTGCCACACTTATGGCGGCCAAAAGCGGTACAAAAAGGGGGTGGTGATGGACTTAGCATCTGAATCAATCAAACACTCACATCCAGTCAAAAGATCTGGGTTTAATCCATCACCGTTCTTTAGCCCACTCTGCCACCCCAGTTCAGACATGGCCATATGCAAATCAGTCTGACCCTGTGCCTCATGGGAACAGTCCAGCCCGAACTGCCAAGCCATGTCTTCCCTGGACCTCAAACAAGCTTCTGAGGACCGGTTTCTGGCATTCCAGCCGTTTTCAGCCTGGCTTGCTTGAATCCAGTGGCAAAGTGAGCAAGGGACTCATGTCTGAGCATACCCTGCCACACTTATGGCGGCCAAAAGCGGTACAAAAGGGGGTGGTGATGGACGGAGCATCTGAATCAATAAAACACTCACACCCAGTCAAAAGATCTGGGTTTAATCCATCACCGTTCTTTAGCCCACTCTGCCACCCCAGTTCAGACATGGCCATATGCAAATCAGTCTGACCCTGTGCCTCATGGGAACACTCCAGCCCGAACTGCCAAGCCATGTCTTTCCTGGACCGGAAACAAGCTTCCCAGGACCGGTTTCTGGCAATCCAGCCGTCTTCAGCCCGGCTTGCTTGAATCCAGTGGCAAAGTGAGCAAGGGACTCGCGTCTGAGCATACCCTGCCACACTTATGGCGGCCAAAAGCGGTAAAAAAGGGGGCGGTGATGGACGAAGCATTTGAATCAATCAAACACTCACACCCATTCAAAAGATCTGGGTTTAATCCATCAACGTTCTCTAGCCCACTCTGCCACCCCAGTTCAGACATGGCCATATTCAAATCAGTCTGACCCTGTGCCTCATGGGAACAGTCCAGCCCGAACTGCCAAGCCATGTCTTCCCTGGACCGGAAACAAGCTTCCGAGGACCGGTTTCTGGCATTCCAGCCGTCTTCAGCCCGGCTTGCTTGAATCCAGTGGCAAAGTGAGCAAGGGACTCACGTCTGAGCATACCCTTCCACACTTATGGCGGCCAAAAGCGGTACAAAAGGGGGTGGTGATGGACGGACCATCTGAATCAATCAAACACTCACACCCAGTCAAAAGATCTGGGTTTAATCCATCACCGTTCTCTAGCCCACTTTGCCACCCCAGTTCAGACTTGGCCATATGCAAATCAGTCTGACCCTGTGCCTCATGGGAACAGTCCAGCCCGAACTGCGAAGCCATGTCTTCCCTGGACCGGAAACAAGCTTCCGAGGACCGGTTTCTGGCATTCCAGCCGTCTTCAGCCCGGCTTGCTTGAATCCAGTGGCAAAGTGAGCAAGGGACTCACGTCTGAGCATACCCTTCCACACTTATGGCGGCCAAAAGCGGTACAAAAGCGGGTGGTGATGGACGGACCATCTGAATCAATCAAACACTCACACCCAGTCAAAAGATCTGGGTTTAATCCATCACCGTTCTCTAGCCCACTTTGCCACCCCAGTTCAGACTTGGCCATATGCAAATCAGTCTGACCCTGTGCCTCATGGGAACAGTCCAACCCGAACTGCGAAGCCATGTCTTCCCTGGACCGGAAACAAGCTTCCAAGGATCGGTTTCTAGCATTCCAGCCGTCTTCAGCCCGGCTTGCTTGAATCCAGTGGCAAAGTGAGCAAGGGACTCACGTCTGAGCATACCCTGCCACACTTATGGCGGCCAAAAGCGGTACAAAAGGGGGTGGTGATGGACGGAGCATCTGAATCAATGAAACAATCGCACCCAGTCTAAAGATCTGGGTTTAATCCATCACCGTTCTTTAGCCCACTCTGCCACCCCAGTTCAGACATGGCCATATGCAAATCAGTCTGACCCTGTGCCTTATGGGAACACTCCAGCCCGAACTGCCAAGCCATGTCTTCCCTGGACCGGAAACAAGCTTCCGAGGACCGGTTTCTGGCATTCCAGCCGTCTTCAGCCCGACTTGCTTGAATCCAGTGGCAAAGTGAGCAAGGGACTCGCGTCTGAGCATACCCTGCCACACTTATGGCGGCCAAAAGCGGTACAAAAGGGGGGGTGATGGACGGAGCATCTGAATCAATCAAACACTCACACCCAGTCAAAAGATCTGGGTTTAATCCATCACCGTTCTTTAGCCCACTATGCCACCCCAGTTCAGACATGGCCATATGCAAATCAGTCTGACCCTGTGCCTCATGGAAACAGTCCAGCCAGAACTGCCAAGCCATGTCTTCCCTGGACCGGAAACAAGCTTCCGAGGACCGGTTTCTGGCATTCCAGCCGTCTTCAGCCCGGCTTGCTTGAATCCAGTGGCAAAGTGAGCAAGGGACTCCAACTGAGCATACCCTGCCACACTTATGGCGGCCAAAAGCGGTACAAAAGGGGGTGGTGATGGATGGAGCATCTGAATCAATCAAACACTCACACCCATTCAAAAGATCTGGGTTTAATCCATCACCGTTCTCTAGCCCACTCTGCCACCCCAGTTCAGACTTGGCCATATGCAAATCAGTCTGACCCTGTGCCTCATGGGAACAGTCCAGCCCGAACTGCCAAGCCATGTCTTCCCTGGACCGGAAACAAGCTTCCAAGGACCGGTTTCTGGCATTCCAGCCGTCTTCAGCCCGGCTTGCTTGAATCCAGTGGCAAAGTGAGCAAGGGACTCACGCCTGAGCATACCATGCCACACTTATGGCGGCCAAAAGCGGTACAAAAGGGGGTGGTGATGGACGGAGCATCTGAATCAATTAAACACTCACACCCAGTCAAAAGATCTGGGTTTAATCCATCACCATTCTGTAGCCCACTCTTCCACCCCAGTTCAGACATGGCTATATGCAAATCAGTCTGACCCTGTGCCTTATGGGAACAGTCCAGCCCGAATTGCCAAGCCATGTCTTGCCACTGGATTCAAGCAAGCCCCTTTGTACCACTTTTGGCTGCCATAAGTGTGGCAGGGTATGCTCAGACGTGAGTCCCTTGCTCACTTTGCCACTGGATTCAAGCAAGCCGGGCTGAAGACGGCTGTAATGCCAGAAAACGGTCCTCGGAAGCTTGTTTCCGGTCCAGGGAAGACATGGCTTGGCAATTCGGGCTGGCCTGTTCCCATGAGGCACAGGGTCAGACTGATTTGCATATGGCCATGTCTGAAGTGGGGTGGCAGAGTGGGCTAAATAACGGTGATGGATTAAACCCAGATCTTTTGACTGGGTGTGAGTGTTTGATTGATTCAGATGCTCCGTCCATCACCACCCCCTTTTGTACTGTTAACTGTTCATTAGTTCTTAGGTTATACACATAAGCCTGCCACAAGGATAGTGTGCTTGTCTTTCTGCTCGAGTTTTGCATTGTGATTTAACAACATCTTCTTCACTCCATGGCCAACTTCTCCTTGCCCAAAGTTTCCTGTAGCATCAGCCTTGAGGGTCTTGGCACCTACCACACCCATGCTTCACCGGATCCACCCCCAAATGGACTGTTTGTATGGTTTTATCTTGGCACGTAAATACACATTGTTAGTAGGACTACATCTAGCTGATGACACACTCTCCCACCTATGGCCACCACCTATGGCCTTCTTGTGAATGTACACGAGGTCACTGTGGACACAGGGCCGCCTGGCGAAGGGAGCCAATATGCCATAGGCATCGCCGCCATCTTTGATCTTCTTGCTTTTCAGCGACATCCTGTGCAGGATGTCGTAGTACTGCACCAAGACCTTGCAGTGCAGGTAGGGGCTCATCTCGCTGGGCAGCTTGGCCATGGTGAAGAGGGCCTGGAACATCTCGTCCAGCTGAGAGGTCGTCATGTTGTTAATAGCAATCTCTGTATGTTATTTGTACCGTCGTAGTATTTTCTGTTTAATGATACAACTTGTGCTCATTGGTAGAGAAGCGTAGTTTTACGCTTTGTTTTGTTTCCGTACGAGTGCATTATTATCATGAGTAGCCTGCACTCACGTACGTTTTGTGTGCCTAATTTGGGACCAAACGGGTTTATGTTCAAGATGTCATAGACTTTTTCATCTTACAATGTATATTGTGTATTAGAGTATTCTTGGGTGTAAATGTGAAGTCTGAAGTTGTCAGAACATTTCTATAATTAAATGGGTTTTTTAAATAGTTTATGTCATTGTTATGACAATTGAGTAGAAATATGGTATTCATGACATCTTGGATGGTAAAATAACATGTTTATGGTTCACAGAGAAGCTGCATTGAAATCTGTGTGATGCTAATTTAGCCAAAAGAGTAGGCCTGAATTGTATTTCTGACTTTTTCCCTTGACTAGTAGTTAACGCTATTTTGCTTTTACTGTGACATGTTGCATGTATTTGTGCTCCCACTGAAGGTGCACAAAACATCGTTAGCTTAGAGAAGGGCCCATTGTTCAGTTGATATTTCGGCCTGGGAAGGAATGCGATCAGGAAGATGGAGTGAATTCTCATGGGAAACAAACATGAGGAGAGTTTACAGTGTGAAGCAAAATGTGGAGAAAGGAGTTCATGAAGGAGGCTGGGATCATGGAAATCGACTTCCTGGTTTGGGTAGGTGCTTGTGTTGGAAGGCTGCTTTATACTAATGAAGTTAGGAACAGCTGACACTCTTCTTGCGGACTCTCCGAGGTCCCGCCCTCTCCTGGTGATTGTGGCATTAGGCTACATGACCACCGTTAGAGTTTCCCTTAGGAGGGCTCTGACGACTGACACCTTTATACTTCCCTTGAACGTGCTTAGTTTTAGGTTTCCCCTCTGTGCGGTGTAGGGATAGTTAGGGTACGTAGAGAATATTTCTTCCAAAGATTTCAATGCAATCTAACTTACATTTTTTCCTTTTAATAACCTACGTGGCCATAGCAGAACTAGTTATTTTCCTTTTTGTTATATAGGTTTAATTGGTTTCAGAGAACTGGCTTCATCCTATTTTCTCTGCATTTCTATACTATTAGGCTTAGATATTAGAATCAGTTTCCAAATTCACATTAAATTGACAAACAACTATCTAGTTGTGGACCTGAGTTTCTCAGAAACTTTTGTTTCTGAGTTGATGAATTGAGGTCATCTTCACCTCTCATGCTGCTTAACAAGAACCATCAACCAAAAGTTGAGGAGATACGTTTCCGAGCTAGCATTGGCACAGTGCATTCCAGGAGCTCAAGCTCTTCACACTGCCCATTTAATCCTTGGCCTTTTTGCAGAGTCTACCATGAGGGTCTCTTTCTTTGCGAGCGAAGCCTGAAGAAGAGGGATGCCGTGCTCTGATCGCAGCTTCTCACCCGCCCCCCTCGAAATGTGCTTGCCCCTGAGCTTTCTCTTGCACTCATTTGCTTTTTCATAGCATCTGAATCCACTGAGTCATTGATGGTAAAAAGTAGTATTTGGCTCTCCTGCCATGGTGCATTCCGGCCATCTTTCCCTGTGCAAAACCGGCTCTGCATCATGCCTAATAGGTTTGTGGCAATAATGTCTTTTTTTTTTTTAATTAACTGAGCAATAAAAAAATAAATAAATAAATAAATAATGTCGAATATTTCTGCTCTGCTGCTGGGGAACAGGCCGTTTCTTTGCCTCAGAGGCGATGTGTTGTGCATTGTGGCGACCACTTTGCAGACAAAGTACCGAGTGACACGTAAATCCAATGTTGTGCCAAACTACGACTCTTTTTATATTTCCTAAAAGCAGCTGAACGTGCATGGTGCATGTTTTAAGCTAATCATTTAAGCGGGAAGAGGCACAAAATATTCAGTTACAAATATCCATTTATAAATAAAGTGAAAGTATACAGCAGCGTGATTTTGAAGTTTATTTAAGTTGGAGAGAAAGCTTGGTGACTAAAGACGAAATACAATAAATAGACGTATTCAAATGGATGAATACATTCATGATTGCTAAAATAATATCCCCACTCAGACGTCAGACTTAACATTTCTTTATTTAGTTTACTTTAGTGATGACCTGCAAAACACATCACACCTGCATGAGCAAGGTACCAAAATTGCTGCAGCCACTATCTGGTTTAGAACACTCTGTTAGCCGAGTCACTGATCGATATTCTGATGTTTTTGACAGTTTGGGTAATCAAGGTACAGGCTGATTTCATGATGTGTGCAGGATCACACACTTCACTCAACCAAAGGAGCTAGGATTCAAAGCAAGAGCTACTGATTGATAAGTTTTCCAGCTATACATTAGGGAGCACTTTTTGTTATACATGGCTTCTTTTTTATGTATCGCCTACCATTCAGCACAAGCTGCCTGCTGGCAAAATGACTCCGTTACTTACCAGTAATGTTCATTACTCTGAGTCATAGTCTCCCTTATCACAGTAACCACGGAGCACCCAGTGATCCGGACACAGCATTCACCCAATCAAAAAGGTCCTCACTCAAGATGGTCGCCCAGCAGGAAGTACCTGCCACCTGACCTATAAGGGTGAGACCTAGACAGGAAACATCCTGAAATATAAAGCAAAATCCATTGTTCGTCCCCCCACCAACAAGGGCGGGCAGGAAGGAATAAGACTGTGACGAGGGAGACTATGACTCGGAGTAATGAACATTACCGGTAAGTAACCAAGTCATTACCTACCTGGTCCGTCTCCCTCGTCACAGTAACCATGGAGCGTATACCCAAGTGAAAGACGAACAAGGAACAGACACCAAGATGCCAGAAAAAATTAAGTTTAATCAATGCAGACAAGAAACACAATCAGTGGACAGCCGCAAGGACAGCGGAACCAAAATCCCCAGAAAAAACCTCCCCCATTCTCAACCGATAATGGGAAACGAAAGTGTGAGGGGAGGACCAGGTAGCCGCAGCACAAAGATCCTTAAGGGAAGCCCCTTTGAATGAAGCCCAGGAGGAAGCCAAACCCCGGGTAGAGCGATCCTGAACAACCGGGGGGAAGGGACACACCAGAATGGCGGTAGGCCAGGGTGACAGTGGAACGCACCCGACGGGAAAGAGTGGCCGTGGTAGGGCGATGACCCTGACGGGCAACACCAAATGTAACAAACAAAAAATCCACCTGGCGAAAGGAGGCAGTACGCTCCAGGTAGATCACCAGAGCCCTGGTCAAATCCAGGGAATGGAGCCAAATTTCCTCATCAGTAGAAGGAGAAGGGAAAAAGGCAGGAAGGACAATATCTTGAGACAAATGAAAATCCAAGGAAACCTTGGGAAGAAAAGCCGGGTCAGGACGAAAGGACCACTTTGTCAGGAAAAAAACGTAAGAAGGGAGGATGACCAAGCAAGGCCCCAACTTCCCCCAAACGACGGCCAGAAGTAATGGCTACCAGAAAGCAAACCTTCAGGGTCAGAAACTCCAGAGAGACCGAAGTCAGAGGCTCAAAAGGAGAATCCTGCAAGGCATGAAGGACCAAGGGAAGATCCCAGGGAGGGACAGGAGCAGCGACGACAGGCCGCTGAAGAAAAAAACTGTGCAGAAGGCGCGAAGCCAAGGCCGCAAAGGGAATGAGAGAGGACCCTCGGAGAGCCTTAATGGTGGACCACTGGCTGTGGAGTGTAGAGACCGACAGACCAAGCAAAAACCCATCCCGGAGAAACTCAAGAACAGAACCCCTTCACAGGAATCGGGGAGGAAACCCCGGGAAGAACCCCAAACAGAGAAATTCCACCAGTGGCGATCGTAGATCTTAAGGGTACTGCCTTTACAAGAATTCTAGATAGACAACGCCACAGCCGAGGGAGACTAGCCTTCTCCTTTCAATTTCCAACCCCCCAATGCCAACTGGGTGAGAGCCTGACGAAACAGGTGAGGAAAGGGGAGAGGAGCAGGTGACAGCGGAAACCGCCAAGGAGGAGCAACCGCCAGATGTAGAAGTAGGGGATACCAAGACTGGCGAGGCCAAAGGAGAGGCACCAAAAGCATCAACACCCTCTCCTACCTGATTTTTGCCAGAACCCTGCTGAGAAGGGTAAAAGGAGGAAAGGCATATAGAAGACCCTGGGGCCAAGGGAAACTCAGGGCATCCACCCCACAGGCACCCACGCAAGGCAGAAGGGCACAGAACCTCCGCAGAAGAGCATCCTGAGGGGACGAAAAGAGATCCAACCAGGGCCTCACGAACCTCTCCGACAGCTCCCGAAAAACTAGAAGAGACAGGGACAGAGAGACAGAAGAGGGAAGAAGGTGACTTAGCTGATCCGCACACCCATTCTCCCTCCCCGGCAGATAGACAGCCGTCAGACTCAGCAGATTGACATCCGCCCAAGACCCAATCTGATCCGCCAGGAGAGCCAAAAGAGGAGAGAGAGTGCCCCCCAAATGGTTCAAGTAGGCACGAGCCACCTGATTGTCCGTCCTGACCTGAACCCACAAGTCTCGCAGGTGAGGAGCAAAGTGCATGAGAGCTTCCAAGACAGCAGCCAGTTCTTTCCAGTTCGAGGACATCCAGCTCTCTGCGAGGGACCAAGCACCCTGGGCAGAGAGGGACCCGAGGGTGGCCCCCAACCCCAAGGGCTGGCATCGGTGGTCAGGGTACAGGGAAGGGGAGGATCCAGGGGAACACCCCTCACCAGGTTTTGTGGCACCAACAACCACTGCAGCAGGAGAGACACAGCAGGAGTCACAGAAACAGAGGCCTCGTAGTCCAGGGACATCAGATCCCAGTGGGCCAGAAGGTGATACACCAGATGGTAGAGGTGTCTGTGAGCCCAAGGGACAAGGAGGAGAGAGGCAGACATGTCCCCCTGAACCCGCAACCAGGTCCGTGCGGAGGCATAAGAGCTCGACATGAGGGAGTTCAGATGAGACCGGAGACTGAGCTGGCTATCTGGAGGCAGAAACACCAACCCCAACCTGGTGTTAAAGAGAGCACCGATGAACAGAAGCTCCTGCGAAGGGACAAGGTGGGACTTGCTGACATTCACCAGGAACCCACAAGACTCCAAGGAAAGCCAGACCAGCGCCACATCCTCCAGGGCCTTAAGAAAAGACGAGGAAGAGATTAACCAATCGTCCAGGTAAGGAAACAACAGCACCCCCTGAGCATGCAGAAGACCGACCAGGGGAGCCAGGACCTTAGTAAAAATGCTAGGGGCAGAAGCCAACCCAAAGGGAAGTACACAAAACTGGAAGTGTTTACCCAGGGCAAAGCATCTCAAATAACGCTGGGAGAGGGGATGCAATGGAATGTGGTAATAAGCACCCAAAAGGTCCAGAGAGGACTGGAAGGCCCCAGAGGAGACAAGTAGCAGGATCCGCTGCAAACTCACCATTTTAAACCTCTAGTAAGGGGCATATAGGTTCCCGGTCTTGAGGTCCAAGATGGGGCAAAAGTCCCCAGACGTTTTCGGCACCAGGAACATCAGGGAGTGGCAACCCTGTCCCATCTCTGGCAGGGGAACAGACACGATGGCACCCTTCTGGAGAAGATCCTGGATCCCCTGATGCAACCCCAACAACCTGAGAGGATTCCGAGGGGTGGGGACAAAAAGATCTGGCAGATGAGAAGAGAAGATGATAGAATACCCTTCTACCACCAGGCGAAGAACCCAAGAATCAGTGACGTCTAGAGCCCAGGCGGAAGAGAACAGACCAATCCGGCCGCCCACCAGAAGATAGTCAGGACTTGGCAGAGGCATCAGGACGGGCAGGGCCAGCAGGTGATTGCCAGGACTTGGCAGAGAAGGGGGTGCCTGGGCCACAACCCCTCCCGCGAAAGGGCTGGGAGGAACCCCTTGCAGCAGACGGGGGTTCCCAAAAGCACGTCTGTAACCAAATCCAAGCCCCCTCAGAGGTGGCTGCAGAGGAGTCAGGAGCTTACATTCCTCCACAGACTTCTTAAGAAGATCCTCAAGCCGAGATACAAACAATTTGGAACCATCAAAGGGCAAGCGGGAAAGAAGGGCCTTCTGAGAAGCATCCACCTTCCAGGAGCGCATCCAAATATTCCGGCGTGCAGAAATAATGGAGTCAGAAATGGCAGCAGCAGCAGACAAAGAGTCAAAAGAGATGTCCGATAACAAATGAACCTGCTGTTCCATAAGGGTCAGACGGGGATTAACATCCTCCCCCTCCTGGAGGGCCACAGAAAGGACCTGGAAATCATGAAGCAGAGACTGCACAACATATGAGGCATAAGCGCCCGCCCGGTATTTAAAGTTAGCAGCGGAGTAGGCCCGCCGAGCAGCACCGTCCACTTTCTTATCCACTGGGTCACTAGGCGAGGCATCCTCAGAAATGATAGAACCACTGGATGCCAGACTCACCATGAGAGAATCCACCTTAACACTAGGAGGAAATTCAGACAGAAAGTCCTGGAGAGGTTATTTTGTGGTGAGGAACTGTGGGAAACCAGCATTTTCAACATCAGCCCACTCACGAGACAGAAGACCCTTGACCGCCTTGTGAACAGGAAGGGCGTCAGGCTCCCTACGGCGGTACTGGGAGAAATAATCATCATCCTCAGCCAGGGGAGAAACAGAAGGGAAAACCAAGTTGTCCTTTAAGTGCGTGAGGACCTCCTTCAACTCAGCGCCCTCAACAAAGCAGCCATGCTTCTCATCATCCGAGCCATCAGAATCAGGGACAGGCAGAAAAGAACCAGCAGGAACAAAAGTCACCGGCGCATCACAAGCCTCCAAGGCAGAAGACACAGCCCTATCAAACATGGACTGGAGCACATCAAGGTCCAAACCCACTGGCCACTGGGCTACTGGATCAGAATTAGAGCCAGAAGACCGGCGAGGATGCTTTCCTGAGTGTTTTCCCTCCATACTGATACAAAACACAACCAGAAGAAGGAGGGGAAAACCTTAAATAGTGAGGGAACACCGTTGCCCAGCAAACACCCCCCCCCCCCATTCACCAGAAGGATACAAAGCACCACAGAAACTGCCCCGCAAGGACGTCAGGAGCAGGAGAAGCAGACGCCAAGGATGGAGCAGGTAAGCTTTTGCAATACGTCAGAAATCACCACTCCAGGCATAAGCTATACATAATGAGGCACCTCAGCCGCAGCCTCGACGCTCAGCGCGGGGAAGCGGCAAAATGGGCAAATGGAATAACGCTACGCCCAGCGAGGGAGCAGTAGCACAATAATAAAAAAGAATACTGCTGCAACCCAGTGCTCAGCGTGAGAGCAGCAGTGACATTTAAAAAAGAAGAAAGCAACCGCTCCCCTTGCTCAGCGTGGGAGCGGAGCCAGCAAAGCCACCGCCCCAGTAGGAGTGGAGGTGTACAAAAACGGGGATGCTATAGCAGACCCCGAAAATGAAATACAAAACAAATTATACATACCGAGCCGGTGATTGGAAACCGCTCCAAAAGTAGATGTAAAGGTTGTTCCAGCCGGAACACAGAGAAAAAAACAGGATGTTTCCTGTCTAGGTCCCACCCTTGTAGGTCAGGTGGCAGGTACTTCCTGCCGGGCGACCATCTTGGGTGAGGACTTTTTGATTGGGTGAATGCTGTGTCCGGACCACTGGGTGCTCCATGGTTACTGTAACGAGGGAGACGGACGAGGTAGGTAATGTCTTATGTCAGCTTACAGTGGGCTTAGAGCCCGCCCATTGCTTAGCACTGATTATTGTACTGTCACTCTCAGTAACTTGGGGCCAGATGTACAAGCATTTACATTTGCAAGTTGAAAATTGCATCAAATTGTGACTCACAATTTGCGACTCGCAAAAGTGAATGTACAACAGTGTCTCAGACACTGTTTGCGATTCCCAATGGGGTAGAAAATGTCATGCTTTATTAATATTCATGGGGTAGTCGCAATTTGCTACCCCATTGGGAATGGCTAGCAGTCACTGAGATGGTGGCCTGCTTGGGTCAGCAGACCACCATGTCCGTGACTGCTTATTTAATAAAGTAGTTTTTTTCTTTAAATGCAGCCAGAAAACGGGATTCATTTAAAAAAGAAAAATGAAACTTTTCAGTTTAAGTTTTTTTAAGGGCAGGCAGTGGTCCCGGGACCACTGCCGGCTCTTAAAAATATTTTTTCACATACTCACAAAGTGGAAGGGGTCACCTGGGGACGCCTTCCCGTTTGTGAGTGGTGTACCACCTATTTGAAGTAGGTGGTAAACTACAAGTGTTTTTTGCGGCCACAAATGCGGTCACAAAACAATTGTACATGGCATGGTGACTTGCTATTAGGAAGGGACTTCCTAATAGCGAAAGTCGCAAATGCTATTTTGCGAATCAGAAACTCACAAAATAGCATTTATACATGCAATTACCCTTTTTTGCGGTTGCAAACGGCCGAATCTCCCGTTTGCGGCCACAAAAAAAGGCCATACATCTGGCCACTGATTTTTTATTTTTTAGCTTGTGTGGCCTTTTCCTTTGTTGTCTTGTTTTTGTCCCTTCCCTGGAACATAGATACATCACAAGTGTCCCTCCACCACTTGCTTTTCAAGCACTACATTTTTCTTTAGGGTTAAGCCCTACATTTGAGTGCATGTGTATTCCAGTTGTCTTCCTCCATCTACTTCTTTCCCACTACACTCTGTTTTGCTATTTGTTACCTGTGTGGTTCGCCCTGACCATTCAATGTAGCACTTGCTCTGAAATACTTCTCCACCCACACTGCTTTTATCACCTGTGTGGCTCGCCACAACCTATTTCATGTTGATGTGTCTCCTGTTTCTTCTCCCATCCCCATTCTATGTTGCTTCCATCCCTCATTTCTCTCTATGTTGCTACATGCCTCTTGAGCCCTTACAAGTTGCTTTCTACCTTCCACACTCTCTATGTTGTTTCCCCCACTATGCCCATAATAATGCTACCCCCACCCACATCCTTTTTGAGGTTCCCACATCTGCATCCTTAGACATGTTATCCCCCACCCAAATCCTTTGTGATACTCTCCCCCACTTGAGTGCTACTTTTGTTTAAATGTACCAAACCAGCTGTTATAGGTTTCCTAGCCACACTTCACCGCATTATAAATGCTGTACAGCATCGCAAAAAAATTAGCAAAGTCATTAGGACCCAAATGTAACACCTATTGGCTATGCAGCAATTTACCCTCTCCTTTTTCTTCCCCCATTTATTCACTCTCTCCTACTTCTTCCGCATCCCATACTCTAACTCCTATGTCCTACACTTCTTTACTCAAACACAATTTAATTTCACTGTACACTTGATACCCTTTCACTTTCATCTATAATTGTCTTTTTTGGGTTCTCTATCTCGCTACCATCTACTTTCTCCTTCATATCCTTATTTTTGCCCCTTTTGCTCCTCTTACCCCTTATGTGTCTTTTGTTCTTCCTCTTTCATGTTCTTATCAACTTCTCCTTTCTCATCTCCTTGCTATCTTTCACACTTTCATTTTTTATTGCCTTTTCGTCTGTTCTGAATTTTGCCTTGTGCACTCCTCCTTTTCTCTTCTTTATTCTAAGCATTTTCTCTCTCCTCACCATCCTGGCTCCATATCTTTGCTTCTCCTCGGTCTCATGTCTGCCATCCCTTTTTCGCACAACTTTTTCTCCAAAGACAAATGCACAGCGGCAGTTTCTGACTTTTGACCTTTCACCAGGCCTCATAGTTTCCCAAGAGGCCAATCTTTCCATTTTTTTTAAAGTCCTTACCCAAAACACATGGATCAAAGACACAGGCCTGATGTAGGTGGCCCATTACCGGTCCGTAACCCAAAATTCGGTAACTTTCAGGCTTACCGACCAGTATCGAGCCATTTCTGATGTAGGGGATGATTTGGTAAATACAGATTCAGTATTTACTGATTCGGTATTTACCGAATCATTATTTACCGATTTGGTATTTACCGAATCAGTAAATGGCATGTAGAAAGCACTTTTAAGAGTGCTTATGTGCTGTAAGGATTCGTTATTTACCACAAACTATTAGTTGGTGTTAAATACTGAATACCTTTAAAAATGCAAATCTGTGCATTTTCAACAGTGCCATGTGGCAGACATACATGCCCTTAGAGCATGTATGTGTGCCACATGTGCACACAAGCACTATTCAGGGATGCAACAGGGTGTCAATGTGACACCCTGCCACCCTTGAATGTTTCCCTATTTTACTGAATCGGTATTTACCGATTCGGTAATTCACATTCATTCCTATGGGCCAGGCCCATAGGAATTAACGGGAATTACCGAATCAGTAAATACTGATTCGGTAAATACTGAATCGTACGGATTCAGTAATACTTACCGAATTTTTATCTACATAGCATTTACCGATTCTAAAATACCGAATCGGTAAAATTCTGTATTTTAGAATCAGTAAATTTTCATTACCTACATCTAGCCCCTAGTCATTTACAATGCCAAAAGCTCTAACTCTTCCAAATGCGAGACCCATTGCATTGCAACTTGTAACATGTCATCTTTTATTTATTTTATTTTTTGTGTTTTATAGAGCGCAAACTTGACCCGTGAGGGTATCAGAGCGCTTTACAAGGTACAGTGGTGAACAAAAACAAAGTTTAAAATGCAGAGAAATACATAATCAACAGCTAGGATGGCTAGGCATGAGGTGCTAAGAACAAAGGGAGAGAGGGGGATACAGGAGAACGTTCAAATCACCGTTAGTGACAGTAAAAACAAAGGTCCCTCCGTATTAATGGCAGAGAGAATGGTGATCTGGGTGAGAGGCAATAGACTTAGATTCATCTGCCCCAACGTGGTGGATGAGGGCAGGCCTTAGATGAGGAATTTACCCATGAGAAAGGTTTTGGCCTCTTTTTTGAAGCGTGCTAGAGAAGGGATTCTTCTGAAGGCGGGTGGGAAAGAGTTCCATATTCTTGGTGCTGCTCCGGTGAAGGCCCTATTGTATGTTCTTTTTTTCTGAAAGAAGGCAGGTTGGAGTAAGAAGTTGCTAGCGGATCGGGAGTTCCTGCTTCGTCCAGATACCACTAGTTTCTGTGCTAGATAAGCAGGGGAGTTTGTGTAAAGAGCTTTATGTGTAATGCATGCCAGTTTCAGCTAGATCCTGGCCTCTAAAGGGAGCCAGTTCAGCGCTTTCATGTGCAGGGAGATGTGGTCAAATTTCCTGCTGCCTGTGAGTAGTCTTGCAGCCGTGTTGAGACAGGCTTTTAGGGGTGCTAAGGAGATCATGGGTAAACCTGTAAGGGTGGAACAACCATATTCCAGTCTAGAGATAACTAGTGCTTGTACTGCCATTTTTAAGTCTGGAGCATCTATGAAAGGTTTCAGCTTCCAAAGGTAGCTCAGGTGGAATCTGGCAGCTTTAGCCATCGAGTTAATATGATCTCGCATGTTCAGGTTACAGTCGAGGATTATGCCGGGGGATTTGGCAGAGTCCACAACAGTCGGCGGGCAGTTCAGGTCTGTGATGGCCTTGATCCACATTTGAATCTCCGGATTGGCTTTTGAAGGGGAGATTAGGAGAAATTCAGTTTTCTTTGCGTTAAGTTTTAGTTGGTTATTGGCAAGCCTTTGGACAGTCAGTTTCAGGGTCTCATTCAGGGAGAGGATCTCCTTGACCGAAGAGATATTGATGTACATTTGGGTATCGTCCGCATACATATGGTAGGAGATGATGGCGGTACGAAGAACTTTGGTGAGTGGCTCTAAGTAAAGATTAAAGGGGGTGGGGGACAGGGTTGACCCTTGAGGGACTCCAACCATGACCGGGGAGGGTGCAGATAGATTGCCGTTGATCAGGAATCTCTGGGAGCAGTTGTGGAGGAAGGACCTGAACCATTCTAGGACCACGCCATCCAGACCCAGCCTAAGATGTTCAAGTAGTTTTTCATGGTTGACCGTGTTGAAGGCGGAGGATAGATCAAGAAGGATTACAAGGCAGGTTTTGCCTTGGTCTAGGGCTTGAAGGGCATCATCCATGATGTGGAGCATAGTAGTGTCAGTGCTGGGCCCTGGTCTGAATCCTGATTGGAAGTCGTCAAGTAGAAGGAAGTTGTTGATATGCTGACTTCTTTGTTGTTGTACACACTTCTCCAATACTTTGGCTAACAGCGGGATATTGGAGATAGGCCTGAAATTGTTTGGGGAGGCTGGATCCAGTGAAGGTGTTTTTCAAAATAGGGAGGACTTGCCGGCTTTCAAAGGGTCTGGAATTGAACCCTGCTGGAGAGAGGCATTGATTATTGCAGTCCAACAGGGAACGATGGATTGGGAGGCGGCAGCGAAGAAGTTCGAGGGTAACGGGTCATTAAAGTGGTTATTTGGGTTTAAGGTAGAAAGGATTTTGGAGATGGAATCTTCGTTAAAGAATTCGCAGTCAGTCCAGCGGGTTTGGTTTTTAGGTGGGGCCAGAGGGGGTGGTGCAGAAAAAGGGGGCGGGTCAGTAGGGGGATGGATGTAAGTGGCGGTACTGAGTTCAATTCCTAATGCTGTGGTTTTATCAGCAAACAAAGAGGAGAATTCCTCTGACAATATTAGGGATTTTGGGAATTCTTTTGGTGTTTTAGCCAGTTTATTAGATTGGAGTTTGACCAGTTCAAAGAGTTTGCGAGGTCCATTCTTATCGTTCCCCAATTCCGATCTGAAGTATTCTTTTTTGGAATTGAGGATGTGCTTGTTGTAGGCGTTTCTCGCCTGGCGGAGAAGTTTTAGATGCGTTGCTGAGGGGTGTTGTCTCCAGAGTCTTTCTGATTGCCGTAGGGATCTTCTCTCCATGTTGAGGGAGCTAGTGAACCAGGGGTTTCTGTCCTTGATTTGTGTTCTTTTTAGTTTTAGAGGGGCAAGATCGTCCAGAATGTTTGAGATGGATGAAACGTAATGTTCATTGAGGTCGCTGACCGAGGAAATGTGCGAGGGGGGGAGGTCAGATTTGCAGCGAGCCTCAAGTTTCATAAGGTCAAGGTTCTTGGTGTCTCTGGTCCAGCGTTTGGGTATTACCGGTTGCAACGTCTTTGTCTTGTGGGTCCCGGTTAAAGTGAAAGAGATGGAGTGATGGTCAGACCAGTCACATGGGTCTATGGAGATAAGCTTGACTGAGGATTCCTTAGAAATGATCCAGTCAAGGATGGCCCCTTTAGAGTGGGTTGGTAGAGAGCAGGCTTGAGTTAGTGCTTGGTCAGTTATGAGGTCTTTGATGGCATTGACATGGGGATCTTTGGTGTCATTCCAGTGCAGGTTGAAATCACCCAGGAAAATCTCTGTGGCATTGGAGGAAATCTCAGTTGTGATGATTTCCAAGAGGTGATCAGTGAAAGAGTCGTTAGAACCTGGAGGGTGGTAAAAAATATGCAAGTTGCAAAGGTGTAATAAGTTGTTGCAAATGGAGAGTGCGAGGTATTCGCAGGAGTCAGTGGAGTTCGCCAAGAGTTCTGTGACAAGCAGGGAGGACCGGTAGATGCAGGCAAGGCCTCCTCCTTTCTTGTTGGAATGTCTGTCCAGCCTGGCGATGTTGTAGCTGGGAGGGACTAATAAGTCCAGGCAGGGAGAAGAGTATTAATTGAGCCTGGATTCAGTTAGTATAGCTAGGTCTAGGTTTTTGTTCAGGATGAGGTCAGCGATATCTGCTGAATGCTTGACTGCTGAACGGCAGTTGATTAAAAGACCAGCTAGGTGGTGGTCTGGGGGAGTGTCAGGAGTCTGGATGGACAGAAATACAGGCGCGAGGCTGCTTTTTACCACCCTTCTGTTATGGAGGGTAGCTGGCCTGTTGGGGTCGATGGTGACCGTGCTGATGGGGTGTTTAGGATTTATATCTAGTGGGCGCGGAATGGCTTGGACGGAGCTGTGGTCTTGGAGGATGGCTAGGATTTCATTACCCGTGAGGTCTATGGTGTTAGAGGTGGCGGTGGGAGAGTAGTAAGAGAGTGCGAGAGCTTGGGAATCCTCCTCTGAGAGGAGGCAAGGTTGTTTTTGCGGACGGAGATGTCTAAGAGGTCATGGGAGTGTGTGCTTGGGATGCTCGTGATTGGATGGGGGGAGGTATGAGGTGGCTTGAGGCTAGCAAGGGAGAGCTTGGCAAGGTGAAGGAGGTTCATGAGGTCCAGAATGGAGCTATGAATGCTCTGGGTGAGTTTAGCCGCTCTGGAGTGCAGAGTTTCGAAATCAATACAAGCTGGGGGTGCTAGAAGGCAGGGGTTCAAAGGTATAGGAGCAGTCGGGGGGCATGTGGCGGTGGAAGGGGCGATAGATTGGCTTCAGCAGACTCCAGGGTCTTTGGAGGAGTACCAAGCTTGCTGTTATAGTGGATGACTGGCGAGGATGAGGTCGGAGGTATAGGGGCGGTTTTGTTAGTGGTGATGGAGGACGAACTATAATGGTAAGGGTGCTCAGTGGGGGGAGCCATTAGAGGGCTAGCTCTATCGGATACAGGGTCTTTGGGAGTGTATCAGACTCCCCGTCAGTGGGTGGCTCTAGGTGGGAGGAGATCAAAGGTGTAGAGGAGATTCTGTAGCCAGGGGAAGGAGACGTGTTGGGGGGATGGATGACCAGAGAAAGTGGCCCTCAGGAGGTTGGTACGTGGGTGGTTAGGTATGTTAGGCTGGTAGGACGACGGGTCATTGGTATGTGGGTGGCTAGGTATGTTAGGCTGGTAGGACGGCGGGTCATTGGAGCGGGTGTTAGTTACCCAAACAGAGTTGGAGACATGATTTCTCAGGAGGGGGAAAAGGTCTGCGAATTTTTTGAGGTTATTGGTAGAGGCTTGGATTAGAACGATGCCATTTTTATAGAGGGTGATGGTGAGGTCAGCTCTCAAGGCAGGGGAGGGTGCGATTATGAGCTTGGTGCCATACGGAATGTTCCTGGTTAAGCGAATATTGAGAAGGTGCGCAAGGGTTTTGCGCCAGGAGGCGATTCTTCTAGAATAGAAGATTAGGTCAATAATGACTGTGCCGATGTCAGTGCTGTAGCGCAGGTCGAATATCAGCGTCTAAGGGTGTCTTTTTAGGGTGGTGTGCTTGAATGATTTAGCGTCGGTTTGGGAAAGTTTAGTGGGTAGATTAGGGTGTAGGAGTTTTCCCCAGTTGTGGACAGGCCCGGATCTGGCATGTTGGTAAGGGTAGGGCACTATAGAAGTAGAAGGGACCAATAGGCAGTAGAGGGGATGGCAGAATCCAATATCCGATATCACGTGATGGAGCTATAGTGGCTGAGGTAGGTCTCTCAGGAATGATGCTTGTCAGTCACAAAGGCAGGGCGGCAGCTCAGAACTGTTTCAGTATTTAAAAAACCAGGAGATGAAGGAGTGAACAATAATAGTAAGTTAAGTTGAAGAGAAAAAAAAATTCTCTTCTCTTTTTTTCCCCCTTTCCTCTCTTCCTTCCCCCTTCTTTCTTCCTCCCTCCTTCCCCTATGGCGTCAGCAATTAAACGTCAGGTGGGTCTTCAGTATCACTCACACATATTGGGGGGCAAAACAATGTATAGGCAAAGAGTATTTTGTTGCATTGCCATCTTGAAGTCAGGCACCGTGGGGTGATCATTAATGTCTTTCACAGTCGCCATTTTAAGGTCAGGCATTGGTCCGATGGGGGGATCCACAAAATAGCTTTAGACAGGCCAGTCAGGGAAGAAAACACAATCTCCCAGGCTGCAGAGCTGGTACTCTATCACTGGTTGTATTACTGCAATCATCTCTGGGGTCAAATGATATGGAGGTGTTCTGGGATATGCAGCATTTGGTTTCACAGTGATTTTAGATTGGCTTAACACCTTAATTAGTCCAATATCATTCCCTGTAAAATCCTAAACTGCTGCATTCACTGTTTCTTTCAGATCTTCAAGTAATTCATCAATAGTTACTAAAGGGAATATTCCTGTCTCAACTTGTTGTTTAATTATTTTAAAATCAACATCATCATCATGTGTTTGGAACACCACGTCATCCAGCGTACAATAGATAGTGCAATTTAATTTGCACAACAAATCCCTCCCTAACAGATTCACAGGACTTGAATCACAATATTTTTTCTCGAACCTTTTCAGAAAATGAATTTTAGATGTATTTGTTTGTTACTCCCTCAACTTGGATAGTTTTACCAGAGAGAGGTAAGTCCAGGACTTCCACTGTTCTAACTGGATCTGTAGCACTGGTATCAATAAGAAATGATACAGGGTGGCCATAGACTTTTGCATCTACATATTGGCCACTCTGGTCTACCTTTAAGACTGCGCCAAGTAGTCAGTCTTCTTCGCCTCGCAGGCACCGTCATTGAGAGTTCTCTGAACCGGAGCCATCAGTGACAAATAATGTTGTTTTTATGGTGATTTTTTTATGCACCGAATAAAGCTGAATTGAATTGAATTGACAAATAATGTTATAATACATTCTGGTTCAGATTCTGAAATTCCTGCATGGCATTCTGAAATTGATTAGAATTAATGTTTGGCAGTTGATTGAGATTGAACCTAGGATTCCCCATGTGTGCAGGTGAAACAGACATCATTGGTGCCTGCCCTTGCATTGACATCTGCATTTGCTGTGAGGGCACATTTTTAGTTTGCATACCTTGCGGGACGTGTACATTTCCTCTAGCACTGTGAGGATTATATCAACATTGCCTCTTCCAATGTTCAACTATATGACAGATGTGACAAACTGTAATCTTTTTCATAGCTGCAATATCTGATCCTTAAATGTACCCACAGGAACACCTCTACCCTGTGACATATTCATTCCTCCTTGATTTCCCTGAAAACCAGACTGTGGCACAGCAACTCCTTGCATGTTTCCTTGATTTCCTACAAAAGAAGTGTTCTGAAAATCTTTCTGAGCAGCTTTGTTTGTGCTAACATGAATGTTTCTTTTATTCTTTTTTGCTTCCTATCTTCCTCATCGCTGCAGTACTTTGCATATCTCAACATTTTATTGTGTAATTTATTTTGCCAACAGATCATGCTTTGAGTTATGTGCGAAGAGCTCTTTGGCTTCAGCCTTAAAATACACTCTGGCATACGAAAATCTCCCTATCCTTCTTCTCCGGATATGTACATCAACTGTGCTGCTGTAATACCTTCAACAATCTTTCATAATACTCATGTACAGTCTCCTTTGGCTCTTGTGTGGTTCTTTTAAGCCAATCCATATCTTTCAGAGTTACTCTGGCTTTCAAAAAGGTAATAACTGCCTGATACTTCTCCATCACCGTAGGAGAAGGCAGCAACCACAGCACCAAGACTGCCCTCATCTCCGCCACTGACGACATCAGGACGCTGCTGGACAACGGCCCTCCTTCTCATCCTCCTGGACCTCTCCGCCGCCTTCGACACTGTATGCCACCGCACACTACGCACATGCCTCCACGACGCAGGGATCCGAGACAAGGCCCTGGAATGGACCATCTCCTTCCTCTCCGGTAGGACCCAGAGCGTCCACCTCCCCCCATTCAGATCCGAAGCCTCCAAGATCATCTGCGGCGTACCCAGGGATCATCCCTCAGCCCGACACTGTTCAACATCTACATGGCCCCACTCGCTCACGTCGCCTGACAGCACAACCTCAACATAATCTCCTACACCGACGACACTCAACTGATCCTCTCCCTCACCAAGGATCCCATCACTGCCAAATCCAACCTCCATGAAGGAATGAAGGCCGTCGCCGACTGAATGAAGATCAGCAGGCTGACCCTAAACACGGACAAGACGGAGATCCTCATGCTCGGCTCCAACCCTTCAGCCTGGGACGACTCCTGGTGACCAACGCCACTGGGGGTAGCACCAACACCCACCGACCACGCACATAACCTGGGAGTCATCCTCGACTCAACACTCTCCATGACCAAGCAAGTCAACGCAGTCTCCTCCTCATGCTTTAATACCCTCCGCATGCTCCGCAAGATCTACAGGTGGATTCTGACAGACACAAGAAGAACAGTCTCCCAGGCCCTCGTCAGTAGCAGACTCGTCTATAGAAATGCCTTCTACGTGGGAGCCCCGGCCAAGCTCATCAAATGACTGCAACACATTCAAAACACCTCGGCATGACTGATCCTTGATGTACCACTCCACAGCCACATCACCCCCCACCTGAGAAACCTGCACTGGCTCCCCATCAACAAGAGGATTTCCTTCAAGCTCCTCATCCATGCACACAAGGCACTCCACAAGACCGACCCAGCCTACCTCAACAGACGACTTTTCTTTTACATCCCCAACCGCCAGCTCCGCTCCGCCGACCTCGCCCTCGCCACCGTCCCTCGCATCCGAAGAACAACCACCGGCGGCAGATCCTTCTCCCACCTTGCTGCCAAGACCTGGAACACCCTTCCACTGAGCCTACGATAGACCCAAGACCTGCTGACCTTCAGGAGGCTACTCAAAACCTGGCTGTTCGACCAGTAGCGGCCCCCCCTTTTTCCCCAGGGCCTTGAGACCCTCACGGGTAATTAGTGCGCTCTACAAGTTCTTGATTGATTCATTTTTACCAGCCACTCTTGCTGGGTCCTCTCTGGGTCACAGTACCGCAGTCCTTCATTCAGCCCATAAATCAGCAAGCACAACAATGTCAAAAAATTTATTAAAATCAGTCCACAACACCTTTGAAATCTTGGCGATCCTTTTCACATGTGCATACCGCTGCACTGGCTTGTCTTGAATGCTGCCAAATCACTGCAACTCCAGAGAACAGAAACATACATTCCTCCTGCGATTTCTCTAAGTCCTTAAACTGTCACTTCTCCCTCACTTCCTTCATCTTGCTTGCTTCCCTGTATTAGCTGTTTCTCTCCTATTCTTCTCTTGTTTCGTAGCCCATTTGGTTTCAAAATTTTCAGTCTCACTCTTCCTGCGAATGCACTTGACTAATTCTATAATATGCTCACACAGTCCTGTAATCCACATATTCTTGAATACTGGTTCATCCAATTGAACCTTGTAGCTTCTGTGTAGATTCACATTTTTGGTTGGATCTTTTTCATATTGTTGAGCCAGTTCATTTAATTTGTCATAAACTAAGGCCTCCCTTCTCGTAACCTCTTAGAACAATATCAAAGGAAGAATTAATATACTTGTGCAATGTGCTCAAACTCCAAACATCTTGTTATTATTTCCTCCAGTTCAATTTTCAGTTGAGAAATGTTTGAGGGCTTCTCTTTTCAACCTCAGATTTCTCAGATGTTCCTGCACTCTCTGCCTTACTAGCTCCTGCTGTTTTATCAAACCAGGCTGGTATATATCCCTCCTCCTTCACAACTATTTCTTTTGGTGATAGTGGGGCTGTGAGTACTAACATCACTCCATATTTTAGTGCTTGCACATTAGTGGTGACTTCTAGGCAACCATCTGTGAGTGCTGGGAAGTCAGGACAAATCCCAAGGTGGGTTAACCTCTGGCAACTTGTTGAGTCTCCAGTCTTGTCTCCACAAGTGGAGTAAAACTTGATAATATCCTGGTTACAGATTGAGCAATTATCTACAGGTACAGGTGTATACTAGTCACTGCAGCTGTAGTAGTCACTGGTGGAACAGTAAGTTGTGGTCAAGCTATTACTGGTGAGGTAATCTGCAATATTTGTAAGGGTCATTCAATTGGGGTGGCACATTGATACCCAGGAGCAGTTGGTACTATCAAACTAATACTAGCACCTGATTCATTTTGCTCTGCAGGAATCACATGTGGTGGGGGTCTCGAAGTCAACATTTGTTCCAATATTTCATCCACTGAATAAGTATATGGCTCATCCCCTTCTTTTTCGAAGGAATCTTTGACCTTTCCTTTCTTAGCAGTCTCTGAGGTAAGCACTGGATATAATTTAGTCCCTTCAATAACAGCTTTTCACCATCTACACTGCTCTTCATCCCATCGGGCAGTCACATGCTTTTTCACTGCCCTATTAATCTTCCTCTGATATTTTCCCTATTTTTTTCCCTGGTAGCTCTCTCCCAAGCAGTAAATGCTTCATATTGAATGGTCCTAGATGGTAGCTTAATTGCGTACAATTTTCCTGTCAAATGATCAAGAATCCTGGTGTTAAATGTCCCATATCTAGGAAAACTCAAGGCACCCTCCTTCTCAGTAATTCTACTCCACTGGCGAAGCTAATGGCATGTGCTTAAACCATACTCAGTAGTCATAATGTATGCAGGCATACCCTCAGAAGCTGCCTCTTCACCTTGGTGTACTGGAATTGAAACTTCCCCTCTTATCAAATTCTTGAAATCTTAAAAAAATGTCATAAAGACAAGTCAATTTGAAAAAGCACGAAATGTTAGGATTTTGTTCTGTATGCATTAATTTTCTGTTAAACCAATTGAATTCCAGTTCTTAATAACAAATACAGTATTCACTTTTTAGGGATCCAGTCCTAGTGCATCACTGCAACATCACCAAATAATCACAGGGCGACAACACAAAAATCGGACAATCCTAGCGTGAAACATTATGATGCACAACCTCTCTCCTCTCAGCAGCTCACCCTCCTTTATGATTTTCTTCATACTTGCAGAACTTTAATTATTGACTTTTAAACCACCTTCTTGTTTGCTCTACTAAAAAAAATAGTTTCCCACACATTCAAGAATGCTTTCAACAATCGCAAATATAGTCTCACCCAGCGTGAAATCACCCAGATCAATGCAATTTCCCCATTTGCGCCATTAGGTTAACTAACACTGGTCAATGGTAATCCGTCACAACAACATATTAACCCTATGTTACTGGCATAGACGATTTTACCTCACACACCACACCTTAAAATCTCTGCAAACAAGTTTCCTGTTCTTATGTTATCACAGGCTCTATCGAATACGATGGGTCTGAAATCTTCGAACACCTTTTCAACCACTTATTGACTATTTTCTCCCTACCTACACATTCTAATCAAACTTTCAAACCAGGAGAAAGGCACAATCACAACCACAACACATTTGCCCTATGAATACTCACACCTTCAAAATGAAAGAATGCACACATGCAAGACTCGTAGGTTCTCTGTTTGTACTTACCCCCATGGCTCATTCAGGCCAAGTACAGGCTAAGCACCTGCCACAAGTTAATGATAATTAGCCTTCTGAAGGCCCAGGCAGAGACAAGGTTGCTTTCTAAAAGGTATTTATTAAAATCCAACTTCACAAATTAGCTGGATTTTTAATAACTGTTAAAAAAAGCGTAGTTTATTTATTTTTCTAACTGCTTCCATTTCCTATATTGTAGTATTACTATTTCATTCTGCAGTCTGGTGTTCATATACAGCAGCTGGGACTAGCACAGTGAAAATAGCTTTTGAGGCCTTGGCACTGCAGGGAAACGGTAACATACATTTTCTTCATACCCTATTTTTAAATATTGTGCACACTGCCTTGTGGGCTACAAAGCCTTCACAGTGATGAAATACTAATATTTAAACTTCAGGATTTTACCTGTAAAAAAATTTCTTTTGATAGATTGCACTTCAGGGTTTACACTGCAGCAATCAGACTACACAGGGTAGACCTGGAGCCATGTTTTAAGTGCCACTGTAGTGGATGGCACAATAGGTTCAGCAGTTCACAAGCAGCATTTAGCATTCCATGGGTGTATTTCTGCACCATACACTGTGGCTTTATAGGAAAGTTAAATGTGCGAATCAGGTTTTAAGCCAAATTTAACTTGTTTTAGTGGTTGGAGTATATACATTGGGCTCTGCATAGCAGTGTTCCAGTGTTAAAGTTAAGAGTATCAGCTGGTGAGACCCCAAAAAATGAAAATCTGGGGTTGACTGCTCAAAAGGAGTAACTTTGCAACACCCCACAATCTTAAGCCTTCTGCTACAAAATCATGCAAAAAAGTTGAACAACTAGAAAACTACTACAACAGCAGAACACCAACCACATGCAGCAAAATGCATACAAAGGCAGCAAAAAGTTGACCATTCCTTTCCATCTTTATTGCACTCTCTGAAAAGAAATTCTATAATAATATGAATGCAAGCAGACCATCAGGATAACCTTTAGGCACAGCTCTTGCAAAATTCTTAAAGTAATCCTTTAGACATCTTGTGCAAGGGAATTAGCTGGAAATATACTTAACAAGTCATTGGATCTAAGATCTTTCCCATTCTTAGTTGAAAATCTTATACATTAAACTATCCCTCAAGAACGATCATCTTGACCCATCTACCCTAGCAAGCTACAGTTCAATATCATAACCCATTCTTGGGTAAAGTACTCAAGAGAAGAGTCTTTGTCCGGCTCTTCAACTTCACTGAAGTTAAGCTGATGTTGAATCAACAATCTGACTTCAGACCTGGTAGGAGCACAAAGTGTGCTCCTGTGTGTGTGTGTGTGTGTGTGTGTATACATATATATATATATATATATATATATATATATATATATATATATATATATATATATATATATATATATATATACATATATATATATATATATATATATATATATATATATATATATATATATATATATATATATATATATATATATATATATAAGCTCCAAGGTTTGCCCAGCTGGCAGGGAAGCACTCCGTGGGAGACTGCAGTATTGCTCCTGTGAGCAACAACTAATCAGATGGCAGCAAATTTGAAATAAAGGTGTGGCACCTGAGCCAATGAAAACATGAGAACAGCCTCTGAGGAAGATGATTTGAAACGCGTCAGGCTGCATTTCATGGGCTGTGAAGTCTGCATGGCATAGCTGTTTCCAGAGTGCTTCCCTGCCAGCTGGGCAAACCTTGGAGCTTTCATATATATATATATATATATATATACATATCAAAAACAACCTAAAACTCATCCTTGACAACCACAAGCAGGTGCCTTACTACTTCCGGACCTATCTACAGCCTTTGACATGGTCCACCATCAGACTTTACTACATTAGCTCCATTATCTCAGCATATTGAAAATGTCCTAAAATTGATTGCCTCCTATCTCAAAGACAGGAAAACCCATATTCCTACCATCTCATACCTACCCTCCTTCCCAATGCTGTGGGGTTCCTCAGGAATACTTTATCCCCTCTCTTCTTTTCTGCATCTAACTAACTCCTTGACAGGATCATACAACCCTGTGTTTCAACAATGAGGACAATACACAAATCATTTATAGAATGAATAGCCCAGAAGTCCTGTAGAAATCAAGTCAGCCACAGATAGATGGCGGATGAATAGCTATATGAAACGCAATACCACAAAGACCGAGATCATGACCTGTGCACAACGGAATAAACAGCAACCTGCTGTCATATGACCAAGGAAACTTGTTGCTTCACTAGCTACATGAATTGCAATGAAATTAAATGAATTCGTACTTGTTTAGCACACTTATACCCTGAGGCGTCTTGGCGCTGTACGCATACCGCTGTGGAACCCTTCCTGGCTTTTCCCTGTGAAATGTCTACTCCTGGGCACCCCCAAGGTGAAGCAAGGCATCCCTGCGCTGTTGGGGCCATTGTGGAGATTAAGCAAGCTATTGCCCAGCGTTGCAGAATGGGACCCATGATTAGAATAGGCACCAAGGCGAGAATTATCAGGTCCGAGGAAATTGAGCCCAAGACCCGCCGAGGCGGGAATTGAACCCTGGTCCCAGGCCAGACCTCTGCATCAGGGTCTGCCGCTCTAACCATTAAGCCACACTTCTCCCTCAACAGAGGTGAGAAACCTAGGAAACCTAGAAACCTAGGAGTGATAATGAACTTGAATCTATCATGTGTCAACAAAATCACAAGAAGCACCTTACATCCAAGGAAGACTGTGTCTCATCTTCCTGTATCTTGGCTGGTAACAAAAATTACAGGCTAATGTCATGCTATTAATATCTGAGCTTTGCTTTGCTAATGGCTAATCCATCTGCACCCATCAGTTCATCATCCAGAATGCTGTAACAGGATCCCTTCTTCAACCCAGATAGCCAGTTCTATAATCAATCCACTGACTACTTGCAGCAAGAAGGCCAATGTTTCGGGTGCTAAAAATTGTACACTGCGCCTCCCAAGGAAATGTACCACTGTACCCACAAAGAAAACTCATGTAGCACAGATAAACAACTGGGCTGCAGGCTAGCAACTTGGATCATCATACCACTTTACAATAACATAATCCATAGGAAGATCCTCCCTGTCATTCTATGCAGCAACATTTTGGAACACCTGCCAGCAAAGATATGATGCATCCAATAATAGTTGAAGTTCAGGAGAAACAAGAAAACCTAGTGTTCCTATGATGTCTCCTTCTTTCACCAAGTCTAGGTAAAGCAATCTGGAAGACCATCCAGGCCCAGAGTGAAGGGACAGCACCAGCCAACGGACGACACAGAGAAGAGGAAAATTAGAACCCTCCCACACCTGGCCTATCAATGATCTCAGAATACCAGCCAGACTAACAGCATCCTATATATTTTCCACAGAATATTAAAAGTACACCTGTGTATATCAACAGAATGAGAGGATTGACTGGGTATGTCACATTTTCTCCCAAATCATAAGATTCAACAAAAAAGATGTGATGTTCCACTGAAGATAGTTGTCTTAGGGGCCAAAGGAAATCCTTTATTTATGTTACCCTCTTTGGGTACTGTGAGTACTTCTTTTCAGGATGTACAGACCCTCACCCACAAAGATAACATGCTTCATCATAGAGTCGTGCTCCATGTCGAGTGGGTCTAAATATCAACGTATTCTTTCTGGAGCGCTTTTCTGAAGATTTATCATTGTGTCTTCCATGATCACCTAAAACAATAGAAGGTATTTCCTCAAAACATACAATATGAAACTGCAGAGCTGATCAATTGAGCAATGCTTTGAGCTAATTGTGTACTGTAAGCCATAAAGTTATGTGTCTCTCACACTTCTTCTATCACACCACTAGGCATTGTACTCCATAGAATGTCTAACTGCACATTGGTCAATATTCATGACTTGAAAACACTTCAATTTTTCTCTCTTTCAAATCCACTAAGCATGCAACTAGAAATATGGCTCCTGAGGTGATCCAGTTTAGAGATCTAGACCTGCCTGAAGATTTTATGAGGATGGTTAAAGAAGAAATTGAACTGTCAAAGAGATAGTACTATGCAGCAAACTAGGTTAGATGCATTGCCTGGTATAGTACACAGCAATTTTTCAAAAAGTGCTAAAGATTCAACTATATTTATACATACGTACAAATGTTAGATTGTGGTCTCAGTTATGCACCTTTTACAGGATAACTATGTCCTTCAGCAGTAGCAGGATAATCGCTCAAGAAAATATTTGCAATGCCAGTAACGAAGAGGCTCCTTGAAGGATTGAAAAGACTATGCTTAAAACATGTTATGCCAGCAACTCATTAGAACATAAATTTGATTCTTACAAGATTCACAAACACACCTTTTGAACCAATGAATTAAATAGTCTTAAACATCTGCCTTTAAAAACTGCTCTCTTGATATAAGTAACCTCATCAGGAAGAGTAAGTGAACTACAAGTCTTATCATTATTTAACCATCCATAGGGAAAAGGTAATAATTAAAATGCATCCAAAATTTGTACCGAAAGTAATTTTAGTATTCCATGTTAACTCAAACATTCAATTACCTTTCTTTTTTTCAAAATGGGGTACTCAGCAAAGGGAACATTTCATACTCTAGAAGGAGAGCAATAATGTACTACATTCAGAAAACGACGATATCAGAGGAATCTAAAAAAATAATGTTTTTGGCATGCGTACCTCAATCATTAGAATCCCGGATATTGAAGGTGCAACAAAACACATTACTGAAAACAAACATAGGCAACGCTGAAATGGGCAGCCTAAGCAACATGGTGCAAGTTATTTTTTTATTATTGCAAGTATATCCAAAAGAAACTTAAAGAACAAAAATAAAATGCTGCAGCCTGAACATGGATTAAATTGCTTGCAAAAAAACTATAAATTACACATTACTTATAATTTTAATACAACAAAATAGATGCCTCATACCTGGTCGGTATTCTCGATGATGATATTAAAGCCCTTTTCTATTTTAATGTGTAGCACTGAAAAATATGATTTTTATAGGTGCAAAGAAAACATGCTATAGGCTTTAAACTTCTGTATCGTGGAGACAAGATGGCAAAAAACAAAATAGGATACATCCTGGGAAGAAAAAAGTGCATTAACATAGTAAAGTTTTGGTCCACCAACTCTGCAGGTGCGGCCAGTCAGGAACGAGCGGTGGTGAGGGGTGGGGAAAGGATTTGACAGACGCCGTAGAGGGAATATAAAAGAAATAATTCATTTTCCTTCGTTGTCATCTGTCGAATCCCCGCCTGCACGGGCCACTCCTGCAGCTCTAGCTGTGAAGTGCACTTCTTGAGTGGATACGCACATCAGCAGGCAAAATGCTGTCAGTCACAGTGCAAAAGAGCCAATTGCTTAAGTGTGCTTACCAACTTCCCCTGCTGTACAATGCAGTGGCTATTGTAATTGTAATTGCATTTATATAGCACTTACTACCCCTGTAGAGGCATCAAAATGCTTTTTCTCCACAACCGAATCCAAAAACGATTAGTTGTGAATTAGTATAGGAAAATCATATTAGTCTTTTATTTGGATTGAAAAGGATAGTGGAGGGATAGAAGAGGGAAGGGTTTGCATTTATATAGTGCTTGCTACCCTTGATGAGGTGTTGAAGCACTTTTTGGCAGGTAGCACATTATTCCAGAACCCAAACAGGATTAGTGGGGAATTAGTATGGGGCACAGGTACTTGCAAACATTTACTCAATGGCTACAAAGTATGGTCTGCAATTACCCGAGGGCTGCATCGATGCCAGCATAGTGGGGGTGGGGCTTTGTAGGGGCCAGTGGTTTAGGTGATCCTGGGAAAGTGAATCATGGTGTGGTCAGAGAGTCATTGAGTTCTTTTGAGTGTTGCATTCCACACTGTCGTCTAAATGAAGCCCCTGGTCTTGAATAGGTCATAGATTTGACAATACTGTGTTATGCTGTCTCTGAATGGATATCCCTCTACCGAACCTTGGGGTTAACCATCTCTGCTTGATATCACTATCTTGAGAGGAGAGTAAAGTGTAAAAAAGAAGTAACTTGATCATTGAATCAAAATAAAATAGAATTGCAATATTGTCCATGTGTAATAACAACCCAAGCCACCGAGAGGTTTCCATGTGACAAAACACTTGCCTCTTAGTTCACTATTGGCATTGTTGTACAAGTAGGGGAAGGCTTGACTGTTTCTACATTCATCTTTGAAAAATATCAGTTAAAAAAAAATCTCTGAATGTACTGATGTAACCGATGTACTAAGGTGAAACATGCCTGCATGTTCATGAAATACATTTTGTGAATCCTGAAGAACTGCATCATATTTTTTACGTTTGTTTCAAGATCTCTTTAGAAATGAAAGTGTTCTTAACCCCTTCGCTGCTAGGCCTCCCCTGTGCTAAGCCTTTTTGTTGGCTATTCGGGGTAGTTTGTGCTGAGGCCACATAAGGTATCCATGCCTAATTTGCTTCCTTTTTTCCAACATCATGGGAATTCTAAAGGTACCCAGGATTTGTGGATTCCCCTGGAGGGGACCCAGAAATTAGGCAAAATACAGCTAAATGTTTTTTTTTTCAAAATGGGAAAAAAGAGCTACAGATGAAAGAGTCTGTTTGTTCCCTGCAAATTGTATCAAAAAAGGGGGTGTGGTGCTTAAATTGCCATCTTCCCATCTTTCATGGACAAGCAGACTTTTGTCAGAACACCAACATTTTTTACACAGTTTTGGAATTTTTCTGGGACATAGCCTATTTTTGCTATTTTTTGTGCTTTCAACCTCCTTCCAGTTAATGGTAGAAATGGGTATGAATGCAATAATGGGTCCTGGAAAGCTAAACTTTTTCGAAAAGTAGACAAAATTCTAAATTCACCAAGGGGTCATTTGTGTAGATCCTTCAAGGTTTCTTTATTGAAACTAACCGTTAAATATAGGAAAATGAAAATTAGTTGAAAAAAAACTGCCATTTGTGTCAACGTTTTCACCTGTACCTTCTTCTAATTATGACAGCGGTTTGAAAGCAATATACTGTTACATCCGCTGGACCTTTCTGGTAGTGGGGAAATATAGGACATGTAGGTTCACCAAGAACCCGATGAACCCAGAGCCAATAACTGAGCAGCGTCTTGCAATATTTTTTTATTATGTACCGAGTACATAGCAATTATTCTGGGAAAATGTATACATGGAAAAATCGGTATGAATGACACCTATGTATTTCTAGAATGGGAACAAAATATAGAGTTTAGAAACAGTAGAAATTTGCACATTTCCGAAATTGGAAGTACCCATACTAGCATGAGAATTATAGGTAATTTTTCAAAATGACTTCTTTTTTACACATTGTCTTTCATTTGGAAGGCAGAAATGCATCAAAAGTCAATAGATAATAACAATTGCTCTACACTTCTGTGTTACGCTAAGTCTCCTGATAAAAATGCTACCTCACTTGTGTGGGTAGGCCTAGTGCCCACGACAGGAAACGGCTCAAAACGCAACGTGGACACACCACATTTTCACAGTGAAAAATGACCCTTTTTTTGCAAAGTGCTTAGCTGTAGTTTTTAAAGCCTAGCTCTGTCAGAACCTAGGGAAACCTAGCAAACCTGTACATTTTTGAAAACTAGACACCCATATAAATCCAGGATGGGGTGACTTGACTGGCTCTTGCCAGGTTCTGTTACCCAAAATCCCTTGCAAACGTAACATTTTTTAAAGAAAATCACATTTTCCCCACATTTCGGTGGTGTAAAATTCTGGAATCTACGTGAGTCGTCAAAATTCCACCCACCCTGCGTTTCCCAAAGCCTTCAAAGAAAAATGGGACCTCACTTGTGTGGGTAGGCCTAGTGTCCGCAACAGGAAACGGCCCAAAACGCAACGTGGACACACCACATTTTCACCAGGAAAAAAACCCCTTTATTTGTAAAGTGCCTAGCTGTAGTTTTTGAACCCTAGACACCCAGGGGAATTGAGGATGGTGTGACTTGACGGGCTCTCACCAGGTTCTTTTACCCAGAATCCCTTGCAAACCTAAAAATGTGTCCAAAAAACACATTTTCCTCACATTTCTGTGGTGGAAAGTTCTGGATTTTTGTGGATCCACAAAATTCCACCCACTCCACGTTCCCCAATGCCTTCCGAGAAAAATGGTACCTCACTTGTGTGGGTAGGCCAAGTGCCCGCGACAGGAAACGGCCCAAAATACAACATGGACTAACCACATTTTGACAGTGAAAAATTACCCTTTTTTTGCAAAGTGCCTAGCTGTAGTTTTTTAACTCTAGCTCTGCAGGCACCTCGGGAAACCCAGCAAACCTATACATTTTTGAAAACTAGACACCCAGGGAAATCCAGGATGGTGTGACTTGACTGGCTTTCATCAGGATCTGTTAAGCAGAATCCCTTGCAAATGTACGTTTAAAAAAACAAACATTTTCCTCACATTTCTGTGGTGGAAAGTTCTGGAATCTGCGTGGATCCACAAAATTCCACCCATTCCGCTTTTCCCAAAGTGTTTTGAGAAAAATGGTACGTTACTTGCGTGGGTGGGTCAAGTACTCGTGACGGGCAAGGGCCCAAAACCTATTGAGGTGACACAAAAATTACCTATCACAAACCAACCTGGTTTTGTAATGGGGGTCCCATGAGTTTTTGGCCCGGGGCTAGGCGGCCATCTAGGGAAACCTACTAAACCCATATAATTCTTGAAACTAGATACCCTGAGGAGTTTAGAAAGGTATGGCTTGTATGGGTTCCCCAACATTCTCCTGCCCAGAATCCCCTGCAAACCTCAAATCTTGCTGAAAAAAATATTTTTTTTTCTCAAGTTTCTCTGTGGGAAAGTTCTGGAATCTGTGTGGATCCACAAATTTCCTCCAACCCAGCATTCCCCCAGGTCTCCCAGTAAAAATGGTACTTCACTCGGTGAGTGAGTAAAGGACCCGCGACTGCCAAGGGCAAAAAACCTATTGAGGCAACATCAAAATTACCTATTACAAACCATCCTGGTTTTTCAAGGGGGGTCCTATGAGTTTTTGGCCTGGGGCTCGGCGGCCATCAAGGGAAACCTACCAAACCTACACTTTTCTGGACACTAGACACCCGGGGGAGTCCAGCGAGGTATGGCTCACATGGGTTCCCCAACATTCTCCTACCCAGAATGCCCTGCAAACCTCAAATTTGGCTGAAAACATCACTTTTTTATTACATTTCTGTGTGGGAAAGTTCTGGAATCTGCGTGGATCCCCAAATTTACTCCCACTCAGCATTCCCCCAGGTCTCCCGATAAAAATGGTACCTCACCCGCGTGGGTGGGTCAAGGACCAGCGACAGGCAAGGGCCCAAAACCCATTGAGGCAACTTCAAAATGACCTATCACAAACCAACCTGGTTTTGCAAGTGGGGTCCCATGAGTTTTTGGCCTTGGGCTCGGCGGCCATCTTGGTAAACCTACTAAACCCACACATTTCTGGAAACTAGCCACCCGGGGGAGTCCAGCGAGGTATGGCTTGCGTGGGCCCCCCAACTTTCTCCTACCCAGAATCCTCTGCAAATCTCCAATTTTGCTGAAAAAATCACTTTATTCTCAAATTTATGTGTGGAAAAGTTTTGGAATCTGCGTGGATCCACAATTTTCCTCCGAGCCAGCGTTCCTCCAGGTCTCCAGATAAAAATGGGACCTCACTCCAAATTGTACTGTGGAGACTTCAAAATTACCTATAACAAAACTACCTGATTTTGGGTGGGGCACCTGGGGTTTTGGCATGGGCTCGGTGGCCATCTTTGGAAAGTATCCAACCCATATATTTCTTAAAACTAGACACCCGGGGGAGTCCAATGAGGTATGGCTTGCATGGATTCCCCAACGTTTTCTTACCCAGAATGCCATGCAAACCTTAAATTTAGCTGGAGAAAATCAAATTATCCACATATTTTTGTGTGGAATCACCGTGCAGGCACAAATATCCTATCCTACAGCATTCCCCTGAGTCTCCCGAGTAAAATGATACCTCACTTGTGTGGGTGGGGCATGGGCGTGCGACTGGGAAGAGCCCAAAACATAGGGAATAATGATATAGCACAGAGAATTCTATGCGCTATATTTAAAAAAATATATGTTTTTAGCCAATTCTGCATTGGACACCCACACAAGTGAAGTATCATTTTACTCGGTACATTAAGGAGAATGCTGTGGGGTAGGACATTTGTGCCAGTCCATGCACACCACCAGTCAAGCGCCAGTCCACACACACCGCCAACCAGGCGCTAGTCCACGCACACCACCAAGCAAGTGCCAGTCTACACACACCGCCATCACATTTAGGATTTTTTTCATACAAAAAAGAAAACACAAACAAATTGAAAATAGATACAAATCTACTAACACAAAATCTGAAACTAAATACTTTGCACAAATGCCAACCTTGAAACTGAACAATAAATATAAAACAATAGAGACCAGGCAGTTCACTTTACCACTCATGGATGCTCCCAAAAATTATTTTGTGTGTGATATATTCTAAAACAAGCAGGCACACACAGCGCAGGGTTAGAAGGACACTCGGGGCAGTACATACGAGTCTCCTTCCACGTACCTCTTCACCAACAGACTCTACATCTCCTACTGGGAAAGTCTTTTGAGGGTGTGGGAGGAATGTGATCAGGAAAGTGACGATCTTTCAATCTATGAGAATGTGAACTTGAGGTGCACTCTAAACTATTCTATAACTCTTAAATGATCAATATCAACATGTAATCCCAAGGGTGCTACACTACAAACTTGTGTTGGCATCACAATTAGTAACTAGAGTAACGATGCAGGCTGCAGCTGCAAGCAGTGTGCACCACTCCTGATGTGCTTCTTTCACATTACATTTTTCAGAAACAGATAGAGACGTTGTATTTTTACATTTTAGTACATAGCCCCTGATGAAGGTAAAGTTAATTCCTGAAATGCATTGAGCATTGAACTTCCTGTCATCAAATCAACACGGCACTTATTTGTGATTTGTCATCTTTGCGAAATTATTAGCCACAGGTTTTCTTAGGCATTCATATGCTTAGACAGAATTATATTTGAATATATGTATACATACATGTACTGCAACCAAAAGTAACAATGATGTAATTGCTTACTTAACAAGTGTCATTCAAAAATAAGGTTTTTGAATTTTTTTTTAGATAAAAGAATGATTGAACAAACAGTTATTAAAGTTTATTGATTTTTGTAAAGAGAATAAGCAATTGTGGAATCTAGTATTCCTAGGAACAGTGTACACTGCTTGCAGGCTGCAGCCTGGATCGTTACTCTAGATCTTTCAATATAGCCACATCCTCCACCACTCCCACTCTAGGAACACTTGCCTGTTCCACTACAACAAGGCTGCCTATTACAGACTCCGGAAACTTAGCAAAAGTCATCTTTGACTCAGGACAAGAATCCTTGAATACAACAAAAGCATCAAAGGATGCCACGTGGAAAAGATGGATAGCCAACTTCTTATATCAAATGTAAGCCTTACGAAGAGCAATGTAAGGTTCCAACCTCTGACACCACCCATGTACCAATTATAGTCTAAAATGCACACAGGTTTGCGCACTTCAGCAACTTGACCCCAAACAGTCATAGGTGAAGTGCTTTCATCATGGATGGTAGTCAGCATGCAAACATATCTCCTGTCTGAAAATTTCACAGCTAGAAGTTCCCAGCAACGCACTGCACTGCCCCCGCACAAGCTTTTGGCAAACAAGTTCTTTTGGGAAACCTTTACCGTTAAAGCGGATTGTGCCACTAGCAACAGTGTCCACTTTGGCCAATTCCCTGAACAACCGCACACCAGTGTAGAAGCTATCTACATATAAATGGTGGCCTTTATTAAAAAGTCCTCTACCAAGTTACCCTACAATTTTCTCAGTCACTCCAAAAGTGGACGGACATCCAGGGGGGTTAATCCTGGATTCCTTACCGTTATAAACCCTGAAATTAAAGACGTATCCAGTCCTACTGTCACACAGCATATATAGCCTTATTCTTTAGCGTGCCCTCTTACTAGGAATGTATTGCCTAAAAACCAAGCGGCCCTTGAACAAGACCGAAGACTCATCCACTGCTATTTCTTTCCCTGGAGCATAGATCTCAGAAAATCGATATACAAAGCGATCAAAGACAGGCCGAATCTTAAAAAGTCAGTCACAATCGGGGTGATCTCGTGGCAATGCTAAACCATTATCGACAATATACAGCATCTGAAGCAGAAACAAATACCTATCACGACTCATGACTATCGGAAATATAGCAGTTGCCATCAAGGGACTAGTAGACCAATATGAAGACATTGATGGCTTCCTTAGCAAGCCCATCAAAAAAGTTAAACCCAAGAACTTCCTCATCTCTTTCAGATTTGTGAGAGTCCACAAGGTAGCTCTAGAGTGGGGCCTAAGTCTGGCACTATTTTCCGTCAAAAACTGTTCGGCATAAAAATGAGTCTGCTCAACAATCTCTGACAAAAATACATTGTCCATAAACAACTGAAAAAAAATTATCGTCAAAAAATGTCCTGTATTCACTCTACACCCTGGAACACCAGTAAGTCAGGCAATGCCAGCTGCACCATGCCTGTGGCAACCCAGAAGTCATCACTTCCAACTGGAAACCTTGCAGCCCCATGCTGCAGCCCAGATGCCTCATGCTGCCCTATCAGCACATCAATGTGCTCCTCTAAAACAGGCACTTCATCTGCACTAACTCATCTTGGTGTGCCAGCACCCCCTGAGTGTCCTGAACCCCCCCAATGTATTCCCTTTCTGTCTTGTCCCGGGGCTGCCTGGCAAGATGCTTCCCCACCTGATTGCCCTGGGAATAGGACAGACGCCGTAATTTTAGGAGAGTATATTCTGCCCTGTTATTGTAATGCGCCTGACTGCCGTGAGCTGTCGTATTGCGCGCCGGGAGGGGTTCGCCTTGTGTGCTTCCTCCAAAGTGGAGAGTTCCTCCTCTAATTTCTCCCTTTCCCGACTATGCTGTTTGTTAAGCGCTACAAAAGGGGGTGGGGATGGACCGAGCATCTGAATCAATCAAACACTCACACCCAGTCAAAAGATCTGAGTTTAATCCATCACCGTTCTTTGGCCCACTCTGCCACCCCAGTTCAGACATGGCTCTATGCAAATCAGTCTGACCCTGTGCCTCATGGGAACAGTCCAGCCCGAACTGCCAAGCCATGTCTTCCCTGGACCGGAAACAAGCTTCCGAGGACTGGTTTCTGGCATTCCAGCCGTCTTCAGCCCGGCTTGCTTGAATCCAGTGGCAAAGTGAGCAAGGGACTCATGTCTGAGCATACCCTGCCACACTTATGGCGGCCAAAAGCGGTCCAAAAGGGGGTGGTGATGGACGGAGCAACTGGTGTGGGAGGTATGATTCCACCCTCCCAAAGGGACATATGTGGGTCACCGGTCTACCCGGTACGAGCTTTCTCGACCTGGGCAGCACAAAATGGATGCTGCCAGCCACAGACACGGTTCTGTCCTCCTGCTGGTGAGCCAGGCGCACGCCAAGGAAGGCATGACAATAGGCATCCTGTCACAGAGAGGGGTAACCACCTCCCAGACAGGATTTAGTGTATTGGGGCTGGGTGGAAGCACTCTCTGAGTGCCAGAAAGTTTGCACTGGGGGCTCATTTGGTGTCCCTATGCATAGTCTAGCTCAAACCAGTTCTGGGACCCATAGGCTCCTGCTCTGGCATGAAATGGAAGACATGGCTTTGTAGTTCAGGCTGGACTGTTCCCATGAGGCACCGGGTCAGACTGATTTGCATATAGCCATGTCTGAACTGGGGTGGCAGAGTGGGCTAAAGAACGGTGATGGATTAAACCCAGATCTTTTGACTGGGTGTGAGTGTTTGATTAATTCAGATGCTCCGTCCATCACCACCCCCTTTTGTACCGTTTGTTAAGCGCGGCATTCAGGGCCATGCACTGCCCTCGAATACAAGCTTTAAGTGCGTCCCAGGTGTTAAAGACCGAAGTGTCCCCCGTGTCATTTAGTGCAAAAAACTCCTTTATAGCTCACCTCAAAGTGTTACAGGAGGCTTTGTCCCGGACCAAGGATGCCGGGAAATGCCACCTAGGGCTAGTCTTGCTCTTCACCCCCCACTGAAGGCACACTGTGAGCAAGCTATGATCGGACACAGATAATGGGTAAGTCTTGGCCATGCGAAGGTCGCCCCGGAGAGACTGACTCAGGAAGAAGTGATCAAGTCGGGAGTAAGAGTGATGAACGTGTGAGAAAAAAGTGTAGTCTCTATATTGGGGGTACAGGGACCGCCATGCATCCAAAAGGCCCATGTCCAAAACCTTCTGCTGCGACTCAGGGGAAAACAGCCCATGTCAGATTTTTGTAAGTGAGTACTATCCATTTCTCTCTGTCAAACCAAATTGAAGTCCCCCATAATAAGCAGTGGCCCCTCAGCAAAATCTATGACCTTTCCTAAAAGAGTGTGGAGGAAGCCATTCTGACCGGTGTTGGGTGCATACAGAACGACAAAGGTGCATAGTCTACCCAGCAAGAGGCCCTTCACCATGACCCAGCGCCCCTCTTTATCACGTTGTACTCCCGTAGGCTGAAAGTGCAAGGCCGAGCGGAACATAAGGGCCACTCCCCTCTGCTTTGTGGAGGCGGAAGACCTATAAATAAGTGGGAACTGTTTGTGCTTAAGGCGCGAGTCTTCCGATTTAGTCAAGTGGGTTTCTTGAAGGCCCACAACATCCAGCTGGTGGTCAATGATATATTTCCAAATCTTTTGACGCTTCTGGGGAGAGTTCAGCCCCTTAACATTCCACGTCCCAAGAGTTAGCGGCATCATCCAGTGTGTGAGGACCCCTCAACTATCTCTGTTCCATCAAGGATCGGACCCCTGCTACCACCACTACTCCCCTCCTCCCCCCACCCCCATAAACACCCCAAGAAGCCTGTGCTCAACATCATTGAACTGATGTGGAGCCCCCCAGTCCCCTGCCCCCCCGCCCCCTCCAGCCCCTCCCCCTCAACACAGAGCCCCCTGAAGAACATCAACCCCAACAGTGTGTCCAGAACCCCAGCAGAATTAAAGTAGGGGTGAACGATAGGTGGTCGAATCAGCCTGAAGGGCAGGGGAACGTTGCTTTGGCCCCCCCCCGACCCCAAGTCGTGATGCAGGACATCCCCCCAAGTAAGGACTTGGAAACATCACCCATCTGGATCCTGCGGACAGTCCCCTCCGGCACCAGTCTCCGGCCCGCAGGGGTCAAGCAAAAGACTCAGTCCTCAAGTGTCCACTGGAGCTTCTGTCACCCGGGCCACGGAAGCCACTGCCGCTCCTCTTTCTCGCAGGCTGACAGATAGGTTGGGTCTCTTTGTCGCTGCCGGTTTGCCAACTGTCTGCCACTCCAAGGAATGGCGCCGTTGTCTGGTAGGGGAGTCGCCTGTGTCTGTCGGAGTAGTGGGGCGATCCAGACCCAGGAGTTCACGGGCCGCTTCCAGCGATTGGACCTGGATCAGCTTGGTCTTCCATTTAAAAATAAGACGGAATGGGTATCCCCACAAATAGGAGACTCCTTGTTCCTTCCGAAAGTTAGTGATAGGCCGGAAATCTCTCCGCTTAGCCAGGGTGGAGGCTGCAAGATCTTGATAGAACACCGGCCGGTGATCTCGGAACTCCAGGGGGGTGTGATTGCGTGCCTTCCTCAGAATCCTTTCTTTGAGCTGAAAATCATGGACACATAAAAGAATGTCTGGTGGGGGGCCTTGGGACCCCGCGGTAGGCCAACCCGATGCACCCTGTCCATTCGAATCTCCTGCAGATCTTCCTCATTCAAGACGTGCCGAAAGAGGGCCGTCACATAGTCCCGTAAGTCCGCCGCTTGCCCTTCCATGGGGCTGCTCTTATTCGTATGTTGTTGCGGCGCGATTTGTTCTCTAAATCCTCAGTGTGCGCCTGTAGATCTAGGTTCTGCTCCATGAGGCGCAAGACATCTTGCTGGAGCCAGTGCACATCCTCCGCAGTCCCCAGATCATGTTCCTCCAGCGTCGCAACTCATTTGCCCACTGCATCCACGTCCCGTCGCACCTCTTTCAGATCTGACGCCAGCTGGGAGCGCAATTCCATAATGTTCTCCTTTATCGCCGCAAATAGTTCCATCATAAAAGCTTTAGTGGCCGGCGCCTCGCTGTTGTCTCGGCGCGGTGACTTGTCAGCAGTCGGCGAGGTCGTTTGCGGCGCATTTTTCTGGGCGCTGTCCTTCGGTAGCTTGTCTTTTTTGGGCCTATTTGCTGCCATCTTGTCTCCCACTGGTAGCAAGGAAGGTACGGCGTCCTCCGCTCGGTCCCCTCCGCTTGCGGCGCTGTCCCACCAAACGTGCCCGCCCAGGCCTCCGGCAAGTCTAACGCGGGACCCAGATAGTGCTCGGTGGTCACACCTCACACGCGGCAGACCGCCCTACACCCTGCCAAGGGAGATGGAGCCCTCCAGGCCGCTCCGGTTAGCTGTCAGGGGCATATGCGGAAAGGAGAGGAGTAGCCCCCACTAGCCAGGCACTCAGGGTACCAGAGTCTTCCTATGGCTGCACTGCCTCACCAGCGCTGCTCCGTCTGTAACCGTCGATATGGTGCGAGAACTCCAAGGCCCAGACTTACATACGTCCCCAGGCATCCCGGAGGCCTCCCTGATGCCTCCCCGGCGGTAGGCACTGCTGTGCAGAAGGCGAAGGGCGGCCGCTGAGCCCTTGCTTCACCCGTCGGCCTCCGCCTGTCGCTTCAATGTAGGCCGCCACCGAGACGCTGCACGGAAGTGCTAGGGGCCCGAGACCCCCTGTCGGGCCTTAAAGGAGCTGCCGGCCCCCAGGTTGAGTCCCCCACAGGGTGCAGCGCTGTCTGCCGAACTGCGGACCGTTGTGCAGGGCTCTCACTCGCTGTTCGTTGCTCGGCTCACCTTCATGGGTTCGCCGCCATTGGGCCATGGGGCTGGACGCCGCCTCTCCTTAGCGGAACCCCCGGTGGTCTTCTACTCTGCTGGGCCGCCTTGCCGCAGTGTGACTGCGGGGCTCACAGGCCTCCACTAGCCCCTTGGTCCGCTGTGCGGAGGAGTCCACCGGCGACAGGCGTTTAGTGGTACCGGCCCCGGCACCTTCCACCGCCGTTGCTCTGGGCACCCCACCGGGAGTGCAGCAGGCCCGGACTGCTATCAACGCAACTCCCTGGTCTCCAGGCGTGCGTAGGCTGCCCCGGGCGCGTCCCCGTTCCTGCTCACTGCTCGAAGAAACAACGCCGCTGAGACCTGCTGGACAGCCCCAGGGCACTGGACACCTCGTCTGAGCCGTGGATGGGCGCTCTGCGGGGAGATATACAATGCTATATGACAACCGGCGCCAGAGGGACTGAGAAGCACGTCCTACTCTGCCGCCATCTTAGCCATGCCCCCCAATTTAACCTTTTTAATACAAGTCTTCACCTATCTTGGGTTAATTCAACCATTATTGACAAAGCAAGCTCCTATTTTGATTTGTTAAGTAGCTCACTTCTAACTGAGGAGTAGTGAGCAAATGTATAAGTAATGCACACAGCGGATAACAAGGCATCGATATCGCAGTCCATATAAACACACTGCATTATGTGAGCCCAATACTTGTTCTGTTTATTATTGTTTTTTTTAATTTCGAGTTGGTTTTTAATTAGCATGCAAACTAAGCATTTCATTGAAGTAGTCCAAGATTTTTATTGCAGGAAGGGGCAACTTCCTTGCCAAATGAATCACCTGATGCACTCTCATCTTTCTATGCGTGCTGCAGAATGCTACACACATAGAAGTAAAAAGGAGGAGGAATAAAAAATGTTCTCCTCATTACGCCTCACCTAGTGAGGCGTAGCAGTTTTGGCGTCTTCCCAGGTCTATCACTTATGGTAAATCTAGGAATGAGTCAAAATCCATGGATGTTGCATAGGAACACCCACGCTCCACCCATTCAATACCTCTATGTGGCCTTGATTGGCTTTATAAATCTGATTACGGGTCTTAGTTACAGCAGCCGGTGCATCACTTTTTAAGTGATAAAAAGTGAGGCACATGCTGGGCAGGGTGGTTATAAATAATTCCCCCGGTTTTGCGTCTCCCTTGCATGGTGCAACGGCGATGCAAAACCTACATAAATATTCCCCCACAGAGCCTTACAAAAATCCATTACAATAGTCTAATTTGCCATGATACTAAAGCTAACTTTAGAAATTGTATTTTTTTTTTGATGGATCTATTGCACCACCTAGCAGCGAAAACGCGGCATTTCTTTCTTTTTTAATGGATTTCCTGTGTGAGATTTTATGGTAGGAAACCTTACAAGGAGCCGAATCTTAAACTTTGGAACAAAACATCCATAATTCATCAATAAGAAATCTAAGCATGTTTATGAATAGATAATCGATTATATTATGTCATTGTTTTTAAAATTCAGTATACATGTGTTTTGTAATGCAGCATCTACACCCGTGGGACTTCGAGAGAAAACAACTTAAAAAGGGACCAATATTGGATGCGCCAAGTGATCGGTATTTTACAAATGACTTTTGAACGTGTCTTCTTGTCCGAAATAATAATAAACATAGTGGAACAAGCATTGGCAATGCCAATAGGTCTAGCTGTAAAGGAATATTGTATGGGAATGTGAAGCATCGCACATAAATAGCATAGGAATGTATTTTAGTGGAAACAAAGAACTGTAGAATAGTATTAGTGTATGTTAGAAGATTAGGTGACATTTGCACTGCCAAATCAGACCTAAAGATCCATGTAGGTTAATGACTGCCCTCCTCCCATCTGGGCTGCTGTCAAAGAAAGGCAGACACCATAAACTATCTAATTATCTTAGACACGTTTACAGCATTCCCGTGTCCTGAAATAAGCTACATACATTTGATTCTTGGGATCCTGAGTTTAAACTTGCCCATGGAATGATAAAGAAAGTTTATTGTACATGAATCATGAATTTTAACTATGACCAATGACTCGTGATAACGCTAGGGCAGTGATGTATCTATTGCTCTGTTATTTTGCAGGCATGCATCTATGCACATCCACACACAGTGACCACGCATGACTGCAGTCGCTATATTTTGCGTGCAGGGTTATCTTTTTTTAACAATGATGATAAAACGTGACAATGTGTACCTATGCAAATGCATCTAATCGGTAGAATGTGAAATGCATTGGCAGCCCTGTAGACATCACTAAGCAATGTGCACTTTGAAAATATGGTGCCCAAGGTGACATAATGAGCTACACAGATGAAATTAGTGTGACAATCTGATGCTAGTTTATGTGAGAAAGAAGCCCAATTAGATCCTGGTCGCAGCCGTGGAACATGATTCTTGTATAGTTGGTCTTGTGGGAACTAGTTAGACGGTTACTTCAGAAGGCATTATCAACCTAGGGGCAGATTTACAAGCCCCTTGTGCCTCTTTTACGCCGCAGTTGCATCACTTTTGGGATGCAGCAGCGGCGCAAAAGATGCGCCATGGTGCGGGGTATTTGCAACGTGACGCATCTCCCAGATGCGTCATGTTGTAAAGCCCTGCGCCAGAAGGAGGCGTACCATCGCAGGGGGGGGGCGTTCCGGCGGAGGAACACCTCATAATAGTGGCTGAGTGAAATCTACAAGCATGAGAATTGACAGAACATTGTGGAGATAGGGCCCTCCAGAGCATTGCTGGAGCTGCGTCGCGCTTGCAACGCAACTCCGGCAATGCGCCGCCTTTACGGTACAGATGCGTGAAATAATGCAAACCAGTGTAAAATGTTATTGTCCGATTTTCTTTCAGCTATTAACTTGTTTAGTACCTGAAATAACATAAAAGTAATGCGGGCATTACTTAGTGCCATTGGGGCATACCATGGGTGGTGCATGGGCATTCCCATGCAACCACCCAAGGTTTCTGACGCTTAACCGAATTTACTAAATAAAGTAGACAATGTTTAGTGTCAGAAAAGAGCATACCCCTCAACCAGGCACTTTTACTTTCCGACTTCGCATATGTTCTGCATTGTAGAGCACACATACAAAGTGGGTAAATGTTTAAAATTAGTCTTAGTATAGTATTTTGCACTGGAAGGGTATTCTTCCAGTACAAAACCTGTGCTTGACTCACAGAAACACCCTTGCACTATGGCGCAAAGGTGTCTTCTGGGCATATTGCAGCTAATTTCAGTGCCCGCGCTAGAAAGAGGGGAAGAGAGTGTCATAAGTCAGTAAAGCTGGTGCCCTCCTGATCTCTCCTTCTCAGGCAGTGCAGCACAGTGCCACATGTGTGGCTTCTGCACTGCGCTGCGTGAAAAATTGGTAAATCTAGCCCATTGAGTGTGAAGTGCGAGTGCAATATTATCAAGGGGGTTTATCTCCGCTTTTTTGGCTTTAAAAGCCAAGAAAGCGGAGATAACATTATCTCCCTATAACCTAGCTTTCGCTAACACCAGTTAGCGACAGCTAGTAGGAGATAGCGACCATCTTGGGTCCCGCTTTGCATGTCAGTGATATTTATCACTAATGACATGCAAAGTGGGCGTGCCAAGATGTTAGCGGCTGGAAACAGTCGCTAACATCGCTATCTCCTAAGCTAAGCGCAAATATCTCCAAAAGCTAACACCTTCCCCTGAGCAGTTCTTAGCCATGTTATCCAATGGTAGGTGGATAACATGGCTAAGAGCATTAGCTCAGTAATGCATGAATATCGCTGACTTTTCAGCGATATTCATGCATTTCGTCCGATTTTTATTGCTTAGGAGATAAACCTTGATAATAGAAGGCTCCTAAGCGATAAAAATCGCCGCAGCTCGGCGATAAAAATATCCCCACTAAACCAACATAGCGATAATTATCGCTAGTTGTTGGTAATATGCCCCCAGAAGCTTGCTCCACAGACAGGCTTCGAGAATGAAGATTCCCTGAGAAATAGGGTGATTGAATACAGCAAGTGAGAGGGTGCAGATCCCGAATCAGGGAAGACATTGTTAGGGTTAGAAGGCACTTGATTCTTCGTTCCAGCCCTAATTGTCTGGGCTTGATCCTGGTTAATGCAAAAGTGGCCGAGGATTTAATTGTCCTGGAGTTTAGAACATGTCCACCTGCCCCTTCGGCTATCCAGTTTAGACATAGCCCACCACCCGTAGATCAAACACAGATGGTGAATGAACACATGAAGGGGTTGTTAACGAGTTCACTACTGAGTGAGGTTGATTGACTAGCAGGGCTGATCGCTGACCACTCCGTTAATTCCTGTCAAGATGTATTGCCAGAGCCCCCCAAGCTACTATTTGCTACTTCACTCTAGTGCCCTTAGGTGCAGCTAGCTGTCCCGTGCGCTTAAGGATTAGTGAGGCGCCCTTACATCTACCGGACATCTCTCTTGAGACACCACACCTGAACATATTAGCTAGTGGCCCGACCCTCGTAAGCAGTATCAATCTTAACTGTGTGATAATTAGCCTAAATAGCCAAACAAGTGAGGAATCACCTTCACTGTTTTCGTGGTCTCATGGAATGTGGCAGGCATTAAGAACAAGCTGTTGCTCCCGCTTTGGTCTGAGTTCATGGACAACTTTGATGTATGCCTATTCCAAGAGACCTGGGGCCTTATTTATGAAGGACTTGCGCCGCCGGTGCGTCACTTTTTCCCATGTTAAAAGTGACGCACCGGCGGCGCAAGTCCTTCAAAAATAAGGCCCCTGGAGCATTGCCCCAGTATATAAGGTAGGCTTTGCTATCTTCTTTGTACCAGAAATCAAAAACAAAATGGGCTGCCCAGTGGGGGGCCTTTTAATGTGCGTTAAGCTGGGCCTTTGTAGAAATATCTCACAGCTATCAGTGAATAACCCAGATATTATGGGAATTCACCTCAAGGGATTTCCAAACAGTACTATTGACATCTTCTATGTTTATGTAACTATCATTACACTGGAGGATTACCTGAGTTTGAGAAGTCCCTCTCCCCCCTCATAATGGCAGGGGATTTTAACATAACTTTTGAACCTCTAGACAGGGTTGAGATGCAGGAAGCATTGGGAGAAGAAAAGAAGTGTTGAGTCCCACCCATAGATTTGAAGCCGGTCAAAAGTGGACTCAAATAGTCCTGCAAGTTTAAGCCATGCCTCTGGAGTTTGGCCTTAGTGTAGTTAATGGCAGGACCAAATCAGATAGGCTTGGGGCCAACATCTTTAACAGACTGGGGGGGGGGGGGAGATGTACTGATTACATCCTGTTGAATCTGATGTTGTGGTACCTGGTAAATGATGTGGTGGTTGGCGATACAATGGACAGTGATCATAACCCCCTCTGCCTTACAATACAACTTTTTTAGGGTGCCTAAGTAGTCCAACTAAAGAGCCAGGAGCTTGTTATAAAATATGTTTTCCCCACTAATGATAGGCACCACCTTAAATGGTCTAATTTAGTCGCTGATCAGGACAAATTAAGGAGTATTCAGCCTGCTCTAGTGATTGCCAAAGCCAAGGCTGCGGCATTGAAGGCAACAGAGTAAGGGAGGCTCATAGCTACAAAGCGCCATTGCTGTTTTTTTACCCAGCTGACCCACTATTTTAAGGCTAACAAACATACCAACATATGCAGTCTAACAAGAACAAGCTACAGACCTGGTACAACAAGGCTTGAAGGTACTCCAGATCATTATTAGTGAAAGCAGTCAAATCTAGGAAGCTAGAGGGGATAAGAAATGCAAAGAAGGCCTATAAGCTGAAACTCTGGAGAGCAAAGCAGGACTGGGATGCTGTCCCTTAAGGTTGCACGCCAAGCTGGAGACAGCAAAAAATATTGGTCTTTGCTGGCTCAGGGTGCTTAACCAGGGCATACTGAAATAGAAAACCACATTCCGCCTGATGCCTGGCATATCCATTTGTCTACCCTTTACACCGAGTAAGATGCGTCCAAGCAACTGGTTGTGCAACCTAGAAGGCACTCTACTTCCAACTGGGCCTTTTTTCTATGGAAGACATCTCATCTACAATTAGCACTTTAGTTCCGTCCAAAGCTCAAGGTCCTGATGGGATATCGGGCAATCTTTTCCTTTGGGACACCCCCGGCTGGACACAATATATATACTTAATATTTAACGCTATCGCTGAAGGTGCCCCCATCCCAGAGTCTTGGAAAGTCACACAAGTTGTACCAATATTAAAAAAAGGCGATAGGTCATCTCCCAGTAATAATAGGCCAATCAGCCTTATCGACACAATGCAGTAGGTCTTTAGTAGGGTTCTCTTGAATAAAAACCGGCTATGGGCCAATGATAATAATTTCTTATCCCCATATCAAGCAGGGTTTAGAGAGAAAACAGGGACTGTAGACCAAGTGTTCAGTTTTCTCCTTCTCTGCTGGAAAACAGTGTTAATTGGGAAAGGCAGTCTGTATGTCACGTTCATAGACTTTAAGACGTTTGATCTCGTGCCTATGGAGAAACTGTAAAAACAACAGGTGATGGACCGAATGTGGATCAATGTCACTCACTCAACCCAGTCCGAAGATCTGGGCCCAAATCCATCGTTTTTTTGCACTCCACACCACCCCGGGTTAGACAATGGCGATATGCAAATCAGCTCTGACCCTGTGCCCCATGGGAACAGTCCAGTCCGAACTACAAAAGCCATGTCCTTCCCAGAACGGAATCAAGCATCCGAGGACCGGACCGGTTTCAAGGTAACACCTCTCATCAGCCCGGCTAGCTTGACTCCAGTGGTGTGGAGTGCCTGGGACCCACGTCTGGGCATCCCCAGCGCACTTAGGGCCGAATTTGCAAAAACAACAGGTGATGGACCGAATGTGGATCAATGTCACACACTCAACCCAGTCCGAAGATCTGGGCCCAAATCCATCGTTTTTTTGCACTCCACACCACCCCGGGTTAGACAATGGCGATATGCAAATCAGCTCTGACCCTGTGCCCCATGGGAACAGTCCAGTCTGAACTACAAAAGCCATGTCCTTCCCAGAACGGAATCAAGCATCCAAGGACCGGATCGGTTTCGAGGTAACACCTCTCATCAGCCCGGCTAGCTTGACTCCAGTGGTGCGGAGTGCCTGGGACCCACGTCTGGGCATCCCTAGCGCACTTAGGGCGGAATTTGCAAAAACAACAGGTGATGGACCGAATGTGGATTAATGTCACACACTCAACCCAGTCCGAAGATCTGGGCCCAAATCCATCGTTTTTTTGCACTCCACACCACCCCGGGTTAGACAATGGCGATATGCAAATCAGCTCTGACCCTGTGCCCCATGGGAACAGTCCAGTCCGAACTACAAAAGCCATGTCCTTCCCAGAACGGAATCAAGCATCCGAGGACCGGACCGGTTTCGAGGTAACACCTCTCATCAGCCCGGCTAGCTTGACTCCAGTGGTGTGGAGTGCCTGGGACCCACGTCTGGGCATCCCCAGCGCACTTAGGGCCGAATTTGCAAAAACAACAGGTGATGGACCGAATGTGGATCAATGTCACACACTCAACCCAGTCCGAAGATCTGGGCCCAAATCCATCGTTTTTTTGCACTCCACACCACCCCGGGTTAGACAATGGCGATATGCAAATCAGCTCTGACCCTGTGCCCCATGGGAACAGTCCAGTCCGAACTACAAAAGCCATGTCCTTCCCAGAACGGAATCAAGCATCCGAGGACCGGACCGGTTTCGAGGTACCACCTCTCATCAGCCCGGCTAGCTTGACTCCAGTGGTGCGGAGTGCCTGGGACCCACGTCTGGGCATCCCCAGCGCACTTAGGGCGGAATTTGCAAAAACAACAGGTGATGGACCGAATGTGGATCAATGTCACACACTGAACTCAGTCCGAAGATCTGGGCCCAAATCCATCGTTTTTTTGCACTCCACACCACCCCGGGTTAGACAATGGCGATATGCAAATCAGCTCTGACCCTGTGCCCCATGGGAACAGTCGAGTCCGAACTACAAAAGCCATGTCCTTCCCAGAACGGAATCAAGCATCCGAGGACCGGACCGGTTTCGAGGTAACACCTCTCATCAGCCCGGCTAGCTTGACTCCAGTGGTGTGGAGTGCCTGGGACCCACGTCTGGGCATCCCCAGCGCACTTAGGGCGGAATTTGCAAAAACAACAGGTGATGGACCGAATGTGGATCAATGTCACACACTCAACCCAGTCCAAAGATCTGGGCCCAAATCCATCGTTTTTTTGCACTCCACACCACCCGGGGTTAGACAATGGCGATATGCAAATCAGCTCTGACCCTGTGCCCCATGGGAACAGTCCAGTCCGAACTACAAAAGCCATATCCTTCCCAGAACGGAATCAAGCATCCGAGGAGAAACTGTGTCAAACTCTAAGAGATCTGGACTTGTTGGAGGAAATTATAATTCTACTCATCCGCCTGCACAAAGGAAATTTTTCCAGGGTGCAATAGGGCTTGCAAGGCCAACTCACAGACTCAATCTCTTTTACCAAGGGCATCTGCCAAGGCTGCGGTTGGCCCCAAAACATTTTTCACTGTTTATAAACAGTGTGGTACAATTTCTCAGTGCGAAACCAGCAGATGCTCCCATGCTAGGTGGGGAAAAGGTAGTCACTCTTCGTTTTGCAGATGATACCCTGCTAGTGTCCAAAATGCCTTGAGGGCTTCAACAGTTGTTAGATGTGTTCCAAGAATTCTGTGATACCAAATGTATGGCCCTGAACACTCCCAAATCTTACAGGGGCTCTCCTAGGCTTGGAGGCATTCAGTTTGAAAGGGTCAGTGCTTTTGACCACTTGGCTTTAAAGATAACAGAAAACCAGTCTTGGAAATCCCATATTAGCAAGATGGTTCTGAAGCATAAACAGCTGTTGGGGGTTCTAGGGAGAGAGAATTGATTGTCCCTACACTCTAGGTATACTATTCTAAAGTGGTGAGCTCTGTGGCGTACGGTGCAGAACTATGGGGCCTGAATCGTGTAGAGGAGCTAAGTATCCTTGATTTAAAGTACTTAAAAGGTTTAGGGATGCAACCCCAGAGCACCTTCTTCTTCCACTCAAGCTAGACTTGGGCGGGCATTCTCTTGCCTTTAAAGTAAGATTAAGCCCTCTGTTATTTTGGTTTAAGATCAAGATTACCCCTGAATTACTGCTGAATGCTCATGCTTTAGAGGATGTAAAATGTAGGGATACAGCCAACAAAATCAGCTGGCTGAGAGGGGTCAAGAATATGCTTATACTCATTAGGATGGGGGCATGGGAAGTCCACGATCCCAACTTGCTTACCCGGAAATGTGACATAAAGAACGCCTACTGGGAGTGGGTGTTCCAGGATGAAATTAAACAAGGCTCAGGGAGGCTTACTTTGGATTTTATGGCCCACAAACTAAATCGTTTCCTGGAAGGCTATGTTGATTTTATAGAACACCGGTGTATAGGAGGCTATATTCCCAGGTCAGGTTTGGTACATGTCCTCGGAATGTCTTTACCAGTAATTGGATTCTAGGAACAAAGCTACCCTTAGCTGTCTGGGCTGTAAAACCCATTAGGAAACCCTACCCCATGTATTGTTCACCTGTCCACTGTATACAACGTCGAAGAAAAAATGACTTACCCCAATTTGTAAGATAATAGGCACAGATAACTATTGGGTTGCATTGAGAATCCTGAAGTCGGATGCTAGGCCACTATTTGCTTGTGTGGTGGCAAAATTCTTGGGTCAAATGTGGGGTATTAGGGGTAGGGCCCAGAGAACAATCAACAAGTGAAGTTTTACCTATGGCATAGTACTGCTACAATTCCTATGCAGATGGTGCCCTCCTGTGGCTGATTATGTGGTATTTTGCATATCAGTACTTTGTTGATACTATTATGGATCCATTATTGTTGTATTGAAGTAGTTTTAGCTCTCAAGAAAATCTTTCAACTACAGTGTGCCCCCACCACAACCTATGGAGCAGAAATCTGGGGCTTTACCAAATGTAGCAGTATTCAACTAGAAGAAAACAGACTATGCAGGAAACTTTTGGTAGCCCCGATTTCCTCCTCTGTATATGTGTGCCACAAAGAACTAAAACTGCCCTACATTGAAGATTATATTAGTGCTCGTCCAACATTGTTCTGGGTTGCAATTTGGAAAAATACTGCAGCAACTCTCACCAGAGACATAATAATTGACTGCCTTAGATGTGAGAGGGATGGGGACATACCATGGTTCGCCGCCGTAAATGAGAACCTAAAGAGTGTGAACCACCTGCGCACCTTTATAAACTCAATTCAATCCAAGTCAACTAACAAAAAGGTGACACAAGAGGCACTATATAAAAAGTGTAGCAATGAAAGGTTCAGGAGAGAGATCAGAAAACATCAGTTGTAAGGTATATGTCTATAGAGGACTGTTCTCACCTGCCTCCCAGATACCTTTTAAAACCTATAGGACACTGGGAAACAGGGTTGCTATTTCGTTTATGGGCAGGCACCATGAAATATTTACAATGCTTCCCTGTGGGCTATAGTGCTGATCTTGATGCATTGCCCTGCCCTTGCAACGCACACAGTAACCAAACAATATTGCACTTTTTTATTTTTTTGTAGTTTTTATTCTAAATTCACAAAACGATTTTTGATACCCTACTTTAAAAAACGTGCCATTTCCGACTTCAGGGATGCTTAAATTGGTGGAAGTTGAATTAATTTTCCATGTTGGATCATTCCTGAAGTCAGGCGTATGGTCACGTAGAACTATATGTGCCCAATAAAGGTCGTTAGAACTATATATTATTGTAATGTTGTTAAACGCACCCTATTGATTTTTAATATATGATATATCCCGCTAACCGTGGCCCATTTTAGTCATTGTTATAAATGTACTGTACCTTTTTGCTTTGATTATGCTGCTATGTATGAATTGTTTTTTATTGTGCTTTTATGGATATTCTATATTCGAATAAAGATATTTTGAAATTGAATTGAAATTGTTGTATTGTATCTGATTATTTGTGTTCTCATATTTGATGCATTTTTATTATGGTCTTGCTGTTTTTAAAGTATTTATTAGGTTTGTTTTTCACATAATTTACTATTGATTTTCATCGGAAAAAAGTAATTGACGTGGATAATTATGTCTCGTTTAATAACATCATCGATAACATCCAACTGTAATTACTTGATTTTATGATATGCACTTAAAGTAATTATATTCATTTAGTATTGCTAATATTCATCTTTCTATGTGCTACAAGACTGATGGATAAAAATGTTTTGGGCCTGTATTATGGCTAGGAGATAATCTACCAATGGCAGAACCGGCTTCATCATTGTTGCACCTTTGTACGCCCTAAATAGGGTTAGCTTAAGATCTGCTCCTTATTGTACCATTTTGAATACCTTTTCTGTATTGTAAGCAAACTTTTATGACTTGAAGTCGAAATAAAGTATATGTGATGACTAATATACATGTAACTTCGACACTGTGTTGGATCCGAGTTATTGGGAGATGTCGTGTCCACTCCTCATGTCAACATGAAGCATATCAGTACAGCAAATGATCAGACAAATGCCACTTCAAATAATGGATGTCTACTAAAGTCTTGAAAATCAGACTAACACAACAGTCAATATGTCAATATCCAACCCTTTTGTCTCTCCCAGGCCTGAACTCACTGTGTACCAAATGATATGGGTGAACATACCATATTTACAACAATAACATTCTACTCTGTGTCTTAACAGGTTGATCCAGCACTACATCTGGCCATACTCAGGACATCACCCAGACTCTACCTCCCCCCTCGGGCTGGATCAAGGCTCCAATGATGCAGAATCTCCTGGGTCTATGGACACGAGGAGCTACCTTGCTCATCTGGACAGCCCGGGAACAGTGAGTCTCACTTTGCCCTCAACCACACCTCCCACCCCATCTTCAACATCTCAGCTGGCCTGTGCCCCAACAACTGGTGGACCAAGCACTGGCAGTAACATCTCTTGCACACCAGTCCTACTTCTGGAGGTGAGGATTGTGAACACACACACTGAGGATGGAGGAGCAAATGGGAGCATGCAGGCTCATCCAAGGTCACAGGCCTGTGGGAGCAGGGATGGTGGTAAGGTAACTTTGGGCCCGCTAAGTGAGGGCACTGGTGCCACTGACACCCAGGCCAGCATCACCTGATTCATGAGGGCCTATGAGGACTTCCAAGGAGTGATGGTCCAGGTACTTGAGGAACTCCAGGAGATTAAGCAGCTGTAGAGGTCCATAGACCAGATGCTGGACACCCATAATGACAACATGGACCATATCATGGAAGTGCTGAGGGACATCAACACCACACTCTGCAGGGATTTTCCTCCCTCACCTACCCCTTCCTGTGGTCCATCTACATCTGGCCCTTCTACATCTGCGGCAGCCACAGGAAGAGGTGCTCTGTCAGCTGAAGACTCCTCAGATACCCCGAGCCAGCAGCAGCAGATCCGCCCCCATGGCCAGGACGTCCAAGAAAAAATCAAGGAGGTTCGGATGGCAAGGCACCCACCACCGCAAAGAAGAGACATCACAAATGATGTCCTCTTTTGTGTGCAAGACATTCACTTTGTTGACTATTCCTGTACAGGTTTCCACTTCTGATGGGAGGAGTATGTTGGACTTCAGACAATGTGGCTCCTACAATAATGGTTTCATCCGCCAACACTGACAACTATACTCCTGTGTTGTCAGTATTTAATTGTATTTTTAGTTTTATATTTTCATTTTGTGCACTGCTGTAAATTTAGTTGTCACAAAATCATCAGCTCCTGTATTATCATTCTAGGAAATTACGAAGTTATCACCTTGTGTATTACCAAATGTAAGTAGAAGCTACCTGTGTAATCATGGACACGTGAAATGTCAACAATGTGCAACTGAGTATCACAACCATGTGACTCCAACACAGACATACAAATGTACAGTCTCATGACATCTTTATTCCATAGTTCCAACCTTAGTCTGGCATAACGTAAAAAAAGAAAAATTACAAAATACATCACTGAAATGATCTGTGTTAGTGACCACAAATGTCATGTGCAGACCTCAACAACATGGTCGCAGGAGATTCATCTGATAATGCTACATAGGTTAGGCAAATGAAAAATGGTTCATGGAATCAGCTGGAGCCATATCGACAGCCTCACAAAAGGAATACCACTTAATTGAAAACATAAAACCAGAACATGGCAGTACAAACGTTTCTGAGCACAGGTTCATCCAATTCAGTCTTGCTGCATCTGGTGGAATATCGCAAACATTTGTCAGTAGTGTGGAACAACCTCTGTGGCATACAAGGATGACACACATCAACAGTTACATTCAGTTCATACACATTGTGGACTTAGCCAATGTGACGAGAAACTAGAATGATTTGGCTCAACAACAACATTGTGTTGGAGAAATGGGTGGCAAACATATTGCTAAAAGACCACGACACGAAGGGAAACAAGTCCAATGCAGTATCGGCAACTTCCATCCTATCGCTGTGCAAGCTGGCTTTGTACCGGTGTAGTACACCCAAAGTCTGGGCCAGACATTCTCAGGAACATTTCATGTCCACTTTGTAGTTTGAAACAGCATCATATATCTCCTGATGTCACAACTCTGAAATGTCCAAATGAAGATGACATGGTGAAGGTACCTACAACAGACCAATAGAAAGAAATTAGCTAGGAAACCATACATATGACATCAAGCACAGTCCACGTCTGAAGCGCACAGTACATTGTTAAATGCCACCTACACAAGCAACATCAACAACTTGTACATGTGTCAATACCTTCATCCACAAACAGCTGTGCACAGTTTCCCACATCTGTACACATCTAGCAAGTATCCATGAACGTCCTCCTCCCAGCTTCACAACAATAGTCACTGTAACAGTCAAAGCCATTACATCTCATAGTATACTTACACAAATGAAAGGTTGTTGATGAGCTCTTGATGCATGCCAACTCCTTCCTCTTCACCACAATCATCATCATTTTGCATTTCAGGATCCTGACCTAGTTACAACTGCTGGTCTCCATCCTCTGTGATGAGAGTGATGCTCCATTGGCCTGAATCTGATTAACTGGACCATGAGTTGGCCGAAATGCTACTAGTATTACAACATTTGGTTTGGTGCATGGGGAAATCCCCAAACCCGAGACTACTTTCCATTTACCCACATTTTCACTGTGTATCATTGCCTTAGGACAGGTCCCTTACTCCCATATGTCTGAGATTTTACTGTAATATGAGTGATGCTTCCATTGTACAGAAACATTGCTCATGTGAAACACGTTCACTGCAGATAGTTGGTTACATCTGCAGTGCATTTCCAAAGTGCTGTGTAATAATGCACAATTATGCAGTATGTACAATGGTATGTTGATGTCGTCCTATACACCCTGCCACATATGGCAAACAGTGTGTCTGATGATGCCAGGACTTCCCACACAAGCATATGCAGATGTAGTTGGAAGTCAAAATTAAAAAAATCACATGTCCACTAATCCTAAGAGTGGGAGTTCTCAGTTACACACATGGCAGCCGTTTGTGACCCCAAACTTTGAATCTAGTCAATGCAATGGTAGCAGTGATGTCTTGGCAGTGTAAATAGAGTAATTTGTCCAGATTGCTCATGTGTATGTCCAGTGCTGCACTACTACTGTAGCCTTCATGAGTACACAATGATCTGCTGTGTTACATGGGAACGCCTTCCAGAGCACATGTGGTATGGGCCAGGGCTACATGATGTCAGTGGTCTGGTGTAGTCAGTATAGGCATGATGAGGATGAAGGGTAGTACTCAGAGGACTTTAGCAGTGTGCAGTAATTGTTTTTCTAGTGCTCACCAGGTGCTCTTCAAACATGTAACAGTGCAATTTTGTTAGATTGTTATGCTAGGTGTGTACTGCCTTTGTGTCACCCTAGCAGATAACCTATAGCATTCATGTCCACTCAGTCTCTTCATCTATTTCATCCATACAAGTCAATGCCCATCAGAAGGTGTCCCTATGGAAAGCCATGGCCTGGAAGGTGTGGTCCCTGGGGGTCTCTCGTTGGTGCAATGTTCACTGTTGAAAAGGTATGAGGACCTGAGATGCTGGACCCGTAAGATTGCTGATGTCCAGCTGGGGCTGTCCTTTATAAGCAGAAGGTACATGCTCCAGACCCTGACCCCTTAATGGCCCGCATACTGGTGGTGGCATACCCAGACCATGATGGCCTGAGTGAAGCAATGTGCATGACCAACTATCTTTTGTCACAGGCAGCTATTTCCCCTTCAAGCTTGAAAGTGAATGGTGTCCCACACAATGGGAGCATTGTTGCATGTGTAGGTCTGGTAGTAAGTGCATGGTATTAAACGTAGACTATTGTCCATGTTACCAGGAACGAAGCAGGCTTTAGTCAATAATGTCTCAGATAAAGAACAAAATCTTTTGATGTCCTATGTGACAGTGGTCCAAAACAGGCCACTTGTCATCCTTGTGTCTGGTGTGATGCTCACTCACTAATGTGTTCCATGTGATGATGGACCACTTACATGTGGCAAGGCATACAATGCACTCTGGATGAACACTGAATGTGCGTACATGAGGCTTAGGAGATATCCAATCCATAAAGAGGTCTTAATCATGTCCACAAACTAGAAGGGTGAGTGGATAAATCCGGTGTTATTGATAGCCGTCTTTCGGTCAGTTCAATTTCGGTTGAAACTGCCCCTATGACCCTCTGGAGCATTTTATCAATAGAGGTGGGCTGATGGCTTGTTGGCGATTGAATAATTAGTGTCTGTTTTTTCCCTGCACAGGTGCGTCTCCCCATTTTGGCTGGTTAACAGCAATGCGTTATACTTAGTCAATGTTCTTAACGTGTTTTATAAAGTCTGGGGCAGCTAAAATGCTACACATGACACAGGATTCCCACAAAATATGAAAATAAGGGGGGCAATTACAAAGGCTGCAGACCTGGCTTGGGGCAAGTTTTAAAACACTCAATAAATTATTACAGCACCCACCTTGCGATCAGGGTTCTGATGTGGTTACATAGGCTAGAGATGGTTTACTAAGGGGGGTGGCCCAGCCCATCCTCTTTAGGGCTCTGACAGGCACAGACGGGCCAGCACCTCACCCCCTGCTGTTGTTCATTTAAGGCTTAGGCTTCCACAGTCATGGCAGCCTTCCACCAATTCCATATTCCCATACCTGTCCAAAGTACACGCACACATCAGTATGCATCCACCTCAACATCCACTCGCAGAACATGATGAGGATTACAAACTCCGGTAAGAAAGGAATGTTTCAAGTCTTAATCCACTCTCCCCTGAGTGTTAAAACCACTCAGAGTTGAGTGTCTGCTGTGCTTTGTGTGGGCACTGTAAGTTTCAGTTTCCTTGTAGCATTTAAGGTGCTCGGCTCCCTTTTAATCTTTTTACTTTCTTTCCTTGTAGCGCCTCAGTGCCGGAGTTGCCTGGCTCCGTTTCGACTCTTTACCCCGTCCTTACCTTATCCAGCTCACGTGAAGTGGGCTTGGTGTGTGCTCTCACTGCCCGCCCTGCTCTCGTTGGACTGGTGAAAATTGGACCACGACCCTGGAGGCTTCTTTTTTTGCTTCGATGCGGAGAGGAATCGCCGGATCACGACCTCCGGTAAGAACAGAGTGTTTCAAGTCTTAATCCACTCCCCCCTCCGAGTGTTAAAACCACTCGGAGTTGAGTTTCTGCTCTGCTTTGTGTGTGCACTGTAAGTTTTAGTTTCCTTGTAGCACTTGATGCGGAGAGGTGCCTGGCTCCCTTTAATTCTTTTTACTTTCTTTACTTGTGACACCTAAGTGCCGGAGTTGTCTGGCTCTGTTTCGGCTCTTTACCCCATTCTTACCTGATCCAGCTGACTAATGGGCAAGGGTGCCTACATTGGTACTAGGCAGCTACATTTAGCGGCAGTGCTAGGGCAAACACAGGGGTGCGCCGCATTCTGGTGACTACGGAGCATCATTGCGTTTTTAAAATATCAGAGCGTGACACTGCCAAATTTGGCGCAGCTCCGTGCTCTGACATTTTCATGTAAATATGCCCTTAAATGTATATAATAGCAGCTAAAACTTTGTACACCAAGAGATTTTCCTCAGGCGCAATCTGTTGAGACTCTCTTTGCTTCTGCGTTTGAATAAACCATCTTGTTCCTGTTTTGCCAAACAGTTACATTGTTAAAACAGGTAGCCATCAACGACAGCACACATCACCGGCATCACAGAGGAGGGGGACTTTAGGGGGACTGCAAGCCCCAGCATCCCCAGCGCCAGGAGGCACCGCCGCCACTTTCCCGTGCCTGGAGGCGTGTAAATTCATCCTGAGGCACACGCAGTTTGGGATGGGCGCGGGCACGCCCGGGCAAAGCGCCGGCCTGTCTGCGCCCATCAGAGCCCTTAAGAGGCTATCAACAACACCGGATTTATCCACTCACCCTTCTAGCTCCAATATACAATCTGCCCCGTTTACTGTAGAGCCCGTTCTCTCTGGGTCCCAGTCCAAGACATGCACCTTGGTACCCGATATACCTACCCCGGATTTGTTTACTGAGGATCCCCCACCCTGATCCAGGGAAGAGAGGGAATGTAAAAACTGCCACAAAATCTGGGAGGAACCAGAAGAAGGAAACCACTGACCTGGTAATAGATTGGGATTTGGGGTTGGGAGGGTTGGGGGGTCGAGTGAACGAAGGCACAGAAAAACCATCTTGGGTGTCAAATTTAGTACTGGATCTACAGTTGCAAATAAGAAACATCATCAAGGAGGAGCTGAATGTCCTAACCTCCCAGGTGGATAAACTTACATCCCTGTTAGAAACTTTCCTTGCTAAGGTAGATGCCAATCATATAGAGGAAGATCGCCCCCAGCAGCATGCGACCCAAACCCGCCCCTCCCATCAGAAAGCACATCATGCCCCGGTAATGAACCTGTGCTTGCCATCCAATACTCAGAGCACTAAGGAGGAAACAACTGATCATGTGAATATTTCCCGCAAGCCTAAACACAAAGTTAGCCCACAAAACCAGGAGTGCAGTTGGGGTGGAGAGAGTGGCAAGAAGCAATGTCACTGCCCAGAAATGCCTCAGGTTGAAGCCAACGTGCAGCATTCAGTGGCAAAGCATAGAGCCAAAGAGGGGCAAGTCACACGAACGGAAGTAGTAGAGGGAAGATCAACCTACCATGCATTAATTTCCCCCCGCACTCAACACCGTATGTTATGATTTTAACTGGAGTACCAGAACTTAATAGGGATCAAAGGGAATCATATTATGATCTAAAAAAGAAATGCATATTTTGGCTGGCAAAACAACTCCAATACTCATATAAGGATGCTGATGACATTTTATTCGTACGCAGGCTGAAATGGGTGGGCCAGAGGTCAAAAGATCAACTTTAGGGAACACCCATGTGGTAAGGTCCCTCCTAATACGAAATCTGCAAAGGCAGGAAAGGGTATTAGGCCACTCCCTTTGCGGTAGTTTTACCCCCCAAGACCATAAACAATAATCTATGGCCAATTAGTGGGGCAGGGTTTTGGCACCAGTACCAGCAAAATACTATTATGGGTTAGGATCAACCAAGCCCACTGTTTTTTAATCAACTCAAAACAGCTTTATTCAGTGTAAAATATACATCCATAAAAGCATACTTATACAAACCATTATAAAATAATCAAAGTACAATATATAAATTTAAAAATTTGGACATTTACAATTAATACTTTAGCGAGAAGCCTTGTGATCGATAATCAAGATAAGTTTAGGAGTAAGCAGTTGGTGGGTTACATATAATACATTTATGTCAATATTCTTTACTATAAAAAACATTCCTTAAAACCTTATTTAATGCAGCTGTAGTCATTATATGTTATGGACAACTCTATGTACATTGTATTAATCGAGGGAATCATAAAAATGGTATAGAGTCAAAATATCGAGTTTTTATCATCGACTAGACATAATATTGAGTAAAAAATATAGAATAGACATAATATCGACTAGACATAATATAGATACCAAAATATTCACTAGAAAATGTTAATATCGAATAAAATGAACATAATATCGAATCAAAAATATAGAATGGACATACTATCGACTAGACAGAATATAGATAACAAAAATATCGAATTTAAGGTAAGTTAATATTATTTTTTAATTTTTGTGTAATATAATTTTGTAGCGGTTTGTGGGTATATAGGGGAATAGGGTGGGAAGAAATTTAATTATAATTAATTAAATATGTTAATTTATACATTTGTATTTATTTAGAATTAATTCTTAATTAATTATTAATTGGTAATTAATTAAAATATAATTGGTAATTAATTTTAAATGATTAATTGATAACTATGTTAATTTTATCAATGTATTTTCTGTAGCGGGTTGTGGGTTTATAGGGGAATAGGGTGGGAAGTAATTTAATTATAATTAATTAAATATGTTATTTTATTTATTGGTATTTATTTAGAATTATTTGTTAATAAATTATTAATTGGTAATTAATTAAAATATAATGGGTAATTAATTTTAATTGATTAATTGATAAATATGTTAATTTTAGTAATGTATTTACTGTAGCGGGTTTTGGGTTGATAGGGGAATAGGGTGGGAAGTAATTTAATTATATCGTATATAATCATCATATAATCATATTATATATCACTATACAGAGTTCAAAATAATATGAACTGTAGCGTGCACTGGGGGGTTTTCCCATTGCATGGACAATTTGGTAACTTATAGGGTCCTTTTTTCTTATCACAAAATGCTATTATATAGTGTAATGTGCCGAAACGTAGCCTTGTCAAATAAAGTCTCTGTTGGGCATTTACTATCGTTGTAAGGTGTTTCTGTATACGCAGCACACAAGGAACCTGACAATAGGAAGTAACGCTATATTTATGTTTAGCCTCATCAGTTCTAACACGGTCCATAACCAAAATATATCTCAGCTTCAGCTAATTTTTACTAATATTTTATATAGATATCAAGTCCCCTTTATTAAAATCTATCCTGCATTCCATCAGTACATTTTGAATGTACACAAGCCATGGGATTTTTTTCCAATTGTCAAGGGCCATGCCATCCTTTATTATATCAGTAGTACATTATGTCTCATCCTTTGCCCACAGCCTTTGCCAAAAAGTAAGTCCAGCTATTCTGATTGTGTCACTTATATATGGTACTGCCAGTTCTCTGTGTACAATATAATTGGCTGTAGAGCTAGGTACTGCCAAACATCTTTTCAAAAAATAGTTTTCTTGTATTTGTAGGGTGGCAGTGCTTCCTCTTCCCTATATTTCAGTTCCATAGCAGGAACCTGTCACACACTTTGTTCTATACAAAGTGAGTATCTCCCTCACTGGCTTATTTCCCATTTTAGCCAAAAATCTAAAAATTCCCTTGACTTCTTTTAAAAATTTCAAATTACTTGCATCAATGTGTGGTCTCGAGCTGCCCATTCTATTAAAAAGTAGGCCCAAATAAACGAAAGTTGGCACTCTACCTATGACTACTCCCCACACATTATGTTGTCTATACTTTGTTTTGGTCTTACCACATGTCATGACAAAAGTTTTAGCAAGATTTAACTGCAAATCCTTTTCTGTCATGTAGTGGGAAAACTTCTCAATTAGGCATTGTAATCCGTTCGCTGTCCTTGATAAGAGGACAGCGTCATCCGCGTAAAGTAGTACTGGAGTTGAAAGTCTGCCTACTTTTGGACAATCAGCTTTTTGCTTTTGAAAAAAAAAATCCCCATTGATGACATATAAAGAAAACAACAATGGTGCCAATACGCATCCTTGGTGTTCACCTCTTGTGACCATAAAATCCTGTATACATTCCCCCTTGCTCCCAAAAAGAACTCTTGAAGTTAAAAAAGTGTAAATTTGGGATAAAAATATGATGATTTCATTTGGTGTTCCTAACTCTTCTAAAGTTTGCCACAATTTCATGTGGTTGTCAAAGTCAAACGCAGTTGTGACGTCCACAAAGCATAGATGTAGGGCCCCTCCATCGCCAATGTATACTTTCCTATAAGGAGTTCCAAGTTTAGGCACTGTTCCACCATTCCAATGCCTCGTCTTAACCAAAACTGGGCATCTGAGAGAATGTTATTCTCATCCAGCCAGTCCTCTAACCTCCCCAGGACGATCCTTCCCATTAATTTTAAAGCTGAGTCCAGAAGAGATATTGGACGGTAACAGTTAGCCTTTCCTCTATTTCCCTTTTTAAAAATAGGTACAATGATCCTTTTGGACCATGAGGAGGGTATGACTCCTCACACTGCAGCATTTAAAACATTCAATAAGATCGGGGTCCAAAACTCCATATTACTTAAAAAAACTTCAATAAGTACCCCATCTGGTCCTGCCGCTTTCCCACTGGCACTCTTTAAAAGGGCTATTTTAATTTCCGCCCGATGTGATTGGTACTGATTTTACGGGTTCAAGTAATATAAAGATACTATTTTGTATTGTAGCAGCACTGTGGGTGCCTGGATTAAAAATAGACTCAAAATGTATAATCCAGTCCTGCGGAGGGACCACGATTTCAATTTTCAGTGTTGAATTATCTTTAATATAAGGGTAGTCAATAGTATGCCAAAATAAACTGTTGTAAGCAAACCTCAGCTAGGCCTACTTAGTGTAAGGGGTTCACCCTTCTCTGCACAGAGTCCTTAGACCATAGGAAGAAGTTGGCAATGAAACTGGAAAATACAAAAGCAAAGTTTATTAAACCTTTAAAGGTGGTACTACAATCCACACAACACCCTTCAGTATTGTATCAAGTAGCACACCAAACTAAAGCACATGGCCCCTTTTATACACAATGAAGGGGCTTAAAAGAAGGCGGTACAGAAGACAAGAGCAGTTTCATGACCATACAAGGACATATTGGAAGGCACAATCGATAGATGGGCGGAGTTAACAGTCTTCAGTAACTGGTAAACACATTCCTATCTGGAACCAATTAGTAACGGTCATTGACCCTACTGCGCATGTCTGGACATGCTGGAAGCGGAAATTACTAAATATAACCTGTTGCCGGGCAGACTTCAGGCGCAGTTAATAAAAAGGTAGGACAAAGCACACGACGAGCACATGGCAATGTATGGCATACAAAATGGCCGTTGCAAATACAAAATGGAGTCGGCACATTTGATACGATAATGGTCAAACAAAGCATGTCTTCTGCTAATGCTTAACCTAATCACCGTTGATTTACAACAGACGACCCTTTCAGCATTAGCTGAAGACATTCGACTTCCTGGGAAAAGCTAGATATTCATCTCTGACATCAATGGCCATCATACTAGCTATCTCTTTTTTCAAATCATTCTGCATTTTGACTTCTGCAATAATGCTTTTGGTCGGTATGCAAGCAGTAACACACATAGAACATATCATCGAACTGCACTGAATACATATACAACAAGTGAAAATTATTGCAATTATTATACATAAGGCTGTTAATAATTTCCAGCCCCAGGCAGAAATCAGAGTCCAAAGCCACCCTGTAAAAGTCCATGTACCATTTTCTGTGTGAAGGTCTGCAGCGATTTTATGAAGTTTATTAATCGCTTTGTACACTGATGGGGTGTGGTCAGGTATGAACATGCAGCAGCTACTACCTATCACACGACATGCACCACCTCTATCTGCTAGCATAACATCCAATACCATTCTATTCTGCAAAGCCACAATTCTAGCAATTTGCAAATCTTCGGTGATGTTTCCTAAAGCTACAGCTGTTTGATCTGTGACAGCTTCCACTACTCTAGTCAATCGTCGCACTTTTCTGCTGTTTAATGCGGCACCCACAAAAAAGAACAATCCTAAATTAAAATCTATATATTGTTGTAGGCTAGTGTCGGTTTGATCAATGCTATCAGTAGTCAAAGATCTTTTATATCTATTTATAGTAATATTATTGAACAATTTCAGATTTCGATGATACAATGGAGGTGCTAGAAACACAGGGGGCAATAAAAATGACACGTACCAGATGCTGGTCCAGCCGGCTGGCAGTCGATAATATCCACAATTTCCGCTCACAAAATAAGTATTATGTGAAGCTAAAAAGGTGCTATTATTTAGGCCATCTATGTTCAATACAGTAATACAATCACTAATACCCACAGGGATATGTCCAATGCTCTGTACACATAGTTCTGCTTGTGTTTGAGTAAAAGAAATAACAAAATGTTCAGCATTGGATGAGTCTCTTGTGTTGGTGAAGATATATGGCGTTGAAATATTGTCCGGTCGATATTCTTCCCACTCCCATTTAGTTCCATTCGCCTGGGGATACCCATCTTTGTCTTGATGGCACTCTTTATTTAACCGGAAAAGCAGTCTGCCCACTGTAGGCTTCCTGGTCGCAAAGAGCAAAGTAAACCAGGCTCGACAAGAGCCATTATGCGAAAAAAGGGAGAGGTATGAACGGTATACCTCCTTTCTTTTGATGCGCAGGCATCATCCCACAAATCCAACAGTTTGTAGCTTTCGTAGCGATGTGGGTATGATGTAGCATTTGAATGAAGGTATTATTGAGATAAGACTGTCGATGTTTCAATTTTTGATATGGGAGCGTAAAGAAATAATGCTCTTCTGGTGTAGGTGTACTAGCAACAAACAACTCAAGAGCAGGAGTTGTCTCCTCAACAGACCATGGTATTGTTGCCGCAATCACCAAAGCAACAACAAACCCTACAGCACAAAAAATCTTCTTCTTTTCCATTTTAGTCACTACACAAAACAAATCTTACTGAAACTAAAGTAGTTGTCATAGCTCTTAACCCTGGGTCGCCGTTGATTTCTTCATCACGGGCCAAGACAGGTGTCACTACTCTTATGCAGGGCTGATCCCCCCCTTGCCACATCGGCTCTCCTTTTAAATTTTCCAGAAAAAGTGTTGGATCTACACCTGCCCATTTAATGGATACTCCATTGTTTCCTTGTAGTGTTATGTCCATATGTGTGAACTTACCCCTTTGTTGGTGACCCAGACCAAGTCTAAGTTTCAAACTAAGTGGGTGATGATCGCTTAACAAACTTTTACTAAATATAATTTTCTCCACCCAACCTTTACACTTTACTGATATAAGAAAGTGGTCTAGATTTGATGAACCTCTCTCACCTATATAGGTCCGAATAGCAGTTTCACCCTCTGCATTTTCTGGTTCCATGATTATAAAATTATATTTAGAGATAATAATATTTATAGCTTCACCATACGGATCATGAGGAAAATTGGGTATCCGATCGCCAAAACTATCAGTAAAGCGACATTGTTCTTGTTGGACTTGGCCCTTCTGGCAGGTTCACCCTTAAAATTTTTGCTTTTAATGGTGACCTGGGGATGGTGGTTTTTGGTTTCTGCGCACTTTCACTGTGTCCCTGTGGAAAGTGCGTGCGCACTCTGAGTGCATGTGGTGAGATAGACCTGCCCTCCCATAGAAATGCATGGGGAATGTCTGTGTCCCTGGTAGTTCCGGATGCGTGAGGTGTGCAGGCTCGAGTTTGGTATGTGCGGACTCGTGTGATTGAATGATGCGCAATGATGTATGCGGCATGTATGTGTCTAGTGTGGAAGTGCCACTTCTAGACATGGCTGTACGTGTGCTGTAAAGGTGCTGGCATGTGATTGGCTGGAGCAGGCTGGGATGTCAGGCTCCATGAGTCATGAGGGGTCTGCCCGGTGGTGAGTGTGGAGATTAGCATGCTGATGGCTGGGGAGGAGTGCACCTGGGTCCTGAATAGGGCTAGGCTTTCCCCACTCAATGCTGGTTCCGCCCCCTGTGGTGCGTCTAATGACTCTAGTCCTGCCAGTGAATAGAGTGAAGGGCTGAGCACATCAAGTGTGCTCACCAACCAGCTGCGACTGGTTTGCCCCCTCACCCTGTGCCAGAACAAAGGATTGACCTGTATAAAAATGGGGCTGTGTCCCCACACAAACTGTTCTCTTCCTGGATCCTACCTGAGGGGGGCTGCTGCTGGGCGCTAGGAGGAACCGCCACTTGGACTGCCTCCCTGCTAGGAGGGCCAGTGAGCTGGCCCTGGGCCCAGCCTTTGCCCCCCCCTGCCTGGCTTAAAGACTCTTGCTGTACTTTTGAGCCTCTCGCGCCTGGAAGCGCTTTATTGATTTTTTGCCAGCGCTTGGGATCGCTTTATTGCCTGCTAGCGCTCAGAGTGCTTTATTTTTACTCTAGCAGCTGCCCACGCCACATTTTGCCGCTTATCTGCAGTTTTTATGCCCCGTAGCGCTAGGAACGCTTTCTTTTAATTATTGCCAAGCCGTCCTACTTAATACGAGTGCCCACCCCGTGTTGTGCCCCGTGCTTCCACCGTGACAAGAAACCACCGCCGCTGCCGCCCGGCACCTCCAGGAAGTCAGGCAGGCCAGGGGCGGGACAAGCGGAAGGAGTGCCAGACCGGAAATGGATGGGAGCCCACCCCGCGCTCCGGTCACCAGAGAAAGAACAGGCGGCATTGGCACCCGGGGCCCCCGTGAGGGAGGGAAAGCCCCGTGGTGTCCAGAAGGGGTGCCGGTAAAGAGCTGCCGCCCGGAGCAGGCAAGGCTCTGCAGAGAAGCAGAGTCCGGGCCACAGTCCAGCAGCCAGGTGAGGAGTCCAGTGGAGTCCCCCAAAACCAGTGAGTGGGGCCCCGGAGTTCTGGGTCGTGGAGGGGGCGTCGGGGCACATTGCCGATGCCCGCCCCTCCTGCCGGTGCTCGCTCAGTGCGCAGAGCATGGTGTAGAGCCTGTCGAGGCTCGGGGGCATTGCTCATTTAAAGCCCACTACGCTCCAACCCGAGAGGCCAGTTGTTGAGAGCCCAGAAGGGCTGAAGGCGGCATCTCTTCCATTTAGAGCCCGAGGGGCTCTGGGCCACATAATTGACTTTGAGTCCCCCGAGAGGGACACCCACGTCTTAGGGGGCATTTTTCTCAATTGGTAGAGCGGCCCCGAAGGCAGCGGCCCGCTCCCACATTGCCCCACCTTTCACTCGAGTCCAGAGGGGCTCAGGGGGCATACTTGTTACGAGCCTGAGAGGCTCTGGGTGCCACAGTCGTTTTTGAGTTCCCAGAGGAGGGACTCCAACTGGCACATTTGTTTTCAGAGCCAAGGAGGCTCTAGGGGGCACATTGTTGATTTGGAGCCCAGAGAGGCTCACAGCCATATTTCTTGGTTCAGAGAACAGAGAGGCTCCCTGCCCACATTGTTGTTTCAGAGCGTGTGAGGCTCCAGCGTTAGCCCCAGCATTGTCCTGCCAGTAGTTCTCCAGCTGCCCAGCACTTAGTGGGCAGCTGCTACGTTTAGGCCCCTGACATTTGGGACTGCCACAGGTTGTGGCTTACGTGATTTCTACGTAGTAGCTTGTTCTTACACCGCTGAGTATTTTATGCCTCATGTGTTTTCCTTCCTTACACCTCTAAAGGTGTTGTTTTTGCATCATGTGTTTTCCTTCCCTACACCTCTGAATGTGTTGTGATGCATCATGTGTAATGTGCTTATACCCCTACAGGTATTGTGATACTTAGGTGGTTGTTTTCTCCTAGTACAGGTGTTGTTAGTAAGGTCCTGGTTCCCTGCGTGACATTCTCCTAAGGTGGTTAGGGTTGCGTAGGTGGTCCTTATCTCTAACCAGTGGTTACTGGTTGTGTGCTTTATGTTCTATTGTATTACTACTATATGTGCTATGTGCTAATTATTATTCCTACAAGTGCTAATTCTACCCAGTGCTAAGTTCTAAAAGTGCCTATTCCTGACAGTGGTCCATGTGGCCCTGTCTTGTACATATCCCCTGTAAATTCTGCCCGTGCCTGTTGGCACATTGTAAAGTGTGTGTTCTTATCTAATGTGTTTTGGTATAATACAAAGGCTATTTTTATATATTACCTTGTGTGGAGTTTCCTTTGTGGTGGGCCTTGGATGTTGTTGCTGGGTGCGCGTGCAAACACTTAACCTACATAGCCTCCAAGTTTAGCCTTGCTGCTTGCGCCATGTTACCTAGAGGGTGAGCAGGGGTTATCTTGGCGTGTAACTCCCTTGCCCTGACTTAGGAGTGGTGGTCTCTGACTGACTTTGGCGCAAGCCCTGGCCAGCCAGGGATCCCATTTCTAACAGTTCTCCTATTGGGATACTACAAATTTCAGAGCTAAAATCACCCCCCCCCCACATAACTATATACATCCCATCCAATTCCCTCACAAAATTCTCTAAATCAACCTCTAGATCATTATTTACCCTTGATTTAATACCATCAAAAACATTATTATAAAAATGAATCAAAATGATTATTTGTTTCCTTTCTGAATATAGCTGTATGAATTGGTAAAATTGTGAATTAGTGTTAACAACTTTCACTGACAGTGGGGCAGTGACCGCTATTAATGTTGCTAAACCACCTTTAGTTCTCCCCCTTCTAGATGGATTAGCGTTGGTGCAAATTACATTAAAACCATTAACAAGAAAGGACTCCACTATCTATGTTTCCTGAATCATAATTATACTAAACTTTTCTAAGGATTTGAGCCATGCGTCATTTTGTATCCTATTCTTAATTCCTGCTATATTCCAAGATATGATAATTGGAGACATATAATCTTGCATAATTAAACATTGTGGGGCCGCCACTTCTGTACCATGGGCTGCAGTTTGGCTGGTGTTATCTAGATATTCATAATGATGCCCATTGGTTGTTTGAGGGCATAAAATGCCAGCAGACTTTTTAGCATAGCAATTTAACCGTTTGTCTATATCGAGGTCTACCATATTACAGCAATCCATAGACGGTAATTGCACACTCAAGTGATCATTCAACTTATTTATCCTTTCATTACCTACGCTCCTACAAACAGATGGAATATCAACTATAGTTCTCTCCACAACAACCTCTCATTTTCTCTTATGTCAATCGATCTCACTACATAATCTGAGTGGTTCATACCTATTGTATGTAGGGATATTTAGTGTTGATCTGCACGGGATAACATCATTTAACTTCGGATGTGCCTCGTTTTGGCCTATAAAAATAACCTAATGGGACAGCAGTTATATATTCCATCCTCTCTACATTAGTTCCCATGGTATTATTCATAAGTGTCCCTAGCAGGTCTTCTACCAACTTTCTATTACGAAAGTTTAACACCACACTATCTCCCAAACAATGTTTCCTAGAGATTCCCACCCAACTCACTCTCCTTAACATTATGATGTTCTGTTGTAGAGCAGTAGTGTCAATGTTCGAGTTTACGTTTAGCCAATGGGTCACCTGGTTCAAAAAACTTGTTTTTTAACGTAGGCACATTTTTGAGAACAGTAACATAGGGCGTCACCTGAGGAGGTAGAAGTAAAGGCTTGTTAATAGTATTCTCATTAGTATTCTCAAAGTTCTTAGAACTACTTTGTGTCCCCATTTTATTAGTTTCTTTCATTACACTAGGTGTTGTTTTATGTTCTATGGCCGACTTTCAGCTTTGTGTATGTGACATACAGCCCCCTAGTACGGGCTTAGCGGAGTCCTTTCCTTTTATAATTTCAAAGGTGACTCCATTCCCTCCACCTACCGTTGAACTGATTCGCGAGTTCTTCGCTATACTGGGTATGCACAAGTTTTTAGATGCAAAAAGGCCTGATACCAACTCAGTTAAAAAAGTTGCCTCCTTTTGGACCAGCTTTATTTCAGACATAAGACGGCGTTCAATACTGTCCAGTTTTGAGTGTACTTTTTTAAACAATGTCTCAGGGTTATACATTTCTTGTTGACTGTCAGTTGCAATTGTCTCTCCTTTTGATATTCCTACATGTTGGCCCCCTTTCTTTGTCCTCTGTTTTACCCTTGATTTTGTCGCGGTAACGTCATCGATACTGGCCTTCATTCTTGGCAATTGCTTAACTTTTTTTTGCTGGCGGAGAGACTAGCGTTGAGCTATCTGATGGCTCTGATATCTCCAGTGGCGCTATTAAAACACATGGATTGTCCCTTCTGCTTGGCACCACCCTTCTGCTTACATTATTACCTGATGGTGCTATCTCTAACTCACATGCATTCTCAGTTACTTCGGGTATCAATATCTCTTGTCTATCCTCAAGGTCCGGTACCATTAAAGCGTCATCTAGGGCAGTTTTCGTGGCTGCCAACTGTTCTGTATCAATCATTCCCACTGCTGACTTTAAGTATTTTGTAATGGGTGTGTTAACAGACTGGGACTTCCCTTGGGTTTGTGGTAGTTTCCTCTTGCCCATCTTTCTTATATAAGAAGATCAGGTATATGTCAATAAGTTCTATAATACTCCTTACAGAAATATCCTTTGTCACAGCCAAGGGGGGTGGCCCAGCCCAATCTCCTCCTGTCACTGACAGGCGCAGGCGGGCCCGCCCTTGGCCCGGGCTTGGCAGGGCACTCCCGCGCACATCACATGTTGCGGGAGCCCTAGCCAGCACTTATGTGCCTCCTGGCGCATATGGTGACGTCAGTAGCAGGTGCGCCACTCAGCCCGCTGGAAAATTGAGTCCTTCTTCAGCCCTCACTCTCAGTATATTGATAGTATATCTCCCAGAGCCGAGTGTTCCACTATAGAGCAACCCAGCAATTTAAACCAGCTATCAAGAGATACACCCAAGCTTAGCGTGTTATCCTGGAACATTGAGGGTCTCACCTCAAAACCAGACAACCCAGAGTGGGGAGCATTTATCCAAGACAAGGACATTTGCATGTTCCACGAAACTTGGGCGATGGAGGATACCCATAGATTAGGTTACGCAACCTTTTGCCAACAGTTACAAGTGGAGGAATGGGAAGACCCGCAGGGGAACTCTGTACCTAGATTGCAGTGCACGGCTAGGTGTGCTGAGACCTCCGCCCGAGACATACTCAGTATTATTCTGAGCTTCCCCGCCAAGATTAGAATAGCTGTAATTAATGTCTATTCCCGCCCAGTTAGTCATGGCCAGGAGTCGACAACTCTGGAGCAATTGACTACTTTTTTATACACTATTCCTGATAACACCTTGGTGATTCTTGCTGGAGACTTCAACTTCCAGTTTGAATCCCTGAAATATCTAATTGGGGGTAATGTCAGTGAGGTGGACCAGCATTGGGCCATACCAGACCCAAACGCCCCGGCAACCCGGGCTGGAATGCACTGGTACTCCAAATGAATACCCTTACACTGAACCACTCCCTCAGGGCTTGTAATGGGAGTACAAAATCTGACTCCCCGGTGCACCAAACTTATAACAGACCAGGAAGTTCCTCTATTTTAGATTATATCCTGGTGGACACTAAATCCTGGCAGCGGGTGATTGATTTTAAGGTTGTCCCTTGATATGAGAGCAACCATAACACCTTGACTCTTGAGATGGTACTGCCTTGCCCTAGGTTTGCTAACACAGGCCATCCTTCAACTAGCCCCAGGCTAACTCTATCTAGTTGCAGGAGGAGAGTCAAATGGGGAGCATTTTGTAAATCCCAGGAAAGCTAGCCTCCCTTTACCAAACTGTAGTTCCATATCATAAGGGTGCAACCCAATTCAGACCCTCCAGCTTATCGCGATTTCGTGATTCACGGAAAAATCGCGAAATCAGCGGAAATGCGCGATGGCCGCGATATTTACGATTTCGGCCTCGAAAAGAGTGTCCCTGCTGCTATTTAAAAAACAGTGTCTTCTTAATGGATGTACGCAAACACGCACGTCACTACGTGTTTCCATACACCATTAGAGATAAGGTAGAGGAGAGAAGCAGGCGAAAAGGCACATGGCGTCAGAGGCGCGACTAGAGCATTTCTAAGCAATCAGCAGAGTGGAGCTGCAGGGGCTCTTACGGCTGTAAATGGCAGTGGGGGTGAAAGGACTTCTATCCTAGCTTGGAGGAGCTGTAAGAAGTCAAAGAGGGACAGAGCTGAACAGGGTCATGCCTTTCCGCCACCCCCAGCAGCAGACCAGGGCAAACAGCTAATAGGATTGCATATTGCAGCACTGCAAGGACAAGCCAGTCACAGAGAAGAAAGTTGGTTCACCCCGTATAAATATTCGGGAGAGAGGATGTGGCCTAATGGTCAGAAATGCTGGATTTAGACGTCTCGGTGTCTGCTCAACAGCCCGTGATTCTAGGCAATTCAGTACATCTCCCCGTGCCTATACACAGTTTAAAATACAAATCTGATCTTGTGTAATATAACTAAATGCTCATTTAAAGCACTCTAATCCCTTTTGTCAAAATTCGCCCTAAATAGAACTGGATAAAACATTCTTGGTATGTTCACATCACTTATGTAGACAGCGCCTCATCCAGTGGTCTCAAACCCTTGCAAGGAGTGCATTTCCAACCTCGTGATTAGGCTCTTTTTTCACAAGGATGTGTGCCTTTGATTAAAAAAAGATTTCTGCAGCAGAGTTTCATAAAAAATGGAAGAGCTGGGAAATGCCCTTCCACTCGGCACATGCCTGCATGAAGTTCGCTGTCACAAGGCCTTTAGAGCAAAAAAAAATAAAGAAAGATAAGAAAGCGAGTATTCACCAGTGTGTTTACTTCCAGAAATGTACGTCACTAAAAGTTGCCTCACTTCTAGATGCTTCCTGAGGGAAGTTTAACAACAGTATGTATACGTTATCCTCACTACTCTCAGATTTATGTAGAAAAAATTCTTCCAAATAACCAATGTGCTTGTTTTCAGCAGTAAAATGGGGTTTCGTGAGGTTGTTGTCAGTAAAATAGACGATAGACGAGTTGATGTTCCGCAATGGCATTGTGGTCAGTCACATCTTATAAGAAAAACCTTCAAACAGTAAGCTGTCAAGCCAGGCAAAACTTTAAACATGCCTATTTTAAAGTTAATACTCTGCTAAAACATTTTCTATTGATTTAAGGCTGAAAATGAATGATAATGAGTAAAATAAAGTGCAGCAAAAATGCAGCTAAATGTCCACTTTTGTGCTGCTAAATTTCCATATTTGTGCAGCTAAATTTGCTAATCCATGCCGCAATATCCTGGGGGGTCTGCCAATTAAGTGAAATTGCTATTTTCACCACTGCCCTACGTGAAATTGCAAACAATCACTAAGGCGTAGTATGTGATCTGGCAAATATCTTCTTCTCTATTTTAAAACCTAGGGAAAAGGAAACCCTGGGTCACCCTTGGTACAATGGCGATTTCGCAAGGCCATGCAAGCACTAGTCCTAGCTATCAAATCCAAAGAAAGAGCCCAGATAAAAGATAAATGTCAGCTCACAAAAATATAATCAATGTTGCCAAGAAACAAGGATAGGAAGCTAAATGGGACAGCTTGAAAAGTGCCCTATGCTCCAGGTATATGAGGTAATTTTGGAATTTAGTAAATACAGGCAGCACAAATGACAAACTGGCAATAGAACTAAATCTGGGGGCAGAGCCTTGGAGGGCCCACTTTGAACCTCTATATGAAAGGGTAGAGGGTGTAGCTGAGCAGGGTTTAGCTGAGAGCTCCCACTTGCAGTTATCTATTTCTCCAGCCCCAACAAGTTCTCTAAAAGAGATAGGAGATGCCTTTAACAGGATTTCCCCCTCTAAAGCACCGGGATTAGACAAGATCCCAGGTGACCTCTTCCGTAATGAGCCGACGATCTGGGTATCACACCTTTGGACCCTGTTTAAAGCTATCCTGCAAGGAATGCCGATCCTAAAAACTAAGCTGGGGGAGGAAATCATTCCAATCTATAAGAAGGGCTCACCATTGCTACCCTACAATTATCGCCCAATAGTCTCTTAAATGTTACCCAGAAGATATATTCACAAGTGCTATTGGGTCGACTAGCGAGCTGGATGGAGCAGTACTCCATGCTCAGCCCCTTCCAAGCAGGTTTTAGATCTGGAATGTCCACAATAGATCAAATTCTTAGGCTGCAACTCGTGCACTGGAAGACGGTCCTTTTGGAGGGCGGCAGCCTTTATTTGATCTTTGTCGCCTTAAAATCGGCATTTGACTGACCCTCCCTACTTCTGCTACCAGATGAAATGGCTCCATGAATGTAATTTTGCCCAAATCAGGGCTGGAAAGAATGGTGAGCTCCCTGACCCCATTTCCATAGAAAGAGGAGTACGACAAGGGTGTGTGTTGTCTCTGACCCTCTTGTCCCTATTTATTAATGGCTTAGTGGAAACCCTGACTGCTGGGAGGGATATAGATGCCCCTAGGTTAGTGAACCTTAAGGTCCCTGCCTTGATGTTCGCCGGTGATACCCTCTTACTATCTAAGTCCCCCATGGGAATACAGAGGGTACTAGATATTTTCCATTCATTTTGTAAAAGCAGGGGTTTAGAGATAAACACATAAAAAACTAAATATATGGCAGCTTTTAACGTAAGAAATACCACACAACCAAACCCCCAGCTAGATGGGAAATTACTAGAGAAAGTGGCCATTTTTGAATACCTTGGATTAACACTCACGGAGAAGATGGAGTGGAGCGCACAAATAAAGGTCAGCCTTAAGCTGGCACAGACAACGAGGAGGGTTGACCAAAACGCTCAGGAAGTGTACCCATAAAATGGTTGGGCCGGTGATGGAAATCAACAAAGCTCAAATAAGGGGGGCAGCCCTGTACGGAGCAGAAATCTGGGGCCATCGGCCAACCGACTCCCTATCTGAGAATGAAAACTCATTTGTTAGGCAACTCCTAGGCCTCCCGTTAAGCACTCCGCTTACGCCACTTTGAATGGATCTTGGGGTTGGTCCAATTGCAGAGGAAGCTGCCCTTAGACCCTTTCTACATTGGCGACGCCTATGGAGTACCCCAGAATTAGAAGCTTTTAGAGCCGAGTTAAAGGAAGTGCTGAGCCTACAAAGAGCTAGCAAAATCCCATGGCTGACGTATATTAAAAACTTCTTAGAAGCTATGGGGATGGGTGACCTATGGGCTAATGTTGAAGGAAGCAGGATGTTAATATCCAGGAAGAGCCTGTCACAGATATTTAGGGATTATAAAATCAATCAGTTAAAGAGGGATCCCGCAACTGGTACAATGACTGCGTCCTTCTTAGAGATTAAAGAGCAATATAGCCTAGAACCTGTTCTCGATGTCATCCAGGCTCCCTTGCGAAAAAGCTGTATCTACAATTCAGGCATGGAGCATTGCCGATTTGCGCCTTTACAAATAACTGGGGGGCGCTTCAACTCAGGGTTGTCCAGCTTGCAACCACATCTCGGAGACAGTTCAACATGTACTGTTTTTTTGCCCGACATACGGGAAGGCTAAACGCACATGGCTAGTACAGATATGTAGAAATCTTGGAACAAACCATTGTGCAGAAACCTATAGGATTTTAAAATATGATAATAGTAGGCCCATTGTGTATTCTGTAACCCGATACCTATTCTCAATGGGGTGTGTGCGCCGAGCTATTTTAAAATCGGGGACTGCTTAATTGGATCTCTCCATCATCTTTCTGTGAGTTTATATTGGTATCAACTCCACCTTTAAAAAAAAAATTGCTAATGTTTATTTTAATGTATTTATTGCATTTCACAATTTTTAAACGGAATTCTTTGGTATTGCACATGCACTTTACCCTTGGAATGTATATGTATGAATTGTGGCGTATTTTTTTCACTTATTCTTTTATGGTTATATTGGCCGAAATAAAGAATTCTTGACTTGACTTTATTAAACCAACTTGTTCCTGTTTTGCCAAACTCCTCTTGTCTCTCCATTTCTATAAGGTAAATTCATATCCAAGCAACACCCCTATATGTAAGCATGTTACACATATTTTAGTAAAATCAAGAGGTCTTGGCTAACTCCATCCGTAAAAATACGATTTGTTGCAACATTTGGAAGCCCCTACATAAATACAAATAGATTGATTTACTGTTTGGCCTCTCTCTCTCAGGGTAACTGACATATTACTGCGGGCACTGCAAAGGTAATTTTTTTATATACTCATGAAGTCATAAAGAAATCAGTTGAAAAAGCGACGGCGAGTATTGACTTTCTCCTGCCTTCCTAATTCACTCTTAATTAGAAAAGAAGGTTTTTGGAATCGCAAGGAATAATAAAAATACGATTAATGGACACGCCGATTGGTGCAACGCAGCCCTAGCTTGCTGCTCATGTTTAATAAATCAAGTGTATTGGCACTAGAAGCTAGTCTTAATGCATTAGGCGATTTCAGCCAAGTGGCACCTTAAATCGCTTTAATGACTCGCCAGCTACAGGGATTCTGTTACCAAACTGCAATTTTAATCAGTCACGGAAATCTCAGCGCGGCGGCCCGGTCAACGCGCCTTGTGTTTTTTTTCGTAAACATTGAAAGCGCAATGTACCAGCAGAGTCGGAACATCCAAACAGGTGACAGCTCCTAAAATAAACGTTAAATATTTTGAAGGGGAGGAGTAGGCGAGTGGGTGTCAGAGAAATAGTTGAAATGCTGAGATCAGAAGGCTGCCAGCCTCATTAAAATATGTTTTCCGACAGCCTGGACCGCAATCAGGATCCGTGGTGATCACTGGTTGCAGGAGGCGCTTTCCGCTGAGACAATGTTAAAAAAAAAGAACCCACGGGAAAGCTGAAAAAAGAAATTTTAATGAGTTTGTATTTGTAACAATCAGTACAAAAATCTCCAACTGTTCTGGGGACTGGTAATTGGCAGCCGCAAATTCATCTCGAAGGGGAGGGAAATATCCCCGCTGCTTTAAGACAGGTGGACGTGAAATTACATCAATTGTGGGCCCGACAATTTGGGATGCAATGCCAGCTCCTTTCGCCGAACTCAAAGGACATTTCTTATATAGAGCGCTTTCATGGTTTTGTTTTCATTTGCTGTTGCTGATTCAATGAAACTTGCAGCAGTTCCTGTTTTTCTTCCTAATGAGGGTTGCGCCATTTTCCTGACGTGATAGGGCAGCGATGCTGAGGAGACGAGGGTGAGCAGTCGCTGAATATTAAGAGATAAACACATCTAGTTCCACAGTTTTAGGTTCGCCTGCTTAGCCCTGAAATCTGAGACACTCTCCATAAATCGAATTCACCTTCAATTTGATATCTTTGTTTGCCAAGGGTACAGGAAAGAGCAGGTAGGCGTGTCCTTGGGCATGGGAAGAGATCAGGAGAAGACAGAACGAAAGCCACAGTTGACTGGTATTTGGCCTGTAGGGATGCTAAATGTAGGACACACCTTAAACTCATACTGTGCAGGGCCAGTGATGCTTTTCTCGTGGTAATTTCACTAAAGAAGCAAAATATTGTGAACTGTCTGTCACCAGTGGTCTCAAGTTTTCATTTTTCTTAGCAATGAACACTGATTAACATGCTTATAGACATCACAGGAAGTGATGTCACACAAACTTTGACATCAATGAGAACACAAGAAGGGACATCAGTGAATGATTAAAAAAAAAAAAGAAAATACAAAGAATAACACCATACCTCACTAAAGTAAGATCATGGCTTATAAAAGCAGTGGAGTTGCAATCTTGTGCGTCCGAAGTGACTCGACATTAAATGGTCTATGAAAGGTCTTGTGGCCCACATGATGGTTTCCTAAAGCCTCTGGAGGTCCCAGGAGCTGTTATCCCTACAGCAAAGTTCTGAAGCAGTGGCGTAAGGAACCTTGAGGGGCCCCCCTGCAAAGAACATGGATGGGGCCCCCGATGCTCCGGACGCAGTCTAGAGCTCTGAGTCAGGGGTCCGCTGCCCTAGCATCAGGGGCAACCGGTGGATCCTAAACGTTGTGCAGCGAATAGCTGAGATCTAAGTTGAAGGAGGTTGTGACTACAGCAAGCTCACCAAAATTAAAGAGGAGCGTTCGGGTGTGGGCCATCCAGAGTGGGCCCTCCCCCAGCAAGATATAAACCACAGCAACAACAAAAAATAAAACGTTTCAAATGGTGCATTGCATTTACAACATACATTTCAAGAAATTTTGTTGTACAATTTTGAAAAACAGGAGTTTGAACGGTACATATTACAGCACAGGGTTCAATAAATGTAATTAGAAACAAGTCGAAAGATACCCCTGGTATAATACTAAATACCTTGGTTTGTAAAATCCCGACCCTTCATAGCTCAGTACAGAGTTCATTAATCACCAGCTGTCCTGCTCAACATTACTGAGCAAACAGAGCCTCTTACTCCTAGAACACCATTCTAAATACAAATCTCCTCCAGTACATATTATAGGACTCCCTGTTGAGTGCAGAGCTCTGGTTAGGCAGGGCCGGCTCTGGGTTCATGGTGGCCCTGGGCAGGGAGCGTAGGTAGGGGGCCCGGATGAGGGTGTCCGGGCGGGGCGGAGCGCGCAGGCCAGTAGAGAGGGGAGAGGGTCAGGGAGTTTAGAAGTGGAACAGAGCCAGAAGCCGCCAAATCCCTGCCAGGGGCCACCACGCAAATATGTATCCATCCTCAGAGGATTAATATATTAAGGATATATATTGGCGTGGTGGCCCCTGGGGTTTGGTGGCCCTGTGCAGGTGCACAGCTTGCACATGCCTAGAGCCGACCCTGGGTTAGGCATAAAGCTCAGATCCCTAGATATTCAGTTTAGGTCTGCTCTGCTAAGATGAATTAATGAAGAGGATTTATAAAGCGCAAAACAGTTGCTCCAGTATGAGCCTTCCGACATTAAATATAGTGCCAAGTGCAGATCTATCTGTTCAGTACATGCTATATGTTAAGTTCAGAGATCTCAACTCAGAAATTAACTGGGCTCATTGCTCAGCATAGAGCCCAATGAACAGCATAGGCCCCCCTCTTCTTTAAAGACCCCCTCTGCCGACACAAAGGTTAATTGGTGAGTACAATGCTCCCCATCAGCTCATAATGTTCTTCACAGCTGAGCTCCAATGTCCATGCACAATCCTATCTCTACATGTGCTAGTTGTTTCATCTCTTGATGTTCTACCTATTCATTAGGAAGGTTTCTAATATTTAGGAGAAACAGAGAAAAAACAATGAGATACTTCACACAAGTGACTTCTAACCTGACGAGAGACAAACATGCACAATGACATACAAACAGAGAATAGAATATCTGTCTATGGAGAGAAGCAGCTTCTCAAAGGAGTTAGGAGACTTCAGAGGCCGCATTTGGAGGGATTCTGGTTCTGGCACAAGGAATATCTGTCTAGAATTGAGGGGACATGTTCAGAAACGTCCTTAAGTTTTAGGTGACTGAAGTGCAAGGGCACAATGGCTCAGGTACAGGAGCATACAGAGAGAGTCCGTCAAGAGGTACTCTTGCAAAGAGAGGAAGGGAGAGTGAAAAATCAAAGGGAATGATCATGTCAAATCAGAATGAGGGTGTTCTAGTGGACGAGAGATCCTGTGACATGGGTGAAATATCCAGGAAGGAGCATGTCAACATAAAAAGGAAGGACAATCAGGCATAGAGAGAATATCCTGTGATAAAAGCTGGATCCATAGAGACCATGCATTCTGGTGCAGAGGGAAAATGTTCTGATGGAGCTCTCAGAAACATTTCCTCAGGGAGGGAATGGTTACAAGGCAAGTGAGCATAACTCGTGATTCAGAGCATGTCCAGTTAGTTCAACATTGGGAAGACACATGGATCAGATACAGTGAGATGCAATTTCAAGTTTTACGGAACATGTCCAAGGAGAGGGAACATGGCCAAATACAAAAAAAGCATGTGTCTAGACACCTGTTGCATCTCTGAGGGCAACTGCGATGGGGTTTGTGTTTAAGCATGGTTTGCCTAGAAAATACATGGATTTCAAAAATGGATTGGGAAGGGAGAGGACCAAACTGGATGAGGACAAAGAGGGTGGCAAGATTTCATGCCCTAGACTCTAGTTTCAACAGATAGCTGTAATCACATACTGCACTTTAAAAAAATGCGTTTCACACAATAGACAAAGCTCTGCAAATGAACACACTCTATGCAAGTCTGTATATTAACCTCATCTTCACACATAGCTCTGTAAATGCACTGCTGTCATGCTCTGCATCAGTACCACTTGCTCAAGCACTGGAACACTGGCATAGCTCATGTAAAGTACCTCAAAAAGCCCATGTTGCACCATTAGGTACTAAGGCCCAGGCAAAGCTCAAGCAATTCATCTAAGTTTTGGCCCATAGCATCCACTGATTTCAGAAAAACTCCACCCCTCACATATAGACCTCCCAAACATCTGGGAGCTCCCTTGCTATGAAGCACCAATTTTATTACACTTTTGGGAGTGAAGGTCACAGTTGTGCAGTGTGGGCCTTCACAGGAATGGTGGAGTGACTGTAAGTTTCACATGTTGTGGAAGGAGAAGGATTGAGAGAGAAGCCGCTGGGGAGGTAAAGGAGTCACTGAAAATGGAAAGAGAAGTCAGGACGGTGAGGTAAATGAGTTCTTTCTTTTACATATTTAGACAGCTACCCACAGACAGCTACACACCGATGGACATACCTCAGCCGTAACCACCTCATGTGTCACTAATCTTCTATTATTTGGTCACTCCTGATTTACATTGATGTTGGGACTCCTCTACTAATCTCAGTCAGTAAAGCAGGTGTCATAAAAGAAATCTGTTGAGCCTGCTGTAATCCCAGAGTGGGAAAGGGGTCTAGTTATATGTCAGAACTGTAATCAGAGATGGGGGCAGTTTTGGTGGGGAGACCTATCATATAGAAAGCTGCCAACCAGCAGAAAATTAAAAAAATATATATTAATAATAAATAACTTCTTTATTCTGCACTTCCTTCGAAACTTGAAGCATATTGCATTCTGGGACTCTTTGGCTAATAGTGATGAAAAAAATGAAATGCCAACCCCAGATATACAGAACGCTAACGGCTCAGCAGCCTGATATAGATATGGTATTGCATGTGTCATGAGATCAGTTTACATTTCTGTGCTGTAACATTGGATATAGAGATGGGTAGCTGTCTCTTGCAAATCTCATTTCAAACCTTAATACATACATGTAAAGTAAAAAGTGTGGGCTCTCGTCAACACCAAGTAACATTAGATCTCCTATTCTGTTTTTAACTGTGGACAATGAGGGTAGCCTCACATAGTGATAAAATAATTTCTCACCTGACTTCACACAGACATGCACCTGCAATTCATGCTGGCACAGTGCCTGTTATGCACTGCTGGCAAGTTCCTAGTGAGTAAGTCACCCAGGCCTGAGGTCAGAGGGCAGGCTTCAGCAGCTCTTAAAAGTGAGATACAGTTCTTATGGGGCTCTCCTACAGCACTATCATCAGGAGTGAGGGAACGAAGGAGGTGCAACACTGCAAAGCTACTGCCTCAATGTCTCTGCAAGGTATGGATGGGAGAGTGCGTGTATTTAAGCTTGCAGCAAGACAGTTTTTGTTTCACAAACTCAGGATGTCAACAGTAAAAGCCAGTAAAAGAGATTTAACGGGCCAAAAAATGTCACTGGCCTGTTCAAGACCCTGGCTTCTCCAAATTAATTGTTTTCCTTTTTGCAGTTTTATGTAGCGCCAGCTCAGCCGAAACGAATTGAGTGGCTTTTAGTAAGCACCAGTTACATTTTATGAACACGGGGAGTTATTTGCCCAAAATTACAGGATGTTGAGCCTATGCCGAGAGTCAAACCTGTTTCTTTTCCTCAGTTCCAAAGTCAGTAGCTGACTGATGGCACATCCTCTTTATAATGCTATTCCATTGCTGATTCTCGGGTGCAAACCACTTAATTAAATCATATTTGGTAAACTCCGCTTGTACCCAGAAGCACCCAGAGTCGACTTGGACTCACTCCCCAAGCCTGTGACAGGTCTGTCTGCACCAGTTGGGACACCATTAGCGTGGAGGGAATACACTGCTGTAAGCAGTGCTCAACTGACACACGGCGCCAGGAGTATTTACCAGGAAATGTGAGAAAGTAGCAAAAGGGGTGATGCCCACTGACCAGACCACCATAAAGTTAAATATACAGCACTAAAAAAAGAAACCAAAGAACTTGCGTCTCCTGGAAACAACTGAACTGCTGCAAAAACAGAAAGCAATAGAAGGCACCAGGTCCATATGAGCTGGGACAGAGCTTGCTGTTGTTATTATGGTGACTGAATTCAGAGGGGGGTCACTTAAAAATAAACACGTGGGGTGACTGTACAATAATGGCCAGTGCACGCAGCTGTCCTTGAATTGAATGCACAATTATGTGCATGATGTGTGCAATTTAAATGTGAAGTTCATCAGTGTTGTGGCATTGGTAGAAGTCAAGTGTCAGTGTGCGTATTTAGGCTGGCACAGAAATGTGACGTGATAATTCTTACAGCCTGAGATAGGTGTCTGCGTGACGTTTGTGTGTCACTGGCTATGTGCAAGTTTGTGGCTGGGAATTGCAGGTCTGTCATGTGTTTGAAAAAAGTAAGCACATTTTGAACTTTACTTCATATCTTCACTGTATTTTATTTTCGCTCCTCCTGCTCATTCTCACGTAACTCAGAGCAACACCCCTAATGACTCCTACGAATAGTCGTCCAGGCTTTTTACAATGCAGGTGGGGGCCCCCTGAAGCTTGGGTGTCCCCCCACACTGCGGGGGCTGTGGGGGGCTGTGTTATGCCCCTGTTCTGAAGAGTTTTTATTCACACACAAGAGCAACTGGGTAAAAATAAGAAAAGGATATGGACCCTGTCCAGAGAGGATGCTGCTTCATAGGTCCGCCCAGGATCAAAAGATATTGGAATAGACGCCTCACTCACTTTATCATGACATGCTTCATCATTGGCTTCTATTCACACCCTGTTAGAGTTGTACCACTGGGGTGGACTCAACCAAAAGATACAGGAGTTCCTAGATACAATCTGGCGGGATAAGCAGGGCTCCAGAAAAAAAGAGTGGAAAGTTAAACATTCCTACAGGTACACTCAAAGGATTCCTTCATGTGTAGGGTGCCTGGGCTATTAATAAAAATATTTTTCAGGGTTTTGTTGAATCTTATTGTTTATCTAACCCTTTGGATCGGTTTGGCGGAGGTCTGAGAAGCGATAACATGTAGGTGCACTGGTGGTGTCTAATCCTTTACACAAGCGTGGCTATAGATCAACACTACGCTCCAGTCACGCATGACCCTCGAAAACCCAAGAATGAAGGTATACCCCCTAGGACGAAAGATCAAGACTAGTGAGAGCCTTAGGCCTCATTTATGTGGATGGTATACATGTGTAGCAAGGCAGGGATACATTATTTAGCCCTGACTAATGCCCCAGACAGTCTCTTAGTGTAGGCTGAAACATGCTGGCTTTGATGTGTCAATGTTATAACAATTAGATTCAACAAAAACCCTGAAAAAACGTTTTTATTTATGCCTCAGGTACCCTACAAATAAAGGAATCCTTTGGTACACCTGTAGGTATTTTTGAACTTATCTTGATCCCTGCTTATCCAGGCAGATTTTATCAAGGAACTCTCATTCTTTTGATTGAGTCCGCCCTGGTGGTGAAAACCCTACCAGGGTATGGATTGGTGCCAATGATGAAACATGTCATGATAAAGTGAGTGAGGTGTTTATTCCAATCTCTTTAAATACCCTGGTGGACCGAGGAAGCAGAATCCTCTCTGGGCAGAGTCCATTGTTTTTCTTTTTTCTCCCAGTCACTCTTGTGTGTGAATAGTGACTTTGGGAGAACACTAGTGGGCATGTAGCCTCTCTCTCTCCCCCTTGTGAGAATAGAGGTCTGAAGAGTGCCACATTTAGAGTTCTGATGAGCATATTTATAAAGCCCCAGGGGCAATTTTATGCCCCTGGAGCTTCACTTTTATGCCCCTGGAGCTTCACTTTTATGACGCTCCGGAGACGCAGTGTGCTGGCTCATATTTACAATGCCACAAAGGCTTTTCATGTACCTTGTAAATATGGAGTACGGCAATGCCTTACTTTACGTTGAAGCGGCGTTCCATTGATGTTGTTGTGGGTGTTCCCATGCAATATTCATGTTTTTTGACACTGCCCCAGATTTACAACATAGCGCAAATCTGGGACAGTGCCCAAACTAACGCCTTCCCAAAAGCAGACTTAACGTTTCGAAATATTTTAATTTCTATTTGCTTTTTCCTCCTTCTACATGTGCTGCATTCTGCAGCACAGATACAATAAGAAAAACTCCCTTTGTGCAGAAAGGTGTCCATTCTTGCACAAAAATAATCATGACAATAGCACAGACACCTGTGCACCATGGTGCAAGTGTGCCTGCATTGGTGCTCGGCTGCAGTTTGTGCACTGGCAAAAAAGACAGGAATGCGCAGTATCTTGTAGACATGGTGCATTTTATGCCCTTTGATTTTGACATAGGGCAGTGCAGCTTGAAGGCTTGCAGCACTGCCCTATGAAAAAATATTGTACATTTGCTCCTATGTCTCTTGTGAGTGAGAGCTGTACGTCTAAATGCATGAGTCTCTCTTACAGTGCGTAAGACTAGAGATCTCTGGCTTACAAGGCAATGGGTCATTAACTGGGTTTACCAGTCTCACTGCAAGTTCATATTTTGTGCTTTAGACTTGTTTTCCTGGTAAATGTTAAAACAACTTTCAAGGTAATTTTCAACATTAAACAGGATTGTAAGGGCTATGGTGCACCAGAGGAAGGTGCTTGATGGAAACATTTGATCACAATTTGAATCTAAAATCGAAGGCTATTTTTGGAAAAATGAGTGACTAGTGAGACTGTTCTGGGCTGTTCCTTTCAATTCAATTCTGGTCAATAGGCCTTTTTAGTAGCCTGAGTCGAATAGGGTAAAGGGGTTAACAACAATTAAAATCTTAAGGTGTGTGACCATTATGACCACACAATGGAAGTCAGAGTCAGTAGCTTGAAGTTAAAAGGTTTCTTACAAACTCAAAGCCAGACTAATATAAATCAGTCTCAAGAACATACTATAAAAGTACAGGGTTATCAAAGGAAGAACACAGTGGCACACAACATTGGTCCTCAATAGCAAGGACCATATAAGAATGTCTGTTGCAACAATGCAAAAAAGGAAAAGGCTTTCTCCCTACACATGGAAAGGAATTGGAACATCTACTTAACCCTACACTAAACTAAGGACAGCGGAACACTATTGAATCAAGTAAACAAGATAGGTGTTAGCATCAGGATCTCTGTAGAAGTTCTATAGACAAGGAGCCATGTTTAGCATGAAGCCACTAAATCAGAGATGACAAGAGAGGTCTGTTCTCCAAGTCTAAACAGAATCTGACCAAACCCAAGGAGGTGTCACTAATTAAAATGCACAAAGAACATTCAAGTAATATGACCTTCTATGCAATATAGTAGTTTTCCAATTCCCAAGAAAGAAATTGGCGTCTTGAAAACTACTCCCATATGCCAGTTTCGGCTTCCTTTGCATCCTCTCATTCCTACCTTTGTCTGATAGCACCACCTGGTAATACTTAATTTGCTCTTCATTAAAAGGATCTGACCTTGCCAGTTCTTCCTAACCTCACTATCTCTGAAATGAAAAATGAACTTTTTACTAACTAATGAATGCCTTTGGTCTGGACCTGCAGAGGAGAAAACATGCAAAAAATCAACTTTCAAGTTAATATTAAATGTCTCGACTGTAAGCACCACAATCATGCTAACTTAACAGTTTTCTTTAATTGTATATTAATTCTACAACCAACATGTAAATTATACTGTTCTCTTATATGTTGCACAAAAAACTAATACATATATTATTAACCAAAAATGGCAACTGGCCACAATTTATAAAGAAAACATTCAACTTACAATTGATTCATTCTCACTAATACCTGGTGAATGCACTGCATTAAATGCATTTTAGCACACAACCATACAATGTAACTTTATAGAAGATTAATATCAGCAATCCAAATGTATCTGAAAAGGAAAAACGTTAATATGCACACACACATGTATGCCAGAACACATGATAGATGCACTTTCTATACCTTTAGGCCACCATATTTCATTGGCATTATTTTACCACATGAGTACATGAGGCCAAACATATATATATACGTAGATTACTTTCTACAGGCACACATGAAATCCTTGAACTCATATGTACAGGACACCGGAGACTTCCTGCGGAAAATTGAACAGATTGAATGGAAATCTGACTTCCTCCTGGTGACACTGGATGTCAGTTCACTGTATACTTGTATCAAACATATGGATAGCCTACGGGCATGTGAATACTATTTAAGCAGCATACCAATGGAACTGACTAACCATACAAAGATGCTTCTTGAAATGTTATCTTTTTGTTTAGAAAATAACTATTTTATGTTCAATGGCCAGTTATTCCAACAAATTCAGGGTGTAGCCATGGGGGCCAGCTTCTCCCCAAGCTATGCCTGCCTCTTTATGGGGTGGTGGGAGGAGCTGGTCCTCAGGCGTAAATATACACATCAGTGCACTTCCAATATAATATCGTGGCTTAGGTTTATTGATGACCTTTTTATTGTATGGCATGGAACAGAAGAAAGTGTTTTTAAATTTGTACAGGAAATCAATGTCAACGATCTTAACTTGAATTTTACTTCTAGCATTAGTAAGGAGTCGGTGACATTTTTAGATGTGCGGGTTTTTTTAGATAACAATGTTCCTAGTACTACCCTTTTTAGGAAACCAACGGCGGGTAACACTCTTTTACATGCAACAAGTGCCCACCCTAAACACCTGATAAAATCGATCCCATACGGTGAGATGCTACGCATCCGCCGTATATGCAGCAATGAAGAGGATATGCAGGTCAAGCAACAAGAAAGTCTCTGTAGATTTGTGGAAAGAGGATATGGGGCCAGAACAGTAGAAACCACCATCAGGAAGTCCTGATCAAAAGCTAGAAGTGATCTACTTAAGTCTAGTCAAAAAGCGAGCCAGGCTCAGAGTACAGATAGTAATTCAGTTAGGCTAGTATTGACATACTCCAGACAAGAAAAAGAACTTAGGAGTATAATAAGGCGCAACTGGCATTTTGTGCAGGATGATCCAGTTATAGGAGGATTGATGCCCACTAACCCCTCAATAACCTACCGTAAAGGTATGAGTTTGGGTTCTATCCTAACCAAGAAAAGCAAGGAATGTTTTGGAAAAGAACCCTGGCGCCCTATAAGCAAAGGGTTCTACAAATGCTTTGCGTGCAAGGCATGCCAGTATGGTGTGAATACCAAAAAATACACCACGGTCATCCCAAAAATCACGAGGGAAATCAAACAACATCTGACCTGCAAAACAGAATTCTGCATATATATCTTGGAATGTGATTGTGGGCTATAATATGTAGGGAGCTCCAAACTACCGATCCACAAACGAATCCTGCCGCACCTGCGTGCGATAACAAACAAAGATCAAAGTTATCCAGTTGCCAGGCATTTTGAGGCCTGCCACAATAGCAAACCCCAGTGTTTAAAATACTATGCTATTGAGTCCATCCCTGCCACAAAAAGAGGTGGGGATAGGGAGGCCCAAATGTGTAAAACTGAAACAAACTACATTCTGGAATTTGATGCCAAATGGCCCGGGGGACTAAATACCACGGAGGACCTCCATACATATTTATGAGATGTTATCAGTAACATATGTGAGGTCCCCAACAGACATATGTATTCAACAATAAAACACAGTAACAAAACACCCATTATACAATTAGGAAGAAATTAGGGAAATCCAACTGCTAGATTTGCACATATTTTGTACTCTCAATATTTTGTCTTCTAAACCATTTTAGTTTTTAGACAGAGTGCATGTGTTGTGTATTTATCAATTGGAAATGACGATCAATTATCTCTGGCTGGTTTTAGATATCAGGGTAGTTTTATCCAGGTGTCTTTTTTTAGTTGGTTTTAATTGTGTCACCGACTTCCTTCCCTTATAACTATGAAATTGCAATATGGTAGATTGTTTTAGTTTATGGTGGTTTTAAATACTAGAGTGTTTTAGATCTATGCAGTTATGAAGTAAAAACTGCTAATTAACATGAAGTACTGTACAAATGATTCTGAATATGTCCCTTATATGAACATCTTATTTATGAATTGTCCCCCACAATTTTCCTGATAATTATGCGCTAAAATGAATTTAATCTTAACCAAATTGAAATGAGATATGTAAAATATTTATACATTTTTTCACTAAATGGTGTAAGCATGAGTCACTTTAGCTAATTTGCACCTTCGCACTAGTTCACTTTAATGAATTTACAGTAGGGGACCCTACTATAAAATTAAGTGAAATATCTATGATGTTGGCACTAGAAGTAGCTACAAGTGCCACTGATAATTTATGGAAGAAATAAGGTGATAGATAAAAACAAATATTCATGAACAGCAACGTGTAACCTATCTATTCACATTGTTTAGTGACCCTCAAATACACCAGTGGAATTGCGTTGGGGTAAAAATATATATATTTTTTCATTTCTCATATGGTTAATTGTGAACAAGTATGAAATCTTTTTTATAAATAGAATATGTTTCATTTATTTTGGTTGAGCACGTTAGGGTGAGCACAGACTATGATCAGAGAGCATTGCAAATGGGCAAATAGGGTTGGAAATCATGTTCAGAAACTTTTTAAGCATTTATGCAGTCATTTTTTGAAAAAAACTTAATGTTTGAAGGAACAATTCTTTTCTGAATAAGGTACAAATTATTTTCAAAATGAAAGTGGTTTAAAAAATGTGCATGCAAACGTATTCATACGGTTATAAATGCTCCACTACATTCAATGTATTTAAAACGGATAGTATTTTGTCTATGTCCATTTGCATATGTGAGCACTTGCACTTTAAATAGAGGTTGAATTTATGGCATCGCCATGTGACCAAGGCCGCAGAGACGGCCGAAATGCGTCATGGCAAGCTGTTGGGGTAAATAAAATACTGCAGAAACTACAAGAAGTGGTCCTTGCCTTGTTTTTCGCCAAGGAAACGGTATATATATATATATATATATATATATATATATATATATATATATATATATATATATTACCTACTGGTGGTCGCCAGTAGGTAGTTATAGTTAGGATTTTTTTCAATTTTAAATCTCAAAATTCTATTTGGAATAACTTTGGCGCCGGTTCACGAATCTGCCTGAAAATTTCCTCAAAATGGCCTCGTCGAGCTCCGGTCCTTCCCTGAAAGTTTGGGGGGATGCGTCAAGCGGGGGCCGAGATAAAAGGGGGGTCACAAAACCCGTTATCCCCATGTTAATTTCCATAGGGCGGTCGACCTCACTTTTAGCCCGAACGGCTGAATGGATTTACACCAAATTTGGCAAAATTGTAGGGACTGGTAGCCCGATGTGCCTTTGCTATGTCTCAAGATATGTGCAACAGTGGATTTTGAGTAATTTAGGTTAAAAAAAAAATATATATCTATAAGCGCGCCCCGGTACGCACTCCGGGGAGCGCTCCGGGCGCGACTTGCGCGCAGAAAGCTGGTTGGTTCTTGGGTGTCTGTAAACATTCGAAACAGTCCGGAGCGGCCGCCATCTTGTGTCTCGGTAGGATGAAGACACAAGAGGTGGCCAAAACAAAGGGGGAATTGACCATAAGGGGGCAGGGTAGACCCCCCTAACCCCCTATGTTTGATGTGGGGGCTTTAAAAGGGCCCCGCGGGGCAAACAAAATAATATATTTTTTTTCGATTTTTGTGTGGGGAGCGCCCGGTACGCGCACAACGGAGAAAAAAGAATGGCAGTTTAAAAATTTTTGGCAATATTTTATAAATGGGAGGTAGTTCTGAAAAGAACTTTTTTGAAAATTCTTTTTGTTGTTTGATATTTTTTAATAATTTTTATGAACATTTTTTAAATTTTTTTGTGTTTTTGAATAATTTTATTTTTTGGGTTTTTTTTGAGGGAACAAACAAAAAACAGGGAGTTGGAAATGGCTCAACAGGAGCAAAAAAAAAGAAAAGAATTACTGTTTTCTTTCCTTGCTGCATTTGTGGTTGTCTATAGCAGTATTTATTAAGGTGACGCTAAGTTCACCATAGCATAAAGTTTTGCCACACAAAATGCAAAGAAATTTGACCTTGCCAAATTTTGGTTGAATATTTGGCACCATTTGCCGTTCTTCTGGTCCAGAAAGTGAGGGTACTGAAGAGGAAGTGCTGACCACAGGGGGTGGGTTGTGCCGACGTTCCCGGACTTCAGCCTGGGCCAAATTATTGGGATTCCACCTCTCCATGTGGTGGATCATGGTATAGTTACCAAAAGAATATTTCTTGGAGGGATTGCCCCTGGAGAGAACTTTGTCCCAGATGAGACAGGTGACTTTGGGGGCGTTCACCTTTTTTTGGTCATCTGGAAAAGAAAAAAATTGCCAAATGAAGTGCACTTTGACGTGCCTTTGTCTTGGTTCTTCTAGGAGGTAGACCCTTTGGTGTTGATCCTCCTCTCTTTCTTCCTCCTCTTCTTCTTGTCCTCCAAGAAACTGTGGTGGTGGACCTTCTTTTCTGGGTGGTGGGGGTGGTGGTGGGGGTGCACCAGCTGCAGTAACAAGTGATGCCATTCTTTCCTCCAAAATAACTCTTGCTCTCTCAATGAAGAAAGAAAGAATGAGGAAAAAAGGAGGGGGCTTTCATTATTTGGAGAAAAAAATGAAGAGAACCAATGAAAAGTGTTATTTTCAAGTCACATGACCCGATGCGCTTACGTTACGCGCTCCGGCGCGCTTACGTTACGCGCTCCGGGCCGCGCCGTGGAGCGCTTCCGGGTGCGTTTACACAACGCGTCATAAGACGCATCACGCGGCTACGCGATACGTCACGCTTACGCGACGCGTCACGATGTTATTTTCGGTAGCGACATTGGCGTTAATGGGACGCTTCCGGGTTCGCGCACCGGGGCGCTTCAAAATAGTACGCTTTCCGGGGCGCGCACCGGGGCGCGCACCGGAAGCGCTCCAAGACAAAAAATATATATATATATATATATTTTTTTTAAAATGAAAAATTGTAAGGACTGATAGCTATGTCTCAAGATATATGCTCCAGTTGTTTTTAAGAAAATTAACTTTTAAAAAATATATATTGGCCTATATTTGGGCTTTATATACGTTAGAGTTCAAATGTAGCCCAAATGTAGCCCAATGTAGCTCAATGTAGCCCAATGTAGCCCAAAGATGGCCACCAGAGACAAAAAAATACAAATGTAGCCCAAATATCAGCCAGATGTAGCGCAACTATAGCCCAATGATAGTATGTACCAGAGTGTTCTAAAGAACAACTAGAGCGGTAACAGTCTTACTTATAAAGTGAGACTTTTAGTTAGGAATTAGCACTAAAAAAAACTTTGAAATTCACTGAAAAAACCATAGGTTTCACACCAGTTATAGTTAGGAATTAGCATTTAAAAAACCTATTAAATTCACTAAAAAACCATAGGTTTCACACCAGTTATAGTTACCTGGAAATTTTACTGGCATAAAGCCATTGAAATTCCCACGTTATAGTTAGTTGGACTCACTATAACTTGCGCGTGTAATGCACTGCTGATGACATCACATATTACATCACTCATGACATGGTCAGTGACATCACTCATGACATCACTGATGACACCATCCTTGTGACAGAGAGACTGACCTCCTTTCACTGTAAAGTAACCCTTGAAACAAATATTAAAAAATAGAAACTAACATTTTCAAAAAAGTGGAGATACCTATACCAGTTACAACAACCAATTCAGTAATTCCACCATATACATACACATCCACTCATTCACCAACAGTTATATATAGTCAGTCATACATATACTCACTCATTATATGTAGTGAGACATCTATACATCCGTTAACACACCGACAGTCTTCCATAAGTTGCTCACACACATATTCACACATGCAAATAAAATATTGAACATCCATTTTTTTGCATATACAGCTATACACACACTACCACCTTACTTCTAAGGAAACTTACACATACTTACTCTCTTAAACAATCACTTACAGAAACACATACTTATTTAAACAAGAACTCTTTCAATGTCTGACTCTCACATATACTTACTTATATACACCAATACTCACATATACTAGATTAAAGCATATGTAGTTATTGATAAAGACACTAGTAAGACAGTCATTCAATTACTAACACATACATATACACACTCATTCACACATACAGTCCGGCACATATGCTGTCTTCAAAACACATACAAACAGTGAGTCAGTCATTGATGCATCTATGTGCTAAGTAACACCCCCACCAAATCAAACAGACAATTATAAAGATACTAAAAAAAAACATCTAATAACCCATATACACACACATGTAGCTACTCACCAACCCATGCAGCCACTTATACACAAAGTGAAACACTGATACAAACATTTAAATATTTAAACAATACTCGCTAATATATGTATTCACTATGATACACTTAATAAGCCAGTTAACCAATCAATTTTTTAAAAAAACATCCATTAAGACACTTATTGAAACATTTATTCTTCCATCGACCTTTACATATACATATATAAAACATGTTTATTTTTCAGAAAGACACACATTCACCGGATGGTGTCATCAGTGATGTCATGAGTGATGTCACTGACCATGTCATGAGTGATGTAATATGTGATGTCATCAGCAGTGCATTACACGCGCAAGTTATAGTGAGTCCAACTAACTATAACGTGGGAATTTCAATGGTTTTATGCCAGTAAAATTTCCAGGTAACTATAACTGGTGTGAAACCTATGGTTTTTTCAGTGAATATATATATATATATATATACACAGCAGAAATCCTGAAACTTAGGAACCTCCGTCTCCAAGAACTCAGGTACAAACCTCCAAACAATGTGCTCCAACCAAAAAATTGTTCAGTGCATAATCTTTTTATTGCAGTTTAGCCAGCATGACGCGTTTCGGCTGCGGGGCAGCAGCCTTGATCACATGACACCCCGGACATAGTGCTTGACTTAAATAGAAACACTTCCTGGTCAGGCTAGATTGCTTGGCAAGTAGAAACAGAGAAAATACTATCAATGATTACATAAATATCCTGGATCCAAATAGGCAATGTACATGGTAAATCGTAAATACTAGCAATAAAAACATAAATATGTTTTAAAACCTGAAAATATGTTTTTACGATAAAAAAATGCAATACAAAAGGTAAATATTGATAAAACCCTATAAAAAATCTGAATCAATCAATATTATTACAGTCTTTGATACAAGTGGAGGCCTAGTGGCCAGATGAAACCATTGAATATTAGTAGGGTCCTTATGGATAGTTCTAGTTTCTGTGTCACTTTCAAATACAATCAACTTCTTAAATAAAGTGCTGGTGCAAAATTTAGCAAAATCCCAATGTGCAAAGTAGTGCATAATATCTAGGAAGAACATGATATTAAATGTCATATCAAAAATAGATACCAGGATAAAACGTTTAAAATGAATATAGTAAGAGAAACCAGAATCACTTGAAGCTTAATTTCATAAAAAAGTGAAATTCATAAAGTGCCTGTGCAAAAAGTGGAAAAGTTTCTTTGCAATGTTTCATGCGTTATAAATCAAGTCATGATAATACCTTCAATTGGTTACTCCGTGACAATGAGTAGTAATAAAAGATCTAAAAGTACAGAGGATTATACTACAGAAAATTTCTTAAATCCCCCCCATATTAAGTCCATTAGGGATTCTTGTATCTAACATCAGGATATATTAAGACTCAAGTTGTCTAAGCTGTTTCTCTCTGTTTCCTCTCCTTATGTTTTTGGGTACAGAATCTATAACATAGTAGCTCAGATCATTCAAGTTTTTAGCATGTATGAGCTTAAAATGTCGAGCAACTGGGTAGTTGTCGTCGGAATTTACTATGGCTCTCAAGTGTTACAAAATGCGGACATAAGCTCGTAATTTCGTGCTACCAACATATTTTAACTTGCATGTACATTCAAGTATATATACAACATGGTCCGTGCGACATGTGTATAGGCCCTGAATTTTAGTGGGAGATGATTGAACAATAGATTGATATTCGGTGGTGCTAACACCGAACTTGCAAGCTCTGCATGAGATGCACTTGTGAAATCCCGTTCTGTTAGATAACCAATTCCTTTTAATTGGTTCTTCTGGGCTAGATTTAACTAGTGCATCCCTCATTGAGGGTCCCCTTCTGAACGTGATACATGTTGTGCAGGGAGCATTACTGATAAAGTGATGTCTGTTTTTAGGATGGGCCAGTGCTTTTTACTATTGGCCCTCTCTTCTGTATTGTAAGTAGGTATAAGTCTAATAGGTTCCAGGGCTAGAGGATCACCTCCAACATCCTTGCCTCTTTTCAAACTACTGGAACTCATAGTATTAAGAAATTAATCTCTAGATTGGCAGTTGGCATTCTCCTTAGCTTCAGTGAGGGTTAGCTTGCTGTAGCCCCTTGCCAGAAACCTCCCAAACGCTTCTGTCTGACAAATCTCTAAGTCATTTGGTGAACTACAGATCCTGCGCATCCTTAAAAACTCCCCAAAGGGAATACTTTTAATCAAGTGCCCAGGATGTGAGCTAACGGCGTGCAATATAGATTTGCCGGCCGTTGATTTGCAGTGTAATTTAGTTTCGATTTTTTGACTCTCAATGTTAAGCTCTACATCAAAAATTTGATTCTACTCTTGCTGATATTTGCAGTAAATTGTAGATTAAGTTAATTGAGATTAATGATTTTAACAAATTCCTCAGCTGATTCGATAGTACCTTTCCAGATCATACAGATATATATATACATATATATCAAAGAAACTCTCTCTTGCTGAGAAAGAAGTGAGCCGTACACGAACACGATGAAAAGAAGCCAATTTAATTGCATTATAAACAGCGCTGGCGTTTGTGTCCCTGATGCATTTCAGTCACATTGACCTTTCTCAAAGGGGGAGCCAAAGACGAACAAGCCCAATTGCTAATGGTTTGAATGTTTGCCCCATGGTGGGTGCCTCCGGTAAGTGGATACAGCACGGCATTCTTGTTTCCGTGGTTCGCTTTCAGTCCGGCGATTCAAACCCTTCTGTGGGCGATGCATTGCTGGTTAGTCTTTTCTCCATGGTCCCCTTGCATACTATTTTTATAGTTGCTGAGGCCCGAACCAAAGTCCCTGGCGGCTGCCTATGCCCTTATTGTTTAAACAAGCATACCAAATATGGTCCGTTCTGGGGCAATGATGGCGCTCATTACTTGGTGGTGCGTGGCTCTCAGCAGGACCAATATATGTTGTAGCAAACTCTCCATCAAATGAAGAACCAGAGTCGCACTTCACTGGCTTCACGGGCAAATATTTTATTGATTTCACGCTGGAAATGGCAGTCCTGACGCGTTTCGTTCAAAAGTGAACTTTTTCAAAGGTAAGCCACTCACACTATTTCCCTGTTCGGTTTCCCACAGTGATTGCCTTCATTTATATTCTTTGACCCTCTGGTGGCCTTTAACCCTGTGGTGGGCAGGGTTGTCAATTAACGGTATGTTGGAACCTGTGGTACTAGCAAACATTGGATTTCAAAACCCTCCGGTGGGTGGTGCATTAAAAATCCATTGATGTTTCTATGCCAGAACACATGATAGATGCATTTTCTATACCTTTAGTGCACCATATTTCATTGGCATTATTTTGCCACATGAGTACATGAGGTAAAAAGTAAATATATATATATATATATATATATATATATATATATATATATATATATATATATATATATATATATATATATATATATGTATATATATATATATTACCTACTGGCGGTCGCCAGTAGGTAGTTATAGTTAGGATTTTTTTCAATGTTAAATCTCAAAATTCTATTTGGAATAACTTTGGCACCGGTTGACGAATCTGCCTGAACATTTCATGAAAATGGCCTCGTCGAGCTCCGGTCCTTCCCTGAAAGTTTGGGGGGGATACGTCAAGCGGGGGCCGAGATAAAAGGGGGGTCCCAAAACGTGTTTTCCCCATGTTAATTTCCATAGGGCGGTCGATTTCACTTTTAGCCCGAACGGCTGAATGGATTTGTACGAAACTTGGCAAAATTGTAGGGACTGTTAGCCCGATGTGCCTTTGCTATGTCTCAAGATATGTGCTCCAGTGGATTTTGAGTAATTTAGGTGCAAAAAAATATATATATCTATAGCAGTGCACCGGTGCGCGCACCGGGGAGCGCTCCGGGCGCGTGACGCGAGGTGCGCACGGAAAGCTGATTGGCTCTCAGGTGTCTGTAAACATTCGAAACAGTCCAGAGCGGCCGCCATCTTGTGTCTCGGTAAAATCGAGACATAAGAGGTGGCTAAAACAAAGGGGGAACTGACCATAAGGCGTCAGGGATAGACCCCTTTGACCCCCTAGGTTTGATGTGGGGGCTATAAAAGGGCCCCGCGGGGCATTTAAAATATTTTTTTTTTTCGTTTTGCGCGGGGGAAGCGCCCGGTGCGCGCACCGGGGAGCAGCCCGGGGAGCGTACTATGATGAAAAAAGGTGACAGAGTTTTTAAAAAATGAAGTTTTGATTTAGAAATTGGAGGTAGTTCTAAAAAGAACTTTTTTTTTTCTTCTTTTTGTTGTTTTATATTTTTTTTGTGTTTTTTGAACTTTTTGAACTTTTTTTGGCTTTTCAAAACAGTTTTATATTTTTTTTTGTATTTTTTTAGGGGGAGAAACAAAAAAAGGGAATTGAAACTGGCTCAACTGGAGCAAAAAAACAAAAAACCCAAAAAATTACTTCTTTTTGGGGCACTTGTGATTATCACCTGCAAGGACGATGAGCTTAACACTTTGTTCCCCATAGGAGATAAGCTTGCCACAAGCAGTACAAGTAATTTTAAAATCAGCAAATCTCGGCTGAATGCAAGGCATCACCTCGGATGTTTCTGGTTCCGAGGAAGTGGGTTGGTTTCTTTGGGAGGGGGTCCTTGATGACTGGGGGAGGTTACTGGCCAGTTCCCGGAACTCTGCACGAGAGTAGTTGTTTGGATGCTTTCTTGTCATGTGCCGAATCATGGTATAGTTACCAAATGAGTATTTCTTGTTTGGGTTGCCCCGTGAAAGTTCATCATTGCAGATGAGGCAAGTCACCTTGGCCGCATTCACCTTTTTTTTCCCCTCTGGAAGTGAAAAAAACTCCCATACAATGTGTGGTTTGGGTTTGTATGGGGTATTTTCTTCTGGCAGCCATCTTCTTCTCCCCTCCTCCTCTTCCTCTTCCTCCTCCTCCTGTTCTTGACCACCAATATAATTTGGAGCTGGTCCTCTTGGTGGTTGTGGTGGTGGTGGTGGGGCAGATGCACCAGCTGATGCTACTAATGAAGCCATTATTTAGAGCAAAAAAGTAGACAGAGCAACAAACAGGTCTTCCTCAGTCAAAGGACAAAGTCAGAATAAGGAAAAAAGGTGGGGTCTTTCATCATTTAGAAAAAAAAACTGTCCTGAACCAATGAGAAGTGTTATTTTCAGGTCACAAGACCAGGGGCTTCATCATTATGAAACCAAAACTGTTATGAACCAATGAAAAGTGTTATTTTCTGCTCACATGACCCGACGCGCTTACGCTACGCGCCCGGGGCGCACCCGGGGGCGCGCCCCGGGTCGCGCAGCGTAAGCGCGTCGGAAGTTTACGTTGTGCGATCGTATTCGCTCGAGTACTTCCGGGTGCGCTTACGCCGTGCGTATCACGCGGTCGCGGCTACGCGATACGTCACGATCATGTTTACGTTTGCGATATTGGCGCTCACGGGACGCTCCCCGGAGCGCGCCCCGGGGCGCTTTTCAGAAATACGCTTTTCGGGGCGCTCCCCGGGGCGCGCTCCGGGAGCGCTCCCCCCAAAAATTAAAAAAAAAAAAAATGGGATAATTGTAGGGACAGGTAGCCCTATTCTAAAGTGGTTTGTAAAAAAATTAACTTTAGAAAAATATGTATTGTGCTACATTGGGCTTAATATATGTTAGAGCCAAAATGAAGCCCAAATGTAGCCCAAAGTAGCCCAATGTAGCCCAAAGATGGCCACCAGAGACTAAAAATTGTAAATGTAGCCCAAATTTCAACTAGATGTAGCCCAACTGTAGCCCAATGACAGAATGTACCAGAGTGTTAAAAAGAACAACTAGAGTGCTAACAGTCTTATTTATAAAGTGAAACTTATAGTTAGGAATTAGCATTAAAAAAACCTATGAAATTCACTGAAAAAACCATAGGTTTCACACCAGTTATAGTTAGGAATTAGCATTTAAAAAACCTTTGAAATTCAGTGAAAAAACCATAGGTTTCACACCGGTTATAGTTAGGAATTAGCATTTAAAAAACCTATTAAATTCACTGAAAAAACCATAGGTTTCACACCAGTTATAGTTAGCTGGAAATTTTACTGATATAAAACCATTGAAATTCCCACGTTATAGTTAGTCGGACTCACTATAACTTGCGCGTGCAATGCACTGCTGATGACATCACATATTACATCACTCATGACATGGTCAGTGACATCACTCAGATTATCCTTCTGGGACCACCTGAGCAGCCATCTCGTTTCTCAGGAGAAGTGAGCCACAAGAGAGCACAAAACAAGAGTGGAAAACACGAAAAGGAGGCAGGGTTGAGACCCCCTGACCCCCTAGCCATTCTCAGGGGGTCCCAGAAGGTCCACCAAGTGCAAAAAAAATTCTTTTTTTTAAAAATCGCGGGGTACACGCACAGTACGTGTACCGTACGCGTACGGTGCACGTACCTCGAGATTTTTTTCATTTTTTTTTTGCCCTTGGGGGTCCTTTTGGGACCCCCTGAGAAGGGCTAGAGGGTTGGGGGGTCTCTACCCTGCCCCTTTACGTGTTTTCCAATCTTGTTTTGGGCTCTCTTGTGCCTCAGTTCTCCTGAAAAGCAAGATGGTGGCCAACACTTCCTGGTTTGGACAGTTTGGAATGTTGAGTCGACTGCCAGCCAATCAAAAACTCGCTCGCGCATGTAAGGGTACGCGCACGTACGCGTAAGGTACGCATACCATACGCTTACGAAGAGCGTACGGTGAGCGCATATAGATATATAATGTGCTCAAATTTAATTTTCTCATCAACTACTGTAGGGATTTTCACCAAATATGGAAAAGGCACTACTGCATACCTATCCCTACCATTTTGCCAAGTTTGGTGTAATTCCGTTCAGCCGTTCGGGCTGTAGCTGTGTCTGAAGGTCCCATAGAAAATGCCATTTGAAAAATTTCAAATTCAATTTTCTCAAGAACTACTGGAAGGATTTTCACCAAACGTAGCAAATGCACATCTGCATACCAGGCCCTACCATTTTGCCAAGTTTGGTGTAATTCCATTCAGCCGTTCGGGCTGTAGCCATGTCTAAAGGTCCTTATGGAAATTAATATGGGGAAAACACGTTTTGGGACACCCCTTTCGGCCCCCGCTTGACGAATCCCCCTGAAACTTCCAGGGAAGGAGCGGAGCGAAGCTGGCCAAAATTCTGCAAAATTACACACAGATTCCTCAATCGGCGCCAAAGTTATTCCCAATAGAATGTTGAGCGCATATAGATATATAATTCGCTCAAATTCAATTTCTCAACAACTACTGGAGGGATTTTCACCAAATATAGAAAAGGCACTACTGCATACCTGTCCCTACCATTTTTCCAAGTTTGGTTTAATTCCGTTCAGCCGTTCGGGCTGTAGCCGTGTCTAAAGGTCCCATAGAAAATGCCATTAGAAAAATTTCAAATTCAATTTTCTCAAGAACTACTGGAGGGATTTTCACCAAACATACAAAAGGCACTGCTGCATACCAGTCCCTACCATTTTTCCAAATCTGGTGTAATTGCGTTCAGCCGTTCGAGCTGTAGCCTTGTCAGAATGTCCCTATAGAAATTAACATGGGGAAAACATGTTTTGGGACCCCCCTTTTTTCTTGGCCCCCGCTTGACGAATCCCCCCAAAACTTTCAGGGAAAGAGCGGAGCGCAGCGAGGCAAATTTAAGGAAAATTACAGGCAGATCCCTCAATCGGCGCCAAAGTTATTCCCAATAGAATGTTCCGAATTTCCTATGGTAACTAGGTCCTAACTAGATATACCTACTGGCTATCGCCAGAAGGTAATATATATATGGCCAATCCAAATGTAAAAAGTATGGAGCTAAGATTATGCTACTCCAATCCCCCCTCTGATGGCCATCATGCCATCACAGATTACAATCGGATCATTGTCAGATTAGACCAATCAAAACCTAGTGGACTTGAGTATCTTTCTTTTAGGCTCCTCTAGATGCGTCATATCATCATTACATCTGCTTTAACCATCTTCTAAATCCACATCTGCTCTCTTTATCCTCACTCCCTGTCTAGTTTGTGCATGCTGAGATCCCTTAAAGATCAAGAATAGGAATATTGCACAAAGGTTGATTATAAAAAGAGGTTTCAAAATAGCCCCCATAATTCCACTTCCAATCCTAGAGAATTGATTTTTCAAAGTCCTTACTTTAGTCTGGAATATAAGTAAAGCATTGCTGAAATTTCAACATCTGACAGACTCCGCCCTCTATTGCAAGCAAAAGGTCTGACACAGGTCTATTCTATAATAAGGAATTTGCGGTGCAAATAGCCAATTTGTCCAGTATTGTAGACAACTTTCTGATTGTCAAATCATTCAGAATCACATCTAGAAACTGTATGATAGTGTCAAAAATATTTTCTACTCCTTCTGCTGCACTATCACCTCGTTTAGCTCTGGATTTCTCTTTCCATATAGGAACATGAAAATATTCCACATGATAAATCTTCGGGAAACTACTCCAAGATAACTGGTACTATGCCATTCATGTGGCAATTTGAAGTATGTATTTTGTCCACAAATTAAATAAACTCCAGGGATCACAGGACCCTGTCCCTCCAGGAAAATGAGAATTTTTCCTTTTTGCTTTAAAAGTATGTTCACATTCGCTCTCCCCTAAGATCAACACATCTATTTAACTCTGATCAACATTCACTTGTATTTTTAATCTAAAACTAAGGAGGACAAATGTCCTTTTTCCTGATGTTTAATTCTTCACTACTCCACTTGTGATAGTTGAGATCGTTATCAGTTTCAGTTTGAGACTTTAGGTCGCACCCTCTATCTCCCACCAAATCTAAAAAAAAACTCCACATCTGACATCAAACAAGTCAAACTTTTTCTGTGTGCCGACACATTGTCTATTAACTTAAGAGATACACTATATTTGCCTGCAATCTCTGCACCTTTAAAATAACGATTCTTTTTTCAATGTTTTATAAGGGGAACTTGTGGGAGAACTACATCACCATTCAAAAAATAATATTGAAAACTACCTTCTCCATAAAATATACTTATTAGAAGACTACAAGAAATACCATAGGTCCGAGGGAGATGATGATAAGCAATTGCCTCTGATGTGTGTAACTGAGTACAAACATAACATTTTCAAGCATTCATCATATCTACATACTCAAAAAGCAATATAAAATAAACATTTGAGGTATAATTCTCCATTGGTAAATCTTTGTTTAATTACTTAACTCCCCCATAACTTGCATGTTACTACCAGAAGAATGTGGTGTGGTAGGGACAACAGTAGACTTATATTCCACTAAGTTATCTGTGGGTTGAATAGAGCTGTATAAGCACTATAACTAATAATACAACTAAACCCAGTAGTGTGTCTACTATTATGTATCTACACCTACATGAATTAAGATTGTCTTCCATTACTTTCATTGGAATCTGAAACTTGGATGGAAAGTAGAAGCTGCAGAGAATTCTCTGTTGATTTCCACCTGTGAAAACAGCAAAAGCAATGTTCAAACAATGTGCAACAAAATATACATGTAAGAATCTTCATGAGTCTTCCTTAGTTCTACTCAATGTTTTCCTAAAAAATAACCTTAGGCTCCTTCAGTTCCCTTGAGCCTCGGCCCTCTTCTCTCTTCCCTAGAAATTCTATGAAATGTCTTTAATGATAAACAGTTCCAATTCATTCACTTTCATACCCAATATGAAATGCATCTGTTCATCAATTAGGACAGGAAACTCATTTGCATCGAAAAAGGAAAATTCAGCCTCATCAGAAAAGACGTACCTAGCCACTCAGTCTTTTAATCAAAGGAAGTTCAAAGGTAAGATCAAGTTCTTGAAGTTTCAATTGCACTTTCACAGTGATCCCAAAATTCCCAGAACGTAACTCCCTGTCATTTGCAAGAAGTATGTCCATTCAGGGGTTGAGTACCTCCGGCCGGTCACTTTCCCTCACTTCGACCTCCTGAGTGTTGTCTCTTCTCCTTTTTCACTCAGGTCTGAATCCGTTATATCCTATGGGATATCTGGGAGATCACTTTGTCCTGGCAGAACCAGTCTCCCTCTATTCTATCTTTCCGGCCAACATTCTTCTGCTACCCCTTGCAGTTCTCTGGCACTAGGTCCTTCATCTTTGTCCGAGCCTTTCTCCGTTACGACCACTGAATTAGCCTCTCCTTCACCAGTTTCTTCATCCAACTCTTTAGAACACTCCTAAGGCCGATGAAGTGAGATTTCTGTTTCTGACTGTTCCCCTACAGGTTGACTAACCTGCTCCCGTGATCCCTTGACCACCACTGGCTCTTCTGGAAGAGGTGCTGTTATTTTATCATGGAAACATGGACCCCTGCGAGTATGGATAGCATGGATCCAATTGGGTAGACCTCCACACTTCTAAGCAGTTGTAGTCCCAAGAATGACTTGGTAGGGCCCTCGCCAACAAGGCTCCAAGCGTAACTTCTGTACATGCTTCTTCCCCACCACCTAGTGTCCGGAAATTCGGTCGAAGCACTGCTCCTGGTGTGGTGGGGATGTAGCACCTTCAACCTGATTTATTTTATGTAGTTTGTAAAGCGCGCAGCTACCCCCGAAGGGGTGTCCCGGCGCTAAAATCCAGAGTTACCAAGGGAAAGGGGGAGTGAAGCAGGAGGAGCAATGGAGAGACTAAAGTCCGGAGAAGAGCCAGGTTTTAAGTTTGGCTCGGAAGATGGATTCAGAGGGACAGAATCTCAGCTCAATTGGAAGGGAGTTCCACAATTTGGCAGCAATGACACTGAACCCTCTGCCACCAGTTCTAGACAGTCTAAAACGGGGCGAGATCAGGAGGCGGAAGTCATTAGATCTCAGGGATCTGGTGGAGCGGGATATCGAAACCCGTTTTTTCAGATAAGTAGGTCCGCAGTCATTGACGGCTCGATAGGTGAGGGTAAGGACCTTGAACTGAATGCGGCTAGCCACTGGAAGCCAGTGAAGTTCCCTCCGATAAGCAGAAACAGATTGACGGTACGGGATATTACCGATCAGTCTGGCTGCAGCATTCTGGACAATCTGCAGCCGGCCTATCAGGTACTGGGGGGCACCAGCATAGAGGCTATTGGCATAGTCCAAGTGGGACGTGATGAGGGCTTGGGTGACTGTACGGCGGGAATCCAGGGGGAGATAGGGAAGGATTTTTCGGATCATGCGCAGTTTCATGAAGCAGGCGGAGGTGACTTTATTAACCTGGGTTTTGCATGACAAGGAGTCGTCAAATTGGAAACCTAGATTCCGAGCCGAGTGAACGGGGGACGGGGCGGGATCAAGCGCCGTGGGCCACCACCAAGAGGAGGGGATAGAGGTTTTCTGGTTAAAAAACAGAACCTCCGTTTTGTCTGCATTCAATCTGAGGTGATTTGCGGTCATCCAGACACTGATGTTATTAAGGCATTGGCGAAAATTGACGAATGCGGAGTCCGAGTGGTCCCTGAAGGAGAACACCAACTGTGTGTCGTCAGCGTAAGAGACCACCCTGACTCCGTAGGACTCCACAACGTCGGCCAAGGGGGCAAGATAGACGTTGAAGAACAGGGGGCTGAGGGCGGAGCCTTGCGGCACCCCACATGACAGAGGTTTTTTCTCAGACTTGAAGGGACGCAACAGTACCCTTTGACTTCTGGATGAGAGGAAGGACTCGATCCAGCTGAAGGCAGTGCCACCAATGCCTATCTGCTTGAGTCGGTCAAGGAGAATGGGGTGAGAGACCGTATCGAATGCTGCGGACAAGTCGAGGAGAACCAGCATGGCCTCCTCGCCCCTGTCCACGCATTCTCGAATTGTTTCGGATACTTCCAGCTGGGCCGTCTCAGTGCTGAATCCGGCTCTGAATCCGGATTGTGATCCATGCAGCAGAGAATGGTTTTCTAGGTATTCCGTGAGTTGCAACTGCACGGCTTTTTCCAGAACTTTGGCGGGTTTAGGAAGAAGGGAGATGGGACGATAATTAGCAAAAACAGTGGGATCAGCGTCTGCTTTTTTTAGAAAAGGGATCACCAAGGCCTCCTTCCAGGTGGTAGGAAAGAAGCCATGGTGAAGGGAGGCATTCCAGATGGAGAGGAAGGGGCAGGCGAGTGAAGGCGCCAGTTCTCCCATGATTTTTGCGGGGACAGGATCAGAGGGGGCACCGGATTTGCAGTGAATAAGTAGTCTGATAGCCTCGTCCTGGTTGAGTTTGTTAAATGAAAGAAAGGACGGTGACTCTGGGGGACTAGTGGGAAAAGGCAAGGTGACAGGCCCTGTGGGGAAGGAGACACAGAGTTTGTTGATCTTTTCGATGAGAAACAGAACGCACTGCGTCAGCTAATTCTTTGCAATAATCTTGTATCAGATCATTAATATTGTTCCCCAGTGCATTTGCAGGTATACCTGGCAATCTCATTGGTCTTCCCATGTCAATCTCATGGAGAGACAGTCCTGTCCTATGATCGGGTGTGCTGTGCAGTCTCATCAACATCAATGGTGAAGAAGCCGGGTTCCACATTCTAGATCTGCTCTGGAACCCCAGACTGATGACTCTTTTTATCAGCATGAAAACATGGAGAGGAGAGAATTCAATAGCCCATCAATCATTGCATTTCCAATGAACTATGATTCTGAAGAACCACTGACTCCCAATTAGGTTAAGTTAGTTTATTACAAAGCCAAGAACAGGTGGACATACAAGAACCACAAGATGACGGTGTAGAAATACATTGGAACTAATACAAAGCTGAACCTATGGGTGAAGTTAAGGCAGTGCAGCATGCACTGAATAATCAATTTGAGGATCAGAATACAAAAGATAACAGCGCATATGTCCAGATTCCCCTTTTTTTGGAAGTTTGTGGGTATAAGGCATTAGTCTGTCCCTACACTACAACTAGCATGACATCCCATCTTCGCATTCCCCAAGACTAAATCCATAAAGGTGTCAGCACGTTAGGTCTTCCTAAGAAGTCCCTTTTTGTTAAATGGGTAGAGTAGCATAAAGCTACAGAGCTCATTCTAAGATGCTCTCTCTCGCAAGGCAGATGTCCCCCGACACTATACCGAACTTCGATACTTCACTTTCGCAAGTAGTATCCCAAGATACATTGCAGCATCATACCATCCAGTTAAGCTACCTTCTTATAGGTAATTTTCCACATGGTAGCGATGCTCTCAGGCGTGTGCAAGATGACCTTGATTCCGAGGCTTGCTTCGATGAGAAAGTACAACAGTTCTTTATTATCAGTATCAACATTCAATGTATCCTCTTCTCCCGAAGCCTAACTCCTAAAACAAGACAGTTTTCAGTTAACAAGGATGAATTCACCACCTGCAACAGAAGTGTGAGAAAAAGCAAATCCAACATGCACATGAAATTCTCTAATAAATCTAATGCGAGAGCTTCCAGGGGAAAAATACAATTCAGTCCTGCAGAAATCGATCAACATAAGAAGTGGCACAAGGTCTCATGAAATTACACATAAAGTGAACACTATTACTGGGCACAGCTAAATTAACATGTTAAGTAAGCACATCAAATACATGAATAATTAGCAGCAGCGTACGAATTCTGCACGTTAATGTTTTTGACTAAACACACGTAGTTGCAACGTTAATTTCTTAACGTTTACATTGAAAATATCCCTAACACGTCACTTTTCATGTTATTACAGATCTAATGGCCTAAGTTAATACAATATAGGATTATATTTAGGTGTGGACTACCCATGATTATAATGCACTCCTACAAATGAAAGAGCAAAATCTGCGCACTAACAATGGCAAAGCATCAGGCCAGTTCGAAGACGTAGAAACACCCACTTTGGCAGTCCTGATTTCAGCATCACATTGACTTGCTCCACCAGGCCTGAAGCCTCAGGTCGGTAACTACAATGCATTCTCTGTTCAACCTGCAAGGTAGTACGGTGAACAACCATCTCAACGCATGCTTTACAACGCAGGTGTTACGTTGCGTGCCGCCACAACACACGTTACGTTACAACGCATGCGTTCACTACGCACGCTATTACAATGCATGAGACGTTAAAACGCATGCTTTTACACCAACGGTCGTGCGGCGGGATGGGCTCTGAGAAGGTTGTGCGCCGGGACGGGGAGAGAACGCTGGAACCATGACGAGCGACAGGTAAGGACGACGCTGGACTCCTAGTGTTTTAGAGTTTAGGGTAGTTGATGGGGAGTGTAGTGGAGGATAGTATTTTAGGCTTTAGGGATTAGGGTTTAGGGTTGAAGAAGTAGTATATGGTAGTGTTTTAGGCTTTAGGCTTTAGGGATTAGGGTTGAGGAAGTAGTATATGGTAAAGGGTCGTGGAAGGAAGTATAAAAATCCTTTCATGGAATGTAGCCGGGCTAAAGAGTAAGCCACTTGTACCGGAGTGGTCTTCTTTCATGGCCACACACGATATTTGCTTGATGCAAGAAACCTGGTCCCTAGAGGAGAGTGCCAGTCCCGGTTTCGCGATCTACGATATTCCTGCAGTCTCTGGGCGGAGGGGCCACCCCTCGGGTGGTCTTTCCATATGGGTAGGCGTACACTTAGGTGTGCAGGCTACCCATGTGGATGCAAAATCCCCAGATATCCAATGTGTTTTGCTAAAGCCCGTTGATAAATCCAGAGTGTCTATCATAAATATCTACTCTATGCCCACCGTGAATGGAAAGGAATCGAGCACTATTAAAGCACTCAACCTTTTCCTTCAGTCTCTTGACCCCACAACTTCGATAATTCTCGGCGGCGATTTCAACTGCCAGTTCGAGCCCCTGGGTGGATCTGACTTGAGTGAGGAGGATGAGGTCGACTCGCTTTGGCATATCCCTGCCCCAAGGATTGCCCCGGTAAAAGCTTGGACCTCGTTAGTATTACAAATCAAATCCCTGACCCTTGCAATATCTTTGCGGGCATGCAACGGAAGGGCTAATAATGAAACTTCTGGCTTACCCACATATAATAGGATAAATCGTACTTCCACCATTGACTACCTCATGTTGGAAGCCAAACACTGGGACAGGTTTAAAGACTTTAGGGTTGTTCCAAGGCTCGACAGGGACCACAATGCGTTGGTCCTGATGCTCAAGCCTGGTGCATTTGGACTAACTAACCCTGACTCCAGCCCTAACTTGGTAGTGCTACCCTATATTATATCCAACAACAGGAGAAGGGTTAAATGGCCTTCCTGTTTGGACTCCCCTACCCGTCTTGCAGAAATCTATCTGATTGCTACCCCACTAATAAGTGATATGGGGAATACCACCTCTCATGGGCAGATTATAGAGATTCACAGAAAGTTAGTTGTGAGTCTAGGGGACGTATTTTATCCAGTTAGTGGGACTAAGTTGCGTAGGACCAAAACACATCCCTGGCATGACCACGCCTGTAAAAAATCAAAGAAAGATCTTCTTACAGCGATTAAATCTAAGGACATCCTAAAAATTCGAGCATCAAGACTACTGTATAAGAAGGTACTCATCAGGGCCAAGAGTGAATGGGAGGAATCCAGATGGGATGAGCTGAGACAGGCACTCCTCTTAAAAGATTCTAAGACCTTCTGGGCCATTGCTACCTCCTCGGCGGGAGGTGAGAGAGACGCTGGGGTCTCGAATATTGCTCCCATTTTGTGGGAGGCACATTTTAAGTCACTTTACACAAGTCCTGAGTTGGAGGGAACTGTGTGTCAAGGTCGGGACAAGTTATCCAAAGTGGCTCTGGCCCCTCGGACCTGTATGGCCCAGGATCTCCGGCACGAGAATCGACTGCCGGGGGTCCCGGGGCCCGGGGTTTTGGTCTCCCGGACCTGCATGGCCCAGGACCTCCCACACGAGCATCGACTGCCGGGGGTCCTGGGGCTTCCTCCTGTCTAAATCAGGACACCATGCGAGTTCCTGGGATTTCCACGGCCCCAGACCCCCTGCACAAGTATAGACTGCCGGAGGCTTTGGGCCCTGGATTCCAGATAGGGCAACTGGATGCCCACAATAGGACCGCCACTAATAGGTTAGACTCCATCTCCCTCAGGGAAGTTGAATTGAGAGACTGCTTCCGAATAAAGCCCCCGGTCTTGACAAGCTCCCGGGAGATCTTTTTCGTTCCCAGCCAAAAATCTGGGCTCCATACCTGGTGGTCTTGTTTAACGCGGTTTTACAGGGTTCTGAACTGCTGGAGACCTGGCTGGGAGCCAAGATTGTTCCGATTTTTAAAAAGGGCTGCCCGCTCCTCCCATCCAACTACAGACCAATCAGTTTACTTGACACCACCCAGAAGCTGATGGGCTGAATCCTACTCAATAGATTACTAGGCTGGATGGAGGAGAATAAAACTTTGACCACCCTCCAAGCCGGATTTAGAACAGGGGTCTCGACCTTGGACCAGATCTTCCGGCTCCAGGTCCTATACTGGAAAACTGCAAGAGTAGAGGGTGGCAGCCTCTACCTTGTCTTTGTGGACCTGCGGGCCGCATTCGATCTGGTTCCTATGAGAGGCTCTGGACGGTGCTGGAGGAACTTGGTCTCCCTCCCTACTTATTAAATGCCCTAATCAGACTTCACACGGGAAATTACACACAGGTGAGGTGTGGGAGGAACGGGGAATTATCAGCTCGCTTCCCTGTTACCCGGGGCGTACGCCAGGGTTGCGTACTGGCCCCCACTCTTTTCAGCCTGTATGTCAATAGCCTGATAGATAAACTTAATCGCGTTAGGGATAACGATGCTCCACGCCTGGCCACTGGTAGGGTGCCCGCTCTGATGTTCGCGGACGACACTTTGTTGTTGCCGTGGACATCATCGGGCATTCAGCGGGTCCTGGACGGGTTTGTCTCCTTTTGTGCCTCGCGGGGATTGGAGGTCAATTCGGAGAAAACTAAGTTCATGATTTTCAATCCCCCGAGGCACACCTGGCCAAATCCCACATTGAATGGAACTCCACTAGAGCGAGTCAAGACTTTTATATACCTGGGGGTCACATTGACTGAGCACTTTGCATGGGACCACCAAGTTTCCAAATCTTCCCTGAGACTTGCACAGATTATGGGAGGCATAGGCTGATTCCACAGAGCCTCAACTTTTAAACCAGTTACCCCAGCCCTTGAGATATATAAAACACAGGTCAGGTCTGCAGCTTTGTACGCTGCAGAACTTTGGGGACACACGAACGAATGCAACTTACTGAAGGTTGAACAGGCCTTCATGCGACATCTGGTTGCCCTTCCCCAAAGCACGCCCCTCGTACCACTGGATGTATGTCGTTACAACGCATACTTTTACCACGCATACCTTTACAACGCGGTTTTTACAACGCATGCCTTTACAACGCATAGCGCTTTGGGGTGCTGGATAGTGAAAAGTTTAATTTACTATTCCAACTCCAGTACCGGTGGACACTAGGGAAGGTGTTGGATAGTAAATTAAACGTATTCCCTATCCTAGAGCGCCCCCCAGCGCAATGCATTGTAATGGTTTGCGTTGTAATGACTGCGTTGTAATGGTAGTGCGTGGTAAAAGTTTAGTTGTAACGGTTGTATACCCGTACCACTACGCTTGGATCGGGCTTGGAACTCATTACCGAACTGGTAGCTGCACGACCTCTGCTCTACTGGAGAAGGCTTTGGTCGGTGCCGGAGCTTGCATCCTTTAGAGCAGAGTTCAATACAATTTGGGGGCAGCTAAAGTATAAGAACATACCTTGGTTGGCAAATGTAAAGGCTCTCCTCTACAAAATTGGCCTACCCCAACTATGGGACACACTAGAGGACAGCTGCACGAGGATGCAAAGGTCTGTACTAGTGGCGGCTGTAAGGTCATACAACCTCAAAATGTTACACTGCTCCACCTTCTTAGGCAGGCTGTCTACTGAGTTCCTACTGATGAAACCCGAATCCAGGACGGAGGTGTTCCTGGACCTAGTGCAGCCTCCACTTGCAAGAAAACTATATATCCAACTGAGGCACAGCTCTATACCGATTGGGGCATTGACATCCAGATGGGCAAAATCGATGGAGGCCAACTGCCCTGCTTGTAATTACTGTAGGGAAGACATTGTACATATCTTCTTTTTTTGTCCGGCATATAGCAAAATTCAGAAATGCTGGATTATCCCACTGTGTAAAAACCTGGGTTTCAGACAATGTGTACAAGCTTGCAGAGTTTTACCTACGATACCGCCCCTCCCATTGTCTTTGCTGTCTCCCGATTTTTACTTGCCATGTGGCGGAGAAGATCTGTTTTTATTAATAAGAAAAAATGGACTATTGCTTCTCATTTCTTCTCATCTTTGATAACTAACGTTTAATAACTTTTTAAATTTCTATGTACTTATGGTTTTATTTCTGTGCTTGTATATATCTTATTGCTCTTTAAAGGTCATTGACTGAAATAAAGTTATCAAATGAATGAATGAGTATATGGTATTGTTTTAGGCTTTAAGGCTTAGGGTTAAGAGTGGGGTAGGATACTGTTCTTGGCTTTATGGGCTAGGGCTTAGGGTTGAGGTCATAGTGTAGGGTTGTTGGATAGGCTTTGGTGTGTAGGGCTTAAGGCTTAGGGTTGAGGATAGTGTCAGGGGTCGTACTGTGTTTAGTAAGTTCCTATATTAGTCTTTGGGGGGCCTTAAGGGGGAATTTTGCGATGCCATTGAATGCGTGGTATTTGTGTGCGTTGAAAAGGTATTTTGCATGCATGTGAAAGGGAATTCAATGTCATGGTTTGCGTGGTAAATTCATGCGATGTAACGTGCAAGCGATGTAAAAAACTGCGATGTAAGGGTATTTGTTGTTTTTGTTTGCATTCTATTGTCATATATCTGGCAGTACTCAGCATCCTCAGCACTTTGCTATTGAAGTGTGTGCCTCTGGTCAACTGCACACAAGTCGGCAAGCCGAACTTTGGTATCAACCCCCTTAACAACTTTGCTAGTGTGAGACCATCATTTCTTCTTGTGTGAAATGCTGCAACCCATGGTGAAAAGATGCACACAACAATCAACACATAACTCAGCCCATTGCACACAGGCATCTCACTAAAGTCCATTTGCAACCTGTTGAAGGGACCACCTGAACTCCCTATATGGCTCAATGTCAATGCAGTTCTTTTCCCTACATTGGTTTGTTGGCACACAACACATCTGTGACATAACCCTTCTTCCATCAATATGAACTTCAGATTAAACCAGGTTTGGCAAAACAATCTGACGAGAGCATCCCTCCCTACATGAGTTGGACCATGGTAGTGTCTAGCCATTGGTAGGCACAAACTGTTTGGCAACACAGGTCTGCCATCTCCTGAAACCCATATTTCATCTTCATCTCTTTAACCCTTTCGATGCTGATGACGAGCTCAGCTCGTCATGATGCACAGTTGAGCTGTGCTGATGACGAGCTGAGCTCGTCATGAATACATAGTAAGAGCAATTTCCAGCACAGGGGGGGAAAACACCTAGCAGCCAAGGTGTTAAACACAACCTGCGTTTACCCAACTCTGCCGTTCTGTTTCTGATATCTCTTCCTATAGCTTTTTACCTTCCTCCCAAGTAGGAGGTGCTGTGAGCAAAACGTTTTAATTGGTCTTGTCTGTCCCTTCATTTACATATTCCCCATTAAATATACAAGCATTGTAAGTACAGTACCTTGCTACTCTGTCAGCATATCTGTTGCTGACTGTCACATAATAATCTCCCTTGCAATGTGCAGAACATTTCACAACCACAATTTGCGCAGGCAATTGCAAAGCCTCTAACAGTTTTCTCACCTGCTTACCGTTACAGATATGGGATCCTGATGATGTCATAAATCCCCTCTGGGTCGTAACTGTCTGAGGTCGTGCCCCACACCAAAACTACTGAATTTACTATCTGTAAATGTAGTCACCTGTAAAGGACCTGAAATGTAGCATGCTCAGGTAAGAGCAATCAATTCAGCAACTTGTGTGAACAATACTCATTTTAGAGAAGCAGCTTTTACTACTCCAGAAACAGTACACACTGCATAGGCAACTCTCAAATTTCCTTTGTGATCTCATAAACATGAGCCATCCACAAACAATACGTAATCAGATTCAGGTAGTGGTTCATCTTATATATCTGATCTCAGCTTGGTGCATAGTTCAGTGACATTGAGGCATGACCAACATACAGGACTTCTCTCAAATAGTATTGAAACGTATTCAAGGCCACCTTATGTCCATTCTCAGCCAAGTGGTTAGCAAGGCAATAGTGGCAGTTTTGCATGCTTCATGATTATTTGACACAACCTAAAACAACAATGGAAGTGTGTTCGTAGCTCATCAAGAAGGACAAGATCTGGAGCACAAAGAGAAAAAAGAGAAAAACAATACCCATTTGGTGTTATAGAAAGCCCTCACTCACTGACCTGGTCGGTAACATGCTTCATCATTGGGCTCCACTGGGAGTGGCCGAGTGCCACCCCAGTCTGCTTCAACACCAAGTTTACTGCGGAGCGGGTAATGTGAAGTCGTGAGTGGCTAAGTAATTGTGTAGGTGAGAATAGAAAGTGTAGGTGGTGAGGTTAAAAATGTCTTAGTTATATCAAAAATAGTTTTATTGTCTGATCACTAGGACACATTAAAATATGTGTAGGAAAACTGAGCCAAATAAATTGAAAGGCTTGTTTCCAATAGATTTACGTGCTGGTCAACATGTTTCTGCCAATGTTGGTGTTACTTTACCTGGCATTCGTCAGGACCTATCATGTACTAAACCCTGGCGGTATGGACACGCTAAGGCCCACCCTACCAAGGGACGTGAAAGTAAAAATTATGTCAAAAAAAGTGCAACAAAAGGTAAGGTACTCGCAGAATTTGGAGACCTTAAACATTTTTTTAAAATGCACTTTTCTGGTGAGATACTTTCGCACCATAGACCTCGGGAGGGGGGTGGTGACGCACTTGGCACACCACCCTCAACGTCAAGCACCCGCTTGGTACCTGCATCTACCCTCGGGAACCGGGTCTCGTATTTGACACAATCAGCAGATCGTAAAAAAACTGGACTAGGACAGAATTTTAAGGCATGATAAGAGTCTCAAAACTCTTCTCAAGGATCTGGTTAAAAATTGAAGGACTCTCCTCATACCCTTGTGGGACTCGGCAGCATGCAAAAATACGATTGTTGAACCTAAATGCAAAGAGGAACTGACTATCCTCATGCAAGGCTATGGAGAAGAATGCCTGGTACAAATCAATAACAGTAAACCACACAGCTTCACATGGAATTTGAAACAATAATACAGCAGGATTTGTTACCACTGGACAACAGAGAATCACAATATTATTGATTTTGCGATGGTTAAGCACTATGCAGTACTTGCCGCTAGACTTCTGCAGGCCCATTATGGCTGATCTCCTTCAGAATACCTTGTTGAATCACTGTCTCGATCACTGGAGTTATTCCAGCAACCGTTTTCAGGGGTCAAAGTATGCTGCGGTGTTCTTGGATATTATACATTCGGCTTTATCTGAATACAGACAGGCTCAACGTCTTTAATGAGTCCAATATCCTGTCCTGAAAAATCCCAAACTTCTGGTCTCACTGAATCTCTGAGCTCTAACGGTAAGTCTTCTATCATCATCATCATGGAATACAGTTCAAAAATTATATTCTGATTTGGCAACTTAAAGGCAATGAATGTCCTCATCATGAGTTTGGAAGTCCTATTCCTTTAGGGTAAAGTATAGGGTGCAATTCAGTTTGCACATCAAATCGCTTCCTAACCTACTCAAAGGCCTTGAATCTTAAACCACAAATTGACGACTATTCTCAAAACTTCCTATCTTTACAGGGACATCCTCAGTAATGGGGTACTTCATTTGTTTACTACAAAAACCTGGATAGTTCTTCCAGAGAGGGTTCGGTTTGTAACTTCCACTGATCTTGCAGTAGAATGTGTAGCACAAGTATCAACCAAAAATGATATGTTGTAGCCATTTTCCCCAGCTTCTATAAAAGGGCCACTCTGGTCAACCTCCAAGACTGCGCCATGCACGCAATCTTCCTCCCCGCTCATGCACCGTCATGAAGACTGATTGATGCCAACATTTTCCAGTGTCTCGAATATGGGAAATTGTTGGTAAGGATTATTATTCCGGAAAGCATTCTGATTCAAATTTGGGAATATTAGCAGCTTGCTGTGGCATTGGAGGTTGGGGAACCTGCATCACAGGTGTAGGAAAGTAGTATCTGCTTCTTGTGGTTACGCCCACTTTTTGTTGATGTCACAATGTTTTTGGCCTAGTCTGACTGGGATCCTGCTATCCAGGACCCCGGTCCTTCTGCTTTTTTCCCTTAAAATTGCAATGAATGTACTTTAGGCACACTGCATATTGGATTCTGGGGTACCCTTATCAGTCCCTAGTATATGGTGCACCATGTACCCAGGGCAGAGGTACCCGAGAGGCCTCCCATGGGCTGAAGCATGTATTATGTCACCCCTGAGAGGCCATCCAAATTGACACGACAAGCCTGCTACCGCAGACTGTGTAATCTGGTGCACCACTTACTTAAGATAAAGGTTCACTATATCTATTTAAGTCACTATGCTTAATACCTATCAGTCACCCCGATGGCAGGCCTTAACAATCATGAAGGCAGGGTGCTTGATTTTACGTGAGAGGGTGCCCCTGCTTGAGCAGAGCCCCTCCGGAGCCTTTGGGGACCATTCTATGGGGTTGTTTGTGATGCAGCCGGGCATATATGTTTAACTGCATTATAAATAAGTATGGGCTGAAAATCCATTCCGTTCGAGGAATTTGCGTTTTTTTGGCAAATTCGCGGTTCGCGAATCGCGTGAATTTGCCCAAAAATCTCCAATTCGCAAGCTGGCGGATTTTTTTGCTTGGTCGCGCTTCAAAAGTACAATATCGCGCACGGGGCATTGACTTACCGTGATTCTGAGTTCCCCGAGTTGTTTTTCCTCCCGGTTTGCTTGTGCTGCGCCATTTTGAATCTTGCTGCGTGATCGCGCGAGAGTTTTATGACCATGAGTACGTCATCGCGGCCGCCATCTTGTACAGAGAGAGTTTGACAACGCGAGTACATCATAAGGGCCCGCGATCACGTGTCGCGGGAGTAAACAATTGCGAACAGGTAGATGCGGCACGCAGCTGACTTCCGGTGGGAGATTTTAACAGCTTGCCTTCCCGAACTTGCAAAAATTTTAATTCTGCACCAGAAATCCACCGCAGGCAGCATACACCTTCTGAAAATGATGATTTTGATCAGATTGACATTTGTGCAAGGAGTCAATTTCTTTGGGGGGGAGGAAGGAAGTGCCCCAGAGTCTCCAACTTCCTGTTCCTGTCCAGCAGGCTCCTCCCAGTGCTTTGCCCATGTCCTGGTCACTTTTCATTTGAATCTGGAGCTGGAAGGATTACTTTTTGTGGCTGCTGCTGGATATTTGTAATTGAGGACTTTTTGGACTTTGGATCACTTTTTGATTTGAGATTTTACAAGTAAGTTGGTGTTGTTTGTTTGGGGCATTGCAGTTGCTGCAACTACAATTTTAAAACGTTTTCTCAACTTAAAAAAAATATATATTGTGGGTAGCCACAGTATCCAGTAGGCACAGGGTTAGTCAAGGGTGCATACTACAACTGTTTCTGTGAGTTTGTTGAACTTAAATCTCATTTCTGTCATGGAATTTTAGCTCACTGTTATATGTGGATTTTATTTTTAATTTTGGGGTGCCTGTTAAGCCACACTAGCCAGTAGGCCCAGGGACCCAGGAGTATTGAGTAGTGCATGGACCAAGTTCAAGTCTTTCTGTGGGGTCTCTTGAATTTAAACATCATTCAGGGCATGGATGGCATTGGATTGTGGTGATATTTGTGTGTTTTTCGACTTTTTGGGGTGGTGTTGGGGCCTGGCCATGTGGGTGGGGGCCATTTCGAGGCCTGGTCCAGGCAGGGCCTGGCCATGTGGCTGGGGGTCAAGGGGCCATTTTGAAGCCAGGCAGTGTGCTCAGGCCTGCACCCAGTTTGACTTGCTTTCATCCATTAGACCCAGGGGTACTCAGTGGTGTATGGACCAAGTCTTTCTGTGGGGTGTCTTGAATTTAAACATCATTGAGGGCATGGATGGCATTGGATTGTGGTGATTTTTGTGTTTTTTAACCTTTTGGGGTCGGTGTTGGGGCCTGGCCATGTAGGTGGGGGTCAAGGGGCCATTTTGAAGACAGGCAGTGTGCTCAGGCCTGCACCCAGTTTGACTTGCTATCATCCATTAGGCCCAGGGGTACTCAGTGGTGCATGGACCAAGTCATTCTGTGGGGTGTCTTGAATTTAAAAATCATTGAGGGCATGAATGGCATTGGATTGTAGTGATTTTTGTGTTTTTATTTACTTTTTGGGGTGGTGTTGGGGCCTGGCCATGTGGGTGGGAGCCATTTTGAGGCCTGGTCCAGGCAGGGCCTGGCCATGTGGCTGGGGGTCAAGAGGCCATTTTGAAGCCAGGCAGTGTGCTCAGGCCTGCACACAGTTTGACTTGCTTTCATCTTTTATGCCCAGGGATACTCAGTGGTGCATGGACCAAGTCTTTCTGTGGGGTGTCTTGAATTTAAACATCATTAATGGCATGGATGGCGTTGGATTGTGGTGATTTTTGTGTGTTTTTTGACTTTTTGGGGTGGTGTTGGGGCCTGGCCATGTGGGTGGGGGCCATTTTGAGGCCTGGTCCAGGCAGGGCCTGGTCATGTGACTGGGGGTCAAGGGGCCATTTTGAAGCCAGGTAGTGTGCTCAGGCCTGCACCCAGTTTGACTTGATCTCATCCATTAGGCCCTGGGGTACTCAGTGGTGCATGGACCAAGTCTTTCTGTGGGGTGTCTTGAATTTAAACATCATTGAGGGCATGGATGGCATTGGATTGTGGTGATTTATGTGTTTTTGTTTTTCTTTTTGGGGTGGTGTTGGGGCCTGGCCATGTGGGTGGGGGTCATTTTGAGGGCTGGTCCAGGCAGGACCTGGCCATGTGGCTGGGGGTCAAGGGGCCATTTTGAAGCCAGGCAGTGTGCTCAGGCCTGCACCCAGTTTGACTTGCTTTCATCCATTAGACCCAGGGGTAGTGATTGGATTGTGGTGATTTTTGTGTTTTTTTTGACTTCTTAAGGTGGTATTGGGGCCTGGTCATGTCGGTGTGGGGGCCATTTTGAGGCCTGCTCCAGGCAGGGCCTGGCCATGTGGCTGGGGGTCAAGGGGCCATTTTGAAGCCAGGCAGAGTGCTCAGGCCTGAACCCAGTTTGGCTAGCTTTCATCCATTAGGCCCAGGGGTACTCAGTGGTGCATGAAACAACTATCTCTGTGTGGTCTCTCTTCTATTAATGTAAACATCCATTTTTTATTAGAATTGCATTTTTATTTTGGGTCTTTGGATGTGTTGTAATAATAGTAAATACCTAGTTGCAAATATTAATTGAAGCACGAAATATGCAACATTTCTTTAACTGATGTTCCTCTGGCTTCCTTTGCTTTTAGGTGCACAAGAGAACCAAATCAGTCATCGTTCATCATTCATCAGTGCCAGGAAGAAGTCCTGCAGGGGTTCTGCAGCACAACGTCACGTGACGTCACGTGTGGCCACAGACATCTCTGCAACTCGTGCAACTGCGTCCTGCTGTTCTGACATCTGAAGAAGATGGGCCCAAAGAAAGGTGGCCGTAGCTTCTCTACCAAGAAAGTTGCCAGTGCCACTGCCAGTAAGAAGGAGCAGAAGAAGAAAGTGGCCACTCCTCCTGATGATGCTCCATTGTCTTCTAGATCCCCAGCAAGAAAAAGGTCAAGGAGGGCTACTACAAGTTCTTCTTCAAGCCCCCTTCCTTCAGATGATCTTGATGTTGATTGGAACCCACCAATGCAGTCTGAGAGTGAGGCACGCCATGAGCCGACAAAGGTAGCTAAGCCTAAAAGGAAGGTTCCCGCAAGGCTTCCACTTATGGGTGATGACGATGAACAAGAAGTGGTGTATTCTGCTGCTGATGAACAGTCTGACAACGACCAAGTCATCACAGTCGTCACTCCAGCCCCAGTGGGCATGCAGCAGACAGACATTTTTACCCTATCTCAAATTGCCACTGAGCGGAATGTGGGCGGCGTGGCACTGGTAACACCACCAATGCAGTTAACTACTACACCAACACGACCTACAGCTTCCATATTTTCTCGTCAGAAGGGCCGGCAGGGACCTCCATCCAGCTCGACCTCCATTACCTCAAGTAGTGGTGCTGTAAGTACACAACAGAGTCAAATTCAGCCAGGCCCATTCTCCACTTCATCTGACATTGAAAGTAGCACCTCCACCACCAGCAAACATCTTCAGTCCCCAGTGTGGGACTTCTTTAGTGTTAGCAAAAAGGCGGAAAACATGGTTGTTTGTTTGATTTGTAAAACTGTAGTTAGTTGGGGTAAGCTTGGTACCAACCATGGTACAGAAGGCCGGGAGGTCATCTCCAAATACAACACACTATCATTTGGGAGGTGCACCTTAGGAAGATCCGGGAATACAAAAGTAGAGCAAATCCAAATGTATCCATTCATATTGCATCTGATGACAATGACAAGGGGCTGATCGTGCAGGGGAAAGTGAAGAAGCGACAGACATTTTTTCTGGTGCACCCAATACCCCTGGCAGCAGCACTGCAGTGGTAGCGCCCACACCCTCTACCCCAGCAACATGTATGAGGCACAATACGAGTCTGGGAGAGACACCAATGTGAAAAAGTACATCAATGAGCCTAACTGGGTTGAAGAAGTCTGCATCATCATCATCATCAGGTAAATCGCTCCATACCACCATTAAAAGCATGTTTTGATCGGAGGTGCCATTTGAACGTAACCACCCAACGGCACGTCTATATAAAGCAAAGCTGGCTAAAATGCTATTGCTGGACCTTCTCCCTTTTTCTTTCGTGGAAGGGGTGGGTTTTCTAGAATTTGTGGCAACAGTCTGCCCTAAATGGAAGGTTCCAAGCCGGTCCTATTTTGCCAGAGTTGCAGTTCCAGCACTACATGAAGATGTGCTGGAAGTGATTGGGTCAGCTTTGCACTATCCACCTGACAACAGACATGTGGACCAGTTGCCAAGCAGTGGATTACATGTGCATCACTGCACGCTGAGTCTCTTTTGCAGGGGTTAGAGAAAAGATGTCTATAGGTGTTGACCCTGCCACAATTTTTCAAGCGAGTCGGATACATGCAACAGTAGCCATGTTTGCCATGGAGAAATCTCATACTGCATTAAACATTTTGGATGAGTTCAAGAGCAAGGTCTCTAAATGGCTGGTGCAAAGAAGCCGCATGATTGCTTATGTTTCCATGGATAATGGCAGTGATATAGTTAAGGCCATGCATGATGGTGGCTACTTCAGAGTGTCTTGTTTCGCACACTGCATTAACATTATTGTTCCAGATTTCTTGAAAAGAGAAAACACAGTCAGCAAGTTACTGACCACCTGCCGAAGAATCTGCACACATTTCAGCCATTCTTTTAAGGCCCGGAAGGAGATGAGGATCATTCAACGAAGCCGTGGAGTGCCAGTCAAAGGACTCATCCAGGAGGTGGCAACACGTTGGAACTCAACCTTCTACATGCTTGAACGTCAGTTTGAGCAGTACTTGGTAATCAATGAGTATGTCAATAGCATTGATATACGGTCTGCTGCTATGAAAGACATGAGGCTAGAGCTGGAGGAATGGGACCTAGTTAAAAGCCTGACAGACATGTTTCGTCCTTTTGAGGTCTTCACCCGTGAAGTCAGCAGGGAGGACTGTAGTTTGGGCAAAGCTATCCCATTGTTGTTCATGCTAGAGCAACAACTGAAGGCGGTGTCTTCAACAGTCCGAGCTGATGTTCACAAAAAAGACGCATATCGGTTGGCGGAGAGCTTATTAAGCCGCCTACTTGTCAATGAAAGGCTTAAAAAAATACATTCAGAACAACATTACATTTGTGCCACTATTCTGGATCCATGGTACAAAAAGGCACTAACCAGCAAAGTATTCATTCCTTTTGATGAAGAAGATGTTTCAAAGTACAAACATTTACTAGCTGTGTCAGCCACTCGGTTCGAAAAAGAGCGGCAGGATATTGAAGGAAACACCACAAGTACTACTGAAGCAGCAGGCCATCCGGCGTCAAGGTCCACTTCTGTGGCCGAAGGCAGTCACTTTCCCTCACAACCGTTACCGACAGCAGCAACAGTATCCTCTCCATCATCACATGCACCAGGACCAGCCATAATATTGTTGGAAGCGGATTGGATAACTCAGCAAGGGTTTCCTCGCTCCAGTGTTGATGCAAAGGAAACACATGGTACGCAAAGTGGAGCACCACCCAGGGATGCCCTTGAGTGGAAGGTGCAGGCCTATCTGGATGACCCAACAGAGGTCTACATTGATCGTGACCCATTGGGGTATTGGTATGGGAAAAGGCCCCACTGGCCACTGCTTAGCAGGCTGGCTATAAATTATTTGTCTTGCCCACTCGCAAGCGTGTCTTCGGAATGAGTTTTCAGTGCTGCTGGTGCCATTGTCACTTTAAAAAGGTCCCGCCTCTCACCCAAAAATGTGGCGAGGTTAACAATGATCAAGATGAATCAGCACTTCATACTACCAGATTACAAAATACGTGAATCCACGCAGGAAGAAAAGGACACAGACTTAGGTGACGGAAGCTCTTTTCTGTTAGCTGACCTACTCCATGTTCAATTCACAGAGTTTGAGGACGAGCTCTACTTCCCTGACAACTAGGCTTGTAAAACGTACTCTTTGTTTTCTTCCGTCCTTTTTGACTTTTATTTCTGTGTGTCTTTCTTTGATTTGCAACTTTTAGCACAACAAAATTTTAATCACAACAAATCCATCAGCAGCACTGTACAAATCCATCAGCAGCACTGTCTTCGTTTTATTTTCCATATTGAAGGTGCCGCTGTCTGCATTCCTGAAATTCACAACTCAGGCATGCTCCTCTATCCTCCACCTCCAGACTCCCCCTATCCATTTCCCTCAAGGAAGATGGCCGGATTACGCAAAATCTAGAAACTGTTGCTTCAGTCCATACACGAGTCCCCTCAAAAGAAGTGGGACTGGAATGACTCACTATGCTGACTGCACCTTCTGAAATTGACACGAGAGGCTGCCCTGTGGCCGTTCACTTAAGAATAAGATGATGACAAGTGGAACAGGTAATGAATGATAAGATGGCATGCAGTGGTGGACAAGACTGGCTGTCTGGCTCTGATGAAAGCAATCGTTGTTTGTTTGTTGTGCATGAAGTGAATCCTATCTATGTGTTCTGTTATTATTATTTAATCTTTTACACACTAAATGTAACTCAAGTGTTCTCTGTTACCTTGTTTAATACAAATTGTACTTCTCTTGCTGGGCCAGCCTTTACGTTGCATTTTTCAATATGGAAAATCTCCTTGGACTCAGTGTGTAGACAACATTGAGTTTGCCAATAACATACCATGATGATGATGAGTCTTGATGATTAAAGTTACATTTTATCTTCATTCTTTACACAGTCACTCACTGGGATGTATGGATCATCATTATTTTCGGTTTACGCAAGAAATATGGCCGTTTCGTGAATTGCAAACAACAGGTAAACAAGTCAACAACAACCACAGCACACCTTCATGTCTGTCTAGTCGTGGTATGGGAGTGGTCGAGCCAGTGAAGTGTATGCCAGAGACCAGACAGCAGTTCATGTAAAATTGTGGCTATGTGGCTTGCTGCATAAAATTAGATATGCTTTGTCTGTCTGTGGCAAAGAGGTATGCTTCATCATCAGTTGGTTCACTCAGTGGTTCCTGCCTTCACCGTCTGCATGGCCCTGGCCTGCTGTGTGCAATTACTATCCTTGAAAAGGAGACTCAGAGTACGCACTTTAGAAATCATGCCTGTATGTAATACTGTCGCCTCTGAAACAGTTATTTTTGCACTACACACCATTCCTTATATTTTTTTTCAGTGCTATTTTAATATCCCTTCCGGTTTTTCCATCAACAATTTCAGGCCGGCTTTTACCTTGCGCCATGGGAACAACATGAATCCGCAATTCCGCATCCACCAGACAGGCAGTGGACAGTGTGTCTGGTCACCAAGATTGATCGACGAAGTGTCAGATGTAATCAATGGAGGAATACTGCGAATAAGAGGAATGGCTGGATGCATGCAACTTCCCAAATTGAACAGGACAACAACAACATACAGTTACAGTATCCTCTTCACTTCTCCTTATCTTTTAAATAACTTATTGTTGTGAACTTCTATGGGTGTGACTCTCTGCTTCAAATTTGTCCCTACAACTATTTCATAACTTTCTTTGCTATTTTTAAAACTAATGTAAAGTAATGTACTACTAAGTCATTCTCTCTCTGAGTGAAATTGCATAATTACAGCAGCCCTGTACAGTCTAATACTGGCATTGGATTGTGGTGATTTTTGTGTTTTTTAACCTTTTGGGGTCGGTGTTGGGGCCTGGCCATGTGGGTGGGGGCCATTTTGAGGCCTGGTCCAGGCAGGGCCTGCCATGTGGCTGGGGGTCAAGGGGCCATTTTGAAGCCAGGCAGTGTGCTGAGGCCTGAACCCAGTTCGACTTGCTTTCATCCATTAGGCCCAGGGGTACTCAGTGGTGCATGGACCAAGTCATTCTGTGGGGTGTCTTGAATTTAAACATCATTGAGGGCATGGATGGCATTGGATTGAAGTGATTTTTGTGTTTTTATTTACTTTTTGGTGTGGTGTTGGGGCCTGGCCATGTGGGTGGGAGCCATTTTGAGGCCTGGTCCAGGCAGGCCCTGGCCATATGGCTGGGGGTCAAGAGACCATTTTGAAGCCAGGCAGTGTGCTCAGGCCTGCACCCAGTTTGACTTGCTTTCATCCATTATGCCCAGGGGTACTCAGTGATGCATGGACCAAGTCTTTCTGTGGGGTGTCTTGAATTTAAACATCATTGATGGCATGGATGGCATTGGATTGTGGTGATTTTTGTGTGTTTTTTTACTTTTTGGGGTGGTGTTGGGGCCTGGCCATGTGGGTGGGGGCCATTTTGAGGCCTGGTCCAGGCAGGGCCTGGTCATGTGGCTGGGGGTCAAGGGGCCATTTTGAAGCCACGTAGTGTGCTCAGGCCTACGCCAAGTTTGACTTGCTTTCATCCATCAGGCCCTGGGGTACTCAGTGGTGCATGGACCCAGTCATTCTATGGGGTGTCTTGAATTTAAACATCATTGAGGGCATGGATGGCATTGGATTGTGGTGATTTATGTTTTTTTTTTTTTACTTTTGGGGGTGTTTTTTGGGCCTGGCCATGTGGATGGGGGTCATTTTGAGGCCTGGTCCAGGCAGGGCCTGGTCATGTGGCTGGGGGTCAAGGGGCCATTTTGAAGCCAGGCAGTGTACTCAGGCCTGCACCCAGTTTGACTTGCTTTCATCCATTAGACCCAGGGGTAGTGATTGGATTGTGGTGATTTTTGTGTTTTTTTCGACTTTTTTGGGTGGTGTTGGAGCCTGGTCATGTCGGTGTGGGGGCCATTTTGAGGCCTGCTCCAGGCAGGGCCTGGCCATGTGGTTGGGGGTCAAGGGACCATTTTGAAGCCAGGCAGAGTGCTCAGGCCTGCACCCAGTTTGACTAGCTTTCATCCATTAGGCCCAGGAGGTACTCAGTGGTGCATGAAACAACTATCTCTGTGTGGTCTCTCTTCTATTAATGTAAACATCCATTTTTGATTAATATTGCAATTTTTATTTTGGGTCTTTGGGTGTGTTGTAATAATAATAAATGCCTAGTTGCAAATATTAATTGAAGCACGAAATATGCAACATTTCTTTAACTGATGTTCCTCTGGCTTCCTTTGCTTTTAGATGCACAAGAGAACCACATCAGTCATCGTTCATCATTGATCAGTGCCAGGAAGAAGTCCTGCAGCGGTTCTGCAGCACAACGTCACGTGACGTCACTTGTGGCCACAGACATCTCTGCAACTCGTGCAACTGCGGCCTGCTGTTCTGACATCTGAAGAAGATGGGCCCAAAGAAAGGTGGCCGTAGCTCCTCTACCAAGAAAGTTGCCAGTGGCACTGCCGGTAAGAAGGAGCAGAAGAAGAAAGTGGCCACTCCTCCTGATGATGATCCATTGTCTTCCAGATCCCCAGCAAGAAAAAGGTCAAGGAGGGCTACTACAAGTTCTTCTTCAAGCCCCCTTCCTTCAGATGATCTTGATGTTGATTGGAACCCACCAATGCAGTCTGAGAGTGAGGCACGCCATGAGCTGACAAAGCTAGCTAAGCCTAAAAGGAAGGTTCCAGCAAGGCTTCCACTTATGGGTGATGACGACGAACAAAAAGTGTTTTTTTCTGCTGCTGATGAACAGTCTGACAACGACCCAGTCATCACAGTCATCACTCCAGCCCCAGCAGGCATGCAGCAAACAGACATTTTTACCCTATCTCAAATTGCCGCTGAGCGGGATGTGGGCGGCGTGGCACTGGTAACACCACCAATGCAGTTAACTACTACACCAACACGACCTACAGCTTCCATATTTTCTCGTCAGAAGGGCCGGCAGGGACCTCCATCCAGCTCGACCTCTATTACCTCAAGTAGTGGTGCTGTAAGTGCACAACAGAGTCAAATTCAGCCAGGCCCATCCTCCACTTCATCTGACATTGAAAGTAGCACCTCCACCACCAGCAAACATCTCCAGTCCCCAGTTGTGGGACTTCTTTAGTGTTAGCAAAAAGGCAGAAAACATGGTTGTTTGTTCGATTTGTAAAACTTTAGTTAGTTGGGGTTTAGCTTGGTACCAACTATGGTACCGAAGGCCAGAGAGGTCATCTCCAAAAACACAACACTATCATTTGGGAGGCGCACCTAAGGAAGATCCGGAAATACAAAAGTACAGCAAATCCAAATGTGTCCATTCATATTGCATCTGATGACGATGACAAGGGGTTGATCGTGCAGGGGGAAGTGAAGAAGGGACAGACATTTTTGTCTGGTGCACCCAGTAACCCTGGCAGCAGCACTGCAGTGGTAGCGCCCACACCCTCTACCCCAGCAACATGTATGAGGCACAATAAGAGTCTGGGAGAGACACCAATGCGAAAAAGTACATCAATGAGCCTAACTGGGTTGACGAAGTCTGCATCATCATCATCATCATCACGTAAAACGGTCCATACCACCATTAAAAGCATGTTTTGATCCGAGGTGCCATTTGAACGCAACCACCCAACGGCACGTCTGTATAAAGCAAAGCTGGCTAAAATGCTAGCGCTGGACCTTCTCCCTTTTTCTTTCGTGGAAGGGGTGGGTTTTCTAGAATTTGTGGCAACAGTCTGCCCTAAATGGAAGGTTCCAGGCCGGTCCTATTTTGCCAGAGTTCCAGTTCCAGCACTACATGAAGATGTGCTGGAAGTGATTGGGTCAGCTTTGCAGAAGAGTGCTGTTCACACTATCCACCTGACAACAGACATGTGGACCAGTTGCCAAGCAGTGGATTACATGTGCATCACTGCACGCTGAGTCTCTTTTGCAGGGGTTAGAGAAAAGATGTCTACAGGTGTTGAACCTGCCACAATTTTTCAAGCGAGTCGGAAACATGCAACAGTAGCCATGTTTGCCATGGAGAAATCTCATACTGCATTAAACATGTTGGATGAGTTTAAGAGTAAGGTCTCTAAATGGCTGGTGAAAAGAAACCGCATGATTGCTTATGTTTCCATGGATAATGGCAGTGATATAGTTAAGGCCATGCATGATGGTGGCTACTTCAGAGTGTCTTGTTTGGCGCACTGCATTAACATTATTGTTCAAGATTTCTTGAAAAGAGAAAACACAGTCAGCAAGTTACTGACCACCTGCCGAAGAATCTGCACACATTTCAGCCATTCTTTTAAGGCCCGGAAGGAGATGAGGATCATTCAACGTAGCCTTGGAGTGCCAGTCAAAGGACTCATCCAGGAGGTGCACGTTGGAACTCAACCTTCTACATGCTTGAACGTCAGTTTGAGCAGTACTTGGTAATCAATGAGTATGTCAATAGCATTAATATACGGTCTGCCGCTATGAAAGACATGAGGCTAGAGCTGGAGGAGTGGGACCTAGTTAAAAGCCTGACAGACATGCTTCGTCCTTTTGAGGTCTTCACCCGTGAAGTCAGCAGGGAGGACTGTAGTTTGGGCAAAGCTATCCCATTGTTGTTCATGCTAGAGCAACAACTGAAGGCGGTGTCTTCAACAGTCCGAGATGATGTTCACAAAAAAGACGCATATCGGTTGGCGGAGAGCTTATTAAGCCGCCTACTTGTCAATTAAAGGCTTAAAAAAATACATTCAGAACAACATTACATTTGTGCCACTATTCTGGATCCACGGTACAAACAGGCACTGACCAGCAAAGTATTCATTCCTTTTGATGAAGAAGATGTTTCAAAGTACAAACATTTACTAGCTGTGTCAGCTACTCGGTTCGAAAAAAAGCGGCAGGATATTGAAGGAAACACCACAAGTTCTTCTGAAGCAGCAGGCCATCCGGCGTTAAGGTCCACTTCTGTGGCCGAAGGCAGTCACTTTCCCTCACAACCGTTACCGACAGCAGCAACAGTATACTCGTCATCATCACCTGCACCAGGCCCAGCCATAATATTGTCTGAAGCGGATTGGATAACTCAGCAAGGGTTTGCTCGCTCCAGTGTTGATGCAAAGGAAACACATGGTACGCAAAGTGGAGCACCACCCAGGGATGCCCTTGAGTGGATGGTGCAGGCCTATCTGGATGACCCAACAGAGGTCTACATTGATCGTGACCCAATGGGGTATTGGTATGGGAAAAGGCCTCACTGGCTACTGCTCAGCAGGCTGGCTATAAATTATTTGTCTTGCCCACTCGCAAGCGTGTCTTCGTATTAAGTTTTCAGTGCTGCTGGTGCCATTGTCACTTCAAAAAGGTCCCGCCTCACACCCAAAAATGTGGAGAGGTTAACAAAGATCAAGATGAATCAGCACTTCATACCACCAGATTACAAAATATGTGAATCCACGCAGGAAGAAAAGGACACCGACTTAGGTGACGGAAGATGTTCTCTGTTAGCTGACCTACTCCATGTTCAATTCACAGAGTTTGAGGACGAGCTCTACTTCCCTGACAACTAGGCTTGAAAAACGTACTTTTTGTTTTCTTCCGTCCTTTTTTACCTTTATTTCTGTGTGTCTTTCTTTGATTTGCAACTTTTAGCACAACAAAACTTTAATCACAACAAATCCATCAGCAGCACTGACTTCGTCTAATTTTCCATATTGAAGGTGCCGCTGTCTGCATTCCAGAAATTCACAACTCAGGCATGCTCCTCTATCCTCCTCCTCCAGACTCCCCCTATCCATTTCCCTCAAAGCAGAAGGCCGGATTACGCAGAATCTAGACACTGTCGCTTCAGTCCGTACACGAGTCCCCTCAAAAGAAGTGGGACTGGAATGACTCACTATGCTGACTGCACCTTCTGAAATTGACATGAGAGGCTGCCCTGTGGCCCTTCACTTAAGAATAGGATGATGACAAGTGGAACAGGTAATGAATGATAAGATGGCATGCAGTGGTGGACAAGACTGGCTGTCTGGCTCTGATGAAACCAATTGTTGTTTGTTTGTTGTGCATGAAGTGAATCCTATCTATGTGTTCTGTTATTATTATTTAATCTTTTACACACTAAATGTAACTCAAGTGTTCTCTGTTACCTTGTTTAATATAAATTGTACTTCTACTGCAGGGGCCAGCCACTACGTTGCATTTTTCAATATGGAAAATGTCCTTGGACTCAGTGTGCAGACAACATTGAGTTTGGTAGTAACATACCATGATGATGATGAGTCTTGATGAGTTACATATTATCTTTATTCTTTACACAGTCACTCACTGGGATGGATGGATCATCATAATTGTCGGTTTACGCAAGAAATATGGCCGTTTCGTGAGTGGCAAACAGCAGGTAAACAAGTCAACAACAACCACAGCAGACCTACATGTCTGTCTAGTCGTGGTATGGGAGTGGTCGAGCCAGTGAAGTGTATGCCAGAGACCAGACAGCAGTTCATGTAAAATTGTGGCTATGTGGCTTGCTGCATAAAATTAGATATGCTTTGTCTGTCTGTGTCTAAAAGGTATGCTTCATCATCAGTTGGTTCACTCAGTGGTTCCTGCCTTCACCGTCTGCATGGCCCTGGCCTGCTGTGTGCAATTACTATCCTTGAAAAGGAGACTCAGAGAACGCACTTTAGAAATGATGCCTGTATGTAATACTGTTGCATCTGAAACTGTTATTTTTGCACTACAAACCGTTCCTTATATTTTTTCTCAGTGCTGTTTTAATATCCCTTCCTGTTTTTCCATCAACAATTTCAGGCCGGCTTTTACCTTGTGCCATGGGAACAACATCAATCCACAATTCCGCATCCACCAGGCAGGCAGAGGACAGTGTGTCTGGTCACCAAGATTGATCGACAGAGTGTCAGACGTAATCAATGGAGGAGTACAGCGAATAAGAGGAATGGCTGGATGGATGCAACTTCCCAAATTGAACAGGACAACAACAACATACAGTTACAGTATCCTCTTCACTTCTCCTTATCTTTTAAATAACTTATTGTTGTGAACTTCTATGGGTGTGACTCTCTGCTTCAAATTCGTCCCTACAGCTATTTCATAACTTTCTTTGCTATTTTTAAAACTAATGTAATGTAATGTACTACTAAGTCATTCTCTCTCTGAGAGAAATTGCATAATTACAGCAGCCCTGTACTGTCTAATAGTATAGTACTACTTAGTAAGTTGTAGTTACTACTACTTTTCAGTAACTGAACCATCCATTTAGCAAACAACTTCATGCATGCACTTCCTTTATGTCCCTTAAAAGATTTATGGATATCTTCGTATCCAAAGATTTGTTTTTCTTCATTTGTTTTTTGTCCATGCTGTGGTTTTTTCCTCTCTCCACGAAACATTCCCCAAAAACCCCATTCCCATCCAATTTTCAAACCCTAACCCTCTTCCCCGGGCAGTGTGGTTTTCATTGAGGTGTGACTAAATGACAGCAATAATTCCACACACTTGCTGGGGAGGATAAGGTGCAAGCAACCTCCTCAAATACATTTTAAGGCAGCTAGATGAATCCTAGGATATTGTAATTCTGCTTAAAAAAACACCAACGAGTACTATTTTCAAATCAATTCTGAATTTCATGCCCACCATCGATTGGATCCATTGTTAACATCATCCTCCTACAAGTCAAGACTTATTACGCTGCTGTGTTACTGTTCTTGTTGTAGCCATAATCATCCATGCAATTTTTTTTCCCCATACTTATCTTCAGCATTGCTTAGGCTACAAATATATTGTTCCTTCTAATAATCCTCTCAGGCCACTCAATGTCTCATTTTCCTACTACCACCACAACAATGGAATTTCTGTCCTGGATTGATTTCATGGGCAACCGTAATCGCCATTTGCCATGCAGCCAGCGCTGTGCCTAGCTCTATTCTCAAACACGAATCACAGGTAAGATAAGCATTTTGGGGAGGTAGAATAATGGGATAGGACTCGGAGGAGAGGAGAGACTGACAGTAGTACTAGTAAAGTACTAGTAGGCCAATTGAATTCACTAACTCTGTTAGTGGCACTTTTGTAAATTTTTGGACGTTTTAGATAATTCATGCTGGTAAGTTTGAGGAAACCAAACGTGCAGTTACCCCCGCCCACCAGCCGACAAAATAATATGAACGCTTACACTACGTTGAAGTATGTAAAATAAATATTGATATATTTACCCTAACAAAAATAAACTAGTCCAAAGACCCAAACCACCCCCCCTCCCTAACCCCAACAAATGTCCATTTCAATGTCCCGCAAAAAGTCCCTCAGAATCCCCAACTCCCAATTCCCACCCCCCCCCAACAGTCTTTAAAAAAGGGGCAAGGGACAAAGTCACTTCCGGCGGTGTCCTGTGGACAGGCGGTCCCGGAGCTCTCTGCGGAAGTCCTAAGGCTGGTGCTTCTGCTTCTCCACCGTGCGTTCCAGGTAGTCCACTCGGCGGCGTAGCCGACACAGGTGTGCCATCCAGGCTCTGGGGGGGGGGGGGGCAGCTGCTGGTTTTGTTGCAGCTGCTGAGCGGCGGCAGTGGCGGGAGGTTATCGGACAACAGCGGCGTACTGGAGGCTGCTGGCTGGTGGACCCGGGCCCACTGGAGGAGGATGCAGCTGTTGCCGCCTCCTCCTCCTGTTCCCGAACCCACAGCTGGCGATATTCGACACAAACGGCCTCCAGCTTCCGGGCCCTGGCCCGGACAGCCATCTCCTTTCTGGTAAGCTTTTGTGGAGCATCTATATGAAGTAAGAAAGGAAAATACTATAACCAATACTCTTTAATAATAACACAAAATAATTCAACAGAAAGTTGTCTAACAGTAACACTAGCAACTTGCAAGCACAGTATAACATTTTGGCATGTATCTTTTCACCGTCTTTGTGGCCTGTAACATTAGTGGGAGTTTGAGGAATTCTACTAGCAGCACTATGGACTCACTACTTAGTCAGAGAGTCAGAGAGTACACCAATCTTCTTTTTCTCTCTAGCTTTGCGAAAGAAATTACTTGTACGTGAACTTGTGGTAGCCGGCATAATGCCAGCTCAATCAACTTGCACCCAAGAAAAACAGACACAAGCCATGATGACGCAGACTCAAATGACTTTAAGCAGTACATGCAGGTGGGGATAGGGAAGCTCTTACTTTTCTATAGGGGTGGCACTGGCATACTTGGTTACATCAAGGGCTACTGCTCAATGTAATTTATATTTCGCACTGCCCCCCCGGGCCTTCAGTACTACAAAAGGAAAATGAAGATTATTCATTTCTGATCATGTATCCAGCCGATCACATGATCTTTGCTTATATGATGGACGACTTTAGGTGCTTTGTTGTGATAGATTGAGTGAACGACAGCGATAGTCCACCCATGATTGACACAGCTGAAAGAAAATGATTAAGATAGGGAGTGAGTGTGGTACCCTTAATTGCCGGAGGAAGGGACTTGACTTGATATAATGTCAACTATTCAATACATACACAATATTTGCTGTGCTTGCAAAGTAAACTACTGTACTGTTAGTCAAGGGAGAATTTCTGAACAATCACAACTTCTAGTATTTGGATTTCCTCTGCTTGCTACTCTGGCACGGACATGCTGTTCAAACAAAGTAACACTCTTCATCCACTGAGCGTCTGCTCTACATACACCTCTGCTATCTATGAAAAAGAAGATACCATCCATGCTTCCAAAGTAAACGTCTTTCATTCTTCTTAATGACTCAACTGTACCAACTTTACTTTTTTGCAACAACCAACTAACACCCTTTTCATTTTATTTGGTAAACCACTGCCTTGACTTGCATTTCAGTTTCACCCAAATGATATATTGCAATGCACACCACACATGCATTTTCTGATTCCCCCACACAGGCAGTCATCTTCTCTTTCTCCTCCAACCATCTTTGCTTCAAGCAGACATGCATCTGATTCCTTCCTATCAGCCACCTCTGCATGCATTCAAAAACACGTATCATTCTTTACAGTCATAAATGTTACGACTCGCTCGTCTTCCTTACGCCCTTCTTTCCCTTTTAGTTCATCACATCCCTCGAGTTCATCTGAAATGACTTGGCTTCACGATAAAAGATTCACAGCTGAGTTGAAGTCAAATAGAGGGGGTCATTGCTTACTCGAGAACTACCGCCGCTAATGCTATGGCTAAGTCAAGGGTTACTGTCTTCTCAGTGATTGGCAAAAATATAGTTCTAAATTAGTAACTGTTCATAACAGTACAGTGTACTTCTACTAGTGTACTGTCTACTGTACTGTACATCATACACCCCTTTGCGAGCCTACTCTAAAATGTCAATAAGTAAGGATTATAATAACTTACCACCCTCTGCCGCTGCTGAGCCATCCCCCGCAGCAGCTCCTCCTGGCGGCACTTGACACGCCACCGCATCCTTCCCTGGAGTGGACCCCTCTGTGCTGCTGGCACTGGCACTGGTGGTGGGAAGTACCGCACCCGATGTTGTGATGACGCCTAGAAAAAACATGTAATATTTTAGATGACATACACCACCCCCTATTTTGTCTCGTAATGGAAGAGAAAATGTTAAACAATTTTTAATTATTGGGACTGAAAAAAAGTCACTGTTTTGGGGAGGGTGTTAACTTATATGCTTAGCCATAACATGCAACACTTTTTGGCACAACTGATGAGTGCTTGCTTTTTAACATGCAAAATTTTTCTAATTACAGACAGAACCACCTACTCCTCAACACCACCAGGAGGACTTGAAGTTCCAACAAGGTAAGGGCTCCCGAGTCCCGCACAGTTACTATTAATAATTAGATGTGTTGAAGTATATACTAGGGAAGGGTGTTTAACGTCATCTATCACCACTGCTTGCTGGGAATACTGCACTATTAAAAATAATGAAATTGTTTTTTTATTTCTTATTTGAAAATAAAACTTTAAAACTAAAAAACACCGTCTGGTTTTTATTCACGAGTGAGTGAGCGGAAGGGTTTGCAGTTGCACTACTGCACTTTGGAAACATGCTTCCGTGACTCTGATAGGTCGGGACTCTGTAGTCTTCTTCTGTTCTTCTGGGTCGTATAATCATTGGTCAGACACACTAGATAGTTGGTCAAGGGATTGGGGGTTCAACTTCTGTTCTGACTGAGGTATGTGGAAAGTCGAACTGCACCTATCATCATCAATGTCCTATTTCTCTTGTCCATACTTCTGTATGTGCAGAATAGTCCCTGAAACACTAGCGGTATGGTATGTGCTAGTATCAAATCAAAATGCCAACTACTTGCTTAATCTTGGTGGACATTGACATTTTGTTGTTGGAAATTGTCAAAACACTAACATTAAGAAGACTGGAATAGACAGCAAGGGCAACCCAGAGGACTGCACTCAGTGCCTCTAGAGCTATTGCTGGATCAGAGTCTTCTTTAACACAGTTTGCCGACTGGGCAAGCTTAGCTACTCACACAGACCGACTCATAATAATAGTAAATAGTAGAAGCACAGAGAGTGATGGTAGAGCCAGGATAAGAATGTAGAAACAGTCTACAAGAAGATCAAAGACTATTTTGTAAAAAATAGAATTAGGAAACAGTTTGGAATGAATAGGAGCTGTAAAAGTTAGGTAAGTATAATTATTAATATTAACAACAGAACAACTTACTGGGGCCAGCAGAAGAGCCTGCAGAGGACCGATCCTGCCCACCTTGTTCCGTCGGAGTCTAAGGTGTGGTCTTCTTGCCCCTGGGAGGTGCTGCTGATCATGAAATAAACACAAACATGGATGATTGTTTTTTTGAAATATTTGATTTCTTTGACCACGATCTAAAATTATCTCGGGGAAACAAATTACCAACAATTGCACTACATGTATTGATTGACCTATCTGATCTGGTCAACTATGATAGATAGTACAGTATTGCTGGATTTGCAGACCGTCTACTTGGAAAGTTATGTAAATCACTAACTAAACCAACAACAAAAAGGTTCTACTACGACTGCGAGCACTCAGCAGGACGCGACGTGACAGACACAGTCCGTTATCATGATTGCAGACCACTAAAAAATTTCCTACTACTAAATAACAAGTCATAATATACTCAACTTATCAATCCACCACTATCTCTTCTTAGTGGCAGCAGGAGTACAAAGGAAGGACTAGACTTGAGTCTCTAGTCTCTTTAGCATTACGCAGTTCTGCTCAAATGAGCACAAAGTTGCAAACAAGTAAGCATAGTAGCAACGCCACTGAGCAGACGAGCACCTGCAATCACAGAAGCTATTTAAACATTAATTTACATGCAATGTAATCGAATCAGCAGCATTCTTGCTCTTCGGGAAAAACATATATTAGCAATATAACACAGAGCAGCAGAAAACAAAGTAGTTATTAAATAGCTACTCACCAAGGCCACAGATCTCCACGCCTAGCAGGTGGAGCATGTCCTGCTCCGGTCAAGGAGGTCAGCCCACTGGTGCGTCGCCTGATGGTAGGTGTGCCGGACCCCGACTCCCTACGCATGGCCCGTCACACCTTATCCCAGAGCTGGCGATGCTTCCGGAGGCCATATCCTAAAACTGGCCTGCCCCCTGCTGCCGCGGTCTTCGGGAGGTGGCGCTGAACATAAAAGATAAGTGCGGCCACCTCCACCGCGCTGAAAATCTCCCGGCCCACTATATCCTCCCCCCTTAATCGCCCGCAAGGGAGCCGGGTACGGGATGCGGGACCCTTCCCCTTGGGGTTCTTCCTGGCTCCCTTTACCATGGTCCTGGACAGGAAAGTTAAATAAAACATAGGAAAGAATAGGGAAAAAGTAAATAAAATAAAAGAGGTAAAAAAAGTAGTTTTTAAAGTAACGAAAAGTTGAAAAAAACACAAAATATAGATGTAGAAAAACAGAGGGATAGATAATGAGTAAAAAAGGTTAAAAAAAGTTCAAAGAAACAATGGATTGCAAAGATTAGGGGAGGATTGAAAAAGCATGCCCAGAACCATAGCAATGAATGAAAATCAAGATGGCCGCGCCCATTGAGGACCGCGTATGTAAGTTTGCACAATATTTCCCCCCGAGCATGCAAAAAAGCATGCAACCACGTAATCGTGCCCCGCGCACAGCACGAGAATGCAACTAGCACCTGGAAACGGAAATACGAAACGCAAACAAGATGGCCGCGCCCATGTACGACCGCATGGGTAAGTTCGCGGTCGGCGCGCTGAAAGCGGCCCGCGAACACGCAAAGCGCCCCGCGAATATGAAAAACGACGCTTACAGCCCTGATGAGTCACAGGCACTGCCCTGTTGATGAAACACGTGTCAGCTGGCGTTTGTAAAATCTGAAAAAAAGAACTACATAAAGCATCACATACTGGCTTTACCAGACTACCGGTGTTAATCGCATTTGTCTCCAACTACTGTACTATCAGAATTGCTAATTATACGTGTGCCCAGTACCTGTTGAACATTTGTATGGTGTCAAGGCATCCCACGCCCAAACACCATTTAGAGGTTTTAGGGTTCTCCTCTATACTGGCAGCACCGTTTAACCACTTTTTAATCTTGTCCACCACCACATACTATAAACGCACTGTTTGAGCGCCCCTGTCCTGTACCCCAAACCCACAGCTGATCGCACAAATGCATGTGGAGGTGGGTGGGGGATTTGTTCTCATCTTCAACACTCATCCGTTGGGGGTAGTGTTCTTGTGCAAGTAGTTAAGTATGCAAAATAACAAAAGGGTAAGATCTGCTTCCATGGTTTCCTAAGGGGAAAAAAGAGTGGTCATGTTCGAGGTTGCCGATACCATCTGGTTCCCTGGCAAGGTTAGGGGTTCAAATGGGGCACTGTGAGCTAGCTAGGAACCAGGCCAACCTTTTCTGATGGTATGTGTGAACTAAGTTCCCCAATTCTGAAGCTTATGATGTCCAGATACACAGTCCTTCTTAATTTGTAGGAACCATATAACAAGATGTGGAGAAGAGTAGTACCCCACAGCAAGAGATACAAGTGTGGTACACTTCTCTGTGTTTTGGTGCGAAATGTGGAATTCGCGATTCCCTATTGCTACAGATTTTATGGATGTGTACACTAGAGTATGTGAAGTTGAGGAAGTGTAGCACACTATCATGAGAAGCCACATTGGGAACTTTCCTGTGGTGTGCTAGGCTGGGGAACTTGCAACTTCTCATACAGGCACCCTGTATGAGAAGTTGCATAGTGGAGTACCTTAGAGGTGAGATGTGAGAGAAGAGAAGTACCATGTCACAAGAGATTTCCTGGGGAAGAGACTAATAGAATGGTAATGTGGGGAGATGTAGTACCCCGTGGAGGAATCAGCCTTTAAACCTTGCTGTGCTTTAACAGCACGACCCAAACCACGGATGCGTCTTTACAGCGTATCATTTATCATGCAACAATGACTTGCCTTAAGGAGAGTGTTGTTGGATTGATGTTGGACTTTAAGTCCAGCACTTTCCTTACTGTTGTACAGATTGGAGTTTGGAACAGTAAATTATACTATTCCAACTTCAGCGCTTTCCCTATTGTAAGTCGTTGTAACGACTTGCGTGATAACTGAATGCATTGTAAAGACATATACGTTGTTTGGACCGTGCCCTTAAAGCAGGCGTGATTAATGTCTGAGTGGTTTCGACATACAACCACCCCGTGGTGTTGTGGGTGATAGCCACAAGTTTGCCCAATTGCTGTCTTGGACTAGAAATACAAATAGGAAGATTTGACAAGTGTGCGGTACAGGAAGCGGAGTACGTTTGCAGTTATCTTATGGTGTGTTTTGTTGTTATGGAGATAGTCAGTGTTGTGTTTGATGTAGTTCTATTGTGTTATAGGTGCCTACTTTACTTGCTGATGTGGTCTGCTGTCAATGGTTGTATTGCTGGACTGCTCTAGTGTTTGATTGCTGTATTATGTTTCAGTATATGTCTACTGGAGGCTGTCACCATTGTGTTAGGAAGGCGTCCCAACTTTTATGGTGAAGTTCCCAGAAAATGTGGCACTGGGTGCAGATTAAATGCTTTTTCAGCCTGACACTTAGTATGTTGGTTTAGCCAACTAGTGTGACTGTCCATGGTTCATGTTGGAGTGCATGGCTGCAATTTAGTGCTTGAATGCATGGTGCAGTGTGTTGTCCTTGTCTGAATGTGTGTGGATCCTCCCTCCAGCTGTTTCTCTCTCCTATATCTATCTACAACACACAAAGCTTGTATTTCTCTCAGTGTTCTCTTCACAAGCTCAGACACACAGGAGTGGGGACCCACATGAATATTATTGTCCCTGCTCCACAAAGAATGGATTTAGCTGGTAATAGACTCTTATTCTTTTTGCATCGCAATTGTTTATTAACTTTTCACAAAATACAAAATGCCCAACATAGAGCTGCAGTGATCTGTACAAGTAATAGTCTCATTCCAAACAGGACTATGAAAAAAGAGAGAGATAAAGAAGAGAGAGATTGAAAGAATATGGCAGCTCTAAAACTTAAGCAAACCTCCCACCCCCATCCCTGTTTCCACACAGGGGACTGACCATAGCGACATGCGACAACAAACCATATACAAGGGTCAATGACAAAAAAACACCTGAGTAATTTTAAATGGAATAAAGTGGCAACAGTCCCCCTGGAATGAGCCCACCGCAGTAAGGACAGTTGTTGGTCCATAGCCTGAATAACCTTGCGACGCCCTGAGTACTCTCCTGAGGGTAAGAGGCGAGCTATGTCCTGTGTTTCTCAATACTCCATCAACAAGTATGTCAGAGGGCCCTCGAAAGCAGCACAACTGAGGTTCTCAGACCTTGCTATGCCCAGATTACATAAAAGGGGATTCCAGTGATTGCTGTCTATCTTACACTAATATTACATCTAAGAGGGCAAGGGTGGCGAAAAATGCCCCATGCCTCATCGTACTTGTGCATCTGGCCATTAAATGTTTTGATTAACCGATCATATGTGGTCATGGTGTGTATGTCAGCAAGCCATGTGATATAGGAGGGTTACTTCTTGGTTTTGCAGTGGTGTGGAATCTAGACTTTCACCACTGCTTACTCTGAGGAAAGTCATCTGGTTGTGTGGCGAGGCAAAGATGGTAGATCTGTAGTGTCGTAGTAGAGCTAAGCGACTTATTAAAGCCAAAGTCATGCCCAGTTCCTTCCAAAGAAGATGGCAGATTTACCACCTGTAGTTGGAGATAGAGGTACAGTTCCAAAGGATGTGCACAATATCACAGTCAGTGGTGTAACATCTCTAGCACTTGAAGTCAGACTGCATGCGCGCTCCGTGAAGTTTAGCTATTGACCAGTGCTACTTATGGAGAACCTCAAAATGAATTTTCGTATAGCCTCTCACAGTGATTTGTCATGGTGTTCCAGTAAATCAGACCATTCATCATAAGGGAAAGTAAGGCCTAATCTGGTTTCCTCTGAGAAGGGTGCATGCAGTGGACTTTGAAATAAGTATGTCAGTAAGTGTGGTGTAAGGAGAAAACATAGACCCCCTTGAAGCCTTTGCATGCTGTGATATACTGGAGGAATGGAGCTGTTTCCAATGTGTAGGGCCAGTTGCCTAATAGCGGCTGTAAAATGTGTTGGAGTTGGGTATAGCACCATTGGTGTGACAACAGCAGCCCGCATTTAAGTGCTAGTAAGTCATAGGAACGAACGTCACTGACTTCCAGCAAATCCTCTGCATGTAATATTCCCTTCTCCCTCCACATCACCCAATCAATCTCCTCACCTCCATTCCTAATAGAGTGATTTCACCACAACAGAGTATGTTTGTGTAGCACAGTCAAGAGGTATTGGTTTGGTCCCACGCATACCTAGATATATTGATATAATGGATTGCCAGAGGGTCTAATTTGGGCATAAGCAGTGTAATACACAGTTAAATCCTATTTTGTATTCAATAGGTGTTTTTCTAGACAAACCTATGTGGGGGTTTCCCTATGGGTTTCCAACATAAAGACTGTATGTGCCAGTTGGGAAGCCAGCAGGATTCCACATGGATGAATTGTAATCCCGCGCTTTGGTTTTGATATGTATGGGCCATGGCTTCTCATTACAAACATCTGAATAGGACTGTCAATCTCCTGCAAAAGGGTAAGGTGAAGCCTCAAGGAAAGCATGATGAAGACATAATTAAAGAGAGGCATCACATTCATTTGTACTACCTGTACTCTACCCCATAGAGCCAATTGTAATTTGGAAAACATCATAAATTCTGAGGATTAGTTTGTCAATTATTGAGAATATTTTATCTCTGACAACATCAGTGAGTCCTATGTTCAGATGTATGCCAAGGTATTTAAGACCTCTGGTTTGCCAAATGAATGGCAACACCCCTAAGGCAGCTTTGGTCGTAGTATGTGTTAGCGGAAGGACTTCACATTTGGACTATTTGACCTTATAGCCTGAGAAATTAGAGAAACAGTCAATGCTCTGCATGTAAGCTAGTATTGAAGTAAGAGGAGCGGGTAGAGTTACTAGGATGTTGTCAGCATAGTAAAATGTCTTCTGTTCCCCTGCTACAGTATGTATCCCATGAATATGCGTGTGTCAAATACAGCTACTGCCAATAGTTCCAGTGCCCACAGAAACTGTAAGGTGGAGATTGGGCAGCCCTGCCTCATCCCTTGACCTAGCTCAATAAAAAGGGGAGGAGAAGACGCTTCAGGAGAACTATGCAGTGAGAGAACTATACAACCAACAGACTTTGTCATTAAAGGGGGTTCCCAGCCCTAGATATTCTGTAATCTTAAACAAATACATCCATTTCATATGGTCAAAAGCCTTTTCAGCTTCATGGGAGATAAGCATCTTCTTGTCTCTGTCATGTCTGACCTGCCACATCACATACTATGGGCTAATATTCGCAGGTGCTTTACAGCTGTGCGACCACTACAAAACAGACCTGGGATGGGTGAATTACCAGAGGAATGTAGGTCGCAAGCCATATGGCTAAGAGTTTCATTTTTTTTTTCATGTCTGAGTTTATAAGGGAGATGGGCCTGTAGTTGGTGCACTTAGGGCCAGATGTAGGTAGGCAAATACCGGTCGGTAACGGCAAAAATTCGGTAATTTCGGCAGTTACCGACCGGTATTTGGAAAATGAGATGTAGGTGGGCATTATACTGATTCGGCAATTTACTGAATCGGTATTTTAAGGAATCGGTAAATTACAGATTCCTTAAAATACCGAATCAGTACATTACCGATTTTGCTATGTAGGGAGCACTCAAATGAGCGCTTTTCCCCTTTCAGGATTCGTTATTTACCACCAACTACAAGTTGGTGGTAAATAATGCAAACCTTGGAAAAAGCTTTTTTTTGTTGCTTTTCCAACAGTACCATGTTGCAGACATACATGCCCTTAGGGCATGTATGTCTGCAACATGTGCACCCATACACAACTGAGGGGTGCAACAGGGTGTCAAAGTGACATCCTGCCACCCTTCAATGTTTCCCCCTTTTACCGAATCAGTAAATACCGATTCGGTAATTGGCATTCATTCCTATGGGCCGATTCTGTAATTTTTTTGGTAAAATTACCTACATCCCATTTGCCTCTTCTTAAATACCGAATTGGTATGATTCGGTATTTAAGAATCGGTAATCTGGGATTACCTACATCGGGCCCTAAGAGTGTCTTTGCCAGGCTTAGATATTAATGTAATCCTGATCTATCAAGTTCTGGTAAGAGGGTATTGCTTCTCGAAATTTCCTGGAACAGCTTGACCAGTAGGGATGCAATTATAGGTTTATTAATTTTATAACATTTTATGGGGAACTTATTCAATTAAGTGCACCTTTTTGAATTTATAACTATTGTTCTTCATAGTCTTTCTTTAGTGGTTTCAGGTGGTACAAACTGAAAAGGGACTAAGGAAACATCACCCGTCGCTTCCGGGGGCAGAGTCAGCACAAGCAAGGAAGACCCGTAATGCTGGTAAGATCTAACACTATAAGGATCTCCTCGACAAGATTCCAAGTAAGACCGGCACTAAAATATGTATTTTTACACTGCAGACAAATGAGAAACTGTCTCTAGCAGCCCCCAAGGAAGCGACTTTCGAATGACAAAAGGTATGGGGCAGATAATGTTTGTTAGCCTTATGTCACATATTTATGAGGGACGTGAGTGGAAATGCTGCAACGAGCGATATTTGCACAGCCATGAGTTGAGATCTGAACCTTAATGTAAGCAGAGGGAATCACCAGAGAATACTAAAATGCATTTTTGCAATAAGTAAACCTGCATCGAATTAAATGGCATACGCGATGCCACAGTGCTCTGCATACCTTAATAACATGTAGATACCATGGTATTTCCCTAGGAATTGATGTGAAATGAATGAATTATGTACATAGCAATTAGAGATCTGTTGGCAACATGACATTATAAGTTTCAAGGCCAAAACGAACATTTTTATTCAAATGTACAGTGAAGATAGGACTTGATTTGTAAAACCTCAGTATTATGCTCCCAGTTTTTTTTGCATTTATATTTAGAAAGATATCACTTAATAAGTGGATTTAAAAAAAATGAAAATAGAGTTTATTGAATAACATGAGAAAGAGTTATTCTCTTTATTCCAGGTACTACTGGCCTCAATAAAAAGAAGGTAACCAATAGAATCACCTTAGTGCTACACAAATCATGTGAGTACACCAATTTTTAATTTTCAATTTCCATCTTGATTGTGAAGAAAGCCTCATAGACCTGGGTGAGCGTTACGAGGCTGAAACATGTCGACCAACTCTGACCAATTTTGATGTATAGAGGATCTAGTAACACAATCCTAATCTATACCAAACCTTTTTTTAAACAATTATTGAATCATATATTTTATTAAAATTCTTTCTGTTTATCCAAGGATTTTTTAGACTCACAAGTATATTTTTGGGAGCACTGTTTATGGACACTGCTACATAGCCAGTGGTTGCCTCCGGTGGAGGTTGCATACAACAAAAGACCCTATGATGATGCACTCACGCTACGTATATTAGTGGAGAACCAAGATACACCACCACATCACTTACATGCGTGTATGTTTTTTTTTAAGAAGGTCTCAAAAAACCCTGGTACTGTTGTATCAAGTGATCCAATCTCCATTTGATTTTTGATAACCTAGCCTGGAAGCTGAGTGGATCCACAAATTCAACCTCCCTCCTTTTGATTTATGAACGTCTCCAGGAGCCTTCAACATTGCCTTCATATTGATGACATGAGCTATTTTTCATCACTAATTTCTTTTCCTAATGCCTCTGCATATTATTGTGGGAGCATTAGAATCTGAAGTCTGTCCAGAAATGCTATCACCGTGGAGTACAGTTGGCCGTAATCATGAGTGAATTGCTACAGTATGTCATGAGGGTCCGTTAATAAAACTCCTTGAGTAGACATATGGCAGGGACAATACTGTGTGAGGATGCCTGTTTTAACTGTGCTTTAAGCAGGCTACCCATTCCCTCTCCTTTGATAATGTCCCTTTTAAAGTCTGAAGAGCATTTCTTCTGTCAGTGAGGTATATAAGGCATTTAAGTCAGTCTTTGCTTTGAGAAAATCACAAAGAAGCTAGGTAGTGGGTGTCAAGTTATACACCCCCATAAATTAGGTTATACGTGCAGTCAATTGAAGATGACCATTTTTGCAATTTTTCTTATAGGCCAAGCAATCTCTTATCATGGAACCTGCAAGCAAGCTTTACCAGCTTTCCTAGATTGCAGCCGAACCCAGGGCCAAAAACTCATGGGACCCCCCATGAAAAACCAGGTTGGTTTGTGATAGGTAATTTTTATGTCGCCTCAATAGGTTTTGGGCCCTTGCCTGTTGTGGGTCCTTGAACCACCCACACAAGTGAGGTGCCATTTTTATTGGGAGACCTGGGGGAATTCTGGGTGGGAGGAAATGTGTGGATCCACGCAGATTCCTGAACTTTCCCACACAGAAATTTGAGAAAAAGTGATTTTTTCAGAAAAATTTGAGGTTTGCAGGGGATTCTGGGTAGGAGAATGTTGGGTGACCCATGCAAGCTATACCTCGCTGGACTCCCCCAGGAGTCGTTTCCAGAAATGTGTGGGTTTGGTAGGTTTTCCTAGACGGCCGCTGAGCCCCGGGCCAAAAACTTATGGGACCCCCTTGCAAAACCATGTTGGTTGGAGATAGGTAATTTTGATGTTGCCTCAATAGGTTGAGGACCCTTGCCTGTCGCGGGTCCATGACCCACCCTCGCAAGCAAGGTACCATTTTTATCGGGAGACCTGGGGGAACGCTAAGTGGGTGGAAATTTGTGGATCCACGTAGATTCGAGAACTTTCCACCTCAGAAATGTGAGGAAAATGTGTTTTATTTGACAATTTTTTAGGTTTGCAAGGGATTCTGAGTATTAGAACCTGGTGTCTAGTTTTTAGAAATGTATAGGTTTGCTAGGTTTACTATTGAAAGAAGACTACAGGTCCTTTTTCAAGTAAGTAACGCTAGTTTATTTCAGAGGAATAGGAGCAGCAAACTCAACGCCTGCTGACCTGACTCCAAACTGAAGCTTGTGGAACATCAGATGTCGAGTCAGAACGTATAGGCATTTTGGAATATTGGAGGCGAGGGCGTAGAGAGGAAATACAATCATAGATAACAATATGCATAGAAATGATTTACAACAAATCTTCCTCCTTTAGAAACAAAAATGAATAAAAAATGAGAAAGTAAAAGATGGTGAAATAACAATAAAAATCACATGGTATATTAGTCACAACAGTAATAATTAAGATAAGCTGGTGGTCTATGATACCTTGAAATTCTGGAAATAACAGGCAAAGAAACATTTTGAGAAATTGAAGAATCAGTGGTAACATTGTTTGAAAGACAACAATTGCTTGTGTCTGGAGCATCACCTCCACCTTCACATCTCCTGCTAGCTGGAAAAGAAGATGACGTGGAGGCTACTACAGAAGATAACATGTAGCCACTATTCCCACTGTTACAATCAGAATCAACACATTTATGTGAAATGTCATCTTTGCAAACCACAGATTTTTTTTATATAAAGCAACTCTTCTGAGGTTCCATTTCTCGCCATTTGACAGAACAATGTAATGAGGAAATACTTCGCTATCACAATATGGACCTCTAAATTTTGATAAACCTTTGGTAATACTGCCAGGTTTTACCTTAACATAGTCTCCTTTTGAAATGTGTGAACTTAAAGTGATACTTGTATTCTGAGAATTTAACTCACCACTTTTAGAGACTATTTCTTTTATTCAAGAGGGAGGGAGTTTTGTGCTAGGTAGTCTGCCACGCATGATTTTCAAAAGGTGACTTGTCGTTAGAACTATGATTTGTAGTTCGATATGCACAGATCATGTCTTGAACTATATCAATGGCTAAAATACCCTTGGAGTGGGCCCACTGAATCGCACCTTTAACAAGTCTGTTGACTCTCTCACATAAGCCATTTCCTTGTGGAATGTATAAGGAAGTACGATGATGTTTTATTCCACAACAAGATAAAAAAGAACACATATTGTGTGACACAAGTTGTGTTCCATTATCTTTGACAATGACATTGGAATAGGCATTCTGGAATATGAGAGATGAGGGCGTAGAGAGGAAATACAATCATAGATAACAATATGCATAAAAATGATTTACAACATTTACCTAGGTGCTGGCAGAGGTAGGATTCAAAAAGTACAGCTAGGCACTTTGCCAAAAAAGGTTCATTTTTCACTGTGAAATTGTGGTGTGTTCACGTTGTGTTTTGCACCGTTTCCTGGTGCGGGCACTAGTCCTACCCACGCAAGTGAGGTACCATTTTTCTTGGAAGACTTTGGGGAACGCGGGGTGGGTGGAAATTTGTTGATCCACGCAGATTCCAGAACTTTCCACCACAGAAATGTGAGAAGAATGTCGTTTTTTGTCAATTGTTTAGGTTTGGAAGGTGTTAGATTTAGGGGTCTCCTGTTGGCACAGGTAGTTACTTGTGACAAATAGGGACCCTTGCCTCTAGTCGGGATAAGGGGATTACCCTCTTGAATAACCTCTGTTCACCCCCTTGGTAGCTTGGCACAAGCAGAAAGGCTTATCTCAGAGGCAGTGTGTAAAGCATTTGTGAACACATACAGTAACCCAGTGACAACACTACAAATGGACACCACACAAGGTTTATCAAAAATAAGTATTCTTTATATAGACTTAACAAAAGACCATTTAACAACAGAAATTCACAATACTATACTTAGCATGGTTGTTTTTGCTTAGTTCAGTTCTTAAGATGCAACACTTTGCGTCAATGTACCTTACGATGCTTTGCGCTTCCTCAAGTAATGTTGCAGCGATGGATATGAGGCAAAGTTCAGTTGCAAAGATATAAAGACGTGAAGATCTTCCAGATGCGCCACGCTTCTCGAATAATGCAAGAAGTCTCGATTTGATGCGTCAGCTGCAGCGGCGACACCCTTGTTCAGCGATGCGACGGCAACAGCTTAAGCTCCGACACTCTTCTCCGACGTTTGCGAGAAACTTCCGCACAATGTGACAACTACAGCGGTGACATCCTTGTACAGATATGCGACAGCAGCAGCTCCGACGGCAGCGCGCTTCTCCGATGCGGTGCAATGTGACAGTGACAGCGGCGACACCCTTGTTCAGAGATGCGACAGCAGCCACAGCGACGGCAACACGCTTCTTCTTCATTGTGAGACACTTCTCTCAATGTGGTGCAATACGACAGCTCCAGTGGCGACACCCTTGTTCAGAAGTGAGACGGCAGCAGCAGCAACGGCGACATACTTCTTCCTTGTTGAGTCGAGCTTCCAGCTCCTTGCGACATGCAGTCCCTCAGAAGGCCCAAAACAGCTGCAGGCACTTCCAAAGAACTCTGGGGAGCTGGGGTTGGAAGTCTGTTGTCCCTGAGACTTCAGCAGGAGGCAAGCTTTTATCCAAGCCCTTGGAGATCCTTCACATGTTGAAAATAAAGTACACAAAGTTCCTTTCTCCTTCCTTTGGAAGTAAGGCAACCACTGCAGGCCAATCCCCTAAGCAGCACTTCAGCTTAGGAATAGTCTCTCCTCAGTTTCTTCAGGTTCCTCTCCTCAGTAAAGGTTACTTTTTGTAGTCCAAAAGTGATCTAATTTCTTGGGATCACGGTCCCAATATTTATATCCCAAATCCCTTTGTCCTCTGAAGGCAGAGTGGCCTTTGCCCAGTCCAAAGCAGTTGTGGAGCACTCTGTTTACATTACTCTTTCCTTCCTTTTACAGTGCAGGGCATAAACATCAGATGACCCACAGGAGGTGGAGCCAGCATTGTGGAGGGAAAGCACAGCCCTGGAGCACTTTGTTGACTCCTTCTCTCCTTTCACAGTGCAGGGCAGAGACATCAGACACACCACAGGGGGTTGAGCCAGCACTGTGGGGGCGGACACAGTCCTATTCAGGTCCCAGGTGCAACTCCTCCCTCCCATCTAGATACAGATCTCTCTATTCACCACTGGGCTGACTCATTCTGTCTTCTGGAATCTCCCAGCCCTGTCACTCAAACTCCAGACAAGGAATACACAACCTAGCAGAGACAGGCTTTGGATAGTTAGAAAAGAAAATAACTACTTTCTAAAAGTGGTATTTTCAAACACAGAATGTTAAAACCAACTTCACTAAAAGATGCTTTTTAGCATTCTGAGTTCATGAAGAAATAAGTGAAGCAAGAAGGGCATATAGATACGCTACCATGTTCCCAGAGTCAGTTAGGATTATAAAATGTAATAATCTAACAGCCCAGTCTGGCCTATGGAGAACAGGTATCCCTGCAATAGTGAAAAATGAAAATGGCTGTAATTCACTATTAGGACATGCCGCATACACCAGGGCATGTCCTACATTATACTTACAATGCACCCTGCCCTTGGGCCTACCATAGGAGTGTCTGATATGAAGAACAGGGAAGGTTTAGGGACTGGCAAGTGGGTGCACTTGTCCAGTCAGCATGGCAGTACCAGACTGCACACAGGTTCTGTAATGTTAGACCTGAGACACACTTTTACAGACTGCTTCTGTGGGTGGCACAACCAGTGCTGCAAGCCCACTTCCGTTCTGGGAAGGACATGGCTTTTGTAGTTCGGACTGGACTGTTCCCATGGGGCACAGGGTAAGAGCTGATTTGCATATCGCCATTGTCTAACCCAGGGTGGTGTGGAGTGCAAAAAAACGATGGATTTGGGCCCAGATCTTTGGACTGGGTTGAATGTGTGACATTGATCCACATTCGGTCCATCACCTGTTGCTTTTGCAAGCCCACTAGCAGCATTCGGATTTACAAGCCCTGGGCACACACAGTTCTAGGGTCTGACAAGTAAACCAAATCAGCCAATCATGGAATCACTAATCCATACATCAAATTACAATTGGGAGAGCATATGCACTTTAGCACCGAGCAGCAGTGGTAAAGTCCCTGGAGTCATAAAACCAACAACAACAGGTCAGAGAAAATACAGGAGGAAAGCAAAAAGTTCAGGGATGACCCTGCAAAAAGGGCCAAGTCCAACACAAGGTATTATGGGTAACAGAACCTGGTGGGAGTCAGTTAGTCAATAAAGCTTTATTCGATTAAAAGAATAATCATAAAAGCACAAACACAATAGAGACTCATGTTACTAGTATAGATAAAAACCACAGGATTATGAAATAAATTAGACTGTACAAATTCTTACATGAGAATAGTCTTTCTACAGTTAAAAACAGACTTTAATAAAAACGACGTGACAGCTAAGGTTATAAGTTCTTCCCCCAAAGATTGCATAACTAAAAGAGCAGGACAACATTGTCTCAGGCCTAATGTTCTAAGCACTGGAAGTATCCACCTTTTTCTCTGGACTGTGATAAATTTACAAAAGAATAAAACATGCATAGTGGATAGCGCAGACAGGTTATGACACGGGCAATTGGACAACTGTCTGCACCAATCGTTATGTATTGGGAAGCTAAGTAACCTGTGAACAATACACATCCTAAATAATGTTAGAAAAAATCTTTCAAAATCAGGAATAACATATATTAAGTATGGCTGCATTTTAAAAGTAGTCAAAATGTTTTGGTGGGCCAAGACTGAGGTTTTTTGAATCTCTGGATTTGTTCTTATATTTTCGAGATATTTCAGGCAGCTGAAGTTGAAAATATCCTATCAATCTTAGTCAGAGTAATGGGCTTGTCAAAATATTCCAGGTGGCCTAGCTTGCACATAAATTCCTTAACGTACTTAAGCCACCCTATGTGTGAAACCCCATCTAACCCACAGAAGTCACTGATTATTTGGCAATTTAGACTGGTCTGCTCTGTGGCCCAGATATGGTGCCAGAGAAGGATTGGTTGAATACCGATGACATCCTCTAAATGCAATAAACCCAATTCCGAGTGGCAGTTGAAAGTTGAGACACTGGCCATGACAACCAGCAAGTGTCAGAGGAATCTGTTTTCAACCCTCTGCAAAGATATCACGTCTACATGTCCCCTAATGCCCGCTCAATAGATCGATATTGAGACACATTTAGCTTTAAAAATATGGAGTAGTTCTGTGGGGGGGCATCTACTCAATTTTCTACCAACATTAGTCAGGGCTACCACAGCCTTAAAAAATAGCAATCTCCTTAAATCTACAACAGGTGTCCATGAGCCAGTGCGGTCATATAGAACCCCCAAATATGAGAAAGTGTTACCACAGGTTAGACGATTCTGCTCTAGAAAAAAACGGGCCACATTTCAGTATAAATGTTTTGAATGCAATAACTGTGAGGCCTAAATTGGACATAAAATTTGCAAAACTAGATAAAACCTTCTGTAGATTATTTGGGGTGCGGCCATAAGCACCACGTCATCAGTGTACGTGAGCACAGGGAGTAAACGCTTCCCTACCCCCAGGAGGTTCTGTCACTCCTTTCTCAACACTGAGTCTATCGTGCCTAGGCCCTTTTGAAACCCATATTGGATATTACTAATAATGGAGTGGGCATCTGCCCAGACCTGTAATCTAGATAAAATTACTCTTCCGATTATTTTAACAGTAGAATCTAGGAGCGAGATAGGCCGGTAACATGCTGGATTATGCCTATCTCCCTTTAAAGATTGGGACCAGAATCGATTCACTCCAAGTTGGAATGAGGCTGGTCGAAATGCATGCATTGATGACTTGAGTTAAGATCGGTCCCCAAAAATCTAGATTATATTTAAAAAGGTCCACCGGAATGCCATCTGGCCCTGCGGCTTTACCACTCTTGCTCAGTCGGATCGCCTCCTCAATATCTTTAAGTACCAGTTGGAGATGCAAATGGTGATTAACAATCTAAAGTTCTATCCTGTCCCCCACCAAGTTGCTCAAACTTGGTTCAGGTCTAAGATTAGAATATAATTTAGAAAAGTGATCTACCCATTCATCCCTAGAGATTGCTATCTCTATGCTTGCCCTCCCTGCATCAACTAGAAAGGGCGCGCTAAGCACTTTCCAAAATGCTGAGGAGTCTTTTATTTCAGATGCAACTCGTAGGTCATTCCATGCCTCCTCCCTTAGCCCTTTTTTCCTTGCTTTTAAAGCTTATCTATATGCCCTTCTTGCTTCACTTATTTCTTCCTTATTTTTTATCTTTCTATGTAGTGCGAGTTTTAGATTCGAATGAGCTCTGGTAACTCTATGATCGAACCATCCTTTCTTTTGTAAAGTTTTCTTTTTTGAAGTTACGTGTAAAGAATTACCAATGAATTCAGATAAGACAGAAAACCCCTCCACTATATCTTTTGCGGAGTGGCCATCTCCTGTACATTTTTGATGGCTTTGCTGCAATTGAGTATCACCTTATTCATAAATAAATCTGGATCTATTTTGTTCCAGCTCAGGGCGTAGCCGATTTGTCTAGCCAGGATGACATAATTAACACAATAAGTTAAGGGGTTCTTCGCTTTACCTGATCTACGGTCTAACTTGGTTTCAATACTCGGTGGAAAGTGGTCGCTAAGTGAAATGCCAAGAGTTCGAAAACGTAAGACTCTGGAGGCATGTCTTGTTGAAATTAAAGTAAAATCAATAGTAGAGCAAATTCCATGTCCATTAAATGTTGGGCTGAATGGGACCGATAGGCTGCATAAATTATTAGTAAAACCCATGTCGCTTGTAAGCATTATGTCGTTTAAGATCGCTCCAGAGCCAGAGTGATTAAAGTGAGGTAAACTAATCTCACTATTATATCCAAGACCACAAACACCAGTGTCCCAGTACTGGCAAAGACTGAGGTTAAAGTCTCCACCCCAAATTATAAAGAGGTCTTTGGGGGAGGCTGCCTGTATTTTGTTAACTCCATCCTGGATTTCCCTGGGTATCTAGTTTTCAAAAATGTATAGGTTTGCTAGGTTTGTCTAGGTGCCGGCAGAGCTAGTGTTAAAAAACTACAGCTAGGCACTTTTCCAAAAAAGGGTAATTTTTCACAGTGAAATTGTGGTGTCTCCACATTGCGTTTTGCGCCGTTTTCTGTCACGGGCACTAGGCCTACCCTCACAAGTGAGGTACCATTTTTCATGGAAGACTTTGGGGAATACGGGTTGGGTGGAAATTTGTGGATCCACGCAGATTCCAAAACTTTCCACCACGGAAATGTGAGGAAAATTAGTTTTTTTGGACAATTCTTTAGGTTTGAGAGGGATTCTGGGCCACAGAACCTGGTGAGAGCCAGTCAGGTAACCCCATCCTTGATTCCCCTGGGTGTCTAGTTTTCAAAAATGTATAGGTTTGCTAGGTTTCCCTAGGTGGCGGCAGAGCTAGGGTTCAAAAACTACAGTTAGGCACTTTGCCAAAAAAGGGTAATTTTTCACTGTGAAATTGTGGTGTGTCCACTTTGCCTTCCCACACAAATGAGGTACCATTTTTCTTGGAAGACATGGGGGAATACGGTGTGGGTAGAAATTTGTGGATCCATGCAGATTCCAGAACTTTTCACTACGGAAATGTGTTTTTTTGACAATTGTTTAGGTTTGCAAGGGACTCTGGGTAACAGAACGTGGTGGGAGACAGTCAAGTCACCCCATTCTGGATTTCCCTGGGTGTCTATTTTTAAAAAATGTATAGGTTTGCTAGGTTTCCCTTGGGGCCGGCAGAGCTAGGGTTCAAAAACTACAGTTAGGCACTTTGCCAAAAAAGTGTAATTTTTCACTGTGAAATTGAGGTGTGTCCACGATGTGTTTTGTGCCGTTTCCTGGTGCGGGCACTAGGCCTACCCACACAACTGAGGTACCATTTTTCTCTGAAGACTTTGGGGAAAGTGGAGAGGGTGGAAACTTGTGGATCCACGCAGATTCCAGAACTTTCCACCATGGAAATGTGAGGAAAATGTGTTTTTTTGGACAATTTTTAGGTCTCCCCTAGCAGCGCAAATTTGCTGCATAGAAAAAAGACCTTTAGCTATCGAGTTGGTTTTGAGTCCAAAAACGTGCACATGTTCCATTGCCTTCAATGGCAACGCGTGCACATTTGGCGATTTCCTTGCGGGAGCGAGCAGCAGCACCATATGTTATCTCGCCTTGCTACTCCCTCCCGCAAGGTAATCCGGCGCATGCCCTCTCCATTCTACAATCCCACTGCTGCCGCGTGCGCGCTTGTTATAATTTGGGTCTTCTCAATAATCTCTTGGATTTATTGGTTGACGTATTGTCTTCTGGGTTTTCATTGAATTTCTGCCAGCCTACGAGAAGTGCCTTGTTTCCGCCACGTCTCTGCCAAACTCTACAGACTCCATCCTCGTGCCCTGTGTAAGCACCGCAGAAGAATCCCGGCGCCTCTGCAGCCTGGGGCACCTGGCATTCCGCGGGCACCAGTAGCTGCAGGCAAGGGAGGCAAACAGAGCTGTTTAAAGAGAAAGCATGAGACCTTTCTATTAGACTAAGAGCACATGCAGCCTTCATAGGTGGGGGGAAGAGGGGCAGGACCGAAGCTCCAGCTTTCGTATCCTGCTTCACCATATATAATCTGTGCATCTCTGTAGCCCATCACAGACCAGAGAGCCAGAGCCCAGCTGGTGGAGAAGCAGAGAGAACAAGCGGGTAAGAACAGGTACTGTCATCGGAAGAATGGGTGCAGCGCCTGCCTCCTTAGCTCTTGATGTCCATTGAATGTTTGTATTAATAACTATCTTATAAAATGTGTCACTCTGCCGTTAGTAGAGACTGTAGATAACAGGTGGTTTCTATTACCCGCTTTAATTGTGCTCAAAGTTCCGCCCTTGAACGAAAAGAAAGTTTGTGCTGGTTTAGGCAGAATCGAAACGTTGATCTTTTAATCTCAGTTGATGCTAACACATTTCTCCCTCCCGTCTCATATGTCCCTTTAATTTTTTTTTTTATTTATTCTGCTAGCTGCAGCTTTTGCGGTACAAAACGGGGTGGTGATGGACAGAGCATCTGAATCAATCAAACACTCACACCCAGTCAAAAGATCTGGGTTTATTCCATCACCGTTCTTTAGCCCACTCTGCCACCCCAGTTCAGACATGGCTATATGCAAATCAGTCTGACCCTGTGCCTCATGGGAACAGTCCAGCCCGAACTGCCAAGCCATGTCTTCCCTGTACCGGAAACAAGCTTCCGAGGACCGGTTTCTGGCATTCCAGCCGTCTTCAGCTGCAGCTTTTGAGCAGTCGCTTCAGGCAGCCTCACCTAATGCCGTTCAACCACGTAGTACTGTCCCACCGCAAAAACTAAAGAAAAAAAGCAGTTTTCTGACTAAATCAGACACCTCAGTCTTTATATGTTTCACTAGAACTTTCATGATTCCTTTCTTTAAGAAATGCATGAACGGTTTTGTGATCTTCCCACCTTAGAAGCAGGGAGGTTTTGCATTCTGCTTCAGTCAGAAAGGACGTACCTGTCTCCCCAGGCCGGAATTACTATATGCAGGTGTGCTGGCCTTGTCACGAGCCCAAACAGATGAACAAAGGGCTCTTTTGTGGAAAGCTCATCAGAACGGTTGGCACTGTTTGCCAGTGGCGGCTGGTGACATTTGAAACTGGTGTGGCGGCAAATTATTGGTGTAGCACACCGTGCGAGCGAGCGAGTTCAGCGAGCGAGCCCAAACCACCTAAGGAGGGTTCGGGTGAGTTCTCCCCACGAGAAAATTTTGAAAAATTAGTAGGCAAATGGTGGGTTTTCAAGACTTTCGGAAGCCACTGTGCTTAACAGAAACAGGCCGCTGCCTCCCCTAAAACTATCATCAGTTCCAAGGCCTCATGAATAAACCATTCTAAATTGCAATAAACTACAATTAATTTGAACAATGTTGCATAAATAGGTTGGATCTGTCTACTGAGCCAGTGCCTACGTGAGATCTGCTAAGTAATATTGTTTCTACACCAGTACTGTTCTACATCCTCTTTTTTGTGATATGTATGGATGTTTTGGTTGCCATGCCTCTCGAAAATACCCCATATGCATGTTTTTCTCATGATTTACTAAACTGAAGGGGGCTCAGACTCAAAGTTCCCAATGTGGCTGTGTTTGTGATTTCAAAAGTACCACATTATGAGGGGAAGACGGAAAAACAGACTGCGCCAGTGTCAGTGGCCAATCGCAAAATGACAACCCACCACAGGCCCCACACAAGGCAAACGTTGCACAGAACTTCATGAGAGCTAAAGTGCAATAACATTGAAATGACTCTACATAACATTTCTTAGCAGTTAATCTGACCTCCAGTTAAATATTTATAATTGTAATTGCATTTATATAGCGCTTACTACCCCTAAATGTCTCTCAGGAATAATGACTTAGATTGCTTTTAAGTACATAAAGACACTAATGAAAACCCTTTCTTATGCAGAAGACGCATCTTTAACTCTGGAGCAATATCTGCTCACTACCTCATTGATAATTTTTTTAAATAAACAACTCAAGAGAAACCAAGAAAAATACTATTCCCTTATTCTTGTTTGCAGGACAAATGTGTGCACCACTATATTTATGATCGACATGTCGCTCACAGTGTGCGCAGGAGGATAAAAGAATATTTTTTCCGTCAGGCATTTAGCAGAGGAGCCAACCACCCCACGCTCGAGTGCAACATGCGTAGGAGGGAACATCACTTAATTTTAGAAGATAGTCTATTTTAACACACATTTCTTTGTTAAACATTACATGCCAACGTCTCTGCATCTTTAACGTGGACTGGTTTGTCGAGTTCTTCATGATTTTATTTGAAAATAAACTTTTACATGCAACTCAGCCCCCAAGTATTCATAAGGCAACTAGAAAAATAATTAAAGGTACAAATGTTCTACGCAGTCAAATGTGGTGGAATCTTTCAAAAGAAGGCAGTAGAACAGAAGCAATGTAAAACGGATTTAGAAAGTTTGCATCCTATGAATTAATTATGCTTTATACCTCACAACAATAACTTCTAACCTTTGCTCTGGAGTGTCACATCAAACCTCACAAGCTGATTGACGCTAATAATAATATTTTACTGCAAGGTGATTCATCCCTCCAAAGCACACATGGTTATCCACCACATCAGAGAATAAATGAAAGTGACACACTAACAGACACTGCATCAGTAAAACATGCTCCTCCACAACAACAGTCAGTGCAAAATATTTTGCAGTGAGTGGAACACGTTTTTAAGGAAGCTAACAGAGTCTTGTCACTAGTGCAATCAACTCCTGTCTTTCACATCTCTTAAGTCTCAACCACATCTGCCTGAAATCGAAGGAGGTTCGTTCTGTGGCTCCCACTTAAGGCACATGTCATCTTCAAGACAATCTGTATCACTTACAACCTCCTAGTAGAGCAAACCTTTGTGGGAAACTTGCCTCCTTCAGTCACAAACACCACTCATGGAGCCACTAGCTTTACTGGTTTCTTTCTGGAAATAGGGGGCTCACTGCCACTCTCAGATTTGCACAAAAAGGGAAATGGTGTGACCGCTGGAGTGCTATTGAAACATACAACAAAAAATAGAGGGAACTTTGATTACCAAACCCATCAGGTTTGCACATTTCCTTGCCTGATGCAACATCTGCCAAACATATTATTAATGAACTTACTTAGATTTTGGCGGACATGTTCACATTTGTAGAACAGTACTCTGCCAAACTCTATATAATGTAATTTTCCTCCATGTCTGTCTTGGTTACCATGCTGTCTTAAGCATTTTTATAAGTATATAGGCTACAGCTAACAAGGTATTGACTGGCTACAAATGTCATTGTGTCTGTGCCTTCCAGTTCTTCCATTACCAGCATAAACCCAATTTAGTTTCCACGTCTGTGGGACGGACAAAGCTAACAACTCACGAGTCACGACATCTCGCAACTTGAAACAAACAGGTCACAGGTGTGTCTTCTCAAGCTCTGCAGTATGCACCCACCCAGTGGCTGGAATATCGGAATTGTCTAAGTTTACTCTGAGCAAACTGAAGATAGGGCTACTCCGGGGTTAGATAAATAATGGGTTTTCAAAACACTATCCCCGCTTGTGCCCTGCTAGTAATGGTTTCAATTCAGTGGGGTAGCCATCGAAAGCCTGATGGCCCTGTGTTGAATGAATGTGCTGCATTGGCAGAGCCAGCTATTGCTCTACTATCAAAACCTCTGCAATCCCCATGACTCTGAATAGGGTAGAGGAACCACTAGAGCCCCACAAACACAGCAGTGACAAACATGATTCAGCGTAGGAAATATAATCATTTAAAACATAACAAACCTTTACAGCAGAAATGCACTAAAAGACACAGGAGGCTTCATCCCCTGGCCGCCAGCCCTCGGCAAGCTGGAGAATTTGAAAGGGAGGGAGAAAGGGTATACAAACATGTTCACTTCACCGACCCCGTGTTTTATAAAGGGGTAGAAATGTGCAGTCTTTTTGGGAAGTTGTGCGTGACAGCAGTCATGGGCAGGCGGAGGGAAAGAGATTAAAGGTGTGACTGTTAGTATTGTAGTTACGGTAGCACTCCTGCAAGAGAGATGCACGGGGAGGGACTAGCAGTAATGGCAATGTGCATGCAAGGCCTTCTCTCAGTTTGGGAGAGGGAGAGGACCACCTAACCACATGAAAGGGAAGAGGTGGATTGCTGGCTATCTGTACATTTGCAATTTTTCTTTTGGTTTGTATCTTTTATGTAACGCATGTAATCTTAAGTCCTTATGTTTTCCCACTGGTTCTTATGTAAGGCGCTCTGACACCTTCGGGTAAAGTTTGCGCTATGTAAAATCTCATTAAATAAATAAATAAAACGAATCCTGCTGCAGAGTAGGGGACTCTCGACGATACCAGGAGAGTTCTCCCCCTCCCCCTAGCAACTGCGGCTTCAGGTGTGTTGCGTCTGCTGGCCTCTGAGCCAGCCACCTCCAGTCGCTTCAGTTGAGGTAACTTCCCTAGCGCTTGATGGGCTCCCGGCCTCGTGCCGGCCTCCCGGAAGCGTGTGCAGGCTGCGTCTGTCCCTTGGGGCTTGTACAGGAGTTTCTGCAGAGCCAGATGCCCGCATGCCAGCAGACGGCCCAAGAAAGACCAATAAAAAAGGTTTCATGCACAAGACATATATATATGTTCTGTGGTGTGGGGAACAGCCCAAGATGTTTCTGCCATGTCGGTATGGTCTGTGGAAGAGCAGTAGCACATAATGCTGGCTTTTGACAGGAATACATACCATGTGTGCAGGACGCCGAACGCGTAAATATGCCGGCCACAGACTGGAAGATTATTGTTGGATAGAACCTGTCAGCCTTTCGAGGCGGACATGAATGCACTCTGCAGGGTTCGACTTGGACATAAATAGGCCCGGGCACCAAAATAAAAGTACCCCATTAGTGACTTATATGGCTCAGAAAAGTGGCCCATGTTTGCAAATTGGAGCAGGTTTGAACTTGTAAAGACATGCTGTCTTTTGAGAACTATCGAAGAGTGCTTGGATTTGAGCTGTTTCAGACAGTATTTGTTTTAATGTCGAATATATTAGCAGCAAAAGTCATCCCATCAGATTAATAAAACAGGTCCACAAACAGCCAAAGGAAACTGACCCACACACACAAACTTGTAAGACCAGCCCATCGGGCACTGCCCATTGTCCTATAGGCTAGCCCACCCCGACTCTCTGCCAGGTGTTTCTATTATAAAAGGAAGCCAGATTTCCAAATAATATACTGAGACTACGAAGGTATGTTTGTGTTCTGCCAAACAAAATAAGAAAACAATCCAATCTGGTGCACAGTCAAAAGAGCACTATTCCCTCAGCCTTTCACACACCACACCCTCCATTTGCAGAGGTGGTTTTCAGTTTTACACCCTAGAATCTATGCACATTCAAATGATTTAGTGATGTTCTAGCTTTAATAAATTCAGACAAAGCTTAGACTATCATCTTAATCTAAATAAAGTGTCAAACAAAGAAAGACCAATCAAAGATGCGCCGTTAACATGTCCTGTCCGCCGTCAAGAACTCAGGGGATTACTTGAAATGAGAGACTAGTAAACCCAGAGTAAAGCCAGGGACAATAGTGTACAGTTTAGTATGTAAAAGCCAGTGCGCAGAAGCTGAGACTAGATTACTTGTCAAACCTAATAATGTCCCCTGTATAGCACGAGGCTGCTCCTCGGAGTCAGACTTGTGCTATGACACAAAGCTTGTGTTAAAGTATACACATGTGAATTCTGTTTGGTTGATGTGGCTTGTGCGTACGGTCCACTATGCCTTCTTATTGACTGCGCTGCTGGTATAGTGCTTCCTCTGGTATTTAGCAGGGCTTAATTTGTGCAAAATTATTGCCTGGGCCTTTCTCAGGAGCCCAATAGAATCACCAATTAGCCCGATGCTGCGCTGCCCATGAAGGTACCAACGCAACTACTAACAATCGCCTTCCTACAAGTGTGACAATTCACACTATTCCTGGCACCCATAGCTATTAGAAAGGCTTGGATGGCCGGCATAAATAATCTTTAATGTATATTGAATTATTAAACAATACTTTGTACTCATCTCAAAACTAGACAGAAAACATTTGCGCCTGTAGTGTCTGTGTTGGGAATGAAGTGCCGAGCACCGGAAATCACGCCTCAAATTAAGCACTTGTTCTTTGCATAGAAAATAGTTCAGTCAAAAAGAACTTTACGAAGATGCCTTCCACACTCTGTGTTGTTCCCCATTTTGACCGTTTTGACATTTGCTATTTGCAAGGCTTTAAACCCTTCAAATGTCAACCCTTAGGTTTGACAGCTGGCTGTGCTGCAGAGGTGTGAGCTTGGGAGACAAGTGCAGATTTCAGAGGGCGGGTTGTTGGATGTGGCGTGAGCCACAAGGCACCAAACACTGACAGCCGGCCAGAGTCCCTTCCTGGGGTTTATCCCACTGCCTTTTCCGTCTACGCGTGTTTACGCCCCTTAAAGATAGAGCCACAGACGGTCACGTGTGATTAAAAATTACAAGCAGTTTTATTTTCAGGTAACACAGACTATTTATTTATTTATGCATTTTTATATAGCGCAGACTTTACCCGAAGGTGTCAGAGCGATTCACAATAGGAACAGAACTGAAACATGAGAACATTACAAGTGAACAATTTACAAAAGCAAACGTTACATTACATGAGGCAAAAGTGACAATCGTGAGCAAACAAAATACAAGAGGTAGCAAACGGTGCATTACAGGAGGAAAAAGTGACGTGTGCAAGTTAAAAAAGCTTACAAACTACACAGTAGAGGAATAACTAATAATACTGCAATAAATGGTAGACACTCAAACACAAGAACAAACGTTACTTAGGCAATGGTGGCACTTGTGCAAGTATCGAAAGCAAACCAAATGTAAGAGGTAGCAAACAGTGAGCTACAAGAGAAAAGTGGCGTGTGCATGTTACAAACAAGTATCTACAGCCTCAGACTGCAGTGTCATATCTCGGACTACTCAGTTGTCGCACGGTCAGAGAGCAAAGCTTTTGAGACCGTAGAAACTGAAAGCAGAGCTTTCAGTTCCCCTGCTCCCACATCCCGAAAGCTCCGAACCTTTTCCGATTCCCATGCGAGGAGGTCAGGAGGAGCAAAGCTGGAGACAAGGCTAGGCCCCGGTGGAAATGCCAGAAGGAGGGCAGAGAGAGGTGCCCACAGGCGGCATCCAGACAACAATTCAATTGTCCGACGGCATGGGCCCGATAATTTTTCTAACACACACAGGGAAACAAACACATGATCGCATGCATCATACTTAGACTACCTGAGCAATAGCCCCTTAGCAATAGCTTATCTGTCTACCACAATAATCCTGGAGCTGCACATAGTTACTGTATTCTTTGGCTGGGGGTCCGGCTTCGGGACAATTTACTGTGCAAATTAATGATGAAAACAGCTGCTCTCTGTTAGTGTTCCCCCAGTGGAAGTACACTAAGAGCTGTTTTCATCATTAATTTGCACAGTAAATTGTCCCGAAGCCGTAGTCAACTCACAGCGGGCCTATAAACAAAGTTAAAAAGTGCCCGCCTGGGCCTTACCTGGTGAACTGACCGAGTTCACACTTCACAGAGCCCAGTCCTTCCTCCTTCTGCAGCCAGCAAATACCTGGCACTGCTGGTAATGGCATGGCGCACAAGTCCCATAAGATGCTTCTTCGGGACAGACCTGCGTCACCTGCCTCCTCTGCTCACCGATGCAGTCTGCCTGGGCCCTGGGCCTTGAGTATAAAATGGTTGCCACAGTGCCTCAGTAATGCTGACACACGCGCAGGAAGCAGTGATCTGCGCAATCGAGCCTGCGCAGATAGTCACTACTCGACTCCCCTTGGCTGACACACCCTTTCCCACTCCTCACAGGGCGTACCACGCCCTCTGACGAGGGGGAAAGGGGTGGTGACACCATGACAAACTCTCCTCACTCCCTGATGGACGTCGAGAGTTAGTTATCCTGGGCATGCATTTTAAACACCCGGGGCCAACTTAACCTGCACACCATCAGGGGGTGAAGACTGGGCATTCCAGCTATGTCTTTGATGAGCCGATGATGTCACAGCCTTCAGGGCTGTGAGGGTTTCGGCCTGGCAAAGACATAGCAGGCTTTTTTGGTCCCGGCCACCAGGAAGCAAAAGGAGCAAGCAATTGGTCACGTGACATGACGTGACAGTGAACCTGCGGCAGTAATGGTGGTGAGTGCAGTAGATTGCTGCTGCTCACCCCGTGTTCTTTTTTGGGGAATTTTATTTTTTTACATGCGAACGAAGTCAACGAACGATGTTAATAAAATTATTTGAATCCATTCATGAATTTGAAATATTTACAGGGGGCGGAGCCCCGACGCCCTAAAAGAGAAACCGCCACTGACACTCACACACCCATTGACAGACCCACTCAGTCACTGATATATCTACTCACATTCCCACTCAGACACTCACATACCCCCTCACAGACCAACTCACACACCCACTCACAGATCTACTCAGACTGTCTCACACCCCTCATAGACCCATTCAGACACTCATGCAGCCACCCAGAGATGCACTCAGATACTCTCACACCCACGCAGGCTCTCATGCACCCACTCACAGACCCACCCAGACATGTACACCCACTCACAGATCCACTCAGACACTCATATACCCACTTACGGAACTACTAATACTCTCACACCTACTCATGGATCTACTCAGAGACTCACACACCAACTCACAGACACACTCAGAGACTCACACCCACTCACAGACCCACTCAGAGACTCATGCACCCACTTACAGACCCACTCAGACACTCATGCACTCACTCACAGACTGACTCACATACTCATAAAGCATCTCAAAAACCCACACAGACACTCTCATACCAACTCACAGACCCACTCAGACACTCACTCAGACACTCATAAATCCACTCAGACACTCATGGACCCACTTTCAGACCCACTCAGACATTCATGCACCCACTCACACACCCAGTGAAACAGTTATGCAACCACTCCAAGAACCACTCAGACACCCACTCACATACCAATTGAGAAACTCATGCACTCACTCACACACCCACTGAAGCACTCACTCACACACTCACTCTCAAAGGTTAAAGTTTACAGTTAGAAATTCAAATTTAAAAACCCTTAGAAATTCTCAGAAAAAAATCAAAGATTACTGGGACGTTAAATTTAGGAAATATACTTTTTTAAACGTACAAATTCACTGAAAAAACAAAGGTTACAGGGACATTATACTTAGTCTCAGATTTCACTTGTACAAAACCAGTGAATTTCAGCAGTTAGATGTACCTGGCTAACTATAACCTATGTGTCCGCAGTGTACTGCTTATGACCTCACATCTTACATCCCTCGTGACATGGTCAGTAACACCACTAATGACATTACTGATGCCATCTCAAATGACATCACTGATGACATTATCCACAGAACCATTCACACACCCACTCTCATCTCTGTACAACCTCTCATACACCCACTCACTCAACTACACAACCACTCACATGCCCATTCAAAGACCCATATAAGTGCTCACACAACCATAGAGCCACCCACACGCCCACTCACACACTCATAGAGCCACTCGCATAACCATTCACTCATGGATAAAAACACTTGTACTCTCACTCACACACCCACACAACAACTTACATACCCATTGACACATCCATTCAAGCACTCTCACATCCGCTCACTACCCATACAGTCATTCACACAGATGCTCACTCTCCAATATAATCACTCACACACCAAGTCACTTAACCAACCACCCACTCACTCACCCATACAACCACTTACACAACCAATCACTCATACAGCCATTCAGACACCCGCTCACTCATCCAGTCACTTACACACCCACTCACCCACCCATACTGCCCCTCACTCATCCATACAGCCTCTGACATACTCACTCACCAATATATCCACTCACACCGCCACTCACTCCCCTCACAGCTACTCACATATCCACTTATATACCCATGCAGCCACTTACACACCCCTCAATCACCCATACAGCCTCTCAGACACCCACTCACGCACAGATAAACACAGTCACACAGCCACTCACAAAATATATGTTAGAAGTAGTATCACTCATTAGTAGTACACCTAGTATGCTAATGTAACATTTCTAATAGCTTAGTACATTTGTTTATCAATCATAAACTCTTAGAAAATACTTACGCTCACTGGATGATGTCATCAATAATCTCATTTGAGATGTCATCAGTGATGTCACTGAACACGTCATGAGTGATGTAATATGTGAGGTAATAATCAGTGCATTGCTGGGGCGTAAGTTATAGTTAAGTCAGGTAAGTATAACTACTGAATTTCTACAGTTTTGTGTGTGTACAATCTGACCTTAACTGCAATGTCCCTGTAACCTTTGTATTTTTCAGTGAAAAGAAATATATATATATATTTAGAGATAGATAGATAGATAGATTGATAGATAGATAGATAGATATAATAGTTCACTGAATACTGAACAATGAATCGATCAAGATGAGACCGACATGGGATCACACAAGTGTTGGCCACTATATTTGTTTGAATGAATTTTCCAATAATTGAGTTATACCCAGTGGGACTTGATTGCTAAACTACAGATATTCAATCAGATTGGGATGAGTCTATGTCCAACTGATAATTATATCTTTTGTATGGTTGTGTGATCACATTTGTTTTTTCCCACTTGGTCCTAATTGGCTTTCTGAAAAAATAAATTAGTTTTTGACTTGATGCATTACTTAGATTGGACTTTGATTATATATTAAATAATCATGTCATTTTTCATTATTATTGGGAAAAGAATATTTCAATTGAATGGTATTTTGCTTTGGACCAAAGTCTAAGGCTCTGATTATGGCACCACCCACCCACCAGATTACGACTTTTAGATGTCTGGCATGCAGGCGGTTTGGTGGTCCATGGTGGTACCTCTTTTAAAGGCGGCTGGTGCCAGAATGGGACCGCACTACAAGGTTCCTGCATGGCATGGACTTGAACGTCCATGCTGTGCAGAAACCTATGTGCATGAAAACAGGGGGGCACATGTTATGCCCCTCTGTGTACATCCACAAATGTTTGAGGAACATGGGGGCCTGTTGGAGCCTAGCAGAGTTGAAACTCGTAATATACTTGGCGGGACAGTGGTGGCCCTGCCAAGCATATTGCGGCCTCTGACCACTGGTCCTATGCCAGGGAATGGTGGTGCAGGTGGTCCCAGGGCAGTCCGACTACCCAAGTCGTAATTGGGTGGGTGGACCACTGGTGCAGCGGTGGCTGGATCTGCCATGCCACCATGAGTCTGGCAGTCCTCGGATCACCAGACTCATAATAGGGCATTAAGCGTCACAGTTGATGGTCAGAAATGCTCTGCAGCAAACAATGTTTGTATAAACAGTATCAATTTTGTGACCGATCTAGATTGTTCATTACATTTGGGTGCCTTCCAGGAACCAAGAGGTTTGTTTTTTCTGCCACAATTTTACACATATGTTTACTAGTTGATGTGATCCAGAGCTTGGATAGATTGAAACACTTTTTTCTTTTAATATACAGATTAAGTATAATGATTTGTTTTATTTTTTAAGGGCGTAAATGTTCCACTTAATTAAAAAATATCTTAAACCTTCTAACTTATATGTAAAGATATAAACATTTACAAAATGTAATGTAAACATCACTTCTAGCCAGGTTTATTGCAAATAAAATGCATGTTTGTGATGGTGGATGAATATGTTCTTAAATTATTGGTTACAATTAATATTTACACATTAAAATAATAAGTGTTACAATTATTTTCAAAAGTAATACAAATTATTTTGAGGCGGTAATGTGGTGTAATGTTTTAATAATTATTTCTATTTAATATACATTTATATGTTATCCTAAATAAACTGGATTCATTTCTTTAAAAAAACTAAAAACTTTCACATAATCCCCATATTTTCCAGTATGGTGACCTCCACTCAGAAGACAGAAACACCACAAACAGCTGAAAAGTTACTTTATTTTTTATGGTGGTATAATTGAGTTTAAGAGGTTCCTTTCCATCATTTGAGGGGTAGTGACATGCTAACCTACATCTAAGCTTACACCTCTACTTAAAAATGGTGAATAGCAAATAAGTGGAGATTTACATCTAGGTATAGGAGTAGATCTACAAGTAAATAGATATACTCATGTAAATTTTCCTTTCTTAATCAGCTCTCCTATGTCATGCTGCAAGACATATTCCATGATTTAGACACACTTCCCTGTAACATAAACATTCTACCAGTATGATACAACTACACAATGTTTACAATTTCAAAAGCTTTATTCAGTGTTATAAACTACCATAAAATCATTCATAGACATAAAATACAAATTCTTAATACATTATTATGCAAATGCTAGACATAGTGATTAAAAACAAATTTACAGAATACATTTCAGCAGTGTGTAAAAGGAGTACAATAAAGTGACTTATGCTAATGTGCAATAAGATCCATAAGGTTCTTTACAAGACTTGTGCAAAACGGTATGCCTAAAGTGATGAATATAAAGTGGAAAAATGTAGTTGATTCTCAGTTCCATTTACTATAATTATCTTTTTGACAGTCAGTGCAGAATTTAGACTCTGCAATACGATTTGTATAATATAATCGATTTCCTGGCTGCAATACTTTTTATAATGTAAGATGCCGTGAAGAAACAAATATCAGGACTTTCCAATAAGAATAGCAATTTCAGGGCCTTTTTGGTGGTATGAACATTATATTTTAAAAACAGAGGTTTCAGATAAAATTTCCGTAAAAAATGGTAAAATTTACAAAAGAGTAAAAAATGTCAGGAACTACACAAGTACACATTCACTGTGACATACAAACGCAAATTAAAAGTTATAGTAGGACTAAGACAAACATGAACCACTTTAAAACTATGCACTCTATCTCCAATTAACAGACAATAACATATGCACCACCAAAAATGCACAAAAGTAGTGTTTCAACTCCACATTCGACCACAGTATGTAAACACACATAGTGAAACCTATACCAATATAAACAATGCACAAACTTTCAACTATTCTTACAGAACAAGAAATACAGTGTTATGTTGCAAAAGAACATAAATAACCAATTACAATCTATTCTGTGATTTTTAAAATAACCGGCACAAAACAGAAGTTCCCAAAAACATACTTTCACAATAACTCATATAATATATATCCATCATTCATGTTAATAAAAAATTAAAAAACAATTTCAACTGCAGTGAATATTGGATATTGTCAGTGATGCCATCAATGATGTCATTTAATTTCTCATGAGTGAAACCATGAATCATGACTGAGGCCGTAAACTGTACATGACGGTTAAAAATGATGGTTTGTTTACCTAAACATAACCAGCAAATTTCAGACTTTTTTGAATATTTTTCTAACTTTATATGTACTGTAGCTTAGTCCTTGTTCCTTGTAGTTAGTGTCTGCAAAAATGAGAAATGGTATAGAGATTTGAATACATTGACTAGACAAAGTTCAGCCCTTGGTCTGCACAGCCTATGAACACATCCTGAATATGTCTACGGGTAATTCCTGACATCCTTGGGGAGACAACTGTCTAAATGTTTTTGCTCATTGCTCTCTCTTAGTTGTTGAAGAACTGAAGTCTTTGCATCATTTCTTACAAGATGTCTAAGAGCATATCCTTTATCAAAATAATGTGTAGTGAGAATAGTAGTCTGAGAATTTGCAGTGAGAATTTGCTCACATTTTGAACGAGGTAGCCTGATGTATTTGTTGCATACTGTCTGCAGATAGAACTTATTAGTAATTGCCAATCAGATCATAAGTTGTGAATACATTAAATATAGGTACTCTATTGAGAATAACGGAAGGTAATAACAAATTGCATGCAAATAGGAATCCAACATGATTTAGGCTGTATACAAACCTGTAAAGGGTTGAAAAGAGGGTATGAGTTACTAGCATTTTTTATATTACAGATAAGAGATTGTGTTGTTCTCAATCATTAAACATAATGGTAAAATGCAACACTTTTGATGGTTTCTTTATAGCTTTTAGCTTTTTTATATCTTGGTTTGGTAGCCATTTGGAAAGATGGTTCATAAGATTAAGATGTACCTTATCTCTATGTTTTCCCAGATCAAATGTTATTATGCCATGGCCTGGGATTTTATCAGAAGGTTCCCTCTTTGTTCCATTATTCTCTAGCGAATGTTCTTTTGGTTCTCATCCCGGACCATTCTTCTCCAGAGAGGATCCATGACCTTGCTCTGGATGGTCCTCATGCTGTGGACACCTACTTTTTCTGCAAGGCTGAATTTCATGTGTGGGACAGACTCATTGTCAATTCTGGGCAAGCTCATCTTGGACTTAAGTCGTCTGTATCCTCCATGTTTAGGTGGCTGTACTCTGTCACTTGCAGCATTTAAGATTTAGCTGACCGGCCCTGTCCTTTGGGTATTGTGTGCAGGGAACAAGGGTATGGCTGTCACTCAGCTGGTATTATGGGCTTTTCACTGCAGAATAAAGGAGCTGTGTTAGACCGGGCATCTTTGGTGTGGTTTCCCCTGAATTTTTGCCTCTACCTCCTGTATTTTTGACGCTGTGCTGGATTTCGATTTTGCTGGTTTAGATAGGGTGCTTGGTCCAGTTGTGGTGCCTCTGGAAGTTGTACCTGTTGTTTGGGAAAGTGGACAAGGAGAAACTGAGACAATCTGCAAATGTTCACGCATTGCTCGCTTGCGGAGCGCAACCCTGACAGTGCAAGGAAATTCCCGCTGCCGTGAAGATCGAGAACTTTGCAGTTTCCGTTGCCGCTGCAAGAACTGACGCATCCTTCGCTTGCGGAACGCATCTCTCCAGTGCGGGAAGATTACCATTGCTGCGAGTATCGTCACAGAGCCTGTCGTCCCTGGGTGAGATCGCCGCACCGCTTGCCTGCGGACCGCATCACGTCGCTGCCAGTATTGTCGCAGAGCCATCGAATCGAGGGGCCACGAGAGGAGTAGATCGACGTTGCACGTCACCGCCACACCTGAGATCATTGCCTTCCCGAAGATCGTTGCATCGTGCCTTTGCAAGATGCTTCCTATGGAACCTGCACAACGGAATCCATACAAGGTATCGCCTCCCTCCCCATACAGACCGGATTCAGCTAAACAAGCCTGCTGCGTCCCGCAGGGCTGTCGCATTCAGGGTCTCAGGAGTGATGCATCGCTTGTTTTTCAACGCTGCAGCTTTCACTTTGGAACTTTTGGCTAAACGTGATGCAACTGTGGATTATTTTGACGCAAACCATAGAACTCTTTTAAAATCATATTCTTGAACTGTTTATGTTGGATTTTTGTCATTTTGGTCTTGTGTAGTTTAGATAAAGATACTTTATTTTTATAAACTGGTGTGAAGTCCATTTGTGGTGTTTTCACTGTGTTACTGTGGGTGTTGGTACAAATACTTTACACATTGCCTTTGATAAACCTGTCTGCTCGTGCCAAGCTACCAAGGGGGTAAGCAGGGGTTATCTAAAGAGTGTATCCCCCTTACCCTGACTAGAAGCAAGGGACCCTATTTGGACATTGGTACCCACCTCTGCCAACTAGAGACACCCAGAGAATGAAGGGTATGCCTGAACAGCATTGGGGGGCGGGGGGGGGGGTGCTGTGGAAACATTTTGAGGCTTCTGGGAGGAGTGCTCTAGAGCCCTTAGAAGTAGTAGGCGCCATGACCTACCGCAATATGAAGGAGGCCCTATGTCTCTGGTATGGACTTACTCCTAGAGAAGTATAGACTGCAGTTTAGGAACTCCAAGAAGAAAGAGTCTGAGACTTGGATGGAGTGTGTGAATCTGTACTCGCGTGCACTGTAAGGTTGGAAGAAGGACAGCAAAGTAACTGATTATAAGGGATTGTTGCATTTAATTAGTTGGGAGCACTTAAGTAGTCTTTGTGTTCCAGAGCTGCACCAGCATCTTTTAGACAGCAAGCAGACAGAACCCATTGAGCTTGCTAAGGAGGTGGACCCCTGGACCAGTACCAGGGTCCACAGAGGAATTGTGGATACCACAGCCAAAGGTGGGCAGGGTCCCCAGCAGAAGAGTGGGGGGTGGACAAGAGTTTCCAAAAGGAGTTCTCTCAAGGGCCCCAAAACAGTTCCCCGGGAAGGAGTCTCAACCCCCCAAACCTAGACAACCATAGCCCCCCAGTGGCAGACAGGACAACAGGGGTCCCCCTACCTGCTATCACTGCAATGAGGTGGGACATGTTATCACTAGGTGCCCCAAGAAACCCATAGCACCCACTGGTGCTCTAAAACCAGGTTTAGTGAGTGTAGCTTTGGGAGAGGATTTAATTTCTAGTGAAAAGATGGGACCAGCAGTAATGACCCTTGTCTCATTGGGAGACCAGGAGATGGTCCAGTAAACCTACCTGCCCCCGAACACTAAGAAATACGGGCAGACGTTGACTATCAATGGTAGGGAGATAGAGGCGCTGAGAGACACAGGAGCCAGTGTGACATATGTTGGTGTCTGAAGAGCAGATCATTCCCAATGTACTTCACCCAGTAGTTGCAGCTCACAACTCAGTGCACCTCTGCAAAGTGGCACAGGTTCCATTTGAGTGGAGGGAGGTCTCAGGTCTCTTGAAGGTTGTTGGGAGTCCACCTGTTCCTGTTGACTGTCTGCTGCGTAATGACCTGGAGAGTTCCCCATGGAAGGAGGTGGCTCATGTGGAGATGTTGGATCTTCCTGAGTGGGTCTGTGTGACCACTCGGTCTATGGCAGCCAGTAGGGGTGATTAAGCAAACCTGGAGCCTGAAGAAGTGGCCCAGGTACCTACCAGGAAGAAGAGGGGCAGGGAGGGGACCCACTCCTGCTATTCATATGGCCCAGTAAGGAGCAGAACCTGAGGGGGATGGGGAAACATCATTTACAACGATGTCTTTTCCACGCTTGACGTTTTTAACGATCCACTTTCCCCGCAAACGTCTCTACAACGAGGGAGCCTTCAACGACCGTCTTGACCACGAAAGTACGTTCAGCGTGGTATTCCGTCCAGTCGTGCTGGGGGGGCTGGGGGAGGGTTGGGAGGGGGGCTAGGGGGGCTGGGGGGGCTGGGGGGGTCTCCCCCCCCAAAAAAAACAACAATTAAGGAGCGAGTTAGATAAATAAAAAAAACGCTCTGTGGTATTAATGAAGTAAAAGGAATGACCCTCCCCCAAAGACGTGCAGTGTACGTAAAAAAAAACCAGTCCTTTTTTTATTTTAGAAGACGTGTTTTGACGCTTGTTTCCATGGTAGATGGAAGTAAGGGGCTGCTGGAGAAAGACGTGCAGGTAAGACGTTTCTACCGTGGTACAATCCTTCGTTGTAAATTCCAGCGTGGTAAAGCCACTTGCGATGTAAAATTCGCGTGGTAATGCCATGCGTGGAACTTGTAATAGTTGAAAAATCATATATTCAGGGGGATGCCCTGGAGCCTACTGGGGAACAGGTGGCCGAACTGGGGGACCTACCTGAGCTGACCCATTGGCAGCAAGAAGGTGGCCCCTCCAGGGAGGAATTCTGCAAAGCGCAGAGGGAATGCCCTTCTCTCATTGGTGCAAAAACAACAGGTGATGGACAGAATGCAGAGCAATGTCATACATTCAGCCCAGTGCAGAGATCTGGGCCTAAATCCATCGTTTTATTGCTCACCATGCCATTCCAGTTTGAACCCAGCCATATGTAAATCAGTCTTGATCCTGTGCCCCATGGAAACAGTCCAGCCCGAACTGCCAAGCCAGGTCCTCCCTGGACTGGAAACAAGCATCCAAGGACCAGTTTCGGGATTTCAGACCTCGTCAGCCTGGATAGCTTGGTTCCAGTGGCATGGAGAGAACTGGACTCACGTCTGAGCATACCCCTCCCACTCGAGGTGACAAATGCAAAAACAACAGGTGATGGACAGAATGCAGAGCAATGTCATACATTCACCCAAGTACAGAGATCAGGGCCTAAATCCATCGTTTTTTTGCTCACCATGCCATTCCAGTTTGAACCCAGCCATATGCAAATCAGTCTTGACCCTGTGCACCATGGGAACAATCCAGCCCGAACTGCCAAGCCAGGTCCTCCCTGGATTGGTAACAAGCATCCAAGGACTGGTTTCGGGCTGTCAGCCCTCGTCAGCCTGGATAGCTTGATTCCAGTGGCATGGAGAGCACGGGACTCATGCCTGAGCATACCCGTCCCACTCGGGGTAACAAATGCAAAAACAACAGGTGATGGACAGAATGCAGAGCAATGTCATACATTCACCCCATTACAGAGATCTGGGCCTAAATCCATCGTTTTTTTGCTCACCATGCCATTCCAGTTTGAACCCAGCCATATGCAAATCAGTCTTGACCCTGTGCCCCATTGGAACAGTCCAGCCCGAACTGCCAAGCCAGGTCCTCCCTGGACTGGAAACAAGCGTCCAAGGACCGGTTTCAGGCTTTCAGCCCTCGTCAGCCTGGATAGCTTGATTCCAGTGGCATGGAGAGCACAGGACTCACTTCTGAGCATACCCGTCCCACTCGGGGTGACAAATGCTCGCCATAAGTTGGCAGGGAGTGCTCAGACGTGAGTCCCTTGCTCACTTTGCCACTGGATTTAAGCAAGCCGGGCTGAAGACGGCTGAAATGCCAGGAACCGGTCCTCGGAAGCTTGTTTCCGGTCTAGGGAAGGCATGGCTTGGCAGTTCGGGCTGGACTGTTCCCATGAGGCACAGGGTCAGACTGATTTGCATATGGCCATGTCTGAACCGGGGTGGCAGAGTGGGCTAAAGAACAGTGATGGATTAAACCCAGATCTGTTGACTGGGTGTGAGTGTTTGATTGGTTCAGATGCACCGTCCATCACCACCCCCTTGTATACCACTTTATTTGCCATAAGTTGGCAGGGTATGCTCAGACGTGAGTCCCTTGCTCACTTTGCAACTGGATTCAAGCAAGCCGGGCTGAAGACGGCTGAAATGCCAGAAACCGGTCCTCGGAAGCTTGTTTCCAGTCCAGGGAAGGCATGGCTTGACAGTTCGGGCTGGACTGTTCCCATGAGGCACAGGGTCAGACTGATTTGCATATCCCATGTCTGAACTGGGGTGGCAGAGTGGGCTAAAGAACGGTGATGGATTAAACCCAGATATGTTGACTGGGTGTGAGTGTTTGATTGGTTCAGATGCTCCGTTCTTCACCACCCCCTTTTGTACCGCTTTGTTCGCCATAAGTTGGCAGGGTATGCTCAGACGTGTGTCCCTTGCTCACTTTGCCACTGGATTCAAGCAAGCCGGGCTGAAGACGGCTGGAATGCCAGAAACCGGTCCTCGGAAGCTTGTTTCCGGTCCAGGGAAGGCATGGCTTGGCAGTTCAGGCTGGACTGTTCCCATGAGGCACAGGGTCAGACTGATTTGCATATGGCCATGTCTGAACTGGGGTGGCAGAGTGGGCTAAAGAACGGTGATGGATTAAACCCAGATCTGTTGACTGGGTGTGAGTGTTTGATTGGTTCAGATGCTCCGTCCATCACTACCCCCTTTTGTACCGCTTCTCTCATTGGTGTGCGGCAGCAGGCTGCAGACCAGGCAGCAGGTGGAGCGTCCAAAGATCATCTAATTTACTAGGAAGATGGGTTGCTTTATAGTGAGCCTAAGTTCGCTGAGCCCGGTGCAGCCCCGTGTGCTGGTGGTACCCGAGCGCTTCAGGACTTCCTAATGGGTCTGTCTCATGACCTGCCTCTCACAGGACCTCTGGGGAAAGACAAGACCTTCCAAAGTCTTGTCACCCACTTCGTCTGGCCCCAGATGAAGAAGCACGTCAGTACATTCTGTAGGACTTGCAGACATGTCAGGCAAGTGGCAAGAGCGGAGGGAATGGCAAGGCACCCCTCCAACCCTTTCCTGTTGGGAGCACCCCTTTCGAGCAGGTGGGCAACGACATTGTGGGGCCACTGGATCCGAAGACAGCCTTAGGCAACAGGTTTATCCTGGTCTTGGTGGACCGTGCCACCTGGTAACCAAAAGCTGACCCTCTCAGAACAATCACAGCACCCGTGGTGAGCTTTGCATTGATGGGATCTTTTCCCGTGTGGGGTTCCCCAGAGAGGTGGTCTCCGACTGGGGTACCAACCTCATCTCTAGGTACATGAAGTTTCTGTGGGAGGCGTGTGGGGTAGCATATAAGTTCACCACTCCTTACCACCCTCAAGGAAATGGGTTGGTTGAGAGGTTCAACTGAACTCTGAAAGGTATGATTATGACCTGGCGGAGCCCAGGATAAGGAAGTGGGACGTCTTTTCACCATGCCTGTTGTTTGCCTACAGGGAGGTGCCTCAGAAGTCCTTAGGGTTCAGTCCCTTTGAACGTCTGTATGGCCACCCTGTTAGAGGACCTCTCACATAAGCATGGGCGAATTTTGCGGATCTCGCGTTCGCGAATTTTGCGGATTTGCGGATTCGCAATCCGCAAAATCCGCGAATTCCTGCGAATTTGCAGATTTTTTTTTTTTTTTGTGTTCGCCCGTGTTTCTGCCAGTTCGCGAGGGTTTTTACAATTTCGCAATTTGCGAACTTACCTGTCGGGTCGCAAGTTTTGCGAACTTGTTGTTTCTACATGTCCAGCCTGTTTGGGACACTCTTCTTCATCACTGCCACTCTCTGTCACCACTGCCACTCTCTGACTACTCATGCCACCCTCTGGCCCACCCATGCCACCCTCTGTTTCATCACCACACCCTCTGGTTGTCCAGTGTACATTATTTTCGGCAAAGCAAAGCACACCTTCCCTGCCTCAAGTGACCTGAATTAATTTGGGGCTGATTAATGTGTCACAGAATATTTTTTTAGCTGGCACCTGCTTCCTTAGTGCGCCCTGATTAGTGATCTTTTGCACTTGCTAAGTGCTTTCATAGTTGCAAAATTAGTTACAACACCTGCCCTGCCCCAACTGACAATAATGAATTAGGGGCTAATTAATGTGTCACTGAAAGAATTTAAAGTTCCAGCCTGGCACCTGCTTGTCTGCTCCTTTAGCTGTAAATCAGGACCTTTGTGGCATACAGTTAAGGTCAGAGCAGGGTCACACAATAGTTGCAAGCAGGCAACCGAATTCTGGAGGGCCCCCTCAGGAAGCAATACAAAGAATCGTTACAAATCATGAGGTTGACCTTTTGCACCTGCTCATTGCTTTTGCTTTTGCTGAAATCGTTTTGCGGTTTTTTTCGCGCTATTCGCGGGGCGCGGCGTCGTGCGAAACCGACCGCGGAAGCCGCCAATTCGTGCGAATGAGCATTTTATTTTTTTGCGGCTTGTTGTTTCGCGAGTTTTTTTGCAGTATTCGCGAGCCGCTTGCAGCGCAACACGCGAATTTACCCCAAGGTCGAGTACGGGCGCGGCCATTTTGTTTGCGTGACGTATTTCCGTTTCCGCCCGCTATGTATAATCTCGCGCAGTAAGCGCATTGCGAGTAGAGGTTCGCACGAGATCGCGCGGGAAATCTAGAGGTTCGCACGAGATCGCGAGGAAAATCTCGCGCGAACTGACTTTCGCGCTCGGAAACGGGCGCCGGCCATCTTGTTTTTCATTCATTTCCTGTGTCTGGGCATGGTGTTTAATCCTCTTGATATCTTTCCCATCCTTTGCTTGTTTTCAGTTTTTTTTTTACGAATTTGCTTCTTATCTATCCCTCTCTTTTCCTAGCTGTATATTTTTGTCTTTTCTGCTATTTTTCTTTACTTTTAAACTACTTTTGTAAACTCTTTTCTTTTCTTCTTCCCTATCCTATTCTTTCTTAATTTTCTACTTCTTCCTACCTTACCTGCCCAGACCATGGTCAAGCCAGGCGCCGTGAAGCTGCCCAGGCACTTGAGGGCCGCAGCGGCGGCGGGGAGTAGTGCTGGACCCAGTGGCAGGACAGCAGGCGTGAGATCGAGGGGGGAGCAGGTGACGCGCCGGGAGATATTCAGCCCGGAGGAAGTGGGCGCGCTGGTCTACTTCGTCCAGCGCCGCCTGCCCAGGACCATCGCGGGAGGCGGCAGGATCGCGGCCGGCGGCTACAACATGCGGGAGCGCCGGAAGCGGTGGGAGAAGGTGTGCTGGGCCATATCCCACCTCTACGGGGTCCAGCGCACCTACAGCCAGGTCACCCATCGCTGGACGGACCTCCTGGACCGCGAGCGCGACCTGCTGGACCAGCTCGGCTTGGAGATCCCCGGGCTTGGTGAGTAGTAGTAGCCATTGGCATTTAATCACTCACTACTATGATGTTTTCTCCTGCTCTGTGTTGTTGTATTGCAAATATTTGTTTTTTACATGGAGCAAGCCAATAATGCCGCTGATGACGATTACATTGTAGTTAAATTATATTTCAAAATCTTCTGTGCATTTCAGGTGCACTGCTCTCCTTCTCAGTGGGGTTGCTACTATGCTTATTTGTTTTCTATTTCGTGGTCTCATTGGCCTGAGTAACTATTATGTATGAGTGTACTTAACAGAACTGCGTAATGCTAGACACTAGGGGGCAGATTACATTTACAAGCCCCTTGCGCCACGTTTACGTTGCCTTGCGTGACGCAACAGCGGCGTAAACGTGCCGCATCCCTGCAAGTCATTTACAGCATGACGCATCTAGGGAGATGCGTCACGTTATAAAGCCATGGGCCTGCACCACAATGGGTGCGTTCCTAGTACGCAGGGTGGGCGGTCCAGCGGCTGTGCGCCTCGCAAAATTGCCTGCGTGAAATCTACAAGATTTAACGCAGGCACTTCTGCGACGCTGCTACGTCAATTCAATTCCTTATGTCTGCTCGAAGCAGGCGAAAGGACTGACACAGCATGTAAAGTATTGGGTGGCCCTGAGCATTACTGGAGTTGCATTGCGTTGGCGACGTGACTCCAGCGATGCGCCGCTCTTACGTGACGAGATGCGTCACGCAAGTGCCTACCCTTGCGCCAGGGCGCGCCGCATTGTAAATGAGGCACATCTGCCGTGTCGCAAGGGTAGTTTTGCGTGACGCATTTGATCTGGCGCATCTCTGGAGATGCGCCAGAACGCGTAAGTAAGTATGCCCCTAAGGGGCAGAATTGCAATTACCGTCGCATCCCTGCAAAGTAGCAGGGATGCGCCATTAATTGTGCGGCCCGCTACCACCACCAAACATGGTGCGCCGTATTTGCAATGCGGCGCCCCATGGGCCCAAAACGTCACCGAAGCTTTACTGCTGGAGTTGCGTCGCAATGATGGCGCAGCTCCATCAATGCTCTGGGGTACCCTATCTCCCCAATGCTGGGTCAAGCCGTACGTCTGCTTCAAGCAGGTGCAGGGTTTGTGTGACGCATCATTGTCCTAAAGGTGACTGATTGATATTTTGTAGATTTCCCTCAGCCACTATTAGGATGTGTTCCAGCGCAGGAATGCCCTCCCTTGCGCCGGAACGCCCCCTGATGGCGCAGGGCTTTATAACGGGATGCATCTCCCAAATGCGTCACGTTGTTATAATATTATACGCCGCACCATGGCGCCCTTTTTTGTTTAGCTGCTGCGTCACAAAAGTCACGCAAGAACGGCGCAAAAGAGCCGCAAGGGCTTAAATCTGCCCCTTCCTTTGTAACCCTGACAATAAGAAAAATAGTGGCGGTGGATTGATAGTTTGACTATTTAAATGACTGGTAATGTAGCAGGCAACTGTTAGTGTTGTCACTGATCTGACTGAAATCACAATGGAGTTTGTCTGTCACTTTGCGTCTTGCCTGCGGACTGCTGCCTGCCAGTCCTAGGTGAACGTTTCAGTACTTTGTTTAGTGAGTTACGTGACTTTCGAAGTCACAGGTCCGCATATAAATGAAAAGTAACCATAATCAATATAATTTCGCAGAAATATTTTGTTATTGTTCTTTTGAAATGTTTGATTTGGTTGACATTGACAAGCAACAATCATCCATGTTTTCTGTTCTTTCTTTCATGTTGTACGTCAGCTCCCCCCAGGGGCGAGAGGAGGACACAGGAGCAGCAGGCGGCGGATGCTGTTCATCAACAGGGCCAGGATCGGGCAGGCGAGGGCTCCTCTGCTGGCCCCAGTAAGTTTTCATTTTAGACTAGTACCTATTTTTCCTAGCGTTCCTCATTTGACTTTTTTCAAAATTGTCTTTGCTCTTCTTGTAGACTGTATCTAAATTCTTATCCTGCCTCTACTATGACTCCCTGTGGTATTACTAGATTATTCTTATTAGTCTGTCTGTGTAGCTAACTAAGATTGCACGGTTGGCGAAACTCCCATGATTCTAGTCAGCAATAGCTCTATCAACTTAGTGCAGTCCTCTGGGATTGTCCATAATGTCTTTTGAAGTGTTCTATCTGGACTCATGCTTGCAAAAATTGCAAAACCTTTCGCTCAGTCACTCTAGTCTGGACCAAAAAACACAGATTGTATTTAAGTTTAAAAGCTTTATTAAAAGTAAACACATTTATTAAAATGAAGTCATAATAAAACTAAACGTTTAACTGATAATGGAAAAGTGGTTAGTGCTGACGATTAATTGAAGACATTTCTTGTGGTCGAGCCGAGCTCTCACCTGGTTTCAACTTGATCTTGTTGTTAGAAGTCCATCTTCTGTCTGTGTGGAGAAAAATGGTGCGTGTTAAAAAAACAGCCTTCATCAGTTGTGCCAAAAAGTGCAGCAAGACAACCTTCCCTGGAAAAAGGGACATTTTTTTTTAACTTTAACGACAGTCACAAATTACATTGTTTTCACATGTCTTCATTCCTAGACCAAATACTAGTGACTGCTTTATTCTAACATTCTTAAATGTACTTTGTAGGTGGAACATCTGGTGGCGGGGCCAGTGTGGAGGTGGTGGTGCTCGACACCGAGGCGGAGGGCGAATCGGGCGATGCTTCAGGGGAGGAGGCGGCGGCGGCAGCTGTGAGAGTTGAGACGGTGGTGGTGGCGGCCAGAGGTAAGCTCTTATATATTCCTTACTTATTGAGATTGAAGACTAGCTGGGAAGGCAAGAATATGAGATGCATGGCTGGGTGAATGATGAAGCAATGATGGGTGGAAGGACAACAGCCTGGGTGGGTGACACAGAAACTGTATGTGTCCATATACCTGGATCATGCTACTATCTGACTCTTAGATAGCATATGTGTATCTAGAGCAGGGGTACTCCTAGTACGGCCCGCGGGCCGGTGGTGGCCCGGCAAGCCTTCGTTGGCGGTGCGCTGACCTTGCAGACAATCACTGCTCCCCCGGCCCCCACAGAGCAGAGGCTTTTTTGTATTTCACCTGTTAGCGCCCCTGCATCTCCACTCTGACAATCACTGCTCCCCCGGCCCCCACAGAGCAGAGTGGAGATGCAAGGCCACAAAGAGGTGAAATAGAACTAAGCCTCTGCTCTGTGGGGCCGGGCAAGCAGTGATTGCCAGGGTGGAGAAGCAGGGGCGCTAAAACAAACAAAGCCTCAATAATATGTTAATGGTCTTTTAAAGACCTGTTAAGTACTTTGGTGTTGTTGTCTGTGTGTGCGCGTTGAGGAAGCGGTCTCAACCCGGGCTGAAGGCTGACACAGATAGACACACACACAGTGAGATGACAGAGGGGGAGGGAGAGGGAGGGCAGGAGGGAGAGAGAGATGGAGGGAGGGCAGGAGGGAGAGCAGGAGGGAGAGAGATGTATGTAAATGCTGGGTCTGGTGGCTCAGTGGATGAGGGCATCTGCTGCAGGGACCTGTGTGCAACCTCATGGTCACAAGTTATCGTTTTGCTTTAGCCCCGCCCCCTCTGACTCCGCCCCCACCAGTGCGGCCCTCGGCCCCAAACTACACTGTAAATGTAGCCCCTGAGAGAAAGTTTGTGAGTACCCATGATCTAGAGAGAGTAGACGGTCAGTGGATGAACTAAGTGTAACTTTGAAGAGCATGTAACACTAACACTGCACCCGCACGTCCGTTCCAGTGTAGGAAAGGCAAGGAAAAGAACTTTTAATTTTGTCCAAATACTACCATAAATAGTAGCAGTAGTTTGTATTGCAAGCACTGCATAGATCCGGTTATTATGGTGGCCACTCCCTACCTCTCTTAATAAGTTTAGTAGTACTCAGTCATTCATGTGTGGATGTATCACTGGTCACTCAATAAAAAGCAAAGCACCTAAAGTCATCCCATATATAAGCAAAAACATCCCATGTGAAGTGATAGATAATCAGATTATTTATCTTCTTCAATTTTCCATTTCTAGTACTCATTTCCACTGTAGGGTGAAAGTTAAATTAATTAAGCAGTAGCCCTTGAGTTGTAACAGAGTATTCTCAGTGCCACCCGTACTAGAAAAGTAAGAGATTCACCACCTGCATGTACTGGACGGGTACAGTAACGCAACGGCAACGCAAGTCTAGGTCACTCCTCATGGCGTGCGTCTCTTTTTCTCGGGTGCAAGTTTACCGCGCTGGCATTATGCCGGCTTGCAGAAAATAACGTACCAATTTTCCAAAACAAGAGATAAGAAGAAGAATAAGACTGGTGTACTTTCATAGTCGACTCCAATGGAAGTCCACAGTGCTCGTAGACTTTGTTCCTTAAACTCCCACTAATGTTAGAGCAAGGATGAAGAAGTGTGAGGTTAGATAGATACTGGCCTCAATAGTTATGTAATGCGCTTGCAAGTTGCTAGTTGTACTGCAACACAAATTTCTGCTGAATGATTGAGTTAATCTAAAAGAGCATTGGTTACAGACTATGTCTTTCTTTCTTCATATAGGTTCTCCTTCCAAACGGACAAGGAGGAAGGAGCTGGCTAGAGCGGCCCGGCAACGGAGGATCGAGGCCACTGTTGCGGAATATCGGCGGCTGGTGGCCCTGGAGGACGTGGAAAGTGTGCAGTCGACAACTACAACAACGTCGTCTGCATCGGCCTCCGTGGCCCCACGGGCTGCCACCCAGCACAGTGGTCCACCCAGACTGAGCCGGGCTGCCAAAGGCAAACGCCACCACCGAGCAGCAAGGCCAACAGCTGCCTCTCACAGGCATTGCACCTGCAAGGCAGTGAAGGCACGCCTGCGCCGCACCACCCTGATGGTGTCCCGCCTTCAGCAGGAGCTCGCCTTGCTCCGCGAGGAGCATGATGCCCTGGCCCAAAAAGTGAACAGCATCCACCCATAGTGTCCCTTGCCCCTTTTTTAGAGACTTTTGGGGGGTGGGAATTGGGAGTTGGGTTTTTGGGGACTTTTGAAGGACAATCGTTGGGGTTAGGGAGGGTCTTGCGGGAGATTATTTTGTTAGGGATATAAATATACTTTTTCAAACTTTATCTGAGCATACCTGTTTTTTACTGCTTGCCTGGTGGGTGGGGGTTTAACGTTGACTGTTTTCCTGAAAGTTTAGTTCCATTTTCTTCCTTTAAGTGTAAATGCCCAAATGTTTTCAACACTAAGTGCCTCTCACAGACTCAGTGAAGTGAATCCAAGAGTCCTAGGACTTTAGTAGTACTACCTTCAGTCTCTCGTCTCTCGTACTAATACTCCATTATACCCCCAAACCACCAAACGCTTATCTTACCTGTAATTTGTGTTTGAAAGTAGGGCTAGACCCAGGGCTGGCTCCACGGGAAACACCGAATAACGTTGGCAATCTTGGTCGGATAAAATTTCCTCATAGCGGTGGTACTATTGTTGTGACACAGTGGCAGTTGCATGCCTATGAAAAAAAAGAAAATGAAATCTGGTTTGTCCTCCTGAGCAATTCAACGGTACAACTGAGAATATAGCATGTGACAGAAGTACAGTAGAGCAGTGCCACATTGTAGCCTAACAAATGGTAAAGTATAACTACTAATTCGGTTGAAGTTCTTTCACATTAGCAATGGTTCTTTGTCAAGCTGAGTAAGAATATATCATCGACAACTGTGGAAAGAAAGAATGCGACAGTACAGGGCCTGTGTGGAATTATTGATAACGATATTCAACATAAGGTCTCTGTAGCCAGATACCCGAGAGCCTTGCTGGTCACTATAAATCCATTCACAACAACACTCAATGGGGTTGGTCTGGAAGGTGTCCGGTTTACTCCCCGTGATCCAGTCGATGCAAATATGGTTCCACTTCCAAATGTCACCAACACCCAGAAGTGTAAACACAGGGTGTTCGAGGCATTAGGCGGGGGAGAAAAATAACAAACTAAAATAAAAAATGTGGGATGGGTAAAGGTAGGGTCAGCAGGGAAAGGATACCTGTAACAGAAGACAAGACAGGCATCAGTGAAGTGCTGTCCTAACATACAAGAAGAAGGTATAGTAGATAGAAAAGGAGAAATTGCTTTTTTTCTAGGTGTCCCCTCACTCACCAGGGTTGCCCCTTGGTGACATGCTTCATCATTGGGGCCATCCCAGTCCTCTACGGCCTGGGGCGTGCTGCGACTTGCGAATTACGTAGGAGCACTTACAAATGACTATGTGTGGTGCAGATGTGATAGTGGAGTGGACTAAGTGATGTGTTAAGGGATCAATGTAGAAGCAGAGAGAGAGCCAAGAAATGCAGTCACAGTCAGAGAAAAAGGCAAGGGATACTGTATCTATGTGGTTGTAGTGGTCCTGTTGGAAGTGGTAAGTAAGTTGCCCGCAGAAAAAAAATCCTCCTATTAGCGGCACTCCTCCATTGCAGCCGACGCTTCGTCCATCGATGTTGGTCACCAGAAGACACCCTGTCCACTGCCTGCCTGATGCTGAATTGTGGCTCGCTACTGTGAAGCCTGACTCCATCCTTTTTTCCCCATTGCAGAGACTGAAACCCGGCCTGTAATTATTCAACGAAAAACAGGAAGTGATATAATATTACAACACCACTGATAAATAAATATAAGGCATGTAGGCTGTGGAGTGCAAAAAGTCACAATTTGTTTTTCCTAGTAGACAGTACAATGTTTTTGAAAGTGCGTACTCTGAGTCACCTTTTGAAGGATGTATGGGCAAATTAATGTATCGGATCTTGCCCCTCAAGCTAGGTGTACTGTAAACTGTGTTTTAGAACAAAATTAGATCTTCCTAGCAGTGCTCCCACCCAGACCCTTACTAAAGCCAGTCGCAAAAATGTAGAAGACCCCCAATCAAATCTCAAAAAACGAGGCCTAGCAGAAAACTGGTGACAAAACTTACTTTGAAAGTAAAAGTAGGCCGAAGTACCCTAATTACCCATTACCCACCGTGGATTGCATTCAAACCACTTGCAAGCAACCAAGCAAAAGTAGCCATAGCCAGCATCGCTCCAAGACTCGAAATCCCCCCCACTCAAACACATGCAATAGAAATACTGCTAACCCTAACGAACCCTAAGTTAAGAATAGTGGCAAAGGCTTTCTTTAACTATGCCAAATCCCCCCTTTCCCACCATGGATTTTCTTCAAATGACTTGCAACCAAAATTACACATTCTCACGAGTGCTCTAAGACCCCAGAACTCAGTTTGAAAAATCTAGAACACCCCGAAACACATGCAATCCTGCTGCTAGGGCTAACCCTAACGAACCCTAAGTTACAAAAAGTGCTACAACTAAAGGCTTTTCCACGCGGATTTTGTCCCAACCACTTCTACCCGGTATTAGACCTTCCCAGGAATGCCCCAAGACCCGGCAACCCACCCGCCAAGAAGCGTAACACCCCCAAACAGGCCAAAAGCAAAATCTCATACTTGCAATATTTCTGGGCCTTCGGTCCAAACGCGCTGCGTAGCTAGGCCATAAGTCGGGGTTGGCACGACGGATTTCCTGAAAAGCAAATGCAATCAAGATTAGAGTGTCCCAGCAGTGCTCCCAGATCACGAAACTCACCCGCAAACAGACGGAACCCCCCCTAAGAGCACCTCAAAGGCAAGCAAGTCATCAAAAACACAAAAAAAATTCCGCCTGGGATTTGGTCCAAAACATTTTTATCCGGTATTAGAGCTTCCCAGCAATGGCCCCAGAGCCGTCAACCCAGGAGAAAACGAGTAGAAGACCCCCAAACAGCCAAAGAGCAAAAGTACAAAAATGGGGACTTAGTCACTTTTTCACAAATTTCCCAAATCACTCCGCGCGCGCTCTGCAGCTAGGCCCTAAGTCCCCTCAGCCACCATGGATTTGCTTCAAACCTCTTGCAAAGTAAAGTATATATAGCCAGCAGTGCTCCCACACCACGAAACTCACCCGCAAACACCAGGAAGCCCCCCAAACAGGCCCCCGAAAACGCTACATAGAGCAAAATGTCTGAAATAGCCCAAAAAAAAATCGGCCTGGATTTTGTCCCAACCACTTCTACCCGGTATTAGACCTTCCCAGGAATGCCCCAAGACCCGGCAACCCACCCGCCAAGAAGCATAACACCCCCAAACAGGCCAAAAGCAAAATCTCATACTTGCAATATTTCTGGGCCTTCGGTCCAAACGCGCTGCGTAGCTAGGCCATAAGTCGGGGTTGGCACGACGGATTTCCTGAAAAGCAAATGCAATCAAGATTAGAGTGTCCCAGCAGTGCTCCCAGACCACGAAACTCACCCACAAACACCAGGAAGCCCCCCAAACAGGCCCCCGAAAACGCTACATAGAGCAAAATGTCTGAAATAGCCCAAAAAAAAATCGGCCTGGATTTTGTCCCAACCACTTCTACCCGGTATTAGACCTTCCCAGGAATGCCCCAAGACCCGGCAACCCACCCGCCAAGAAGCATAACACCCCCAAACAGGCCAAAAGCAAAATCTCATACTTGCAATATTTCTGGGCCTTCGGTCCAAACGCGCTGCGTAGCTAGGCCATAAGTCGGGGTTGGCACGACGGATTTCCTGAAAAGCAAATGCAATCAAGATTAGAGTGTCCCAGCAGTGCTCCCAGACCACGAAACTCACCCACAAACACCAGGAAGCCCCCCAAACAGGCCCCCGAAAACGCTACATAGAGCAAAATGTCTGAAATAGCCCAAAAAAAAATCGGCCTGGATTTTGTCCCAACCACTTCTACCCGGTATTAGACCTTCCCAGGAATGCCCCAAGACCCGGCAACCCACCCGCCAAGAAGCATAACACCCCCAAACAGGCCAAAAGCAAAATCTCATACTTGCAATATTTCTGGGCCTTCGGTCCAAACGCGCTGCGTAGCTAGGCCATAAGTCGGGGTTGGCACGACGGATTTCCTGAAAAGCAAATGCAATCAAGATTAGAGTGTCCCAGCAGTGCTCCCAGACCACGAAACTCACCCGCAAACACCAGGAAGCCCCCCAAACAGGCCCCCGAAAACGCTACATAGAGCAAAATGTCTGAAATAGCCCAAAAAAAAATCGGCCTGGATTTTGTCCCAACCACTTCTACCCGGTATTAGACCTTCCCAGGAATGCCCCAAGACCCGGCAACCCACCCGCCAAGAAGCATAACACCCCCAAACAGGCCAAAAGCAAAATCTCATACTTGCAATATTTCTGGGCCTTCGGTCCAAACGCGCTGCGTAGCTAGGCCATAAGTCGGGGTTGGCACGACGGATTTCCTGAAAAGCAAATGCAATCAAGATTAGAGTGTCCCAGCAGTGCTCCCAGACCACGAAACTCACCCACAAACACCAGGAAGCCCCCCAAACAGGCCCCCGAAAACGCTACATAGAGCAAAATGTCTGAAATAGCCCAAAAAAAAATCGGCCTGGATTTTGTCCCAACCACTTCTACCCGGTATTAGACCTTCCCAGGAATGCCCCAAGACCCGGCAACCCACCCGCCAAGAAGCATAACACCCCCAAACAGGCCAAAAGCAAAATCTCATACTTGCAATATTTCTGGGCCTTCGGTCCAAACGCGCTGCGTAGCTAGGCCATAAGTCGGGGTTGGCACGACGGATTTCCTGAAAAGCAAATGCAATCAAGATTAGAGTGTCCCAGCAGTGCTCCCAGACCACGAAACTCACCCACAAACACCAGGAAGCCCCCCAAACAGGCCCCCGAAAACGCTACATAGAGCAAAATGTCTGAAATAGCCCAAAAAAAAATCGGCCTGGATTTTGTCCCAACCACTTCTACCCGGTATTAGACCTTCCCAGGAATGCCCCAAGACCCGGCAACCCACCCGCCAAGAAGCATAACACCCCCAAACAGGCCAAAAGCAAAATCTCATACTTGCAATATTTCTGGGCCTTCGGTCCAAACGCGCTGCGTAGCTAGGCCATAAGTCGGGGTTGGCACGACGGATTTCCTGAAAAGCAAATGCAATCAAGATTAGAGTGTCCCAGCAATGCTCTCAGACCACGAAACTCACCCACAAACACCAGGAAGCCCCCCTAAGAGCACCTCAAAGGCAAGCAAGTCATCAAAAACACAAAAAAATTTCCGCCTCGGATTTGGCACAAACCACTTTTAGTGCTTCCCAGCAATGGCCCCAGACCCGTCAACTCACCTGCAAAGAGGTAGAACAACACCCCCACAAGTGCTGAGTCTTTCTTCATTGGGCGTAAACCAGCCCTCTGCTTTGATGGAAATAGGAGTCTGGAGGAGGAGGATAGAGGAGCATGTTCTTCTGAACTTGTGAACCTGAGGAATGCAGACTGCGGCACCTTCAAATAAATTAGCAAACAAGTGAAGACAGTTCTGCTGATGGGCTTGTCTTTGTGATTATCTGATTAAAGTTTGAATTATATTAACTGTGCACAACAAAGAAAGACAGACACACAGGAATAAAAGTGAATAAGGATGAAAAAGAAAGTTATTGATTCGTTGTCTCATTTTCAGGGCTCGAAGTCGGTATCACGGTCCAGGAATAAGAATAAGGCTTCGTCATCATACTCTGCGAATTCAGCCCGGGTGAGGTCAGTGCCACCTGACAGAGTAGAAATTCCCTCATCTATGGTGCTGGCCACCTCCTCTTCATCCGGCACGCTCTCTCGTACTCTTATATCTGGTGGTATGAGGTGCTGATTCATCTTGATCATTGTTAACCTCTCCACATTTTTGGGCGAGAGGCGGCTCCGTTTGGGAGTTACAATCCCACCAGCTGCACTGAAAACCCGTTCAGAAGACACACTTGCGAGTGGGCAAGACAAGTAGTTTATAGCCAGGTTGGTGAGCTGTGGCCACAATTCTTTTTTCCCATGCCAATACGCCAATGGGTCAGAATTAACATAGACCTCTGTGGAGTCATTCAGATAGTCCTTCACCATCGACTCAAGGTCCTCCTCCAAGGTTCCTCCACTTTGCGTAGCTCTTGCTGTGCCTCTGACCTTTTGAGAACCAAACCCACGCAGAGCTAGCCAATCCTCTTCAGCCTCCAATGTTTCTGTTGTCTTTCGTGCAGATGATCCGGTTGCCGGTGTCTTTAACGGCTGAGAGGTCACTTGTGCCACAGCCACAGGTGCAGAAGTGGATTGTTTTGACTGGGGATGGCCTGCTGATGTACTGCCATTTCCTTCAATTTCCAGCCGTTCTGTTTCAAACTTCTTGGCTGACAAGGCTAGCCAACGTTTGTACTTTGTAACATCTTCATCACCAAAAGGAAAGAATGCTCTGCCTGCCAGCGCCTTTTTGTAGCGTGGATCCAGAATAGTAGCACAAATGTAATGCTGTTCTGAGTGGATCTTTTGAAGACGTTCATCACCTTGTAGGAGCTCTAATAATTGCTCAGCCAGAAGCAAAGAGTCTTTCTTTTTGTCATCTTTTCGAAACACAGAACACACCTCCTTCAGTTGGTCCTCCAGCATGTACAACAATGGGATAGCTTTTCCCAAATTAGAGTCCTCCTTGCTGACTGCACGCGTGAAGACCTCAAAAGGACGAAGCATGCGTGTTAGGCTTTCAACTATGTTCCATTGCGGCCCACCCATCCTCAGCTCCTCTATACCCTCTTTCAAGAAATATTGATCGAGTTGCGTATACTGCTCATACAGACGCTCAAGCATGTAGAAGGTTGAGTTCCAACGTGTTACCACCTCCTGGATGAGTGCTTTCACTGGCATTTGACATTGATATAGCATGCTCCTCAGCTGCTTGCGGGCCTTAAAAGAATGCCTGAAATGCTTGCAAATTTTTCGGCAGTTCTCCAATACACTGTACGCTGTACTGCTTTTATTACCCAAGAATTTTTGGACAACCAGGTTTATACAGTGCGCCAAACACGGCACTCTGAAATAGTAACCGTCCCTCATGGCCTTAACTATATTGGAGCCATTGTCCGTGGAAACATAACCAACCTTGCGTTTTAGTGGGGACAGACAGTTAAGGACCTTTGTGTTAAAGACATCCAAAATGTTTTCTGCTGTGTGACGTTTCTCCAAACCAAACATGGCTAGTGTTGCATGTTTCCGAGCACCTTTAAAAACAATGTTAGTGTCAACACCTGAGTTTAGCTTTGCTTTAGCCCCTGAAAAAGAGACCCAGTGTGCAGTGATGCACATGTAATCAGCGCCTGCGCCACTGGTCCACATGTCTGTTGTCAGATGTATAGTGTGAACAGCACTCTTCTGCAAAGCTGCCCCAATCACCTTCAGAACATCTTCATGTAGTGCTGGAACCGCAACTCGGGCAAAATAGAACCGGCTAGGAACCTTCCATTTAGGGCAGAGCGCTGTCACTAATTCTAGAAAACCAACCCCTTCTACAAAAGAAAAAGGGAGAAGGTCCAGAGCTAGCATTTTAGCCAGCTTAGTGTTATACAGACGGGTCATTGGGTGGTTGCGTTCATATTGCGCTTCTGTAAACAACATCTTTTTAATGTTGCCCTGGACCAATGATTTACGGGATGATGATGATCTCTTCGACCCAGTTACGCTCGCTGATGAACTTTTCCGCATTGATGTCTCACTCTCTCCCACACTCTTAGTGTGGCTCCCATGGGGTGTGCTGCTGACATGGGAACTGGGTGTAAGTGAAGTGTTTGAATCGTCTTCTTCTACCTCCTCGTCATCAGCAGATGACAAATCAACGTTTTCATTACGTGCAATTCCGGCTTTCTTGATCGCCTCTAGGTGCGGAAACCATTGGACAGGGTGCCTTCTCTCAAGATGACCTCTCTGGCCTCCGGTACCATAGTTAGAACCAAGCTTACCACGACTAAATCGAAGCTTACAAAGGCTACAAATGGCTACGTTTTCCTTTTTTGGGCAAACACTAAAGAAGTCCCAAACTGGAGACTTGAAATGTCTTCGGGGGCCGGAGGAGGCGGCGATACTGGTGGTGGTGGTCCTGCTGCTAATGACAGATGAAGTGGAGGATGTGGATTGCCGAACTTCAGTACGTTTTGCACTTTCACCACCACGAATTGAGGTCGAGGACGAGGTGGGTACCTTCTTGCGAAGAAATATGGAAGCGGTAGGTTTTGGTGTACTACTTAACTCCAAATCTAATGATTCCATTTCCATTGCCTCCTCGCCGACATCATCATCACGCTCAGCAGCTTCTCGGGATAGGGTCAAAATGTCTCTTTGCTGCATGCCCGGTGGGGCTGCAGTGACCTTTGTGATGACTGGCTCGTCGTCATCGTGAGAGGCTTCATCACCAGCAGTATCTGTCACTTCTTGTTGAGCCTCATCACCCTCCATGGGTTTGAGTTTTTGGACGACCTTCCTTTTACGCTTAGGTGCCGGTGTCAGATCATGGTGTGCCTCTGCCTCACTGTCAGACCGCAGTTGTGGTTCCCAAGACAGATCACTTGCACCAGAACGAGGTGGGCTTGAAGAAGATGTAGACACCCCCCTTGATCTTTTCCTTGCTAGGGATGTGGAAGACAATGAATGATCATCAGGAGGAGTGGCTTCCAATGATACCTCAGCTTCAATGTCGATTTCCAAATGTGCCCCTACTTCGGGAGGAACAACTATTGTGGGCACTTGTGAACCTCCATGCACCTTTGCTTGCGCATCTCCTTTTGCTGCCTCTCCTTCCACATGTACTTGGGCGTGTACTTGCACATGGTGTTGTTGCGGCTGTGGTTGTTCAACACTTGTCAGATGAGTTACAACAACCTGTGTTGATTCAGGGACATTGCTGCTACTTTCTTGCGATGAGCCAACATCACTGGTCGATGGTGATTGGAGAAGTACACTGACTGCCTCTGAAGCACTCAAGGGCTTTGACTTAAGTTGGCGTGGTGGTGGAGGCACTGAACCCAATGGAGCAGGGGTGCTGCTCTCAGCTTGGTCCCCAGCAGATCCTGCTGCTGCAGGCGTACTTTTTTTTTTGCTCCCAAAAAAAGTGGCGGGTGGCACACCAGCCTCCTTGGTAACTTGCTTCTTCTGCTCCTTACTAGCAACTTTCTTGCTAGAGGAGCTACGGAGAACTTTCTTTGGGGCCATCTTCTTCAGAGCAGGTCAGACAGCAGGCCGCAGTTGCACGAATTGTAGAGTTGTCTGAGGCCAGACGTGACGTCGCGTGACGTTATGCTGCACACACACACCGCTGCAGGACTTCTTCCTGGCACTGGTGGTTCTCTTGAGTCTTGTGCACCTAAAAAAAATGGAAGACAGAGGAACATCAGTTCAGTTATAGAGCACAAAAAAATCGAAAAACACTGCAAAATCAGCACAATCCCAATCCATCCATGCCCTCCATAATGTTTAAATTCAAGACAACCCACAGAAAGACTAGGCCCATGCAAGACTCACTACCCCTGGGCATAAATAAAGGTTGAAAAGTAGGCAAAATGGTTGGAGGCCTAACAACAAAGCCTGCATTTAAAATGGCCACTTGCCTGCCAGCACATGGCCAGTGCCTGTAGCTGCACTCAAAATGGCCACCGGCCACATGGCATGTCCCTCCCCATGAACAACCCCAAAAATCGAAAAACACTGCAAAATCAGCACAATGCCATTCCATCCATGGCCTCCATGATGTTTAAATTCAAGACAGCCCACAGAAAGACTAGGCCCATGCTAGACTCAAATACCCCTGGTGAAAAGGCCACAAGTACAGGCCCAAAAATCGAAAAACACTGCAAAATCAGCACAATCCCATTCCATCCATGGCCTCTCCATGATGTTTAAATTCAAGACAGCCCACAGAAAGACTAGGCCCATGCTAGACTCAAATACCCCTGGTGAAAAGGCCACAAGTACAGGCCCAAAAATCGAAAAACACTGCAAAATCATCACAATCCCATTCAATCCATGGCCTCCGTGATGTTTAAATTCAAGACAACCCACAGAAATACTAGGCCCATGCAAGACTCACTACCCCTGGCATAAATAAAGGTTGAAAAGTAGGCAAAATGGTTGGAGGCCTAACAACAAAGCCTGCATTCAAAATGGCCACTTGCCTGCCAGCACATGGCCAGTGCCTGTAGCTGCACTCAAAATGGCCACCAGCCACATGGCATGTCCCTCCCCATGAACACCCCCAAAAATCGAAAAACACTGCAAAATCAGCACAATCCCATTCCATCCATGGCCTCCATGATGTTTAAATTCAAGACAGCCCACAGAAAGACTAGGCCCATGCTAGACTCAAATACCCCTGGTGAAAAGGCCACAAGTACAGGCCCAAAAATCGAAAAACACTGCAAAATCAGCACAATCCCATTCCATCCATGGCCTCTCCATGATGTTTAAATTCAAGACAGCCCACAGAAAGACTAGGCCCATGCTAGACTCAAATACCCCTGGTGAAAAGGCCACAAGTACAGGCCCAAAAATCGAAAAACACTGCAAAATCAGCACAATCCCATTCCATCCATGGCCTCCATGATGTTTAAATTCAAGACAGCCCACAGAAAGACTAGGCCCATGCTAGACTCAAATACCCCTGGTGAAAAGGCCACACGTACAGGCCCAAAAATCGAAAAACACTGCAAAATCAGCACAATCCCATTCCATCCATGGCCTCTCCATGATGTTTAAATTCAAGACAGCCCACAGAAAGACTAGGCCCATGCTAGACTCAAATACCCCTGGTGAAAAGGCCACAAGTACAGGCCCAAAAATCGAAAAACACTGCAAAATCATCACAATCCCATTCAATCCATGGCCTCCATGATGTTTAAATTCAAGACAACCCACAGAAATACTAGGCCCATGCAAGACTCACTACCCCTGGCATAAATAAAGGTTGAAAAGTAGGCAAAATGGTTGGAGGCCTAACAACAAAGCCTGCATTCAAAATGGCCACTTGCCTGCCAGCACATGGCCAGTGCCTGTAGCTGCACTCAAAATGGCCACCAGCCACATGGCATGTCCCTCCCCATGAACACCCCCAAAAATCGAAAAACACTGCAAAATCAGCACAATCCCATTCCATCCATGGCCTCCATGATGTTTAAATTCAAGACAGCCCACAGAAAGACTAGGCCCATGCTAGACTCAAATACCCCTGGTGAAAAGGCCACAAGTACAGGCCCAAAAATCGAAAAACACTGCAAAATCAGCACAATCCCATTCCATCCATGGCCTCTCCATGATGTTTAAATTCAAGACAGCCCACAGAAAGACTAGGCCCATGCTAGACTCAAATACCCCTGGTGAAAAGGCCACAAGTACAGGCCCAAAAATCGAAAAACACTGCAAAATCATCACAATCCCATTCAATCCATGGCCTCCATGATGTTTAAATTCAAGACAACCCACAGAAATACTAGGCCCATGCAAGACTCACTACCCCTGGCATAAATAAAGGTTGAAAAGTAGGCAAAATGGTTGGAGGCCTAACAACAAAGCCTGCATTCAAAATGGCCACTTGCCTGCCAGCACATGGCCAGTGCCTGTAGCTGCACTCAAAATGGCCACCAGCCACTTGGCATGTCCCTCCCCATGAACACCCCCAAAAATCGAAAAACACTGCAAAATCAGCACAATCCCATTCCATCCATGGCCTCCATGATGTTTAAATTCAAGACAGCCCACAGAAAGACTAGGCCCATGCTAGACTCAAATACCCCTGGTGAAAAGGCCACAAGTACAGGCCCAAAAATCGAAAAACACTGCAAAATCAGCACAATCCCATTCCATCCATGGCCTCCATGATGTTTAAATTCAAGACAGCCCACAGAAAGACTAGGCCCATGCTAGACTCAAATACCCCTGGTGAAAAGGCCACAAGTACAGGCCCAAAAATCGAAAAACACTGCAAAATCAGCACAATCCCATTCCATCCATGGCCTCTCCATGATGTTTAAATTCAAGACAGCCCACAGAAAGACTAGGCCCATGCTAGACTCAAATACCCCTGGTGAAAAGGCCACAAGTACAGGCCCAAAAATCGAAAAACACTGCAAAATCAGCACAATCCCATTCCATCCATGGCCTCCATGATGTTTAAATTCAAGACAGCCCACAGAAAGACTAGGCCCATGCTAGACTCAAATACCCCTGGTGAAAAGGCCACAAGTACAGGCCCAAAAATCGAAAAACACTGCAAAATCAGCACAATCCCATTCCACCCATGGCCTCTCCATGATGTTTAAATTCAAGACAGCCCACAGAAAGACTAGGCCCATGCTAGACTCAAATACCCCTGGTGAAAAGGCCACAAGTACAGGCCCAAAAATCGAAAAACACTGCAAAATCATCACAATCCCATTCAATCCATGGCCTCCATGATGTTTAAATTCAAGACAACCCACAGAAATACTAGGCCCATGCAAGACTCACTACCCCTGGCATAAATAAAGGTTGAAAAGTAGGCAAAATGGTTGGAGGCCTAACAACAAAGCCTGCATTCAAAATGGCCACTTGCCTGCCAGCACATGGCCAGTGCCTGTAGCTGCACTCAAAATGGCCACCAGCCACATGGCATGTCCCTCCCCATGAACACCCCCAAAAATCGAAAAACACTGCAAAATCAGCACAATCCCATTCCATCCATGGCCTCCATGATGTTTAAATTCAAGACAGCCCACAGAAAGACTAGGCCCATGCTAGACTCAAATACCCCTGGTCAAGGCCCCAACAACAGGTCAAAAATCGAAAAACACAAAATTTTACAAAAAAATAAAATCGAAAAACACAGAAAAATCAGCACAATCCCAATTCATCTATGGCCTCCATGATGTTTAAGTTCAAGACAACCCACAGAAAGAATCAGTCCACCCACCACTGAGTACCCCTGGGAAAAGGCCCCAAAACAGCCCAAAAATCGAAAATCCCAAAATTTTAGTTGCAGCAACTGTAATGCCCCAAACAAACTTACTTGTAAAATTTCTAATCCAACAGTGATCCAAAGAAAGTCAAAAAGGCCTCAAATCCAAAGATCCAGCAGCATCCACAAAAGGTAATCCTTCCAGGTCCACATCCGAATGAAAAGTGACCAGGAGATGGACAAAGCACTGGGAGGAGCCTGCTGAACACGAACAGGAAGTTGAAGACTATGGGGCACTTCCTTCCTCCCACCCCCCTGCCCCCCTCCCCAAAATGGACTCCTCGCTAAAAAAGTGCAGGCAAATGTCAAACTAAGGAGTTATTCACATAAAAATCATCATTTCTAGAAGGTTTATGCTGCTTGCTGGTGGATTTCTTGTGCAGAATTGCAAATTTATATTTTCGCGCGCCGCATCTCAAATCTCGCAATTGCGAAGTACCGCGAGACGTGATCTCGTCGTACTCGCGTTGACAAACTATCGCTGGCAAGCCGCGATGACGTAATCGCGCTCGCCAATTCCCGCGGGATCACACAGCAAGATCCAAAATGGCGCAGCACTCGCAAACTATCGAAAAAAACAACTCGGCAAACGATGATAAACGCCGCGCGCCGCAAAAATTGTATCACCAACGCCGCGCGCCGCCAAAAAAATCCGCTGCGTGCGAATTTGCGGATTTTGCGGGAAATCCGCAAATCTCGCGGATTGCGGATTTCCCGAAAATCCGCAAAATCCGCGAGCGGAACGGATTTTCCGCCCACGCTTACTCTCACACTGGTGAAGGAGGGGTGGGAGAAATCCCCTGGAAAAAAACCCCAGGATGTGTTCAGCTATATGCTGGCCTTCCGCAACCAGACACAACGCTTCAGGAAGCTCGCTCAGAGGAACCTAGAACCTAGCCAGGAGGAAATGAAAAGATGGTACAACCAGAATGCAACTCTGGTCTAATTTCAACCTGGGCAGAAAGTGTGGGCGAGGGTGCCAGTGGAGCCTTGTGCGCTCAAAGACAAGTGGACTGAGCCATATGAGGTGGTGGGGCGCAAGAGCAAAGTAACCTACCTGGTTAACATGCAGACTCCCAGGCAGCCCCTGAGGGTCTTACATGTGAACCGCCTCAAACCCCACGTTGAGAGGTCTGATGTGGCCATGCTCCTGGCTACAGATGCTGGAATGGAAGAGGACAGTGAGCCTCTTCCTGACCTCCTGGCCGCCAAGCAGCAAGACGGGTCAGTGGATTGTGTGGTCCTCTCACCCACCCTGACCCAAGAACAGCAGAGGGACTGTTGCCAGGTGTTGGGTCAGTTTGCCTTCCTGTTCTCCCTGACCCTAGGTGTCACCAATTGGTGTGTCCATGATGTGGACACTGGAGATAGCCTACCTGTGAAGCAGAAATTCTACAGGGTAGCTGACAAGGTCAAGGAAGTGGTTTCCAAGATTTTGGCACTAGAGGTAATTGAGCCCTCCAGCAGCCCATGGGCTAGCCCAGTGGTCTTAGTGCCAAAAGCTGCTGCGCCCGGTGCCACTCCAGAACACCAGTTTTGTGTGGACTACCCTTGGCTCAATGCGGTCACCAAGAACAATGCACACCCCATCCCCAGAGCTGATGAGCTCGTGGATCGGTTGGGAGCTGCCCAGTACCTCAGTACGTTTGACTTAACTTCTGGGTACTGGCAGATTGCCTTAACTGAGGGGGCCAAAGAGAGGTCTGCGTTTTCAACGCCAGATGGGCACTTCCAGTTCTGTGTCATGCCCTATGGGTTGAAGAACGCCCCTGCCACATTCAAGAGACTGGTCAACAGGTACTGTCCGGGCTGGAGGAATTCAGCGCCGCATACCTGGATGACATTGTTGTGTTCAGCTCCACGTGGGAAGAACTCCTGCAACACCTCTGCGAAGTGTTGAAGGCTCTGCAAAGGGCAGGCCTCACTATCAAGTCCAGTACGTGCCAGATAGGGCCGGGATCTGTGGTGTACTTGGGACACCAGGTAGGGAGCGCTCCTACAGGCAAAGATTGATACCATTCTGACTTGGGAGCCCCCCAAGACCCAGTTAGAGGTGAGAGCCTTTTTAGGTCTTACCGGGTATTACCGAAGGTATGTCAAGGGATATGGCACCATTGCTGCTCCCTTGACAGAGCTGACTTCAAGGAAGCAGACCAGGAGAGTGAATTGAACAGATGCCTGTCAAACTGCTTTTGATGCCCTGAAAACGGCCATGTGCACAGCACCTGTGCTCAAGGCACCTGACTTCTCCAGTGACTTTGTAGTGCAGACAGACGCTTCAGAGCATGGTGTGGGAGCAGTAGTGGTCTGTCCAGGTTTTTCCGCCTTAGCGATGAGAACTCCTAAGAGGGTGGGCAGTTCCCCCAAATTTCAGCTGGAGAGGACACGTGTTAGACCTGGCATCTTTGGTGTGGTTTCCCCTGACTTTTTGCCTCTACCTCATGTATTTTTGATGCTGCGCTAGATTTCGTTTTTGCTGGTTTAGATGCTTTGGAAACTTTGCCACTGCTGATCAGTGTCGAAGTGCAAGTGCTCCCTGAGTAAATTGTAAGTGTGATTGGTTATCCATAATTGGCATATTTTTATTACCAGGAAATCCCTAGTAAAGTGCACTGAGTGTGCCAGGGCAGGTAATTCAAATGCTACTAGTGGGCCTGCAGCACTAATTGTGCCACCCACATGAGTAGCTCAAAATGGTGTCTCAGGCCTGTCACCGCAGTGCCTGAGTGCAGTTGCTAACTGCCATGCTGCCCTGACCAGTGTCCACACTGGCCAGGCCTAACCCTTCCCATTCTGTACACATTGGACCCCCCCTACAGAAGGCCCAAGTTACCCCCCTGGGCAGGGTGCAGTGTATATGAAAGGTAGAGCATGTACCAGTGTGTGTGACATGCTCTGGTAGTGAATGACAACCATTTTCGTTTTTCACTGCTGATAGGGCTATCTTTCCCATAGGCTATAATGGGGAATGCTGAATATAATGTTTACATGCATATCTTCCCATAGGAGCAAGATTGAAAACTAAAGTCTGGTATCCCTGGACTCAGAAATTAATAACACATCTTTTAGGAAGGATGGTTTTTAAATCGTGTGTTTGAGACCAGCACTTTTAGAAAGTGGCTGTTCTCTTGTCTAACCTTTCTGTGTGCCTTGGCCTGTTTGTGAATTGACTGTTTGTGAGTGACAGGGGCTGGGGAGCCCACAGGAGGGTGGATGAGTCAGCCCTAGGCTGAATGACTGCATCTGCATCTTAAGTGGTGGGAGGGGCTGGCACCTGGGCCTGAATAGGGTTGTGTCTGCCTTCCACAATTCTGGCTCCACCTCCTGCTGGGCGGCTGACAACCCCGCCCCTCTCTCTGTAAGGAGAGGAGAAGACAGAAAAACAAAGTGCTCAAGAACTAACCTGAACTGCTTCTGACCATGCCAAGGCCTCTCTGCCTCTAAAGAACAAAGGAAAGACTGGTATAAAAAGGGCTACCTAGACTACAGAAAATTAGATCCTCCTGGAATCAAGAAGCAACCTCTGCCCAGGAGAAAGCTGGTAGACTGAAGTGGAAGGACTGTCCTGCAGTGTATGTGTGGGCGGACCTGTAGTTGCTTTGCTGCCAAGGAGAGGGGAAGGACTTTGCTTTGTGCTTGCTTGAAGAGATCTCTAAGGGCCTAAGTAGAGCTGGCTCCCTGTTAAGAAGTCCTAGGACCAAAAGGAGTATACCCCAGCTTCACCACTGAAGTCTACTGAGAGAGTTCTGTCCTTTCTAGAGTGCTTGGTCCAGTTGTGGTGACTCTGGAAGTTGTACCTGTTGTTTGGGAAGCTGCACAAGGAGAAACTGAGACAATTTGAAAATGTTCACGCATCGCTCGCTTGCGTAGCGCATCCCCGACAGTGCGAGGAAATTCCGGCTGCCGCGAAGATCGAGATTGTCACAGCGCCTTTTGCTGCTGCAAGAACCGACGCATCCTTTGCTTGCGGAATGCAACGCTCTGGTGCGGGGAGATTACCATCGCTGCGAGTATCACTGCAAAGCCATCGCATCGAGGGGCCGTGAAAGGAGAAGATCGATGCTGCGCATCGCCGCTGCACCTGAGATCGTCGCCATCCTGAAGATTGTCGCATCATGCCTTTGCGAGTCGTTTTCTACGAAACCTGCGCACCGGAATCCATACAAGGTATTGCCTCCCTCCCCATACAGACCAGATTTGCCGCAATATGCCCGCTGCATCCAGCGGGGCTGTCGCATCGCCTCCCCAGGGTCTCAGGAGTGAAGCATCGCTTGTTTTTCTTTTTCTTTTTTAAAAAAAAAGGTTTTATTGACAGAGATTTACAGTCAAGAGTGCAGTCATGGCATTAATACATCAGGAAGTAAATTGGAACAAAAGCCATCATATTAAATTAATTATTGAAAATACACACAGTGGCAAAAGAAAGAACAAATCTTGGTCATTTCCTTTGATCCAATCCTTAACCGGTAACCAAATCTTTGATGCCGTCTGTCGCCTCCACCTGCCCTTAAGGGAAAAGACTGAGAATTCAAGCCTATGAATGGCCAACAATCTAGCTCGCCAATTCAAACAGGTGGGAGCCTCAGGGGATAACCATTGAGAGGTTATACACAGCCGAAGTTGAGTCATAGCAATAAATAGCAAAGCAGATACATATAGCATATTGCTAACAGCCTCCCCACTACAGGATCCCAGCCAAATATCACCAGTTCTGAAGTCAGATAACACCTGATCTGAAGCCTAGTGTTAATAAAACCCTCGAAATCTGTCAAAAAACTGGGGAGGGAGGGACAAGAAAAGAACATATGGATAATATCCGCCACATATAACCCACACCTTGCACACGAATCTCCCCTGCTTCCCCATTTTGAGATTTTTGCCAGTGTATAGTATAGGTCCAGCATTGCCATATAGCTTTGGGCTCGGAGGGATCCAGAAACCAGAACCTACCTGACAAGCTCAAGCACCGGCGTTAAATCTATGCAAGTCTTTCCAAGCTTACCTTCCCATTTAGTGCTCTGGGCAAGCATATCATCAGGAAGAACAGACAATAAATATTGATATATTATGCCAATTCTAACTCTTTTATGGATCAATTCTATAATAGGAATGTTGTCTAGTATGGCTGGTACGACCTTCAATTGCCTATAAAGAAAACTTTGAATCTGTAAATATTTAAAAAAATCATGTGGTAACAATTGAAATGTGTCCTTTATAAGACCATAAGGTAACACCAGCCCTTCCCCTACACAATCCCCTTTTACTCGCACTCCCTGTGCTTGCCACCTGAACATAGTAGGATCCTGAAATATACCAGGCAGAAGTCGAGCGGCTTTAAAAGGGGTATAAATATTAATACTTGGCGTACATAGTTTCCGTCTGACTTTCTGCCAAATGGTAAATGCAGTTATAATAACCATAAATCTTGTTCTTTTGTAGTAGCTTGGCTCCAGCACCTCCAAAAAAATGCCCTTAGCCCCTTCTCCCAGACCTATCTCAAAAATAGTCAGACGATTACATAATGGGACCACAGCTTTATCTCCGAGTAGTAATACTCCCAGCGACTGGGCCATCACTGCCCAGTAGTACCAAGCCAGATTAGGCACTGACCAGCCCCCACAATACTGTGGAAGGCACATAAACTTGGCTGCTCTGCGAGACCGTCTATACCCCCACAAAAATCTACAGCAGACCCTGTCAGCCTTGCTCAAGCTGCTTTGGGAAAACTCTAAGGGAATAGTCCTAAATAAATATAAAAACTTAGGAAGCATTAACATTTTAAGGACACTACACCACCCATAAAGAGAAAGATGTAGATAATCTAAGCGCTCTAATTTAGTATTTGACGCCTCGACCACCGAAAGAATGTTTAAATCCGGAATAGTTTCAACAGCAGCAGTTATAGAAACTCCTAAATACATAGCTTTGGTAACCACCGGGGCGTCCGACACTGGCATATCATGTGTCTGCACAACCTGAGTTTTGGATTCCTTTAGCTTGTACCCAGAAACCGCCCCGAATTGCTCAGCCAGATCCTTCAGTGTACTAAAAGCAGATGAAACATCGGATGTTAAAACGACGATATCATCTGCATATGCTAATGTACGATAAATAGCATCCCCAGCCCTTATTGGTACTATGCCCTGATCGCCCTCCCTTCTATTCAGAAATGGATCAATATATAGGGCGAACAGCAGGGGTGAACATGGACACCCCTGCCGCGTGCCTCTACGAATAGAAAAACAACTAGTTTGTTGGCTAAAGATACGGAGTGTAGCTTTTGGAGAGGAATACAATGCCTGAATCGCCTGCATGAATTCAGTAGGAAATCCCTTCCACTGAAGCACGACCTACAAGAACCCCCAGGAGACCCTGTCAAACTCCTTCTCGGCGTCCAACAGGATCACCCGAGGGGAGAGGCCGTGACCTGTGCCCAATCTAGTAATGCTATGACACGTCTGACATTGTCTGCAGTGTCCCGCCCAGGAATAAATCCATGCTGTCGCAAGGAGACCAAAGGCGTAATTACCTGTGATAGCCGGGCTGCTAAAATTTTCGAATACATTTTAGAATCACTGTTGTTAAGTGAAATCGGTCGTAAAGATGATGGTAACAATTCTGGTTTACCCTTTTTTTAAACAAAACTATAGTGGTGTCTTGCCACGATTCCGGCACTATACCCTTCTGCGCCGCTCTAAGTACATTAAGGAGATCCTATTGGATCTCTCCCAAAAATACCTTTATAAAACTCGAGTGGCACAGCATCTGGACCGCAGGCCTTGCCATTTGCTAAAGACTTTACGGTGGTCTCAACCTCCTCCCATTGAATTGGGGCGGACAAGACTTCACACTGCTCCAGGGATACCTTTAGAGTGTCCAACCCAGAAGAAAAAAAAACTCCACTGCAATCCTCCCTAACTGGGACCTAGAAATATCCTGGATTTTTGTTGCACTGCTCTGTACACTTCTCTGGTGGAGTCTCTTAGCAAGAACCCTGCCAGAATTCTCCCCAAACTAAAACATCTCAGTACGATATTGCAAATATTTTGAAGCGAGGTCTTTTCCAAAAGACTCCAACAATCCTGCCTTTGTTATGGCTACCTCCTGTTGACTAGATTCTATGTCAAATCCCTGCTTGATTTTACTAGCGAGTTCAACTTCTGCCTCCCTTAAATCTTGTATCCGTCTCTGAAGCTGCACTTTATCTGATTTCCACCTGTAAGAAGAGAAACTTTTCATATCCCCCCGCAAACCGGCTTTCAGAGTATCCCACACTATCTGATCTGTTGCAGTGCCTTTGTTGATTTTAAAAAATTCTTCCAACCTTTTCCGAATATGGGCGCAATAACCCTCATAATAGCTTTATTTCAAATGTCCATTCCCGAGGAGATTTTCTATTTCGAGGCCACGGAAGAGACAGCTGCCACCTGCTCAGAAAGAAAAACATAATCTAATCTAACATATTTATTGTGAGGGGCTGAATAATAAGTACACCCATCATCCGATTTGTTGTGAAGAAACCATAAATCTGTAGCTCCATGCTCTTGAAGTAAAGTCTGAAGTGCTTTGAAGACCTTTGGTGTCCTACGGACATAGTTACAATCCTTAGCAATATTAAAATCGCTTGTTAAATTAATGTTCATATCACCACCGAAAAAGAGCGGGCTCGGCCAAGTGGCCAATTCAACATTTAAGTACTTCATCGCCTCAGGATCGTCTAGATTAGGACCATAAAGTGTACAAACCGTAAGAGCCCTACCATCAATTAACAGTTCAGTAATGGCCCATATGCCCATACGGTCTTCCCTAGCCCTTTTACAGGCCCGACTCCCCGTCTAATAAAAAATAGCTACCCCTCTTATCATTGACGACTGTTTAGAGCATACTATCAAATCGAACCCTGGCAGCTTCAAGCATCCCCGCCTCCCCCATGGTATATGCGTCTTCTGTATACATAATATATCAGGGTGCATAGCTTGTACTATTTTAGAAAACAAAGCCTGCTTCCTTGCATCATTAAGGCCACAAACATTCCATGTACCTATGATAAGCTTTTCCAGCCCCATCAAAACAATCCATAGTGAGCCTGCTTTTTGGCTTTCCCAATTTTTTGCCTATACCACAAAATGACCATACAAGCATTTGAACAAATGTTAATGCTATTTCTGCAAACGTTTTCACAACCCTGCTTAATCTTGTCTCTGCCACACACTCCCCTACACCCACACCCCCCAAACCCCTGACCACCCTCCTCCCCAAAACCACCCCCCCATCTTCCCCCATCCCTTACAACCCCCTTAAGTGGCAACAGGACTAGGGTCCTTGTGATGGAAAGAGCTGGTAACTCCCTCCCACACGGGTTCTTTCACCCATTCAAAAAAATATAGAAAGCAAGAAGGAGAAGGACAAAGGACCGCAAGCACTATACATTCATCAAAAAAAGAAGAAATCTGACTTGGATACCAGAAAAAAGCTGCCCTCCAAAAACACAACCCCCAAAAAATTGTTTTCTGGACCAGCTAGAGTGCTTAGCCTCATCTCCCTTCCCCTCTACCTAAGTAGAAATAAGATGCTGAAGCATCCCCAGGACATCTACTCGCAAAACCCCCCAATATTATAGCTTAGAAAGAAATTCCTTGGCCTGTATTTCAGATGAGAAGAATTTGGTCTGACCTTGGTGAATGATTTTTAACTTAAACGGGAACAGTAAAAAGGCCTGGGCCCCTTTCGCCTGAAACGGAGCGATCAGCTGACGGAGCTGCCACCTCCGTTCCACTGTCGCAGGACAAAAATCAGGAGGGACAAAAAAATCGCAGCCTTTGCCGCGCCTTTTTCTATCCGGCCTTGCAAGATCATACAACATTTCCATTGCTAGAAAATTGTTAAGGCAAATTAAGATTGCACGAGGCTTATCCCCATTCTTTTGCCGTTGTTTGAAGGGGAATCGATGAGCCCGAAGGACTTCCAGCTGCCAGTCCCACTGTACAGTTTCCGGAAATGCCTCCTTGAACAGCTGTACCCCAAATTGTCTGACATCTTCCCCTTCAAAACCTTCCGGAACACCTAAAATCCTAAGAATATTTCTTCTCACCCTATTTTCCAAATCAGTTAATTTCCATAATATGTCCTGCTTCTGTGCCCCAATCAGCTCAACAGTGCTCTTCTGTGCCAGAAATGAGTCCTCCGGATTGGAAATTCGCTCCTCAGCTTCCCCAATTCTAGCAGCTACCTCAGTACAAGTTTTTGCAACTCTCCGAACAGCGTTCCGGACTCTTCGGCAAACCCCCTGAGTACGGGCATTCTCTTGACGCGATTCCTCTCGATGAACGATGATTGTTTGATAAATAAGTGAAAGCGAAATCTCAGAGGGCGGTACACCAGTTTCTTGATCTTGCTTTGAAGTTGATGCCCCATCATCATTAAGCAAATTTACCAGATCAAAAGGACTTTGTATCTCTGAATCCTCAATCTCAGGGCCCCCTACTCTCTGCCCAGCCCCTTTAGGAACTGTGCGGGGATGCCGAGGACCCAAACCACTATTCAGAATCTCATTCTGCCTCCAATCCCCCATGTAACTGCCATCATCAGTCCAGTCTGGATCAAAATCATCCCCATCCAGAGATGAGCCAGTATGCTCAGATAAAGAAATGTTTTTTTGCCTTCTAGTTCTTTAGAGAGCTGGTTAGTGATATCCGCAACTTGATTAGTGCCTGCGGGCGTTTTATCCAAAATTATACTAGGTGCAGGCGCAGGCGCACTTGTCTGAGCTAAAACTTCACTTCCTGTTTGAACTACATTTCCCACAATCCAGTTTACCGGAATACTGGAATCTGTACTGAATTCAATTCTTGAGGGATTTTGCACAGAATTATCTGCCAGTACCACCTGTCCAAGCACATCTGGCGTCTTCTCAGTTTTGTCCTGAGCCGGGGTGAACTAACTAGATTGCCAGAGCTACCCGGTGCAGAAAGCACGACCACAGTCTCTACCACTGTACTTTTCAACATATCTTCAGAGACTTGGTCTGCTTAATTGGGTGTTGCAGCATAATTTTTAGATTTGGCATTTACCTAGTTAAACAGCGCAGGTACTGTCTTCATGCTCCCTCTTTGATTAGAATCAGTCCGAGCTGAAGCAGCTTTCTTCTCGCTGCTACTGTTTCCTTTTGCGAGGGTACCCGAGTCACTCCCACCCGCTCGTCCGTTCAGGGAGGCAGCAGCAGCAGCTGCCGCGGAACGAGCTCTCGCCGCCAATGCAGCCTTAGAAATAACTTTTGGCGCCATATTGAGACTGCCGGAACAGAAATGCTGAGAAGACGGCACCGCACACCAAACTGAAAAGCGGTACTGCCGATATACGCTGCCAACACCAAGAGCTGAAGTGCAGGTAAACAACCTTTGCGTTTCTCTCCAATGCGCGTAGTTAGTTTAAGCCATCCGCCTGAAAAAGTCCAGCGAGTAGCAGCCTAGGGTGCCTGCATTCACGAGTGAAGTCTCCGTGCAGGAGAACGCCAGCTCACACAGCTGAACACACGGCTGCCATCTTGCCCGTCGCATCGCTTGTTTTTCAATGCTGCAGCTTTTACTTTGGAACTTTTTTCGCATCTAAAGGTACTTTTGGCTAAACGTGACGCAACTGTGGATTATTTTGACGCAAACCCTAGAACTCTTTTAAAATCATATTCTTGAACTGTGTATTTTTCGATTTTTGTTGTTTTGGTCTTGTGTGGTTTAGATAAAGATACTTTATTTTTCTAAACTGGTGTGGAGTCCATTTGTGGTGTTTTCACTGTGTTACTGTGAGTGTTGGTACAAATACTTTACACATTGCCTTTGATAAGCCTGTCTGCTCGTGCCAAGCTACCAAGGGGGTGAGCAGGGGTTATCTAAAGAGTGTATCCCCATTACCCTGACTAGAAGCAAGGGTCCCTATTTGGACACTATTACCTATCTCTGCCAACTAGAGACCCCCAGATCTAACAAGCTGCAAATAATGTGTGCGCCCCCCTCCCTTTGCTACTCACTACTAGGAAGAGGTGGATGCCGGTATGAGGTCATACATTGGTGCACACATTCTCTCAACTGTACTACAGCCGCGGTCTGTGCAGGTAACAGTGGTGGGGCCGGGTAAGCGGGAATTTCAAGGAACGATGCAGAGAGAAAAATAAATAAATAATTAATTTTCCCTCTGCATTATCCCTCGAAATCCCCCGGCATTACCGCCCCACCGCTGTTACCTGCTCGGACCACGGCTGCTGTACTACATGCTCAGGAGAGCTTAGATGTTGCATTATTTTTTTGACCAGAGTTGTGCACGTGGTACCCTTCTTATTAGTTGGTTTGTTTCTGATTAAACTTTAGAACACTTGGGTACATCCTTACATTTGTATGGACTTGGATGAGATCGTGGACGAGTAAGTACTGCCTCTATTCGCCTACTGATAATCTAATTACTCCAATTCTATCTTCCTTCTCCAAGTCCTTATGTCCTGTCCACCCTCCAAGTATCAATTTATGGTTTTGTCTGAGTGTAAATAGAGTAGGCTTTACAGGGGATTTGGATGAGCGAGCCACAGTTTATGATGCATGAAGGTGAGACCATTTTTATGTTTTGTTTGTAGACAACTGTGTCTGTTGACAGGACTATTGTTTCAAATACATTACTGATTTTTGGAGTGTGCGTTGAGGGAGCCCCTTGCTCGTGAGCAGATGGCTCTGTTATCTTTCTCCGTTGTCTTCTCCTTATTCGAAAGCTTTCCTCCCGATTCTTGGGTATTTTCTACTCAGGACCATTTCAGTCTCAGTGTTAAGATTGGAATAAGTATATCTTTAAACTGCATACCTGAAGGGGCTGTGTTTTTTTTTTATTAATTACTCAAAGGGCGTGCACATGTTTCCCTGCTCTCTCCCTCTTCCCTCTCCTTGCATGCTCTTTCTTCAATCTCTTCTGCTCCCCTACCACATCACATTTTCTATTCTGATATTTTTGTTTTTAAGTATTACTTTTTACGAAAGTCAGCATCATGACGCATATACCATGCCTGCACATCAGTTGGCATTCTGAAAATAATTGGCTTTACTAGAAAACCTATCGCAAGATTGTCAGCCATGCTTTCTCGCTTGCTCGTGTGTGTTGATGAATGCACATTCATGCCATTGGAAACAAGCACATTGGCGAAGACATAGATAGGCTTTTTAGAGCCAAGACTTATTAGCTTTGCCATTACTGTAACGAGGAAATACTGAAAAACAGAGGGCACCCGCCATTTGAAAGGACTGATCAATTACAATTGGAAATACACATGAAAAATGTATAAATGTTATACTGGGAAACAAGTTCTCATCTCTAAGTCTCCCAGCCACTCTGCATGTTTTTTAAAACATTTTTTTAACAAATTAGGCTGTACATGCTTCGTGTTAAACCTTGACATGGTGAAAGGTATAGCATAACTCCTGCAAGCTTCGGACACTTTTGCATCTCACAAATTACCACTAATTATCTCATGCAAAAGCCGTGCATGGTTCGAAGTCTGATGATTTTTTGGTCACCATTAAAATCTATGTTTTACACCTTAAACGGAGCCTCCTCTTAGGAACTTTTCCCTCAAGGCTGAAAATAGCAACCGCTGATTCTTGGTGGCCGCCTGAAGAAACACGCCGTCCAATTTCGTCAACCATGTCATCGCCTGAGGATAACGGTAATAAATTCAGATTTCGGAGAAACTTCCCCGTGAATAATTGGGGTCGGAAATAACCGACAGTAAATAGTCAGCAGTTGCAGCAAAGGTATCCAAGATCCCGGGGGCGGAATGCATGCTAACGAGGCATGTTCGCAGTGACAGCCATCTCGACTCAAGGCTTACTCCGTGTCAATTTGTAAAACGATTGTTCAGCGTCTAATACCTTCCTAGAGAGTGAATGGACAAATGTCGTAAAAGTTAGCACATCAAATGTGCTAATCTGTGTAATTAATCTGTGGGGCAAATGCAGCCCAAAACAAGCCGCACTGAGTCCTACGACACATGGATGTCTGGTTAGAGCGAGCCGTGGTTGTAGTAGGGAGCTTATAATGGCGCCCAGGGACGTTTTGTGGTCTTCTAGGCACTTTCACTTTATCTAATTATTGTTTATATAAGGCATCAAATAGTTCTCGAAAGTATTTGTTAATTTTTTATGTTTGCTGGACATCATGTATGGTGTTATTTATGCTATTGAATTAGTGGAAATAAGCAATGCTTAACAAACTTCCCATAGATCTAATTGCCTCATGATTGCCCTATTTTTAAAATAGGATATTAGTACTAGGGGATAACCTCTTTCTTATCACTGCAAATCTTCTCAAAAAGGATAACCTAAACAGAGGGAGATCAGGGGCCATTTGGTCAAGATCACACATTTTGGTCCAGATTTACTGCCTTTGCCAGGGAGCCCTGTGTGAAACATTGCTGCGCTTTGTTGTGCAAAAAGCAAAATAGTGCAGCAGAGTTGTTGTATGGTTCCTACTAATTCAGTAAGACTGCGTTTCGGCAACTTAAACGTCAAAACTATGGGGACTATATCCACTCATACCATCAGAATATGTTGATCTAGGGTGAGGAGAAGTGTGGCTCACTGGTTAGAGCAGGCAAACCCTGAAGCAGAGGTCAGACCCGGGACCAGGGTTCAATTCCCGATGCGGCAGGGTCTTGAGCTCAAATGTCCATGGACTCGATAATTCTCACTTCGGTGCCTGACCTAATCATGGGTTCACACTCTGCAACTCTGGGCATTAAGCTTGCTTAATCTCCACAACGGCCCCCCGCGGCGGGATGCCTGGCTTTCACCTTGGGGATGCCCTGTAGGGGCTATCTCACAGGGAAAAGCCAGGACGGGTTCCCAAGGCAAGCGCGGAGATACCCCTTTGGGGGTCGATTCTGGCGCTATATAAGAAACATAATAATAATAATAATAGGGTCTGATTACGAGTGACAGCAAGACTCGCAGTGGTGGTCCTGCGGCCGCCCTATTCCAAGACAGCCATTTGGACTGCTGCATCAGCTGTGCCAGGGAACTGCTGTTCACTGGCAGTGGCGCGGCAGAAAGGGGTATTCAATATGCAAGGCGGGACCACCGTGGTCCACAAAGCATATCTTGAGCTTTCCCACCGCCAGCCTTTTCATGGATGTGAGCCCACCATGAAAAGGCTGGTGGTAGGGAAAAAAGGGTGCCTTACAGCACCCCCATGCCCCTGCTTCCATGTGCCCCCCTGTTTGCATGCACCCCAAGTACCAGCATGGCAAGTACCTCACAGTGCATGCCGTCCTGGAACTTCTTTTGCGTTCCCATTGCGATGCCCATTTTCAGGGCACCACTGTTGGAAAGGCAAAAGAAAAGCCCACCAGTCACTAGTTGTAATCGTAATGTGGCGGGCGGATCATGCACGGTTGTATGACATTTCAACGCATGCTTTTACAACGCATGCCATTACGACGCAACTTTTACAACGCAAGTCGTTACAACGACTTGCGGTCGGGGGCGCTGGATAGTGAATAATTTAATTTACTATTCCAACTTCAGTCCCCGTGGATAGTAGGGAAGATGTTGGATAGCAATTAAACTATTCCCTATCCTAGAGCGCCTTCCAGCGCAATTCGTTGTAATGACCTGCGTTGTACAAATTGCGTTGTAATGGTAGTGCGTTGTAAAAGTTGCGTTGTAAAGGATGTTTCCCATCATGCACAGCTTTAGTGGTGCTGTGCCGACGCAAAGCCGGTGTAGCACCACCAAAGTCGTAATCAGGTCCCTAGTTCCTGGCTAGCTCACAGTGCGCTACCTAGACCCCTAAACCTTACAGGGTACCTGATGGTGTTTGAAAGCTTAGAACATGACAACCCTAATTTCCCCAAGGAAATCGTGGAAACAGGTCTACCCTTTCATTTTTTACTCAGGCATGCCCAAAGGGAGACACAAGAAATACACAAATTGGCATTCCAAACATCATTGAAGCAATTGGATTCTTGTGTAAAATACATGTGCAGCAGTGATTAGTAGAAGAAGAGAAAGCATTGTAACCAACTTATAAGAATAGCAAAAATATAAATAATTCATCCATTATGATTTTTGCATTGATTATTTGAATACATATAATTGTACTCCTACCCAGCACTACCTATCCTAGAGAGCATAGGGTGAATGCGGTTCTGCCAGATACCTTGGAGTGATCTAACTTCCTAGAATTCAGGCACAGGCAATCCATAGCAATGCTGCTCTGCCAAACAAAGGCTTGGAGCAGTTTATACATTGATAATTGGACCCATTCGCACTGTGCCTGAGTTCAGATCTGGCTGTCATTGTTGATGTTACCAATTCAGAGCTGTCTCGGAACAGACAACCATATGCAAGGACAGTTTGTGCAGTGTACCTAGTCCTTGGACGAAATGTGCGATGGTATGCGTTAGACCTGACAGGCTTAGGGTGGACTTCCTCCATCTTTTGCCTGCCTCCCACCATTTTTCTGACCTAGGTTTGCTGGCTCTAGGACTTCTAACCAGTGCAAAAGTGCTTGTTCACTCTCCCCTAAACATGATCACATTGATTCATCCCAAATTGGTTTATTTAATTTACTTATAAGTCCAGAATAAAGTGCACTACATGGTCCTAGAGCCTGTAAATTAAATTCTACTCATGGGCATGCAGCACTAATTGTTCCACTCACTTAAGTAGCCCCTTAACCATGTCTCAGTCCTGCCACTGTAGAGCCTGTGTGTGCAGTTTCACACTGCGATGTCGACCTGGCAAGTAAACCCTCTTGTCAGGCCTAAGATGTCCCTTTTTATACATATGCCACCCCTAGAGTAGGCCCTGTATAACCCACCATGCTGGGTGCTGTGTATTTGAAAGGCAGGACATGTATTTTTAAACTTGACAAGTGTGAGTAGTGAAAAACGAAAGAGGGCCTAGCTTTCCCATAGGATAACATTGGAATGACCTTATTACATCTTTCAAAATTAATTCTCAATTATGAAGAGATAGGCTTTTCAAGTTTAGCGTAATTGAACTCACAGTTTAAAATCACAACTTATAGTGAAGTTGGATTTTTAATTCTAGTTTAGCAAATGCCATGTTTAGATAGAATGGAACCTCTGGCAGTACCAAATCAGTAAACCTGTGGACCTGTGCCTACTCTGCCAGGAAGAAGAGGCGCTGTGCTGATGAAAGGAGACTACTACTCTGCTGAACTGCTGCTTTGCTGAACTCTGTCTTGCTGTGCTTTTGACTTGCTGAGCTGCCCTGTTGCCTGCTGATCTTCTGCTTGGGTGATGGGTGAAAAGGAATGGTCCTTGATCACTTGAACCGCTAGTGACTCCAAGGGCTTACTGGCTCGACTCCTGTTCCCAAGTCTCAGGGATATCAAAGCCTTGACCACCTGCATCTGGAATAGGATGGGAGGCCTAAGATACTTCTACATCCAGAACCCACGCATCCTCATCGGAACCTTTGCGTGAGCTGGAACCAGCACACCCTGGTCGTTACATGGCTTGAGATGACACATGCCTCGGTTGCACCATGCACCCTCATCGATGAAGACGCATCCAGCATCAAGGGACTTTGGTTCAACGGGCCCAAATGGGTCCCTGTATTCGGCCTGCACTCCATTGTGGTCAGTCTGAACTTTTGACAGTGCCCTAGTCTAGCACGACCAAATACCCCATTTAAGTGCTTACTGCATCTAAGCGCTATTTTTACATTTATTGTTTAAAAAAATCACTTCTCAACTTCAACACATTGGATGTTTGTCATTTTGGTCTTGTTTTATTTATAAAATCATGATATATTTGTCTAACCTGGTGTGGAGTCTTTTGTGGTGTTTTCAATGTGTTGTTGTATGAAGTGTTGCACAAATACTTTACACATTGACTCTAAAGTTAAACCTGACTGCTCTGTGCCAAGGTACCAGAGGACGAGCACAGGATAAATTAGTTTCATCGTTGAGGGTGAAGGAAGTGTAAGCAGCAACCAATATTAGTTGAATGTTCGTTTCATTAGATTGCAATGAGACTCCTGATGAATCCTATGTAGCTGCCATTACGACACTGAAATTAACTATTTTGTTTGGTCTAGTTTCTGCTCAGCAAGAAGCTAAAACAATATAGAGCACCAGAGAGCCTGGAATGCACACCATTGACTCTAATTTTATTAACCAAAAATTTGCCTGAATTCACTCCTCAAAAATAAGTTGGTTAGCACAAGGAAAAGGAGCTCAATGTTCAGAAATCTAAAGATGGACTACACTGGAAACATCGTAGCAGGCTGATAGCAAGGATAATATTGTCCAGTACAGAAATAAATGCACCAAGTCAGAAATTAATGCAATTGCTAAGGCTTCAGCTTCAGGTTTCTGTAGAGGTGACAATTGCAAGCAGAACATAGGGCACCAACAGCAATGAGCAAAATAGTAAGCTGATCAAAACTGATCTTAGACATCACTGAGTAGCAGTGTCATCTTATGTGTACCCTAAATAGTCACTGCCGTACAAAAAACAGCTGAAGATAGGAGGTTAACTGTGCAATTCAAGATGAGAGACATGTCAAATAGGAACACCAGTTGTACACTGTTGGCGTTAATAACCTGACATGTGCTACTGAGAACGTCAGGGGAGGTCACCAGGGGCCATATTATGTTTAGTGTCCCAGTAACACAACACATGTTGTGTCTTCTTTTTCCTCTCCAGGATTACTTTGGTTTTACAAATGCGTATGCAGTTCCTTTTGTACTATGGACGGTCATGGCACAAAATATGCCCAGGTACAATCCTGTGAAGCATCCCCTCATTTGCACAGGGTTTCATCCCTATTTAGAAGAGGGAATACCTTTGCTCTTGTGCATACTCTGCATTACAGAGCAGATACAGGGAAAAAGAAGCTTTTAGGAAACACACTGTCTGGGCATCACATATGAGGTGGTACACAGTCAGTATGCTCTCTGAGGGAGCGTTAGTGAATTTGACCTCCCTAATGCAATCACTTTCCCAAATGTGTGCTGGATTGGGGTTAGACATGTTAATTAGTCCCACAATGCATGCACTTTCCTCAATGTTTTTTAAAACTATAATTACGATAGTAAATTTGCTGCCCACGAGGAGTGAACTTTCACTATTGTTTATTAGTCTAGAGTTAGAATAGTAAAATTTGGTTGAGTATGTTCTTTCTCCAATATTTTTTGGACTGGAGGTAGAATAAGGATTCTACCTCAATGTATACAATTTCCCCAACATTTGTTCGATTTGAGGTATACAGTAAATCTGACTCTCTCCCCCATTATTTACACTTTCCCTGATGTTTGTTAGAATGAAGACTGTACTTCCCAAATGTAGGCGCGTTGACTAAAGTTTGTAAGACTGGAGGTAGACTGGTAAAGCAAACCCCCATCTAATGTATGTACATTTACAAATATTTGTTGGACTGTAATTAGAATAGTAACTAAGATCCCTTCCTCCTATGTATGCATGTCACCCAATGTTTGTTGTACTGAACTGTGCAAAGTGTATCTGAACCCCCCAATGCACGCATTCTCTCAAATGTTGGTTTGATTGGCGGTTGAATTTTAAATCTGACCCGAATGTATGCCCTTCCCACAATATTTTTTATAATGTAATTAGAATAATAAAACCTAAACCCAATTTGTGAGCTTTCCCTAATGTCTATTAGAAGTTAGAACAGTAAAATGTACTTCCCATTGTAGGCACTTTCTCCAAAGTTTGTCAGACTGGAAGTAGATTTGTTAAGGTAACCCCCCTCAAGCAAATTTTTTCATATGTTTGGTGGACTAGAGTTAGAATAATATATGCATTTTCTCAAATGTCTAGAGACTGAACTTGAAATAGTGAATTAGATTCCCCCAATATATATATATAAATATATTAATGTTTGTTGGATTTAATTTACAGTACTATATTTGAATAGTACTTATATTTGAATTGTTTTGTTTATTTTTTAATACATGTGGATTGGAAGAATGTAACTATGTTTTTTAATTATGCATCTATGTATTCATTTTATGTTTTTTACAAAATATTTTGAGAGGTTTTAATTTAGAAATTAAAAAAAACAATCTTTTTTTGTTGGAAATTCTGTTTTACAACCCCACCCTGTGTCTCTCAGCATTAAAAGGCGGACTGGCTCTTTCAAGCTGGCTCTATTTGCAGTTCAGGTGCAAGTTTGCATCTATAGTCAGGATAGGGAATTGTTTGTAGGATGATCCTTTTTCTAAGTCTGCCCATGCGCAATGTCAATGAACATAGGCTCAGCGTAGACTAGCACAAAATACAATTTTCTGTAATGCAGCTCAGGTATTGTTTTTTAAAAATATTTGGCAAGGTGGAAGGTGGAGAGTGTAACTGATTGAAGGTATGAGGAAAATCATTTTTTGTGTATCTCATGACTCCTATCCATTTGCAAGAAAGAGATTGCATATATCGCATACAATTGTAGATGGATAGCTGTTAGAAATGAGGTTCTCTAGTTGGAAGTGGCTTGCACCTTGTTCAAGTGGGGACCCTTATTCTAGTCAGGGTAAAGAAATTACACACCTAAGATAACCCCTGCTCTACCCCTTGGTAGCTTAGCCTGAACAGTCCGGCTTATCTCAGAGGCAATGTGCTAGGCATTTGTACATACACGCACAGTAATACAGTCAAAACACTACAAAAGGACACCACACCAGTTTAGAAATATAACCAATATTTGTCTGAATAAAACAGAACCAAAACGACAAAAATCCAACATACACAAGCAAAGACATCACATTTAAATGGCTCAAAATAGTTCAGTCAATAGGAAACTATGGATGCGTCACTTTTATCACAAAGTACCAGGGATGCATCAAAATAAAAGATGAAAACAGACGCAGGGGAGCTGAGGCATCGGAAGAGCAAGGCAGAGTCTACTCCCAGGGCAGGTTATAGTTCGGTTCCTAACTGCCCAGGGCAGGTTATAGTTCGGTTCCTTACTGCATGGGTGGTGATGCGTCAGTTCCTAACTGCAGCACATGGGAGGTGATGCGTCAGTTCCTTACTGTCAGGGGAAGGTGATATTTTGGTTCCTTACTGTGAGGGAAGGGCATGCGTCGATCACTGGACAAAGAGCCTTGGTTTCTTACTACTGGGCAACATCGATGAAGAACTTGGTCACAGGGATTATGCACAGAAAATCCAAATGGGCTGGGTCGATGTGGCGGAACAGGCGATGCATCAATTTCCCAGCCGCGAAGCAGGGCCTGTGCCGGAATCAGAGCAGGTGCCAAATACATCGGGATTTGGGCTGCAGCGGTCGTTCAGCTGCACGGCTGGTGTTGCATCAATTCTTCAGCCACCTTGCGGCGAAGCTTTGGTTTTTCAACCTCATGGTGGTGCTGCTTCAGAAAAAACAGGTGCTTGAGGTCGATGTGTGGGTTTTCTTAGGCCTTTGCAGCAAAAACCACCTCCAAAGGCCCAGAACTGGAATTGGCACCACCTTGGCAGGTCAGAACTCCCAGAAGAGGAGTTCAGGGGCTGCTGAGGAAGTCTTTGAATACCCTGAGACTTCTTAACAGAAAGCAAGCACACACAAGCCCTTGGAGAACCTTGGTGTGAGAGGTTAGCCTGGTATATGCTGTCCAATAATTAAAGTGGGCACCTTGCACAAGTCCAAATGACCCTTTTGATGTATGAGGTAATGTAATGTAATGTAAATGAGTATTTCTTAAGCGCAAGCTGTCACTCCGCAAGGAGTATTCTGGCGCTGAGGAATGAACGGTGAGCGTGGGTCCTATAGCATACCAGCTTATGTTCCGACTAGATTAGTGCAAGGCAGCGGACATCAGAAATATTGTATATCCATGTCTTCTAAGCCTTCCTAAATTGAGATTCAGTTTCCTGTAGTCTTAAATTGGTTGGAAGGGTATTCCATGCTTTAGACCCCAGGACGGCGACAGTTTTCCCTCCTTTAGCAAACCGTCTGAACGAGGGAGGTTTCAAGAGGTTGGCTGTGGGTGACCTAAGAGTCCTAGTAGTGGTGTATGGCGAAAACCGTGCTGAGAGATACTTAGGACCCCGTTTAAGCATGGTTCTATAAGTAATTAAGAACATTTTAAAAATAATTCTTTTATGAATCGGAAGCCAATACAGAACTTTAAGCGCCACTGATGCGGACGCTCTGTGTGGAAGCTTCAGAACAAGGCGTGCTGCAGCGTTCTGGACAACTTGTAGTTTTTTTATCGTAACTTTATTTGCTCCAGCAAGGAGGCTATTCCAGTAGTCCAAACGCGAGAGAATCAGGGCCACTGCTATTGATTTCCTTGCAGGAAGCGAAATCAGATCAAAGAATTTCTTTAATGATCTTATTAGGCTAAAGCAGGTCCCTGCTGTAGCTGACGCATGTAGCAAAAAAGACAAAGTGGTATCAAACTGTACCCCTAGATTTTTTGCTACTTTAACCATGTCTAGTGGGGGCGTAGTTTCCTCTGGCCACCACACATCCAGAAGGAAAGTTACATTCCTCCCAATGGGCAAAATTTCTGTTTTATCGATATTACATTTCAGATGATTATCCCTCATCCACGGGGGCGGAGCTTGCCGGCAACCAAGATGGCCGCATGAGCCACAAGCTCTGTCTCATTTTTGTAATAATCCTTAAATTATCCTGGATCAGCGCATAGCTTGGCCGTGACTGAAACTCCCCCTGTGACTGTGGACGGCTGGAGCTGGCAGTGGCGGTCCTCCGCTCGCATTTCAGTGCCTTACACCCGAAGAAAAAGGCCGCGGTGGAGCGACGGCTTTGAAGGCCTCGCAGCCACGCCCTAAAGTGCGGGGCAAACCCGAGCTGCGTCACTGTGCGTGCGGACAGTGAGTACTGCGGCCCCGGGGGAGGTCTAGACACGAAGCTGGGGGACCCTGAAGGGTACGTACTCCCCGGCACCGAACTTTGAACAAGGAGCGGTGGGGCCCTGAGCAGAGCCCTCCCCACATTCCACCCTATTGCCGGCTACAGCGGAGCTGAGGTGAAGTCCGCAGGCCGCCGTCTGGGCCCTGCGCAATGAAGCTACACGGGGTGCCCGATTTTGGCACCCGGCGATCCCGGTGCGGAGGCGCCTGGGCTCACAGGCGGACTGTAGCTGGGCCAGGCTGATAGCAGCCGTCTCCACGGTAGAGGACTTCATAGACATTAAGCAGAGGGGCCCTGTGAGACACCTGTGGCCAGTTGGGTATGTGGCTGGGCTGTGAGAGGTTCAGAAGGGGAGCCATCGCCTGGCCTATGCCAGGACTCTCCGAATTGGGGCCCTTTGAGATGTGTGAAACTAGTTGGGGCAGCGGGTGGGTTGTGAGAAGATCAGTAGGGGAGCCAGCGCTGGTCTTATGCCGAGATTCTCCAGCTTGGAACTGAAGTTGAGTCCTAACTATCGCCGGGTGAGGCGTCTGTGCCCCCTCCTCTCCCCACTACCCGCAGTGCAAGTACGAACAGTACTGGAGCGGGGAATCCCACCAGAAAGGCTCACACTGAGGCAACAACTCATGCAGAATTGTGCTGGGGAACCTACTGCTAATCACAAGTGCTACGAGAGGAGAGAGACAGAAACGGCGGCGCTGAGTGGAAGCTCAGGTACCCTGGTGGAGCGAGACTACGGCACGCTTGGTGGCGAGCAACAGTGGACTTTCTCATAGTGTGGGCATTTAGTCGAGTTGTGGTGGAGTACAATGCCCTCCCGGAGGCTGTAAACACCCACAGTGGCCAAGACCAGCAGGAGTGATTTGCCATTAGCAGGCTACATCTGCAGAAGCGTTCAACAACAATTGGCAGTATTGGCAGAGGAGATAAAACGCAGAGCAAACTGTCCTTTGATCAAAGGTGCTCAGAGTCACAGGAGACTTCAGGCAAGGACAGAGTTCCCACGCATATGGTGGAGGACTCAACAGCGAGCACAGACGTAAAGAGCATGCTGTTAGCCATGGAAAAAGGCCTCCAAACTAGTTTGTCTTTCCTGGGCTCGAAGTTAGACGCCCTCACCTACAGAATGGACCGAATGGCGGAGCGTATCGACAAGCATGCTGAACGGCTCGATATGTCTGAAAGGAGGCTGACAGAGGTGGAGAAGGTGCAGACGGAGCTGGACACTGATCATAAAAAGTTTGAAAAGCTCATGCAAGCCCTTCAAGATAAGACGGAGGATTTGGCGGCCCGCTCGTGCCGCTGCAACCTCCGCATCACGGGCCTCCTGGAAACTACTCAGACTGGCAACATGGAGAAGTTCGTTGAAAAGCTCCTCATCACCCTCCTCGGGGAGGAGGTATTCTCGCCAATGTTCGTGGTGGAGCGGGCGCACTGCTCACAGGGCCCTCGCCCACGACCCAGAGCTCCATCGCGTCCTATTATTGCCAAGCTGCTTAACTATAGAGACAGAGATGCAGCACTGCGGATGGCGAGAGATAAAAAATGCTGCAATATGAGGGCTCAGAGATCTCGCTCTATTCCAACTTTGCTTCGTTTAAAAGACAGCTAAGGGACCTAGGCCTGTATTACGCAATGTTATACCCTGCCAAGCTGCGGGTAAATCGGCAGGGTCACTCCCACCTCTTCACAGATCCGAGGGCCCTACAACAAGCGTTGAAGGTTTGGTCGAGGGAGCAAGCGAGGGACGGGAACAGGCCGTCGGATGGCGAGGAGAGAAGCAGCCAGCTATATGAGCCGGAGTAACCCCAGGGGACACAATGTGTGGTGAGGTCCCACCATGGAGGCAGTATTGCCGCTAGTTTGGATCCTTGCAGTTGGGTTACAGGGAATGAACAAGCGTCCTGGTAGCCCAGAGGGGTCATCAAAAGGATTAGAACAGAGACATTAAGTTCACCAGGTCCGGGAAGTGTGGTGGGGGACTACTGCATGGAGGGACTCGGATAGAATAATAAGTAATAGTTGTTCACTGTCCTGGAACTGGGGGGGATACTCCCGCAGGTGACAGGGGTGTCCAAAGTGCGGCGGTAACTGTATTTTGGCTTGTATGGTTTATATCCTACTGATGCTTAGTATATGGTTCAACAAGAGTTTGGGAAAGTTTGACCAGTGTTTTGTGCAGTCGCAACAGATACGGGCTGTGTGGCAACCTTGGCCCCGCGCGCAATGCACCCTTGTGACCTCCAGGGGTTCATGAAGTTTGGGGATTGGAGTGGGGGTGGGAGGGTGGTGGAGCTTTCTGCAAGGCCAGGTTGGGGGTGGTCTGCTGTGGGTGGGGGGCAGCAAGGTTCTTGGGCTGGGAGTGACTGTTTGGGGGAGGGGGGAAATGATTTTGTTTTTGAGCATGCAATTGATCACAATCTCACATAGGGCACACACGCATAGGAAGTTCAGGACTGAATGCAATGGCGAATACAGCTGAATTAGACGCCAGGTCCGCACCCACGATTAGGGCACTCACATGGAACGTTCGAGGGCTCAATGACTATAGGAAAGTGAGGAAGGTGCTTAGCTACCTACAGCAACAACACGGTGACCTGGCACTCCTACAGGAGACTCATCTTCCATTAACTAGCAGATTGCTACACAGTAGAGGCCTAGAGGGCAACATAACTGCTGTGGGCTTCACGTCTCATGCCAGAGGCGTGCTAACCTGGGTAAACCCCAAATCGAAACTCACTCTCAAGCTTCTGAGGGCGGACACGGCGGGACACTTTGTCATATCAAAATGCACAGGGCTGGGGTTGGAATTTGTGTTAGTTAACGTTAATGGCCCAAATTATGACTCCCCAGATTTCTTCCAGTCTCTGGCTACGATAGCTCGTGAGTACAGTACAGCGCATTTCCTGTGGGGCAGAGACTTTAACTTAGTGCTTGACCCGGTCATGGACATATCTGCTGGCCCCCCTCGTAGGCCGTCTGCTGCAGCGCTAACACAACACAGTGTAATCACTAGTTTGCACCTGGAAGACGTGTGGAGGCTGAGACATGTTAAGCAGGGAGGTTACACACACTACTCGGCCTACTATGATATACACACCAGAATAGACTACTGGCTGGCGTCCTCCTCCATACTTGGTCAGGTACGGGATTGTAGGGTCCTCCCGCGGACTCTGTCCGACCACTCACCTGTGCTATTAGTACTGGACACTCCCAGGAGGATGATACTGCCATTCATGTGGCGATTCCAACCATATTTCCTCCTCGACCCTCTGTTCCGAGGGGAGTTAGCGGAGGCGATAGATACCTTTTTTGAAACCAACATAGGCTCAGTTGATAGTTTCCAAGTGGTGTAAGAAGCTTTCAAAGTCTACATAAGGGGCGTAGCGATGTCGAAGCACTCGGGTGTGCTCAGGTCCATTAGACAGAGACTAGCGGAAATGGAGCGTCGGTTGGCACTGTTAGAGGGGCAACAGCAGAGACACCCAGACACAGCAGTGGACGATGAGATCAAGTCACTCCTGACTGAATATCATGAAGAAGCGGACAGAGAAGTAAAACACATGGGGAAATATGCGACGGCCCGAGCATACGGTGAGGGGGAGGCCTAGCTCAGTTCTGGCGAGAGTTTTGAGCGGGAGGAGGGGAAGACAACAGGTGACGGAAATAAAAACAGGAGAGGGTACTGTCCTAATGGACGAGACGGATATTGCACAGACCTTCAAGAACTTCTGCACTGAGTTGTACTCCTCCAAAAGCGGGGATCTTGATGATGACATTTTTGAACACTTGGAACACATCGAACTACCTACACTCACCAACATACACAGGGAATTCCTGATGCTCCCAATAGAAAAGGACGAAATTGTGAAACTCTCGCTGGTATGCGTTCTGGTAGCGCCCCTGGAGCAGATGGGCTCACAGTGGGTTTTTATAAGGCGTTTCAGGATAAGCTGCTCCCACACCTTTCAACGCTATTTGATGACATATGCTTGGAAGGTAGCATGCCGCAATCAATGAGAGAGGCGCTCTTGGTGACTATTCTTAAACCGGGCAAGGTGCATAATGAATGCAGTTCGTACAGGCCACTCTCTCTGCTCAATGTTGATACCAAAATACTTGCCAAGATCTTGGCGAATCGCCTGCCGCTCTTAGCGCCAAATCTGGTTGCGGCAGAACAGGCGGGCTTCATTTCATGCAGAAATGTTACATATAATATTCGCACAGTCCTTGGCACCTTGCAACATATAAAGCAAGATTGGAAGGCACTCGCAGTGTTTTTAGACATGGAGAAGGCCTTCGACTCGGTGGAGTAGCCATTTATGCGCCAGGTGCTACAACTTATGGGCCTGGGGTTGCCGTTCCTCCAAATGATAGGCGCCCTGTATAACAACCCAAGAGCCAGATTACGGCTCGGCAACTTGGTCACAGACTCCTTCCCAATTTGCAGAGAGACCTGACAGGGATGCCCGCTGTCGCCGCTGCTATATGCCCTGGTGGCAGAACCATTGGCGTGCGCGTTGGGTGAGTACCATGGTTTCCCTACATACAGGATCTTGGTCTCCATGTATGCAGACGACACTTTGCTGTATGTGCGCGACCCAGAAAATAACCTATCCTCTGTGCTTAGAGAGGTAGTACATTTTGGAGCCCTCTCTGGTTTGAAAATGAATAGGACGAAGTCCCTGGCCTTCCCCCTTACCCTGGAAACCCAGAAAATTGACATGGAGTATCGGCTGCAGTGGACCACGGATTCAGTTAGATACCTGGGTTTACGGCTACATACAGACTCAGAGATTCTGTTCAGTGAAAACTATGAGGTAGCTTTCAGCAAACTTGAGGATGATGTGGACGCTTGGTGCAGGCTCCCGTTCTCGCTCCTGGGCCGCATCTCTATCATGATAATGGTGGTGCTGCCTAGACTGTTGTTCCTATTCACTTCCATACCGATAGTGTTGCCCAAAATATTTTTTCAGAGACTGACACAACTTATGATCAAACTAGCATGGGCGGGGAAACAGCCCCGAGCTAATTGGACGCTCCTCACGCTGCCATATAGCATGGGCGGCCTAGGCGCCCCAGATCTAGAGCTTTATTACAGGGTAGCTCAAGCATCGCACTTGCACACTTGGCTGCATGGTGATAGTAGTATTCCCCACGCCCTTATGGAAAAATGGTTTGCCAGCCCGCTCCCTCTCCCGGCAACGATTTGCAAACCAGTGGACCGCAGGACTGGAATCCTCGACTCCGTCACAGCAACAAACCACACATGGCATAGCCTTCTGCAACTACAGGGTGGGGCGTTGCTTTATTCGCCCAGAATGCAGGTTGAATGGGCCCAGTGGATATCCCCCATTAAAGAGAATGGCGTGATACAGGCCTTACACAAGCTTAATATAAAACACGCAGGGGACTTATTTCAGGATGAGAAGGCTAAATCCTGGGACCAGATGCCAGAGAGTGGAAGGAAAGTCCCATTGTTGCTGCGCTTCCGGTTCCATAGAGTGCGCAGTGCCCTTGCAGAACTATTAGGAGACGATCTGGCGGAACCGCCGGAAGTCCCGGACTTGCAAGTTGCAATAGATGAAGACATGTGGCGCTATTGCTGTGTAAATACTAGACGGATATCTTGAATGGCAGACAGAGGCTGGTGCACTTCAAGTTTCTTAACAGAGTATACTATACCCCAGAAAGACTACACAGGTACGGCCTCCGTAGTTCTGCTGAATGTGAGAGGTGTCACGCGTCTGAAGCCGACTTCCTACATTTTGCGTGGCAGTGCCCAGGCGTACGGGCATATTGGGAGACTGTTTTCACTGAAATTAGCAAGATTGTGGAGATTGAATTGGTTCCAGATCCCGCGCTGGCGTTGCTAGGACACTGCAGGAAGCTGCTGAGTGCAATTCGCAGACTAGTAGACATGGGGATGCTGATGGCTAAACGAGTAGTTGCATATTGCTGGATGAGAGGCCCTATACCTACACCTAAGCTCTGGGCACACGACATGCTATACTGCTGCACGCAGTCGGAGCATTACAGTGAGTTGCTGCCCCCACGAGCTGCCCTAAAAACGTATGGGGTTTGTACCATACATATCTCAGCTGTAGGAATGAGGCAGATGCCCAGGTAGAGGGCTGAAGGGCCGCGACCTGCTTTCAAATTGCACTAAGGGAGGCTGAACAGCAAAGTGAAGGGTTTGTGTCGGGGGCTAGAGCGGGGTTTGTCAGGGCGATCTCTCCCCCATTAGCAGAAGTCCTGAGAGGGGAGATCCGGGGTTTTACAGGGACTGCCCAGGGGACACAACGTTTTTACCATGTTCTCCTCAACAGGAGAGCTGCATGATTGTGAGTTAGGGGGGTAGAGAGCATCACACAGGGGGAAGGGAGGGGGACTAGGCCAAGGGGTTGCCTGTTTATCTGGATGGTATGTTCATTGACTTGTAGTAGACCGCCACCTTCCCTACATCGGGTTGTTGGCTGAATGGCTGTGTACAGATTTGAGAAGGGGATTGTTCATTGAAGACCTGAATTGGTTCGCTATGTGTGCTCGATTGGGGGGAGGGGGTTGTAACCGACTACAGTGATCTTTGTATGCAAAATCTCAATAAAAAGTTTAACAAAAAAAAAAGATTATCCCCCATACACCTTATGACTTGTGAAAGACAGCTTTTAAAGTGTTCACCTCGGCATCTGTAGTGTCGGTATCAAGGGATACAATCATTTGAGTATCGTCTGCTTAAGACGTTACTTCGATTCCAAAGGAGCTTATGAGAGATATGAGCAGGCCATATAATTATTGAACAACAAAGGGCTCAAAGAAGAGACTTGTGGAACTCCTGGTGTTAAAGTTTTCTCTGTTGAGAGAAAGGCACCTAAGGTCACAGCTTGTCTCCGATTGGAAAGGAATGATCTGATCCATTTTAGAACAGTACCTGAGATGCCGCTGCGTTTGAGTCTCTTTAAGAGGAGGTCATGTGAGATGGTATCGATCGCAGCAGACAAATCAAGAGTAGGATCAAAACGGCTTTCTTACTCTTGTCTGCTAGGATTTTTAGTGCCTCAGTAACCTCCAAAAGGGCTGATTCAGTTGAAAGTTTCAGACGAAAGCCTGATTGTTGTGGATGGAGAATATTAGCTACTTCAATAAATCTTGTAAGTTCCTAATGTACAAATTTCTCTGTTATTTTACCCAACACCGGGAGCAATGAGATGGGCCGAAGATTAGAAAGCACTGAGGCGTCAATATTCTGTTTCTTTTTGAGAGGTTTAACCAACGCCAATTTCCACTCATCAGGAACAATGCCCATACTTAGTGAAGAATTAACTATTGAATTTACAACAGCGTTAATTATGTCAATAATTTTATGAAGGATCATTGGAGGACATGCATTTAAGGGAGAACCTGATTTGCAAGCCCTGATGGCCTCATAAGTCGATTCTACTGCTACCAATTTAAAGGTATTATTGCAATGAGCACTAGGGCTAAGAGCTGGTTCAATGGGGTCATCCCTATTTTTACTGGGGCTAATAGCGAAATTCTTTTGAATATTAAGAATCTTTTCTTCGAAGTAAGTTGCAATCTCATTACACAGAGTTTGTGAAGGAGGCAAATCCATTTGCAACACATTGGGATTGGTAAAAGATTTGACGATCATAAAGATCGCCTTTTGATCTAATTTGGCCTACATTATTTTCTTTGAATAGTACTCTTTTTTTGCTTTTTTTTGTGGTGGTGATAGAGTTTCCTGCTCATTTGGTCAAAGATAGTGTAAACAACAAAAGAGTGTGCCTTCTTGCGAGAAGAGCAGGAGAGGCCGAGTGACTCCCGGTGTGCTTCAATGCCAGAATTACTGTGGAGCATGTTTTTGTGATTGCGTGACAAGTGAATGTGATAATGGTGGTTAAAAATGTCAAGATGGTGTCCAAAAATTATTTATTTGTTGGGATTGGTAAAAGATTTGATGATCATAAAGATCGCCTTTTGATCTAAATTGGCCTCCATTATTTTCTTTGAATAGTACTCTTTTTTTGCTTTTTTATTGTGGTGGTGATAGAGTTTCCTGCTCATTTGGTCAAAGATAGTGTAAACAACAAAAGAGTGTGCCTTGTTGCGAGAAGAGCAGGAGAGGCCGAGTGCCTCCCCGGTGTGCTTCAACCCCAGAATTACTGTGGAGCATGTTTTAGTGATTGGGTGACAAGTGAATGTGATAGTGGTGATTAAAAATACCAAGATTGTGTCAAAAATTATTTATTAGTTGGCCAATTAGACACACTTAAAAACAGGATGTGGGATAGTAAACTGGATAGATTGTTCAGTTATATCACATTGTGTAGGGTTGACATGTTTCTGCCTGAATTATGCTATTTGCCAGGCATTCTTCAGGGCCATAAATGGTGTATCTCAGCGGTATGGGCGCCCTAAGGCCGACCCTAACCAGAGGGCGTGAATGTGAAAAATTTAAAATAAAAATAACAAATTGCAATCCTATAATTCAGGGGTTGCTCTCTTTCGAGAAACCAAATTGCACATGAGGTGTAATAATTTATCACACCATGGGTCTCGGGAGTGGGGTGGTGGCAAGTTGGCACACTGCCTTCAATGCCAGGCACCCGCTCGGTACCTGCAGCAAACCTCGTAAACCGGACCCTGTAGATGGCTGGTCCGTTGTTCCTTTTGCAATTTTGTTTCTCTAAAGAGAGCAACCCCTGAATTATAGGATTGCAATTTTAAATTTTTGATTTTTTTGGGGCACAGCGCGGTGTTAAAATTACACGCACTTCTCCCAACAATGGCCCGCGGGGGTGATTCTGGCCTCCCTTTGATGACGGCCTCTGGCATTGCACAGAGTCGCACTCTCGGGCGCTGGAATAGTCAAAAAAGGGTGTGGCAGTCCTCCACCAGCCTCACTGTGTGACGATCGCTCACCGAACCTCCAGGATCACACAGGCAGGCAAATTTAGCAGAGAGTCCAGGCTGTGCACAGAGATATGCACTCAGCCCCTTGTAGAATGTTTCTTTGGGAACCTTGGTGTCCCTGCGTTCCCAACAGGAGGCCAGCTCTTCCCAGGCCCGTGGAGACTTCTTTAAGACACGGCACACAGCAAAGTCTTTTTCTCAAGCAGGTGGGGGGAGGAAGAGCAGCACACAGCAAAGTCCCCTTTTCCCCTCTTCAATGGATACAGCAAACTGCAGGTCAGCCCCAGAACACACAGCAAGGGCAGTCTTCCCAAGTCTCTTCAGCTGATCTTCCTAGCAGAGATTCCTCTTGATTGCAGAAGTAGTCTGATTTTCATGGGGTGTCTGTCCTACTTTTATACCCCTAAAGGCATTGTTCTTCATGTGTTGGGGGTTCTGGACCCAGTTCAAACCAGTCCTGGTGGCACTCTGCCAGTGCACAACTTCTTCCTTTGAGACAGGGGGCCAGGGTCCTCAGATGCCCAGCAGGAGGTGGAGCCAGTCCTTTGTGGAGGCAGGCACAGCCCAACTCAGCTACAGGGATTTCCCCACCCACCTCTCTAAATGCAGATGAGCCTATTCAGCCTAGGACTACTCACCCAGACTCCTGGAGCCAAGACACCTCACCAGCCCCTGTCACTCCGCACAGCCAGACAGTCAATCCACAACCAGGCAGAGACACACAGGAAGGTTTGAACAGAGAAACAGCAGCTTTCTAAAAGTGCCATTTCTAAGCGTAGGATTTAAAAACCATCTTCACAAAAAGATGTGTTATTAAATTCTGAATTCAAGGGTACCAGACTCCATGTCTTCATCTTGTTCCTTTGGGAAGATAGGCTCGTATAATGGTACACAGCCTTCCCCATTCTATCCTATGGGCAATGTGGCCTCCCAATAGTGAAAAATGAAATTGGCTGTAATTCACTATTAGAACATGTTACACTCATCAGTACATGTCCTATATTTAACCTGCACTGCACCCTGCCCAGGGGGATACCTTGGGCCTACTATAGGGGTGTCCCATGTGCACATAAAGGGAAGAGTAGGGCCTGGAAAGTGTGGGCACTTGCCAGAATAACATGGCAGTTCACAGACTGCACCCAGGCACTGCGGTGGCAGGATTGAGACACCATTTTACAACTATTCATGTGGGTGGCACAATCAGTGCTGCTGGCCCACTGGTAGCATTTGATTCACCAGCCCTGGCACACTCAGTGTACTTTACTAGGAACTTCTTGGTAATACAAAAATATCACTGTTGCACCGCGAGTGCGTGGCCGAGTTTGAGGAGAAGAGAAACACCGCTGACGTCACCGCTGGGCCTCGCTGGAATTGGCCACAGCCGTCAGGGATACCCGTGTCATCATCGGAGTGCCGCGTCTGGATTGGTCCTAGTCCCGCGGATTTCTACCGCATCATCAGCCTGCCGCGTTAGGATTGGCCCAACCTTGAGGGCTTCCCCACGCGCAGGCCTGGAAGCGGAGCTGTACCGAGAATCGGGGAGCCTCTCAGAAAAGAAACCTGCCCTGCTGGGAAGACGCCTCACATCTCACGGACGGCCCAGTACTCGCCTGCCAGGTAACTCAATCCGGTTCTCAGACGGGAGCTCGCGCCTCCTGCAGTGATCTTCCCACGCCCTGCTGACGGGCCGTGGGTCGCTCCTAAAGTCCCGCACTAAGTACTGGCACATTGGCGGACAACGGGCACGGGCCCCATCCCGTTCAAATTAGAGCAAGCGGCAGTGGGGGCCATAACAGGGATCCAAGTGCCGGGGTGATACTGAGGGCAGTTTTCACACGCTCGTGGCGTGAACAGAACACCCGGGCCCCATTTAAAAGCTGAACTGCTGAGTTCCCATGTTTGGGAGTTTGGGGACTAAGACAAACTGGGAACAAAGAGACAGGCTCCCAGTCATCCGACCAAGGACAGTGTTACAAGTGAACTGTCTGTGAGGGAAGAGACATTACAAGAGAGCCATTGATTTTTTGAAGTAACCTTATTTGTATGATGGTTTGCTGACATTTTTGATCTGATCTGAATCTATAGATAAAGATATTTATATTTTTATAAATACCTGAGTGTTGTCAATTTGTGGTGCTTCACTTGTTTTTATGATGTAAATATCTCTTGCATGGTGGTAAGTCCACCCTTTTATGATTTGTTTTAAATCAAATAAAGAATTATTATTGCTCGGTGGCACTGTGTTACTGTGCGTTTTAGTGCAAATACTTTACACATTGCCTTAGGGATAAGACTGTCTGCTCGTGCCAAGCTACCCAGGGGGTGAGCAGGGGTTATCAACAGTGTGTACCTCTTTGCTCTGACTAGAAGTAAGGGTCCTTATTTGGTCAAAGGTACCCACCTCTGCCAACTAGAGACCGCCAATTCTAACAATCACCAACTAGGTTGGTGAGTGAGGGCTTTCTAAAGAATCTAGTGAGATTCTTTATGCCTGCTCTTCTCGCAAGAAAGCACACTATTTTGTTGTTTACACTTCCTTAGCTGGGGGACCAAGAGTGCTCCTTTATCTATTTTCCCTCTCTCTCCTGTTGATATGAGGTCAAAGATAACCTTTAGAAAGCTATCCTAGTGGTAGCTGTGGCGAGTAGCCTTCAGGCTTAATCTTGAAGGAATGTAAAGCAGCTTGTTTTACCAGAATATCACCTCTTGAATTAATTAAATGAAAGGCCAACCACACATTAGTTATATAAAAATATGTATTTATTAATATAACACTCTCTAGTATCCTCTACTCAAGGATAGAAGACAAAGCACACAATACGAGATCAAAAGAACAGTCGTAAGTAGTACAATACACAGTGGGCTCCAGGGGGAGACCAAACCATATACTAAAAGAGTGCTATAACAACCACGACTCGGGTCAAGACAAGGTCTGGAGCACGTAGAATCATTGGGACCCCATGGAACTACACAAGGCGAGTAGATCGGGACCCCAGGAAGGACGGGTGCAGGTTGCTAATTCAAACGCGGGCTCCGTACAACTCTATGGGGCAGTCGCAGTTGCAATTTTACAGTTTAAGGACCCTTCTAGGAGGACTACGAGGAAATCCTCCAGAACATAAGAGATTGGTGAGCCACTTCACCTGTAGATACCGTAGTACCAGAGTTACCTATACCAGACGAGCCGGGTGCATAGGGCTGAAGTGGCATTGGAAACTGCCGTTGTTCTTTATGGAAGGCTTAAAAGAAGTGCTGCTGCCATGAAGGTGAAAAGGGACCGGTGGAATCCAAGCCTGGATTCTGGAAAGAAGGAACCTGAAAGCAGAGTGGACAAAGTTTGGAGACGAATGCCCACCGATGTCGCGTTCTTCAGGTGTGAAAAGGGGATGCTTGACTACACAGCCACAAGGACCAGAAGACGTCGACGAAGACCAGGAGCCAGATGTGAGCTGCCCCATGAAGGATGTCAAGTGCTGAGGGGTCAGTAACCGGCTGGGACACGAACAAGCCTTGGCAAAAGCAACCCACGCAGGAAGGTCAAGCAGCTTATGGTGTAGACCAGCAAGGTATAGGGGAATCACAAAGCAATGGGGAGTCAGGGCACATCTGGAGCAACCAGGAAACTCCAACAGAAGTCAAGATGACCCTCAGGAGGACTCACAGGCGGAATAACCAAGAGTCACGAGGGGACCTGAAGCAAGATTACAAAGCACCAGCCCAAGGAGCACTTGGTATGAGGATGCCAGAGTTCTTTGGTGGAAATACTGCTCAGGGTCAGGACTACACGGAGTCCAATACACAAGCTTGGGAATTGCCAACAAGCATATGCAATTGCAAATAGATGCAGTGTGCACAGGGGTTCAGGTTATGCAGACCCCACGAGGGATCCTGGCCTCAATCTTGCTAAGAGGGTAGATCAACTTCAGGGACCTTCGTAACCCACTTTCTGTGTTGCTGGAGTGTTTAGTGTCCACAGGAACTTGGGAGCAGCAGACCGGTCAATTGCCTTGAGGTGCCTTCGAATGCAGGGGAGTGACTCTTTCACCCCAAAGGAGACTTTTCAGTTGTCCTTAGTGCACCATAGGTCCTGCACAGAGCCTGCATGGAGCCTGTATGGAGCAAGGGCACAGACAAAGCTTTGGACAGAGAGAGGGATGAAGTTGGGCCCAGCCAAAGTCCAGCGAATTCCAGAGTGTCCTGAAAGTCAAAGGTCAGTGATTTCTTCTTGAGAGGGTTGGACAGATTCAGGGAACCCACCTAGGGTAGGGGCAGGACAGAGGAGCGGTTACTCCCATATCCTTTGTCCAGTTTTGCACCAGAGCAGGAGCCAATGGCTCCCATATTTAGTTTGAGTTGGACTATTCACAGGGACACCAAATGTGCCCCAGGTGTAGACATTCAGGGACTCTCAGAGTGCACCCACCCAGCCCCAATACACTATTTCCTGTCTGGGAGGTTGTCACACCTCCCTGTGACAGGATGCCTAATGTTCTGCCTTCCTCTGCTCGAGCTTGGCTCAGCAGCAGGAGGGCAGAAATGTGTCTCTGGTATGCATCATCCATTTTGTGCTGTACTGGTCGAGAAGGCTAGCACCTGATAGACCAATGACCCCACAAAGCTCACTTCAGAAGGGTGGAATCATACCTCCCACACCGGTTACCGGTGTGGAGGTGTGATTCCAAGGTGTTTGATACCAAACATGATATGTTTCTATGCAGCCGTTTTCTAGATAGCATTTATCGCAAGGTCATAATTTACCTCTACCTATATGCGTTACGGACAACCCAGATGAAGGGTCTCCAAAGGCTGCATAGGGGCTCTGCTCAGGCAGGGCCACCCTCTCATGTAAAACCGAGCCCCCTGCCTTCAGGATTGATAAGGCCTGCTATAGGGGTGACTTATACTTTTTAAGTTGAGTTGAGTTGAGAGAGAATTTATATAGCGCTACTTTACCCATAGGCGTCAAGGCGCTGAGGATGGAAAAGAAGCTGTGTGAGGGGAGAGCGGGGAGGCTGGTTAATGGTAGGCCTCCCTAAAAAGCCAGGTCTTCAGAGCCTTTCGGAAGAGAGAGTGAGAGGTGAGTTCCTTGATTTCAGCCAGAAGAGTATTCCAGATTTTAGGAGCACGGGAGCTGAAGGCTCTGTCGCCCCATCTGACTTTGTTGGTTTTAGGAACAGACAAAAGATATTTGTTGGCTGAGCGAAGTGCCCTGCCAGGGACGTAAGGGGTCACCAGGGGTTTAATGTCTTCAGAGCCAAGCCCGTGCAATGCACGATGGGTGAGACACAGGACCTTAAACTCTATTCTGGCTGGATGGGAAGCCAGTGAAGGTCCTTCCTGATAGAGGTGCCTGAGGCAAGCCTCGAGGCATCAGCAACAAACCGAGCTGCTGCGTTTTATACTGTTTGTAGACGTTGTATCTGCGATTTAATAATTCCAAGATACAAAGCGTTACAGTAATCTAACCTTGAGGAAATTAAGATAGTGTACTAATTTCCTCAAGGTTCTAAGGACCCCACAGCAGGTAGAGGTTGTCCTGCTAACTTGTTTTTCAAAGGAGAGCTTGGTATAAAAAATAACACCAAGTTCCGAGCAGACTGGGAGGGCGAAGGACAGGCTCCAAGGGCGGGAGGCCACCAGTCCATTGACCAGATCTCCTCCTTGCCTCCTAAGTATAGTGACCTATAGATATAGTGAACCTATATCTAAAGTAAGTGGTGCAAGCACCAGCTTACACAGGTTGCAGTAGCAGACATGTAGTTCCATTTTTCATGGCCTCTCATGGGTGCAAAATACATACTTCAGCCCATGAGAGGCCTCTGAGGTACCTATGCCCTGGGTACATGTGTACCATATACTAAGGACTTATAAGGGTATCCCAGTATCCAAACTGGAGTGTACCAAAGTGCATGCATACCAAGTATAGGGAGAAAGCAGATAGACTGGGGTACTGGTTATCAGGATCACAGTCAGACTAGTCAAAAACCAGCAAAACACCAGGCAAAAAGTGGGGGTAGCCATGCTGTCAGATCCTACCTTCCTACACTTGGCAAGCAGGATGCAGTAAGAAATGTCCAGTCTTTTCACTGTCCAAGACAGAAGCAGCAAGTAGCAGGCCAACACAACAAAGCACACAGCAAAGTGTTAGTCCCTCCTGACAGCTTCTCCAGCCCTTCTTTTTAACATTATGTCCTCTTAGTCCAGAAGTGTTATGAACTTATGTTGTCACAGCTCCGGTAAGTATATAAGTTTCTGTATTTTAAGTAGGCAATCTTTAAAGGAAAGACTCTGTAGTGCACAAGACCCTGCCCTTCCCTGACCTGGCTTCAGACACACTACAGGGTGTGGGGTCAGATTTATATGAGGATGGGCATGGCTATATTCAGATGTCAGTGACAACTCCTCCCACCACTCTAGCTCAGAAAGACCCATCAGTCTGCTGATGGGCCATCAGGATGTGTGGGGGGCTCCTCAGCTCCCTTTGTGTGACTGTAAAGAGTGAATGCACAAATAAACCCAACTGTTACCCTCCCTCATACATGGATTCAACATGCAGGCACAGAATGGTAAAGCAAGCAAAAGCCTACTTCCTAAAAGTGGCATTTTCAAACATGCAATTTAAGAACCAACTTCACTACAATATGATTTTTTTTTAATTCTTTTTTATTATATTCAATGCCAGCAAAGCCAAAAACTGTTGGCCGGTGTGTGAATACATTGCATATCAACATTACTTTTTCCCACATCATTAATACAATAATCAATAATACAGTGGCATACAGTTCTCCGGATTCCACAACCATACCCCTCATGCAGTTCGTGCTACCTTCTTTAGTGTTCTTCATCCGTACTGTCCTCCCTCTGTTCTTGCGGTGGTTCACAAATTTTTCCCCTGAACGTATTCCATGCCCCCCATATCTTGATCCATTTCAGGGGTCATCCACGATCAATGAATACTGATCTCTCGGCCACCATAGCCATGTCCATATCCTTGCACCAGGCGGCCAGAGTCGGCACTTCCGCCGCCCCCCACTTTTGCGCAATATTGCGTTTAGGGACCATTATTCCCAGCGTAGCCCAGTCCTGCGCCGGATGAGTAAGGTCATTTGGCTCCCATATATTTAACAAACAGGTTATTAACTAACTTCCGATAAGTAATTGATGTAGCCCGCTTAGGCATATAGTCAGTCAGTAACCTGTCGTCTAAGGGGGATCCCTCAGGCACCTCTGTTCCAGGTGGTATGGCCGTTGTCAGTGCGTGCTTTATCTGCATGTATCGAAAAATTTCTGAGGATGCCAATTCGTAATGCTGCTTGAGATGTTCAAATGTAACTATTTCCCCCTTAGTACACATGTCCCCCACTGTGGATATGCCTGCATCCCATTGCTCAAAACCTTTGCTATTTCTGAGTCTTCCCAGCTGCTTGGTGTCCCAAAGAGGAGTGAATTGGGGTTATAAGTCCCTGCCAGCCCATTTTAGCCTGTGCAGCATGCCATATGGTGACTGTGTGTTTTGTGGGCCCTATAAGCGCAGGGGATTGCCCCCCTGTAAAATATGTATTTTTAAATTGTGAGTTCAGGGACCCCAAACTCCAAATCTCTATTTATTCCCAATTAAAAGTTACACTAGTAAGAGTTTGCAAGGCAGCTCAAATGATAACCCACTGGAAACATAGTCCTTGCAATTGTGAAAAACAAAATTAGCAGTATTTCACAATCAGGACATGTAAAATACACCGGTACATGTCCTACCTTTTGAATACACTGTACCCTGCCCATAGAGCTTCTTTGGGCCTACGTGAGGGGTGCCTTACATGTAGTAAAAAGGAAGGTTTGGGCCAGGGAAGTGGGTGCAATTGCCAGGTCGTCACAGCAGTTTAAAACTGCCCTCACAGATGCTGCAGTGGCAGGTCTGAGACATAGTTGCAGGGCTACTCATGTGAGTGGCACAATTTCTGTTCCAGGTCCACTAGTAGCATTTGATTTATGGGCCCTGGGCAAACACGGTGCACTTTACTAGGGACTTACCAGTAAATCAAATATGCCAATCATGAATAAACCAACCACCATTACAATTTAGGCAGAGAGCATATGAACTTTAGTACTGAAGTAGTAAAGTGCCCAGAGTCCTAAAGCCAACAAAAATAGGTCGGAAAAAAATTGGAGGAAGAAGGCAAAAAGTGTGGGGATAACCATGCGAAAAGGACAAGGTCCAACAACAGTTATAAATGGTGGGGCATTTTCCCCATTGGTGTTCGATGTGACAGCTCAAATTTCTCTCTCAATTTTGAAATTTCGAGTCCCTCGGTTGAAAACAACACTGCTTTTGAAAGCTACCCTCCGATAATCTAGACAGCCTCTGTACTATAATCCCTTTCCAAGATGGCGAACAGCTCACTGACGTATAAGGGGATATGGGATGTCTAGACTCTGCCACTTGTTTTTGAGAGAAGACCAAGAAGTATAGGGCAACATGGATGTACTGAATATACAAACAGAGCGGTGGGGAAAACAGCAGTGCTGTGCAAACGGAGAAAAATAGTGCAACTCCATTTTTAGCAAGGGTCATGGGTCGATGATGTCAGTGGCTGCCGTCATTCAAAAAGTCATTGTAGTGCCATGCTTGGCTTTGTGCTAAAGCACAAAGTTGAACCAGTGTTGCTTTGAGTGAGATTTGTCCTTGAGGTACACCTCTAGTACAAATTTCCACACAAGGCCAGCTCTGCAAGGCGAAGTGCATAAAACATCTAACTACACACATTACATGTAGAAATTTCATGCAATATTCTATTCCATTATTTTTGCGCCTGGTTTCTCTTGGCTTTAGGGTTTCACTAAAAACCAGCTCACTATAGTTACATAGATGTAGCTTGGCATGAAAAACTATGTTTGTTTTCCAGTTTTGACCCAATACGCCCACTTTGCTTAGTTTGTAAGGGCGAAGGAAGGGGGATGGTGCTCGAAAAGAAAAGTGGTCTCTGTGCAGCGCAAGAATCCACTTTCAGTGCAATATGTATCAAGT